>NC_057822.1:9210000-10460000 GCF_910594005.1 Cervus elaphus | reverse complement strand
GCAAAGACTCTTATTCTAAATAAGGTCACATTCTGAAGTTCCAAGTGGATGTACCTTTTGGGGTCATGACTAGTCAACCCACTACAGGGATGGCTGGTCCTTTTTACGGTTCGGATGCTTTGTCCTGAAAATACCAATTAAGTCTAACCATTCTATTGTATCATTTAGGATCTCTGTTGCCTTATTTTCTGTCTAGAAGATCTGTCCATTGATGTGAGGTGTTAAAGTCTCCTACTATCATTGTTTTCCCATCAGTTTCAACCTTTAGGTCTTAGTATTTGTTTTAGATATTTGGGTGCTTCCGTATTAGGTGCCTTTATGTTGATAAGTGTAAAATCCTTTTCTTGTATTGATCCTCTTACCATTATACACTGTCCTTCCTTATCTTTCCTTAATAGCCTTTGCTTTAAAGTCTATTTTGTCTGACTTGAGTATTGCAACTCCAGCTTTCATTTGTTTCCATGAAATATCCTTTTCCATCCCCTCACTGTCAATCTGTGTGGGTCCTTTGCCCTAAGGTGGGTCTCCTGTAGGTAGCATATTTCTAGGCTCTTGTTTTTTCATCCTGTCTGCCACTCTATCTTTTGATTGGCGCATTCAGTCCATTGACATTTAAGGTAATTATTCCTTTTTGTAGTTTGGATAACGTTCACATTTTGTCTGTGTTCAGACATGATTGTCTTGACCCATCCTGGTCAGAGTGGCCTTGTCTGGACACTGATGTTCTGTGAAATTGTTTATGTGCAGGAGGAGAATATCAAGGCCTAGCTGTGGGAGCCAGGCCAGCCACTGGAGGCCAGGGCCTGCTGTCCTCTTGTTCAACTTGAAGGCAGTGAGGAAGAGAGCCATCTGGGGGAAGAGTTCCAGCCACAAGGGAAGGATGGGAGTGTGCCTTGAAGGGCCAGCTAGAGGGGCTGGGGGACAGAGAGGCAAGGGAGGCGTGCAGAGCAGTGCGCACCGTGGCTCTTAACACTGCACGGAATAAGGGGCCTTGGGAATGCTCTGAGCAGAGCAGTGAACACCAGGACGGGAGTCATCAGCAGGCCTGGTTTTGATGGAGCGTTAGGACAAAAGCCTGACTGAAGTGGCTTTGAGTGCGAGTGGAGGAGAGTGAAGGCACAAGATGAGACAATTCTTTCCAGAAGTTGTACTGAAAAGTGGAGCAGAGAAACAGGAAGTCGCTGGTGAGAAAGTGGAATCAAGAGAAGGTTTTTTGCTTTGTTTCTCTTTGAAAGCAGTGATGGTGCATCTGAACGCTGCTGGGAAAAGTCTGGAGGAGAACCCGTCTTGACAGTGTCAGTTGGAGCGGGCATAACCGGAGGGGAGAGAAGACAGGCTCCAAGGGCAGGTGGTGGCCTGGCTGTGGAGGAAGACCACGGTAATGAGGACAGGGGTGGATTGGGGGTGCTGAGGCAGGCCAGCTGGCTGGAGACTTCGTCAGCAGAGGCTCTCTGTGGAGAGCCTCCCTCCACATCTCAGCTGCACTTCCTGTCAGTAACCTTGCCCCCAGGCCACGAGTGTAGTAATAGTGTCTGCAGGGACCTTTAGACACCCCACCTGGCCCAGCTGTGGAGACAGCACTTGAAGCTCCACAGACCCCAAAGGGGACCAGAGACGGAGACAGAAGGGTAGGAAACAGAAAGAGAAAAACCAGAGAGGGATCAAAATTCAACCCGGTCTCCCACAGACCCCAGGCACAGGCAGGGGCCGCAACCTGAGTCAGGAGCTACCCTGTGCTGTTCACAGCCCTGAGCATCAGGGCCAGGTTTGAATTGCTAAGAAATTCACTTGTCAAGCTGAGCACTTTCTGCGAGCCTCAAGTTCCCAGTTATAAAGGGGGGAACACCACCAACCTCCTCTTGGGTCTTCTGGGAGAATTTAGGGGTTATAAAACACATAAAAGTACCATCAGGGTGCCCGACAAGGAGCCAGATTTTTTTTCCTTCTCCCCTCTCATCTCCCACCCTGGGGGACCATCCTACATCTTCACACCGGTTCCTACAGCAGCTCCGAGAATGGACGCAGGGCCCCGCCTGCTGGCTGACTCTGGAACTGCTCCTCTGCCCCGGTTCAGAGGTAGAAGACTGCACGTCCAATTCTTCCAGCAGTTTCACTCCATGGCAGCAGATACCATGCAACTTCGGTAGGTGAGCACGCAGGCCTTCTTACCACCCCCACCACCACGGGGCAGGGCCTTTAATCCACCCTGACTCCCTCCACTCCTGCAGCTGCCCCTGCCTGGAGTGCCCCCACCTCCATCTGGAAATGTCAAAGGTCTGAGGCTTTCCACGACCCTCACCTGTTAGCGCCCTCTCCCTCTCACAGAGAGAACTACTGGGGAACTTTCCCACATTCTCTCAACATTTGGGCTTAACCTCTGGCTTGGCTAAACCGTGTGGAGAGAACTGAAACACCTGTCTCCCCTGCTTTGAGACTCACCTGAGGGCAGGAACTGCCTCATTCATCTAACACCAGAATCCTATCAATCACTGCCCTGCCTGAAACCTCCCCAAGGATGTCTCCCCACTCTGGGTGAGAAGGCTGCGTGTCTGTCTGTATGTGTGATGTGTATGTCTCTAGATTTTTCCCATATTTATGTCTTCACACATTTTTTTTTTAAGGGAAAAAAAATCCTTCACTGACTTCCTTATACCTTCCAATTCCCCAGCAAAGCTCACAGCATGGGACCTGGCCTCTGTCTTCCTGATTGCTCCCTCCTGCCGAGTAGTCATCCCCTCATCCATCTTCCATGCATCTCACTGGTTCCTCTCCCTGGAGAACCACAGATCACACTACTCCATGCAGCAAATCCCTACTTGATCATCAATGCTCAGCGCAAATGTCATCTCCCTAGAGGCCTCCCTGATGCCCTGGTCTCGCTCATCTCTGCTGTCCTCATCCCATCTATCCCTGTTGAAGCTCTCAGCATCTGAACAGCAGCACTGAAAGTGTGCCTGTTTTCCTCTAGAAGGCAGGCCTCTAGTGGGCAGGGGTAGTGCCCTTCCATACGCCCACCTCACACATGTTTAATCCGTGTTAGCTGAAAGTCCCCACTGCCATTGTTTGCTCACAAGCAAAATCAGGGATCCAGCCAGGATCTCACAAACCCTCCTGACTCTAAAAATTCTGAGTTGATAATGACAAGCATATTTTAGGCAAGCAGTTACCAAACAGTTGCTCTTAAACTGTGATCAACCTGTTGTTTTCAGCCAAAAGGTCCTTCTCCATGGGGTTCACCACCCTCTCCCATCATGGGGAGTAAACAGGAAGTCATCCCCTCCCTGCTCAGCAGAGGGGCCATTAGGGGCATAGGACGCTGGGGAACCAATAGTCGCTTCTCATCTCTGCATCCCTCAGCACCACTGTGCTCACCTGAGCAATGGAGACCATCTGCCGATCCTGGTGGTGAACAGGAGGGGTTTACCTCCCCACAGTCATCGGCTAGAGCTGTGTTAGGGGCGAGAGGCAGCTAAGCCGCTTCCTGCAGTATTGCCCTTAGAGGGGCACTAAAACAGGATTGGAATAAATCAGCAATCTGGGTGCCAGGGAAGCCAGGTTTCCATACACGTGCCTCTATTTGCTGTGTAACCACCAAATTCAGCCATTCCTGCTTCCACTAAAGTCAAACGGACCTTTGAAAAGAAAGGGCTTTGCAGGCTTGGATATTCTCTACTGAGCCTTCTTTGAGAGACAAATTCAAGTTTTACTCTGCAACTCAAATTCTGAAACGAAATAACAAATGGCATGATCTCTCACCAGAAGGATTTTATTATCTAAAATACATCTAAATCCTTTATTATACCTTCTAGTAAGTTGTCCAGTTTGGGAAAAACTTGACTTTCAATTTCCAAACATCTAGCTCCAGCCTACATAGCCCGATGGCAAGCCAACTACAGCTCATTCACCCTTCCCCTTACCTCATCCCGGAGGCCGCATTAACCTGTGCTCGGGCTCTGGAGTCAGAATCCAGTTCCAATCCTGATTTCACTACATGAAATCATAGGGAAGTTTACTTTATCTCTGAACCTGTTTTCTCATCTGTAAAATAGGGATAAAAACAGTATTCCTTAGGGCTATGAAAATTAAATAAATGCTGTAGATGGTCGCTTGACAGTAGGCAGGTGCTCAACGAATGATTTTTAACCAGGACTAACAGTAACCTTTGCTATGATGACAGGAAGGTATCCTCATAAGATGAGGACAGACATCGTTACGGAAGCCGGCAGAGAAGTTAAACTTCTGTCTAGCTGTGATTTTATAGATCTCTGTTCCTTTTGCCAGGCTGCTCCTGCTGTGAGTCCACACTCTCAGCCTCCGGGGTCTGGAACCTAGTTGGCATTTCCACCACAGTCACATACGTTGTCTCAGCATACACAAAGTGTACTTCCTGCCACACACTGTTCTAGTACGCAAGACACCTCCATCCAGGTCAGACTCCACTGAAATGCCTCCTAAACGTCCTCCCCTTTGCTGCTCTCATCCCCGTGCTTCCTGAGCTGTGGCTCAAACGCACACGGCTGCAGCCAGAGGGTGGTGGTCACACCGGGACAAGGGCGCCAGTCTCCCTGTCAGGCTGAGGCTCTGCCTGCTGATGAAGGGCAGCAGGCACCTCTTAACCCACTTTGCTCGGTGAGGCTTCCTCAAGGGACTGGAATCTCTAATTAGAATTTCCAATTTGTCAGGGGGCATCTTTATTTGTGGTAATAAAATGGGGACACAGAGCCACCTCCCAAGCCTGACAGCTGTACCTCTGACAAATATTCCCGTATGGCAGTGGAAGTAGGTGATGGCAACTGAATCACAAACTGCACCCGAATGACAAAAGTTACGTTTAATTTACAATGTAATAAAGGTTACAGGTAAAAAGCTACACATAAAGCGTGAAAAGGCCTATTACACAAATGTACAAATCTCTGTACAAAGCTCTCATCAATGTGGCCTACCTTCGTCTCCTGTGTTTGTTAGCCAGGTCTTCTACTCTTGGAGCTCTGGGTCGAGTGGGGGAAAGAGCCTCCGAACCATCATCTAAAAATGTCCTCTTAGAGACATCCGTTACTTCAAATTAAAAATCTTTTCCTTTTTAATTAGAATTGCTCTAACTGATCATATCCTTTAAAAATTGCCTTCATAACACACTCAAAAAGGAAAGTAATACCTTAGAGAGTAGAGGACAGTACCCTGAAATCAAGTGAGAAGTTTCCGCAAGTACTCAGATTTGATAAGAAAAACAGGTAAAGTTCAAACAATACTGTAAGTTTAAAACTATCAACCTGTGTCTATGGCACTGGTCACAGATGAAGAAAAATCAAAATGTTCTCATTCTAACAGAAAGAGCAAAAGAGAAAAGCCTAACTACTGGACCTCAAAACCACTGACCCAGGAAAACACTTTTGAGTTTAAATCTTAGCTTAACTGGAGAATTTTAAACCCTCTTGTTAAGCAACCTGGAATCCGTGGCAACCCTTCTGCTACCTGGACTTGCAGGGATAGTAGGTATAAATTAGGCCACTGGACCGACAAGGTTGGTGGGGCTTCTGTCACCCCCACAGCTCTGGATTCAACTTGAGGGCCTAGAGTTTCTCCCTGGGGTATGTGACCTTAAATAAAAATGACCCTAGAAAGAGGGAGAAAAGAAAAAAGGAGAAAAGGAAAGCCTGGGGAAAAGCCAGGGCAATCTATTTAAAAGGATGTATGAAACATTTCTCTGCAATGAAAGTGTTCTGAAGACAGGTCTTTCTGGGATATTTCAACTTCACCCTCCGTTTTAATATTACATGGTCAGGACCCCAGGAGACCTTCTGAAAGACGATACTGCGCACATGAAAAGTTTTTCCCCCTAGTTCATTAGCTCCCCCATCACCCTTCCACCCCATTCCCACCCAAGCCCACCCTCCTCCATGACCAAAAATATCAAATCAGTAAGGAAGGTGTGGGCTTCTTGCCCGGCCACGCCTCTTTTGCGTATTTCTTCTTCTTGGGTTCGTTGACAGCTTCGGGGTTATAGACAGCAGGGTTTGGTGCAGGGTTCATGTTCACTGCTGACGGCACAACAGGAGTCAAGTCCACATCAGGAGCGAGGTTCGGATATGGCATGGGCAAGCCACCAATGAGTGCTGTCCCATGGATGCCGTGTGGCTGGGAGCCAGCTTCACTGTGTGTGGGGGGCAGGCCCCCGTAGAGTCCTCCACTGAAGGCAAAGTTCTGCATGCGCCTGCTTCCTGACTCCTCCAGGCCCAGGGAGCCAGGGCCCTCCACCCGCTTCTTCTGTGGTTTACAGAGGAGACAGAAGTGAGACAGAAGAGTGCTGTTAGGTTCTTCTACTGTAGTCCGAGAAAAACTGGGAAAGGCCCCTGAATCTCTAACTCGTTTGTTTCCCAAACAACCCATCTCACTGTCCTGAAATCTCAGGGTCTGAAGAGACCTTACAGTGGTCATCTAACATGTGGCTCCTAAACACTGCTCCAAACAAAGTGTTCACCATCTTATGTCAAACCGAGAAAAATGAGGCCAGTGTGTGAACTTTTCATAAAGTAAGACTTATCCAGTTTAAGTGACCATTCTTTACCCTAAGGTCATGCCTCTCTCTCTCTTTTTTTTTTTATGTTAAAATGCCCTTTTAGGAAACAAAGGTGATTAATAGATGGTTGCAAGTATTCTAATTTTTATTTTGGGGGGAAATACACAGCAGAAAATTCCAAAGGAAGAAGAAAGAAGAGAAAGGTGCTCGAGGGGAAACGTGACACAAACTCTACGGAGTTGTATGAAAAATTTCATCTTGTAGTTTTTCACATCGGACTAAAGTTCAATGAAAGATCTTCCTGAAACAAAGACTAACCAGAAACTTGACACATTTCTCGAAATAATATATTCTGAAGACTAGAGAGAAAAAAACAACTCTCTCTAGTAGCTCTGATCAGCATCTTCCAATCACCATTTGAACACCTCTGCCAACAGGGATCTGCTTCCAGGGGCCATTTGCTCCCTTTTGGAGCCCTAGCTATCAGGTGGTTCTCCATGTGTTGAGCACTCAGAACATCTCTGTAGCTTCCACTTCTTGGTTCTTCAATAGAGCTATCTTTAAACCTAACCCAACATGGGCTGGCTTTCCTATCTGTGCCACTCTTGTTCACAAAATAAAGCCATGGCAAAAGCCAGAGGTGCCATGCCAAAGGCAACTATGCCTCCTCTTTGCCTAACAGCTTACTCCAAGTTAAGAAGGGAAGACTAAAGAGAGGTGGGTATCCTACCTCTCTGCACCCTACCCTGCTGAGAGGTAAATTTACAGATTTCCATCACATTATAATTTACATGCAGCATTAAGCTGGCTCGTCACCTGCAGTTTCTCTATGGCACTCCAGGATCCTGACACACAGATGGGGTAAAAGTATTCCCAAAGTATGAAAAACAAGAAAGGGACAAAGAAGGTGTTTTAAAATTAAGCCCACACACCGAAGAGTGGGTTTTTAATCCAGATTATATAACATTTCAAACATGCTTCCTACCTTGACTGGGACCACTGCAGTCTGCACCATGTTCCGAAAGCGACCGACTGAAGGATCCACATCCTCTGCAAAAAGACATGAGGGCAGGGTTAATTCAGTAATCAACTGGGAGGATTAAAGTCACATGTCTCAGTGTGAACAAAGCCATCACAATAACTCATATTAAAACAGTAAAATACAGCTAACCCTTCAGGTGTTTACTGGGTATGTGTTCAATCCTCATAACAACCTCATGAGCTAGGTACCACTAGAGTAAACATGTAATAGATGAGAAAACAAACTCAGGCTTGGAGGAGGAAAATGACGGACCCAGTCACCTCACTGGAGACGAGCCAGAATATAAATCTCAGCATCCAGAAACAGGCCTGTGCTCTAGACCACTTTCCCATTTCACATACTTCCCTCTTTCGAGGGGAGATTTAAAAAAAAAGTAGACATCATCAATCTCATGTTAGTAATAAAAGAGGGACACCTCTTTTATTACTCACCTCAAGAGGTCACACACTTTGCCTTTTGAGCTGAACACCTGTATACAGGCATACCTCGCTTTACTGTGTTTCACTTTACTGTGCTTTGCAGATATTGAAGGATTTTAAAAAAAAACCACAACAAAAACAATTTGAAGGTTGGTGGCAACCCTGCATTGTCAGATGATAGTTTGCATTTTTTAGCAATAAAGTAGTTAATTAAAGCATTGTAAAGAAACAAGGACACGGGTTTTTTAAAGATATAATGCTATTTTTTAGACATAATGCTATTACACACTTGTAAATGTAACTTATATATGCACTGGCAAACCAAACAAATCTGCGTGACTTGCTTTGACATTTGCTTTATTGAAGTGGTCTGGAATGGAACCCATAATATCTCCAATGCATGCCTGTACAAGGAAGACTCACTAAAGGATCTGAAGCCCCTGCCCAAGCAGGGTGGGAGAGCTTTTCACAGCTTAGACACACACTACTGCACCCTCCAAAGCTTCTAGCTTCATTCATTCACTCCGCCAGGAGAAAGGACTAAGATCAATTTAAGGGACATGCTTGCAATCAGTCTCTCGTTTATTGGACAGAAGACATGGAAATGAAGAACAAGACACTGTCCTGCCTTTAAGGAGCTCAGAGCTATAAAGCCAGATGGATCACAATACAAGGGAGGTGCTTCAAGAGAAGTATGAAAGTAGTGATCTTGGAGCACAGAGGGGAGACTGGGTTGGATGACCTACAATGAACAGTTTTCTCACTGAAGACAAAGTGTGGGGAAACAGGCAAGCACAGACTAGAACATTACTAGAAAACTAGAAAACACAACTCCCCAGCCCTTTTATCTTAATACAGTGGTAGGAAAGGAGTTGTTTCCCTAGCAGACATTGTACACCTTATTTTAATGCATTGAAGGTGTTTGCTATTTAAAGAAACACTCCTGTGAGTCCCTTTGGGATATAAAGTATTCCTTATTTAGTTGAAGAGCCCCTGGTTTATTTAAGTCTGGCTTTTCACATATTACTGCTACTGCTAAGTCACTTCAGTCGTGTCCGACTCTGTGCAACCCCATCCCTGGGATTCTCCAGGCAAGAACACTGGAGTGGGTTGCCATTTCCTTCTCCAATGCATAAAAGTGAAAAATGAAAAAAAAAATGAAAAAAAAAAAAAGTGAAAAATGAAAGTGAAGTCGCTCAGTCATGTCTGACTCTTCGCGACCCCATGGACTGCAGCCTACCAGGCTCCTCCGTCCATGGGATTTTCCAGGCAAGAGTCCTCGAGTGGGTTGCCATTGCCTTCTCCGTTTCACATATTAGGATG
Organism: Cervus elaphus; assembly: GCF_910594005.1. Taxonomy (NCBI): domain Eukaryota; kingdom Metazoa; phylum Chordata; class Mammalia; order Artiodactyla; family Cervidae; genus Cervus; species Cervus elaphus. The sequence continues at coordinate 10,450,699 of NC_057822.1, read as the reverse complement.
CCTCTAAAGAATACACCCTGGAATTACATACACAAACAGTTGTTCAATGAACGAACGAATGAACAGCTTCTATACGGAAAAAGAAAGAAGAAAAGGTACCCAGGCTCATCAGGAAGGAGACAAGGTCTCTAAAAAAAGGCACCCTTATTTTCTCTCATTACCATGGGAGCCCTGTTCCAATCATCCCTTCAGGAAAGCTAAATGAAGTGCAAGAGCAACTGGAGCCCAAGAAGCATAGCTAACAGGGTATGTGCCCCACGAACAACACAGGCCTGTGGAAGTGAGGACAAGGCCATCGAGGAGACCCTGTCCTGTGCTGGCTGAACAGTGTGCGGGCCTCTCGCCCTTTCCTCACTCTTGGGCCATTCAACTCCTGGAGAGGGAGTCTACCTACTGCAGGAAATCTCTGCTCCTGGAAGATCTACCAAGAAGTTCCTTGCCAGGTCTACTTCTGGTATAGGAAAGTCTACACAGGTAAATGCAAAAGGGCTGGCAGATGACTGGGATAATGGCTAACATTTATCAAGAGCTACTGAGTGCCTGGGTGAAGCACAAGCTGGAATCAAGATTGCCAGGAGAAATATCAATAACCTCAGATATGCAGATAATACCACCTTACGGCAGAAAGCAAAGAGGAACTAAACAGCCTCTTGACGAAAGTGAAAGAGGAGAGTGAAAAAGCTGGATTTAAAACTCTACATTCAAAAAAGGAAGATCATGGCATCCAGTCCCATCACTTCATGGCAAATAGATGGGGAAACAATGGAAACAGTTGACAGACTTTATTTTCTTGGGCTCCAAAATCACTGCAGATGGCAACTGCAGCCATGAAATTAAAAGACGCTTGCTCCTTGGAAGAAAAGCTATGACAAACTTAGAGAGCATATTAAAAAGCAGAGACATTTACTTTACCAACAAAAGTCAAAGCTATGGTTTTTCCAGTAGTCATGTATGGAGATGAGAGCTGGACTATAAAGAAAGCTGAGCGCCGAAGAATTGATGCTTTTGAACTGTGGTGTTGGAGAAGACTCTTGAGAGTCCCTTGGACTGCAAGATCAAACCAGTCCATCCTAAAGGAAATCAGTCCTGAATATTCATTGGAAGGACTGATGCTGAAGCTGAAGCTCCAATACTCTGGCCACCTGGCAGGCAGAACTGACTCACTGAGAAAGATCCTGATGCTGGGAAAAACTGAAGGCAGGAGAAGGGGATAACACAGGATGAGATGGTTGGATGGCATCATCAACTCGATGGACCTAAGTCTGAGCAAGCTCTGGGAGTTGGTAAAGGACAGGAAAGCCTAGTGTGCTGCAGTTCATGGGATCGAAAAGAGTCAGACATGACTGAGTGAGTGAACTGAACTGAGTGCCAAGCACAGATCTGAGGTATTTTCCATGTAATCATTTAATCTCCCCACCAATCCTGTGGGGCCAGAAGTCTGACAAGTCACTTGGCCAGAGGGTCACAGAACTACCAAGCAGAGACATGAATTTCATACCCAGGCCCTCTGATCAGAGCCCACACTCTTAAACACTCTGCCATACTCTCCATAAACATACTGCCTTCAGAAAGTTCCAGGACAATAATTTTCTTCTTCTTCATTTTAGCCGCACCATGTGGCATGTGGGATCCTAGTTTCCTGACCAGATACTGAACCCACGCCCCCTGCATCAGGAGCACAGAGAACCACTGGACCACCAGAGAAGTTCCACAATAATTTTCAAGAGAAAAAACAGAACATATCAGACCCTAGGTCTTGAAGAAGACTTAATGAATTATCTAGATCAGTCATTCCCATACTGTTGGCTGTTCATCAGTACAAATAAGAGCTTATTAAAACTACAGATTTCTATGTCCAACGTCTAGAAACTCTTATCTGGCATCCAGAAATAAACTTTCTAGATTAGTTATCCAGCTCCTGACTAAACATTTCCCTTGGGCATTCACTACTTTGACAAGTAATTCATTTCACTTCACACATCATCAGAAAGTGAACAAAAGTCACTAGAATGAATGCTCCAATCTCTTTCACAGGAATTCTTTTAATTCTTCTTCCAAATATAAGGATTTGTTGTTGCTTTTTATGCCGAGCTAAATACTTGCTTCTCTCAGGCTCTGGTTTCGCCTACTCATTCCTCGCGAAGGTCAGCCTTGCAAACATCCACCCTCAGGGTGCCTCCCCCCAATCTACTCTCCTTCATGCACATTTCCCAGCATTCAGGGACCACTGTCTATAGCTGGGAGTCTCCTTCCCCCTTAAGACTACAAAACACATTTAGTATTTTAGTAGAAGTTATAGCCTTAAACAGGCAAGTCTTCAATTCAGTTAATAGTGGCAGAAAGTTCTCCAATTTTAAGAGTTACCAGTCATACACAGAACCCCATGAAGACAATAGTGTCTGCTCTAACCTATACTTAAAACTCTACTATGATACAGACATATTGCATCAGCAAAGGAGAACTACAGCCATGCTCTGTACACTGAATCGTATGGGCCCTTCCTCTAGCTACTTCTTTCACACTGCAACTCAATAATGCTTGAGTGTTCAGGGCACTCCATCAATGAAAAGGTATAGCTTGTTTTATTGTACTTCACAGACACTGAGTTTTTTATATCGATAAATTTGAAGGTTTGTGACAACACTGCATCAAGTAAGTATTTCAGTGCAATTTTCCCATTCACTCACTTCCTAGCTCTGTGTTACATTTTGATCATTCTCATGTTTCAAACTTTTTCATTATTATTACAGTTGTTATAGCAACCTATGACCAGTGATCCTTGTCGTCACTATTGTAAAAAGATTACAACTTGCTGAAGGTTCAGATGATGGCTGGCATTTTTTAGTAATAAAGTATTTTTTAATTAAGGTATGTACGTTGTCTTTTTAGACATGATGCTGTCACACACTTAACAGACTACAGCATAGTGTAAATGTAACTTTTGCGTGTACTGGGAAACCAAAAAATGTCTGTGTCTTGCTTTACTGAAATTCTTGAACCAAACCCACAATATCTCCGAAGTATGCCTGTACTGTACAAAAATATCTCCCCTCAAGCACCTGTTATTCTAAACCTTGTTGAGAAACAACTGACCTAAACCTAGAGAGTGTAAACTACTCTCTAGGATCACAGCCTTTTCATCAGAAAAAACTAGGAAGATACCTCACCTGGGTTGATGATCTCATCATCCTCACTAAAGGTCACCCGTGAGTTCTTCCTCTTCCTCTTTGGTCTCTGAATGTCCAGATTCCCCTCCTCAATGGTGAGAGTGGAAATCCGCTTGTTGTGGGCAGTGTTGAATTCTGTCAGGTTCTGGGCCAGAGTTCACACAGGAAAGATAGGAATAAGTACACAAGGAATTTGAAGGAGGATATTACCAAACAAAGAGCAGGAAGGTATTAGGAGCTAACCTTGACCTCTTCACACAGATGAAATTCTCTTCTGCATTCAGAAAAGATTCATTATTGTCCCTAAAGAGCTAATACCAGCAAGCCTCATTTGACAGAATGCGAAACATCTTCAGTGACCAGTGAGGCAGTGATATTCAAAAGGGGCTGAAGGACCTTGAGCTGAAAAGAAGTCATCTGTGCAAAAACCCTTGAGTTGAGGTTTGGGGGTTTTTTGAAGAAGGTTATCATGTCTTCATGCTGAGAATTAAATGAATGCAACTGGGAAGAAATTCAAGAACTGTTTTTAAGTAACAAAACAGATGAGAAAGAAAAACTGATAGTTTCTTTCCCAGTAGCTCTCTCCTTTAAAACTAGTAAGGACGCTGCCAGTGCACTGAATATTTGGCATTAATATTTTGTCACTCCCCATCCCTGTCTGGCCCCATTTCTGTTCATAACTATCCATCCATCTCAGTGATTAACTTGGCCTCAGCACTGCTGCCTGCCTCTTTTCAATCCCTTGGACTTATTCCAATCTGCACTGCAGTTTGAGACATCCCAAATGTCTTGAGAACAAGACCTAGAGATGACAGGAGGAGGCATGGAAGCAGCCTGGAAAAGAATGGGCAAGAGGGACTGCCAACCAGGACCCTGGCTACGAGGCTACTTATTTACAACCAACTAACTTCTGAGTTGTAAGATTTCTACTGTGCTTTTTTCTTCCTAACATCTGGGAAACTGCCTCTGTATACAAGAAGAGTAAATGTATGTGGGTGGTTAAGGACAGGCTGGCATTTGATCTACCTGGATAGACCAGTCACACCAATGCAGTGACAGGCATGTGAAGACAAAAGCTACACCACAAACTACTGGGGTCAACTCTAGACAAGGAAAACCTTAACACATTAAAGTTAAATGTTGTAAAATTCAGGGCAGCCAGGTCCAGACAAAAGCAGTCTAGTTCTACTCAGAAGATTCTTGGGCTGATTGGATGGTATCAAAAAAAGCTACATAAATGAATGAAAGCTTCATTCTCTGTTAAGCCAGTGCTGTTCAAACAAACTTTCCGGATGATAGAAATGTTTTCTATCAGAGCTATTTAGTATGGTTAGTCACTAGCCACATGTGACTACTGAGTACTTTGAATGTGGTTGGTGGCTACTGCATTGGATAGTGTAGCTCTTAAGAAATGTAATTCCTAGCCTTGGCTTCCAACACGCAGCAAAGGTGCACACAACAACCATAAGGGTCTACTGGCTAGTCAGCCCTGGTTATATATAACCAAACCCACACAATGCAGATTTCCAAGGGCCACACCACACTGCCAAAGTGGCAAAGGCTTATCACTCTGTTCAAGAAAAACTCCAGCTGCTAAGTCACTGGCATTTCAAGCTACACAGAACAGCTACATACTGCAAAAACCGGAGTCTCCAAGACATAACAATGACATGGACAATAGAATTACATCAAGTTCTGTTTCCTCCTCTGGAAGCCCCAGTAAGCCCTTGAGTTCATCATCCTCTCCACCCATCTTCTCATCTCCTTTCACAGCTGATGGCAATGTCTGAGGCTTCTCACGCAGAGTGTATGCCCTTGTGGATGCACCAAATGAGACCGTGGAGTCGATGGGAATTTGCTGAGGCTTGTGAGGCTCCAACCGAATGTGACCCAAGAAAGTGCCGTGTGCTGGGAATAACCAAATCAGAAATATAAGAGAGGAAAAGAAAAAAACAAACAAAAAACAAACCTGAGTTGCAAAAGAGAAGCTTCTGCCAGCACATCAGTTTTGCTTTTCAAAACAGAAATGGCATTGGGTCCACTCTGCATCCCTTGTCATGAGTCACAACGAAAAGGAAAACTCCTTCACTGAATCCTGAATCACTACAGTGGATTTCTTACACATCTTCAGACCTGCTGTAACCCCACATAACAAGTACCTCTGCAGCCAGACTGGCTCCATTCTGGGTCCAGCAGGAAAGGCTCCAATCCAGCAAAAGCCATGCCCCGCAAAGAGGAGGACAGGAACTGCTGCGGTCTGACCTCTCCAGCCCCAAGCCTAAGGAATATAGGAACTGCTGGATGGGTAACAGTTATACTTGGGGTTTCCCCAGGATAAGAAATGCGGCTGGCTGAAACAGGTGCAATACCAATGGCAAGGTAGGCCAAAAATCCTACTGGAGAGTCTGGATATTTTTCCATGTCTACATTCTGCGTATTATGAAATGGAGAGAAAAGAGATAAATTTGCAAGTACGGACTTATGAGACAAGGCTCTCCAAAACCATCATATAACCGTACTGGGGTAATGTGTGCATGTGTATGGGGAGGGGGAAAAGGAGTAAAACACGATCAACCCAGGAAGGAGATCCTTTACATTCCATGCTGCAATTAATTATACACAGGTGAAAATGAACAAACTTCAAGGCCCCATGTAGTCACGTTTTAACTGCATTTCTGAGATTATCTCTGACAAACTTGAAAATCTTATAGTTGGAGTGTGCTCATAGAATTAAAATTGATATTAGTAGTAGTAATCAAAGCAAAATGTAGCTGAGATAAAGAACCTATTATAAAAAATGAACTTGCTCAAAATAAGGATTCTTTTAATAATGTCCTGTACCCACAACTCTACTACATTAATGGAGCTAACCACAACTTCTGCTTAAACTGGATCTCAAGGGCCTACGAACACATTCCCTAGTTCTTAGGTGTTTTTTTTGTTCTCCCTATATACCTATTACTCTCCTCAGGAAAGCACTCCCTAATATCTTCTTCTCTTTCCACTCATCAATTATTTCAGTAAAATAGGAAATACCACAGGAATGGAGAAGGACTGATTAAAAAACCAAACATAAACTTCCTTGATGAGCAATAAAACACAATTCCAAATCTGAAGAACCCAAAGAGCATCTCCACACTGCCCAAAAGGGAATGTATAAAACGGGATGGGATATGAGTTACTTACTACTGTTGAGATCTATTAGGAAAACTCTCTTCAGATGCTTGTGGTAGACCAAGGCAGCGTGGACCCGAGAGCAAGACTGGTGGTCAATTGTGAAGTCACACAAATCAGGGTTTCGCCCAAATAAGTAATACTTCTTCTCATCGATAATCAGTTTCTAAATAAATATAAAATACTACTTAAAGTTTGTTTCAACAGGGTTTAGCAAAAATTCTTCCAATAAAAGTAGAGCATATTAAGGTAAAATTCCTTGTCAAAGTAAAAAAAAAAAAAATATATATATATATATATATATTTCCTATTATTCTTCAAGATAAACAGCTCAGAAAAATTTAGTAACATTTCTGGGGTTATTCTCCCCAAATATAGTGGTCTAATGTTGAGTGCTGATATGAAAAGAACTTTCCCTAATCCTATTAAATGTAAATGGCCTGCAAGAGAGGCTATCTTCTTTTCATTGTAAATTTAAGATTTCACTTAACTTTAGGTTGAGCAGGAAATAAAAACATAAGCCATGCCTATAAAGGAATAAGACGTCTTTTCAGAAAATATATATTCAAATGAAGATTATCTACTGGTTCACAAAGGAAGGGAGGTATAAACACTTACCTATATTCTAATCATGCTGCCAGAGCCCCAACTTATTTTTGCAAACCCCTTGAAATCAGAATTACATTAGACATCCCTGTATGAGCCTCTAGATCTAACTTTATGGTCCCATTTCATTTTGACCACAAAAAAGCATTACTCAGAGTTAACTCTAAATGAGTACTTGCTGTGTCCAAATATGGTATGACCTCACAGGGCAAAGATTTTCCAGGTTTGAGGGAAGAGAATATAGAGATTCACATTTATTGAAGGGCTATTTTTTGCTAGGCATTTTAAGCATTATCTCATTTAATCATCAAAACAAGTCTGTGAACTAAATATCACCTTTATTATAGAAAGTGAAAGTGTTAGTTGCTGAGTTTGTCCAACTCTTTGCAACTCCATGGACTGTAAACCCGCCAGGCTCCTCTGTCCATGGAATTCTCCAGGCAAGAATACTGGAGTGGGTTGCCATTACCCGCTTCAGGGAATCTTCCCGACCCAGGGATGGAACTGCAGTCTCCTGCACTGCAGGCAGATTCTTTACTGTCTGAGCCACCAGGGAAGCCTATCACCTTTATTATTAAACATAAGAAAATAAATTCAGAGAGATGAATCTAGTCATTCAAGGCAGTCAGGCTGGTTAAGTAGCAGATGTGGGATTTAAATTCAGGTATGAATAACTTGCAATGCTAATATTCTAAACAACAGTGCCATGGGTCTGAAATAATTCTGAGAAGAACTCCAAAATGTTTCTAACCACTCCTGTGAAACTGGAAAAAACAGAACTATATAATGTCTCAATATAATAGCAGAAAAGAGGATTTTGCAGAGCAGCAAACTGTTACTTTAAAAATTGTAGGGGCTGATGTAGCACTATTAAGTTTTATTTTACCAATAAAGAACTTTCTTTTACAATTGTCACCGATCATTTTATAAAAGAAAGGTCATTTTAACAAAAAAGCAGGAAGGACAAGGATAAAGGGCCACTCTTTGAGTTGGATTTAGCTTTATGAAAAACTCACTACACTGTCTTTTTCTTTTAATCCTAGATCAGTAAAGCTTTTGCCACATATTGGTTGTGGACTGGGCTGTCAAAGATGAAGGACTCTAGGTTAAATTTTTGCTAACACTTCATTCAGTTCTTAAGGTCTACAATTTGAGCCTTTGAAGAATAACCCTCATTCATATACATTATGTTGTTCCTTTACAGTTTTTATTTTTATCTGCACCACATGGCTTGTAGGATCTTAGTTCCCTGATCAGTGACTGAACCCATGCCCTTGGCAGTGAAAGCGCTGATCCCTAACCACTGGAATGCCAGGGAATTCCCTGTTTTTTTCCTTTAAACAGAATGTCTCACTAAGCTCTAGTTCACATTTCACACTATGCTCCTTCTAAAATCCCTGAGAGAAGACAGCACAAAGCTGAGTAAGGAAGTACAGTCAAATTAAGATGATACCAGGCTAGGAATCAAGAGGCTTATTTTTCGTTCCTGGCTATGTCACTGAACTCACAGTGGGCTACTATTCTCCTCTATGCTTCAGTGTTCTTACAAAACCAGAAATGTACCTCACAAACTGGTAACAGTTAACAACTGCTGAGTACTTAAGTGCACACATTGTACTATGAGATTTATGCTATGTCATTTCATCTTCACAGCCACACTGTGAGATAAGTAGGTACTATTATTCCTATTTTTATAGATAGGAACAGTGAGGCATAAAGAAATTAATTAATATATGCAAGTTCACACTGCTAGATATTTATAAACTGGATTAGAAATTCAGGTCTGCCTTCACAGAGTCTAAGCTTTTATAACCACTATATATTTTCTTCACTCTTCCTGCATCAAAAAATCCACCATATGGCAAAAAACATTTAAGGAGTGAACAAGTAGTATAGGTCACACTCTTAATTTTTTTTTTAAACACTTACCCAGTTCCTTGCCAGCTTATACTTTAAGGCTCAAAGGGATAGGGGTCACTTTTGGGAAACTCTGTCCAGCAGAGCCCACTTGCTGCTGGCAGAGCTTGTCTCAGGCCCCTAGTGCTAGGGGGCACCAAGATTCAAAAACAGTCTGACAGCTCAATCCCACAATCATCCCACGCCTGCTTAGACCCAAATATTAAGACTTGGGTTAAAAATAAGATATTGTTTTAGAATTGAGAGAGCCCTAACATGTCAACATGTTATTTTCTCTAGGTAATATCTATGCAAATTGAATCTCATAGATGCATTTCCCATTCCTATCTATTTGCACATACATGATGTCTTCACAAACTTAAATTTGCTAACCACAGAGCTCAAAGGCTGGACTTAAACAGTCATAAGACCACCAGCTCTTGGGTTCTAATACAAAACTGATCACCTTCTATGATTCCAGGCTTCCCTGGTGGCTCAGTGGTAAAGAATCCACCTACCAATGCAGGAGACACAAGTTTGATCCCTGGGTTGGGAAGATCGCTGGAGAAGGAAATGGCAACCCACTCCAGTATTCTTGCCTGTGAAATGCCAAGGACACAGGAGCCTGGTGGGCTACAATCCACCAGGTCACAAAAGAGTTGGATACAACTTAGCGACTAAACACCACCACAAGGTGAAAATACCAGAGATTTAGGTGTTTAGAGAAGGAAAAAGAGAAAAGGCCTCCAAATTAAATATGCACATTCACAATTAAAGGTATCTCAATTATAGAAGTGTGAAAATGTAGAGAAAAAACAGTATGCCTCAGAAGCATGAGTCAATTCTTAGACAACTTGCTTCTTCTGTCCAAGTGAATGAAATAATGCACTGGCCCTTCAGTAGTCACTAAACCACAACTGCTTAAACAGCTATGGCTAATACCATTATCCAGTTGTGCCTCTGAGTTATAACTCAGAGTGTAGCTTTACACCCTGGGCTTAAAAGACTCATGGCTTTTGTTTTAATATTGCACTTCTTAAACCCAGCTATCACAACACATCACAGGCCTCTGACATAAGGCTTGGACATAGATAGCTCGGTTAGTATCAAGTGCTGCCTAAATCCTTAAATAATAAGTAGATTTGGAGTCTATTTCTCTCAGAAACAACACAGTGATGCCTACGGATTATAACATGACACCTCTGTGGCAACTCAGCACACCTAAGAGCACTGAAAGACAGCATTACCAGTTAATGGAAACCAGTAATCAGAGGGATGTTTGACAAGTTAAGAGTGCTTTGAAAATATAAATTATTTCTAAAAAAAATTATAAGTTATTTCTGAAAAGAATTATGATATTATCATTAAAGCTAGGCTCCTTATATGTTTCTCCCTATTGCAAATTAAAGATTTATTAAATTCTGGTTAAAAAAATAGATTCCTATATGTCTACTGAGCAACATTTTATATGTGTGGAACAATTTATATTTTAAAAAAAAAAAGACATTTTAGCTAAATAATTCCCTTGAATAATCCAGATATTTTGTAACCTTTAAGATAGAAGAACCCATGACAAAGTGGTTCTAAGTGACTGGCTAAGGGCTTGATAAATTCATCATAACTTCTGCCTTAATGTTTTGCAAAATACATGTATCACTACAACATCCTGAAAGTGAAAACAATGTATTTATAGAACATCCTTCAGGAGATCTCACAGACAGTTTTCATTACAGAGTGCAATGTTTTTACTATATACACCAAAGAAAAATAACTGCACTCAATAATAGAGCCTTTAACTTAAATATCTGAGCAAGCAAACATAAAATTGGTTGAATACACGAAGACTCACAACTAGATGGCCACAATGGGCTTAATCCCCATTTCTTGGTAAATAAATGGCAACAAAAGAATTTAAAAAAAAAATCCACACAACCTAATAGCTAATCAAAATTCGTGTTCCCTTGCAGTTCTACGTGGTTTTCATTCTAGAGACTTGGAGAAAAGCTAGAATGCTGCTACACTTGTTCTTTATAGTACTTACTTCAATTATAATCATGTAAATTTTTGTATGGTTCTGTGTTTCCCACCAGATGATTTCTTTGAAGACAGGAACCATGTTCATTTTGTTCACTGCTGTATTCCCTATGCCGAGCACAAAGACTGGCACATAGTAAGCACTCAGTAAATGTTTTAAATGAATGAATGAATTTCATCACCATTTCCATTCTCTTTTTTGAACATGTGTCTTAGTTTACTATCTTCTATGAAGGGCTTTAGCTTGAATCTCATAAAAGCAACTTAAAAGTTGAATTCAATCTATATCATTCACTTTCTTCTTCAATTATTGCAGACCTTGCAACTTCCACACAACTCCACATACTCAGAGAGAAGGAATTCACCAAGTTATAGGGCATCCAGTTTCACTGAGGCCTACAGGCCCACGATCTATTAAAACCTTTCATTTGGAAGGTGAGAGAAGTCACAAAAAAACACAGTATCAGTGAAGATACACATTGGCATGTGTTTTATCACTATGTGCTTTTAATAGAAAAGAATCAGGATGAACAAAAGTAGCATTGCTGGAAAACAAAGCACAGGAGAGGGGGTGGAAAAGTGAGTCACCGGAAAGAATCTTTAGTGTGGTGGGGAAAAAAGAGAAGACGTGTATTTCCATACCTCAATTAGCTTGTCTCCTTTGACTACATCCAGATGTAAACCAGGAGGGGGTTTACCTGCCCTGAAAAGTAACAGTGAAAAAATATTTTCAGGATGAGTTTGCAAATGCCATTTACAATCATTATCCCATTCAACACTGCAGCTCTCCTACCAGCCTATAATTAGTTCATGTTCAAGCAGAAATGTCATCTACTTCACTGTTATTATAGTTCCTTTCTGCATTTGACACTTACCTCCCCAGTGATTCAACTACTCTAAAACATATTTCAGGGGATCTGCATTTAGAGCACCACCAAAGAAACCTGTATTTTAACACTGAATTATCTACCTTGGAGAGAAAGCAGCACAGAGAATGCAAGTACTATAGTTGGGGTTGTCTGGTCACTTGGAGTTTGATTCTAAGATTGCCACTACCAATAATACCATACAAAGGTAGAATAAATCAGTTGGTGTCTGGGGTTGATCAAGGTAGGACTTATCACATAATAAACAGAGGATATTGTCCTGAGCTCTGAGGTCAAACCAGACACATAATTTAGGCAGTTAGGGCAATCCAAAACTATGCCATGAAACCAGGTACTAATAAATACAAAAGATATTTGTTACCCTGAACAGGTCATTCTACAATGGCATGTATAAGGGAACTTTTCTCTATACTCCTATAACCATACCATCCAAGAGAGACACATATATGTCAAAGCACCTAACACAGTGTCTGGTGCACACCAGAAGTTAAGGAAATGGTAAGTGATCTTACACAGTCTCTTCTAACTATAAATTTACTATCCTGGCCCAGTAAACTTATAGTTAGAAGACATAAGTAAACATTCTGAAATCAATGCGGCAAGGAACCGAAATGGACACAATTTGCAGACTGGAGCAACTGTGTGTTGCAGAAGTGCAAAGGGACTCAGAAAATAGCTACACATTCACTTGTTTCCTGTGTTTGCTCCTCTGAAGTTTGAAGGAAGAACAATCTTGCCAGAGCCCCAACATCTACGCACACACGCGCGTGCACACACACAAAACACAAATGCATTCATTTACATCTAACTGAAGAGACAACAAAGTCATCTCACAAGTCTGACCCAACTCCTCTATGGTGGTTGCTGGGAGGACAGTGCATTGGACAAAAGCCCATTTTGTCTGGAAAACAGGGAAAGCCAAGTTACATCCAAAATATGCTTTCTGAACTCCTACTATGTGTCTGGCTCAGGCCTAGGAACTGTGACCATACAGATGCATTAGGCAGCCCTTGCCCTTGAGGGGTTCAATATAACGGAGCCAGAGAGAAACACACACATAACAATGCACTGTGATGAGCAGAAATAGCTCTAACTCGGATGGGTCGCCTTGCCAGGCAATTCATATAATTCATCGTGTACTCCACTCAAAGACTAAAATTATTCCATTATTCCCAAGAACTTGCGAAGGGAAGAAAGGGGTTCTTCCTAACAAACAAGGATGCCCTCTGGCGCCCGACTTCGCGCCAGTGGCTGAGAGCGCAGAGGTAGGTCAGAGCCGTTCCTGCCCTCAGGGAGCTCCCAGTCAGCGAGAGACAGGCAAGGATCGCACCAGGCTGCAGTAACAACCGCGGGATGCGAGGCTCCGAGCGGGGATCGGGGCCAGGAAGCTAGCTCGCGCGCGCTCGGGACAGAGAGCGGGGGGCAGGTACCGGGCTCCACAAGAGCACCAGGCACTCAGTCAGGAGTTGGGGTAAGTTCGAGGCCAAGGCCCCGAAGCGCCCCGGCAACCGGCTGACTGCCCGAGGGGCTGCCTAAACCAGCGCCTCAGAGCCCCCAACTCTGGGTTTCCTCAGTTTCTGGGCCCGGGCTCCGAGCTCCAGGTTCCTCCACACGCCGCCCGGCCCGACGGACAGTTCTCCCTCAGTCAGTCCCAAGATGTCTGGGCCGTTCGGCTCGCCGCGAGAAATCAGCCGCCCGGCCGGCACAGGCCAGCGCAGGCCAGGCCACTTCAGCGCTGGTCGCCCCGCCACTCACCAGGTCGGGCAGTCGAACAGCGGGAGGCTGGAGCCGGAGTTCGCGGCTGCCGCCATCTTGCGTCTCCCCCTCCCATTTGGCGGGCCCTAAGCACGCTGGGAAACTGGAAGACCCAGAAGGGGAGAGGCGGCTTCCCAGCGGCCTGTGCGTCTGCGCGCGCACACACACACCCACGCACGCACGGACGCACCGACGCACAGCGCGTTGTAGTAGCGGTGGAGACTGGGATCCTGTTCAGGGATGTTTTTCAGGGTTTGAGAGTTGAGCTTCTCTGAAGGCCAGGGCTTCTCTCGGTCGGCAGCTTTCTGAGGAAAATGGGCTCGTAGGGAGGGGTTCGGTTTCCCTCTACGTTCTTTTTTTCAAACACGCTCCCAGGCTCTAAAGTCTTATGATGCCACCCTTGCTCTGGGCTCGCACCGTCAGCCTTTTTACTCCCAAGACGGAGAGAAGTTAGAGGGTATAGGGCTTAGGGATTGGAAAAACACCAGTCTGTTGTTTCTCCTCTAACGGTCCTGAGAAGCTACCTTACGGGATCGTGTAAACTCTAGACAAACAGGAGCCAGGGACGGATCCAACCAGATGGCAGGCGTCCAGATCATCAAAATGCATGAATGAAAAGCTTATTTAATCAAGTGGAGGCCTCTTTGGATTTTAAAATTTTGGTCATAGTGACTAGATTGTATAAGGAACACTTAGGATTCAGGTCTGCTTTTGTCCAACAGCTGAGTGAACGATCATCAGCAGGGCTTCTGGTTGTAATGGCCTATGTCTACTGAGTGCTTATTTGGGCTAGAATGTAGTTTATATGGATCATCTCATTTAATCCTCAAAACTCTCTTTGAAATAGGTATTATGATCCCTGAGGGGAGGCTCAGAGAGACTGAGTTGCCCAGCCTCACACTAGAACGAGTGTGATTCAAACCTAAATCTGAATGAGGCCAAAGCCCATGCTCTTGAATCATCACTCTCTCTCATACTTTGATGTTGGTATGGTCATATTTATTATTAGCATGCAACTGAAGCCCAACACTTTTTCAGTTTTGTAGAAAACATGAGAGGATTATCCAACCTGTTTTTTTCTTTTAAGGAAACCAAATGCAAAATTACTGTTCACCTATAAAAAGGCATTGCATGGCAAATTATCTCTTTCTCTGGTGGAGTTCTTGTCCTGATTTCCTACTAGTGGTCCTCTAGATTTTATATCGAACATCAGCCTGTTCAAAAGATTTTGCCCTGGGTGACATCTCCAGGCATCAAGATTTAACTGTAGCATAATATTAACTTAGAATTTAAACTGATCAACTCTTAGGAGAATACCATTTTCCACTGGTCTTCAAAAGCACAATAAACTCATCCAGCAAGGATGCTAACTGGTCAGATCACTTTTTGTTGTTGTTGTTGTTGCATCCGTGGCTTTCAGGATCTTAGTTTCCTCACCAGGGATTGAACCCAGGCCACAACAGTGAAAGCACCAAGCTCTGACCACTGGACTGCCAGGGAACTCCCTCAGATCACTTATCAAGTGAACAGGTTAATATACCCCCTTTTGCAGCCCTGCAGTTCCAAAGATAGACTAGGCCAATAGTTCTAAACTTGGTTTCAGGAAAACAGGCTGTAGCTCCCTCCTCTGAGCACAAGGACTTGATTCTTAAAAAGAATTAAATTGTCTCAAGTGTTTTGAGTGTAACAGAAAAAGAGAAGGTACTTTTATCTGGAGAGATTGTGTGGGCCTTTGAGGTCCTATGCCCTTTTCAGGCATGAGGTGGTATTGAAGCCATTTCTAGCTGTCAGTGACCTTAAGAACATGTCAGCTTCGTCTTTCAATTTCTCAGCTTCCTTGGGTGGTCCATTATTTAAACCCTTATAATTTAATCCCTTATAAAGAAACCTAAAACTACATTCTTACCCTTATAACTTATTCCTCGGCCATTTCCCCTGTTTTCAGCACAGCTAATATTCACACTGACTGCTGATGTCATGGCACACTTACCTAGGCCTTATAAAGCAAAATGCTCTTTGTTTGGGCACCAATGATGTCAGTACAGATATGCAAACTAGAGGACAGCAGTCTAGGAGGTGAACCTTTTGAAATGTAAAGACTGATGGACTAGCTGCCAATGGGTTTTGGTATCTCAAAAAAGATTAATTTCTTAGACTTTGAGACTTCCTCAGAATAGAATCTAAAGACATAAGGAACATACTGATATCAAAAAAACTTCCTTAGAAGATCTTTGATATGATCAAATGGAGACACTGAAAAAAATGTTTGTATACAGATGGTACATCAGGAAACTTCATTTAGCCGGGTGGTGAACAAAAAATTTACAAGGTGCTAAGAAAAGAAAAGATGTTCATGAAAAGTGAATAGAAATTGCCATTACTCCAGATAGTTAAAGCTTTGTTCAAGAGGTGGTGGGCAGGACAGTTTGTATTAGTGATGAATGGAGACAAGTATATAGTGTCTAAAGGTATGGTTTTAAAGTCTGTATGCTTGAGATCAAATCCTGGCTCCACTGCTCCTAAACTGTGTGCCCTTGGCCAGGTCACTTACTATGCCTCAGTTTCCTAATCCATAAAAAGAGGACAAGAAAAATAATCTCTTCAATGATTTTGTGGCTATAAGATGATAAATGTAAAATGTTTAACATAGTGAATTGTTTGTAGTAAGGGCTTCAATATCACCCCACAAATGACCACTGAGAGCATTTCCACAAGCCTTTAAATTCCTGCAGCAGACCACCATCCTTGGCCTCAGCTTCTTCAGCTGTAAAGCGATGGGTCTAGTCTAGATGAGTGATTCAGACATTAGAGATGTCATGGACTAGGGGAAAAAGAAAATACTACAGGGGCGTCAACTTTTATTTTGCCAACTAAGGAGATTTTTAAATGAAGACTGTGACCTAACATCACCACCTTTTCATTTTCATAATCTTTTTAAAAAGTGAGGGAGCCATTAGCTCAAAGATGGCACTTTAAAAAGCCCACTAACATTATTTTTCTCATTTCTCCATGGACTGTAAAAATCTGGTCCTCAATCAGAGTCTCACATTAAAAATTCTATTATTTCAAGTTTATCTCTTTTAATAATTAAGTACTATTTTGTCAATCAAATTTCATTTTGGATAAGGATTCAAATGAACTCCTCAGTTGACCTAAAAGCAGATCAAGGGTTAGAATCAAAATCTTTCAAGCTATTCCCTGGCAAGGTGGAGATTCTGAAGTAGTTGTAATTCATCATACTGGAAAGCAATACTGAAAAATTCTTTGAAACCTAGGGATACCCTAAACTTGCTTAGAAAAGCAGGGATGAAGCAGGTGATTCCTACTCCTAGAAACATGATAGAACTGGGTTCTATTTAACACTGAGTTGGGTTCTGGTCTGCATTTAGTGACCAAAAGTGAAAGTTTCATTCCCATGGCTGAGAACTGCCTCTGAACAGAAGAAGGGGAAAAAAAAAACAAACCCAAAACAAAAACTGAATGGAGGAGGCTCAAGGTGTTTTAATTTGCACTGACTGAAGCATAATTTCATTTTTATATTTTTGCCAGTGGCACAAGGGAGTGTATCTCCACTCCTTAACAAAACAAAACCTGTTCAGGGAGCACAGATCCAGCAGCTAGCAAGTTCCTGTTCTCGAATATTCAGAGAGGAAGTGGCCCACAGGACACTTCTACTCTACCCTATACTACAGTACTACAGTTTTAATTCACTTGAAGAGAAGACATTCCATAAAGAAAGGAGAAAGGGAGAAAGAGAAAAGGAAAGGAATACAGAGACAAACAGAATCTGTATGTTCAGACTAAACCCTTGTGATCCTTATAATCAGAGAATTTAAAGCTATAATTTAAAGTTACTATAAAAGAGTAACTGAGAACACTTGTGGCCTATGGGTTAAGAAACTTGTTCAAATACCTACACTGAGTAAACAAGAGAGTTAAGATTCTTCAGGCCTTCTGTACCCCAGTCTAGTTTTTGACCTCCAAACCAATGGTTTTCAATCATGGTTATACCTGAGAATTATCTGGAGCTTTAAAAGTCCCTATATCTAAGCTATAACCCCCACTAACTAAATTAGAATCTTGTGGCAGGAGGTACCAAGATATCAGTATTTTTTTGTTTCTAATGTGAAGCCATAGTTAAGAACATCACTGCCCTAAACCATGGTGCCTCAAGGTGGACGAAGCACAGATAAGGATGATTCTGTGAACAGGTTTCTTAGGCCCATTTAGCAGAAGCTCTTGGTAACTACTACAAGTTCCAGGCCATTGCAATTCTAGTCCAAGGTCATATTTGCGACCCAAGATTACTATTACCACACCACCATGGGATTACATAGTATTATAGAACAGAACTATGGTAGCTTCATTTAACCCAAACTGAAAAGTGTTTTGTTTTGTTTTTTACAATCAAGCCTTTTTTTTCTTGCCTGGAGTGTTATAAATGATGTATTCAGGTCCAACTATAATTTAGAGCTGAAGGGGCAGTGATTGTAGAACCAGTGAATTAGCTCCGAAGCTGCTGCCTGGGCCTCTGCGACACCCCAACAGCTCTATTCTGTTCTTCAAGGAAAGGGCCTCTTCCCCCGACCCAAACCAGTCCTCACCTGATCCCCAGTTTTCTTGCAGGTCTCAGTTTTTCTCTGGACAGCACATCATCCGGCATCTACTGCATTAGGATGTTAACACATAGAAACTTATAATAGAAGCTTTTAAAATGTTTATTTGTATTACGATGGTGAAATGGTGCAAGAGTGCAAAGAAACTAAAGTACTTAGCCCTTGTTTCCCTGCTGTTCACAATATTTTAGTAAAAGAAGATTAAGTAACATTAAAAGGAATGGAAGAAGTAAATATAAATATACCCAGCCAAATCCTCTAATTCACTAAAGGATGAACTGAAATTGTTGGCCCAATTCATATTTATTGAGAACCTAAAAAAATTACTTCCCCTGTAACTTCCCTAGACCTGTGAAAAAGGGGAGTGGACAACATTTATATTACAAGACAGCAATCTTTTATTGAAACATTTTTTGTGTGTCTAAAACTATGCATGGAGAGAATAACCTCTTGTTCATAAATTAGGGTAATTCTAACATCACTATTCCAAACCAATATTATTTACAAAAAAAGAAACTTTTCTTTGCTTTCTTGCCAGTTCACAGGACTAAATTTTAAACCAACTTCAGTCTAGCTTTTAAAATTTCCCTGCCACCATATGCCCAGCAAACCTTATTAGGGTAGGGGGCAGCCTTTTGATGGCAACAGTCATCATTTACCAGGAATGTAGAACCACAACTGAGCAACAACAACAAAAGACTAAATCATTCCAAACAATTCCTATTTGCTTTCCAAAAGCATGCTTTGTCTAATTCTCCCATTCTATACAGACAGGTGGGAGAGGAACGCCACAGAGCATCGTAATGTTAATTAAATTAACCTCTTCAAAAAGTGGACAAGATGGTTTAGCGTATATATGGATGAACTGCAGTCAATGACACTAACAAGTAATAAACTTTAAACCTAGATGAACACATATCCCCAGTAGCTGGCCAGCTCAAATCATTACTTCTCATTTAATCTGGATCACATGTGCAATTTTTCACTCTCTAGTTAAATACATTGCCAAAATTTTTCAAAGCATATAGGGAACAGGCTTCTTAGAAATTCAAATTACAATGTTAAATAATAAAAACTGCTGGCTTATTATACAGTTTCTGACAAACTCCAATGTGCTGGGTGACAGAAAGTAATTCTATCCCAGTTGCTAGTAAAAAGGTAAATCTTGTATATACATAAAAAGACAATATTACAAGACTGTAGTGTTAACCTACTAAAACAAGAATATCTAGAATGGAATTTTCAGTAAACACTTGGGATGATGAGCAATCAGAATACAAGAGAAAAGAAAATCCACATAAATTAATTCTTAATTTGAGAAATCAATAAAATGTATACACAAACTGATAAATACTGTCTCCATAGGTCACTAATTCCAAGGACTAGTTAGTTAGTTTCTAACTAAATTATTACAAGACATTCTGCTGTATTCTCTCTTCTTATGATCAGTTTGTTCTGGCAAGACTCCAACAAGCACTTGCCCTTGAAAACAGCTCAGCGGGAGAAGGCTGGAGGCAATCACTTCATTTATTAACTATCCACAAAATAAATCCCAAGATTACAATAATCACTGTCAGGACAAGCACCAGGATACAGATCTTCTTGCGAGATTTTTTCTGAGGAGAGAAATATGTAAAGAAGACGCTCATGAAACAAGTAAAAAACGTTTATAAGACTCAAAGAGTGCTTCATCAATCGGCCTCCTGGTAATGCAAAATGAAACTCTGTGTATGATTATGCAGACACTGTCTCAAAAATCTCAAGGTACCAGTGCTAGACAGCAGTGCAAGTTCTCATTCAATGCTCCCAAATACAATTTTGCAAAGGAACTGTTTATGTTGCAAGGTGTTACTTGCCATAAAACAAGTTATTTGTACATGTGTATTTGAATAAAGGTTTTATACCTATTATAAAATTTTATGTTCAATGTAAAAAATACAGACAAGCAGAAGAGAAAATAATCACCCACAGATAAAACAGCTGACATTTTAATTGTATTTCCTTCTGATCTTTTATCCAGGCACATTTATCTGACATAATTGGGACCATACTGTATCATGTCTGATGGTTTTCTCACTCAATATTTTAGAATAAAATTTGTGATATTATAAACTCTTCATAAACATCTCTTTTAATTCCCACATAAAATAACATGAAGTGGATGTATATAATTTACTTGACTGTTCTTTACTGTTGGATATTAAAGTCATCACTCAGTTTTTAAAAGGAAACTATTGTTAAATACAAATTTCTTTAAGAACAGTCCCAGGGGAAATACAATTATCTTAGGAACATGGTAAATGACTAAATGCTATTTGTTTCTAAAAAGCCATGCAACACCAGGTTGAGGAGAAATGAGAAGAACCTCATTCACAACATGTGTAAACTGAGGTGAAGACCTGGATAAAGTTCGTAAAACCAGAGTTTCAACTAGTATGTAGAAAAATACCACTTTACAGAAAGTAGAACAATTAACCCCTATTTGTTCACAGCAAAATAACCCCCATATGATAAGCCCCAATTAATTCATACATAAACAGCAGTCCAAGTTGAGTCTGTCCATTTTCTGTGGCAACAGTCAACATACATTATCTGCAAAGTCCTACTTTGTACCTATATCCTAACTGAAACAAATTTCAGCTGTTTAGGTTAGAAAATTAGCCTTACCCTAAATCAGGCATCATGCTAGCTTAAAGGGATAGCTTTGTAGCTGAGAGGCTTCTATGTCAGTTTATTCAAAGTTTGATACCTTTTTTGTAGATCTCTCTGCAAAGGAAAATACTAAAAATGGAGCTGGGATGGCAATTATGACTACCTGCCTCCAGCTTAAGACTAAACAAATGGCTGCAGCTGTTCTCAACGTGTCAGTGACTCTGATGGCCCCCAGAGTCTACAGCACAGAGTGACTTTCTTTTGTACCTGCTTTTACCTGATAGTAAGCAGCTCGCTGTAGCTGGTCAGTGGCTCTTTCTACATGCACCTCTGAGCTTTCCACGTTGGCTTCTATGCTGTCTGCAAAAAAGAAGGGCAGTGGATGTTTTACCACAGTCAGATGTTTCAAGACTGCAAACTGAAGAGAATTCTGATGCTAAGGATCCTGTTCACCACCATCACTCCAACTATCCAGCCATGAGATCAAAAGTTACCAGCCCCATAAGAGAATAGCCCTCTTCTTTGGAAATAAACACTGAAGAATTATTTAGACGTAGAGGGTTATGAAGTATGCAAATCATCCACAAACAGTTCAGAAAAAAATCAGGTAAATACACAGAAAGAGTGCAAATAAAAAGCAAATGTGGTAGAATGTTAACAAGAAGTAAATCTAAGTAAAGCTTATAAAGGAGTTCCTTGTTATTTTCATTTTTGCAACTTTTTGTGAACTTGAAATTATTTCCAAATAAAAAGTTTTTTTAAAAAGGGTTTCAAATCCCATAGTTGTGCAAGTTTCTGAAGATAAAAACTGAGAAGCTGACAGCTATTTCCCTAAACAACCAAAGACTTACCATGAGGCTACGGCAAGTAGCTATTCATGGAAGCCTCATTTTAACTCCCACATTTGACAATGTAAGAAAATTGCTAAGAAAATGAATTTAGTGATTTTTAAATGGTATTCCTAGATTCCTAAGACACAGCTTACTGACTTCTTTGCATACAAAAACTATCCACTCACCTTTATGTTAAAGGTATCAATAATACATACCAATGAGATCACCTTGGTCGTGGATCATCATGGCCAAATCTTTAAATATCTGATTGACATCCAAAATATCAGCCTAAGGAACACACACACAAAAAAATTAACCAACATTAAGTAACATGTTGGAAGATTCATTTCCTCTACTTACCTAAAGTTCTGGCTACTAACAACACATGTGTTTTTAAAGCTTATAAATCAGGCTTTCTTTATAAACAGAAAATGAAAATGAAGTTAATTTATTAATACTTACTAAATGACTTCTGTATGCAGAGTACTATGCCAGGTAGGAAATTAGAAGCACAGTCTCTTGGAGCCTGACTATCAGTTACAGAGGACTGTTAACCCTCCACAATCTTGTTCAACCTTAAGAACTTCTCTGGACCTCCCTACTAAAATGTGGACAATGACAGTACCCATCTCATAGGATTTTCAGAAATACTAAATAAAAAGGTCTTAAAACTATGCAATAACCACTTCGTAAGTGTTAGCTATTATTAACTATTACTTAACTGGTCCTCTGGAGAAGGAAATGGCAACCCACTCCAGTAGTCTTGCCTGGAGAATCCTGTGGACAGAGGAGCCTGGTGGGCTGCTGTCCATGGGGTCACACAGAGTCGGACATGACTGAAGCGACATAGCGTGCATGCGTGCGTAACTGGTCCTCATGAAAACCCAATAACACATGTATTATCTCCATTCTACAGAAGAGGAAAGTCAAGGCTCAAAGAGGTTTAATGACTTGTCCTAAGGTCTCACAGCTACACGTGGCAAAACTGAGAATTAAAAGTTCATGATGGGCTTCCCTGGTGGTCCAGTGATAAAGACTCCATCTGCCAAGGCAGGGGACACACGTCTGATCCTTGGTCTGCACTCTAGAGCCTGTGCTCTGCAACAAGCGAAGCCACCACAATGAGAAGCCTGTGCACCACAACGAAGAATAGCCCCAGCTCTCTGAACCTAGAGAAAGCCCTCGGGTAGCAATAAAGACCCAGCACAGTCGTAAGTAAATAAATAAATAATCTTTTTAAAAGTTCACGATGTTTGAATTAATCATTCAGTAACTCTTATGAAGTAAATGTCTTCTTTGAGGATAATGAGGCTCAGAGAGGTTATGTAACTTGTCTAGTCACACAACTCATCAGTGAGGAAACATAAGTTCTGCAGCCAGGATTATATTCCTAAAGCCCACGCTCTTTCAATAAGCAATGTGCTGCCTCTCAGATGCCACAATAAAAAAATGATACCTTCAAAGCAATGACTTCCTAATCACAACTTGGCAAGAACAGTTCTAGCCAGCACCTCCGTTACTTGTTAAGAGTCTACTATAGTTAGGACAGTTGGCTAGTTGCTGTGAATATAAAAGGGCTTAATAATAGTTATCTGGAGGTGGAGGTGGGGTGGAGGGATCAGTATACAATAAGAGAAGTATGAAGAAAGGGTATTGTATGGTAAATGACTAATAAATGGTATAGTATTTACCTCAAGCAGAGAAGGAAGATTATGGCAGAAGAAGCAGGACTTAAGAAGACATATACATAGAAAGGTAACTGGGTTAAAGAACAAACAGCCCAGTTTGGCTATAACATGGGTGTGATATTATGATTCATAATAAGAAATATATATTTGAAAAAAAAAAGAAAGAAATATATATTTGATCTTTGTCCCAATCCCAGCACAGAGCTCCTAAAATTTTTTTCTAAGTGATAAAAGAGATAAAGATGTCCTTTTTTATTCAAAACAAACCCTTTCAACCACTCCTGAGTTTATGTTAATAGCTTGGCTTTTGGAAAACCCCTAAGGATAGGGGCTAGTTGCCAGGGGAACCAACCTGGTGTTTAGTTGGTTGGAACTTTCAGCCCCAGTTCCGACCTCTGGGGAGGGGAAGAGGGCTCAAGGTTAGATCAATCACCAAAGGCCAATTATTTAATCAATCATGCCCATGTAACCAGAAGATCAGAGAGCTTCTTGGTTAGTGATCACATGGAGATATGGGGAGTGAAGTGCGCCTGGAAGCCATGCATGCGTGCGAGCTCAGTCACTTCAGTCGTGTCTGACTCTTTGTGACCCTATGGACTGTAGCCCACCAGGCTCCTCTGTGCATGGGATTCTCCAGGCAAGAATACTAGAGTGGGTTGCCATGTCCTCCTCCAGGGGATCTTCCCGACCCAGGGATCGAACCCGCGTCTCCTGAATCTCCTACATTGCAGGCGGATTCTTCGCCGCTGAGCCACTGGGGAAGCCCCATGGAAGCCATGTACCCTGGCCATATACTTTGCCCTATGCATCTCTTCCGTCTGGCTCCTCCTGAGCTGTATCCTTTTATAATAAACCAGTAAATGAGTAAACAGTTTTCTTGAGTTCTGTGAGCTGCTCCAGCTAATTAATCAAACCCAAGGAGGGGGTCGTGAGAACTTCCAATTTCCAACCTGTTGGTCAGAAGCACAGGTGATAACCTGGATTTGCGACTGGCACCTGAAGTTGCTGAAGGGGGGTCAGTCTTGTGGGATTGAACCTTCAATCTGTGGGATCTGAGGCTAACTCCAGGAAGACAGTATTAGAACTAAGTTGCACTGTAGCACATCCTGATAATGTGGCAGAATTGCTTGATGTGGGGGAAAAAACACAGATTTGGTGACCAGAGTGTGAGAAGTATAGAGTGGGAGGAGAAGAGAAACACAGGAGTGTGTTGCTGCACTGTTAGAACAGGGTTTGCATGTTAGATGCAGGAAATGACTGGATACGAAAAAGCAACGGCTAAGGAATTAGACCTTGCTTCTGTTGAATGTGAAGTGCCCATTACACTCCTCTCCTCAGCTCCACACATCTCATTCTACTCTCGGCTAGACAGGATTTCTCATGTTAAAGAATCAATTAGATAATTAGTAGCAACAGATGAAAAAGAAAACACATGACATCTTTGAAGTCAAACTTTGGGCTTTCCCCAATGGCTCAGCCGGTAAAGAATCCACCTGTAATGCAGGAAACACAGGAGATATGTGTTCGATCCCTGGGTTGGGAAGATCCCCTGGAGTAGGAAATGACAACCCACTCCAGTATTCTTGCTTGGAGAATCCCTTGGACAGAGGCGTCTGGCACGTCCATGGCGTCGCAAAGAGTCAGACATGACTAAGTACAAGCACAAGGACGAACTGTTTCATCAAAAAAGAGAGGGCAACAACAAAATTCTGTAAAGCAATTATCCTTCAATTAAAAAAATAAAAAAAGAAGTATCAAGAAAAAAAAACAGAGGACTCTAGGGCAGTGTGTCTCAACCTTGACTGTACTTTGTAATCACCTGGGAAGTTTATAAGATAAAAAATGGCCCCACCCAGGGCTTCCTGTGGATTTTTGCCCATTTTTAACCTATAAAAATTTAAGAAAATCACACGCAGTTCAAACTAGTAATTGGTGGGTGGATGAGAAGAGCTGGGGCATTAAAAAAAAAATCTCCAAGTGATTCTAAAAGTGCAGTCAAGGTTCAGAACCACTGCCATAGATGAAAGTCAAGGAGGAGGTCAAAGTTTCTCCTCTCTACAACCCTCCTCCCCTCACTGCCCCCAAGATGGCAGTCTTCCATCTCCATGGAGAAAAGTACTCAAGTTTAAGGATATTTTACTGGTCATCATGCAAAAAATTAAAGTTGGAAACTCAGGTAAGAAAGGCCTTGAGACCTCTCTCTCAACACTCACCTCAAAAATTGTTCCTGTTTCTCTGACTCACTGAAGAGATACCCACAATTTGGGATTGGGCTTTCAGATGCACAAAAATGGAGCAAACTTTTTGGCCTGTCTTTATTCTGGGTTATTCAGACTAAGCAAAGGACTCTCCATAGAGCCCCACCGAACCTAGAGATTGGCACTGAGGTTTGGGACAATGTCTTAATAAAATATTTGCTGGCCTTGCTCTGTTCTCTGTGGGTATTCTCATGCAGACCATATAAAATATGGTGACTGAGGAGGGGGTCCAGATATCCTCATGCACCATGACCAATACCATCCTAGTGAAGTGAGAAAGTTGCTCAGTCGTGTCCGACTCTTTGTGACCCTGAATTCTCTTTGTGGTCTGAATTCTCCACGCCAGAATACTAGAATGGGTAGCCGTTCCCTTCTTCTTCAGGGGATCTTCCCAACCCAGGGATTGAACCCGGGTCTCCCACATTGCAGACGGATTCTTTACCAGCTGAGCCACCAGTGAAGCCCAAGAATACTGGAATGGGTAGCCTATCCCTTCTCCAGGGGATCTTCCCAACCCAGGCATCAAACCAGGGTCTCCTGGATTGCAGGTGGATTCTTTACCAGCTGAGGTCCCAGGGAATCCTGATACGATCATAAGAGTAGTTCATATTCACCATGATTACACTGAGACATAATATGCAAACCATATAACTCATTTCATCCTTTCTCATAATTACTGAGAGAAAAACCAGATTGCAGATACACTGAGTCAAACAAAAAACATGACCTGGCCCTCACCTCCAGCTGCCGAATTGCCGTCTCCCTCTCCTTAATAAGCTCCAGGTCCTGTTCGGTGATGGCCACCTCATCCTCCTGTCTCTGCATCTGGTTCCACTCCTCATGGCTGCAGAGAGACAGGCACATGGGCTGATTCCTCCCCGCAAAGGTGGTCATAAGACGTATCATCTCTGCTGCCAGCAGAGCCTGTCCAAAGACAGTACCAGGCCTCCAACTCCTCTGGTAACAATACAAGTCCCTGGGGGTTACATTCTTCACATCCAGAGGCAAAGAACGGGTAACACCAAGAAAACCAGGTCTCAGCTTTCATGGGCAAAACCAAGAGGAGGCAGAATCACAAGGGATGGGGCTCCTTGCTGTTTCCATTCAGGAGTACACTCTATAATCTTGCTAGACAAGAAGAGGGCAGAGATGTTAAATCTCTGGCCCATTCTCTCCCAGGGCACTCTCTCGAAGTACAAGCTGTGTTGGTATCTCAGGTACTAAATGGGTAGAGAAGAGCAGGTTAAGTGATCTGTCAGTGCTTCACCAATTAGTCTGACAGAATCACATCTCCCGGTTTTCAAGACTCTCTTCGAGGCTGTTAAATGTCTCTTAATAGAAAACCAAAGTAAAAAAGCTAATGAAATGTTACAACTCTTCTTTTCTGGTACCATATTTAGTATTTAGAAGAAAGGCATATGACATACGAGACATGCACTTTGAAAATTCAGTATGAAGCGCCTTTCCAGTAGTACACATAAATCACATGTCATCTCCACAATACTTAGAGAATTTTCTCCATGTTCTGGAGATACAAAGCTGAGAGAGAGAGCACTCCAGGCCTCTGAGGTACTCATAGTATAGTGGTGGCAAGACAGATGCATTCCTGTGACAAAATACTTTATGTTCTGAACTAATACCATCAATACATTTCTATGGAATTAGTTAATACGGTTTGGAGGAGAAAGGAGATGTTTTGTAGATACAAATCGTTTGCTTTTTCTAGGGTTGCCTCCATTTTAGGGGTTAGTAAACAGAAACCCAGGAACTTTGAAGAACTTAAATCTGAATTACAGGTAAAATTTCAACCCTCCTAATTTGTAGGTTTTGGGGCTTCTATTCCTCTTGAGCCAAACCCTCTCCTCAACACACAGACATCAGAGATTTCTTGAAAGTTTTTTATTCACTTTGAAATTATCCCTTTCATAATTCAAAGATCATGGAAAAGCCCACTGTTTTGACTTTTTTAATTTGATGGATTATAAACTACCTACCCCAGGGCTCTTGAGAGTCCCTTGGACTGCAAGGAGATCAAACCAGTCAATCTTAAAGGAAATCAGTCCTAAATATTCATTGGAAGGACTGATGCTGAAGCTGAAGCTCTAATACTTTGGCCATCTGATACGAAGAGCTGACTCACTGGAAAAGACCCTGATGCTGGGAAAGATTGAAGGCAGGAGAAGGGGACGACAGAGGATGAGATGGTTGGATGGCATCATCAACTCGATGGACATGAGTTT
The DNA here is from genome assembly GCF_910594005.1 of Cervus elaphus. Classification (NCBI taxonomy): domain Eukaryota; kingdom Metazoa; phylum Chordata; class Mammalia; order Artiodactyla; family Cervidae; genus Cervus; species Cervus elaphus. The sequence continues at coordinate 10,422,893 of NC_057822.1, read as the reverse complement.
GAGCAAGCTCTGAGAGTTGGTGATGGACAGGGAAGCCAGGCGTGCTACAGTCCATTGAGTCGCAAAGAGTCAGACATGACTGAATAACTGAACTGAACTGATCCCAGGGATTCCTTTATTTTTCCTCCTTTTTTTCTCACTGATTTTTAAAATTAAAAGTAAGTATAAAGTATAAAATCCCATCTCAACTATCTACCTTAGAATAATTCCTTTACCTGTCAAAGGAGACGAGCTGTTCCTCTCTCTGCCTCTCCTCCGCCTAGAAAGTAGATGGCATTATTGCTGCTGTTATTCACAAACATGTCACAGACACAGACACAGACACAGACACACACACACACATACACACAATGGCCTCCTTTAGCTACAGTATAAAGAAGCAACATCCTTTGGCTCTGATAGGATCTGTAAGATGACACAGGGCTCTGGCAATCTGTCTTGACTAGGAAATGGGTGTAAAGTAGTCAAAAGCCAATCTGCATTCCACTTTGGGTTCAGAATCAAAACCATACTAAGTAGGATGAAGAGAACATGGTAGGAGAAAGGAATAAAAATTAATAACAATGACAACTTATTTTAAAATTTGGAGAGAGGTGGATTAAGGGAAAGAATTAAAAAGGTGCAAGCAAACAAATTTTCAGAACTTGTAAAGATTTTTTTTTTTAAATAGACCTTTAAAGCATATCAGGTTCTAAAGTGACAAATTGACTTCAAAAATCAGTTTAATGATACATTACTTTTGTAATTTAACAACTAAGAAAAAAAGTTAAAAGAGCAATCTATTTAAAAAAAAAAACCTTCCGTTTTTCGTGATCACAGTAATCAAAAAGTTAAGCAAAATAAAGAAAATTTCAAAATTCTACCCACCCAGAGGAATACAGTGGGTTTTTTAAAAATTATTATTAGTTTTCACTCTTTCCCCTGATCAAGAAACGAAACACGGCTAGTGTCCTAGAGCCTACCTCTGTGCCCTTCTCCAATAACAACCACCTCCCTCTCCTCCATAGTAACCATTATCCTGACTTTTTGGCCACCATTTTCTTGTATTTTTAAAATATTTATACATATCAATATTGAATATTTTATCTGATTTTGAATTTTACATGAATGGAATTCTACTGTTTGTATTCTTTCATGCTTTGATTGGATCACATTAGATTATGCCAGATTCATCCCTCATGCTAAATATAACTATGGTTCATTTTCTCTGTTGTAATATATTATAGTACCACCAAGTATTTCTCTCTTCTATTGTTAACTGACATTGGAATGTTTCTGATTTTTGACTACTACAAATAATGTTGCTATGAACACTCCTGTACGTATATCCTGGTACAAACACACAGTTCTCTGGGGTAGAACAGCTGGGTCATAAGGTGTGCGTGTGTTCTGAAGTTACAGCCAAAATGTTTTCCAGTGGCTGTTCCAACTCATACCACCACTGGTCAGGTAGGAAAGTTCCTGCTGCATTACATCCTTTGCGTACCCTGGGCTGTTCACTACACTGCAAAAATTATTTGCCAGTATTCTTTGGGGGCTAGGATAAAGGTGTCTGAACAGAGACAATTTGTATTTGCTTTTGTCTGGCATGAAGGTACTCGACCAGACCAGGACTACTGGAAGCTTCAGGCTTTTGGGCCATTCAGGTAGTATGAATTTGGGCAGCAAATCTGCCTGAAGGTTACTTTGTGGTACAATTTACTGTGGGGATTTCCCCTCCCTCCTGCCATCCTCAGTGCTAATGCAATTTTTTAGCAGTCTGCTAGGGGAGAAGAGGGCTTACTTTTCATTTTTTTTAGGGCCCAGCTTAATTTGAGCAGAACCTTCTTTTACAATATTCACCTTGCATGGACACATTACTTTGACTTCATGCCATAAGGACATCAAAACTGAATTCACGTTTGCTCTCAGTAAATGTACTCAGCGGAAAAGTAGGTTTTTTTGGTGCTCTGCTTATCTCTATGGGTTCACACTTTCTCTTAGGCTTTGATCTTAATATTTTCATGGCTCTTCGATATTTTTGAGACATTGGGTTGTTAAAATCTAGTATGTTAATTCTTTTCAAAGAGAAGGCTAGTCCAAATAACCTAGCCTGCTACATTCTAGGAAATGGATTTATCCTTTCTTTTTAAAAAGTTTTTAACATAAGATCAATATGACAATGAGAAAGAAAAAAGAAAATTACACATAATTCTACCTGTCATTTTTGTAAATCGTTGTGCATATTCCTTTCCAGTCTTTGACCATATGTACACTTTTTTAACAAAGGTCATACCAATCTGACATTTTCATAGCAGCTAATGTCCATGTTTATTATTTGGAGGAATAGTAAGCAAAGACAAATGGTCAAAAAATTTTTTTAAACTTAGGAAAGAACATCCTGAAATTTACAGAGGTCTTCTTTTGGAAATAAACTCACAGAAAGACGAGATCCAGCTCTTGCTCGGGCAATGCTCTCCTTCTCCTTTTCAGACACCCTTCTCTGCACAGCCTGGAAACTGTTTAAGGCTGCAGAGAAGTCATTCATGAGACGTTCCTTCTGAAGTTTCTGCTGGCGCTGGGAAATTAAACAAGAACTTAAAATTTCATATTAACCCAGAATCATTTCATTTTAATTCCCTTTAAAGCAAAAGTATACCCCCTAAAAATTCCCAACTAGGAAAAGAACTGTGAAATAGGCTCTTCCTTAAATGAACGAACTTGCTCTTTTCTAACTCAAATCTCTGGTTAATACTATAAGCCAAGTCAGAGTTTTCCTTCTTTCACTCTGACAAACCTGTGAACTGGGTGTAATTTACCTTGTAAGGGAATCTCAGAGGGAACCACAGTTCAGAATTTTGGTTCCCAGGAGAATCTAAAAGCAGAATAAACACCTATGGATTTAGACTGGACTCAAACAGAGACTGTTTCCTTGCTAACGTGTTAAAAACTGTATTCATCTATAGTTAGTTCACAGCTTACCTGAACACCATAGAATCATTTGCCTTCACACTGTAGTGAGGTTCAAAATCTTTGAGAACCTAAAAGCTTATTCCGTAGAGTTACAGGCTATGTTTACTTAGTAGCTTACTGATACTATGTCTCAAAAAGCACATACTGAGAGCACTTGCTATAGTCAATTGGTACTATACCTTATACAGAGGCAAGTATAATCAGTAAGAATCCAAGTGGCCAAGGCCTCAAGAGGTGGTGGACACTAAGGGAAGAGTAAGGCATGAATAGCAGAGAGAAGGGGAAAGGCAAAGCCATGCAGGGTAACTGTGAGCAAAGGCACGGCGGCAGAAATTTGCAGAGGATTTACAAAAAGGTAGTTTGACTGGAACCAAAGGTTTTTTTCATGAAAATAGCTAAAAGATAAAATTGAAAAAATAGGGAAGGGGCTGGTCACTGCAGGTTTTATTTTTCTTTTTTAAAGATTTGCTTACTTGGCCACACCAGGTCTTAGTGGCACACACAGGATTTTTGATCTTCATTGCGGCATGTAGGGCTTCCCAGGTGGCGCTAATGATAAAGAACTTGCTTGCCAATGCAAGAGACTAAGAGACTTGGGTTCCACTCCTAGCCTGGAGGATCCCCTGGAGTAGGGCACGGCAATCCACTCCAGTATTCTTGCTTGGAGAATCCCATGAACAGAGAAGCCTGCAAAACTACAGTCCATAGGGTTGCTAAGAGTCAGATATGATGGGAGCGACTTAGCACGGATGCACTCAGGTATGCAGGTTCTTTAGTTGTGGCCTGGGGGGGTTTTAGTTGTAGAATGTGAACTTGGGCCCCCTGCATTGGGAGGGCGGAGTCTTGGCCACTGGACCACTAGGGAAGTCCCCATAGCAGGTTTTATTTTATTTTTTAGTTTATTTTTGGCTGTCCAAGTCTTTGTTGTTGCTTCACGCCGGCCTTCTCTAGAGCAGGGGTTACACTTTGTTGCAGTGCGAAGGCTTCTCAAAGCAGTGACTTCTCTTACTGCGGACCACAGGCTTTAGAGCTCAGGCTTAGTAGTTGTGGCTCACAGACTTAGTTGCTCTGTGGCATGCAGGATCTTCCCAGGTGAGGGACTGAACCCATGTCCTCTGCATTGGCAGGCGGATTCTTAAACACTGGACCACCAAAGAAGTCCACCCGCTGCAGGTTTTAAATGCCAAGCTAATGAGTTTGGGATTCAACCTCTAAATAACCAAGAGCAATGAAGATTTCTATGAGGGGAACATGATGTGTACAAAATGATAACTTAGAAAAATGAGTCCATGATGGTGAACACAATGGAATGGAAAAATGAAATAAGTCAAAAAGATGACCACAATAATCAAGATTTAAGGTTAGGAAGACATGGTACCAGTAATGAGATTTCTTTATGTTCTATAAAGAAATGAATCTAAAAAACATTATGCGACTGGCTGTGGGGAAAGGAGGATAATTTCAAAGGATGACTCACATTTCACACCTGGGAGAGAGATGGTAACACTGAAAGCAAATTTAGATGAGGGACTTTTTATCCTGAGATTTTAATTTTTACATAAAAATTAAATAATAGAGGGGGAAAAAACATCATTCCCCAATCTCACTATCCAAAAATATTATCTTTGAAGTATATTATTAACATTTTCCATGTTAACATACTCTTCACAATTTGGTCTTTGCTACATAATACTCCACTAAGTTGATCTAGTAAATTTTACATAAGCATCCCTTCTAGATTGTTCTATTTTTAACTATTATAAATAAACAAAGCTAAAGCAAGCCCTATTGTAACAGCTAATATTTATACAGTTCTTATCACATATCATATTGTTATAACTACTTTCTATAATAACTCATTTAATCCATATATCTACCTATACTATTAAAGTACCTATTTGACAGATCTGGAAAATGAGGCACAGAGAGGTTAAGCAGTTCGCCTAGGATCATATAATAAATGGCAGGGGCAGAATTTAAATCCAGGAAACCTGGCTCCAGAGTGCGCAGCTGGCTTTTTTTTCCTTAGAACTTAGAAACATTTGCATGAGTGGAAGTATTAGGTCAAAAGGCACAAACATTTTTTTATGACAATAAGTACTGTCAGTCAGCTTAGTGAGGGGTTTGGGTGAAACAGGAGGGGTTCATTAGCATATCAAAGAGGAGATGTCAGAGCAGGAATTAGCAATATGGGCCAAGTACTTAGAGGTGCAGGGGCAAGGGATAGAAAAAGATTTGGGGACCACGGTCATAAAAGTCACAGGAAGCTAATAAAAGTAGAAAAGACTCCTGGGGGAGAAAGCATAAAATAACAAAATTACAGGATCACTGGTAGCGCCTTGGGGCACACCCACTTCTAGGAAGACACACAGAGAAAGACGCTGAGACTCAACCTGGGGTAAGAGAGACAAAAGGCCAGAAAGGAGTCACCAGAGTTGGGAAACATGAAAACTATCTTGTCATCTTTACTATGGAAATCATGGGAAGAAAAAGGAAGTTTCAGTAAAGACAGGATGAACAGGAGGATCAAATAAAACAAAGAGAAATGAATAAAAACTCAAAAAAAGTCCATTGGATTTGGCAATTAGAAGATCACTGATAATAGTGCATAAGTATGAAAGAAATGTGAAAGTAGGATGTATGGTTTGATAGTCAAGTAGCAAAAAGATGAGTGACAGGGCTAAGATTAATTAGATAAAGAAACAGTTGAAAAGGAAAAGAATATTCAGCACAATAGGAGGAAGGGAATCCAGGATTTATATTTCACCAGAGGTAATACCTCTGTGGATTTATTTCATGTTCTTAATGATCCAAACTTTGCCAACAAACGTCCATCTAGTCAAGGCTATGGTTTTCCCAGTAGTCATGTATGGATGTGAAGCTGGACTATAAAGAAAGCTGAGTGCCGAAGAATTTATGCTTTTGAACTATGGTGTTGGAGAAGACTCTTGAGAGTCCTGTGGACTGCAAGGAGATCCAACCAGTCAATCCTAAAGGAAATCAGTCCTGAATATTCATTGGAAGGACTAATGTTGAAGCTGAAACTCCAATACTTTGGCCACCTGATGCAGAGCTGACTCATTTGAAAAGACCCTGAAGCTGGGAAAGATAGAAGGCGGGAGAAGGGGACGACAGAGGATGAGATGGTTGGATGGCATCACTGACTCAATGGACATGAGTTTGAGTAAACTCCGGGAGTTGGTGACGGACAGGGAGGCCAGGCATGCTGCAGTCCATGGGGTTGCAAAGAGTCGGATACGACTGAGCAACTGAACTGAACTGAATGATTCAAGATAATGGAAGGAAACAAGAAGATACATAATCCAAAAATAATTTCTATTTGATTTTGGAACACATTAGATTTTTTTCTTAAGTAGATTGAACTTTCTATTTTGCTTAGGCTACTATTTAACACTTTGCTGTTGCTCAGTCACTCAGTTGTGTCCAACTCTTTGAGACCCCGTGGACTGTAGCACACTCTGTTGACATATCAGACTAAGAGATTCCCTTTTTTTACTGCTAAAACTATCTACAAGTGTGTATTCCCTATGTGCACAGCTGGGAGGAGGAAAGGGGTGATTTGGGAACAATATGAAAGAATGAATGGCAAGGGGAACTGGTCCAGTATGAGAAACAGCCAACACAAATAGCACACAGAGGCAGAGTCAAAGGGTGATTATGTTAAGGTTACTACTTTGTAGCAGGATGACAAAGTACCTAGTTTTGGTTCTTTTCTTTTGGGAAAGGGGATGCCAAAAATCCAAAGATCGAACACATACTTCATTAAACGCCTTGCCAGGAATGAGTTAAACTGATGATTTTCAAACTTTTTGATGGAGATCCAGAATAAAAATGTGACATCTTGACCTAGCATCATATACACACACATGTGTGAAACAAAAGTTTCATGTAACAGTATTTCCCTCAATTACATGGTTACACACTCTGATATTTCTATTCTGTTTCATTTCTTTTAAATGGTGATCACAACACACTAAAATTATTTTATGTTCCAACAGTTACAATTCATAGACAATCCAGGAAGGGGTGTGGTAGGCTTCATCTTTAGAGCCATCAGAGACAAAATATCATCATTTAAAAAATTCACTAATAAAAAACAACGTAAGTTAAGTGCCCCCATGAATGGTATAGAAACTAAAGCAAAATAAAATCACAATAGTCTAAGATAGAGAAGATTTTTGTCCTGGAAGAGACAGGATGTAAGGCAGACCATGAACAGTAGGTTAAAAAGTCAAGCTACAATGGAGGGGACACATTAGACTTTAAGAACAAGTGAAGTAAAGGCATGGCATATCAAGGGAACAATGAATTCCAGCAGAAACTGTGTCTTTAAAGGATTTAAATGGTCACTGAAGAAAATGACCTGAGTAGAGAAATCTATTTCTCAGAGCATTTCCTTAACTGGAAATCTACAAATGACTTGATGTGACATGAAAGTGACTGCAAAGTGAAAAAGACGTTTGCTTGAAATTTATAGACACTGGATACAAGCCAACTAGAATCAAGCCAGAAAGCATAAAGCTGCTAATCAAATCCCAACATGATGCAAACACTGAGATTCTTCTTCAATTAAACCCATTTTACTAATATATTAATATATTACTGCTAATTATCGCAGCAGCTACCCATATTGTACCTGCTAATACCTTGCAAGATCTGGTACATGCACTCTTTCTGTTGTCACAATAGACACTTATCCATTTTATGGATAAGGAAACTGAGGTTCAGTGTGAAGGCCAAGTTTGTTTCACATACCGCCTCTTCAAAAAAAAAAAAAAAAAAAAACAGTATTTTTCTTATTCAAAATAAACAAATCAAAACCCCAGAAAATACCAACCTGTTCTGAAGTAGATAAAGGAAGGGGCAAGGATCCCAGTTCCTTCAGTAATTCATTTGTTTCCTTGGCAAGCTGATTTGTAGAGTGTTGTAACTGTTGCCTAAGAGAGAAAAGATATGTTTTAGGATATTCTCATTTCTTGAGAGCTGTTAGCATCAGTCTGTTCTCAGAGTGTCTCATGATGCAGGGAATGAAAGGGCACCTGAAGGAATGGGTTCCCAGATGCTCAGATTCACAACAAAATTCCCAAAGTACGACCCAGTCAAACTCACTTCAAGTTGTCTTCACGTTAACGAGTAGAAAGAACCTACCTCAATGAAAACTGCTGACTAGGTATTTTAATTCTTTGGGGAGAAAAGAAAAGCATTCTCAGCAGTTCTGATAGAAATACAAGAGCAGCTGCCCCCACACCTCAATCTAATAGTTTTAACATGTTGAACTCTCCAAAAATTCTCACACTGATTTGCCCAAGAGTTCTGCATGGTTACTGTCTGTCACAGTCCACTGACTAGTGACAGAATCCACGCACTGGGGGTTGGATGAAAGGTGCATTAGAAGCACAGATTCTACCCGAGGGAACAACCTCCAAAGATCAACTCCCACGTTTGTGCTTAAAGCTGGTGCTTTTTCAGCTTTATCTTTGGCTCCCTACCTATGCTTTATGCTAGACTTTCTGGTTCTTTCCTCCAAAACAAAGAAGCCCTATATTGTATAAAAAAAAAAAAAAAAAAATGGAAGGAGCAGAGGGGGAAGGAAATTAAAGAGGGAAAAATGTGCGGGATTGAAAGGTACTAGAAATACAAAAAAGATTCCTTTCAGTCATGGTTTCTTCTACTATCTGGCCATTTCTGCAAAGGTTTTAAGGGAGGACAGAGAAACCACACTACTAATTACTAATATTTTTTCACTGCAAAGGGATCTCCAAGATAGAAGGAAAAAAAAAAGCAAAACAAAACAAACAACAACAACAACAACAAATGAGAGTCAAAACCAAGAGGGAGTCAAAAAAACAAAAAACAAAAATGGGATTTCCTGGTGGTTCAGTGTTTCCCCCTTCCACCGAACAGGACAGTGGATCAATCCCTGCTTGGTGAACTAAGATCCAACCAGCCATATGGTACAGCAAAAAAAATAACAATAACAAAACAAAACAAAAAAGCCCCCCAAAAGAGTCAATCCGAAGCCTGAGCATCACAGACAGTACTAACATACCCACAGCTACCTCACATCTCCCTCAAAAAAGCTCAAAGTACTAACAATAAGTCATTCTCTCACTTCCCAATGTCTAGGACAGGAAACAAAAATACTGTCAAAGATGAAAACTAAAACTTCTAACAGCAGAGGCGGAGTCAAGAAGGACGTAATAAAAAGAATCTATTCCACTATTCTCTCCTCGGGTCATTCCGAATACACTTTTCTAATATTATATACAGTTGGAAATCCAACAGATTAGGTGAGCACTGTGCCAACAATGAAGCTCATGTAGGCAGAATGCAGAGTGGTAGGGATTCCCCCTCTACTTCCCTAAATTGTTCTGCTAAGCTGCCCAAGGGAGGAAGAAAAGCAGAGTCCAAGGACTCTGAGAGGCAGGGGAGATCACAACCCATTAATGTATTTTGTTGCTCCTCTTCTAGATCCATCTATGACCTCATGTCCCACTGCCTCTCATGCCCCACTGCCTCTCATGCTGAATCACAGGCCTGAAACCTAAGCTGCCAAGCAGCAAGAGCATTAAGTGTGTCCCCAAAAGGCCCTCACAAATCCCAACCTTGTCAGGAAGCTACTCACAGATTTTCCTGTAGCTTGCTTGAATCCTGCTTAGTTCCTAGTTGGCTCATCAAGTTCTTTATCTGAGCGGCTGGGGAGAGGAGAAAAACAAATTTATTAAAAAGAAAAATACATTCATCACAAGCACCCTGGGGAGGGGGGAAGGGATAAATTGGGAGACTGAGATTGATGTATACATACTACTATATATAAAGTAGAAACCTAATAAGGACCTATTGTATAGCACAGGGAACTCTACTCAATACTCTGCAATGGTCTATAAGGGAAAAGAAACTAAAAAAGAGAGTGTATATATATATGATTCACTGTGCTGTACACCTAAAACTAACACAACACTGTAAATCAATTATACTTCAATAAAATTTTTTTTAAAAAACAAGCACCCTAATTCTCAGATCACTGGTCTCTCCCCATATCCTGAGTAAGTATGTACAACCAATAGAAAGCATGCTATGATCAAGACCCTGGTCTTGATCTTCTATTCTCTTCTAAATCTACCTGTGAGATCTACCTTTCTCCTAGAGAGTAAATATGCCACCAAGCAGAAGATGGTGGTTCTGTTCCTCACTCCCAAAGAACTTCCACATTCTGCCAGATTTCCAGTGGCACTGGTTAAAATGTTTCTCTCTTTTGGAATGGCCTTGATACCAAGTATCAATTCACAACAATAAAAATTTAAATTCATGAATACAAAATAATTTTCTACAGCAAACATTTTTGGAAAGACAATGTACATTTATTATTGATAGTAAGTTACCACTAATTGAGCACGTCTATGTGCCAAGTACTATATTAGGAGCTTTGTATACACAATGTTATTCATTTTCATAGCAACAGTCTGAAGTGGATGTATCTTCATTTTGCAGATGAGGAAATAGATTTAGAGAAGTTAAATATCTTATGTAAGTGCACACACAAAAAGAAGTAGGGCAAAACATTCAACCCCAGGGACATCATACTCCAATGCCTATGTTCCTTTAAAGCTATGCTGTCTGTAGACAAATAGTACATTGCTTTGTTCAGATTACTCTACCAAGATACTGTACTAAGATTAGGAATGGTCATATTTGAATCCTAGATGTTTAAGCCCCTAGCCCTGGACGAGGAAAGCAGAGTTCTAGAGGAATTGATAGTCTATCAATAAGCAGAAACAGACTGCCTGGGAATCTGAACACCCTTGTCGCTCACTGACTTCTACAACAGGAATAGAGCCCCTGTTCCTATGTCCTACTTTCTATTCTCTTTATCTGTTGGCAGAGAAGATAGGGGAGATTCATTCATTCATTCATTTATAGAGCTTGAAATTTTATTGTATGACTTTTTTGTTTGTTTGCATGCTTGCATTTTAAAAGCATTCACTGTCTTCTATAGGGCTTCCCAGATCACTGTGCCATCATGGGTGTTGCAAAGCAAAAGTTTCCACAGTCCAGAATATATACGTATGTAACACTTCAAATCATGATTTTATCTTATTTTAAGACCATCTTTTAAGCAAAAATATAACTCCAATTTTATAACAGAAATATAAATGATTAAAGTGCTTAAATGATTAAAAATGATTAAAATTCACATGATTAAAAAGTTGCCTTTTGACAAACTTTCCTAAAGTATAACTATTCTATTAAATTTTAGCTTAATGGTTCCATAGGAAAATGTAAAGCACTATAAAAGATTGCATTCTGCTAAAAAAGCATTATGTGAGATATAAATAACCATTTTTCATCACTAAGATGTATAATGTCCTTCTTACCTAAGTCTAATGGGAATTAGAATCAAAGCTATCAACTGGCTGGCCAAACAAATAATTTAAGAAAGAGGACAGACATTATCATCTACAGAGTGTTCACCATGTGCCAGACACTGGGCTATGTACTTGATGTGGTATAATAAAAAGTATATTTGGTCTTTGTCCTCAGTTCCTGGCAAAGAGTTCCTAAAAGCCTTGGAATGTCCTGAGTGATAGGAGTGTCTTTTGTTATTCATAAAGGGCTCCTTTGGAGCATACAGAGCTTACCTATTGAGGTGACCTAAGCCCTGATAGCCTCAGGGTGGGTAGGGTTTGTCACCAGAAGGACCAAGTAATTAGCAGGTTGGAAATTTCAGTTCCACCCACCAACCTCTGAGAAGGGAAACTAGGGGTAGGGAGAAGTACAGGTTAAACACTAAAAATTCTTGAACTAGATTTGATGAGCTTCCAGATTGGTGGGCTCCCCAGGTAGTTCAGTGGTAAAGAACCCACCTGCCAAAGCAGGAGACTCAGGAGACACGGGTCGGATCCCTGGGTCAGGAAGATCCCCTGGAGGAGGGCATGACAACCCACTCCAGTATTCCTGCCTGGGAAATCCCATGGACAGAGGAGCCTGGAACAGTCCAGGGGGTCGCAAAGAATCAGACACGACTGAGTGACCACACACACACAAGCACAGACTGGTGACCACATGCAGATACAGGGAGGGTGTCAGTGCCCAGAGAGAGCATGGAAATTTTGAGCTCTTCCTACATACCTTCTTCTAGGAATCTCTTCTATCTGGCTGCTCCTGAATTACATCCTTTTATAATAAACCAGTAAGTGAATGTTTTCCTGAGTTACGTGAGCTGGACCAGCAAACTAGCTGAACCTGAAGAGGGGCTCATAGGAACACCTCGAATACAGCTCACTGAGCAGAAGGACAGATAAGAACCTAGATTTACAATTGGCATCTGAAGCGGGGGGGCGTCGGGGGAGCCTTGTGGGACTAAGCCCTTAATTTGTGGAATCTGATGCTAACTCCAGGTAGTGTCAGAATTGAATCAAATTGTAGGACACCCAACTTAAGCCCAGAGAAACTGACCACTGGCGTGCGGTAAACCCACACATCTGGTGTCAGAAGTATTGAGAGCGGAGGAAACACCAGAAAAGTGCCTTTCCTTCGCTCCTGATAAGCATTATCTCACCGTTGTTGCTGTGCTAGTTGTTCAGTCGTGTCCAACTCTTTGTGACCCCACGGACCGTAGCCCGCTAGGCTCCTCTGTCCATGGGATTCTCCAGGCAAGAATACTGGAGTGGGTTACCATTCCCCTCTCCAGGGGATCTTCCCAACCCAGGGACTGAATCCCGGTCTCTCGCATTGCAGGCAGATTCTTTACCGGCTGTCCCACCAGGGAAGCCCCTTATCTTATTAGGTAAGCATTATTACAGGTGGGGACACTGAGCTCACGCTGTTACAAAACTCATTCCTTCACTCGGAATACCTATTCTCCAGTTATGTGCTCTGGAAGATATTGCTCTCAAGAAGCTTTCATTCTTAGGAGAAGAGATAAGAAGCATGTATCAGGTAGTGATAAGTGCTATAAAGAAAAATAAAATCAGGTACGGGCAGGAATAACAGGGTAGGGAGAGGGGACTAGTTCATACAAGGTAGTCAGAGATGACCTGATAAGGTGACACAGAGCAGAGACCTAAAGGAAGTGAAAGATCAAATCCTGAAGAATATCTGGGGGAAAAGCTTTCTAGCAGAGAGCTGAAGCACAAAGTGCCCAAGGCGAGTACACTTGTGATGGAGAAACAGGGGGCCAGTGTGACTAGAGAGAGATGACAGAGAGGGGAGCCAGGACACACAGGACCCTGTAAACTAGAGCAAGGCCTTCGCATTTTAATGAAGTGGGACGCCACCAGTGGTTTTAAGCAGGGTCATAAAAACCAGAATTCAAATCCAGGGCTAATTCCAATAACTATATTTTTTTATGTCACATTAGATTCTCTCACAGGCAAGCAGACCTTTAAAGGAAATACACAGAATACAGTGACTTAGGGCAGGCTTCCATTTGCCAGTGTTGCCCCACCCTGCTTATCTGACAGGTCCCTAACTTAACAGCTCTCTCTCCTCCATATAGGCTGATGCCCTTGCTCTAACCTGCTCCCTTCCCTAAGGCCCTGCCACCTTTGGGAAGGTTCCTTCGTACTTACTGGAGTCCAGCAGAGTGCCAGCACCCAGGGAGCAGTAAGCAATTGCTGATTAATTGAGTTAGCCTCAGTTTTATGTCATGCCACTTTCAAGGCAGAAGATATGAACGAACAAGAGCTAGGAATAATGAGATCTAAACTCTAAGCCAAACAGGACCACTAACTACATGTACGGCACCAGATAAATCATTTCATGTTGCTGGGTCTCTTTCACCAATTGTATATGATATTCAGGTTTAACTAACACATATCAAGTACTTATTGTCTGTCACAGTACTTACTCTTTGTGTGGGTGGGGCTTTTTTCCTCATTCAATTATTACGACTACATAAGGACTAAATGACCTCTAAGTACTCCCACCACTGCGCAATGATAAAAGTCAACAATAATGAAGAAGCTCTAGTCCCAGAATGATGCTGTGTAACCAAGCAGTTTTTTTGCAAGCCACAGTTTGGCTGAGAGAGACTCTGCCTCTCTGTACAAATGGGACTGGACTGACTATACGCCTCTGGAGAGGAGGGACCACATTCTAACTCATTTTTGTGTTTGCATAACCACACATGCATACACACTCCTCCAGAAAATAACTGGTTACAGGGTGACACATAAAGGTAAATGTTACTAGTATGTAACATGAATGTTACAGTTCAAGGAAACAGATCTCATCTTATTGACTGTCTTTACATAGAGCATTCTCTTTAGAAACTCTAGAGATTTCAAAATTTCAAGTTGTTAATCACTGATCAAAACGTATTAAATGCCCTAGACAGCAAAGGGGATTTTATAGACTATGGGGGAAAAGTCAATTTAAAATCAGCTGTTCTTGGTTTATCCTCAGCCGAGAACTTTTTTTACCTAGTCTTTTCTGACTTCGTTTGCTGAGATGTGTAAATCAGGATGGGGGGACTGGGGTGGGGGGATGGAGGAGGACTTTATAGCGTCACTTGTTAGCTAAGCACCAGAATGAATCCAAGCTTTCATCAATTCTATTCAAATTCCTGAATATTGATATTTTCCTAAAAGTTTCCAGCAAGATGCCCCAAAACTCAAATGATAAGGACAGTAGCCTCTTTGTTTACTGGAAGTAGAATTCTCTGTATACTGCCCTCCATAACCAACATCAGGGTTTATTTGAAAATAGTGACTCAATGACCCATCTGTTTCACAACCAAGAACTGTATCACTTGAGACTTCCCTGATGGTCAAGTGGTTAAGAAACTACCTGCCAATGCAGGGGACATGGGTTTGATCCCTAGTCTGGGAAGATCCCACACGGTGGGGTACAACTCAGCCTGTGTGCCACAACTATTGAGCCTGAGAGCCTAGAACCTGTGCTCTACAAGAGAAGCCATGGCAATGAGAAGCCCACACACCACAACTAGGTAATAGCCCCCGCTTGCTACAACTAGAGAAAGTTCACACACAGCAACAAAGACCCAGCCCAGCTATAAAAATAAACAAATAATTCTTCTTTAAAAAAGAAAAGAACTGTATCCCTTAAACCTAAATCACAAAAAGAAATAGTTACATACACACTTATTTTCCCTTGAATGCACTTAAGATGTTAAAAAGTAAAGTGATACTTTTTGGAATAATTTTTATCAAAATGGGTTAAATCTGAAAGAGTTTTCTGGTCAGCTTGGTTAGCCTTTTCTAAGCATTCTAGTAAATAAAAGTTTTACTTTTAGATTGATTTGTTACATTTTGGATGAAAATCACTGGGTATCTATCCTCTATGAAATGCTACATAATCTGGAAACCAGATGACTAGGCCAAATGTAAACAAAAGTTCTTCAGTTCTGTGTAAGCAATTTTGTTATTTTTAAAACTAGGCCTCAATTTCTCCTATCACTGACCTCTCATGTTTAAAAGCATGTCCTGGCTAAAACTTTTTATAAGACTACGAAGCAAACCAATTTATTGCACATTACAGCTAACATCCACACTAGGACCTACTCTAAACTGAACACTCTTCATGGACTTTTAGCTGATATCAGCTTTTAGCAGAATCTGAATCTCCAAATGAACCTTAGTCCATATCAAAGTCTAGACACATTGAAAGCAACCACCATAAAGGTAAGCAAGCAAACATATATTCTAAGAAAGAATCGTGTTTACATAAAATGAGAACATGATAGCTTATGTTATGACATAAATCATATGACAATGAAGTCATCTCAGTGTCTTACTCTGAAAATTAGGTTTGCAATGTTTTTGCAAAGCTACAATGAAAATGACCTGACTTTTTAGCTACTATAATAGGAAAGCTCTAAACTAAACTGAACATGAACACTGAATATCAAAGGTATAATCTTCTATTTACCATACCCATGACAGAACACACAATGGGTTAAGAACATAGACTCTGAATTAAGACTGCCTGTGTGTTATTCCCAGTTCCACACTTCCTAGTGAAAGGCTCCACTCCTTTGTGCCTCAGTTTCCTCACCTAAAAAATAGGAATAACAAGAGACTCCTCATATGGTTGTTGTGAGGCTGACATTAAGATAATATGAAGCTAAATTCAGAACAGTGTCTGGCACTTAAAAGAACTCAATCAAGCATAGCTATTATTATCAAACTCGAGACCAAGAAAAATGTACTTAGCGATGATAAAAATCAATTAAGTACATACTGAATGCCAACTATTAATACATATCCACTGTGGTGCCAGGCCCTGTAGCTAAAGAGAGCTGTACAATGCATGGTCGCTAGCCCCACAAAACTAACAGTGATCTCTCAGTTGGAATAACAAGGTCAAAAAGCATGAATTAATTACAGAATACAGAATAAAGTAAGTGCTAAGCTTGCGAATTCAAAAAGGAAAACAAAATGACAGTTAATATTTCTTAAACAATGTTGCAGGCCTGCTTCAAGCACTTTACATAAATTTCCTCATTTAATTCTCAGGATCCTATGAAGTAAAGACTGTTATTAACTCCATCTTATAGATGAGGAAACTGAAACAGAGAAGTACAGCAATATGCTTACATAGCTAGTTAGAAGCAGAACTAGGACTCAAACCCAGACAGTCTGACTCCTGAGCCCGCTCACTTAACTACTAAACTATAGTGGAGCAGGGGACTCAACCATTAATATTACCATTTATGGAATGTCTACTATGTGCCGGGCACTATACTAGGCACTTTCAAATATCCCATTTTACCAACAGCATTCATTTTACAGATGGGGTAACAGACAGAAAGGGGAACTGCTCCAGGCTAATGGTACAACACAGAGGAGCAAGAACTCTGTCACAGATCTGCTGAGCCTAACTCCCAGGCTCCTGTTGACTTCATTCTTTGAAAAGCAAGGGAAAGCTTAGTTACAAGGGGCAGGATTTAAGCACAACTCAAAGGATTTGTATAATTTAGGTGGCTTGCAAGGTAGGAAACGATTGAAGAAAGGAGGAATAGAATGAGCAAAAACTTGCTGCAAAAAACAGTGTTTAGGGATGTTAAGAAAAATAGCAAAGGGTGACGAGTAGGAGAAAACATGGCTAATTTGGATTAAGATGACAGACAATGGAAGCAAAGTGGAATGCTAAGACCTGATGCAGCAGACAACAGCTTGCTGCTGGATACATATGTTGAGATCATGAAGACTTCACAAAGGGGCAATGAAATAAACAGCAAAGGGACAATAGGGAAACAATTTTGAAAGAACAGCCCACAGGATTTCACAAAACAGTCAATTTCAAAAGTTTAGCTGCTTTTAATTTTTTAGTAAACAAAATCATATCAAAATTAGCAACATTAAAGAACAGACATGCTGTTCTTTCATCTCTTCAGAGATAACTTGGAGCCTGTTAGGTTATTTCCCTCTATCTGCCTAGACCCTTCGTTTCATAACAGGCGGAGTCAAGCATTTTTCTTCTGTTGCCCACACATACTGATAACAACCGTTTGTGCTAGGCAGTCAACCTTAGCTGTACCTATAACAACCCACACAGTGGCCAGCCGTATTTCAGCCTGACAGGCTCAGCAATTCCAAACCCACAAATGCAGCTAAAAAGTTGAGAAAAAAGAATAAGCTATTCTCTCGTATTTTCAATAAGTACAGGTCCTTGCAGGACTATATGGATGTGGGCATATGTCTGGGGCGGGGTGGAGCGGGAGTGTCACATCTAGACTGTATACTTAGGTACACTGGCCAAGTTTGGGGGATGGGTACCAGTCTGATAACTGGGTAGAGGCAATGTCACCCTACCAATTTCCCATTCCCAGAGCCTCACTAAACAATCCCAAAGGGAAAATTGCAACTCACACTGCCAAGGGTCATAAGATGTGGTAGGAACCACATAGCACAAGGTAAATGAGGCAGGAAGAGTTCCAAAATGGTGGAAAAATCTCATTCATTCAAACCTACTAAATACAATTTACTGAGCATCAAAACCCTAAATAATATGAGCCCTGGCTATCTCCACGGCCTCTTTTCCTACTACGCTCCCTTCTCTAACTGCAGTCCAGACACATTAGTCTCCCTGCCATTCTTGAAGGCACTGAGGTCTTTGCTCTTGCAATTTCCTCTGCCTAGAATGCCTTCCCTCAGTTACTCACATGGCTCTCTCCCTCACTTCATTCAGATGTCTACTCAGAGAGGCCCTCCTTGACCATCTGGTGTAAGATAAATAGTGCTTCTTCCTCGGGTTACTTTGTGTCTCCTTATCCTGCTTTATTTTTTCTCCATAGCACTTATTATTTCTCCATATTAGTTATATATGTGTATGTATGCATATGTATGTATATACACACATTCATACACATATATATACACACACAATCAGGGCAGGGTTTTGTCTATCTTGCTCATCACTCCATCCCCAGTTAATAGCAGGTCCTCAAAGAGTATTTATTGAACAGCGAATGAGTGAATCTATCATATGGATAGATCTGAGGTAAGTACTAGAAATATAAAGATAAATAAGTCAGGTCTCATTTCTTTAAAGGAACTAACAATCTAGCAGGAGAGGTAGACAAACCACAAGAGGAGAAAGGTCCACAGCTCAGGTATTCCCCATAGCATCTTATGAAGAGTAAAAAAAAAAAAAAGTCACTTCTAACCTGCTGAAGTGTTAACTGCTACAAAACTGTAATATTAGTTAAAAACTATAAAAAGGCTAAATGTTGGTCATAAGAGACAGATATGGTTTCAAATTTCTTAGCCTGTTTCCTAACCCATAAAAAGAAATAATACTGGTCATTACTTCACAGGGTTGTTACAAAATCAAGTTACATGATGCCTGTAAAGCACTTACATCGCCTGGCACACAGTAGGCACCAAAAGTGTTAGCTATTAATGTTATTAATGGCTGAATCCAACTATTACTTGAGCCTGATGCCTAACCAAGAGCTAAATCTTATGAATTCTATTGCCAAAGACACCTCTCCTATCCTTTCTTTCTTTTCATTTTCAGTTCCTAACTGGTGTCTCTGATTCCAGCCTCTCCTTTCCAACTCGACTTACACATTTCTATAGAATTAAATCCAAACCTATGAGGTTAGCACTTAAGGCCCTTCATATCTGGGTCCCAGCTTAACCTTTCCAAGCCTACTTTGCACTACTTTCTAGAATCCACCACGTTAGCCAAATTAAACCACTCTACTTTTCTATACACAGCACACGCTTTCCCCCTACCATGCCTTGTTCATTTAATTCCCTCTTTAAAATGCCCTTCTCTTATTTATTGTAAAAAGTTCAAATCCGTTCCACCATCTTTCCAGCCAGACCTAACTCAAATGCCATAATGCCTTCCCTGGTCCCTCCCAAATGAAAAAGATGTCTCTCCTGAATACCTATAACTTTACTTTATCTCTTCTATAGCACCAAACCCTTTCGGTTGCTATGTACGCCACAGGCTCCCTGCCAGTTCTTACACACAGTACATGCATGATACTCAAATAAATGCATACAGAATGAACATTTCACAAATAGACATTAAAATTAGATTTGGTCTCAACAATAAATCTTTGGCTTTGAATCAGAATTTTCTGATCTAGCCTGTATTACAGTTACCTCACAAAAGGAAACTGGAACACAAAGTACTATACTTCCTAACTAGTGGTCATATATTTTTAAAATATTTTTATTTTTTGGCTGCATCATGCAGCATGTGGGATCTTAGTTCCCCAACCAGGATTGAACCCGTGCCCCATGCAGTGGAAGCATGGAGTCTTAACTTCCCTGGACCACCAGGAAAGTCCCACCAGTGGTCATATAAATGTTTGTTTCAAATTTATGGATTTCACAGATCACATATTCTTCTTTCCACTTCCAAGGCGCCAAGACTCAAATGATTTCCATCAGAAATTTTCCCTCTCTCAAATTCTACGTTACATATTAAATTTAAAAGCTAAGTGGTATTTTTTTCTTTAAAATATAGAACATAATTGTGATTCAGGACCAATTAGTTCTACCTATTAACAGGGTACAGCCAAGCTCACAAAAACACAATAATAAACAACACGGATGATGATACCATTCCTTCCAAGTATTTGCTGCTGCTGCTGACCTCCTGTTTATAAGGCTCTGAGTTGATTTTCAGGCACAAGATTTAACACATTCATCTACAGTCTCATTTAGACCCTAACAGTGGGGAGGCAGTTTTAAGACAAGCAAAGACATTCCGAAATCCACCACCAGCTCTACCATGTCTTACTTGCTATGTGACTGTGGCCATGTCCCTGAGCTTCTGTGTATCATGCTTGTTGAAAAGAGTAACTAGACGGGGAAGGAAAACAAAAGACTCATCAGCTTGAAATCCAAAAACACGCAAATCTTCTGCTACAAAAGACAAAATACTGTAAACTGAAGTGTCTTTGGTGAATTCTCTTTATTAAAGTAGAAGTCATCAGATCCCTTGAATACAAGTCATTGTAACTGACTTCCAAACATTACAAGAAGAACTGTATTAAAGTCACCAAAACACATGCATTCTCCAGTCTGCTTAATTGAAAGCAGCTGACTTTCAAGAAGCTGAGCAGAATGTAAAGTCTAAACCGGTAAACAACTCCCGATCCAAACTGGTCAAAGAGAAGTGGGTGGAGGGAAGCAGATGACAGGAAAAACTCGGCTGACCGCTGCATCAGGTCGACTCACTCACTGCTCTGGAGCAGACAAACACACCCTCCCACCCTGGGGCTGTCAGGACGGCTGTCTCAGCCCCAAAACACCTTAAGGGCAGAACTCCTGAGAAGAAACTCGAGCTTCAGTTGAGGCTCCGGACCCTCAGGGTGTCTGGGCCTGGCAGATTCGCGGATGGCAGCCCACCGTATCCAGAGCGGAGCGCCCGAGACGGCCTCAGGTGTGGCTTTGGCCGTAGCCCCGGCTGGACTCCGCGGTCCCGGCAGCCTTGTCAGGACGGCCCCCGCCCCCCAGCCGCCGCGGTACCCCGGCTCACTGGCTTGGCTGATCCGCTGGATGTTGCCGCTGCACGTCTGGATGATGCTGTTGAAGTCCCGGAGCGGGGGCCCCGAGGCCCCCGGGTTCCGGTACATGTCTAAGGGACCGTAGGACATGACGAGGAGCAGACACCGACTCGCCCTGCACCGCGCTCCTACCGGAAACAGCCGCCAGACCCGACCCGCAGGCTGACAGGGAAACCGGGAAGAGAAAGGGCGGGGACGGGATGAAGCTGCGTGCGCACCAGCCCCGCCCCCTCGCGGCGCGCTCGCGTCCGCCCCGGTTCGACCCACCCCGCATTTGCGCAGGCGCCGCTGGACCTGGTGGCTGAAAGGTAGCTTAGAGACGCGACGCCCTGGAGCTTGCGAGGCGGAGCGATGACGTCATGCCGTTGGGACTTGGATGGGAGAATGTGGGGTGGCGGTGTTGTTTATTGTCAGGGCGCGGCGACAGAAGGCAGGAATTTTTCGATTAGCATAAAATTGTACCAGATGATCTCAGCTCTAACATCCTATCCTGTTCTATTCTGAGAACCCAGGCCCAAATATGGAGAATTCGACAACCTTGAAACCCAGATCCGTAACCGAACTCCTGAGATGCCTCACTCTGTTTTCATCCCCTAGGGCTTTGGGAGGATTTTTGAAGCACTTTTATGGTTTACAAATCACTTTCATTTCTCCCTCCACCCGTTTTCTAGTCTGAGTGCTTCGTCGCTCAATCGTGTCCGACTCTTTGCGACCCAATGGGCTGTAGCCCGCCAGGTTCCTCTGTCTATGGAAGTTTCCAGGCAGAAATATTGGAGTGGGTTGCCGTTTCCTTCTCCAGGAGATCTTTCCCCACCCAGGGATCGAACCAGCGTCTCTTGTGTCTCCTGCATTGGCAGGCGGATACTTGATCAGTGCGCCACCTGGGAAGCCTAACAATAAAATAATAATAATGAAAAGATTTTTTAAGCACGTATTAGGTGTGACCCCCCCCCCCCCCCCCCACACACACACACTGCAGTTCAGTTGTTCATAAGCTGTTTCACACCAAGGGACGATGTCCTAACTATTCTTACCTTCAGACTAGATAACGGACAATCGATTTTTAAATGTTGAAGTAAAGTAACAACAATACTTTCGGCCACCTCATGCGAAGAGTTGACTCATTGGAAAAGACCCTGATGCTGGGAGGGATTGGGGGCAGGAGGAGAAGGGGACGACAGAGGATGAGATGGCTGGATGGCATCACCGACTCGATGGGCATGAGTTTGAGTAAGCTCCAGGAGTTGGTGATAGACAGGGAGGCCTGGCATGCTGCAATTCATGGGGTCGCAAAGAGTCGGACACGACTGAGCGACTGAACTGAACTGAACTGAAAGTAACAACAGAACAAGCATCATCATTTTCCCTATTTCAGGTGAGAAAGTTAATGCCACAGAGGTTAATTTGCTTTTCTGAGATTTGATTGCAAAACCCAAGCACTAAACTAATCGTATTGTCATCTTGCTATGTCCTTAAAATGCATTCTCATATTACCAAAATCATTATCCATCTAAATCCCCTCCAAATAGCTTCTTCATCTATATCCCAAACTAGGATTTCTTGGAGAACTAGATTCTCAAATTTTTAAAATCATTCCCTTAAGCAACTTGTAATGTATGACCTCAGTGTTTCCACAGAAGACTGCATTTTGTGAGCTTATGGTAAATGGAAAGACAAGGGTAGATTTTGCTTTGGGAGGAGATCAAGATAGACAGAAGTGAGGGGAAGCTGGCAGTGTTTGTTTTCCATTTTCTCCACCCCACTTCACCCCAGTCTGCTTTGCAATCTCTGGGGAATGACCAAGAGAGGAAGCTGCTTGCCTATGTGGGAGGGGGCCCTTAATGGGTGAATGAGCCTGCATTCAGCCTTAGAGCTTTTATAAGCAAATCTGTCTCTATTTTTTGTTGAAGCATTTATAAGAGCATTTTTTTTTTCTCTTTAGAGAAAGACAGATGACATTTGGGGGCTCTCATTCTGGTTTTTAAAACCATTTTTTTTTTTTTTTTTTTAGAATCCTTAGTTTTATATGTTTGCCAGCTAAGTCGCTTCAGTTTTGTCTGACTCTTTGCAACCCCTTGTCTCTTCTGTCTCCTGCATTGGCAGATGGGTTCTTTACCACTAGCACCAACTGGGAAGTCCATAATTTTATATATCTTGCCGACAAAGGTCCATATAGTCAAAGCTATGGTTTTTCCAGTAGTCAGATGTGGATGTGAAAGTTAGACCATAAAGAAGGCTGAGCTAAAGAATTGATGGTTTTGAGCTGTGGTGCTGGAGAAGACTCTTGAGAGTCCCTTGGACAGCAAGGAGATCAAACCAGTCACTCCTAAAGGAAATCAACCCTGAATATTCATTGGAAGGACTGATGCTGAAGCTGAGGCTCCAATCTTTGGCCACCTGACATGAAGAGCCAACTCATTGGAAAAAACCCTGATGCTGGGAAAGACTGAGGGCAAGAGAAGGGGGTGACAGAGGATGAGATGGTTGGATGGCATCACCTACTCAATGAACATGAGTTTGAGCAAACTCCAGGAGATAGTGAAGGACAGGGAAGCCTAGTGTGCTGCAGTCCGTGGGATCACAGAGTTGGACACAACTTAGCACCTAAACAACAACGGTAGTATTGTATGGGCTTCCCAGGTGGCACTAGTGGTAAAGAACCCCATGCCAATGCAGGAGACCTAAGAGATGCCGGTTCGATCCCTGGGTGGGGAAGATCCCCTGGAGGACGGCTTGGCAACCCACTCCAGTATTCTTGCCTGGAGAATCCCATGGACAGAGGAGTCTGGTGAGCTACAGTCCATAGGGTCACAAAAAGCTGGACATGACTGAATCGACTTAGCACACAGCACACATAGTAGAGTAAATCAGTATTCTTGTCTGGGAGACTCCGTAGACAGAGGAGCCTGGCTGGCTACAGTCCATGACAAGAGTTGTACATGCCTTAGCAACTGAAACACCACCATAGTAAATCATGTATATTGTACTTTTTACCTAGAAAGTAGTCTTGGGAATGTTTTCATTTACATTTGACTGTTTAATGAAGTGAAGTTCAGTAAAGATTTTCATCCTGGTTTCAGCAAAAGTGGTGGTTGTTATTGTTGGTTTTTCTTCAACTAAAATAAAAAGTGGTTTTCCATTTGTGCCGTGGCTATCTTGTGCTGTCACTTGTAGAAATACATTTGTGCCTTGCAAATACTAGATGTCAAATGAGTATATATTGAATTTATACATGAATAATAAATAATAATTTCTTAAATGCCTATTAAGGCAATGTGAACACATTGTACAAAGTTATTGGTAATTTCTAAGATGAAACCTATCTGACAGAGACCACCTATGGTCTGACAGATTTATTAACTTAATGCTGCAAAAGGGACTACAAACTAGAGGAATTGTGAGGCGTCTCACCAAGCACAGGGAGAGAGAATTATTCTAGAATTTTGAAGGATGGACTGTAGGTAAAATTTAAAAGAAGCAGTGTTTTTGATAGCCGCAAAACATACCAGGCTATGTGTAAAGGGATTATCATCGGGCCTGAGCTAACAAGAGGACTCAGAATCCTGTTTCCTTGGAAACTAACAACATGAAGATAAATGTGGAATGCTGTATCTAGAAACCCCTTATCTGAAGCTCTGCACCTGGGTTGGAAATTGAGGCTGCTTCTCTGTGTCAAAGTCACTCAGATGCTCCAGGCAAGGGTGGAATATTCTGGTCTTACTGATATTTCAAATAGCAAATTTTCTGAAAAAGCACTGCTTTTAGAAAATGAGATTTCTCAGCATTATGTCTTTTTTGCTAATTGACAAAAACAGTTTTTCTTGGTTTAAACCCATCAAGGTGAGATTAGCTCCTTGGTAACAGATGAAGAAACTGGTGTTCTCTAGAGGTCTGGATGCTTGCCCACAGTCATGCAGCTATTAAATTGCAGAGCCATGATTCATGCATATTCTATGACCCAGTAATTCTACTAACTATATACTCAACAGGTATGCATCCATATGTGTTCCAAAAACCAAGTATAAGGAAGTTCATACCAGCATTTTTTTATGACTAAGCAGAATTCATCTGTATTAATTTTTATTGTGTTATTATTAACATACAATAGAATGCACAGATATTACATGTTCATTTCAATGAATTTTGACATTTGTATATACCCACATACTGTGTTAGTTGCTCAGTCATGTCCGACTCTTTGTGACCCCATGGACTGTAACCTGCCAGGCTCCTCTGTTCATGGAAATTTCCAGGCAAGAACAATGAGTGGGTTGCCATTTCCTTCTCCAGGGAATCTTCCCAACCCAGGGATCAAACCGGTGTCTCCTGCATTGCAAGCAGATTTTTTTCCATCTGAGCCACCAGCCACCAGGGAAGCCCATACACCCACATAACCACCACCCAAACTGAGAAATACAACATTTTCATTGTTATCAAAGAAAGTTTCTTCAAACTGTGGTCCTTTTTTTGTGGTGGTGGAGGGGCTACACTGTTGCTGCACTTGGGCTTTCTCTAGTTGTGGTGATCTGGAGCTGTTCTCTAGTTGAGATGCTTGGGCTTCTCAATGTGGTGTTTTCTCTTGTTGCAGAGCATGGGCTCTAGGGCACATGGACTTCAGTCATTAGTTAGGGTTGGGGACTCAGTAGTTGTGGTACATGGGTTTGCCCCTGGACATGTGGGATTTTAGCTCCTGGACCAGGAGACCAGGGACTGAACCTGTGTCCCCTGTATTGGCATGTGGATTCTTAAACACTGGACCACCAGGGAAGTCCCATCTGTGCTCCATTCTAATCAATTTCCCTCATTCCCAGAAATCACTTTCTGATTGCTATCATTACAGATTGGTTTTGTCTATTCTCAGGCTTCATCAAGAAGGGATCATACTTTATGTTTTTGTTTTTTGATCATACTTTATGTATTCTTTAGTGTTGGCTTATTTCAATTAATATGCTTCTGAGATATTTCCATGATGTTGCATATGTCAGTGGGTTAGTCTTTTTTATTGCTAGTAGTATTTTATCACATGATTTTACTACAATTTGATTATCCATTCCCTTATTGATGAACATTGGAGTTGTTGCCAGTTCAAAGCTATTATGAAGAAGGCCAGAGAAGCATTTATTTTTTTTAGATCTATTTCTTTTTTATTTTTTAAATTGTGAAAATATGATAACACATTTACAGGAGAGTTGGAAAATACATAACAAGGTTGCATATAGTTCTATTTATATTACAGTTATTTTTTAAGTAGATAAATTAATTTTTTGGTTGGAGCTTCAATATCAAATTCTCAAAAATTAATAGAATGAATATACAGAGAGGTTGAAGGATATAGTAGACCTGAAAAGTACTATGAACCAATTCAACATAATTAAGATTTATATGATTTTCATGCAATGATAGGATACAAATTTTAGTCAAGTTCTCATACATTATAAACTAGGAGACACTGGAACATATCTAGGGACATAAAACAAGGTGCAAAAATTTCATGGTCAAAAGGCATTGAAATCATATAGAATCTGTTCTCTTATCACTGTGGAATTATGTTAGAAATCAATATCAAAAGACATTTGAAAATAATTTTCAAGTGCAATGTGACATTTACCAAGAGAGATCTTTGACTTAGCCTTGGAAAGCCTCACTAAAGTTAGAAGACTGAAAAAATGCAGAGGGTGATTGCAGAGAAGAGAGCATTTTAAAGGAGATATTAATATCAAAATGAGAAATTAATATCAAAGATACTTTTAAAATCTCATGTATTTGGAAACTAAATGTCCATTTTTAAATGATGGCTGTATCTAAGTCATAACAAGGAAAATTAGAAAATATTTGCAAAGAATAAAAATGAAGAAAGAATTTACCAGTTTGTTGTACACAGCTGAAGCTGCTCAATACAATTAAATACAATGTGGAGTCTTGAATAAGACATGAAAACAAATAATGCACACTGGCATAAAATTTTGTGAAATTTGAACAAAATCAATACTGTAGTTAATAATACTATTCAGTTCAGTCGCTCAGTCATCTCTGACTCTTTGCGACCCCATGAACCGCAGCACTCCAGGCCTCCCTGTCCATCACCAACTCCCAGAGTCCACCCAAACCTATGTCTATTGTGTCGGTGATGCCATCCAACCATCTCATCCTCTGTCATCCTCTTCTCCTCCTGCCTTCAATCTTTCCCAGCATCAGGGTCTTTTCCAATGAGTCAACTCTTCACATCAGGTGGCCAAAGTATTGGAGTTTCAGCTTCAGCATCAGTCCTTCCAATGAACACCTAGGACTGATCTCCTTTAGGATGGACTGACTGGTTGGATCTCCTTGCAGTCCAAGGGACTCTCAAGGGTCTTCTACAACATCACAGTTCAAAAGCATCAATTCTTCCATGCTCAGCTTTCTTTATAGTCCAACTCTCACATCCATACATGACCACTGGAAAAACCATAGCCTTGACTAGACGGACCTTTGTTGGCAAAGTAATGTCTCTGCTTTTTAATATGCTGTCTAGGTTGGTCATAACTTTCCTTCCAAGGAGTAAGCATCTTTTAATTTCATGACTGTAATCACCATATGCAGTGATTTTGGAGCCCAGAAAAATAAAGTCAGCCACTGTTTCCACTGTTTCCCCATCTATTTTCCATGAAGTGATGGGACCTGATGCCATGATCTTAGTTTTCTGAATGTTGAGCTTTAAACCAACTTTTTCACTCTCCTCTTTCAATTTCATCAAGAGGCTCTTTAGTTCTTCTTCACTTTCTGCCATAAGGGTGGTGTCATCTGCGTATCTGGGGTTATTGCTATTTCTCCCAGCAATCTTGATTCCAGCTTGTGCTTCCTCCAGCCTAGCGTTTCTCATGATGTACTCTGCATATAAGTTAAATAAGTAGGGTGGCAATATACAGCCTTGATGTACTCCTTTTCCTATTTGGAACCAGTCTGTTGTTACATGTCTAGTTCTAACTGTGACTTCCTGACCTGCAAACATTACTGTATCACATGTTAATTTCCTTTTTTTTTTTTAAACAACATAGTATTTATTTATATTCTCAGAACTGGATTAGAAGTTTCAAGTTTCAATCCTCATTCAAAAATTTTTTTTTAAAAATCACTAAGATACCCCCCGGCTTGGGTGCCTTTCTTCCCCATGGCGGGACAGCTCGCTTCTGACTTTGCCTTCTCGCCCCCGCCGGGCGGTGGAGGCGATGGGCCGGGAGGGTCAGAGCCGGTAAGTTTAAAAAAAAAAAATCACTAAGATAATAAATTTTCTAGACTTTAAGCAGTAATATTAGATGCCAAAATACATGAAACTATATCAAAGTTTTGAGTGAATATAAATTAGAAATCTGGTATTTCTATTCATAGTATGTCAAACAAGTGGAATCAAATGGCAAAAATTCATAAGTTTTCTAAAATATATATATTATACATGACTATATATGTATACATATTATACATACTAGTTATGGGTATATTATATACATGCATACACAAGTTTTTCTACTACACTTAATAAAATCTTGGGAAAGAACAACAGTGATAAAAAAAGAGGTGCAGAAATTGGAAAACATAAACTAAATGAAATGGGAGCACTGAATATGAAATAGGAAAAGTGAAACAACCAGATAAAAGCAAAAGATCATTATACAGTCCAGTTGTTTTTAAACGCGGTTGTTCACTAGAAACACGTCTGGAGCTTTGGAGGAAAAAAGCAATACCTGAGCATTTGTATTTCTCAAATAATTGCAAGATAATTCTGATATGCATCTGGATTTTTTAAAGTAATTACAGGTTTTCCTATTAAATGGTAGTGTTATTGATATAGAATTCTATTGTTTTCTGTTGCAGAGCAGCATTTATGTCTACAAGTTCCATACTGGAAACAACCTAAATGTCCATCAGCAATAGGGTGGATAAATTGTAGTATCACAGAGCATGAAAATTACTGGCCTATTACTATGTGAACAACATGCGTGATTTCGTCCAAATATAATGTCTGGCAAAAGAAGCAGACCAAAATGAGTACATTCTGTATTATCATCCTCTGCTGTTCCCTACTTGTTTTGCCTTCAATCTTTCCCAGCATCAAGGTCTTTTCCACTGAGTTGGCTCTTTGCATTAGATGGCCAAAGTATTGGAGCTTCAGCTTCAGCATCAGTCCTTCCAATGAATATCCAGGGTTGATTTCCTTTAGGATTGACTGATTTGATCTCCTTGCAATCCAAGGGACTGTCAAGAGTCTTCTCCAGCACCACAGTTCAAAAACACCTATTCTTTGGGGCTCAGCCTTCTTTTATTGGACCATAAGGAACAATGAAGGACAGGGAAACCTGGCATGCTCCAATTCATGGGGTCGCAAAGAGTTGTATACAACTTAGCGATTGAACAACAACAGCTTTCTTTATGGTCAAACTCTCACATCCATAATGAATACTGGAAAAACCATGACTTTGACTATATGAACATTTGTCAGCAAAGTAATGTCTCTGCTTTCTAATATGCTCTCTAGGTTTGTCATAGTTTTCCTCCCAAGGAGCAAGTGTCTTTTAATTTTGTGGCTGCAGTCACCATCTGCAGTGATTTTGGAGCCCAAGAAAATAATATCTGTCATTGCTTCCACTTTTTCCCTTTCTATTTGCCTTGAAGTGATGGGACCACATATCGATGCACTCAATATGCCAGCAAATTTGGAAAACTCGGCAGTGACCACAGGACTGGAAAAGGTCAGTTTTCATTCCAATCCCAAAGAAAGGCAATGCCAAAGAATGCTCAAACTACTGCACAATTGCACTCATCTCACACGCTAGTAAAGTAATGCTCAAAATTCTCCAAGCCAGGCTTCAGCAATATGTGAGCTGTGAACTTCCAGATGTTCAAGTTGCTTTTAGAAAAGGCAGAGGAACCAGAGATCAAATTGCCAACATCCGCTGGATCATCGAAAAAGCAAGAAAGTTCCAGAAAAATATCTATTTCTGCTTTATTGACTATGCCAAAGCCTTTGTCTGTGTGGATCACAATAAAATAAAATAAAATAAAACTGTGGAAAATTCTGAAAGAGATGGGAATACCAGACCACCTGACTTGCCTCTTGAGAAATCTGTATGCAGGTCAGGAAGTCACAGTTAGAACGGAATTTGGAACAACAGACTGGTTCCAAATAGGAAAAGGAGTACATCAAGGCTGTATATTGCCACCCTACTTATTTAACTTATATGCAGAGTACATCATGAGAAACGCTAGGCTGGAGGAAGCACAAGCTGGAATCAAGATTGCTGGGAGAAATAGCAATAACCCCAGATACGCAGATGACACCACCCTTATGGCAGAAAGTGAAGAAGAACTAAAGAGCCTCTTGATGAAATTGAAAGAGGAGAGTGAAAAAGTTGGTTTAAAGCTCAACATTCAGAAAACTAAGATCATGGCATCAGGTCCCATCACTTCATGGAAAATAGATGGGGAAACAGTGGAAACAGTGGCTGACTTTATTTTTCTGGGCTCCAAAATCACTGCATATGGTGATTACAGTCATGAAATTAAAAGATGCTTACTCCTTGGAAGGAAAGTTATGACCAACCTAGACAGCATATTAAAAAGCAGAGACATTACTTTGCCAACAAAGGTCCGTCTAGTCAAGGCTATGGTTTTTCCAGTGGTCATGTATGGATGTGAGAGTTGGACTATAAAGAAAGCTGAGCATGGAAGAATTGATGCTTTTGAACTGTGATGTTGTAGAAGACCCTTGAGAGTCCCTTGGACTGCAAGGAGATCCAACCAGTCAGTCCATCCTAAAGGAGATCAGTCCTAGGTGTTCATTGGAAGGACTGATGCTGAAGCTGAAACTCCAATACTTTGGCCACCTGATGTGAAGAGTTGACTCATTGGAAAAGACCCTGATGCTGGGAAAGATTGAAGGCAGGAGGAGAAGAGGATGACAGAGGATGAGATGGTTGGAAGGCATCACCTACTCAATGGACATGGCTTTGGGTGGACTCTGGGAGTTGGTGATGGACAGGGAGGCCTGGAGTGCTGCGGTTCATGGGGTCGCAAAGAGTCAGAGATGACTGAGCGACTGAACTGAACTGATGGAACCAGACGCCATGATCTTAGTTTTTTGTTGAGTTTCAAGCCAGCTTTTTCACTCTCCTCTTTCACCCTCATCAAGAGGCTCTTTAGTTCCTCTTTACTTTCTGCCATTAGAGTCGTATCCTCTGCATAACTGAGGTTGATGATATTTCTCCCAGCAATCTTGATTCCAGTTTGTGATTCTTCCAGTGCAGCATTTTGCATGATGTACTCTGCATATAAGTTAAATAAGCAGGATGACAATATACAGCCTTGTCGTACTCCTTTCCCAATTTGAACCACTCAGTTGTTCCATGTCCTGTTCTAACTGTTGCTTCTTGACCTGCCTACAGGTTTTTCAAGAGACAGAAGGTGATCTGTTACTCCCATCTCTAATAATTTTCCACCATTTGTTGTGATCCACACAGTCAAAGGCTTTAACACAGTCAATAAACCAGATGTTTTTCTGAAACTCCTTTGCTTTCTACATGATCCAACAAATGTTGGCAGTTTGATCACACAACTTCAGGCGTGTATGTACTAAGTCATTTCAGTCATGTTCAACTCTTCATGACCCTATGGACTGTAACCCACCAGGCTCCTCTGTCCATGGGATTCTCCAGGCAAGAATACTGGAGTGGGTTGCCATGTCCTCCTCCAGGGGATCTTCCCGACCCAGAGATTGAACCTGGATCTCCTGCATTGCAGGTGAATTCCTTACCCACTGAGTCACTGGGAAGCCCTCACAGCTCGTACATCCATCAAAATCCTTTGATCTATACACTAAGAAGGGTAAATTTTACTATATGTAAATTATATCTTATTAAAGTTAAAAATGGCACTCTAAAGATCAATGAAACGAAGTTGCACACATGAGGTGGGTAATATGGAGTTGGGAAAAAAAGACATATTAATTTTAGTTTTTGTGAACGTTCTGGTGACCTAAAAGTGATCTTGGAACCAAGTAACTTTGGAAACAAAAAACAAGTGAACATACGTGTTCATTCTATTTTGTCACTGTTGTTTTCCCTCTCAAGAAACAGAAAATATAGATTCTGTGGGAGTCTTGCATAATAATAACTTACCAAATCTAGTGCATACTATGTGTCAAGCACTGTTCTAGAGACTTCTCAGTTAAGTTCAGTCACTCAGTTGTGTCTGACTCCTTGCAACCCCATGGACTGCAGCCCACCAGGCTTCCCTGTCCATCTCCAACTCCCAGAGCTTGCTCAAACTCATGTCCATTGAGTTGATGTTGCCATCCAACCATCTCATCCTCTGGTGTCCCCTTCTCCTCCTGCCTTTAATCTTTCCCAGTATGGGGGTCTTTTCCAATGAGTTAGTTCTTCGCATCAGGTAGCCAAAGTATTGGAGCTTCAGCTTCAGCATCAGTCCTTCCAATGAATATTCAGGACTGATTTCTTTTGGGTTTGGCTGGTTGGATCTCCTTGCAGTACAAGGGACTCTGAAGAGTCTTCTCCAACACCACAGTTCAAAAGTATCAGTTCTTCGGCACTCAGCTTTCTTTATGGTTCTACATAGATTATTTAATGTATGTAGGATCATACATACATTGTGTAGGAGACTTCCATATTCATTATTTAATCCTCATAGCAACCCTAAGTAGAGATAGAACTCAAACACAGGCAGCCCAACTTCAGAGCTAACCACAGCCTGACACAGTCTCACTTTTCAAGTAGAGTTGATAATCTGCTTCAGTGCCAGTCTGACAAGCACTAGCAGGCTGAGTAGTTATTGGTTCCAGTCATAAGTAAGAAATATGAACTCCTTCCCCCCAAAAGCCAATTTTCATTCCTGCCTCCAAAACCCAGAGATTCACGTAGTTGTTAGTCTTATAGATCAAAGGTCAATGTAGTAGCCAGCCTCCCAGATGGACCCCAGTGGTCTGCCTGCTGATTTGAACGCACCTGGGTAGTCTCATTCCACATTGAACAGTGTCAGTAATTTGTCGTCTGTAACCAATAGGGTATTGTAGAAATGTTGAGGTGTGACAGTCAGAGACAGGCCATGAGAGACATTGCAGCTTCTGCCTTGCTGTCTGGAATTTGGTTTGGTTCTAAAATCCATTCCCCATGTGGCAGTTTATATTTTTAAAAATTGCCACCACAGTAGTTTCCATCCTACATGCTCTTCTACTTTGTCACCCTCTCATCAGGAGAAGGGATCTATGTCTCCTCCCCTTGAGTCTGGGTGGACTTCTGTTTTGACTAATAAAATGCTGCAGAAGTGAAGTACTGTGACCTCAGAGGACAGATCAGTAGATGAAACACAGCTTCAGATTTGTTCATTGGATCGCTTGTGCGATGGAGTCTTGAGCCACCATGGAAGAAGTCTGATTACCTAAAGGCCACCATGCTGGGGAAGGCCAAGCTATATATGGAGAGGCCCATTACATAGGTGCTTCAGTCAGTATTACTAGACTTTATCATCTCAGTCCAGGCACTAGATACACAAATAAACAGAGCCTTCAGAGAGATGATTCCAGCTCCAATAAGTGTGTTTCAGCTTTTCAATCTGCCCAGCTGAGGACCCAGAAATTACGCAACAAAGACTAGTCATCCCCACCATGCCCTGTCCAAATTCTTGATCAGCTGGGTCTGTGGGCATATTAAAATGGGTGTTTTAAAAAACTAAATTTTGGGAAGTTCTCTGGTGGTCCAGTGGTTAGGACTCACTGCTCTCATTGCCATGGCCCAGGTTCAATCCCCGGTCAGAAAAAAAAGACCCACTAAATTTTGGGATAATTTGTTGTGTAGGAATAATAACCGCAACACTACATACAGCTCCTGACAGTTTGGGCTTTCCCAAAAATGGCCCCTCCTCCAAGAATCTAGATGACGGTTATCTGAGGATCGTTACACTGCAGGTAACATATGGTCTTAAACTGCAAAGGATGGGACCAAAAGTCTGCTAAGTTACTTTAAGGTCTTTTGTTGAAGAGCTTCACTTTCACTTCACTTTCACTTTCCTGAAGAACTAGATGATGTCTTTCTCTGTTTATATTATATTATTCCCCCCTAGTGGTTTTTAAGGTTGAGTAAATGAGTAAATTAAAAAGCAGAGACACCACTTTGCCGACAAAGGCATGTATAGTCAAAGCTGTGGTTTTTCCAGTAGTCATGTATGGATGTGAGAGTTAGACCATGAAGAAGGCTGAGTGCCAAAGAATTGATGCTTTCAAACTGTGGTGCTGGAGAAGACTCTTGAGAGTCCCTTGGACAGTAAGGAGATCCAACCAGTCCATTCTAAAGGAAATCAACCCTGAATATTCATTGGAAGGACTGATGTAAACCTGAGGCTCCAATACTTTGGCCACCATGAGATGATTGGTTGGCATCACCAATTCAGTGAACATGAGTTTGAGCAAACTCCAGGAGACAGTGAAGTACAGGGAAGCCTAGTGTGCGGCAGTCCATGGGGTCGCAGAGTCAGACACAACTTAGCATCTAAACAACAAATGCGTAAATTAAGAGAATTCACACAATAAAGATGATCATAAACAGTCTACTGTCTTAGTCTGTTTGAACTTCTAGAACAAAATATCACAGACTGGGTAGCTTATTAAACAACAGAAATTTATTTTTTACATTTTTAGTGGCTAGGAAGTCACAGATCAAGAGGCCAGCTTGGTTGCACTCTAGTGAGGACCCTCTTCCGGATTCATTACAGGCACCTTCTGGTTCTCTCCTCATATGGTAGAAGGGGCAAGGGATATCTTTGACGCCTCCATTATGAGGACACTAAGCCCATTCACGAGGGAAGAACCAAAGTATCTCTCAAAGGCCCCACCTTCTAATACTACCATCTCTAGGCTTTAAGATCTCAACATATGAATTTGGCAGGGTGCGTGTGTTAGTCACTCAGTCCTGAGTCTTTGCGACACCAAAGACTGTAGCCTGCCAAGCTCATCTGTCCATGGGATTGTCCAGGCAAGAATACTGGAGCGGGTAGCCATTCCCTTCCCCAGAGGATCTTACACACTCAGGGATCAAACCCGGGTCTCTGCATTGCAAGCAGATTCTTTACCATCTGAGCCACCGGGGAAGCCCCTGGCAAGGAGGGAGAGCAGGAATAAACGTTCAGAGCATAGCACCTATAAAATATGCTGTCATTGAGCCTACAGAAGAGAACGACCAGGATGTGACCATGATGTCTGAAAGGCACTTACCAATTTAGAAACCTACTAGTGCCAGGGTTTCAAACCAACACATTCCTGTCCTTGAGATGGCATATCAAAAACCTTTCATTCATACTGTATGAAGCTTCATCCCATATTAACTGTGAATAATACTGGTAAATACAAAATCAAGGAATAATGGCATTGTCCAATATTCTATTAAATGGGGGCCTCATGAGAGTAAGTTTGTCAATTGCCTTCCTGGCTGTATCCTCACTGCCCACCAGTGCTTATAAAGCAAGCAATTGAACTGAATAAATACAATCACAGAAAAAAGAAATTAGCTTATTCTCTGATGGACATAAAAACTCCCTATTAGCGCTGTTAGGATTTTAATTGTTTAAAGTCTACAAGCAAGACAAATTGACTCTTTTCTAGGTTGAAGGGGATTATGGGATATGTCTATTGGTGAACCAGCAAGAAATAAATGAAAAACAAACAAACCAACCAATAATTATACTTGAGTCAATATGAATTTTTATTAACACACATTTTTCAAAGTCTGTACAAACCAAAACATTCCTGTGTTTTAAAATGTCCATTATTACAAACATACAAATAAACAAAAGGTGTTACCAAAAGTTAGCTACTCAATTTTATGGTAAAACAGTATCATGATTTTTAAAAACCAAAATTTCAAGACTGAGGTTTCTTCCTTCTCTTTTTGGAACTCGTGGAAAGTTAGAAAATGTATGGATTTGCTTTATATTAAATGCCAAGACCTTAAAAAAAGATTTAGTATAAAACTAAATATGTTTTTACATTGTCACTTCAGGTAACAGAATTTCTCAAGTCTTTAAAATTAAAAAAAAAAACCATGACTGCAACTTTTTTCACAATCTTTTCCCCATAGTCAATGTAAATGCATCTGAAAAATATTATCTGACAGTTTGTCTTTACCTAAAATTTCCTCATTCAAAAAGTTACAAAACTATTTAGCACTGCCATTTCCCTTGCTTAGAAGAGAAAATTACATCCCCTACCAGAGAGATAAGCAACATGGTCCATTGTTCCTGTTATCTGAAGGAAGTCACTCATTTCTATGTCTCTGTCCAATTAAGTGCATGGCTCCACTCGTGAGAATGTTCACCAATTAGAAGCATTTGCTCCTGGGAAATGCCTAGTAAGTTAATCTTACTGCTACACTTCTGGTAGTTTGAGGTACAAATGTCATCTGCCCTTATGATTACCTCTAACTCCAGTATCGCCCCCTGCGTTAAAGGATTCCAAAGTAGCTGGTTTTACTGTTCCATGGCACACCACACATCTCTAATTTCTTTTACAAACATCACAGAGAACCTGAGAGTATGGCTAGAAATGCAAATTCATCCTCTCACAAGAAAAGTAAATCCATGTGCCTACTGGGTCAAGAAGGGAAAACAGGACACAGTTCAGGTTGGGGCCAAGCTGCTTTTGAGAAGCACCTGTTTTCAACACGTTTCCATTAAAAGCAGGGAGTGTACAGGCAGCAGTGGGTGAGGAAGAGTGGGGAGACAGTACATATAGGGATATCATTCCCCCAGTCACACTCAGAATCCATACTTGAGCAGCTCATACTAACTTCCAAAATGCTCTGTAGTCCAAATCTTATCCCATTTTGAATCATCTAAAAAAAAGTTATCTGACAATGGCCCAGTATGACAACTGATATAAGAGCATTTTCTTTTTTTAAAAAAGAGGTGGCAGTGTGGGAATTTAAAATCAGTCACATAAAACAATCAAGAAAGGGGAGGGAGAGGGAAGTGTCCAGTACAACCTGGACAATCTTTCTTTCTGCCCTTACTCAGAAGGACAGACTCTCCAAATCTGTGCTACCTCCCTTAAGTATCTTCTTATATGCTCTTCCAAGAAACCCTCCAAAAGGCACTTAACTCCATGCTTATATATTGAATTGTTTCACCTTAGCAATCAGTTTTTAAGACTCCAAGGTAACAAGAAAGAAAAGATCTGATTCTTTCACTAAAAGCTAGAGAGTAGTATTTTTTTTTTTTAAAGAAGCATCACTTTTACAAGAAGAACAAGCTAGGCTACCATTATTCCTTTATCAAGAAAAAGTTTCTTTTTTTAAAAAATAAATAAAACTCTGGCTATACATAGTACAAAGTTCATACATAATATACCTGGAAAAAAACCCAAGAGTATACCCTGAAGCAAAAGGTTTATTGGAGAGAAAAAGTCTCTTCCATTGTACCAAGTCTTAAGGTGGCAGTTTTCAAAGTTCAGAGGGTGGCAGTGATATGTAATTAATGCCAAATTGCTTGCTCATGGGTATGGCAGGATGCAATAATGGATCAAAAAAAAAATTCTGCACATAACACTGAGCAGTGACCACCACAAAAAGGAAAAAAAAAAGTAGCAAAAGAGAGACAGTAGTACTGAGAGAAGGGCTGGCGGGTAGAGAGGGGAGTGAGGGTGTGAGAGAGAAAGAGAGGGGAGCTTAAAACCCCAAACATTCAAGCATGCAGTCGTAACACAGCACAAACCAGGTGTTTCCATTCAGCCCAACGCAGTCACACAAAGAAGGATAACTGTAATAATATAGAGATTTCTTAAGGAAGCTTGCAATTCCCAGAGAACAGCCAGGTTGCCACCCTAACCAAGGAATCCATTTGCTGTTGCCGGGAGCGTTCTTGTGGTCTCTCATGGAGAGGTTATAGCTCCTGACTTCTCTGACTTCTTGCTCTTGGACAAGGCAGCTGCCTGCTTCAGGAGCTCTCGGTTTTTGGCCTAAAAAAAAAAAAAAAAAAGTGCACAAAGGAAGTTTTATCAGGATAGGATGTGTTTCATGCAGATGCTAAGGGAGACAATGTAGAGGTCAGGAAGAGGTGAACAAATTCTAGACGTAGAAAACAACAGAAAGTTCTAGGGTTTGGTTGAGAGGGAAGAAAGTATTTGCCGGAAGTTAGTCAGCGTACTTGCATCTCCTGGGATCCACTATTACAAACGGACGCTCTATGCAACACAAACAAACCATGGAGTGCTTTAGTGTGTTGGATAAACAGAATTTACAATTTAGACATCTGGAATCATATCTGGTTTATCCCAAAATCAAAGAACACATTTATTAATCCCATTAATTAATTAATTAATTAATGAGGTAAAAAGATTAGAACACATCTAAGAGAAAATAATAAAAGTCATCTATAAGGTGATTTAATATGTCAACTGACATGTCAATTCTCTGAGAAAAAAAGAAATCTAAGAGAAGATCACTTAAAATACCATCAGCTAAATACACCAGAGTTATCATATTAAATAAGCAGTTACCTGCAATTGTTCTGTGACTTCTTTGTGGGTTTTCTCCATCTGGTTCATTTTGGCTCTCATCTGAGATTCTTGGTATTGAAAATCAGCCTTCAACTCTGTGATCTGTGGGGGGAAAAAAGGCAGAGTGACCAGAAGAAATTTCTGTGCAATGAAAAGTGTTTTGATACCAGAGAGCTAAATAGTCCCCTAAATTAATGAAACCCAGGGCTCTCCTAAACAGCCATACCTAAATCAAAGCCAGGGAACCGTGTATCCTATTTTTTTCTAGTGATTTCCTGAAAATTACACAAAATTCTGCATTAATTAGCATGTCTGCCACTGACCACTTGCTAGAAGGTTTTAGATATTTCATATAGGCATACTCAATATAGGCAATAATCTTTCAAATTCTCACCTCCAAGTAAATCAATGATTATAACAAATATGACTGACAGTTTGAGAGAAGCCATGAAAATAACAGCTGCTGTCATTTACTGAATTTTTGCCCTGTTCCAGGCAAGCTGTTTGATTATATTATTTTATCTAATCCTATGATAACCCTGTGGGATAGTATCATTATTCTTCCTACTTTATAGATGGGAACATCAAGGCTTAGAAAGGATTAAGTAAAGTGGTTAGCAAGTAGCAGAGTCAGAATTCAAACTCCAGGCCTTCTTCTATTGACTATGCTATTCAAGGAGCACAGAGAAGAGATATAAAATCAGAGAAATGAGCTGTGAGCTGAGTTGTGAGATACATGTAGCAACTGGCACATGAGGTACAGAAAAGGGCATCCAAGCGAAGGGAACAGTATGGGCACAAGCAGAGGGCAAGATAACTGAGAACTTATTCAGACGCCTGATGAGCGTGTGGGGAGATGAGGTCACAGATAGGAAGGCATGATGCGGAAGAGCCTGTGTTCTAGCCAAGGAATGTGATCTTGATCCTGAAAGTTACGGGAAACAATCTACTATTTGTTTCTGCTCCTTTTAAAATCCTGACTTTGTGGGAATTCCCTGGAGATCTAGCGGTTAGGACTCGGTGCGTTCACTGCTGTAGGCAAGGGAATTAAGATCTTGTGACCGCAAAGCACTAGAGACGAGTATTCATTTTGTCTCTATTTTGCAAAAATCCTTTCTTTAATGTGCCATTCTGATCTAGTTCATAAAGAAAATATACTTGGGTCTGCTTTCATCTGACAGTCATGTAGTAAACTGAAAAGAATACTGGTCTCTTGGAGAAGGAAATGGCAACCCACTCCAGTACTCTTGCCTGGAAAATTCCATGGATGGAGGAGCCCAGTGGGCACAGTCCATGGGGTCACAAAGAGTTAAAAAAAAAAAGAAAAGAAAAAAAAAAAAAAAAAAGAATACTGGTCTCTTCCCACGGACCTCCACCTTACTGGCAGAGTAGAAACAGCACAGCAGAAAGAACGGGAGGGTCAGAAAGATCTGGGTTCATCCCTTGTTCTGCCTTTCCCCAGCTGTGTGATTTGGGCAGACTGTTTAATCTCTTTCAGGCCATTTCCTCATCTATAAGATGAGGGAGGAATCAGATACAAAGAATGCACATAAGGATTTTAACATTACAGGACTTCTTTGGTGGCCCAGTAGATGGGACTCTGCCTGCCAATGCAGGGGACACTGGTTCAATTCCTGGTCTGGGAAGATTACACGTTTCGCGGAGCAACTAAGCCCTTCCACCACAGCTTCTGAGCCCATGCTCCAGAGCCCACGAGCCGTTAACTACTGAGCTTGCGTGCAGCAACTACTGAAGCCAGAACCTACAGATGTACTCTGCAACAAGAGAAGCCACCAGAATGACAAAAAGCCCGCGCACCACGACAAAGACCCAGTGCAACCAAAAATAAATTCAGTTAAAAAAATGTTTTAAATAATAAATGTCTTTGCTGGCACTCATCATAGCTTTCTGAACACAGTGCGAAACAACATACAGCCTCGGGGAGAAAACAGAGCTAGCGGAAGGAACCCTGAGGGGAAGGCACTGTTATCTATGAAACGAGGATAATAATTCCTACCTCAAAGTGGTATGGGGATAAATGAGTTAATACACATAAAGCACTTAGAATAGGGTTAGGCAGATAGAAGGGTGTTAACTGTTCAGTCGTGTCCGACTCTTTACGACCCCGTGGACTGTAGCCCGCTGGACTCTTCTGTCCATGGGATTCTCCAGGCAAGAATACTGAAGTGGGTTGCCACTCCCTTCTCCAGGGGATCTTCCCAACACAGGAACTGAACCCTGGTTTCTTGCATGGCAGGCAGATTCTTTACCATCTGAGCCAAAGCATTCAATAAAAGTTAACTATTATTATTAGTTATTAGAATAATAAGGCAAAAACGAGACATTCTCTAAGAATCTGAAAATAAGAAATAACAGACACGAACCAGAAAAAGGACATTAAAAAGTTCCCCTGAAGAGGAGACTATGACTCTTAGACCAGAATAAAACATCACTAAAGATAATAATGAGCTTAGAGAGTAGGTCACTCAGGAAGGGAGTTGTCACCAATGGAAACAAAGTGATGTAGTGACTACAGGAAGGCCTACTGGAATATTATCTGGGGATGAGGCAGACTTAGTCCACATATTTTGAGCACTACGGTCCCTTGGACACAGCCACCCCAATAATAGAGATGGAGGCATCAGGTTCCCCTAGCCTGAGAGCATTAAAAATTCCAATTATATAACTACTTCCTCTTGTCTCAACTCCATGCTCACTCAGCACCCTCTGATTACAAGCTCCCTGAACAGCTTATGCTGAGAAGAGTAGCATTCTGCCCCACTGTGAAATAAGAGGTGGACACTGTGGTTTTACACATCATCTCTGCAAGCTCAGTCAATGTCAGTCCTCCCCTAGAAGTGGAAGCTTCCTCCAAATGAAAGAAAGAAAAATCAACCCTCTAAACCACTTGACAGAAGGGGACTGACAATGGTAATGCCATGCCACGATCCTGGCAGACAGCAAGCTGCTCCCTAAGACATCCCAACCTTGCCACTGGGTATCTCTCTCAGAGCACCAATGGTATGTATCCAACAAACATCCATTAAACAGCGAGCATCCACAGGTCTGTACCTAAGAAATGAAAACACATGTCCACACTGGAAAACTTGTACAGAGATCTTTGTAACAGCGTTATTCATATTCATTTCCAAAAGGTAGAAATGATCCAAATGTCCATAATCAGATGAGTGGATAAACAAATTGTGGTAGATTGATCCAGTGGAATATTATTCAACCATAAAAAGAAAGAAAATACTGATGTGGCAGCATGGATGAACATCAGAAACATGCTAGGTGACAGAAGCCAGGCACAGAACTCACTTATTTTTATATGAAATGTCCGGAATACATAAATTCATAGAGACAACCGATTAGAGGTTCCGGGGGGTGGAGGGAAGGAGAGATGGAGAGCGGTTGCTCGGTGGGGGTGGGGTGTTTTGTGGGCTGATGGGAAGGTTTTTTTGGCCTCGCCGGGTCTTTGTTGCTGCACGGGGGCTTGTCTCTAGTTGCGGTGCACAGGCTTCTCCTGTTGCAGAGCACCGCTCTAGGGTGTGGCCTCAGTAGTTGCTGCCTACAAGCCTAGCTGCCTGACAGCATGTGGAAGCTTCCCAGAGCACGGATTGAACCTGTGTCCCAGCCTTTGCTGGTGGATTCTTAACCACTGGACCACCGGGAAGGTCCTGTACATGCTGGATACCACAAATACCACTGCATTTGTGCACTTAAAACTGGTTATATTTTATGTGAATTTCACCTCTTTTTTTAAAATGCATTATAGAAAGAAAGCCTGGTCAAGAAAGTGAAAAAATTTTTCGTATTTCTTCACCCTAATAAAGATACTTTATAGAAATATAAAAAAAAAAAAAACAAAAAAAAAAACAGCGAGCATCGTGCCCTGAACCGTATATGTCACCTGCCTGCCTCACTCTGCCCTGAGAAGCACTAACTGAGCAGTACCTTCTTCTCTTTCTCTAAAATCATTTGATCCTTCTGATGCAGCATCTTCTTCAGAGTGGCTACTTCCTCCTTCAGTTGGGCAATGATGACAAAGTGGTCAGTGCCTGGTGAGTCCAGAGCCAGATCTGGGGAAAAGCTGAGGGGAAAAATGGAGGGGGAAAATATCAGTTGGATGCATAAACTTTTTTCTACCTGAGGTCACATTATAGGCCACTTGGCTGCAACTTCAAGAGCAGGAGCAACTAGTTGAATCTCAGCCATCAAGCACAATACACATCCGACTTGGGAGTATTTGCTAAACTGCACAGGCAAGGTGGCCATCAGGTAACTGTACCAACCAAAGCCACAACCTGCAGCATTCCTGCAGCATCTTTGCTCACGGGCGGGCATGCTGTGCATGCGTGCTAAGCCACTTCAGTCGTGTCCGACTCTGCGACCCTATGGACTGTAGACTGTCAAGTTCCCATCCATGGGGACTCTCCAGGCAAGGATATCGGAGCGTGTGGCCATGCCCTCCTCCAGGAGATCTTCCCAACCCAGGGATCGAACCCGAGTCTCCTATGTCTCCTGCACTGGCAGGTGGGCTCTTTACCACCACCACCACCTGCAAAGCCCATCTTTGCTCACATTCAGGACTAAAACAAATGCCACCTCATAAGAGCCAAAGATATTCTGTTTCAGGTTCATTGAAGATCCCTAGTTATTGTGGGTGAGAGTCATAATTTTTTGTGATTAGATAATTTCTCTAGAATCTGGATAAATTGTAATTTCATGCATTTTTCTTTAAAGATCCCCATAGAGATTTTGACTCTTTGCTTTCTGCTCCAAAGCCCATGATGTGGTACAGCTGCTGAGAAGCTGCTGCTTTCCATCTCAGTTACAATCTTTTAAAAAAATGATTAAAAAAAAAAAGACGACGAAGTTAACAGGAAAGAAGCCAACTTCCCCTACTACAAGTGGCCTGCGCACTGTCACTTCCAGTATCGAGAATTCTGTGATATTTAGTTAGGAAAGGAAAAAAAGGTGGCAAACTGCAAAGTAATATCACAGCCTGGGTCTTCAGCAGAGCCCTCCCTGTGACGGCCTCTGAGCACCACATTTCGTCAGAGTGCCAGGTGAACTCTGTCCTTTCAGTCGAGTGTCTTACTTAACCAGGAAAGTTTCAGGCAATCTGTAAGCCCCCAAGATTGTATATACAATTCTATGCATACATACAACGGGGTGGTTTCTAGGATGGGGATCCGAGGCTCTCCTTAGTCTGGTCAGAGGTGTCTTAGACCCACACAAGTTAAAAAATCACTGCCAAGAGAGTTAAATCCTACGCTTCTCTAGAGACCTACCCAAAGGAAACTCTTTACTTCTCACAGGGCAACCTGTAAAGTAAAACACAAACCAGTTTTTCCTAGAAAACTGCAATACTGATTCCCAACACCCTGTATCAATATAGCAACTATTCCAGATCCCCCTTGCTGTTAGATCTTTCCTACACTTTGAACATCTAATAACCATCAATTTTCTACACAGGTAGAAACTCCAAATAACACGGTGAACTGCTGGACAAACCTCCTCATAGTTACCAAGTTAAGCGTTTCTATGGCTAGAATGGGAAGACAGTCCATTGATAAAAATATTCTGCCCTCAGTCTACACGAAGCATATGAGAAAGATGTCAGAGGAACAATGGATCACTGCTTTGCTAACTGATAAATGTGCAGAATTACTGGGTAACAAAAACAACATGTAAAATAATAAAACAAGGCATGCAGGAGAAAATATTGAAAGGATCCATCACAGTCTCCACCAGTTTCCAAACTTGCTAAGGGACTGTCTTCCCTCAACCCAACAGAATCTATTTAAACCCATAACCCGAGTGACAAATGAAACGGAGTAATGGGCTAATATGCTCTACCCACTTCTTTAACTGAAATATAATTGACATACAATATTATGTTAGTTTCATACATAATTTGACATTTGCCTATATCACAATCACTCTAAGTCTAGTAAACATCTGCCCCATAAAAAATTATTACTGACTACATTCTTTATGTTGTATGTTACATCCCCATGACTTATTGATTATATA
This sequence comes from Cervus elaphus, assembly GCF_910594005.1. Taxonomy (NCBI): domain Eukaryota; kingdom Metazoa; phylum Chordata; class Mammalia; order Artiodactyla; family Cervidae; genus Cervus; species Cervus elaphus. Next base: position 10,378,356 of record NC_057822.1, on the reverse strand, counting down.
ACTGGAGGTCTATAGCTCTTAATCTCCTTCACCTGGTTTTGCCTATCCCCCCACCCCCCAACCTTCTGGCAACTACCTGTTTGTTCTCTGCACCTATGAGTATGTTTCTTTTTGCTTTGCATTTTAGACTCACATATATGTGAGATCACACAGTACTGATCTTTCTCCAACTTATTTCACTTAGCATAATATCCTCCAGGTTCATCCAGGTTGTTGCAAATAACAAGATTTTGTTTTTTTATGACTGAGTAGTATTTCATTGTTTGTGTACACACGCACACCCCCACACACACCCCATAGCTTTTTAGCCATTTGTCTATCAACAGTCATTTAGGTTGCTTTCATTATCTTGGCTATTGTAACTAATGCTACAGTGAACACTGGGATGTATACATCTTTTTGAAATAGTGTTTCTGTTTTCTTTGGATAAATTACTAGAAGTGAAATTGCTGGATTATACAGCAATTCTAATTTTTTAAGGTACCTCCATACTAGCTGCTTCACCAACTTACAATTCTACCAAGAGAGCTGCTGCTGCTGCTGCTAAGTCGCTTCAGTCGTGTCTGACTCTGTGCGACCCCAGAGACGGCAGCCCACCAGGCTCCCCCATCCCTGGGATTCTCCAGGCAAGAACACTGGAGTGGGTTGCCATTTCCTTCTCCAATGCAGGAAAGTGAAAAGTGAAAGTGAAGTGGCTCAGTCGTGTCCGACCCTTAGCGGACTCCTCCACCCCTGGGATTCCAGGCAAGAGTACTGGAGTGGGGTGCCACTGCCTTCTCCGACCAAGAGAGCACAAGGGTGCTACTGTCTCCACATCCTTGCCAACACTTATCCGACAGCTGTTCTGATATGTGTGAGGCAGTAGCTCATCGCCATTTTGATTTGCATTTCCCTGATAATTAGCAATACTAAGCATCTTTTCAGGTGACTACAGGCCATCTGTATGTTTTCTTTGGAAAAATGTCTATTCAGGTCCTCTGCCCATTTTTAAATAGAACTGTTTTCTTTTTTTTTGATGTTAAAATATATGAGCTTTTTGTATATTTTGGATATTAACCGTTATTGGATATATTATTCCCAAATATCTTCTCCCATTCAGTGGGTTGCCTTTTCATCTTGTTTCTTTCATTGTGCAAAGGCTTTTGAGTTTGATGTAGTCCTCTGTAAAAGCAAAAGTAAACAAATGGGACTACATAGCCTGAGGATACATACCCAAAAAAACCTGCTAAGACCAATGTCAAAGAGCCTATGTTTTCTTCTAGGAATTTAATGCTTTCAGGTCTTACATTTACGTCTTTAGTCTACTTGAAGTTATTTTTGTAAGCAGTGTGAGAAAGTAGTCCAGTTTGATTCTTTTGCATGTAGCTGTCTAGTTTTCCAACACCATTCAGTGAAGGGGCTGTCTTTTCCTCACTGTATACTCTTGCCTCCTCTGTTGTAGGGTAATTGCCCATATAAATGTGGGTTTGCTTCTGGGCTGCTTGTTCTGTTCCATCAGTCTCTGCATCTGTTTCTGTGCCAATACCATACTGGTCTTCTTGTTTTGTTTTTGGCTGAGTCAGGTCTTAGCTGCGGCACATGGGATCTTTCATCGTGGCGTGCAGGCTCTTCATCGTGGCACGCAGGAGTCTCTAGTTGTAGTGCATGGGCTCAGTAGCCCAGCAGCAATGTGGGATTTTAATTCCTCAACCAGGGACTGAATTCATGTCCCTGCATTGGAAGGCAGATTTTTAAATACTGTTTCACCAGGGAAGACCCCAACACCATAATGTTTTGATTACTGAAGCTTTGTAGTACAGTTTGCAATCAGAAAGCATGATGCTTTCAGCTTTGTTCTTCATTCTCAAGATAGATTTGACTCTACCTGCTTCTTGAGGGAAGATTCTTCCCATATCAATAAATTGCTGACAAATCTCAATGTGTCTTTCCTGTGTTAGGGACTGTACTAATTCTGTAACTCCTGATGAATAACAATTGCTGGGAATCAAAATGAAAAGAGATGGCTAGGTTACTAAGGCAGAAAATCAGATCTAGTCTCTTTCTAAACACTGCCAAAGACAGGGAACTTGCTATTTATCCAGGAAGCTTGTCTTTTCCAAAAACATCTCTTCTCAGGCTGAGCCAAAATCTGCCCGTCACTCCCATCCATTGGTCCTGGATCTGTCCTCAAAGGCCACACAGAGTTAAGTCTAATCTTTCAGGTGTATTTTAGAGGGAGAACACAATAAAATGATAAGGAAAGGAAAAGAATGTCTTTCAGAAACAATAAACCACAAGATGTGCCTAGAGGTCACTCATTGTTCACTGCCCATCAAACAATAAACAAATATGATCAAAAAGTGCATTTCTCAGGGAAGGAAAGCTAGAAATGAACTTGAATTTTCTTCAAAATAATTTTGAAGAAACTATATAATTTTGACAAACCATAAAATATTGAGATGGAAGCTGTGAATTTCATAGGATACTAAAAAAGATTAAAGCATTTTCTAAGTATAAAACCATGAGAAAAATGTGTTTTTTAAAAAAAAATTCTATAAAGTAATGGGTTCTCTCCATATGATACGAAAGGCTAATGAATAAAGAAAAAGAGAAAAATCAAATATGCCTCAATATTTAAAAAATAAATAAGAGGACTTCCCTGGAAGTTCCGGGGTTAACATTCTGCACTTCCACTGCAGGGCTCTCAGGTTTGATCCCTGAATAGAGAACTAAGATCCCACATGTCATATGTGAGGCCAAAAAAAACCCCGAAGAAATATGGTAGTATATGGTCAATGGAAAACTGTTAGAGAACAATCTTATGAAGACATGAGAGGATAAAAATGAAGGAATAAAAACATAAATTTAAAAGTGGATTGTGATTAAAAACTGAGAGGGAGTCACAATAGATAGTAAAGAAACAAAACTGGTAACATTTACTATGCAACTGAATTCAAAATAGATATTCAGTAAAAAAAATTTTTTTGGTTTCCATGACATTAAAAAAAGGACTGTTCATGGAGAAGGAAATGGCAGCCCACTCCAGTGTTCTTGCCTGGAAAAGTCCATGGACAGAGGAGCCTGGCGGGCTGCAGTCCACGGGGTTACACGACTGAGCACACGTGCGTGAGGGTGGAGGGAGACGGGCTGGCAGCAATAAACGGGTGGAACCAAAACAAATGAAGGACAGTTCAAACAACGTCTGGGACCTCCTCAGTGGTCCAGTGGTTAAGATTCCACACTTCCATTGCAGGGGGTATGGATTCAATCCCTGGTCAGCCAAAAGAGAAAAAAAAATTTTTTTTAATGTTTTTAAAGTCTTGTCAGAATGTTTCCCAAGTGAAGGAAAAGCATGGGAAAAAAGTAAAAAGGGAAGAAAAAATGTAATTTACCTTGTATATAAACTTTTAAAAGAAATGCAAATAAGTGGAATAGATTAAGATTGCTAATGCAGGAACAGTGAAATGGAACTTGCATATGTATATAAATAATTTTCATGGCTGCAGAAAAATTTTTTCCAAATTTTCAAGTTATTAGGCTGCTACTTTTTAAATTACCATGTATATTTAAAGAAAAAATTATTTTTAAAGATCTTTCCCAGAGGACATTATGAAAGACCATGCACCTAAGTTAAGGACCAGCATCTTACTTGAGGAAAACAATCATTGCTGGTAACCCCGATGCAATAAAACACTCTGAACAGAAAGTTTAAAGTCTTTGGCTTGGTGAAGCCATAGCAATAGTCAGCAAGAACAGTGGCAGTATCTCAAGAACAAAATGACCTAACAGAAGGCAAACTTTAAGGCCTCTTGGTTAAACTAAAGGCTATGAATGAGCTTTTTCTGGGTCATTCAAACACAGCCCACATCATAAACAGCACAAAACAGAAATGATGAATCTAAAGTCTGTGGGCCTTGGTTTAGGCTTTCATAAAGCAGGGCATTCAGAATGGCTCACTCCCTGAACTGGTTTTTATAGGCTCACGCATCCTGGCAGACGTGGTAAGACAATCAGTGCCAGACCCCTTTTCTTCAGGATGGTCAAACTGGCTGCTCAGAGAACTAACAGCAACAGTAAAGCTAACCAGAAAGATGATCTTTACGGTTCCTTCCCCTATGTAATCAGAATATCTAAATCAAGCATTTCTAGAAGGATCAGTTCAAGAAGTTTAAAGGCAGTGATACCTTAAATACAAAGAGAGTCTGCAGAGTCTCAAATCAAGTAAATGAAAAAGCCAACATCATAGATGCTATGTATACCCCCCTAAATAAGCAAAATTCAGCCCCAGTAAGCCTATATGCTGGTCTGCTCCCATATCCACCACTGTCTGGGAGAGAGAACGGAGAATGGGAGTTTTCAGAATGGAGATGATTCCAGGGATTTCAGGGATGAGTGTGCCAGGTGGTCTCACTTCAGAATGCTCAGCCTGGAGGAACAGGCCCCAAGACTCTGTTGAGAAGCAGTCCACTACACCAACATAGATGGGGCGTCCTGGATATGAGGAGAAAATAGCTCATAAGCGGAAGCATCACTAAGAAGGAAGGGGAAAGTGAGGAATAAAAATGCATTTAGAAAGGCTTAAAATGAAACAAAAATATTTAAATGCATCTCCTTCCCTCCTGATTCAGCATTTGCATTGGGTTCTCTCTCTCAAGGCTAAAGAAGCATGGATCATCCCTCATAGACTGAGCAATACTGCTTTAATTCTAAATTGTCAGGAACTCCCTGGTGGTCCGGTGGTTAAGACTGAGCACTTTCACTGCCACGGCCAGGGTTCAATCCCTGGCCGCGGAACTAACATTCTGAAAGCTGTGCGATGTGGCCAAAAAAGAAAAATTTCCAATTTGTCTCTGTTTTGCCTCTGCAGACCACCTCCTGCCCTGCCTGGAGAAGGCTACAGGCACAGATCACAATAAAAACCATGTCTTTGAATTCTTGTGAGGAAGTTATTTGTGGACTACAGAAAATTCAACTGCTATTAAATCCAGTTATATGTTCTAGACAAGATTATATTTATAAACTAATATCAGTATTGTTTATTTGTAAGATATCAAGTGGTTAGTGTAGTATCCCTGAGAAGTTCACTGACAGCCATAAACTAGCTCCATGACACACCCTAAAATGTATTCCTGTTTCAGGAACTGTGTATGCATTTCAAACAGAAACATGCACACACACTTGAACTGGCTTACCTATCTCCATTGGTTGTGATCGACTCAAACTTGGATTTTTTCTTTGGGATTTCATTTTGAATTGAAGACGTAGAAAGGGTTTTCTGACTTTTAATGGCAAAAAAGAAAAGAGAGAGAGAAAGAGAGATACACACACTTTAGAAATCAAAGATTAATAAAACATCACAATGAAAGTCTTGTCAAATGGGACCAACATAATACTGTACCTATTCTATGCAAGAGTTAATTATTTTTGATCATCAAAATCCACCCATCTTAATTCCATAGGTGCATGGGTAGTTCATTTCTATAGTCCTTCCCCAGATTTTTAGCTGTGATTAAATATTATCTGCTTTATACTATGAGAATAAGTCAATAAAACCTCAATCAGAAGCATGATCCATCTTACAATTTAAAAAGTACTTTCACATTCATTGTTCCCCATGCATCTTATAATACTGTGAGGCATATACAAGGGATTATTTCTATGTTGCAGAAACTGAGGCTCCTCGAGGTTAACTGACTCACCCAGGGATATACAGCTAGTTAGCAATAAGGCTGGGCTGAGATAGCTTCACATATGTGAACACCAAGTCCAGTTCTTCTTCACTCTGTTTCTGTAAACCTTCTAGTATCCAAGAGTCTCATGACAACCCTAAAGATCAGTTTTAGTCCCTAAAACTAGTCTGCAATCCTTTTACTTTGATGGATGTAAAATTGCCAAGTCCAAAGGATTTTTCAGACCTTTTCTTATTGGCCTCTTTTCAATATCTGATACACTGATCATGCCTTCTCCCCATCACGTCCAACTTTCTAACTGACAAATATAACTGTACATTAACTAAAATGTACGAGGTGACAATTTTATATATATTATAGAATGATTACTACCAAGATCAAGATAATTAACACACCCATCACCTTGCATACTTGACTTTATTTTTTGGCTGTGTCACGTGGCTTATGGGATCTTAGTTACCCAACCAGGGATTGAATCTGTCCCCACTGCAATGGAAGTGCAGTGTCCTAACCACTGGACTGCCAAGGGAATTCCATTTTATTTTTTTTTAATGGTGAGCATGCTTGAGATAGCATCACCGACTCAATGGACATAAACTCAGGCAAACTCCGGCAGACAGTGAGAGACAGGGAGGCCTGGCGTGCTGCAGTTCATGGGATCGCAAAGAGTCAGATACGACTTAGGGACTGAACAATATGCTTAAGACCTACTCTCAGCAACTTTAAAGCCAACAGTCAGTGAGCTGTACATCAGAACTCAGAACTACTTCTAAAAAAGTGTGTACCCTCTAACCTACACCTCCCCATTTCCCTCTCCTGTTGCACCTGGCAACCACCATTCTATTCTCTATTTCTATGAAATCAGTTTTTAAGATTCCACATAAAAGTGAAACCACATGGTGTGTGTCTTTCTCTCTCTGGCTCATTTCACTTACCACATGCCTTCCAGGCTTATCTATGTTGTAGCAAATAGCAGTATTCCCTTCTTTTTTTATGGATGGATATTCCATTGAATGTATATACCATATTTTCTTCAAACAGTCATCCCTCCAAGGACATTCAGGTTGCTACCATATATTAGGTATTGTGAATAAATGAGTAGAAATGCTGATTTCAGTTCCTTCAGATATATACTAAGAGTGATTGCTGGGATCATATGATAGTTTTATTTTTAATTTTTTGAGCAAACACCATACTGTTGAGTTCTTTATATATTTTGGATATTAACCCTGATTAGAGATTTGGTTTTCAAATACTCACTCCATCCTTTCTTGAGTGCTTCTATAAACTGTTTTCAGTCTCCAGCCTAAGTTGTATCAGTCAAGAGTATGGTTTTAACAACTATTATAGTGGGTGGAAATGATGTTCCCCTGATCATCTGCATGAGAATCATCTGAGAGGTTTATAAAACAAAGCAGATTCCTGGATTCCATCCTAGATCCTACCGAATTAAACTCAGGTAGAGCCACAGAAATCCACATTTTAAAATTAGCTCTGCTACCACCGATTCTTATATGCTACCAATGGCTCATGTTCAAACCTCTTCTGAATTATAACCTAACCTCCTACTAAATAATAATCTTTTTAAATATCAGATCTTAGTTTCTTGCTACTTCCAGAACATCTTATTTTTGACTGGGCACAGACACAGAGGTCGAAGCTCTCAGAGGATAGCTTCCGTTTCTTGACAATCTGTTCCTTGCATTTTTCTTTGGCCTCCTTCGTTCTCTTGGCCAAAAGTTTAGCATATTCTGCAGCCTCTTCCTTATTTTCTTATTCTCTTTCTTATTTTCTTCCTTATCTTCTGTTTCTTCAGAGCAATATGCTGACATTTGTGCTGCAGAACACGTGGAGTAAAAAGACGCTGAATTTTGGGTGCTTTGGTCCTAGTTTTCTCATCATCTCCGGTTCAAGGCTTTCTCACAATATACTGGTAGACATTATCTTTACTTCAGTCAGTTCAGGTGCTCAGTCATGTCCGATTCTTTGTGATTCCATGGACTGCAGCACACCAGGCTTCCCTGTCCATCACCAACTCCTGGAGCCTGCTCAAACTCATGTCCATCGAGTTGGTGATGCCATCCAACCATCTCATCCTCTGTCGTCCCCTTCTCCTCCTGTCTTCAATCTTGCTGAGCATCAGGGTCTTTTCCAGTGAGTCAGTTCTTCGCATCAGGGGGCCACAGTATTGGAGTTTCAGCTTCAGCATCAGTCCTTCCAATGAATATTCAGGACTGATTTCCTTTAGGATTGACTGGTTTGATCTCCTTGCAGTCCAAGGGACTCTCAAGAGTCTCCTCCAACACCACAGTTCAGAAGCATCAATTCTCTGGCACTCAGCTTTCTTTATGGTCCAACTCTCACATCTATACATGACTACTGGAAAATCCATAGCTTTGACTAGACAGACCTTTGTCGTCAAAGTAATGCCTCTGTTTTTAATATGCTGTCTAGGATGGTCTTCCAAGGAGCAAGCATCTTTTAATGTCATGGCTTGAGTCACCATCTGCAGTGATTCTGGAGCCCAAGAAAATACAGTCTGTCACTGTTTCCATTGTTTCCCCACTTCATTTGCCATGAAGTGATGGGACCGGATGCCATGATCTTCGTTTTTTGAATGCTGAGTTTTAAGCCAGCTTTTCCACTCTCCTCTTTCACTTTCATCAAGAGGCTCCTCAGTTCCTCTTCGCTTTCTGCCATAAGGTGGTGTCATCTGCACATCTGAGGTTGTTGATATTTCTCCTGGCAATCTAGATTCCAGCTTATGCTTCATCCAGCCTGGCATTATGCATGATGTACACTGCACATAAGATAAATAAACAGGGTGACAATATACAGCCTTGACATACTCCTTTCCCAATTTGGAACCAGTCTGTTGTTCCATGTCCATCCAGTTTTAACTGTTGCTTCTTGATCTGCATACAGATTTCTCAGGAGGCAGGTAAGGTGGTCTGGTATTCCCATCTCCCTAAGAATTTTCCACAGTTTGCTGTGATCCACAAAGTCAAATGTTTTGGCATAATTAATGAAGCAGAAGTAGATGTTTTTCTGGAACTCTCTTGCTTTTTTGATGATCCAACAGATGTTGGCAATTTGATCCCTGGTTCCTCTGCCTTTTCTAAATCCAGCTTGAACATCTGGAAGTTCTCGGTTCACGTACTGTTGAAGCCTCACTTGGAGAATTCTGAGCATTACTTTGCTAGTGTGAATGCACTGGTCATAGCAAACACCCTCTTCCAACAACACAAGAGACGACTCTACACATAGGCGTCACCAGACGGTCAATACTGAAATCAGATTGATTATATTCTTTGCAGCCAAAGATGGAAAACTCTATACAGTCAGCAAAAATAAGACCGGGAGCTGACTGTGGTTCAGATCATGAACTCCTTACTGCAAAATTCAGACTTAAATTGAAGAAAGTAGGGAAAAACACTAGACCATTCAGGTATGACCTAAATCAAATCCCTTACGATTATACAGTAGAAGTGACAAATAGATTCAAGGGATTAGATCTGATAGACAGTGCCTGAAGAACTGTGGACAGAGGTTTGTGACATTGTACAGGAGGCAGTAATTAAGATCTTTACTCAGAGATTATAAAGTGTGCAGACTCTAGCTCTTGGGCCCCAGGTGGAGTCCCAGCAGTACCAGTAAATCTAGGAATATCCTCCTCTCCCTTTTTGACAATGACCAAATTGAGGACACTCAGATTGGCATTCACGATGCAACCTCATACAGATTTGCTCTTTCCTTCTCGTCTTCCTTGGCCTGTAACAGGAATACTTTTCAACTCAGTAGCAGGTGGACACTGTTATGGGTTGACACCCTGGCTTCATGGTCCTTTGCTTGTCATTCCCACCACCGATTCGAACCACATAATCACTCCATTCTTTACCTGGAGCATCAGGAGCAACTTCCACGGCCACGAACTTCTCACAGACGGTACAAAGTCTGTGTTCACTGTCCACTGCAGTGAGTTTCTGGCAGCCAGTGGCTGCCAAAGAGATGTTCTGCTTCACCCTGAAGCAGCTGATAGCCTCAAAAGTGACATGTAAAAGAACTAAATAGCTCTTGACACTTCAAACTCAACCTTCCAAAACTGAACTTCTTTTTTCCCCTTCCGATAGCCTCTCAGATAAGGATTCACTCACTCACCCCAGTAGGAAACCTGAGAATTATCCTTTATTCACCCAGATCCTGCCCATCTGTCTGTTCATCAGATTATCTAAATTACGTGTAATTCTCCTTCTGAAATGTCTTCCTGAATCTACCTCTTCAATCTTTAGTGCCACTGCCTGAGGTTCTCTACTAACATCTCTTTCTGGACTCTTACCAAAAAAGCTTCTTAACTAGCCCCCAGCCTTTTTCCTCCAGTGCATTCTTCACAATAGTTTGGGTTAATCTTTTTTTTTTTTTTTAAGGTAGATTTGGTCCCTCCCCAACACAGGTCCTTTCAGTGGCTTCCTATTAAAATTACTAACATCAAGTTCATGTTACTTACCAGGTCTGCTGGATTCCTTTCCATCCCATTTTCCAGCTCCCAACCATAAGCTCCAGCAAAATAAAAGGATTTGCTGTTCCTAACTTCCATGTGGTCTTATGCCCTCCATGTCTTTGCAGTTGCTATTCCCTCAGCCTAGGATGTCTCCGCCCATTCCTTATCTGACTTATTCATTCTGACTTATCCTAAGACCTAGCTCCAATGTCAGCTCTTCTCTGATCTTTCATTGTTAGACCTCCCAAGGCAGTTAATTACCACAGCCTCTTATGCCTGTATCTTGACATGCTTTCACTGTGACACCCTTAGATTATCCTGCAATAATTTGATTACAGGTCTGTCTTGCCTACCAGGCTGCATACTCTTAGAAAACAGAGTGCTTCTTTTTACTCATCTCTGCATTCCTTGCAGAGAATCTGGTCCATGAAAGTAACTAACAATGAACAAACAAAATCATAAAGGTAATGACAACAATGCATAACTATCATGTACTGAAGCTTCCTATATGCCGGTTATAAAACTTATCACTATGCACGTACCATATAATTTATTTTCACAGCAACTCCATGAGTTAATATTATTTCCCTCATTTTACAGATGAAAAAACTTACCCAAGATCCTATACCGAGAACCTGGCAGACCCAGGATTCAATCCAAAGTCAGAACTCAACAACACAACAGATACTCTGAAAGGAAGCTTAAGACAATGAAGGGACATCATTTTGACTGGATCTTATAAGGACCAACCTAGAATATCTATCAATCTCCTAGCCAAATATGCATAAGAAAAGTTGCATTTCCTCAGACTGTGGAAATGTCCAGTCTTCTAGGGAGAAAACCCACTCTTAATGGTGGGGAGAACACAAACTTTTAAGACACAACACAAACCAAGTCAGAAAACCCTAATGCCTTATGGAAGTCTCTCTGGCCCTTGGATGATATATGAATTATAAAATACATCAAAGGAGATTCCCTCTATAGATTAGCAACTAGAGAGAAAATATGAAAATTTGGACAAAATGGTATCTTCCATGACTACTTGTGTATTACATCTGACCTCCCAGAAGCTCTCGTTCTATCTCAAGCATCTTGAGGTTACCTGTTGTAATGGCTACCGCCACTCAGTCGACTATACTGCTCCTTCTCCTGGTGGCTGGCACGGGAAGAGCTGCTCAGGTGCTTCCTCTGCTCTTTGGTCTTCTGAAGGACCCGTTTGTATGAAAGCGTGCATAGCCAGCATAGCAATTTCCCATCTACCTGAAAGATGAGGAGACAAAGATAAAGAAGGGATGTGCTAGTGCGGAGGCTGAGAACATGGTATTAGGAGCTAGAACTTCTGGTTAAGTCTGGATCTGCCACTCATGAACTGTGTGACTATGTAAGTCACCCGGGCACTCCTGGTGTCAATTTCTTCATCTATAAAATGAAGGATAATAATATGTACCTCAGAGGGCTAGTGCAAGGATTCAGTAACATAATGGAGGTAAAGCATGGTGCAAGGTACATAAAAAGTGCCTAATAAAATATGACCTGGGGACTTCCCTGGTGGTCAAGTGGTGAAGGCTCTGTGCTCTGTGCTTCTGCTGCAGGGGGCACAAGCTCAATCCATGGTTGGGGAACAAACACCCCGCATACCACGGGGTATAGCCAAATTTTTTTTAATATGCCAATTATATGTATTTTTTTATTTTGTTTTTCTTCAACTTAACACACACCAGAGCAAAGTTCCCACGAGAATTTCAAAAGACACAAATATCTCCATAGTTCTCACCAAGGAAAATACAGCAGGGAGAAGATAAAACATAAAATTTGTACTTTAGCTTTCATACCTTATAGATGGCTCATAAAGTGGTATGCTGGATATCTTTTCTCAGATGGAAAGAAGGTTTCCAGAAAAAGACTGATGGGCAAGTAGCTTCCAAGGCCCCAGTCCCTGGTGGTGACTACTATGGCACTTCGTTTGAATCAGAAAAAGTCGATCACTTTGGGCAGAAGCATCTCTACACCAAGGTGCAGAGCACAGGGCTAGGAAAGCAAAATGGGGCTTCCCCAATCCTCTGAAGCTGGGGCACCTCTGTACCGCACTCAGATAGCAAAACTGAGTTTGTGAAGTGGCCTCATACAAGTGGCAGGGCAGCAGAGCTATTAGCTCACACCTGGGAGGGTATGTGCTGAAATTTTATGGAATTTTAGTTTGGGGAGTTTTAGTTTTAGTTTTGGGAGTTTAGTGTTTAGTTTTGTCTTACCTCTGAATTAGACCTTCTGCCCCATTTTGAACATGGGTAGGTAAGCCACCCCATCATTTATCTGAAGTATTGTTTAATCTTGTGAGCAAAAGCCTCTCTGCCCCTCACTCTCCTAACCTATTATATTAGCATGGTCTGATCTAGTCACTTCTTTCCAACTCTACTGCTTCCACCCAGGCAAAATCATTCTTCTCTCACAACTACAAGACTCACACAGGGACTTCACTGGTGGTTCCCTGGCTACGACTCCACACTCCCAGTGTAAGGGGCCCGGGTTTGATCCCTGGTCAGAGAACTAGATCCCACATGCCATGACTAACAGTTTGCACATCTCAATTAAAGATCCCACGTACTGCAACTAAGACCTGGCGTAACCAAATAAATAAATATTTTAAAAACTGACTCACCCGAATGATCTCTCTGTTCTTCTCCCTATCAACCATTTCTACATAGGTACCAGAGGACTTCTTAAATGTAAATCTGATTATAACTCTCCTCACCTTAAAATCTTAAATTATCTTATATAAAAATTTAAATTTTTTACCATGGCCTATGTTGACTTAAATGTAGCCCCTACTTGCCTTTATAATCTCATTCCCTTGCTCACGCTGCCTCCTTCTTTTATTTATTTGGCTGCACTGTGTCTTAGTTGTGGCATGTGGGATCTCTGACCTTCACTGCTGCCATGCAGGATCTTTGATTTTCTTTGCGGCACGTGTGATCTAGTTTCCTGACCAGGGATTGAGCCCTGACTCCCGCCCCAGCATTGGGAGCTCAGAGTCTTAGCCACTGGACCATCAGGGAAAGCCCCCAGGCTCATCACTCTTGCCTCAGGGTTTTTTCATAGCTGGTCTCTCTTCCCGGGATCTTTGCCCTCCAGAGATTCCCACTGCAGCTTCCTTCTCGTCAAGTTCAGTTTCCAGTCAGCTGTGATCTCCCTGCAGGTCCTCCTGAGTGCCCCATCTAAACTGGCCTCCCCAGTCACTCACTACCAGAGACTCTGTTTCCTTATAGCACTTACATCTAAAACCTGTGTTCACTCCACTCCTTGTTTGTTCTCATCCGTCTCCTACATATGTAGATAAAACCTCTGAGAGAATAAAGTGTCTTCTGCTTAGTTCATTAGTGTATTTTCAATACCCAGAACAGTGCCAGCATGTAATTATTTGTTAATGAATGCATAAATGAATTTTGAAACCAAACTTCAATGTGGTGCATTTCATGGTTATGGGATGTGGCCTAAAGGCCTGATTTTAAAATACGCTAGGAGACCTTGACCAGGAAAGAGCTTTCATTGAAGAAGGGTTTGAAAACAAAGCAAATGCACTGAAAGAGAGCATTAAACATGAAAATCAAATACTGAACCACAGGACACCTTATTTCAATCTTCCCTTAACAAATAAACTTTAAAAATAGAAAATTACCCTGAGAATTAATCATAAAGAAATCATCATAGATAACACTGAGTACTTATCACATGCCAGATTCCTTTTGAAGGGGTTTACACCCAATAACTCAACCTTCATAACAATGCTGACGTCTGATCAGCCTCATTTACAGATGAGGAAACTGAGGCACTGATAGATTAACTTGACCAAAGTCATACAACAAATAAGTGACAGAACAAAGATTTCAACCCAGGCACTCTGAGAACAGATTATGCATGCATGCACGGTCAGTCATTCAGATGTGTCCAACTCTTTGAGACCCTATGAACTGTAGCCTAACAGGTTCCTCTGTCCATGGGAGTCTCCAGGCAAAAAATACTAGAGTGGGTTGTCATTTCCTCCTCCAGGGGATCTTCCCAACCCAGGGAGCAAACCCACGTCTCCAGAATTGGCAGGTGGATCCTCTACCACTGAGTCACCTGGGAAGCCCACTGAGTCCAGCTTATCCACCCTTAATCCCTAAGATTAGTCTTCCTTAAGTTTGTAAATAAGTGATTGAAGATACCTATAATTATGCAAACTCTAATCATAGGATTGTAACTAGAAAGTAGAAACTTAACGAATTCTAATGTAATCCAATTAATAATAATATAAGTACCATTTACTGAAGTACAGTGCTAGGCTCAAAATTAAGTGTTTTATATGACATATCTATATCAACTAAATCTCCTTATGCCCATGTAGCCACTGTTATTCCTATTGTAAAGATGATAAAACTAATGCATAACAGGAGTAAGAACTTTGCCCATGATGATCCAGCTAAGCCAGCAGTGGGATGGAACCTACATTTGTGGGACTGAAAACCCTGTGCTCGCTCCAACTATTATGTTACCTTCTGATTACTAATTCAGCTTTTCCGGTATCTTGATTCAGGGAAGAGGTGCCCTGGTTGGCAGGCAGGAGTACTCTAGTCACTGGAAAGTTACTTCCTCCCATTGTAAATTAATGACTTGGGTTACAAGAATCAGCTTTTGAGAGACTAAGCCAACTCTGAAAAGCACCTCTGGACACTGAGAATTTCCATACAACACTCTTTCACTCAAACAATATTTATCAAGTACCTATTATGTGTCAGACTGCTGGGAACACAGCATGAAAACAAGATGGACAAAGAGCTCATAGTCCAGTGGGGGTAGACAAACATGTACGCAAATAAACAAGATAATTTCTCATGTTACATGCTATTGAAGACAATAAACAGAGTATGTGATAGAGTGACTGAGAGTTAGTAAAGGTCTCTGTGAGAAGGCAGCAACTGAGCTGAGACCTGACATAAGGAACCAGTCATGACACTCTGGAGAAGGCTGTGTATCCAGCATACCAGCCAGCACAAATGAGACCAGCATGTCTGAAGGACTCAAAGGTGGACAGTGTGGCTGGACCAAGGGGAAATGGGGGAGTAATGGATGATGAGACAGAGTCAGGTATGGGCCTTGCAGGTGATGGAAGGAGTTTGGGGTTTATCCTAAGTGCAAGCACTAGAGGGTTTTAAACAGACCAAATCTATACCATTTTAATTCCACCAAGGTACCATCATTCCACACAGACCTTTATCTGTATCCTCTTCTTGTGATCTTTAACTTCAACAGAGAGAAACATTTGAAGAGCCAGATTGTAAAACTAGTAATACACTTATCTTGCTTAAGTCACAATCTCTACAGAGTTTTGTAGAATTTTGCCAATCACCATTTCACTTATAAGGGATGTTGATCACTGTAATTTAGATTCTCATGAAACACTAACCCATGAAATGTTAGAACATAATGGTCCACATTTGATAAGTGAAGAAAACAAAAGCTGAAAAGTTTTTTCAAGGTGAATAACAATTGGGAGAGGAACTGAAAAATCAGTCTCTGTTACATGTCTTTTTAACGCAGTTGGCCCATCTTAATTTCTCTGAAAGAAAAAAAGAAAAACACAGAGACTTACCTTCTTTCTATCATCTTTCCTGTCAAATGCACACTGCTGCTTGCACTGTTCACAAGAATACGGTGGTCCGTACTTCTTCTCTGAATTTGTGCAACGCTGACACTTGTTGCCAATAAAAGCTGCGATTATGTTGCAATACTGACAAGGTTTGGGCTTTAACAGAAAAAAAGGTGTCAAGTAAGTATATATAAAAAACCAGTGCGTTTTTTAACACAATGATTTCTATTAAACACGTTCACTAATCATTGCAAAAATGCATTCCCAACTTTATAAATTTCCTTTTACATTGATCAAATAAAGCCCAATTCCTCATACCATGTAAAGTGTTTTTATGCACAGGACTATTGATTTTTAAATAAATAACAAAATCCCATTAGCATATACGCTACGACTTCTCTAACAAATTGAACAGAACTAGCTCTTTGGCGAAACCAGCAAGCACTTCCAAATTTCTGAAAAGGCCTCTTTGCCATTATCAGTGTATAAACACGTTGGGAGAATGCCTGCAAGAACTAAGTATTAGCTAACTTTGAAAGCTAAAATACTAGATACATTTTTCTGAGAACATTTTTACATAACTAGGTCTTCTAATTAAAAAACTGTAATTATATTAACAGTTCGCAGAAGGTAAGGTCCCAAGAGACCAGACTACTCACTGTTAAGTATGGAGAAACCCTACTTACCGTTCCATACAACTGCACATTCTGAGCACATTTCTTGCATATAG
Organism: Cervus elaphus; assembly: GCF_910594005.1. NCBI lineage: Eukaryota > Metazoa > Chordata > Mammalia > Artiodactyla > Cervidae > Cervus > Cervus elaphus. The sequence continues at coordinate 10,361,836 of NC_057822.1, read as the reverse complement.
TATTGGTTTTACTGTTAAGAAAGAGACACAAGGCTTTATGAGGAAAAAAAGTCATTTTACTTAGAACATCTCAAAAGTGATTCTTCCTTAACTCCAAGGAATTTTCTCATTACTAAGTGCCAAGGTAAAAAATGGTTTGGATATTAGATTAACTGAAGGTTGAGTTATCTGGCCATGAACTCTTTTAATTCTTTTGTAGTTTTAGCTCAAATAAAATGAGGCTTTGGTTTAAGTGGAGAGTGAGTTGTTTCTGATTATGAAATTTCCAAGTATCACCAAGTAAAATTATCAGATATGGAGAGGACCCTCAAAAGAAATATTACGTCAGACAAAAAATGTAGTGCTCGCTTCAGCAGCACATATACTAAAATCAGACAAAAAATGTACTCAGAAAAGAAATTAATCCTCCTTAATTTAGATGACCAGGTAAGAAATTTGAGATGAGAAATAAAGTATTGGTGTTTGGGGTATAAACTCAGAAATTCTATTCATGTCGACCTTACTCTGTCTACACTCTCCTCTGTAAGCAAAAGTATATGAAAATCACAGATGTGGGGAAATAGATGCGAACATTAAATATTTTTTCAATATTTCAAGTACTCTAGGAGCTAAGCACTGACAAAAATAAACACACCCTTTCCCTTATGAGGGTACTTCCCTTGTAGCTCAGTCAAGATCCAGGTCACAGTATTTCCAACTTGCCTAAACTGATAAACTGTCTTGGGGAAAAGAAATCATCTTCAAATAAAATCTTCACACAGGAAGGTACAAACAAATACCTGATGTTTAAGAACAGTTTAAACAATATTTGAGGGCTAAAAACAAAATCACATAAAAATCCAGTATATTCACTCCTTTGATTTTTCCCCCCTACAATTCCTATCCTAAGTTAAAAGCCAGAAGAAATACCTCAATGTAGAAAACATTAAATTAAAATGAGATATTCAAGCAAAATATTTCCCAGGGCAATTTTCTGCTACCTAAAAAAGGCAGTTCAGGGACTGACTTCCCTGATGGTCCAGTCAATTTAAAAAAAAAAAAGGCAGTTCAGGAAGTGAAGTACGTTGAAAAAGACCTCTAGAAAGAGAATTAGCATCAGTGATGCTGTGATGTTGAACATTTGGGTTTATCTTAGATTTATTACTCAAGGAGTGGGACATATATACCAATATATATAAATGTTCTTGACCCCTCAGAAAAAAAATGCAAAAAACCCCTCCTATTACTATAATCCATCTTGAATTAATTTGTATGTATGGTATGAATTAAGGTTTAAACTTCACATCTCACCCTACACACAAAAACTAACTCAAAAGGGAATCACAGGCCTAATGTAAGAGTAAGTATAAAGCTTCTAGAGTATATTCTATATGTTTCCATTTATATGAAGTTCTAGAACAGGTAAAACTAATCTATGGTAGAAAGGAAAATCAGAACAGTAGTTGCTTGGAAAAAAGCAAGGAGGGTGGGGACTGACTGGGCTGGAGCTATAATCTGTGGGGTGACAGTAATGTTTTATGTTTTGATGGGGTTTGGGGTAAAACAGATTTATACTGTTTGTAAAACTCATCAAATGATGCAAATAAGATGTGAGCATTTCACTGTGTGCGAATTTTACCTCTAAAAAAATTTAACAACCATAAACAAATATTGAACTCTAGTTAATGATATGCATGCTGCAGTGTTTAGGGTCAAGTGCACTAATGTTCACAACTTTAAACTGCATCACAAATAAGATAGATCAATATACTGATGGACACATGCAAATACAATAAACTAAACGTAAATTGTAGAATTTAAGTAGTGGGTAGATGAGTGTTTACAGTCTAGTGTTTTGGTTTGTTTGTTTTTTTACTTTTTTTTTGTTTGAAAATACACATAACAAAATGTTGGGGAAACAGTCCCGGAACTGAAATGATGCTGACTAAAATCAAGCTTCTAGGTCCGTGCGTGAGCTAGCAAACAAGACCCCATCCTGCTTAAGGTAATATTACCTACAGTCACAGTTCCACAAAAGAGTTGAACTTGCTATACCACTAAACCACTCTGCTGCCATTAAAAAGTCCCCCGTAGATGTGTGCTTCATTCACACCCAGGTTATTTTTCACACTTCTCAAAATGAGATTCACACAAGGTAAGTGTAAAGGCAAGTGAGTTTTTTCAAATGTGACTAGGGCTAACAAACCCTTTATCAGGATTGTCACATTTCCAAAAGTATCTTCTTTCGGCTTATAATTTCTTCAAACTCTGTATATAAACGTACTAGAACACAAGACTCAAGTTTTCTGTTGTGGGGTTGCTTTCTTAGTGTCAAAAATATCAAAACCACAATATAAAATTATCAAGGATGTGAAAAATAAGTAACTGATAAGGTAAGCAATGAATGAATAACTAGAGAACAGTATGTGTATTTTACATCCATTGTGTTACAACCGGAAATGGCGGGCCCGTGTATAATGCAATTGATTACCTCTCTTGCTGGTATTCAGTCCTACAATAGGTGCACTTCACAACAGGGTGTGCAATCCGACATTCCTGAAATGAAATGAGGATATAACTTTAAGCAGTCAGAAATGGAAACAGTCTTCAGTAGGAGGCAGAAGACCGGAGTACTATTCCAAGCACAAGCACTGTGCTTGACTGAGTCACTTTAACTTTCTGGGACTAATTTTTTTCGTCTGTAATACTGGCATCACCATCCTGCACTGACGTGGGAGTTAAGTAAGAATTTATATGGAACTAGTCATAAATTGTAAAACAAAGGTATGAATAAGCCTCAGACATAAGGAATAAAAAGCCCTGAATTCTAATCGGTTCTGCCTCTGCCACTGTGTGATTTTTCAGCAGGTTCATTTGTGAAATCAAAGTACTGGATAAAAATTATTATTGCTTACATACATAAAACTCCCTTAAAATCAAATACACACATACACACAAATATATATTTATATATTTAAGGCCAAAAAGGCACTCAACTATTTGATTTTTGAGATCGCTCATATCTAGTTAACAAAAAGTGTCAAAGTTATGGCCATTTGAGGCAATAACGATTGCCTCAACACAATTATGAGTTATCCATAATAGAGACACAAACTCTGGATTAATCTGGAGATATCTCGACATCACTCTCCAGTCGGGTTAGTGACTTTTAACTGTCACCTCACAGCACCTCTATTCATTTAAATAGGCAAAACAAGATGAAGCAACTTAAACGAAAAAGAGAACTTGGACTTTCAAGGGTAAAAACTGATCAGCAGATAGTTAGAGGTAAGACCGAAGGTCACTAACTAGACGCTGAAAAAATAATTCTTTTGCTTTATGCGCTTGATTGCGGGGCTTTATTACGAAGCCTGCCTACCTCTGACTCTGAAACTGATTGAAAAGTGCCCGTGAGGCGCCCGAGTTAGAGGCAATCCTCCCAGGCAGCACCCGACTCTGGAGTTTATCCCAGGTGGGGTAGGAGGTCCGTAACTCTGAAGCCCATCAGACCCCGGCGGGGGTTGGGAGAAGCCAGCCCAAGAGGAATCTCCGGCGCCGCTGGTCCAGGGCGAGCCGGGGACCAGGTGTCCCCTCCCCCGACCTAACGGGGTCCGAGAACAATCCCTCACGGTTGCTAAGCACCCGGACACGCCGGCCGCAGAGACCTGGACGCGGCCTGGGTCTCCCCCACGTGCCCCGCCGACTCCCGGCGGGGCGGGTGCGGCTCCTTAGATAGGCGGGCCTGCCACGCCCTGCCCAGGGGACCCCGCCGGGCGTCCCCACAGAACCGGGAGATCCGGGCCGCGCCTCGAGCGCCCCAGTTCCCGGCCGCCGCCCCAGCCCGCGCACCTTGCACAGCTGCTGCCCCTGAGACAGCGCCTCGAAGGGGAAGCGCTGGTGGCACTTGGTGCAGGCGTAGAGCGCCGCCATGTCCGGCCCGGGCCGTGCTCACCGCCCCGCCGGCCCGGCCCGCCGCTTTATCTGACAGTCTGAGGCACAACCTGGCGGCGGCAGGCTGCGGGCTGCGGCAGGCAGGCGGGCCCTCGGGTGCGAGCGGACCAGGGCGGGCGCGGCAGCGCTAGATGCCCGTTCACTGGTTCACTTCGACGTCTATCAAGGGGAAAGGGGCGGAACACGGAGCTTCGTAGGACTCTGATTCGGTCTGGACTGGAGTACGCCACTTATGACGCGCGCGGCCTCGATTATGTAAAGCGCAGTCACGCGGGGGCGCCGCTGGGAGGGACAGTCTCCCGCCCGGGACCTAGGAAGCGCCTAGGCTCCTCCCACTTCTCTCTCGGCTCCCGCCCTCGCTCCTCCTCTCTCCGCCGCAGGCGCAACCGCGCCTCTCGCGATACCTTCGCAGAGTTGTGATGTTTCAGTTTCCATGGAGTTGCCCTTTGGTAACGTGTTGTGCCCAGAGCGGTGCATTGTTGAACTAGAACACGGTCGCCACCGCGAGCCTGAAGAAGATTGGGAGCTGGGGGAGAGGGCGGGGGCGGCTCTCGTAATAAAATGACTCCAACCTCAGAGCCAGAGGGTCCTGCACAGCCCTCTTAACTCGAAAAAGTAGCGGAAACAGGAGAAACAACTTAGACGGATGCCCTCTGTCTGAGATTCCTAAAAAGGAGGGACCTAGTCTAGGGTCTCTGACCTCCAGAGAAAAAGAGAAGCCCAAAGAAAGCACCTCTATTTTGTGGAAGAGAGGTGCTGGCCCCGCAGAAAGGAGAAGACAGATACTAAAGCGAGGCTCTCCACTGCTGAGAGTTCTTGTAACCTCGAGGACCCCTCCAAGTGGGAAGCAATTGGCCTGAGGCCTGCTCTCTACTGTGTCTTATCCAGTTGAACCCTCGGTTTATATCTGTCGAACAACCACCTGGCATTTCCTGGTTAGATCTGACCACCGGAAAGCAAGCCACATCCTCCCAGCTACTCTGCCTCTTTCCAGTTCCCACTTCCAGTTCCCAGCCTGTTGCGTCTAGGGGCTGTCCAAGGAACTACAAAGTTTTTATTCTTGAGACTTTGGCAAAGCTTCGTGCAGTGCTGACCTTTCCAAGTCTCTGCTTCATAGCTGCTCTGGGGCTATTACTTTTGACTCTGCCAACCACCTGAGCCATACTAACTGCAGTTTTACCTCAACGTGCGGTTTTGTTTTTTAGTTTTAAACAACCGAGGGCCCATTTATAGCTTATAAATCCCGCCTCCACCAAATTTTCTCTCTTTGATACGCAAATCCAGCCCCCTGCTTGTGGTTTTGCCTCAAGTTGTGTTTTTGGAAACTTATGTATTTATTTTTGGATGTGCTGGGACTTGGTTCCTCTGCGCAGGGTTTGTCTAGTTGCGGTGATGGAGCCTACTGTCGAGTTCTCATTGCGGTGGCTTCTGCTGTTGCGGGCCACCGGCTCTAGGGCACACAGGCGTCAGTAGTTGCAACCGGTAAACTCTAGAGTATGACTCAATAGTTGTGGTGTAGGGACTTTTAGTTGCTAGCATATGGACTCTTCCTGGACCAGGGATCGAACCCATGTCCCCTGCATTGGCAGGTGAATTCTTAGGCATTGTACTATGCGGAAAGTCCCAAATATGTGTATTAATCAACGATTTAAACTCTGGAGACAGAAAACTAAGGTGCAAAATCAGTGCTCCATGTCTACTGGCTCTGTAATCTTAACCTTCTAAACTTCTCACCATGGTTGAATTGCTCAGAGCCTCACTTTTCTCAGTTGTAGAATCAGGTCATTGTGGGGATCAAAAATTGTCGCTGGAGGGGAAGAGGGGAAACTGCTTCATGGGTAAGTGGTTTTCCTTTGGAACGAGGGAAATGCTTTGGAACTAGATATATGACAGGGACAGAGCAGGTGATTAAATAGTTAATCCCACTAGGGGATATTAAGTAGAAAAAATATGGGAGACCCCTGTAAGTTAGTGATTACTCAAGAGAGCAGATTTGCTTAACAAGAAAACGATGCAACAGAAGCACAAGACCTGCCCTAAGCAATAAGACAGTCGTGGCATTAGACCATAGTACTTGCCAGTGAGCTCAGTAAGTTAATGATCTCTAAGACATGCTCTTTGCACACGTAAAAGCAAAACAAAACAAGTTTTGTGGACCTAGCTTGACCATGTGGGGACAAGAAAACTCCCGTGCTCAACCTGAAGGAGGAGCTGATGATGAAAACATGACATGTACTCAAGAAAAACAAAAAAGCTCTCCCCTCCCCATTTTTCCTTTGATTATAAAACTGTAGCCCAATAAGTTCTCAGGGCCGCAGCATTGGTAAGGCTCCCCACTTGTAAGCCTTGCAAGTTTCCTATTCTAATAAATCACTTCTTATCTATCACTTTGTTCTTGCTGAATTCTTCTCTGTACCGAGACATAAAGGACTATGGTTCCAGAGGGCCCCTGAAACACCACCAAATGGAGCTCACCAAACATTTTCAGATAGAGATGGAGGCCGCACCACCTTGTGAATGTATTAATTACCACTGAATTCTTCACTGCTCACACACACTTCACACTGGGGTGTGGGCCTCACTGTGTTTCTATCGCCTCCAGTTCTGATCTCCTCTGTATTATTTACAAGTTTTGCAACTACCTATTTACTTGTTATTCATCCATCAGACTATTGCATTTGGAACAGAAACACTATACCTGGGTCCTGTATCCTTTTCACCCAGTGCAAGGATATTCAATTCACTCAACAAATATTTAAGTATTTACTATATGCCAGGCTCTGGCTTAGGCACTGGAGATACACTGGTATATAAAATTGATGTGATCCCTGTGCTTGTGAAGCCAACAATCTAGAGGCAAAGACAACTAAATGGCAAGGACTGTGAATGAAAAAAAAACAACAAAAACACTGCAGGGATAAAGAACAAAATTGAGGGGGAAAGGAAGGGGGAGTCACATGGGTAGAGAAGAGGTCAGGGAAATTTTTTCTGAAGAGATGCCAAGGTCTGAAGGTTGAGGACTTAGACATATGACTTGGCCAAGAATGTTCTGGTCAGAGGGAAAGGTTATGATCTTGAGGTAGAATATTGCTTGGCATTCCCAAGAAATGGAGGAGAGGCTAGTATAGCTGGAGCTTAGTAGGACAGAAGGCAAGTAGGGAGGTCAGCAGGAGTCAGCAGGGGCCAGATGTGTAAAGCCTGTAGACCTTGATATGGGTATGATTTTTTTCTCAAAGCGCAGCCTATGAAGTATAATGGGAAAGAAGTCATAGGCAATTTTTAAGCAGAAGAGTGACAGAATTCTCTTTTTTGAAGATTTGCCTGGCTTCTATGAGGAGGCTAGACTGTGGGGGCCAGTGTAAATGCAGAGATCACTGAGGAGGTTTTGTCAGTCATCCAGGCAAGAGGTGATGACGACAGGTTTGAAGTGGAGATAAGTGAAAACAGTCAAGATACATTTTGAAGATAGAGTCAACAGGTCTTAGAGATGGACCGGATTTAGGAAGTGATGAGAGAAAGGGAGAGATTATAGTCTATGCACCCGGCTGTGTATGGATGATAGAATCATTTCCAGCAAAAGGAAAGACCAGAAGAACAGGTTTCAGAGACAAAGCCAAGAGTTTTATATATAAATAATTAAATTCATGGCAAATAGATGGGGAAACAGTGGAAACAGTGGCTGACTATTTTTGGGGGCTCCAAAATCACTGCAGATGGTGATTGCAGCCATGATATTAAAAGACGCTTACTCCTTGGAAGGAAAGTTATGACCAACCTAGACAGCATATTAAAAAGCAGAGATGTTACTTTGCCAACAAAGGTCCATCTAGTCAAGGCTATGGTTTTTCCAGTGGTCATGTATGGATGTGAGAGTTGGACTATAAAGAAAGCTGAGCAGAGAAGAATAGATGCTTTTCAACTGTGGTGTTGGAGAAGACTCTTGACAGTCCCTTGGACTGCAAGGAGATCCAACCAGTCCATCCTAAGGGAGATCAGTCCTGGGTGTTCATTGGAAGGACTGATGTTGAAGCTGAAACTCCAATACTTTGGCCACCTGATGCGAAGAGCTGACTCATTTGAAAAGACCCTGATGCTGGGAAAGATTGAGGGCAGGAGGAGAAGGGGACGACAGAGGATGAGATGGTTGGAAGGTGTAACCGACTCGATGGACATGGGTTTGGTTGGACTCTGGGAGTTGGTGATGGACAGGGAGGCCTGGAGTGCTGCGGTTAATGGGGTTGCAAAGAGTTGGACACCACTGAGTGACTGAACTGAACTGAATTAAATTTATTTATTTTTAATTGAAGGATAATTGCTTTACAGTATTGTGTTGGTCTCTACCAAACATTAACATGAATCAGCCATAGGTATACCTATGTTCTGTCCCTCTTGAACCTACCTTCCACTTCCCTCCTCATGCCACCCCTCTAGGTGGTTACAGAGTCCTGGTTTGAGTCCCCTATTATTATATTTCTTTGGCCACAATTTGCATCTTGTGGGATCTTAGTTCCCCAACCACAGGTCAAACCTGGGCACCTGGTTGTGGGAGCTGGAAGTCCTAACCACTGAACCACCAGGGAATTCCCAGGAGTTTTGTTTTTGACATAGTAAATTCTAAATGCCAGTGGGACATCCAGAGGGAGACATTGTGTTGGCAGTGACTCTAGTCTGTATATCTCTAGAGAAGAAATCTGGGATGACCACAGCTTGGGGGAAAATGATCCACATATATGTGGTATTGACTGCCTGGAGACTGGAGGGTATTACCTTGGAAGTCTAGCAAGAGAAGATAGCAGTGCCCCTTCCTGAGTCAAGAGGAAGTTCATCCAACAGAGGTCTGGTCAGGAGAAGATGTCTGCAAAGGAGCCATGAGCAAGAGAGTTCAGAGAGGAGAGTGGTTTCACAGAAGCCCAGAGGAAAGCAGGGAGACCTCAGTCAACAGTGTCATCAGCTGTTGTTGTGCTTAGACACTCAGTCGGGTCTGACCCTTTGCAACCCCGTGGTCTGTAACCCGCCAGGCACCTTGGTCCATGGGGACTCTCCAGGCAGGAATACTGGAGTGGGTTGCCATGCCCTTCTCCAGGGAATCTTCCCAACCCAGGGACTGAACCCAGGTCTCTCCCATTGCAGGCGGATTCTTTACCAGCTGATCCACCAGGGAAGCGAGGGCAGTGACTGATGCTTCCTGAACTAATCTGAACACACATCTGTGTTTGCTGAATGTCTAGCTGGTCAAACCTTATCCCTTCTTTCCTTTATCGAATCTCCCTCCTGTGTCTTTGGGTTTGTCCCTGTGGGAGCAGTAGGAAAAGAGAATATTTCTAGCAGGATTGTTCACATTAACAGAAGAAAAGGGCGGGGGTGGGGAATAACCATGAACAGAATAATGGATGTCTGAATTGTGCTGTGCTTAGGGTGTTCTGGAAGTACACAAGAAGGGACGCTTGGTTTCAGTGAGGTCAGCTCTCCTAGAGTGTCACTATTTGCCTCCAATTCACAATCTCCTGAAAATCTTCATGCTAAGGAGGTCCAGGGTGGGAGAGGGGGAGTTGATAAAAGTTGAAACTGGCTTCTATTATCAGGTGTAGATTCTTGATCCACAAACTCAGAAATAAAACTTTTCTAAAAACTGAATTTTAATTTCTTTTTTTAAAAGCTAATTTTGAAGATTTATCGAGATATAATTGATATGTGACAGAATTTAATTTCTATATTATTTATCAAATAAACATGCATTGCACATCTAGTATCTAGTGCTAAGCTTTGGAAGGATAGCAATGAATATGACCAAATCTCTGCTGTCACGAAGCTTACATCCCAGAGATGAGACGCACGATATACGAGTCAGCAAATGTATAATATAATTTCAAGTGATGCTAAGTGCTCAGATAAAAAATAAAGCGGGGAGGACTTCCCTGGTGGTACAGAGGATAGGAATTCACCTGCTAATGCAGGAGACATGAGTTTGATCCCTGGTCATGGAAGATTCCATGTGCTCAGGGCAACTAGGCCCACGTGCCTCAACTACTGAAATGCGTGTACTCTAGAGCTTGCACACCACAATAAGAGAGTAGCCTCCACTCACCACAAGTAGCAAAGCCCGCTTTCAGCGACAAAGACCCATTCCCTTCTCTAGGGGTTATTTCTGACCCAGGAATTGAGCCCAAGTCTTCTGTGTTAAAGGCAGATTCTTTACCATCTGAGCCACCAGGGAAGCCCCAACAAAGACCCAATGCAGTCAAAAAGTAAAAATAAATAAATAAAGCAGGGGAAATGGACAGAGAATGATGGGAGAGGCTCTATTTTAGATAGAATGGACAGGAAGGCTTTCCAGAGGAGGTGATACCTGACCAGGCACATAAATGAAGTGTAAATATCAACCATCTGAAGATCTGGGGGAAAGAATTCCAGATGGAACAGTAAGTGCAAAGGTCCTGAGGCTAGGAACACTGGGCATGTATGAGTAACAACAAGACCAGTGTGGCTTGCCTAGAGGAGTGAAAGGGAAACTGGTAAGAGGTTAGGGAGGCAGTCAGCAGCCAAATCCTCTAGGGTTTATGAGCCATGGTAAGGAGCCCGGATGTTGTCCAAGGATTGTGGGAAGTCATTGGAAGGTTTTGAGCTGCAGAGTGTGGGATCTGATGTACATTTTAAAAGATCCCTTTGGCTAATCTGAGATGAGAATGGCAGCAGGGAGACCAGTTAGATGGCCAGAGGTGATGATGACTGGGAGGAAAAGGTAGAGATGGTAAAAGGTGGTCAGATTTGGAATACATTTTGTTTTGCTTCCTTTCTTTTATTGTGGTAAAAGCGGCTTCCCAGGTGGCGCAGTGGTAAAGAATCTGCCTGCCAATGCAGGAAATGCAAGATGTGAGGGTTCCATCTCTGAGTTGGGAAGATCCCCTGGAGAAGGGGATGGCAACCTACTCCAGTATTCTTGCCTGGGAAATCCAGGACAGAGGAGCCTGGAGGGCAACAGAGGAGCCAAGAGGGCTAGAGTACATGGGGTCGCAAAGGGTCGGACACGACTGAGCATGGGCACAAACACATTGTGGTAAAATACATATAATTTGCCAGTTCAACCAAGTTCCGTCTAGTCAAAGCTATGGTTTTTCCAGTGATCATGTATGGATGTGAGAGTTGGACTATAAAGAAAGCTGAGTGCCACAGAATTGATGCTTTTGAACTGTGGTGTTGGAGAAGACTCTTGAGAGTCCCTTGGACTGCAAGGAGATCCAACCAGTCCATCCTAAAGGAGATCAGTCCTGGGTGTTCATTGGAACACCCAATACTGAAACTGAAACACCCAATACTGAAACACCCAAAAGCTGAAACTCCAATACTTTGGCCACCTGATGTGAACAGCTAACTCATTTGAAAAGACCCTGATGCTGGGAAAGATTGAGGGCAGGAGGAGAAGGGGACAACAGAGAATGAGATGGTTGGATGGTGTAACTGACTTGACGGACATGGGTTTGGTTGGACTCTGGGAGTTGGTGATGGACAGGGAGGCCTGGCGTGCTGCGGTTCATGGGGTCGCAAAGAGTTGGACACAGCTGAGTGACTGAACTGAACTGCCAGTTCAATCAGTTTTAGATCTATATTCAGTGGCATTAAATACATTCACAGTTATGCAACTCTCATGACTATCTATGGCCACCCATCTATCTATCTATCTATCTATCTATCTATATCCAGAACACTTTCATCATCCCAAACTGTGTTTCCATTAAGCAAGAACTCCCCAATTCTCCCTCCTTCAAGCCTCTGGTAACCTTTATTCTACTCCTTGTCTTCATGAACTTGCCTATTCAAGATATCTCATATAAGTGGAATCACTTATTGTCCCTCTGTGTCTGGCTTGTTTTCAAGGTTCATCCATATTGTAGAACCTCATTCCTTTTTATGGCTGAATAATATTCCATTGTATATATATATCACATTGTGTTTATCCTTTCATCTATCGTTGGACATTTGGGTTTTGTCCACCTTTTGGCCACTGAATAAAGCTGCTATGAACGTTGATGGTAAAGTATCTGTTTGAGTCCTTGTTTTCAATTATTTGGGGGTATATACCTAGGAGTGGAATTGCTGGATCATTTGGTAATTCCATGTTTAACTTTTTGAGGAACCTCCAAACTGTTTTTCACAATGGCTATAACGTACAGTACCACTAACAATGAACAAGAGTTCAAAATTCTCCACATCCTTGCCAACACTTATTTCATATTATTTTTCTTTATAATAGTCATTCTAGGAGGTCTGAAGAGATCTTCTCATTGTGGTTTTGATTTGTATTTTTCTCATGATTAATGATGGGTGTCTTTTGATGTGTTTGTTGGTCATCTGTACATCTTCTTTGGAGAAATTTCTGTTGAAATCTTTTGCCCACTGTTTAATTGGATTGTTTGTTTTTTGCTGTTGAGTTGTAGGAGTTCTTTGTATATTCTGGATATTAATCCCTTATCAGATATATAATTTGCAAATATTTTCTCCCATTATCTGAATGGGAATTTCACTCTCTGAATAATGTCTTCTTTTTAAAAAAAGTTTAAAATTGAAGTATAGTTATTTTACAATATTGTGTTAGTTTCTAGTGTATCAGTTCAGTTTAGTTGCTTAGTCGTGTCTGACTCTTTGTGACCCCATGGACTGTAGCACGCCAGGCTTCCCTGTCCATCACCAACTCCTGGAGCTTGTTCAAATTCACATCCATCAAGTTGGTGATGCCATCCAACCATCTCATCCTCTGTCGTCCCTTTCTTCTCCTGCCTTCAATCTTTCCCAGCATCAGGGTCTTGTCTAATGAGTCAGTTCTTCGCATCAGGTGGCCAAAGTATAGGAGCTTCAACTTCAGCATCAGTTGTTCCAATGAATATTCAGGACTGATTTCCTTTAGGATGGACTGGTTTGATCTCTTTGCAGTCCAAGGAACTCTCAAGAGTCTTCTCCAACACCACAGTTCAAAAGCATCAGTTCTTTGGCGCTCAGCTTTCTTTGTTGTCCAGCTCTCACAACCACACATGACTACTGGAAAAACCACAGCTTTGACTATATAGGCTTTTGTCATCAATGTAATGTCTCTGCTTTTTAATATGCTGTCTAGGTTGATCATAGCTTTTCTTCCAAGGAGCAAGCGTCTTTTAATTTCATGGCTGCAGTCACCATCTGCAGTGATTTTGGAGCCCAAGAAAATAAAGCCTGTCACCGTTTCCATTGTTTCCCCATCTATTTGCCATGAAGTGATGGGACCAGATGCTGTGATCCTCGTTTTTTGAATGTTGAGTTTTAGCCAGTTTTTTTTTCACTCTCCTCATTCACTTTACTAAAACGCTCTTTAGTTCCTCTATTTAGTTATATATATATATATATATATATATATATTCTTTTTCAGATTCTTTTCCATTATAATTTATTACAAGATATTGAGTATAGTCACCAGGTATACAGTAGGTCATTGTTGTTTATCTATTTTATTTTATTTTAATATTTTTTGTTTGTCTCTTCTGAGTCCTACTTGCAGCAGGCAGGATCTTCAATCTTTGTTGCATCATGTGGGTTCTTTAGTTGTGGCATACAGAATCTTTTTAGTTGTGGCATGCAAACTCCTAGCTGTGGCATGTAGAATCTAGATCCCCAACCAGGGATCAAATGCAAGCCCCCTACATTGGTAGCTTGCAGTCTTAGCCACTGGACCACCAGGGAAGTCCCTATTTTATATATAATAGCATGTCTATTTTAATCCCAAATTTTTAATTTATCTCCCCACCTCTTACTATCTCCTTTGGAAACCATAATTTGTTTCTATGTCTGTGAGTCTATTTCTGCTTTGTGAATCAGTTCACTTATATCATTTCTAAAGATTCCATGTATAAGTAATATCATATGATATCTGTCTTTGTCTGACTTACTCCACTTAGTATGATAATCTCTAGGTCCATCCATGTTGCTGCAAATGGCATGATTTCTTTTTTATGACTGAGTAATAGGATAATGTCTTTTGATGCATAAAAGTTTTTAATTTTGGTCCGATCCAATTTATCTATTTTTTCTTTTGTTGCCCATACCTTTGTTGTGATGTTTAGGAAACTGTTACCAAATTCAACATCATGAAGATGGAATAAGTTTCAAGACTAGAACTTAAATGGCCAGCCAAGAGATTGGATACTGGTGTGAGCAATAGAGAGGAATGAAGGGTGTGTGTCTTGTTTTGGGCTTGAGCAACTGTGTGAAAGTGATGGCATTTACTGAGATGGAAAGAGTAGTGGAGGTGCTAATTTGGAAGGGAACAGCAAAGCTTCCATTATTGGCTATGATAATTTTGAGATGATTGTAAGATAAATAGGCAGAGATACAAATCTGGGGTGCACAGTATTAGTGAGGGCTGAGAGTATAATCTGGAAATCATGAACATGTAGATACTTTCAAAAGCCATGAAATCATCTGGGAAGAGTGAAAGAAGAATTCCAAAGACAAGCCTGGAGCTCCAAATATTATGAGGTTGGAAACTGAGGATGGGATGGAGGAGGCAGAGAGGAGTAATAAGCAAATGAGACTGCCAAGGTACAGCCAGTGAGGCAGGCAGAAAACCAAGAGAGTTTGGTGTCTCAGAAGCCAAGTGAAGAAAGTGCTTCAAGAAAGAAGTGACCACTTGTGGTAAACGGGGTTTGGTGACCCTGCCATGACTGGTTTCACCGGGTTGGCAGGAAGAAAAGCGTGCTTGGGATGGGTTGAAGACAGAACAGGGGAAGAAAAAAGAGAGAGAGAGAGAGAATGGGAGGTGAGGCAGTGGAGTCAGGGAGTTATAGAGAAGCATCTAGAGAAAGTGGGAAACAAAAATAGACTAATAATTGAAGGGAAGCCTGGGGGTCAAGGGAAGTTGTGCCTTTTTTCTCAAATGGGGTTTATTACAGTAAAGGGAAAATTAATGCTACAAGAGAAGGAAGAGAAATGTGCAGGAACAAAGTCTTTGTGGGTAAGTGGGGATGGGATCCAGTTTGTAAACTGAAAGTTGTCCATGGGCATAGCAGGAAAAATAATTTAGAGTGTTCCTTACACATTCCTCAGGGCCTGCATCTAAGTTCTAGAAGTTCTTTTGAATCACAGACACAGGTGAAATGGAGCCAGGTAAGGAATATCTAGTCTTCCCTAGTGGCTCAGATGGTAAAGAATCTGCCTGCAATGAGGGAGACTCAGGTTCGATCCTTGGGTTGGGAAGATCCCCTGGAGAAGGGAACGGCTCCCCACTCCAGTGTTCTTGCCTGGAGAATTCCATGGACAGACGAGCCTGGTGGACTACAGTCCATGGGGTTGCAAAGAGTCAGTCGCGGCTGAGCGACTAACACTCTGACTTTCGATTCCTAACATGGCCCTTGCCATCTGGTGTCATGGTCCATGTGGCTTGCTGCCATGTCCTCCTCTTCATGTCTGCCAACAACTTTGCTACAACTAGTCTGCTCAAGGCTACCACAGAAAATGTGCCACTGTCCCCTGTGCACCCTCAGCACAGAGACTCACAACCTTCAGCTATTCCTTTTCTACTGCTCCCGGATTGGGTTGGGTGTGGGGACCCAGGGTAAGCCTGGGCTGCTGTTACAAGGAGAATGAACAATCATTCAGCAGCTTGACCAAAATGGCAGTTCCTTTTTCTCTTATAAAATTGTAATGGACTGCATATGTCCTCCCAAAATTCATGTGTTGAAACCTGATCTGGAATATGATAGTTATTTGGAAGTGGAGGCTTTGACAGGTGGTTAGCTCAAGAGGCTACCCCCTCACCGAAGGGATTAGTACCCTTATAAGAGAGGCCCTGGGGAGCTCCCTGGCTCCCTTCACCGAGTGAGGACCCAGAAAACAGTAGCCAGAAAGCATGTGTCCTCATCAGACACTGAATCTGCCAGCACCTTGTTTTGGACTCCCCAGCCTACAGAACTGGGAGAAATAAATCTCTCTTGTTGACTACCCACCCAGTCTATGGTCTTCTGCTATAGTGGCCTGGACTAACTAAGACAATCATGGTCTAAGACTCACAGTCCAGCTCATCTGGTGGCCGTGCTTCCTGTTGTCCTCCAGGCACCTAGGTTCCTCCCCTGTCTGTGTGATTGAGACTGGTTTATGTGGGGTTCAACTGGCCAGGAAAAGGATAGAGTCCTGGGAGTCCTCCCCCTTTCAGTTAACAACAGTTCCATTTTCCCAGTTGTTTGGGTCAAAAATGTCATCCTTGACGTCTCTTTTTCTCATATCTCACATCTGGTCTGTCGGTAAATGCCTGAGGTATCCCTCACTAGTTGAATTCCTAGTCTCCAAACTCAGAAACCAAAAAGACACAGATAAATATTTAGAAGTGTTCTTTCAGTATCTGAGCCTTTACAACTACAACCATCTTTAGACTTAGGTCCTATGTTTTAGGAGGCCCTGCATATATCCCAGGTTTCCCCAGTGGTTCAGTGGTAAAGAATCCACCTGCAATGCAGGAGTTTCAGGAGATGCAGTTTTGATCCCTGGGTTGGGAAGATCCCTTGGAAGAGGGCATGGCAACCCAGTCCAGTATTCTTGACTGGAGAATCCCATGGACAGAGGAGCCTGGTGGGCTACAGTCCATGGGGTCACAAAGAGTCAGATGCGACTGAAGCATGCACGCATGCATAAATCACACACACACATCAAATAAAGAACACGTAAGTGCCTCTGACTGTCAGGTTCTGAAGTTCAGCGCTGGCACGGAACAACTTATAATCAGAAATATCTGCTCTAGGACTAGTGCCATTCAGTCCCCAGGGAAAGCTTCTAAAATCTCTTGACCTATGTCCTCAAAATAAAAGTTGACTGTGTTGATGCTGTAAGGTTTACAACTTGTGTCACTGCCAACAAGAGACAGACACTGCTTCAGAGTCTGGGGAAGACTGAGAGTTAGAAGAACTTACGCAAGAGAAACAACAAATTGGTTGACTTGCCAAATCCTTTCTCTCTGATACCATGAATGTAGTCATAAATCCTTGCATGACAAAACATTATTTACAAGTAGTGCCCAAGTGTCCATTTTCTTGCTTCTCTTCCAGTTTCAGTTCCAAACAAGAGGTCCTCATAAATAACCTCGGCAAGCACAACAGCTGCGCATGGCAGCAAAGGGAAGTTTTCCAACTAAACAAGTCATATTACTCATCTGGGCTTCCCTCATAGCTCATCTGGTAAAGAATCCAACTGCAATGAGGAAGATCTGGGTTCAATCCCTAGTTTGGGAAGATCCCCTGGAGAAGGGAAAGGCTACCTACTCCAGGATTCTGGTCTGGAGAATTCCATGGACTGTATAGTCCATGGGGTCACAAAGAGTCAGACACGGCTGAGTGACTTTCACTTTCACTTTATTATTTATCTGTGTATATATAGATCTGGATCATATGTGAAGCATAGTACCAATTCTTTCTATTAGCATTTTCATAGATACTGCACCCTAAAGTGGTAGAAAGTTTTCTTTAAAAAAAAAAAAGATTTGATAAAATCTTCCAAAACAAAATATATGACCTTTCAATTTTGATTTAAAATGTTATATTAATAGGTAGAGCTTGCTTTTTTATTTGTATTGATGATTTAAATCTTCTGTAGTAATTTTTAAAAACAAATATATAAAAATTTCTTATTTTAAATTTTCATATTTATTTTAATTTTTTATAAGAATATATGCAAATTTGTGTATTCTGAAAAATTACATTTTAATTTAATTATTTTGCATTTTATTTTTTTACTTTATTTTTAACTGGAGCATAGTTACTTTATAATATTGTATTGGTTTCTGCCATACATCATCATGGATCAGCCATAGGTATACACATGTCCCTTCTCTCTTAAACCTCCCACCCCATCCCACCCTTCCAGGTTGTGACAGACCATCAGATCTGAGCTCCGTGGGTCATACGACAAATTCCCACTGACTGTTTTATATGTAGTAATGTATATGTTTCAATGTTATTCTCAATTTGTCCCACCATCTCCTTCTCCAGCTGTGTCCACAGGCCTGTTCTTCATGTCTGTGTCCCCTCTGCTGCCCTGAAAATAGGTTCATCTTTGTAGATTCCATAAATATGTATTATAAATGATACTCGTTTTTCTCTTTCTGATGTACTTCACTGTGTATAATATGCTCTAGGTTCATCCACTTCACTGGAACTGACTTAAGTGGGTTCTTTTTTATAGCTGAGTAATATTCCATTATATATATATGCCACAACTTTTTTACCCATTCATCTGTCAATGGACATTTAGGTTGCTTCTATGTCCTAGCCATCGTAAATAGTGCTGCAATGAACACTGGTGCACATGTGTCTTTTTCAATAACATTTGAAAATAGTGACTGTTCTCCATAGTAGCTATACCAATTTATATTCCCACAGACAGTGCAAGAAGGTTGCCTTTTCTCCATGCCCTCTCTAGCATTTATGTGAAAACAGTCACATTTTAACTTTAATTCTTTAGCTCAGAAGTTGGTAAACTTTCCTTTGTAGGGACAGAGAGTAAATATTTTAGGCCTTGTGGGCCGTTATGGTCTTTGTTGTAACTACTCTGCACTATAGTGTAAAAGCAGCCAAGACAATATGTAAATGAATTAGTGTGGCTGTTATCTGGTAAAACTTTATTTACAGAAACAGGCAACAGGTTTGATTTGGCCCGCAGGTTATAGTTTCCAAATGCTGTCAGGAAAACACAGATCATGTGAAAAGGAGTTTTAAAGATTTATTTAGTTATTTTTGGCTGAACTGGGTCTTCATCGCTGTGCGCCAGCTTTCTCTGGTTACGGCGAGCAGGGGATGCTCCTCATTGTGGCGCAGTGGCTTCTCTTGTTTGGACCACAGCATTGAGGCTTGCAAGCTTCAGTAGTTGTGGTACATGGGCTTAGTTGCTCCTCAACATTTGGGATCTTCCTGGACCAGAGATCAAACCCATGTCCTCTGCATTGGCAGGTAGATTCTTAACCACCAGACCACCAGGGAAGCCCTATGTGAAAATTTTGACTGTGAAAAATTGTTAGTAATTTTGCAGAAACAAAATCAAGAAAAACACATTGGTGCACCGGTACCCTTCAGTTCACCAGAAACAGACCTGTGGTTAAACAATTTGGATTTATACCTCCCAGCAGTGAGGGAGAATACACACCACTGGAAATCATGGGATGTTGCAAAGAGTGTTAGGAAGAACCTGTTATAGGATCCTGGCTAGGGATGAATGACTTGGGGGAAGGTCTGAGAAAGTGAGGGATTGCTCCAGATTAGATGTCAGAAAGCAAAGGCAATTCTGTGATTGGGGGTATAAATTTGATCTATAGATGGAGGTGACTAGCACAAGGGTAAAACTAGTTGGTAAGAAGTAGCCGTCACTCGGACTTCCCTGGTGGGTCAGCGGTAAAGACTCTGCATGCAAGGCAGGAGACCCAGGTTCGATCCCTAGGTTGGGAAGATCCCCTGGAGGAGGGCATGGCAACCCATTCTGGTATTCTTTCCTGGAGAATCCCCATGGACAGAGGAGTGTGGGGGCTACAGTCCATAGGGTCACACAGAGTCAGACACGACTGAAGTGACTAAGCAGCCGCAGCAGTCACTCATTTTAGCTAAGGGGGGTTGTTTGATATTTTATGGATGGCACAGTGACTTTGTTGTCTATGCTTAGACAAAATGTAAAGTGGCCTTGTTTTGTCTCATTTAATCATGGTCTCAGAGTAACTTTGTGTGAGACTGGTATTCAGTGTGGTCATTTATGTTCAATACCATGACCTAGCTGTGAGTACTAAGCCAGCCTCCTCTTTTTTTTTTTCCTTTCTTATATGTGCTATGTGCTTAGTCGCTCAGTTGTGTCTGACTCTTTGCAACCAAATGGACTATAACCCACCAGGCTCCTCTGTCCATGGGGATTCTCCAGGCAAGAATACTGGAGCGGGTTGCCATGCCCTTCCCCAGGGTATCTTCCTAACCCAGGGATTGAACCCAGGTCTCCCACATTGCAGATGGATTCTTTACCAGCTGAGCTACCAGGGGAGCTTTTCTCATATGGAATAAATACATAATAACTTATTAATTGAGTATATATATTTTTTATTTCTCACCTAAGTATTTCCAGTCCATCAGTAGAATACCCAGATATGTACTATGACAATTCAGTCATTTTATTTTTTATTTTAATAAATTATTGGTCATATAAAACCATAGTTTTTCCATATATATTTTTCATTTTGTCATTTTGAAACTATGTTTGTTAAAGTATGAAGATAGAAGATGTCTTAATTAATAGATTTTTGTCTTGATTTAGAGTTTTTAAATATTTAGACATCAGGTAGGTGAGCTTCCACTTACAGCATTGTCCCAGGCCCTGTAGAAGTGGGCAGTGGACCTTTTTGTTTCTCCTCATCAGACTCAAAGTGACATGACTACTGTCACATCAGAACTTACCATCCAAGCTCAGAAACCAAATAGATTCAGACAGTGAGGGATAGTCAGGATACTTTCAGAATTCAAGCACTTCTCACACCCCTGTTGTCAAAACTCTGGCCCAGTTAAACTCAGTTCAGTTGCTCAGCCCTGTCCAACTCTTTACGACCCCATGGACTGCAGCACACCAGGCGTCCCTGTCCATCACCAATTCCCAGAGCTTGCTCTAAGTCATGTCTATAGAGTCGGTGATGCCATCCAACCGACTCTGGCCCCAGTCATTTCAATTTATCCTCTGGGTTGGTGGGCTTTGTATTATGTCAGCTAAGCTAAGCTGCAACTATGTTTCCCAGACAGAGTTCCTTTCCTTGTATAGTTTTGGGTGACAATTAGTCCCAGAGGGAGATTTAGGCAGGGTCTAGAAGGTGAAATGAAGCTGCGACCATGATTATATTTGGATGGCTAGTACAGGGTCAAGTGCTATGCATGTTTTCACTGATCTACTGCCCACCTCCCCCGTTGGTGTGAGGCTGCAGCCGGGCCACAGCAGCCCCTTCCTGCCCCAATCTCTGTCTTCAGCTTCTCCAACTCCAGGATGTGTTGATGAAGGGCACCAGTTTCTCTCGCTGGTCGTCATCAAAAGTGGAGACGTAGAGGTGAGGAGAGAGAAATGGGGGGGTGTCTACAGATTCCATTCATCTTCATGGTGCCAGTTTGACCTTGCCCTCCACCATTTCATGTCCACCTTTCAGAACACCCATCATTTAGGACTTACGTGCTAACTCCTAGCCCACCATCAGATACGCAAGCAACAGCTGTACGTAAACTGTGTAACTAGCACCCATAATTACACCTGGTCAAATACCTCTAACAAATGCCCTCTTCTTATCATTCCTAATGGTTCTGCTTCTCTGATGGAACTCTGATGGATACATCTGGATTATTGCAATTGACTCCTAACTGGTCCCCTCTGGTCTGTCCCTGCTCTCCTGGGCAGCCAGAGTGATCCTGTTAAAACTTTTCAGACATGTCACTTCTCTGCTCAAATCTCTCCAATAGCTTCCCATCTCTAAATATATGCCAAAGTCTTTCCTGTAGCGGCACATATTCAGTTTAGATGTCTCTCAGCAGTCTGTATCCTTGCCTCATCTCCAAACTTGATGGGCTGCCTCAGCATCATCAGGAGGCAAGCGCTAACCTTTGGCATGAACTCAGTTAAGCCTGCTACAGTAGGAACCCCAGAAGCTTTGGCACTCACGACTGACCCAGCTGGACTTATGAGGGCTCTGGCTTTCCCAGCAATGGGTCAGTGGAAGGAGTTAACACAATTCCAAAGTGCAGACTGTTAAGACCCTGTTGGCAAGCATGGGACTAGACAAAGAAAAATTGCCGACATATAAATTCCTCACACTTCTTCCTTACTATGGACTATTCCAAGACATACTGGTTTCATGTGACCTCACTGAAGAGATTCCAAGTGACTGAGCAACTGACCTTGATTTTTGTGGAGCTCTGGCTAGCTAAGTAAAGCCCTTAGCTTGTATTTCTTTCCTTCCTTCTCTGTTTCACTTCTCTTCCCCCCGTCCCATCCACCACCATTGCTTTTGCTTCCTTGGGATTACAACCCCCAAGGAAGCATTAACATACAATCTTTTATTCAGGCTCCATTTTCAAAGGAATGCAGGCTATATTTAATGCCAGAAGAAGTTCTAGAAAACAGACCTTTGGGTGTGATTTTGTAGTTGAATTTCTCACCCATGTGAAAGCAAGAGGGATCTCATTGCTGGTAGCAAATGGAATGATAATAACTTTGCCCTTCAGTTGGCATCACAATTAGTAAAGCTTTCACTTGTTGTGAAGGGAAGGCTACATGGGGAAAAAGCACACCCAATCACATTATAAGTGGCAGAGTTGCAAAGGTCTCTACAGGTACAGTGTCAGTAGATGTCCTATGTCAGTGTCAGGGTCCTGATAGGGAAAGAATAAGGCCCTGAGACCTGGGTTAGGGACGTCAGGGTAGACAAACCTAAGATTCTTTACCTCATAAGTTCTCCTGGGTGGCAGAAGCAGCTCCTGTCCTTTTACTAACGAATAACAGCTTCTCCTTGTCTTGAGACTATACAATAATCTCACATGAAGCAGGTCCCTCATAAGATATTTGTTCTCTTCAATACAAATATCATTTCCATTGCACACTCAAATAACTGGGGTCAGTTCCTAGCAACTCTTAAGTGGGGAGATTGAAGTACTGACCCTGGAAAAATAGGTTCCAAATCAAAGGAATTGAAAGGCCTAGCAAAAACATATGTGGGAGTGACCTTGGGAGTTTTAGACATGTTAGTGAGGAGGCAGGCATAGCAGAATATCAGACTGGTTTATGGGGAATCCATCATCATGGAACATTTTGTTCACTCGCCCAGTCATGTCTGATCCTTTGTGACCCCATGGACTGCATCACTATGCATGCTGCTAAGTCGCTTCAGTTGTGTTCGACTCTGTGTGACCCTATGGACTGTAGCCTGCCAGGCTCCTCTGTCCATGGGAATTCTCCAGGCAAGATATTGGAGTGGGTTGCCATGCTCTCCTTCAGCGAATCTTCCTGATCCAGGGATCAAACCCTATCTCTTACATCTCCTATATTGGCAGGTGGGTTCTTTACCACTAGCGCCATTTGGGAAGCCCTCATCATGGACCAGTCTCAAGTAAATCAGGCTTTAATATGCATGCAAGGACGCCTGAGCTGGTCTCTGGTAGTTTTCAAAGCTGGTCACCACTGGGACTTCCCTGGTGGTCCAGTGGATAAGACTCCATACTCCTAGTGAGGGAGGCTGGGATTGGATTCCTGATCAGGTAACTAGATTCTATATGCCACAACTAAGGTCTTACATGCCAACTAAAGATTCTGTGTACTGAACTAGAGACCTCACATGCCACGATGAAGGTCGAAGATGCCATGTGCCCCAACTAAGACCTGGCATGGCCAAATTAATAAATAAATAAATGTTTAAAAAAATCCAATCATCAATTCCTTCCCTCCCTTTATGTACATGCCACTCCTCACAACAGAAAATGGCATCTATTTCCACCCCCTTCTTGAATTTGGACTGGCCTTACGACTTGCCATAACCCACAGAATATGGCAGAAATGACACTGATCCAGTTCCAGACCTGGCCTTTGAGAAGATGGGCAGCTCCCATGTCCTCCCTCTTGGATGCCAGCCACCATGTAAGAAATCCAACCACAGGGAGACACACAGTAAGGAGGTATGAGCTAGCCATGTGGAGATACCATACTGAGAAAGAAAGACGCCTAACGAGCCAAGATGTTCCATCCATTCCAGCTGAGCTGCCATTTATGTGAATGAAAAGGACATCCTGAACATTTTACCTCCTGCAACACCTGCAAACAACAGATGAAGCATATGAACAATCACCTGAGCCTAACCCAGATTGCAGAATTGTCAGAAATTATAAATTGCTGTCGTTTTAAGCCTTTAAATTTTGGGTGGTTTGTTATTCAGCAGTAGATGATTGAAATATGATCTTAATAGTTTGCAAGTATGCTTGATTAAAACAGGATGATGACCTACAATAAATGAGGTCAAGATGCTAGAACATCCTTGGTAGAATATTTAGGAAGAGGTCAGAAAGTTCAGGGAGGTGGGAATGTAAGATCTAAGAACCCAGCACCGATATTCTCTAGGAGGGCCCACAGGACACTCTGCACTAAGTCAGTGAGCGGTTCATGATAAAGGGGACACCAGCATTCTGAGTAGCTCAGTGGTGACTGTTTTGGGTACCCTAGGATCAAGAGTAAGAGATGCTGCTGTAGAATTGGGATCACTAACGTCAATAGTAATGTTGGGATTCCAGAATGGCAGAGGTGGCATCCAAGACCAGGTGAATATAATTGCTGTCAAGGGCAGCAAGGCCAGAGTGACAGTGAGGATGCCTCAGTCTGCAGGAATCTATGGCAAGTTGATTATGGGGATGGGATGGATGGATAGCTCAATGGATGATCCTCTATTTTTGCTTTTTTTTTTTTTTTAAGCAAGAGCTGGTAAGCAGAAGAGCGACATCAGCTGCTACAATAGAAAACCACCACAGTCCATCATCTAGATTCTAGATATAAACTCACAGAGCCAGAACCCCTTGGCTACAGGAGAGGCCATTTCCCTTCAGAAACAACTCTACAGTGAGGTCATAATTATATATAGTAAATATTCCTCCACTCCTTCCCCAAAGGAATCTGATGCCATTTGCCAGGATAACTGGGTGTTGGAAAAAGGACAATATTCAGAATTTTAAAAGATTGTTAAAGGAATGGAGTCTGAGTTGACACAAAACACCATCACAGTTCTCTGGCTAAAGTAGGGAGTAAAGGAGGCCAAGTGATACAGATGGAGTTTAGCCTAAGTCCAGTGGGTCCTATAGAAGCTGACAGAATCCTGTCATTGGTTCCATGATCTGTGGAGTAATGGCTATTATGACAGGAAGAGCCAAGCAGAAGCTCCTGAAACTCCCTGCTTTAGTCAGGGTTCTCCAAAGAAACAGAACCAATAGGAAGTGTACATATGTAGAAAGGGAGTGATTTATTTTAAGGAATTAGCTCATGCAATTGTGGAGGCTGGCACGTCCACAATCTGCAGGATAGACTAGCCACCCGGAGAGCCAGGAAAGAACTGATGTTACAGCTGGGCCCAAAGGCAGACTGCTGGCAGAATTCCCTCTTCCAAGGAGGAGTCAGTCTCTTTTTTTCTCTTAAGGCTTTTAACTGATTGAATGAGGCTCACCCACATTATAGAAGACAATCTGCTTTACTCAAAGTATACTGATTAAATGTAAATCTCATGAAAAAACTACCTTCACAGCAACACCTAGAGTAGCATTTGACCAAATATCTGGGTACTGTGGCCTAGCCAAGTTGACACATAAAATTAACCACACACTGCCCTACAGATGATTTGTGCAGTATTATTTCTGATCTAATACTTTGGCTAAGCTTGGATTCCCCATCATATCCCCATTCAATCCACCTGTCTGGCCTCCAGGAAAACAGATGGATCATGGTAGATGATGAATAGACTACTGTGAATTTAATCTTGTGATAGCCTCCATCAGAGCTGCTCTTCAGGATGTGGGACCTTTACTGGAGCATATCAGCACAACTCCAGCACTTGTGTGTGTGGTTGTTGGTTTAGCAAAAGCTTTCATCTCAACACCCACGAGAAGAGACGATCAAAGGCAGTTAGTTTGCCTTTACATCACAATACTACAATGAGCACCTTTACTCTCTCCCCTAAGGGCTTTGTTAGCTTACCAGCTCTCTGTTATCTATAGTCCTCAGGAACCTTGACCACCTTGAGATCCCACAGAATATCATGTTGGTCCACTATATGGATGACATCATGCTCACTCACTGGATATGAACAGGAAATGGAAAGCACCATGTTCGCCAGAGAGTGGAAAATAAATTGCATGAAGATTCACGGTCCTGCTACAACTGGGAATATTTTTAGGGGTTCAGTGTTTTTTGAGGCATTCCAGGCTCAGTTATCTAATCCCACACATCTCTTAGAAAAATGCAGTTTTTGGCTAGAGCAGTGGAGAGCTCTTTGGATTTTTGGAGTCAGAATATACCCCCTTAGAAGTACTTCTCCAACCCTTTATTAGGTGACCTGGAAAGCTGCCAATTTCGAGTGGCGCCCAGACCAAGAGAGGGCTTTATAGCAGGTTCAGATCATAAAACAGCCAATGCTGCCACTTTGGATTATATGATCCTGCAGAGACAATGTTGCTGGAGGAATCTGTGGTGAATATAGTTTCTGTGGGGAGTCTCTGAAAGCTCAGATAGAAGGGCTGCAGTGAGGACCCCTAGGATTCTGGAGCAAGGCCATAATTACCATGGTCCATTTGAACAAAAAGGTTCTTCTGTGCCTCTGGGTCCCAGTAGTGACTGAGCATGTGACCACCAGAGGTCAGGTGGCTATATATCTAAAGCTAGATGTTATCAGATGGGCACAGCAGCAATCCAACATGATGGAAGTGGTACATTCAGGGCTATGCTCAAAGGATCCAGAGGCATGAGTAAATCAAACGAACAGACATCTCAGACTCCCATGACATCTAACTCTATGGACCTGACACTTCTTTAACTCATACCTATGGCCTCATGGAGGAGTCCCTGCAACCAACTGATAAAGGAGGAAGAGAGTAGAATACATTTTACAGATAGATCATTGCAGGCAGAAGATGCTTGCTCCTTGGAAGGAAAGCTATGACAAACCTAGTCAGAGTATTAAAAAGCAAAGACATCACTTTGCCAACAAAGGTCCGTCTAGTCAAAGCTGTGGTTTTCCCAGTAGTCATGTATAGATAAGAGAGTTGGACCATAAATAAGGCTAAGGGCCAAAGAATTGAGGTTTTTGAATTGTGTTGCTGGAGAAGACTCTTGAGAGTCCCTTGGACTGCAAGGAGATCAAACCAGTTAATCCTAAAGGAAATCAACCATGAATATTCACTGGAAGGACTGATGCTAAAGCTGAAGCTCCAGTACTTTGGCCACCTGATGCGAATATGCTGGGAAAGATTGAAGGCAAAAGGAGAAGAGGGTGGCAGAGGATGAGATGGTTAGATAGCATCACCAACTCAATGGGCATGAACTTGAACAAACTCTGGGAGATAGTGAAGGACAGGAAAACCTGGAGTGCTGCAGTCCATGAGGGTCAAAAAGAGTTGGACATGACTTAGTGACTGAACAACAACAGAATAGGCACCAGATGGAAATGGACCACTCTATTATAACCGCAGGTAGGAGTAGCCCCAAAGGACAGCAGTCAACCCTCCCTGGGGGCAAAACTCCAAGCAATATACTTTGTCATTTCCTTTGTGTGAAGGAAGCAATGGACTGAAGCACAGACATACACTAACTCCTACTAACTAGCAAATGGTTTGGCTAGTTGGTCAAGGGCACAGAAGAAGGGTGGGATTTCGGACATAAGCAGGTCGGGGTAAGGGGCATATACACGGACTTCTGGGAGTGGGTGCAAGGCATGCAGATCTCTGTGTCTCGCGCTAATACTCACCAAAGACCATCGAGGCTCTCCAGTCAGAGGGTCAGGTGTCCCACCTTGTGGAAATCAACCATCGTCTAAACCTAGCCACCCTGCTGTTTTGCAAAAGACCCATACAAGGATGGCCCCAGTGGCAAGGATGGAGGCTATGAATGCACCTGACAACTTGGGCTCCCTTCCATCGAGGCTGATCTAACAACAGCCAACAACTAGCCAACCAGGCAGCAGCAGGCAGCTGCACAGAAACGTTGGTTAGGGAGAGCAGCCAGTCACCTGGGCGCAGGTCAGTTACATCAACCACCTTCCAGCTTGGAGAAGGCAATGATTCATCCTTACTGGAATTGTTCAGTTCAGTTCAATCATTCAGTCATGTCTGACTCTTGGCGACCCCATGGACTGCAGCACGCCAGGCCTCCCTGTCCATCACCAACTCATGAGTTTACTCAATTGAGTCAGTGATGCCATCCAACCATCTCATCCTCTGTCATCCCCTTCTCTTCCCGCTTTCAATCTTTCCCAACATCCGGGGCTTTTCAAATGAGTCAGTTTTTCACATCAGGTGGCCAAAGTACTGGAGTTTCAGCTTCAGCATTAGTCTTTCCAGTGAATATTCAGGACTGATTTCATTTAGGATGCACTGGTTGGATCTCCTTGCAGTCCAAGGGACTCTCAAGAGTCTTCTCCACCACAGTTCAAAAGCATCAGTTCTTCAGCACTCAGCTTTCCTTATAGTCCAACTCTCACATCCATACATGACTACTGGAAAGACCACAGCTTTGCTTAGATGGACCTTTGTTGGCAAAGTAATGTCTCTGCTTTTTAATATGCTGTCTGAGTTGGTCATAGCGTTTCTTCCAAGGAGCAAGAGTCTTTTAATTTCATGGCTACAGTCACCATTTGCAGTGATTTTGTAGCCCCCCAAAAAGCTGGAATTGTTATTTACTCCAAATATGGGTGGCATTTCTAGTTCTTCAATCATCACCATCCAAATGTTGAAAGAATGCTCAATCCAATACCCAAGGCAAGAAGACCCATTTTATGGCAAAGGATCTGAGACAATGGCCTCATGAACATGGGCTTCACTGGTGTTACTATATACCCATCACCCAGAAGCAGCCAGGTTGAGAGAACAATGGAATGATTTCATTTCCACAAGCTTTAATCTCCTCATCTGCAAAACACGATTATGAGCAGTGATTGTACTTCTCAAGACTGTTGTGAGATTGGATGCAAGTACTCAATATATGACTTGTTGTTTAGTCACTAAGTCGTGTCTGTGGCTTCCCTGGTGTCTTAACAGTAAAGAATCTGCCTGCAATCCAGGAGATGCAGGATATTCGAGTTCAATCCCTGGGTCAGAAGATCCCCTGGAAGAAGCATGGTAACCCACTCCAGTATCCTTGCCTGGAGAATTCCATAGACTGAGGAACCTGGTGGGCTACTGTCCATGGGGTCACAAAGAATCGGGAACAACTGAAGCGACTGAGCACACATGCATGCAAGTCATGTCTGACTCTTTTGTGATCCCATGGACTGTATGTAGCCCACCAGCCTCCTCTGTCCATGGGATTTCCCAGTATTCCCAGAATACTGGAGTGGGTTGTGATTTCTTTCTCTAGGGGATCTTCCCGACCCAGGGATCAAACCTGAGTCTCCTGTATTGTAGGTGGATTCTTTACCTCTGAGCCACCAGGGAAGCTCCCCAATAAATGGTAGGCATTATTATTAACTCAATTAAATTGTCAGAGACTTTCTGCCTTAGGAGGAGCTGGTGGTCTGGCTTCACTAAGCCCAGTAGGACTGTGGATCCCAGTCTAGTTTGACCTGCTTTGAATACTCTGAGCTGTTCAGAAAGTCTCCAGCTTGAATTACGTCTTTTAGCCACTAAGCAGCTCAGCAGAGATGTTGTCACTGAGCAGAACTGGAACGGAGGAGAAAAGCTGATGCAGAGCGCGAGAAACTGAAACAAAAAACCGAAACTAGAAACTCTGACACTGATTGGCCACTTGGAGGCAATCTGAAAGGGTGATAAAAAACCAGCCTGAGGACTGTTACTTCACTTCTGCTCCCTTCTAGCAGCAGGCTCCATCCAGGCAGGAAGATTCTTTCTCTGCTCTCCTCCAAGGTAAACCCAGAAGCTATAAAGTGTGCCAGGCTGCCTGCCTGGGAGCCTTATTCCATAAGAGCTAGAATGCCCATTCCTCAGGGAGGCTATACTCCTGAGTGCCCGGACTAAGACTGGTCTGAAGGGATGGGTTGGTGGGCTTTTAGGGGCTTGGGTTGCAAGAAACCCCAAGAGTCATGAGATTT
This sequence comes from Cervus elaphus, assembly GCF_910594005.1. Lineage (NCBI taxonomy): Eukaryota > Metazoa > Chordata > Mammalia > Artiodactyla > Cervidae > Cervus > Cervus elaphus. Next base: position 10,332,111 of record NC_057822.1, on the reverse strand, counting down.
AGCTTATAGGTGCTGTGTCAGCGGCCTGTGGCCTTAACCCTGTCACTTCATTTCTCTGGGCTTCAGTTCTGTAAAAATGAGGATCAAGCTACTTCACCTGCCCAAAGGACTGGATGATTTCTGAAACCCCTTTATTATAGGATCTAATGTGATGGTGAGTTTATCTTTGAGGATAGACGAAGGGATCCGAAGCAGATGTTCAAAGTGTGGGTGTGGCATCAGTTAACTGTGGCTTTAAATCTTTACTCTGCTTCTCCCTAGCTGGGTAGGCTCAGGAGTGTCCCTTTTCTGAGCTTCAGTTTCCTTATTTATAACATGTGGTTGAGAACAATGGTACCTACTTCATGAGGTTGTTATAGGTATAATTAACCTCGTGCCATAAAGTGCTGAGTAAGTGCTCAGTCCAGGGGAAGTTTTGGGGGATTTCTGCTTGCTTGTTTTTATTTCAAGGAAAATGCATTGAATGGACAAAGATCACATTAAAGGTAAACTGTGGTGGGGGCAGGGAACTGTGTTTCTATTTTGTGGTGTAATGGAAAGAGCATAGGTCTTGGATTCTGCCGGTCTTGATTGTGTGTCTAGGCTGCAGGATTTGGGAGTGACCTCCGGCAAGTTCCTTTATCCCTTTCTGCTTTCTGAAAAGTGAAGTTAATCTGAGGCAGCGTTTGGTGCCTGTCATATTCAATGCACTGGAAGAATAAGTCTATCAACAACCATTGTTTAGAAAACCCTATGTGACAGGTCCTGTTCTAAATGCTAGAGATCCAATGGTGCACAGTTGCAAAATCCACAGCCACCCCCTAAAATAGGCTCTATTAACACCCCCACTTTAGAGTTAAGGAAACTGAGGTTCAAAGAAGTCCCGGGTTTCCTGGTTAAGGTCACACAGCCAGAAAATTCTCACGACCACTAGAGGGGCAAAAACATCAGCGTCGCTGGTGCAGCGAAGAAACGAAAAGCCTGCGGCTCCTGAGAGGGGGTCCTGGGCTCAGTCCAGAGCACCTTGATGCTTTTTGTGGACTTATCCTCGCATCGAAAGGGAATTACCACCGAACGGGCGTGGTTCCAATAAGAGGACCGTCTCTTTCCTCTGCCCCTGTCCCAGGGACGGTGACAAAGCCTTGAGCTGCGCCACCATGCGGCAGAAGGCAGTATCGCTCTTCCTGTGTTACCTGCTACTCTACACCTGCGGCTGCCACGAGGAGGAAGGTAAGGATCTTGGGGCACCTAAGGATTAAGAAGCGGAGAGTTTCAGGATCCCTCGTTTAGAGACCCAGGCATGCCTCTGAATGAGAGGAGCTATTCCAACGGACAGCGCGGCGGGGGTGGGGGGTGGTCCCTGTAGCCAGAGCCCCAGGTTTGAATCCCTGCTCTGTCCGTTCGTCCATTCTCTCGAAATGTATTCAAGCCAGTTCTGTGCCAGGCCCGGCGACCTGCGAAAAGCCGCTATCCTTCATTGAGGCTCTCCAAAATGGGAGGATGGTGGTCCTACCTGTCCGGGTGGTCTGGAGCTTCGGGCACAGAATAGGGGACCTTGCTCTCCACTGGGCTTTGTCCATTCTCCTTCCAGACGAGAAAAGACGCTCAGAGGAAAACAACGACTCGAGCTTCTGGGGCATGGTGACCTACATGGCCGTCGGAGGTGGTAGGTCTGCAGGGTGGGGAGCCCGGAAGATGCAGGCGGGCCCTGCAGCCGGCGTCCCTCGCCCACCGCCCTCCTCTCCCTGCAGGACTCATGGCCGCGGCACTGCCCGTGCTGGGCTTCGCGGGCACCGGCATCGCCGCCAACTCGGTGGCCGCCTCACTGATGAGCTGGTCGGCCGTGGCGAACGGGGGCGGAGTGCCGGCCGGGGGGCTGGTGGCCACACTGCAGAGCCTGGGTGAGTGCGGGCAGGGCTCCTGGAGGCGGGAACACCCGGGCCAGGGGCCTCCTTTACTGTCCTGAGCCCTTTTCACAGCCTAACTCGGCTCTACACACCGTGGGGAAACTGAGGCACCCACCTGGGGACTAAGGGATTGACTCCAGTTCTCCCATATAGTTAGTACCATCGCCAGTATTCAAGCCCAGTCAGCAGGCCTTCTCACTTTCAGCCTGTAACTACGGAGGCCTCACCCATGCTCTGGCCAAGTCACAAGTCTCAGTTTCCCCGTTAACCAGGATAAGCATCCTCACTTTAACACTTTATGAAGCTCATCCATCCCAGAAAATCAGAGTGGCAACGAACCAGTGAGAAGTGACCCAATTCAAAGTCCTGCCCACCCTGGTCTTGCATTTCTTGAGCATCATGACGGGGACAGATACAGAGCACAGAGTGGTGCTTCTGAAAAACCTGCTTTCACTTCTCTTTCTGTCTCCCCATCCAGCCCTTTCTTTTTTCGTTTCCCCTCTCTCCCTCTCTCTAAGGCCTCCCACATCCTTCAGAAAAACCACCCCTGACAAACTGCCCCTCTGCCTTTCCCTCCCTCTTCCCTCGGTTCTGGATGACAACAGCCCCAAGAAGCGGCCCAAGAGGCCAGGGCCCTTCTCAGAGCGGGCAGCGGGCAGCGGGCAGACGCAGACGGAGCCACACCCCCAGCGGTGGGAGAGGAAGGGGGTGGGCAAGCCCAGCTGTCCTCTCACATGTCACAGGGTCGTGACAGGTTGTCCTGTCCCACATGGCGGGGACAAGGTGGACATATCTCACTTGCAAAGCGCCAGCACCCACCGAGGCCTCCACCAAGGAGGCGGTTCGCATTACCAATAGCACAGCGCGTCTGCTGCAGACATGAAGAGAATGCGCTCTTATTTTTGTCATTTTCATCTCGGATTTGAGATGGCAAGTTGGCAGGGTGGCGATGGGAGTCCCTTCGCAGAAGTCCTGTCCCCTCTGGGCCTCCGTTCCTCTGGCTGGAAATAAGAGGGTACACTTGACCTATTGTTTCCCCACATTTGGATCCCTGGGCCTGGTGCCTGGGCCCCAAGGGACCCGGCTGTCATTTGTCTTACAGGCGCTAGCGGTGGCAGTGCCCTCATGGCCAAGATCGGGGCCCTTCTGGGCTATACTGTCCACAAACAAGTCGAAAGCAGACAGGAGAGAAAGGAGAAGAAGTAGCTAGCAGCTCCCTGGAAGCCCCTCCTTCCTCCTTGTCTTCCTTTTCCAGCTGCAGTCCAGAGCTTCTTCTGTAACACTTGGCAATGACCGAGGTAAAAAAAAAACACACACACACAGAATAAACGTCTCTCAGAAAACACTCGGGCCTGCTGTGAGTCGTGGTTGCTATGAGAAGCCCAACAAGATCTTGCTCTGGTGTGCCTCATCCACACACCCCACCCCCACGCCCCTCCCCAGAGCCCCTCACAGCTCCTGGAGCACCACCAGCTGGTTTTGCCTCTGAGCCTTGGTGAGTTCTGGTCTCTCGGCCTAGGACGTCCTTCTGAAGCTCGCAACCCACCTCACACATACCTCATCCCCCAGGACTCCTTCCCAGCAGAGCATTCCTGCTACCCCTGTCACAGCCGGAGCGCCCAGGCTCCATTTCACAGGGTGTCTGGGGGGGCAGATTCTTCCTGTTCTCAGTGAGCAAAGCTTCCGGGTACTTCCCTGATCAGGTAGGGATGGAGAAGCCAGATCTCCATTCCCCAAAGAAGCGCTAGAGGGGTCTCCCTCAGATAAGGCCAGGCCTTTGTCGTGGGGAAATGGTTTAAGAGCAGCTTTTGTGGGGATGGGGGTGGTCAGCGAGGCCTCCCTTCCTTTAGAGAGCTCTGGGGACAGGGTGGGGAGTTTGCAGCTGGAGCCCACACGCCTTCTGAGGGGGAAAGGGAGGCCCAGCCCTTGGGAGGATCTGAGGTTCAGGAGGCCCATCCAGGGAACCAGAGTGCCAGGACCTCGGTTAGGGAAGGGCAAAGAGGCCCCGGAAACCAGTCAGCAGTAAAGCTCAGGCTGGTTCTGGCACTAATGCAGAGAGAGACAGACTCGAGCTCTGGTTCCGGCCTGAGTGGGCGTGCCAGCCACGATTCCAGACCAGCCTTCTAGAGAGATCCGCACCCCTTGGGAAGTGGCCGTGTGTGAACCAGAAAGCCGGTCACTAAAGGCCCCAGCCAGCTGTCCTCAGGCCTCCCCCACCCAGCCCCACTGCTAACCCAGAATTTCTCCTTCGAATACCAACGTGCAACGGCGGCTAAGAGGCTGTATCGTGCTCGCTCCTGTCTCCAGGTCCGACGCCACCCTGCAGGTGGCAAACAGTTGGCCTCAGCTGGCTCACCCCAGGCCCCCAGAGAAGCCGGGTTTGTGAAAGAGGGGGCACAGGTGCTGGAGGCCCCACCGGCACCTCAAACACTGTCTCCACAGTTTGTTCCAGGAGCGGAAGCTGAGCTTAGTTCCCTGCCCTCAGAGTCACCACAGGGCATCAGCTGACTCCCGCCTTGGTGGACTTCCGCCCACGTCTCAGGCGCCACACTCTCCCAGGCCTGCTGATTGCACCCCAGTTTGTCCACAGAGTTGATATCCCAGAGATGGAAGTGTGTTCCCTCAGCCCCTTCACAGCGGGCACTGCATCTCACTCATCTCACCTCCCCAGCGCCTGGCATACAGCAGGTGCTCAATATATGTGGGTAGAATTGAACCTGAGGCCAGTCTCCTTCCATCCACCAATCCTTTCACCTCCCCCAACCTTCACGGGAGGCAGGGGCTGGACCGCTTGTTCTTTTCCTGGGGAGCCCTTGATAATACCCGCTGTCACTGCCATGCGGGCCTCAACCCCCTTTAACGCTGTGGTCAGGTAAACACAGGCCCCTAACTTTTGCTCAGTATTCTCTAGCACAGGTGAGGCTGGGTTTTCCATGAAGCAGAGGAGCAGAGTGGTTAAGGGTGTCCCTCCGAGCCCCACAGACCCGGGTTCGAAGCTGCCCTGCCCTCTCCGACCACGCTTCATGCCCTGCAAGGTCCCCTCACTGCCCTGTGCTGCGTTCCTCCCCCGTAAACCGAGAACAATAACAGCATCTGTGTGTTAGTCGCTCAGTCGTGTCTGACTCTTTGTGACCCCATGGACAGTAGCCCACCAGGCTCCTCTGTCCATGGGATTCTCCAGGCAAGAATACTGGAGTGGATTGCCATTTCTTATCAGACCAGATTAGATGAAATCATGAACAGAGTTTAGCACGATGCCTGACAAATGCTAAACACTCAGTAAATGTCCATTATTATTATGAATAGGGACTTGCATAAAGCAAAGAGGAAATAGCCAAATAAAACCAAGAATTAGATAATCTAACTTTGGAGTCTGGGTTTACTTTGTAGGGCTCACAGCCCTGGATCTTCTTCCTTCCTAAGGGTGGGCATCCTGCCCCCAGGGGCATACACCATCCTTAGATATCATATTGCCCTGAACAGCATTTAAAGCCAGAAAGAGGTGGACGACTCTGGCTCCAGATTTTAGATCTGAGGCCTCAGCAGTTCTCAAGCTGAGTGACACTGGCAATGACCTGTCTTTAAGGTGATCCTCTGCCTATCACAGGATCCCTTTGGGCTGGTGCAGGATAACTCTTGACTTTCGTTCCACAGCATTTACTGGGCACTCACTCTATGTCTGGCACTGTGCCAAATATTAAGGACACCGCAGTGGAAGAGACCCAGTTCCTACTTACTTGGAGCCCCTGCATACAAATTAGAAGCCCCTCAGAATATTCATGGCCACCCCCCTCCCCCCGGTTCTCCTTCCCTGTCATCACCTCCTCGCCCCCATCTCCTTTCACCCATCCTGGCCCTTGTCAACTTTCATGGACTGCAATCATCTTGTCCATAAAATATGAGACAGAATGACGAACATAAACCCAGAATTCGCTAGTGCAACAAGTCAGGAGACACTAATCACCTTTGGACTCCTCCCTGGCAATGGTCTTCAGAAAGACACAGCACCAAATCCTGGCCCAGCTCCAGAGTGGGGCGCTCAGGCAGGTTACTTGCCTTCCGTGAGTCCCAGCTTCCTCCTTTTTAAAACAAGGGGAGGTTGGACATCTGAGTCTCTGGGCACTTCCTGCTCTAAAACTGCTGAGCCTGAAGCACAGACTTCTGAATCCCCTAGGTCTGTCAGTCCCAACCCCTGAGGTTTTATTTTTGGAAGCAGCCAAAAGCCATCTTGTGGTGCCAACTTTGGTGACTAAGGTGGGTGATGGTGCTGAGAGATGCCTATTTGGTCACAAATAAGGGTGGCTAGAAACTAGCAGGGCCGTTCCTCACTCTGGGACCGCACCCTAAGACAAATCCAAAAATAGATCCCATCTGTGTGGCTGACTTGATGGAAAACAACGTTGAGGTCCTCTGACATCATCATTTCTTTCTGGACCTCAAGGTCCTAGTCTATAAAACAGAAGAAGGGGAGAGCTGGACTCTCGTCTAGACCTAGAATGTCTTTCCAAAGTGCTCAAGTTAGAGGTGTCTTGCTCTTTGATAAAAATCCCTTTATCTAGAGATTTATTTTATTCTTTAAGGGGCCCCCTGGCCCCCAAGACCCTTGAAAGTCCACTCACTCCCTCTCCGGGCAGGCTTCCCACAGTCTCACTGTGCTATGCACGAGTATGACCACCAGGTGGCAGTGCTGTCCCAGCCTGAAAGCCGCCTCAGCCTGACTCATCCTCCCGCAGCTCCACTATAATCAACAGCTCTCCCTGGGGCCAGCCCCACCGAGGATGCTAGAGACCAAAATGATTCAGGCTCTGCGCCGGCTCTGCGGCAGGAGCTCCTGAAGCTCACAGGAGTGGTCAACGCTGAGGATGCCTGCAGGGCTGCCCTCTCCTCTCCTTCCAGGCCCTCGGTCCTGCAATGCTGGGATTTCCAAACTCCTGACCACAGCAATCAGGACACCCTGAGACCGGATTTCACTTCCAGGCTCACAGCCCGTGTTCCCAGACCTGAGTCACGGGGGGTTTAAAGGCAACGAGAGGAGCACTCCACACAGACCCTTCTTGTCGGGACGGGAGACGGTGATACCCGGAACAGGGCATCTCTGGACCCAGCCTTGAAGGGGACCCGGGCCAGGAGAGGGCTTGGGTCAGCAGCAGCTGGAGGGAGTGGAGGCAGAGGGGGCCTGTGGCTTCCTGTGAAGAACTGAAGAGCCACTTCCTTTAAGCTAGCCGGTGTGGGGGAGGGGCAGAAGGTTAGGGAGCATGGACTTCCCGGCTCAGGGGGAGAGGAAGGCCCTAGGAAGACCCTATGAAGAGGCCCAGAGCAGCCTTCTATTTCCTTTCCCTCTAGGGGTTTCCATGGAACAGACAGAGCGGACAGGCAAGGTCACACCTTTTCCAGGTTCTGTGAAGCCACAGGGAGGTCAGATTGGGGGAGGCTCATTTGTACCAGATCAGTAAATAAATGGGGTCTTGATGGCTCAAAGAAACAGGCCCAAAGGTACCGCCAGGTATGTAGGAACCTAGGCTAGACATTTGCCCAAAGGGGCCCTCCTACCCCACCGACCTTCCAACGATAGCCTTCTTTACTCTGGGGTCTCCACTCAAATGTCACCTACTCTGAGAAGCCCCCCTTGACCACATTTTAAAGGAGCCTCCTTTTTTCTTGCTACCACAGCAGTTCCCAAACTTATCTACAGCTGGAATTACCTGGAGGGATCAAAACATACTGATATGTATTTTACCCACAGAAATTATTTAACTGGTCTGGGGTGTAGCCTGGGCTTTGGAAGTTAAAAAAAAAATCTCTGGGTGATTTTTATGGTGCAGACAGACAAGTGTGGGAACCACTGTGCTCACATGTCATCCTGTTTTAATTTTCTGTATAAGGCCAGTAAAGAATTGGAGACTTGGAGGTCCTTGGTGGTCCATTGGTTAAGAATCTACCTGCTAATGCAGGCAACATTGGTTTGATTCCTGGTCTGGGAAGACTACACATCCCTCGGGACAACTGTGCCGCAACAACTGAGCCTGCATTTTACAGCCCGTGCTCCGCAACAAGAGAGGCCACCGTGATGAGAAACCTGCACGCCGCAGCTAGAGCAGCCTCAGCTCACCGCAGTTAGAGAAAGCCTGCGTGCAGCAACAAAGACTCCACGCTGCCAAAAATAAATACATTTTTAAAAAATAAATTTAAAAAAAAAAAGAGCATCTTTAAAAAAAAAATTAAAGAATGGAGCCTTGGTTGCTTCAAGAAGCAGACCCAAACACTCAACCCCAAGTTCAAGTCTAAGGAACCTCAGAACCTAGTCCCAAACACCCAGATCCAAGGTTTTACTTATATCACCTCATTTAATCCTTACCACAATTTCCTTAGATGTTATTAGGAGCTTCATTTCACAGAAAAGAAATGAAGGTAAAGAGATGTCAAGTCACTTCCCTGAGGTGAACAGCTGGCAAGGACTTGAACCCAGTCAGCCTCACTAGGACAGTGCCTGGCCTCCAGAGGGCACTCTATAAGTAACTGCCCAAGCAAGGAATTTAACTTTAATCTCCTTCTGCCTCAACCATCCAACCCCATTCAGCTGAGCAACCAGGCAGCCTGTAGATCTATTTTCTAATTATTTCCTGAGTCTGTTCACGGGTCTCCACCCACATGGCTCTCCTCTCAGCATCCAGGTCACTAGCCTCAGGCCTAGAGGGCACCCACAAAGTCCTTCTAAGAGGTCACCCTGGGTCCACTCTTGATCCTTGTGTTCACTCTTATGTATTCTCCACACAGGGCCAAGGAGATCTGAAAACAAAGGAGATCAAGTGACACTCCCCCAAAAAACCCAACCCATCACACTTAGAATAAAGTTTCACTTCTTTATTTTGGCCTTTGAGGTCTTTAATAATCTGCTCCCCCAAATCTCCAGAGTCTTATCTCACTGTGCTTCCCCTCCCCCAACTCTTTTCCAGCCATACCGGCCTCTTTTCCCTTCCCAGAACCCTGCAAGAGCCTGCCAAGTTCAATGCCTTTCCACAAGCTCTTTCCTCTGCTTGGAACACTTTCGTTGCTTCAGGAGTCAGCTGGAAGGTAACTTCTCCAGAGACCCGAGCCCCCAATCTAAATTCAACACTCCTTTATTCCGGCAGCTGGTTCCTTATGTTCCTAGAATTGATCACGGTTGTAATAAAAGCATGATCGGTGTAAACATTTGTTACTGTCAGACTTGCTCACTAGACTTGAGCATTCTGAGATACAAGCACAGGGCTCATCGGTGTTTATCACCAGCACCCAGCTCAGCGCCTGGCACACAAGAGACGCCCCAAAGCTTTGGCTGAGCGGACAGTTAAGATGGACAGCTGGATGCACAGACCGATGAATGGGTGGATGAGTGAATGAGTGAATAAATACATTTTAAAACTTAGAAAACGATTCACCTGCCTGTACATTTCTCAGGGTAGCTATAACGTGCGCGATTTACAAGGGAGTTATTTTCACCCTTCGACAAGCCCCACCCACTGGCCCTTCGAGGCTTTTCCCAGGCCCGGCCACTGGGCGGGACTTCCAGGGCCGGATGAGTGACGTCACGGGGCGTGCCCGGAGTCGGCCGCTGCCTCCTGATTGGCGGGCGCCCCGGGCCGCGGCTCTCACCGCCACTGCCGTCGGCGTGGAACCGTGGGAGCTGAGCCGAGGGAGCTCGGCGAGGTGTCCCCGTGGACCTCGGCGACGCCGTCTGCAGATGCGCCGGCCTCGGCTCATCGGGGTCCCCTGGGGCACGTTCACGTAGCGCTGAGCCTTTGGCCAGGCTCTCCCCGTTCTGCCGGGAGATGGGACAGCGCAGGGGGCCCGCGCTGCGGCTGGACCGCTCCCCGCAGAGGGCGGGGCAGAGAGCTGGTGACCAGACCTCTGAGCGCTCGCCGAAGCGCCACTATTTCGGGCCTCTGACCTCAGCGAGGAAAGTCCCAGAAACACAGCCCCACACACCACCACCACCCCCCAACTCTTCTGGACACGCTTCATCTCTTCCCCAACCCCCCACCGCAAACTCAGACCCCAAAGATCTGGACGAGGAGTAGCCCTGGATTCCTATTGCCTCCGTCAGGCTCCATGCCCGCCCTGTAAGGCGGGAGATGCTGTTCCCATTTTACAGACGCGTGAGCTGGGGTTTCTGGTTGGCTGCTTTTTATCTAAGGTTGCACAAATGAGATAGTGGCCAAGCCAGGGTAGACTTGAAAGCCCAACCTCTTTCTTCTACCTCTCAGCTTGGAGCCTCTTGTCTACTGACCCTGCTTCCAGAAGCATCATGAGATCCTGAGGGTCCACGGCTCCTGTTCCACACAGCTGGATCCCACCCACACTGGGGCCTCGGCAGCCAGCTAAGAGCTGACTGTATATCAGGAGTCGCCCCTTCCTTCTGTACTTGGTCACTGCCCAAAACCACGGAGGGACCTAGAGTAAAATTAGGCAGTGGCCAAGGAGCATTCTGGTAGCCATCAAGTCCCTGAAACTAGACTGGGCCAGTTATTTCCTGCATGACCTTCAGTGGTTTCCTTTCTTGGAGCCTCTGTTTATCATCTGTAAAGGGGGAATATTATCCCTCCCCGGGGTCTCTGTGTGCCGGTTTTCAGGAAAACTGCTCTTCTTTCTCCCAGGTCTCCGTACTACTATAGATAATAATATTTAAATCCTCAATAATTAAAACCCTCCTGAACCCTCTCAGAGAGTATGGCCTCCTCTTCAGGGTCCCTGTGATGGCAAAACGCCAGCATAAACTGCATATAACCTGGTCCTTGATGGAAGTCACAGATCCTGCGTGGGGCAGGCTGCTTCAGCCGCTCTTGGCCTCCATCTCTGCTGAGGAACCGCTCTCTCATCACCTCGACTCCCTCTCAGTTCTGTGGCCTTTGCAGAGCCGTTCCCCAGGGGAACCCTGTCTCTTCTGCCTCCTTCTGTTATCCTCTCTCCCTTCTCTACCGCCCCCTCTCTGCCCACAATTGTTTATCCATGCCTACTCTGTGCATCCGTCACTGAATAAGCTCAGTGCCAGTCCTTGCAAAGGAGGAGACTGACAAGGAAACCGAGTTATAATTCATGCACCCATCCCCAGTCCTATTGCCTTCCCCGGTTCTGCCCTCAGCGGTGCAGTCTGCTCTCTACATCCTGATAAAAGGGAGGTCAGAACATGTCACTCTTCTGCTCAACCCCCTCCCACGCCTCCCCAGCCCAGAGGAAAAGCCAGCGTCCTTGCTGTGACCTGCACGGCCTGCCTGAGCTACCTCATCGCCTCCCACTCTCCCCTCTGAGAGCTCCATTCCAGCTGCACGGTCTGCCTTGCTGTTTTTCAACATGCCAGGCATGCTCCCGCCTCAAGCCTTTGCATTTGCCCTTGGTGCCGCTGGAATGTCTTCCCCAGGTATCCCGGTGACCTCCTCCCATCACTCAGGTGTCTCCAACTCTTTCAAGGGCTTCCTTGAAATACTGAATACTACTTCCTACTGCCTTCTGTCCTTTTATCTGCTTTATTGATGTTTTCTTGGCATTATCAAGTGACAGATAATTATTTGCTTATTGTGTGTTCCCCTACTTTCAAGACTGTAAGTCCCATGAAATCTCCTATAGTTCCTCACCCCTCAAGGGAAAAAAAAAAAATGAGGGAGGGAGAGAAAAGAGTATCAGGAAACTATAAAAAAAGAAAGGCAACACTCACCATACTACTATAGATAATGTTTAAATCCTCAGTAATTAAAACAACTTGCTTTGGCTGCAGGAAGAGACAAAGGAGTGGGCTGGGCTAGAATGTCCAGAAATAGACCCAACTGTACACAAGAATTTAGTACTTGATCAAAGTGGCATCTCAAAGTGAAGAATGGACTTGCTAATAAATAGTGTTGGGACAGCTAGGTAGCCAACTGGGAGGGCAAATGAGATCTCTACCTCACATTAAAGCACTAGGATAAGCTCCAAAGGGGTCAAAGTTTTAAATGTTAAAAAATTAAAATAAAAGCACTAAAGGAAAACAGGAGAATCTGTAATCTCATAGTGGGAAAAGTCTAACTGATGACTCAAAAACTAAAATGTCATTAGGAAAGATTGATAAAGTCAACTATATAAAAATCAAAAACTTTTGCATGGAAAAAAATCATATAAATTAAAAAATCACATAAATCAAGTCATAAGATGAATGACAAAATAGAGGAAAAGATTCACATCTCAGATCACAGACAAAGGGTCATCTCTCTAATTTATAAAGAATTCCTGGAAGACCACTAAAAGGATCAATGATCTAGTAGAAATAGGCAGATATGAATTGACAGTTTGCAGAAAAGTAAATACAAATGGGTTTTAAACATATGGAAAGAAGATCAAACACAGTTGAAAAAATGAAAATCAGGAAAAACATGGTGGAATACCATGTCTTATCCATCTGGTGAAAAATCCAAAAGTTTAATAATATACTCTGTGGGCCTTTCTGTAAGGAAACCATACTCTCACACCTGCAAATATAAATTGGTGCAAGTCCCCAAAAGGGCATTTTGGCAAAATCTATCAAAATTACAAATGCATCCAGATATTCTACTTCTGGGAATTTATCCTTCGGATATACTTGCAGAAGTGAGAAATGATGTATGGACACGATTATTTTCGGCAGCGCTGTTTGCAATAGCAATAGACTGGAAACAACTCAACTGTCTGTTAGTAAGTGCTGGGTTAGGCAGAGTACAATCCATCCACAAAATGAGGTACTATTTAACTGTGAAAGAGAATAAGGGAGATCCATGTATCCTGACAGGGAAAGGATATCTGTAAGGGATAGTAAGTTTTAAAAGCAAGGTACAGGTACTTCCCTGGTGGTCAATGGCTAAGACTCCATGCTCCCAAGGCAGGGGCTCTGGTCAGGGAACTAGATCCCGCATGTTACAACTAAGACCCGACACAGTCAAATAAACAAATAAATTTTAAAATATATATGTTTAATTTAAAAAATCCAGGTGCAGAGCAGCATATATGATATTCCACCTTTTGTAGGAGAAAGGGGGAGAATTATATATACAGCGGACCCTTTAACAATTCAGGGTTATGAGCTCTGAATCCCTGCACAGTCGAAAATCTGTGTACTGCTATGTCTGCCTCAAAAACGAAGGAATTGGTAAATGACTCACACAAAAGCAGGAAGTGGGGGATTCCTTAGTGGTCCAGTGGCTAAGACTCTGCACTCCCAATACAGTGGTGCTTGGTTCGATCCCTGGTCAGGGAACTAGATCCCACGTGCCACAACTAAGACTCTATACAGCCAAATAAATAAAAAATAAATATTTGAAAGAAAAAAAAAAAAGCAGGAAGTGGGAACAGTTCAGATAGAATCAGGATTCAACTTCAGTTCTTTTGATTCCATGGACTGGGATCTCTAATCAAACACAAACTTTCCCCCACACAATTAAGTTAAAGATCTATAAAATGAAATCACTTGAAATCTCCTGCAGATCTTAATATACCCATTTTACAGCTGGGGTTTGTCTAGGTACCATATTTATTGGGGAAAAAAATCCTTGTATAAGTGTACCCACACAATTCAAACCCATGTTGTTCAAATGCCGACTGTATATTCATAATCTTACTGAGAGGCAGTATAATCGGTGATTCACAGCACAGGCTCAGAAGCCAGACTGCCTGAGTGCAAATGTACTTTTGGGTGCCAGGCTGGGTTCAATAGTGTCCCACCAAAATTGATGTCCATCTGGAACCTGGGAATGATTGTGACCTTATTTGGAAATAAGGTCTTATTTGCAGATGTAATCAAGGTAAGACAAGGTCATCCCTACATTCAGTATGACTAATGTCCTTATAAAAAGAAGAAAATTTGGACACAGAGACAGGCACACACATATGAAGACAGAGACTGGAGTGATGCATCTACAAGCCAAAGAATTCCGAGAATTGCTGGCAACCACCTGAAACAAGGAGATGGGAGGCTTGGAACAAATTCTCCCCAGAGCCTCCAAGAAGGACTGAACCTTGCTGACCCCTCAGTTTTGGACTTTTAGTCTCCAGAATTGTGAGAGAATAGATTTCGATTGTTTTAAGCTACCCCGTTTTTGATCATTTCTTCTAGCAACCCTTGTAGCTGTAGTGGTAATATAGTTACTTAGAAGCTGTGTCATCTTGGGCAAGTTATTTAGCCAGCCTCTCTGTGCTCCAGTTTTCTCATTGGTTCTGGAACCAATCCCCAGCAGATACCGAGAGACAACAGTCACTGAGTCTCTATATTCTTGGACAAGTAATTCAGCCTCCCTGGGCCTCAGTTTCCCCATCTGTGAAATAGGAACAATGATATTGACCTTTCTGTACATTTACTGTGCACAGTAACCCAACAGGCACCTCACACGCATCATTTCACTTCATCACATAGGAGATTTTATCAATATACCCATTTTACAGATGAGGAGGTTTAAGGAGTTTAAGCAGCTTGTTCAAGGTCACCCAGTAAATCAAGGAGTCAGGGTTTGTCTAGAGGCCAATGTCAGGGTTATGGAGACAAGGCAGTGTTAATCAGTTCAAGCAGACCCTGGGTCAGACCCCAGCTTGTTCACTCATACACTAGTTGTGTGACCTTGGATAAGTCTCTGGAGCTCTCTGGCCTCTAACCTTATTCACTGGAAGAATGACTCTACTTTGCAGGGAGATGATGCAGGTTGAATGTCTAGAACAGGGCCTGACCTACAGTAGGTGCTCAGTAAAAGTGTCCCTGCCCCCTTCCTTCTTTGCCTTCTCCCTTGCTTCTTTCCCTCCTCTGGAAGGGATTTCCAGTCCTGTGGGCTAACCTAGCTGAATCGAGACACAGTTGGTGTTCCCTCCTCCCATATTGATGAAGACCAGAGGACTGCTGGGGGCATCCCCCACTCCCAGGGTCTCTCCATTCCCAGGGAGCCTCAGCCTGCGGCCATCTGAGGGATGGTCTCCAGTCTGATGTAGACACAGCCCAAGCAGAAAAGGAAGATCCCAGCCCCAGGCCTGACGCGGAAACCACAGCGTTGTGCCACCTCATTGCATAGTGTGTGTGTGGCTGTGGTGTGCACACAGGAGATAGAAGCATTGGCACTGTAGCGGGGGCGGTGCGGGGGGAAGTGTCTGCCCCTCTGCTCTATGTTGAGTGACCTGCTGGGACCATGACCTGTTGGGAGGTGAGCGCATTGTGTGGACGTCTGTTGGCACGGTCCAGCTGGTACTTGTCAAAGTGACAGCCCAGTTGATCTCTAAAGCAACACATGGTGGAGCAAACAGGAATTGTACCCCGAGTGAGCCATACTGGCTCACTCTCTTCCTCCCACCGCCCATTGCCACTGCCTACTTAGCACCCTGGCCCCCAAGGGCCTCGGGTCTCACAGGCTGCAGGAAATACCAGGGACCACTGGGGCAGAGTAACCTCCCCCACCCCAGCAGGGCTCCTATACTCAGGAAATCAGCAAGCCCCCCATAAAACAGGAGGGACTGCAGGTAGACTGCAGAGACACCCTTGGAAGCAAGGGTCTGAGCTCAGCAACGCTCCCCACTTCAACCGGGAGTCCCATACTTGAGAAAGGGTTGCTGAGGAAAGGAAAGGAGTCCTGCCCAGAGGCAGAGGGATGGCCAAGTTAACCTGACCCTTATCTGGAAGCTCCAGGGCACCAATGGGAGGCTACATCAGGACTGGCTTCTCCTTGGTGCCACCGACTTGGAGGCAACATTGGATATTGGACCCCAAGGCCTTGGTCTCCAGCATCACCTTGGAAACCACACTAAGGGACTGCATGTGGCTGAACTGGAGTGTGATAACCCTGAGGGGCGGGAGAGAGCATGAGACTGGACTTCCAGGCACTCCAGAATCACTGGACTGCAGACTCGGGGCTGAAGGAGTTCTCTGGCAGCCTCCAAGGCCATACACAATCTCCACCACTCTTCTCACTCACCTCTGAAATATCCCAGTCCACCCCATGAAAGACTTCAACTGCCTCTGAAGGACTCCTGATCCCTCTGAAATAATCCAGCCTCCCCCAGAAGACTTCAACCTTCTCTCTAACATTCCAGCTTCTCTCTGAAATACTGTAGATCCTCCTCACTCCCCATACTCTAGCACAGAGGTCCCCAACTTTTTTGTCTTCACAATTTTTCCACAGACCAGGGGTGGGAGGATGGTTTCAGAGTGATTCAAGCACATTACACTTACTGTGCACTTTATTTCTATGATTATTACATCAGTTCAACCCTCAGATCATCAGGCATTAGATCCTGGGGGTTGGGGTCCCCTGCTCTAGCATCTTCTGAACCCAGCCCTTGGTGAAGTCCTGTAGCTCACCCGCTCTGCATCAGACAATATTCCAATCGTCTCTTGAGTACTCCAGCACTTGCTTTGAAACTGCACTCCACTTTTAAACTGCAGCTCAACTTTCAATGTGTGCTCCAAGTTCAGTACTCTTGTTTTCTGTCTGCAATATGCCAACGTCCTTAATACTCCTCACCCCACTAGAGTACTCTAGTCCTCACTCTCATTATAGTCTCCATCCCCAGTGAAGATCTTCCAGCCCCTTCAGTAATACTCCAACCCCACGCTATAGCCCAAAACCTCTGGAATGCTCTGCCTGGCCCCAAAGATGGACTCCCAGGCCTGCCTAGGACGCAGTGAGAGGTAGGACTTGCCCTGGCAACTCAGTCTGCTGTTCCAATGCCCTTCTGAGCCTTATATGGCTCCTGGACGTCAGCATAGCACACAGTGTCAGTATCCCTTCTGGGAGGAGGCTCCCACCAGCTTCCTCACAGTCCTCCAGCCAAACAGACTCTCCTTCTAGAAATCTTCCCCCCGCTCTGCTCAAGTTAAGAGCCCCACTGACCAAACATGATTGTAGTCCCCAAAGGTTAGGGGCACCCAGGGTCTGGGGGACAGTACACTGCTGACCTGCCTGGTGGACTGGTCAGGAGCTCCCTGCCTGGGTCAGCCACCCAGGGTAATCCGACAGGTTCAGTCAGCCCCAGCGCCTGGCCGGTTTCCCCTTGTGCTGCTCTGAGACACCTGTCCTGTGGCTCCATAGGTCTAAGATAAAAAGGCAGTTAGGCCAAGGCCAAATGGCCTCTGTTCAAAGAACACAGTGACCCAGTATGGCCCCTGTGTCACCAGAGAGCAGAACTGGGCCCATGGGGAGGGTTTGGGGGCCACCGGCCCTTTTCTTTGCTTAAGGGTCACCCACTGGGTCACCCTTATGTGAGGGTGAATGTCGCCAGAATCTAGCAAGTCCCTGACCACAAGGTGGCTCCATGGAAGGGGCTATTAATTGTGGGTTAGCAAATGGAAGGAACTAGGTTCCAAGCCCAGCTCTGTTGTGTTACTTTAGGTGGATCACTTACCTTCTCTGACCTTCAGTGGCTTAGCCTTTGAAACAGGTAATAATCTCTTTTAAAAAAATATTTATTTTTTTGGCTGCATTGGGTCTTAGTTGTGGCACTGGGGCTCAGTAGCTCCACAACATATGGGATCTTAGTTCCCTGGCCAGGAATTAAACAGTGTCCTCTACATTGAAAGGCAGATTCTTTTTTATTTTTTTTTTATATTTATTTATTTGGTTGTGCTAGGTCTTAGTTACAGCATGTAGGATCTAGACCCCTGACCAGGGATTGAACTTGGGCCCCTTGCATTGGGAGCACAGAGTCTTAGTCACTGGACCACCACGGAAGTCCCTGGAAGGCAGATTCATAACCACTGGACCACCAGGAGAGTCTCCAGATAATAACCCTTATTTTGCCCTGTACCAGTTTGCTTCAAGGCTCAAGTGAACTAGTAGTTATAGAATGAATCTTTCATTTAATAAATATTTATTGAGTGCCTACTATGTACCAGATCTGCATCAGACATAGACATAATATATTTATTATTTCTCCCTGCACCAACCAGTTTATGAGCATGAAGAAGGTAGAATATAGAGTGGTGGTGGAGAGATTCCAAAACTCCTGTTCAGACATCCCTCACTGGCTCCTAACAGCCTGTTGTATGCCTGCTATGTACAAGGTACTTTCAAAGACATCATATCCTTTACTCCTCATCCTGGGAGATGAGGAGTTCTGGTTTTACTGGTGTAGAACTAAAGCTTAGTGTTGTTAAGTCATGGTCTAAGATAACATAGTAACTTATGGGGCCTAAACTTTGGTCCATCCTTCCTTTGACAAAGAAGAGGTCAGAGCAGCACCACGCCCTGCTGCCCTCCATGAACCAGGTCTGTTCCTGGAGCCAGGACCACTTCTATCCTCTGAGAGTCCCTGGTCCATACAAAACAAGAAGACCGGACTCCAAGCCAGACATCTGAAGGTTGAATAGCCCTCATAGGGCATCTTGCCCCACCCTGTCCTTGTACAGATCAGGAAACAAAGGCCCACAGGTTGATAGACACTTGTTCGAGGTCACACAGCCCATGAGGGGCCCTGCCTCTTACCCAAGTGAAGACTTGTTGCCTGTAAAAGACAGCATGCCAATAGCCCTCCTTCCCAGATGGTGCTAGTGGTAAAGAACCTGCCTGCCAATGCAGGAGACATAAGAGATACGGGTTCGATCCCTGCCTGGGTCGGGAAGATCCCCTGGAGGAGGGATGGCAACCCACTCCAGTATTCTTGCCTGGAGAATCCCATGAACAGAAGAGCCTGGCAGGCTTGGCAACCCACTCCAGCATTCTTGCCTGAGAAATCCCATGGACAGAGAAGCCTGGTGGGCTACAGTCCATAGTGTTGCAAAGAGTTGGATAGGACTGAAGCGACTTAGCACAGTACAGACCAGAAGTGCTTGAGGGTCAGAGAAGGGGGAAAAAATGCAACCTGCCTAGAAGACTGAGCCTGCGCAAGAAAAAAGGAGAGAGAGGCTGCCGGTCAGGGGGACCTCTGGGCCAAGGGTTGGCAATCGGACTAGTGTGCATCACCAGGGGGTCCATCCCCTGCCCATACAAGAGGCCAGGCCACGAGGATCCCCTCTGTGAATCACCCTGGTGCCTCCTGAGACCAACCATTCTGCTGCTGAGCTATTCTGAGAATGTGGTTCTTCCTGCTCCTGAACTGAAACTCGGCCGCCCGAGGCTGCGCCCGCTGGTCAGAATTCTGCTGTCTGGGTCTCCAGAAGGAGCATCAACCCAGAGCCACTGGGGTAGGGGAGCGGTTCTACCAAAGTTCTCGCCAGTGAGCCATCTCCTACTTCTCCTTGAGAACCCATCAGACACTCCCTCCTCTGGGGAGTCATCCTTCTCCCTCAAGCAAGGTTCATTCCTTCCTTTATTCAACTTATTTTTATTTTTGGCTGCGCTGGGTCTTTGTTGCTTTGCTTAGATGCAGTAAGTGGGGTCTGCTCTTCGTTGCAGTGTGCAGGCTTTCTCACAGCAGTGGCTTGTCTTGTTGCAGAGTATGGGCTTTAGGGCACCTGGGCTTCAGCACTGCAGCTCACTAGCTCAGCAGTAGTTATAGTCCATGGGCTCTAGACCGAGAGTTCAACAGCTGTGGCACAGGAGCTTAGTACTCCGAAGCATGTGGAATCTTCCCAGACCAGGGATTGAACCTGTGTCTCCTGCATTAGCAGGCAGATTCCCATCCATTGCACCAATAGGGACGTTCCCTTCATTCTTATTTTCAACCAACGCCTATCTATTGATGTGCTGGGAACTATTGCTATGTTGGGAAGATCTAGGGACAAAACCCCCGCCCTAGTGGAGCCGAAAGCCTAGGAGGGAGAGAGGAAAACACATTGACCAATACACACCATGATAGCTGTGTTTTTCCCAAGAACTCTGTAGCCAAGTTTTATATGTTACGTTTGGCAATGATGTTGGCTTTTTGGTCTCTTTTCATATAGCACAGTGACCCCTGTCTTGCCTTTAAAAAAAAAAAAAAAAGACAACAAGTTTTTAAAATGCCCAGGTCAGTGGTCTTCCAGAATGTTCCACATTATAGGTGAGTGTGAAGTTTCCCTCTAGTGTTATTTACCCTCTTCCTCTAAATCTGGTATCGCTTGTAAGTGGAAGTTAGGTGGAGAGCACAGATTGGCAGACATTTTCTGTAAAGGAGCAGAAAGCAAATATTTGGGGCTTTGCAGCGCATACAGTCTCTGTTGCAAGCATTCAGCGCCGCCACTGTAGCATACACACAGCACGCAAATGAAGCACGGCTACGTTTCAGTGCAACTTTATTTCAGGATGTTGAAACTGAGATTTAATGTAATTTTCGTATGTCACGCAATATTATTCTTTGATTTGGGGGAACCATTTAAAAATGTAAAAACCGGGACTTCCCTGCTAGTCCAGTGGTTAAGAATCCGCTTGCAACGTAGGGGACACCAGTTTGATCCCTGGTCCGGGAAGATCCCACAATCTGCAGGGCAACTAAGCCCACCCACCACAGCTGCTGAAGCCCCGACACCTAGAGCCTCAACAAGGGACACCGCCGCAGTGAGAAGCCAGAGTACAGCAATAAAGAGTAGCTCCCACTCGCTGAAACCAGAAAAAACCTGGATGTAGCAACGAAGACCCAGCACAACCAAAAAAAATTAGCAAATTTTTTTTTTTTTATGTAAAAACCATTCACAGTTCACGGGCTGCACAAAAACAGGCAGAGACCGTCTTTGACCCATGGTTTGCTAAGCCCTGATTGGATTTAGGTTAAGCATCTGTAACAAGAATTCTTCATAGTGATGGTGATTATCTAACAGTCATTGAAGGAGGAGGCACAAGGGCCAACTTACACGAGTTACGGCTGAGTTATGGGATGTCCACTAAATCTCTCCATTGAAAAGAGAGAGCCTCTCTGCAGAAGCCCGTCAGCCGTGCAGGACTCCTTCTGCATCACGTGAATACTGTTCCTCACAACCTTTCACCGAGGCACTTCCCCGGTGGTCAAGTGGTTAAAAATCCGCCTGCCAAGGCAGGGGACATGGGTTCCTGGCTGGGGAAGCTCCCACATGCTGCAGGGCAACTAGGCCTGTGCACCACAACTACTGATGCCCACGTACCTTAGAGCCCATGCTCCAAGACGCGAGAAGCCGCCACAGCCAGAAGCCCAACACCGCCAGCTAGAGAGTAGACCCCACTCTCTCTAATGAGAGAAAGCCCACATGCAGCTATGAAGACCCAGCACAGCCAAAAATAAACTAATCTTTTTAAAAAGTTAAAAACAAACCCATTTACCTAGTGTTTTTGGCACCTTCAATACACTGAATTGGGTGTATGAATTGGGTGTATGAATCAATACATCTCAATTTATAAGTTGAAGCCAGAACCCCAATGTGACTATCTTTGAAGATAGGGCCCTTGTGGAAATAATTAAGCTTAAATAAAGCCATAAGGAGCTTCCCAGGTGGCACAGTGATGAAGAATCCACTTGCCAATGTAAGACACGCAGGAGACATGGGTTCAACCCCTGGATTGGGAAGATCCCCTGGAGGAGGAAATGGTAACCCACTCCAGTATTCTTGCCTGGGGAATCCCATGGACGGAGGAGCCACGGGGTCGCAAAGAGTCAGACACTGAGCATGCATTCATGTACCCAAAGCCATAAAGGTGGGGCTCTAATCCAGTGGGTATCCTGATAAGAAGAGACAGTGGACAGTGCCTTCTCTCTCTGCCAGGTGAGAACACATAGAGACGGTGGCCATCTGCAAGCCAGGAAGAGAGTTCTTACCAGAAACCCACCTTGATCTGGAACTGCTAGCTTCCAGAACCCTGACAAATAAATGCTTACTGTTGGAGCCACACAGTCTATGGCTTTGGTATGGCAGACCGAGGTGACTAACGCAACATCATTGAGAGTTCTTGCCTAAATCGATTATCAGTTGAGGTAACAAGATGAAGCTTTTCTAGTTCTCAGATTCCTGCTAGTATATTAGTTGGCATTTTTCTACAAAGAAAAGCTTTCCTTCAAGTAGCAATGAACTGCAGCCTCTCCAAAAAGAGGCAGGATAAATGCTACATTTTCTAAAGGATAGTTTGGAGTTGTTTGTTTTTTTTTTTAATTTTTTATGGGAACTTCTAGAACCTGTTTGTATGCTGACAGGTTAATTCTTTAGAGAGGGAGAGACACAGCGTAAGAGAGGAGGTCACAGAAGGCGTGAAGTCCTAAAAAGGTGGGAAGATGTGGAGTGCAAGTGGAGGAAGGAAGGGGAGGGCAGAAGAAACGATGTGAACTGGTCATCTGGGCAGATGTACAAGGCCAGCTTACTAAGAAATGTGCCGGAGGATTGCTGGGCCTGGTTGCATACATGCTAAGTCGCTTCAGTCGTGTCTGACTTTATGCGATCCTGTGGACTGTAGCCCGCCAGACTCCTCTGTCCAGAATTCAGAATTCCTCTGAATTCTCCAGGCAAGAATACTGGAGTGGGTTGCTATGCCCTCCTCCAGGAGATCTTCCTGACTCAAGGACTGAACCCATATCTCTTACGTCACCGGCATGGGCCCGCAGGTTCTTTACCACGAGCACCGCCCAGGAAGCCCACTGGGCCTCGTCAGTGTTGTTGGAACCTGGGAGCTGTCACCCTGTCTGTCTGGCAGGTGCTTTTCTCCTCCAGACCCAGAGAAGGTGGATGGTTTGATTGCTGTAGGTCTGGGGATTTCCAGGCAAGCACCCTGGAGGGTGAGGGGCGTGGCAAAGGGGCACCATCACAACTGACCACAGAATCCAATATGGTTGAAAACAGAAGTGAGAGCAAGAGAGTGATGGCTGGATGGGAAATGGATAGGAGTGCACAGCTACTTGCTAGCCCTTGGTTTTTAGTTTTGATATCAGTTTTCAGAATTGATTTAAAGGAACATGCAAGCATGGGAACTGTGAGCACTAATGACAGTGAGGGAGGGTGTCCAACAGGCCCCTCCTGTGGCCTCTTTGTCCTGTGCCCACCGTGGGGAGTAAGTGCCACATGGAGGGCAGGGACTGGATCTGACTCCTGTTCGAGCCTCCACCACCCAGCCTGGCACGGGCTAGTGACAGGGAAGGTTGAGTTTGATTGACTGAATTGAAAGAATGATAGCAAACACTTTATATAGCACTCACTATGTACAGGTCACTAGTACACATGTACAAGTCACTTACTATGTCTGAGCACACTGATTTCTCCCAAGACTCCTGTAAGGTAGACTTCCATTTTTCAGATGAAGAAATGGAAGCACAGAAAGCTAAAATAATTTGTCCAAAGTCATGGAGCTAGAAAGAGGCAGAGGTGATCCACAGACCAGGCAGTCTGGGCCCAGAGAGCCCGTATTCCTCATCACTAGGTTATTCTGAATGGATGAATGAGAGTCATAGAATCGGCTTGTCTCTGTGCTGGGTGAAGCCAGGTATCTCTTGTGGTCAGAGCCCAGATCTGGTCAAGAGAGAGCCAAGACAATCATCAATGAACTGAGAACCACTCTGTTCTAGATTGTGACGATAGCCATGAAGGAGACAAACTCGGTGCTAAGGGCAAGAATAAAGGGACCTCCTTAGATGACATGGTCAGGGACGGCTTCTCTGAAGAGGCAGCACTTCAGGTAAAGGATAGAAAAGAGCCAGTGCTGTGAAAAACAAGGGAAAGAGTGTTCTAGGAAGAGGAAACTGCATATGAGAAGATCTTGAGGCAAAAAGTCAATGTATTCTAGGAACTGAAAAGGATTGCAGTGTGGCTGAAGAGGAAGATGGCCCAAAAGGAACTGAAGAGGTGGGCAGGGGCCACGACTCTTGCGAAGCCATGAAAAGGGTTTGGATTTAGTTATTTTTCACTATTATTGAATTGTATTTTTGTTATTCCAAGCAAAATGAGAAGTAAGCCGTTAGAGTTGGGTTTTTGAGTTTGTTTGTTTGCCATTAACGTTTTAAGCAAGGAACTTATGTGGTCTGATCTGCATTTTAAAAGCAGAAACAGTTCTGTTCTTCCATTCATTTGGATATTCAGTCATTGATTCTTGGATATGTTCATTTGTTCTTTAGTTCTTACATTCAGTCATTTATTTTTCATTGGACTTTCACTTGTTTGCCTGTTAGTTCCTTTGCTTCTTGATTGACTCATGCACTCCTGTACTCAGAGAACCTGCCTCTCTGTGCCAAACCTTGCCTGGACTCCAGGAGCATTGCCAAAAACCAGACATAGTCCTTGCCCTTGAGAAAAACATATCCCACACCCCACACCCCAGGAACCAGTGGTCACCAGGCAAATGGTGCTGAGTGCTCTGCTGGAGATGAGAAGCCAGAACTTGAAGGATGCCAGGGCCTGATAGATTGTGGGGGGAGGGGGTCCTCAGGGACAGGGATCAGTGTCCTTCATGTCTGTGGTCTCTAAACCTGACAACTGACCGGCAATGGTAAATATGTTTGTTAATTGAACAGGTGGGGCAATGGTCAGGCAGGAAGTGCTTGATAGTGGAGGTGATAGTGTCCAGCCAGGGTGAAGCCACCCTCCCCAAGACCCTGCACCTCCATCTCCTCCCCTGTGTCTTCCTCCCCACTCTTCCTCCAATGAGAAAGGCATTCTTACCTGCACCCCACTGTTCTCTGCCATCCCGCAATCATATTGAGACATACCTGAGCACACGCATGTGCACAAACACACACAGGCATTCACATGCATCCCTGCTCACACACGCCTACATAATAGGTCCCCGTTGTTGATTCCAAAATTGCAGTCATCGTGTTCATTGCCTACAACCACACACTCACACATCTGTGCTTACACCCCCTCCCAGCCTCCCCACCATCCCAACACACATACTTCTCCACCAAACAGCCTTCCCACACACATCTCATCCTCCCCAGGCAAGAGAGATTCTTGTGGTCCTGGTTGAAGGCTGAAGAAGTAACAGTGGTGGAAATTGAACCCCAGGTTGAGGGGAGGGGCCTCGAACCCTACTAGTTGGAAAGGCTAGAACTGTTGTGATAGAAATTGCTATACTTCGCTTTTCTAAAAGGTAGGTGGGTGGGGGAGGCTGACACCTTCCTGCTTGCTCAGTGTAGCGGGATGACTGATTCCTCTGAAAAGCAGAGAAGGGTCTTCCGCTGCTCCTCACTGTCCTAAAACCTCTCCAGTGCCCACTCCCCAAAGATGGCAGAGCATGGTGACTGGAGACCAAGCGGCCCTGATAATAGCAGCCTTGGGTCAACTGGCTGTGAGAATTTGGGTTAAGGCCTGTCCCCGTGTGGTCCTCCACAGCTGCAAAGGCCAGAGGGCCGAGCAGTGGTAGAGAAATGCCCCCTCTTAACCTCAAATGCAATAATTCTAAATGAGCAGGTGCTTCTGGGTGTGAGGAGCCTGCCACTTTGAAGGGGGTCTCAGGGAAGTCTATGCTAAGAGTTCAGGTCAGCAGAGAGGTGCTGGGGTGGGGTCAAGGGTGGGCGGGGAGAGGCCTGGGAAAGCTGAGCAGCGGTAACTCCGGGGAGGTGGGAAGCGGGGGCGGGAGGGCCTGGGATGTGAGGGCCCCTCCCCGCTGCCGCCGGGCAGCTGGCTTGGGGCTGGGGCGTGACTGCAAATTCTCCCCGTCGCCACCGCCACCGCGCGCGCCGCCGCCTCTGCAATAAGAGAAGTCCGACGAGGCGGCTTCCTCCTCCCTGACCAGAGGGGGACCGCGGTCAGAGGCGGGCAGCACCCCCGTTTGCTCGCCCCCACCCCTTTCGGCACTCGTGGCTGCTGGGAGCCCCGGCCGGCTAGCCTCAGGGTCAGTCAGAAGCGGTTTCGCCTGGGACCAGGTAGGAGCCGTCGGGGGAGCTGGAAGGGCCGGCGGTGCCCCGCCCCCAACCCCTTCGTGGTTAGGAAGAAAGGGGGACGTGGGGTGCGGAGAGGAAGCCCTAAACTTGGGGAGGAGAGCTGAGGGAGTAGAAGGCCAAAGGGACCTCACCCCGAAAAGGACATAAGAAGGAAAACGGAGAGACCCTGGAGAGTGAAAAACTGATACAATTTGGGGAGAGGGCTGAGGGAACGCGGGGAAAGGAGACTAAAAGGACCCGCCCCCCAAAAAAGATCTGGTGGGAACCTGCAGAGACGAAATTGGGAAAGGGCTGAGTCGGAAGAGGGAAACTGGGGGGATCCCCAAAAGGATCTGGGTTGAGAAACTAAAAGGGACCTTTAAAGTGAGAATCTGGGGAGAACCTGAGGGGTCTGGAAGAGAGGAACGACTTTTAGGTGGGCGGGGAGGGAGTCTGCCAGAAAGGAGTCAAGGAAAACCGTTGCTGGAGGACGCGGAATGTGGATCGCAATCCCGAGGGTCCAGGAAGTCTCTCTATCCGAAATCAGCGGAAGTCGGAGGTGGGGTGAAGCCAGCGGCCGGGAGGGGAGGGGAGGCTATCACAAGCGCCCCCCTAGACGCTGCAGCCCCGCACAGGTGGGCGGGTCCCGGCTGGCGAGGGGACTCCTGCAACGCGCAGGAGGCGTGGGTCCAGGTTTCCTGGGGAAGTCCCCGCCCTCGGCAGGGATGGGCCTCTCTGGGTGCCCCCTCCCCGCCCGCAGCGGTGATCTCGGTCCACGTTCCTCTCGGGATCCGGGAATTGCTGGCCGCCCCGACGGAAATCCTGCCTTTGACCGCGATTGCCGGGAGGGGCTGTCTCCACGGTTACAAGAGGGCGGAGGGACTGAGCCCTGCGCTGGGCAGCCGCGGGGCTCGACGCCCGCGCTGCCCTCTGTGGGCCCCTCCCCCGCCCCCATTTTGAGTCCTTAGTTGGGGGCGAGCTGTGGGGCAGAGAAGTAAGGCGACGATGTGCAAGTGTTCAGGGATCGGGGCGGCGGGAGATCTGCAGTCTCAGGGTCTTAGCCAGACTGGAACCTTGATTGCTGTGTGACTTTAGGCAAATTATGGGCCCTCTCTGGGCCTTAATTTCCTCATTTGCATTATGTAGGAAATTACCCCTGCCCCTACCCAGCTTCCACCCCCCAGCTTATCCCCAGTCGTGGGACTCGGGTGCAGTAAGCAGTTTCTCCCACCCCCATCCCCCACCCCACCCGGTGTCTTGGGGGTAGCCTCTTCAGTTTCTCATAAGCATAGAGCTGGACCAGAAAGCCTGACAGGGCCTCCAGGGACAAAAACACAGGTGACTTCTTATAAAATAAATATTTGTGGGTCTGTTGAGGCCCCATACTGGGAAAGTCAGCCAGTTTGAGACTGTCCTTGACCCTCCCCCCGCCTTTTCTTTTTTTTTGGTGATTTTTTGTGTGTGTGTGTTTATGGTATAAACACTGGTTTGTCAGCAAGTTTTGCTCTTCTCAATTCCAAATAATGCAAAGTTCAAGAATATGCATTTTATTGCAACTTTGTTTTCTTTTTTTAACTGTTTTATTTAAAAAAAAATGTTTGGCCATGCTGTGCCACATGTGGGATCTTAGTTCCCCAACCAAGGATTGAACCCATGCCTCCTGCATTGGAAGCGTGGAGTCTTAACCTCTGGACTGCCAGGGAAGACCTGAAACTTCGTTTTATTGAAACCAGTGATCCCTGAGTCTTTTGACATCCTTCCATCTGTGAGTGTGGTGGTGGGAGAGCGAGGCTCTGTTCCCACTTCTCAGATGGGAAGATGGAGGTTCGGGAGTGAATAACTGACAGGTCAGCAGTAGGGACCCAGAAGCCGGGGTATCCTGTCCCTGATGTGGTGAAGGATGTAGACAGAACTGAAGCCTACATTCTCTCCTCATCCCGACCAAATTCCATTGCCCTCTGGAGAGGAGAGGGGAGCCAGGGGGGCAGTGGTGAAAAAACATATGGGTTTCCTGGGCTGTGTGGCTGGTTCTTGCTTCCCAGTGGGTGTGAAGCTGTGAGGGAGGGTGGAGAGTGTTTGTGAGTATGGTTTGGGCTGTGAGTGAATGAGCTTGAGCGTGTGAGCATGTGTGTGGGTGTTTGGGTGTTCTCTGCAGCCACCTGGGGCTGATGTGGCAAAGGAAGTGGCCAGACCTTGGGAGGATGGGCAGGGGGACCCCAGGGCGGGGGAAAGAGGACCCAGGGCCCTTCCTGCACAGTCACCCAGGCTGGCCTCTGACCGGACCTGGGGAAGGGGACTTCCTGTCTGGCCGCGCTGTGAAATTCAGACTCCTACTCCGTCAGTTCACCCTGGACCAACTCATGGCTTTCCATCCCCCAAGAATCTCAGGTCCCTCAAGATCTCTATTTTAGAGGCTAGTGGGTAGGTTTTCAGCAACCGATGAGAAAACACTTTTACCAACAAGAAGTGGAGAAAATTCAGCTGACACGGTGAGGACCCTGCGGACGGGAAAGCTAGTGTGGCCCCTCCCTCACCCCCACACACTGGCCTTACCAGAGTGATAGAATCAGAGCCGGCTTTGTCTTCTTAGCCCCTGGGTGTTAGGGGTGGGGGTGATAAGGCCTGAGTGATGTGAGATGGTTGGAGGTTCTATGAGAGATGAAGGCCTCAGTGAGGGAGATGGAGGCTCGGGAAGGGCACTAAAACCAGGGAGGGGTGGAAGGTCTCAGTGAGGAATGGAAGCCTTCATCAGAGGGGCCAGGCCTTGGTGAGGGATGGGCTGCAGGGAGCCTGAGACTTGGGCCTGCCCACCGGGCCAGCCTGAAGCCCTGAGGAGAAGCCGGAACTCTTGCTGGATGGTGGTTTCCTGTGCCTGTTCAGTCCCAGTTCCCTTTTGGTGAAATCCCCCAGGCGGCTGGGCCAGCTCAGCCCTCCTACCTCACCCCGAGCACTTCTCTTTCTTCTCTGCCCCATCACGTCTCCTCCCTCGGCCTTGGAGGGGGCTTCCTCAAGGGAAGGGATCAGAAGTGAAAGTTCACAGAGCAACTACAGTGCACCCGGTGCTTTTAGGGGCTTGACCGCAATTGAGGCTCAGGAGCAACCCCAGGAGGCAGAGATTTAGATTCCTATTTTCTAGGCAAAGAAACTGCAGCTCAGCGAGAAGTGAAGCGACCTGCCCAATGTCTCAAGTCGGGTAGAATTTGAGCCGAAATCAGTCTCCAGATCCCACAGATACTTGGCAGAAGTCAGGGGGGAACAGGACATCCTGTGTCTACATCAAAGCCCTGATGTGCTGTTGGCAAGTATAGACCTCAAGAAAGGATGGGTGCATATGGGGCTCCTATGTCCGGGAGGAGGGGTGGGAGGTGGACAGGTTCTCCGCTTTGTGGCCAGCAGCCATATATATGGCAGGGGTGGTATGATCAGTTGTCCAGGGACTGGGTAGGAAATATGACATTCACCAATCAGGGAGAGCATGACCCCTCTGCTCAGGCTTTGGAGAGCACAGCTGGAAACAGAATTCTGTACATGAATTGATAGTCCTGGCTTTGAATCCCAGGTCTGGCTGTTTGACCTCCAGCAACTCACTTCCCCTCTCCACACAAGAGAGAGGTAGACTGATAAATCATCCCTGGGGGCCCTTCTAGCTTTGCTGCTTGTGGTTCTCAGCCTCCCTTAATTACACTGGCCAAGAGCCTTCCCAACAACTGCACAGAAGATAGAGATGCAAAAACAGAGGCTCAGAAGGCTGATGTCATTCAACCAAGGCCCCAAAACTCGGGAGGGCCACACAGAGGGGGAGATGCTGAAGGTGGGAACACCATGGTCCAGGATTGGACCTCAGCTCTGACATCCACAGCCTGATTTTGACCCAGATCAGACTTTGGAAGCCAACTCCTGTCAACCAGATGTTCAAGAGGCCTGTTTATTAACAGACTCAAGTCCCTGCAGTAACCAGAACGCTTGTGGCGGGTCTCTGAGCCGCTCCCTTTGTAAGCAGGCAAACTATATCGGTGCTATGACAAGAGAGACCTGGATTCAGATTCTAAGGGCTATTGAAAATTGGTGGTTGCTGACAGACCCTGGGCAGGTCACTTCCCCCGCGCTGGGCTGTAATGAGGATTCAGGGTGTGTAGCACGGGGCTTGGCACTCTGTGAGGGCTCATGAAGGTACATACTGTATTGATTTCACGAGGACTTCAAAATACAGCAGTGCTTATGATGGACGTTGGAGCCAAATTGATTGGGGTTGTGTTTTAGCTTCCCCTTATTCGCTGTGTAGGTAGTCTTTGGGAAGTTATTTAACACCTTTGTGACTTGGTTTCCTTATCTGTAAAATAGGGGTAATAATAAAACCTACCTCATAGGGTCACTAAATAAGATCAATCATGGGACTTGCTTGGCATTGTGCCAGGCACAGGGTGAAGCGAAGTGAAGAGAAGTGAAAGTCGCTCAGTCGTGTCCGACTCTTTGCAGTCCCAGGGACTGTAGCCTGTCAGGCTCCTCTGTCCATGGAATTGTCCAGGCCAGAATACTGTAGTGGGTGGCCATTCCCTTCTCCAGGGGATCTTCCCAACCCAGGGATGGAACCCAGGTCTCCTGAATTTCAGGTGGATTCTTTACGGTCTGAGCCACCAGGGAAGCCCCAGGCACAGAGTAGGTGTTTAATACATTAGCGTTTTAAAACTAATAGTTGTCGCCTCCCCACCCGCTTCCCCAGATTTCTAGGAAGTCAAATTATGCTCCTAGGCATTGGTAGCTTGTAGCTAAGATGAGAGCTAGGAGGACAAAGATTCCTGGGGGCTGTTTTCATGCAGATGCCAAGCAGAGAGGACCCTCCGTGTTCCCTTTCTCTTTTCTCTTTCGTTCTGTCTCTACCCCTCTGTTTCTCAGCCTCTGTCCCCCTCTGTCTCGCTGCCTCTCATTTCAGTCTCTGTTTGTCTCTTTGTTTCTTTCCGGCAGTGGTGTGCTGGAGCCAGCTACCTAGTACCGGCCCTGGGGAGCTGATTCTGCAAATCTCTTTCCAGCCCAGCATTTAGCAAGTCACTTCGGTAACTTGAAATCGGCCATGGTGGGAATATTTACACCATGGAAATCAGCAAATGCTACAAATCTGGGCCTTTTTATTCCCCTGTTTCTTTTAAGAGTCAGTGTACCAGCACGGACACGACTGAGCGACTGAACTGAACTAAACCGATACCAACACACCCTCACCCCTGCCCCCGCTGCCCACGCCATCAGCCTTGCCAGGGCTCTCCCTCTGCCTCCTTCTTGGAGGGTCTCTGAACCCCCTCCCCATTCCAGGTTTGCAGAATTCAGGGATCCTCTTAGGCTGATTTTTAAAGATGGGGGTAACATATACCTGTGTATTGTTGGCAGTGGCGGCATCATGTCTAAGTGGGGACTCAAGAGATCGTGTAAGTTTGAAACTCGTATTGAGAGGAGCTCTGTGTGGGTCTGTGACTGGGGGAGAGGAAGACTGCATATATCTCTGGGTTTCCTGGTGGAGGCTCATTACACCTGTGTGTGCTTGAAGGAATGGCTGGAATCCTCTGTGTCTGTGACCAGGCAATGGAGAGAAGTGGTTCAGATCCTGGAACCAAACGCCAGGATACCTCATCTGTGTGGCCTTGAGCAAGTTTCTAAACCACTCTGTGCCTTGGGTGCCTTAGCATTAATAATAATACTTAACCTTGTAGAGTTGTCGTGAGAATAAGCTGAGGTAATATGTATAAAGTGTTTAATGCAGTGGCTGACATAGAGGAAGGCTGTAATGGGAGAGGCTGTGTGTGTGTGTGTGTAGATGGGTGAAGGCTGAAGGTGTGTGTCTATTCCTAGATGTCTATGTCTGTGAATCTGTACAGAGGAGCTCAGAGACTCCATGTGAGGCTCTGTTGTGTAGCCGAGGTGACGGGGGTGTCTGAGAATGTGTTGGCACGGCTGTGTGCCGTCTGAGGTGTGTGCGTGTCTTCCTGTGAGAAGACCTCCATTCTCACCCTGTAGGTTGTGTTTTCCTCTTACCCCCATCCGTCCCCTGAGTGCCTGAAATCCCCTCCCTTGGCTGGAGATGCCCCTCCTCCACCCCTGTGTCTATACTCTCCGTGAGCCTCACCAGCCCTGTAGCACCTTGGAGCCCTTCAGACAGTGGCTTCACCCCAGGGGAGGGGTCCTGAGGTCTGAGGCGAAGATCTCGGCAATGGCTTGGTGAACAGGGGCTATTTTAGAGCTCAAACCACAGCCCGCCTCGTAGTTCACCACATGGGTGTCACCCCCTACACATACACGGGAGAACGGCTGCAGCGGAGCATGAGACAGGCTGGTGGGTCTAGAGCGGGGGTCACAAGGCACTGATGTGACAGGGCCATCAGCCAAGCAGCTAGATCTGGTGGATCCAGGAAGGCTTCCTGGAAGAGGTGAGTAGTGCTGGCTGGACAGGTGGGACTGGACCCATAGAGAGGAGGGGGGGATATCCATAAAGGGAACCAGACTCAGGAGTCCGGAGTCAAGAAAGGCAAGGCGGGACACCTGTCCCGAGGGTCCTCTGGGAGAAACGAAGGCACACTGGGTTGGCCCCACCCTGGAGCTCACATCTGAGGAAGTCGAGCCCTTTCCCCGGCAGTTCCTCTCTAAGTGTTGCAATGGCGGAGTTTCTGGCAGGGCGTGGAGAGCCCTTGCTCAATGACCTGCCTGCCTTGTCACTCAGAGGACACAGCTACCAGGAAAGCCTTGGCTCCCTTGGGGGCACCCCAAGTCAGACCTGGTGGTCCTGACTTCGGACTTGGGCCTTTCCGTGGTGTGGAACAAGCTCTGGAGGTAGGAGTCCTCCTTCCCTCGGCTACTCAATGTAGTCCTGGGGTTGCTGGGGTTTACCCAGACCAGGATGGGTGCCAAGGCAGAGCCCAGAGGGAGGGCTTGGTTTTAGAAGACAGTGATCAGAGGCCTAGGGGGAACTGAACAGGGCTGACAGAGACCTGGGTCTAACCCAGAGATGTGCATACGTGAGTGTACGAGTCTGTTAGCCTGAGCGGGCAACCTGTGTGCATGTGCATGTGTGCACGCTACCGTGCACCGGGGCTTGGGCTCATGTGGCTTAGTTGTGTTGCTGTGTGGTGGTGCTGCTGAGCCCGCTCACGCAGGGGTGTGTGTGTGTGTTGCGTGTGACTCTGCTGCTCATGTGCTAATGTGTCAGGTGGAGATGAGTGTGAGAGGGCTGGCGTGGGTGGTGGGTCTTGTGTGAGGGTGGATGTTTAAATGAGCCATGGAGGCCAGGACGAAAAGGAAGGAGGAGTCCTGTCGGGGCAGAGCCCAGGCCCCTGGCTTCCCTGGAGAGGACGGGCTTGGGCATCTGGCCGCCAGAAGCCTGGCAGGGACTTCATCTTCCGTGTCCTCTGTCTCGCCCTCAGGTCTCCGGCCCCTCCCAAGGACCATGCCGCAGCCCCACTGACGCAGGAGTAGGGGCCTGAGGGGTGAGTGGGGGCTGAGGGCTCCCCGGGTCAGGAAATGGGGTGGCGGTGGCCTCTCTGGGCCCCACAATTCCTCACAGCCCCTTCCTCCTACAAGGGCCCTGTTGCTAGGTAACAGATGGGGGAGCCAGAGTGAGGCAGCTTGAAAGGCCAGAGGCTGGACCCACGACAGGAAATGGCCTTGATCCCCCTCTGCAGGGACTCTCCAGGTGCAGGCACACAGCCCTCACACGCACTCACACACAAACACGCATCGACACACAGACATGCGCACACGCACGGACACGCACATACCCACACGGACTGATGCAGACCTGCACACACAGATACACACACGCAGACAGGCACAAGTACTCCCACACAGGGCCACACGCATGGTCATGACACACAGACGCACTCACTCACACACGCCTGCAAACACAGACACACACACCCATGCTGACACAGAAACGTGTGCATATGGACACACTCCAACAGACATGAGCACACAGAGTCGTTTCACACAAGAACGTCCACACACTCACATACACAGAGACACAGACATTCACAAAGAGCTGCCCAGACACACACAAAGACACGCACCCACAAGCAAACTCACAAATACTCAGAGACACAAGAAAGATACACACACAAGCACTCTGAGGGGGTCATAGAAACCCAACACACTGAAGCAATAGGAGGCAAAAACATATAAATAAACACAGAAACATCCCGAAACAGAAAACCAGTCCCGTAGAGGAGATACATACTCTCCAGAAACACTAAAGCAGCTGTAGGGGTGGACGGAATGGTGACCCCGCCCCCCTTTATCCCTCCACTTGGGGAGGACCCCCTCCCCCCAGGCCTGAGCAAGGCAGCTGCACGCCTGTGTGCGTGTATGTCAGTGTGCGTGCACGTGTTCCTAGGGTGGCAGGTTTCACAGGGACCCCCGAGTGAAGCATGCCCCCCTTCTATAGCAGGGCACCTGGCATGGGCTGTGTGTTCTGCAAGAAGCTGGAGCCGGGGGCCAAGGAGGATGGTAGCCTAGAAGGGGACTTCAGGAGCTATGGGGCTGCAGACCGCTATGGCCCCGACCCTACTCAGAGCCGGCCTACATCTTCCTTTCCCCACATCCCCAACTACAACAGCTTCTCCCCTCAGCCCGCCAGCTCCACCTTCCTTGATGCGGGCACCATCCGGGGCATCTCAGGTGAGTCCAGGGGGCTGGAGGCAGGCACTGACTGGACCCTCGCAGGACCTCGGGGGAGGAGAGACTTGGCCTTGTCCTTCGTAACCTCCAGGATGACTTGGGAGACACAGCCCTGCTTTTAGCGTCCAGTCTGAGGGAGTGCGTCCAGCCCTACCCTCAGAAACCCCCATCTGAGGGGCAGACAGAGCTCTGTTCCCCGTCTGACAAAAGGTCTCTGAAGACAGTTACCAGTGGGATGTCTGCTTGGTGGGGGAGAGCAGAAGGGACTCCCAGGGAGCCCCCAAGGGAGGAGGGATGAGCTCAATGGTGTGTGTCCTGAATCCATGAGGTCCAAATCAGAAATCCACTGGATTCCAAAGACCTTTGAGCTCCAGGGCACTGTCACAGTAGGGAGGCAGAGCGCCTGTATGGGGAACAGGACTCTGGGGGTGCAGCCTCTGGGGGGCCCTCTGATGAGTAACCCTGGCTCTGCAGGGGTTGGGGTGACCATGTTCATCGCCCTTTATGACTATGAGGCCCGAACGGAGGACGATCTCACCTTCACCAAGGGCGAGAAGTTCCATATCCTGAACAACACGTAAGTGATCAGGGCCCCCCAGCTCAGGACCCAGAGAGGAATCTTACCTGGTCCTTGTCCTCAGGAAATGCCAGTCTAACTGGAGAAGGAGACATGACAATAACAATCTCTGGGTAACTGCTACTATGTAGGGGAAGCCTGAGGAACTATGGGCACGGAAAGACTACCAACCAGGGCCTCGAGGGTAGCAGTGATCAGGGCAGGCTTTCTGTAGGAGGTGATTTCTAAACTGAGACTAGAAAAATGAAGAGACATTGAAAGAAGAGGTAACAAAAAAGGAAGAGAGTTAGAATGAAACTAAATGATGACTTCTGGAAACCACCAAGTGGTTCAGTATAGGAGGGTCATAAAGTCTGAAGTGCAGAACAGATCCTGGAGGACTGGGTGGGAATAGATTCCGCAGGGCTTTTTAAGCCATCTTGAGGAGTCTGGATTTTATCAAGAAGGAAATGTAGCCATTGGAGGGGTTTTTAATGGGGAAGTGACCTAGTTAGCTGTTCACTGCCTGCCCAAACCCCAGCCCAGCTGAGGTGCCAGAAAAGAACGCCAGGAGGCCCAGATGTCCCCACACATACTCCTTCTGCGGAGAAAAATCTCCCAGGGCAGCTGCAGTGGCTGGGGGCAAAACAGGCAAAAGCCCTGGGGGTGGTGTGTTCAGGGTGAGAGGTTGGCAGGGCCAGTGTTCGCCTGATCCTTGATGTGACCCTGCCTGGCCCCACGGTGCCCCAGGGGCTAGGTTGCCAACGAAACCCTCTGTTCTGTTTCTCCAGCGAGGGTGACTGGTGGGAGGCTCGGTCCCTTAGCTCCGGACACACTGGCTACATTCCCAGCAACTACGTGGCCCCTGTGGACTCCATCCAGGCTGAAGAGTGAGTAAGGATGGGGGGACGCCAGCCTTAAGGGCAGGGCTCTGGAGTCCAGATTCAAGGCCACTCTTGAGCAAGTTGCAGCTGCACTCTGAGCCTGTCTCCTTATCTATAATCCTGTAAGGTCATTGTGAGGATACGAGGAGATAAGAGAGATGATACTAACAGTTGGTAATATTATCCAGCACGTACCTTGTTCTGAGCACTATTCAGAGTGTTTTCTGTGTATTAACAAAGTCTGAAACTAATACTATACTGGTTTGCAAATGAGGAAACTGAGGCAGAGAGAAATTAAATATCCTGCCCAAGTTCACATGGCTAGTAAGTACCTGGAGCTGGTATTTGAACCCAGCTAGTCTGGCTACATTTGCTAAGCGTTATATATATATGAAAGTGAAAGTTAGTCGCACAGTCATGTCCAACTCTTGGCGATCCCATGGACTGCAGCCTGCCTGGCTCCTCTGCCCATGGAATTCTCCAGGCAAGAGTACTGGAGTGGGTTGCCATTCCCTTCAGCCCAGGGACTGAACTTGGATCTCCTGCGTTGGAGGCAGATTCTTTCCCAACTGAACCACTAGGGAAGCCATATATAAATACATATTCTCTCAGCGATAACAACAGTGTACAAGCTTTTTAAAAAACTGTGAAGTGCTAAACACATAGAAGGAGACATTACTTAGAATTAATTCTGTTAAGGAATCAAAGAAATATCATTTTTTAATACCCTGATGAAATTGAGATACTGTGACAGGTACTTTATATACCTTGATTCATTTAATTCTCTATGGATTTTACGGATGAGGAAACTGAGGCTCACAAACACTTTTTATTTAGCTTCACATATACATCCATATATAGGAAAAGTAGAGATTGGAGAGACCGCAGAGTAGGAGTCACGAGGACTTGGTGACTGATTTGCTGCTGGGTTGTGGGAAGTGAGAGGAATCCAAAGTGACCCAAAGGCTTCTTGTGGAGCCAAGTGGGTGCTGTTTGCTAAAGTGGGGAACCCAGGAACAGGTACAGATACATGAGGAGGGGTTTGCTTGTTAGGTGGAATTCATGGAGGGGAACACTCACAATTAGGTCAGCAGTTAGATTGGGTATGCTTTGTATGAGAACTGCCCAGCCCATGCTAAGCCATGTGCTTGCATTAGCCCAGATGAAGGGGCATCCTTTTCTAACCATCACTGAGATTCCTTAGTTTGTTGGCTGTGGCTCTTGCAGAGGTCACGCCTGGGCTGGGGTGGAAATTCAGGACTCTTCAGAGTGGAAAGAATCATCAGAGCTGCACAGAGGAGTGAAGGAAGAAAATGAAAGAGACTGGTCCTAGGACCCAACTCTGGAAAAAGCTGGACATGAGGGAGAGGGAGCTATTGGCAGACCAGGCCAAGCCAAGTCAGAACAACCAAGAAGGCAGAGGGGAGGTTTCAGGAAACAAGAGAGGGAATGTCAGAAGCTGCCACTGGATTTGGCAACAGGGTTGACCTTGGTCAGACATCCCTCCGCGTGAAGTCAGGGTGGAGGCCAGACAGCAGAGCCTGGGAGGGAGTGGGAGGTGAGGAAGCAGAGACCCAAGTGTGAAGGGCTTTTTCAAGTGAAGGAAGGTGAGAGATACAGCAGAACGTTGGTGGTAAGATAGAGCTTAGAATGGTTTCCTTTGGGGAAAGAAGAAGTGTGGCCACATGTAGGGGCTGGTGGGATGGAGAGGAGGCAGATGGGGGCTGGTCGCTGGGGGAGAGGTGTCCCTGAGCAGAGGCCAGTGGACGGGCTTCAGAGCTCAAATGGCATAAGGCCTTCATCCGGAGAGGGTGATAGGAGGCTTCTTGGAAGAGAGGAGAGGTGATGAGGCAGGTGAGAAGTCTGGGGGTCTACATCTCAGAGGCAGTGTCATGAAGCTCTGAGAGGTGCTCCGTGCAGCGTCGTGGTTAAGAGCGCTGTTGTGGTTAAGAGCGCAGGCCCGAGAGCAGACAGCTTGGGTTCCTATTCTGGCAGCAGAGCTTAAGAGTTGTGTAGCTCTGGGTAAGTTGCTTAACCACTAGGTATTTCAATTTCCTCATCTGTCTAATGGGGGTTAATAACAGTACTTATTTCACAATATTGTTATAAGAATGAAATGGATACACACATGTAAGACAGCAGAGCCTGACACAGAATAGGTGCCGTTATTGTTGTGTCAATGATTAAGGAAGTAGCTAAGATCCCGGTGTAAGGAGGGGGCAGAGCATTGAAAAAACTTGAGAATGTGATCTGTCTACACAGCTTCTCCTTTCCCCACCCTGCCTGCCTGCCTGGACACTACTCGCCAATACCTTTCCTTGTTCCCCAGACTGTGCTTAGTAACCAGGAATGGCTTGACAGTCCCAGAGTTCACTGAGACTGCCACCTCCCTTAATTTGAAAACTGTGCTCCTTTTAATTCAGCCCAAAATGATCATAAGCCAATTTAGTGATCAAATGACACCTGAGTCTTCTGTGGCACCTGTGGTCACTTTGGCTCTCCTCCCATTGTACTCTCACCATTGGCTCAAGGCTACAGTTCAGTCCCAGGAGGTATATCCAAGAGATAACAGGAATGCTTGAGGTCTCAGTTGAAGTTGAGACTTAGAACAACATCCAGACTTTAGAAAGTGGAGGAAAAGCAGCAGTCAGAACTGGGCAGGAGCAGTTCAAAAGAGGGAGAAGGGGACTTCCCTGGTGGTCCAGTAGTTAGGACTCAGCATCCTAACTACTGCCTTGGCCTGGGTTCAATCCCTGGGGCAGGGAACTAAGATCCCGCAAGTCATGCTCTATGGCCAAGGGGGTAAAAAAAGAAAGGAAGAGTAGAAGAAAAGAGTGTTGTCCTGGACGCCAAATGAGGAAAGGGTTTGAGGGGCATGTGGAGAGAGGAACCAGAGTGACTGCG
The DNA here is from genome assembly GCF_910594005.1 of Cervus elaphus. Lineage (NCBI taxonomy): Eukaryota > Metazoa > Chordata > Mammalia > Artiodactyla > Cervidae > Cervus > Cervus elaphus. The sequence continues at coordinate 10,293,556 of NC_057822.1, read as the reverse complement.
TGTGATGTTGGGAAAAGAAGTAGGGTGGGAGGCAAAGGTTTTAGATAGAGCTCATCAGCTAGCCTTGTGGGCAGGTCAGTTCTCCTCTCTGAACCTCAAGTTCCTCATCTGTAAATGAGCCTATGGAAGGAACTGTAGTGACCCCCTGATGACGTCTGGCAATTTTAATTCAGGAGACACTCAGAGAGGAGATTTCCCTAGTGGTCCAGTGATTAAGAATCCACCTTCCAATGCAGGGGACAGGGATTCGACCCCTGGTCCTGGAGCTGAGATCCCACGTGCTGTGGGGGCAACTAAGCCCTGGCACACAACTACTGAGCCCGCCCTCTAGATTGTGTGAGCCCCAACTAGGGAGAAGCCTTCACAGTGAAAGGAAGATCCCTTGCAGCCAAATAAATAAATAACTAAGAGGGAAACCCGGAGAGTGAAGAGGAGAAGCCTAAGCTTCATTGGGTAACTTCTGTGTGCCAGGCATTCTCTACATCTCTGCTCTGTGATCCTCCTTGTCAGGCTGCAAAGCAGGTGTGTGATCCCCATTTCATGGGTGAGGAAATCAAATCTTGGCTAGTGAGGTGACTTCTCCTGGGAGGCTCAGTTGGGGGTTGAGCCAGGTGTATCTGACTCTCGATGGCCTTTCCCAACAGGTGGTACTTCGGAAAGATCGGGAGGAAGGATGCTGAGAGGCAGCTACTCTCCCCAGGGAACTCCCGAGGGGCCTTTCTCATTAGAGAGAGCGAGACCACCAAAGGTGAGGGTTCTGCACTGCCCACCCAATGGGGGCAGGCTAGCCGTTTGGGTGGGGCTAGGAGCAATGGGCTTCCCTTGTGGCTCAACTGGTAAAGAATCTGCCTGCAATGCGGGAGACCTGGGTTCGACCCCTGGGTTGGGAAGATCCCCTGGAGAAGGGAAAGGCTACCCTCTCCGGTATTCTGGCCTGGAGAATTCCTGTATAGTCCACGCAAAGAGTCGGACACGACTGAGCGACTTTCACTTTCACTTCACTTTCAGGAGCAGTGGGGTGGGGCTTGCGTCAGGGCCAAGACTGGGACAGGGTTGGAGGGGCTGAGCTAAGACGGGGACTGGGTTCAAGGGGTGTGGCCATCCAACTTCAGAGTCCCCAGCCTTTTGGGCTTCCCCAGGCTCCCAGACTAGGGGTGGTAAGGAGGAAAGCAGACCCAAAGGTGATCCTTGCCCACAGGCGCCTACTCCCTGTCCATCCGGGATTGGGACCAGGCCAGAGGCGATCACGTGAAGCATTACAAGATCCGGAAGCTGGACACCGGGGGCTACTACATCACCACGAGGGCCCAGTTTGATTCCGTGCAGGAGCTGGTGCAGCACTACCTTGGTGAGGACAGCCCTTCAGGCTGGCGTGCGTTTGAGATTCCTGAACCAATCGGCTGCGACTGAGGTGCCCAGGGAAGGGAAGGGGCTCCCAAAACAGTTGTGCCCGGACCGGAACTAAAACCCAAGTGGTCTGGACGCCTGGCCCAGGATCCTGCTCTGTAAGTTTCCAGAGGAAACTGAGGCGTGAAGCTCTGCATGGCCAGAGAGCGCCCCCGCCTAATGTCTGAGCTGAGTAGGAGACTGAATGGACCTGACTTGGAGGATGGGCTCTAGGGTGGAGGAGAAGTTTAGCATCCAATCCCAGTTTTTGCTTTGGTTGGTTAGGCCAAGCATAGGTCTGTGGAAGGGCAAAGGCTTCGTGTCCACACCTTTGTCTGGAATTCCCAAGTCCATTTCCTCCTGTCAGAATCCCATCTTATCCTTGGAGGCCCAGCTGGAGGCCACCTCTTAAGGGAAGGCCATCAATCCTTACAGGAATCATCTCTCCCTCGGGTGCCTTCCCTGGGCACCAACATGTTCACCTACTCAGTGGGCTGGGTTGCCTTCTGCCCTGGCCTGTAACCCTCAGCTGTGCTCTAGTGACTTATAACTGGTCTTGGAGGCTGGGGTTGGAATGAGGAATGTGTGGAGCATCCTGGCCGCCTTTGACCTTCAACTTCCCAATGCCCCGCTGCCCAGAGGTGAACGATGGGTTGTGCCATCTGCTCACTGCGGCCTGCACCACCATGAAGCCGCAGACGCTGGGCCTGGCCAAGGACGCCTGGGAAATCAGCCGCAGCTCCATCACGCTGGAGCGCCGACTGGGCACCGGCTGCTTCGGGGATGTGTGGCTGGGTACGGAGGTCCCGAGAGCGGGGGAGGGGGTGTGGGTGGGAGTGGTGGTGTGGGGGATCCAGGCCGAGCCCGGGGCGAGGTCTGGGGGCGGCAGGGAGCTGGTCCAGACAAACCTTTCCACCCAACAGGCACGTGGAACGGCAGCACCAAGGTGGCGGTGAAGACGCTGAAGCCGGGCACCATGTCCCCGAAGGCCTTCCTGGCGGAGGCGCAGATCATGAAGCTGCTGCGCCACGACAAGCTGGTGCAGCTGTACGCGGTGGTGTCCGAGGAGCCCATCTACATCGTGACCGAGTTCATGTGCCACGGTGAGGGGCGGGGTCAGCACGCGGGGCCTGGGAAGGCGGGGTTTGCGGGGGGATTCCCAGTGTAAGGTGGGTTTATCTGGGGGAGGAACCGGGGTGGCGATTTGTGAAGGGACGAGGAACGCTGGGCAGAGACCGAGTGAGGGGCCCCAGAATGAGAAAAAAAACACCGGGAGTTTGGGCGGGGCCAAGGTAGACTGGGCGGGGTCTGTGCCCGGGGGCGGAGCCTCGTGGGGGCCGTCCAAGACATGTGGGCAGAATAGGGTTGTCGGTGGGAGTAGGGTCCGGGCGAAATCCTTGAGGGGTTGAGGCACCTGGCGGGATCCCGAGTGGGTGTGTGTGTGTGGGGTTGGGGGGACGCAGATCTAGGGTGGGAGACCTGGGAGCAGGGGGCTGGACCAAGCGAGAGAAGGCAGGCCCTAGGCTGGGAGTAGGGTCTTAACTGCTGCTTTTCTTTCTTTCTTTCTTTTTAATTAATTCATTTTAATTGGAGGATAATTACTTTACAATACTGCGATGGCTTTTGCCATGCATCAGTATGAATCGGCCATAGGGATGCATGTGTCCCCTCCACCCTGAAGGTCCCTCCCACCTCCCTGCCTATCCGTATCCCTTCAGGTCCTCACAGAGCACCAGGTTTGGGTGCCCTGCTTCCTACATCAAACTGGTTATCTCTTTTGCATATGGTAATGCACATGTTTGGATACTAGTCTCTCAAATCATCCCACCCTCTCCTTCTTGCTGCTGATTTTCTGAGTTCTTCTCCCCAGGTAGCTTGCTGGAGTTCCTCAAGGACCGGGAGGGTCATGCTTTGAAGCTGCCCCATTTGGTGGACATGGCAGCACAGGTAAACTGGGACAGCCGCCTTTATCTCTCAGAGCCCCTCCTATTATCTTCCACAAACCCCTGGGTCCTCCAGCACCTAGCCTGCTCCTGGAAGTGCAGCCCCAATGCCTGGACCATCTGTGCGACCTGAGGCAGGACCCTGCCTCTCTCTTTGGGTCCCAGTCTGAAAAACGGGATTTTTTCAAATGATCGCTTACACAAATATGGTGTCCTCATCTCTCTATTCCTTCGCCCCCAGGTTGCTGAGGGCATGGCCTACATGGAGCGCATGAACTATATCCACCGTGACCTCAGAGCAGCCAACATCCTCGTCGGGGAGCGGCTGGTGTGCAAGATTGCTGACTTCGGGCTGGCCCGTCTCATCGAGGATGACGAGTACAACCCCCAGCAAGGTGCCCTGCCTCACCCCTCCTTCCAAGAGCTCCCCAGTGCACCAAGGGGCTGCCCTGGGGCCCCGCCTCCTCCCAGACCATCCCGGACACTCCAACTCCGATATAATGTAAAAGGCAACTCTGGGTTCAAACCCAGTTCCTCCATTTACCAGCCATGTGGCCTTGGGCAAGTCACTTAACCTCTCTGGGAACTGTCTTTTCTCACAATGGAATTCTCAGTGAATAATCCCAATGAAAATACTCAGACAACAGATATTTATCAAGCACTTCCTATGTGCCAGGCACATCTATAAATCTCAAGTGAAAGACCACAGAGTGTAATAGCAAAAACGCTGTAGCCAGAATGCCTAGGTCTGAATCCTAGCCACTTGGAAGCTGTATGATTTGGGCAAGTTATTAACGACTTAGTGCTACCTTTTCCTCTTCTGTACAATCGGGATAATACTAGTAAAAAAAAAAAATAGTAATAAAACTCACAGGGTTTTCCTGAAGGTTAAAATGAGTTAATGCACGTAAATTGCTTAAAACAGTGCCTGGCACATGGTCGAGGCTATACGAGTGTTAGCTATAATTATGATGAGAATTATTACAATGTTTGCAAAGTGCCCAGCACTATACTAGACCCTTAGCAAGTTCTGGCTAGATACCAGGTCTTTCCTGTTATGCCCAGAAACCTCTGTGCTTAGGGTTCCCATTCCTAAAGATGCCATTCTTTTAATCCAGCTATTCCCAGGGATTTCTTCACTAACTTTCCCTTCTCTCTCAACCTCTCCAGGGACCAAGTTCCCCATCAAGTGGACAGCCCCAGAGGCTGCCCTCTTTTGCAGATTCACTATCAAGTCAGATGTGTGGTCCTTTGGGATCCTGCTCACTGAACTCATCACCAAGGGCCGAGTCCCCTACCCAGGTTTGCTGGGGGATGGGGAGGTGGAAAGGTGGTCATGGGAAGAGCTTCTTCCTAGCTGCCTCTTCAGAGGGCTAGGCCCTCTGACTGACAGAGCCCTACCTTCCAGGCATGAATAACCGCGAAGTGTTGGAACAAGTGGAGCATGGCTACCACATGCCGTGCCCCCCAGGCTGCCCAGCATCCCTGTATGAAGTCATGGAACAAACCTGGCGTCTGGACCCAGAGGAGAGACCCACCTTCGAGTACCTTCAGTCCTTCCTTGAGGACTATTTCACCTCCACAGAACCCCAGTACCAGCCTGGGGATGAGACATAGCCTGATTGGGCATCAACCACCTCTCTGGGGGTGCCTGCCAACCCCTTCCTATTCCTAGGGCTCTGGTCCCAAAACCCCCAGGCCTAGAACCCTATAGAGTCCTAGCATGTCAGAGTAAGCAAGTTGCTTTAGGTTCATCTAGGGCAACCTGTTCATTTTAAAAATGGGGCAAATCGAGGCTCAGAGATCATCCCTCATCCTCTCTGGCCCCAAGCTCTATCTCTCCTCTTCCCACTTAAGCCCCTACATGCCTCTAGTCTTCCTGCCTGTGCCCCTTCCCCCCAAAAAAGAAATGCTGAGATTTTTTTCTAGTTATTTATAAAATTGTATATCCTTTCCCTCACTTACCTCCTGTCCATGCTTTCCTGCCTGTCAACCCACCCTGGTCCAGACCCCCAGAATTCACCTCCTACTCAATTCCCTCATGTCTGTAACTTACAAACACAGGAAAAATTTCTGTCAGATCCCTTTCCCGCTGGGTGGATGCTGTTGTCCATGACTGGGGTCCAAGCCAGGGTGAAGGAGAGGGTTGCTGAGGGCTCATCACCTCTCTGAATCATGTCTGTGTTTACTGATTTTGTAAATAAGAAGAGTGACCATATGAATCCTTGAGCCATGAAAATTTCTTTCTGTGGGAGGGACGGTGGTCAGTGGGAGGTGAGTGGGCCTGCTTTGGCTGCTGGGAGGAGGAGGAGGTTAGAGAGAGCCCTAATGCCTGCTAATCACAGGGCACCCAAGGTGTGTTCTAGGACACCCCAAAGTCCTGAATCTCATCCTCATATGAGCTTAGGATGAGCTGAGAGATGGATATAGAATCAAGTAACTGGAGATCAAAATATCCCCTTCATTACTGATATGGCTTTCAGTCTGCATGCAGTGGTTTCACTAAGTCTTTACTTGATTTCAACAGATTTACTGTTCATCACAGGCACCTCAGCAGAACCTCAGGCCTCCTCCACTGAGGCAGGGGGAGGACCACAGTGAATCCTCTGCAGCTCCCCAGAAGGGACAGAGGTAGGGCTGGGTGGGCAGAAGCCTGAGAGTCTAGCTCCTTGGATTTCACTTGGGGCAACTCTGCCCCCAGGGGGCTTTTGGAGAGGTTTGGAGGCAGTTCTGTTAGTCACAGTGATGGCAGAGAGGGGAGGGGCTCCTGCTGGCATGTAATGGACAGGGAGTGGGGTACTTAACATCCTGACATGTACCTGTGCAGCGAAGACTTGTTCTACCCCTTGGGTCCCCCTTTGAGAAACTCCTGCAGCTGATGTGACTCTGGGTGGAAACAAGAACAGGGAATAAGGATTCCCACCTCTCCCATCAAGAAGTTGTTGACCCTTAACTCACTAAGGGAATAGCCAGGGGAAAGAGTCTGGGAACTGGGAATCAAGGCTATGCTTGGCAAACAATGACTAAGTATTGGCTCTGTGAAGGGCCCTTTGCTAGGCAGGAGCCTGGGAACACAGACCTGAACAAGACCTGTCCCTGTCCTGGAGGAGTTCACAGTCAGGCCCGGGAGAAATAGTAATAATAATAACTCATTTATTAGATGTCAGCTGAATGCCAGATGTGTTTACGGTCATCTTTTTGTTTAATCGAGTCCTGAATCTGGTTCTATGATCAGCCCCCGATTTACAGGCAAGGAAACTAAGGCCGAGGGATTACCTGATGTACCAAGGTCACACACATATATGAGACAGAGCTGGGATCTGAACCAAGGCCCATGATCTGTCTACCAGACCTTGCTACCTCTGGGTTTTGGGAAAGGATCCTGTCTGCCCCAGTGGATGTTTAGGGGATGCTTCTGTCTCTAAATATTGGTAGAAGGATTCCCTGGAAACTCCCCAAGTTGAGCGACCTAAAGGAAACAGGATGAGGTGGCCAGTGCAGATGGAGCATTCCCTGTGCTCAGCCCTCTGCTAGGGATGGCTGAACTGGAGCAATAAGATGCAGAGAAGCCAAATGGCTGCTTAGAGAAGTGGCCGCAGCGTTGGGAGCCTTCGCTTTGCAGACTCCAAGTCTCAGGGCCAATGCTTCCAGTAGGCCATGGTCTCTGGCCAACCAAACTCACAAGAACCTGATGTTTAAATCAGAGGCCCAGTGTCTCCAATTGCCATGGAGTAAGCAAACAATGAGCACAGCTCTGGAACTGTCGTGTGATGTTGTGAATCTTACCTCTACCACTTGCTAATTGTGTCATGTTGTACAAGCTATTAATCGCGCCAAGCCTCAATTTCTTCTTCTGTGAAATGGCAATAAAATGCACAACACATGTTAGTTGTCTTTGTCACTACCATTTATAGATCATTCACTCTATGTGAGGCATCCTATACACGCATGCTGCCATTTAATCCTTGGAAAGTCTTATGAGGAAATAGCTATTATATCTTAATTTTGCCAATAAGAAAACTGAGGCACAGTGAAGTAGATTCTAGGACATAAATGGCAGAGCAGGGGTTTGAACCAAGTCCTCTGACTCCAAAATCAGTGTTCTTAGTCTCTAGAGTCTTTTTTGGGGACCAGAATATTCCTGTCTGCCCCCAAGGGGCTCTGCCTGGTACCTGGATATCCGTTTAGTTTAGATGATGGCCCAGCAGGGCAGTGAGCCACCTGGAGTCCCCCCGGTCCCCATGACTCCTCAGCTGAGACCAGAGCTGCCTGAGCCTGGAATCCCTCTGTCTACTGGCTCCCCGTCCCTCCCTCTGATGTAGCCGAATGAATTCTCCCTTGCACCCCCTTTTCTGTGCATCCTTCTGTTCCCTTTAGATAGAGCACAATGCAATTGATTAGGCCTCTGTTTTCTCAATTTCAATCACATCTTCGCCCTGCCTCCCTGAGATTACAGGCGGGTCACCTTGATTGCGGTTTCCACCGTTCACAAAACTCTTCAGTCATTTACAAAACCATCTCTCGCCTCATTCACTCCCCCACCTGGCTCTTCTCCTCTGCGATGCGTGATTTTACTGGCTTGAGACTCAGAGGGCAATTTTATTTCCAAGTTCATGGTGGGGGAGGAAGACACCTAATTGACTAATGCTGGGTGTTTCACATGCATCATCTAATTTGAGCTTCACCATGAGGCAATGCAGAAGTAGGATTATTCCTGTTTTACCAAAGTGGAAACAAAGACTCTGAAAGGCCACAACGCTTGCTCAAGGTCACTCAGCTGGACAACAGCGTCAGGATTTGAACCCAGATTCCTGTGACTTCAGAGTCTCGGGCATCCCTCTGTGTCTCATTCCCTTATTTGATGGAACAGCATGGGACAGTGTGATACTAATCCAGAGTTAGGCCCAGGGAGGACATGCTGCAGACTAGGGTGGGGGTAGCCCCACATGTGCTGGACTGTTTTCATAAAAGAGCCAACTCATTTATTAATTTCACACACATCTACTGATGTCTCCTGTAGGCTGGTCCTGACCAGGAGGCAGAACAGTAAACAATTACAACACTTAGGGGCAAGGTCAGTCTGGAGACCAAGGGAGACTTCTTGGAGGAAGTGAAAGAAAAGTCTGCCTGATGAAGCAGCCAGAGGGTGAGATCATCTCCCACCGAGGGAATAGCTTGTGCAAAGGTCCAGAGGTGTTATAGAGCAAGGTCAAGTCAGGCAAGTATAAATAATTATATTTGGGAGGGTTGAGGTGAAGGATGAGGCATGGAAGGAGGTTGGAAGGCCAGAGACAAAAGATACTGGGGGGTCAGGAAACCAAGGATTATGGTCCCTGAGTTGAGAAAAGTCAGACAGAAAAAGCCTGGGTGGCCTAGGACATATTGGGATGAGTCTATTCTGGATTCCACTGCTCCGGTACTGAGCTGGGTGGACCCACTATCCACTCCAGGAGTTCTCTCCCAGGTACCACATCAAAGTCTCCCTCCCGCTCCTGGAGATACACAACACCCACCCAACCACCCACCCCTGGATGGTCTTGCAGTGATGTCTGTACTCTCTCTAGTGGCCATTCTGGGCACTACAGCCAAAACTGCAGGAAACTTTCTGGGACAGAAGAAACCTTCAGAACCTTCCCATCCCTCAGGATGGGAGAGAGAGTCATTCAGTACAGCAGTACATTTCATGCTCTCAGAAAGCTCACAATTTACTGGTGGTGAGCGTGAAGGGCACAGGCAAAGCAGAAGATGTTGGAGATCAGGAGAGGGTCCTAACCCAATTGGGCAGGGGGACGTCTTCTCGGAGGAGGTGTTTCACTACCAGAGACTTGAAAAAGGAATTAAAAGTTTGGTTGGTAAAGAAGCAAGAGAGGGGCATCCAGACTTGATAGAATTAAGTAGCTCAGAGGCAGGAAATGGGACTGTGAAGAGAGTTAAAATTAAGTAGCTGTGATTGGAGTGAACAATTTGAGGGGGATCTGTGGCTAAAGATGAAGGAGATGGCGAGGTCGGCAGGGGTTGTCTGCTGTGTACTCAAGCTAGGATTCCAAACCTTGGGTCACAGGAAGTCACTGAAGAGTTCTGAGCAGGGGAGTAAGAGAGGCAGATCCACTTTCCAAAAGGAACCCACTGGTGACCCAAGCGGAGGAAGGATAGGCAGGTAAGAAGCGGGAAATGAACACTTCTTGGACACAAAGAATCACACCAGGTCACACTCATAGGAGGACACAGAGCTCTGGTCAAGCCTGTGAACCAGACGTTGTCACAGATGACAACACCTACAGACTTGTCAGTGGGACCCCAGGCTGAGCACCCAGACAAACACACACAAACTGACATATACGCAAACCCACAACTCAGGACCTCGAACCAAAAGGAGGCCAAGGACACACATTCACTCCCAGCCAGAGGCTGACAGTGAGAACCCAGCACTCTGATGGACGAAGGAATCCAACCGCACGTACTGTGGCTGTCAAGGGCTCTACCCTGCCCCACCCCACCCCCACCTCCGTCCCTCACCACCTCGGGCAGGAACAAAGCTGACCTTTGCCCCCTGGCCTCTGGCCTCTCCTCCCACACCCCCTGCCCAGAGGGAGGAGCTGTTTGAAGTCTGGGCTGCAGCTGGGGCTTCCTGTTGCCTGGAGGAATGTGGGAGGACTTGCAGGGAGGGGCGAGTGTGGGGAGGCCAGCACAGGAGGAGGGATAATGGGGACCTGGGGGCCTTGGTTCCCACTGTACCACAGTGAAGGAGAGCTTCCTGCTTCCACGGTCTCTGGGGCCCCAGCTCTGAGCTGTTCCCATCCAGAGGAGGGGAAAACCAAGGCCGTAATGGCTGCAGTCCAACGGGCCTCTTGTTCCCGAATCTGTAGTTCAGTGGTTCAGGACAGGCCCTCCACCTCTTTGGGCCTCAGTTTCTCCTTCTGGGGACTAGGTCAAATCCCTCTGCAACAATCCAGACCTTTCCTGGGGGTAGCTCCAAGAATGAGGCCAGCCCCAGAACTTCTGTAGTCAGAGAGGACAGTGCCCATTCCTACCCAAGGCTCACTTCACTTTGCCCTTTCCAGGAGCTCCAGGGGCCTGGTCCAGGCTGCTGTGACCTCTCAGTTATTGCTATTATATGGCTCAATAATCCCCCAGTATGCCGGTGCCAGTTTTTCAAACTGCTTTCATATCCATGTGTTTAGTAAATCTTCTCAACAGCCTTGCCTGTAACACAGAGAAGGGGTTACTCTCAGTTTTACACATGTGGAAATGGAGACTCAGAAAGTTAAGGACACACAAGCAAAAGCAGAATCAGAACCAGGTCTGGAGAATTCCCTGGCTGTCCAGTGGTTAGGACTCCATGCTTCCACAGCAAGGGGTCCAGGTTCAATCTTTGGGAAGGGAACCAAGATCCTGCAAACTGCTCAGCACAGCTGAAAAATAAAAAGAACCAAGTCTGTCTGCTTCCTATTCCACATGCCCTCCAAATCCTTAGGCCCCACAACTTTTAGACCCTTTGGACTCTTACTTCTATCTCCTAGGTCTAGCTACACAACACCTTCTGCTTATACGGAGACAAAAGTGGTTGCAGTGAGCTGAACCTAGAAAGGGATGATTTAGGTTCTTCCTTTCCTTCAAGTCTGCTTTCTCTGGGAGCTTACAGCTACCCTGCCCAGTCTGTGGTGACTCCAAATGCTGTTTTTAAAGACTGGGTAGCCCCCAGTCCATCCTAAAGGACATCAGTCCTGAATATTCATTGAAAGGACTGATGCTGAAGCTGAAACTCCAATACTTTGGCCATCTGATGCGAAGAAGTGACTCATTTGAAAAGACCCTGATATTGGGAAAGAATGAAGGCAGGAGAAGGGGACGACAGAGGATGAGATGGTTGGACGGCATCACCGACTCAATAGACATGAGTTTGAGTAAACTCATGAGTTGGTGATGGGCAGGGAAGTCTGGCGTGCTTCAGTCCACGGGGTCACAGAGACTCGGACAGGACTGAGCGACAGAACTGAACTGAGACCCCTTCAGACTAGGCTGATAAACAGATATAGCAATTGGACACTAGGTGGCAGCAGCCACCCACAGGAAGACTTTGCTTGAGTTTGGAGAGGACCCCCCCCCCAATACAAATTATTTTTTTTCCCCACAATACAATTTAAAGAGGCTCCAAGAAAAAGACCGGCCCCCAGGTGCCTGGGAAACCCTGTAGCGCTTGGTTTCCAGCGATGCCCAACACCTTGGGGGCCAAGAGCACCCAGCCTCCCTGGGAAGGGGGCTGCTCAAGCAGACTGGGGTGGGAGGGGTTTGCATGGACAACCCTACCTAACTTCTATTCCCCTCTCACTTACAGAGCCATGGGCCCTACTAATCTTGGCCCCTGTACCTCATCACCTAACCTCTCCTCTCCTGGATTTCCCAAATTCCTCTTCATCCCACCCCACCTGGGGCTCCCTATCTCCCAGAAGCCATCCTGTATTGCCCCCCAATTCCCTCCTCAAACTTGATTCAGCTTAGGTGGGGTCTTCATGCCCTGGGGCAGAGTCTAATAGGTAAGGATGTTGTGAGGGTATAAAAGAAAGGGGAACCTGGGCCTCTCTGAGCCTCCCCACTGCTAAAGTCTGACTGGTGGGGGACCAGCTGGGGCAGGATGCCAAAGCCTCAGCTATTTGTGATACCTTTAGGTCAGGCTTGGGAGCTGCAAAGGGCCCCTAATGACTTTAACCATTGCTTTCGTTAATATCTGATCTTACAATGGTCCCCATTCAATGAATAAATCTTTGAACCCAGGGCTTGCCTGTAAGGAGAAGCTGCTCCCAAATGGGGGCCTCTGCGACTGGTCAGCAGCCCCATGATGCCAGATCAATAGATGGAACTATTTAGAGCCCTAGACCTCTCCCATGGCTGTGGTGCGTCCAGTCCCTGCAAAGGGCCAACAGAGTGTCCCCCAGATCCCCCCCCCCTTTTTTTGTCTTAGAGGAGGGGCTTGGGAAGGGTGGAGGTGTAGGGAAGGTGGTGACAGGGAGCTGCCATTGGCAAAACGACACCACCTGCCTTTTGTCACACGCTGGCCATCACCTCGTATCACCCCGCAGGGCCAAAGGAAGAGTCCAAAACAGGTGGGCCAAGGACAAAGGCACTGCTGAAGGGACTTTAGACGTGGGGCAAGACAGAAAAAGCCAGCCGACATTGGACAAAGGAATGTCAGACACCCAGATGAAGCGGGACTAGCACAGGACCAGTCGGGGCCGGTGTTGGTAGACGCAGGGGACAAGACAGCCACCATGCATTATTCATCTCCGTGTCCCCTGTGAGCCCTGCACACCTCAGTTAACATTTGTCGAATTGAAGTGCCAAGGGAGGACACACAGACGCAGGGAGAGAAGGTCAGATGGAGAGCTGGGGAGTCACAGCTCCCCGCCTGACCCAGAGGTTAAGCAGTGAGCTTTGGAATAGAACAGACCCTGGTCCAGGCGGGCTCTACCAACTTCATCAGTAGGGGTCATGGGCCTCAGGGCCCTCATCTCTAAAATGGAAATGAGAACAAAATCATTCTACCAGGTCTTTGCAGGACTCAAGAGCCCTGTGGTGATCAGGAGTGGCAGCACCAGTTCTCCTTCTTGGGCTATCCAGAGACCTCTCCTTGGTAACCAGGCCCTGGCAGTGCACATTCCCATCTGTGGGGATAGGCCAGGCAGGGGGCCGGGGCTAGGGGCTGGATAACAGATGTGACCTGCAGAGGAGGTAGGTGAAAGCGCTGAGTCCAGCCCCCTGGGCACAGCAGGAGCTCTGGACTGTTGAATCTGAATGCTGCTTCCTGACACCAGGAAGAAGTTCAGTCGAATTCAGGAAGGCAACGGTTGTGTGTGTGTGTGTGTGTGAGAGAGAGAGAGAGAGAGAGAGATCGGTAGAGAATCCAGGACTTCATGCTCTTGTCTTCCTCGGACTTCTAGAAAAACTAGTCTGGTGGGGGTGGCTAAACCCAGGGCTCAGAACTTGAGATTGGGGGTCCCTGAGTGAGGAGGAGGAGGTGCGGGCGGGCTTTGAGTTTTCTGGAGCAGCCCTCTCTCCATCAACCCTTGCTCTTTACTCAATAGGAAACCTTCCCTGAAGGGAGAACGCCTCCAGGTTCAGGGAGCCAGCCGTCTCCTCTTCCCGCTTCCCCTCTCGTTTAATTGGGACGCCCCCAGAAAGTCTCAGGCCCTTTTAGCTAATCCCTCGATTCCCCCATTCTACTCTCTTTACATTCTCAGACCCCGCCCCTTCACTCCCACCCGCAACCTCCGCTCCGGCCAGAGACCCCCGCGGGGGGACGAGGAACGTGGGAAACGTTGGCGATCCTTAGGGAAGGACGCAATCCCCCTTTGGGTAAAGAGGACGCGCGCCCTCGCCCAAGCGGCTCGGGCGCCGGGTGCCCCCCGCGGGCTCCCGGCCGCGCCGTCGGAGCTGCCGGCGCCGCCCCGCCCGCCCCGCGCGCGGAGCGGCCGAGGCGGGGACTACAAGTCCCGGCGAGCCGCGCGCGCGCTCCCCCCTGGGGTTCCGGATGGTGAGCGGCGAAGGTAAGGCGAGCTCGCAGAGGCAGCGGCGGCGGCGGCGGGGACGGAGAGAGGCAGGCAGGCAGGCGGGCAGGCAGGGCGAGAGACGGCGAGGGGAGGGAGCGAGCGAGGCAGCCCAGACAGACAGACAGGCGGGCGGGCGGGCAACGCGAGCCACCCGCCAGGCTGCGCTCAGCCCCGCTCGCCGCGGAGAGAGCAGAAGGCAGGAGGAGGGAGGGGAGGAGGGGGAGGGAGGGAGAGAGGGAATCCAGCTACCACCACCCAAAGCCAGCGTCTGCTTTCTGTCCTCATTTCCTTTCCCACCCAGCTCTGAGAGCAGAGAAAGGCAGAGGGAGCGAGAGATTGAGACAGTCAGAGGGACAGACAGACAGCCAGAAGAGAGCGGGAGGGAGGAGGGCGGAGGAGGAGGAGCAGGAGGAGGACTACGCGGGGCGCGTTCCCTCCCAGGTTTGCAATTGGGGGGGGTGGGGGCGGGGGTGTCCAGGGCTGTGAGAGTGTGTGCGCGGTGGTGGTGGTGGGGGGAGCAAGGGGGGCGCAGAGAGAGAGCGAAGGAGTGATCGAGGTTGGGGGGCGCCGCGGGAGCTGGGGGGCCGGGTCCAGCGGAGTTAGCGGCGGAGAATGTGAGCCGAGGCGCAAGCCATGCTGTCAGCAACGGCGGGCGGCTCAGGGCTCCTCCACGACTCCTCTCCCCAGCTGCCGGGCGCCCGCATCGCTGCCGCCGCCGGAAGACAGACGCCCCCCGAAGCCCCTCGCCTGGCTCGGACCCACGGAGCCGGCAGCCCAGCACTCCGGTGAGTGGCGCCTCCTCCCCAGCCCTAGACCCCCGCTGGGGACCGGCCGGCCGGGCTCTTTTGTGCAGCGCACCGGGGGGGCCCCGCGCCCCCTCCGCGCGCCCCGGTCCGGTCCGCCGGACCCCGTGGCTGCGGTGCCCGCGGTGCGATCGGTCTTTGTTTCCACCGGGGCCCGCGGCTCGGCTGGGCTCGGCTCGAAGCCTGGCAGGCAGCGCCGGGAAGGGGGAGGGGGAGGTGGACGAGAAGGGGGGGGCGGGGAGGGGGGGTTCTCGGGTTTCCTGGCCGCCCCGCGGCTCCCCCGGCTCGGGGGCGAGGTGCGCGCCCAGCGCTGCCGCGCGCCCCCTCCTCCTTCCCCCTCCCTCCGTCTTTGGATTTAAAACTGCAATTTGCTCTCCAGCTTGCTGAGAATGTGGGGGGGTGGGTGAAGGGGGGGGGACCGTGGGAGCGGAGAACAAGGCTGGATTTTAGGAACGGCGCTGGGAAAGGGGGAGACTGCGGAGGGGAGGAGCCCCTCCCCTCCAACCCCCAAATCCCAAGGTTCCGCTTGTGCTCTGGGAGTTGAGGGGCGGGGACCTAATGACCCGGAGGGGGTGTGGGGCGGAGGAGGGATTTGGGGGCGGCCGGGGCCGGAGGGGTTGGGCCGCGTGCCCGGTTACCTGGCGAACAAAGTCGGCTCACTTTTGCATAAATAAATAAATAATCGCCCATCAATGCGTTTCCTCTGAGGCTCTGATTGAATCGGGGCCCCCTCTTCCCCAGGGGGTGGGGTGCTGAGTGACAGCTGTCAGCCCCCTGGGCCAGTCGCTGGGGGGTGAATCGCTGAATCCCTCCGCTCGCTCCGGGCGCATTCCCCTGCTGGGTCTTGGTCCCCGGGCAGAGCCAGAGGGGTAGGGGGCTGGCTCCGAGTCTAGGAAATAACCTTGTTTCCTGTTCTACAGGAAAAGGGACAGCAACCCGGAGAGTTTGGGGGCTGGGGATGAAGACTGATGGGAGCCGGAGGGGTTCCCCAGCAGCCTGACCCCCCAGCCTCCTGCCAGGCGCAGGGGCCGGCCGAGGGAGGAAGGATGTGGGCCTTGCTGGCCCGAGGCGGGAGCTGGGGCTGTCCCCGAGGCGGGCAGCGGGCACCGAGAGGGAGGAGGGAGACAGAGAGCAGCGGGGGCGGGAATTCTCTACCGCAGACCCTGGGGGCCGGGGCCAGATGTGGAGGGGTGGGGAGTCCCCCCTCCCTGCTAGCTTGGGGGCCCCGGGGGCTGGGCTGGGAGGGGCTGAGCCTGGTGCCCTGGGTTCTGCACCAAGTGCCTGACTGGCAGGGCCAGCTGAATTTGGGCCCAGGCGTCACCCTGGGAGGCAGGGCCAGCCTGCACCAGCCTGGTCCCTGAGCACAAGGAGGGACCCTTGGGGGGCCTATGCCTGTCTGGCTGGGCAGGCGTTTCCCGCCGGACCAGTTGGTGTCAGGCGGGACTTGGCCCCAGCTCCCTGGGCAGAGCTCAGGGTGTGAGGACAAGCTTTGCCTCTGGGTCAGGGTGGCCACATTTTGTCCGCTGCTGCTGCTGCTGCTGCTGCTGCCGCCGCCGCCACTGCCGCCACCGGCGGGGCGGGGGCATGTGCCCGGGCCTGGGCAGAGTCCTGCCAGGAGCATTTGGGGTGTTTCTATTGTTGGCTTGTTCCTGTTCCGTGTGGCCCGGTGTGTGTAGCTGTGTGAGCTGGGGCTGTAAGTGAAAGATTACCAGTCTGTCCACCCCCCCACCCACACCCCCCATACCACCACCCCCCCCTCCCCAGCTGCCCGTCGTCAGGGGCAGGCTGGGTTGTGGTGGTGAACTGTGGGGGACCCCCCCAGGTGGCATGTGCCTGCAGCTTGCCATCTCCCTCCTTTGAACAGATGTATATTTATTTTTATAGTAATGGAAAATCAAACTGGATAGTAAGTTGAATTCATTTTTTTTTTCTCTTCTGCTGTGTCAATAGTTGGAATAACCCCCAGAGACTTCTTGCCCCAAAGCTCCCACCCTCCAGAGGTTGCAGAGATCAGTGAGGGCATGAGCTTTGGGGGACCAGTGGGCACCAGTTCAAACTGGTGATTCTTGTCCCTCTCTGGCATTGGGGCAGGTGCCCAGGTGGGCAGGCATCTCCCCCTCCCCAGGCATCCCCCCCACCCCTACTCCCCCAGTGTAGTCTGTCCTTTAGGCCACCTCCTTGGTCAGCGCCTAAGCTGTGCCCAAGCCCTCAGGGGACGTTCTCCTGGTGGGCTGTCTCCCCCTTCCTGGGCTCCTGGCCCACGTGCTGATATTTATTTTCTGTAGTAAAATCCATTTTTAATGCCGTTACTTTTGAAATAATATAGAGAGAAACAAATGTGATGTGTTTAAGTTGCCCTCTGTGAGTTTTTAATGTGATCTATGGCTGAGGTAGTGATGGAAGGAGCTGTTGGGCTTGGAGGAATTTGGTGTCATAAAGAAAAAGAGCTTACTGTTTATTATGTTTGCTGGCCTGGGGGGTCTGGAACAGGGTCGTGGGGGCCAAGAGCCCCAGCACCCCCAGGTGCTGTGATGGACAGCCGTGCTTCTCAGTTTGGAGGTGTGTGGTTTCCAGGACTCTTTTGCCTTGCTCCCCAGCCCTTGATGGGGCCTTTGGTGAGGGGGCCTGGGGCCTGGGGGCTGGGGGATTTGTCCCCCCCCCCACAATTCCACCCGGTTAGATTTTGGCTGAGAGGCTTCTGGAACCCCCTGCTGAGCTAAGTGGAGGTGTGTTGTAGCGAGGATGGATTTGGACTCTCAAGGAGATTAAGAGATGGGATCTTGACCTGCTTGGTGTGCCTGTGCCGGAGGCTTGAGGGGCAGACAGTCCCTGGCAGAAGACCCTTTTTTGAGGGGGGTAAAGCTGCTGTGGACCAGCAAAGCCCCCAAGGGACTTTGCTGGTTTTCAGGTCAGCCTGGAGCACTGGCTGGAGCCACTGCCTCCTGTCGCTTCTGTTCCCCATTGGACAGGGGCTTCCTCCAGGCAAACCTGACCCCCTCCACTTCCCCTCTTCTCAGCTCTGCCCCACCCCAGGGCAACTTTTTTTTTTTTTGGTTTGTGGAATACAGAGCGCTGTGTCTCATGCCAGCCACCCAAGACCACAGGGTGCCCTGCCTTCTTCGTACCAGATGCCCAGGCGCTTCTGGTCTGATTCGTGAGGTCAAGCAGACTCGCTATTATGGGATGGAGCCCAGCTCCGTTGCTGGGTCCCCTGGGTCTCTTGGGACAGAGCTGGGGAGGGGGAAGCCAGGATGGGGTGGAGCTGGGAACTGAAGACAGGGGGGAGCAAGGGCAACATTGTTGCTAATGTCAGCAGATGGGCCCCCCAGGGAGAGAGCTGGAGTTGGGGGAGGTGGGGAGGAAAGAGACCCAGTCACAGGCGAGGTGAAGAGAGGGAAAGATGGTGATGGGGTGGGGGGGAGCGGGCAGAGGGGGAGCAGAGAAAACAGTCAGGAAGAGCCAGGAGCAAACCCCAGGAGACGGGCATCCAGGCGACCTAGAAGGCCTAGGTGTGTGCCACTCCCCACCTCAAAGCCCGAAATGAGCGGGCACTTGAGAGCCTCTTGCCCAAGATCAAATGCTGCTAGGATTGTGTTTGGAGAGGAGACAAGCAAATGTCTCAGGGAAGAGGGAGGAGGACAGACAGGTGGGAGGGGGAGAAGGGAGGACTCCCACAGGAGGAGGAAGAACGGGGAGACCGGGGGATTCCAAGGGTCACTAGACTGAGGTTGCTGCCCCACGCAGGGTCTCCCCACTGCTTTGCCCAGATGTCTGCGGATGGAGCCTGGCTCTTCTTTGGACATGGGGGCGGGGCCGGAGGCAGGTACAGCGCCCCACAGGTTGTGGGCGCTCTGCGCCAGGAGGCATCGGGCTTTTAAAAGCAGGGAACATCAGGAACATTAGAGGCAGCAGGGTGCCATGCAATTGCATCCCCCCCTCCTTGTTTGAGGGGAGGAAACCCAGTCTAGAGAGCACCCCCTAGCCCCTGCTTGCCAGGGGTCAGAGGCGGCAGAGCCAGATCTGGGACCTAGGCTCTTTCCCTCCACCTCTCTGTAGTTAGAGAGTTGGAACAGCTGCAGGGGGGCCTCCTGGGTGTGCAGGGGGGGGCCAGAGCCTGGGGAGAGGAGCAGGCGGGCACCCTTGTGGCCAGAGCCCCCCCAGGGGAGGGGGAGGCGCCGCTGCCGGGAGAGAGAGAGAGAGGGAGGGGAGAGAGGAGGGAAACAGTGAGTCAGGCTTCCAAGAGCTGAGGATGAGAGAGCCAGAGCTGGGAGGGAGAGGGCAGGGAGCGCTGCTCCGAAGCGAGGAGAGGGAGGGGGCCCAGCCAGGGGCAAGGAGAGCTCTGGAGGGAGGGAGCCAGCCCCTGGCCCCGGCCCAGCGGCAGGGCTGCGCAGGGCTGTGCGCCCTGCGGAGGGTGCAGCCAACATGGACTCTGCCCACAGTGGGTCAGGAAGGAGCCAGGTCCTGCCCCTGCGGGGCCCTCTCGTCATCTGTGACCCCACCCCAGGGTCTCAGGAGCTCCTGACTGTGTCGTCCCCTTCCCTTCCTCGGTTTCCCCATCTAGCGTGAGATCAGGACCGTGAGCTCTTCTCAGAGAGGTAGTAGGGGAACAGAGACTCCTGAGAGGGGTCTGAGGGCTACCTCCTGCAGCCGCTGGATTCCTGCCGGGGACCCTGTTGGAGGCCGCTGCCAGTCAGCGTAGGGGGCAGGTCTCTGGAGTGGGGCTCCTATTAAGCCTTCTTGAGTCGCTGGGCCACAGAGTGGGGTGTTAGGCTGTGAGTGCTGGGGGGGGGCAGTGTGTGTATATGTGGGTGTGAGGTGCTGGGCTGGCCGTGGTAGGTGGACTGCCTGGGGTCTCTTGATGACCAGTGCCTCGACACAGCCACGATCTCTACATGTCCAGAACCAACCTCCATTTGGGGAAGGGGGGAGACATTCAAGTGATTTCCACCCACCCCCCACCCCCAACTCTGCCTGCCATATCCCTGTGGGTCAGAGGCTCTAGGGCAGAGTGGAGGTGGAAATGACCCCTGTGGAGCTGATGAGAACTGCATGTGCAGCCCCTCATGTCGTATCTGGAGCTGGGACCAGAACTGGAGGGGTCCCCAGGGACTGCTGGGAAGGGCGGCGAGGCGGGGAGGAGCCCCCCTCCCACCCAGTTGACAGGAAGCTGCGGCTCCAGCCCCTTTTTTACCCAAGGCCTGGCGTCCCCCAACCCTTCCCTCCTGGATCCCCCGGTGTCTCTTGCATGGGCGAGGGGATGAGGAAGGTGGGCATAGAAGCTTCCTCTCCTCCAGGGCCTGGCTTTGGGGGGGAAATGGTGAAATGAGGGCAAAGTGAGGCCCCCTGCCTCCTCTTTACACACACACACACACACACACACACACAGAGACACACACAGACTCAGCTGCAGTGAGGCCCTGCTTTCTCTCCTCTCTGCTCTGGGGTCCTTGGCTTGGGAGCCCAGGGGAGGGACCGCTTCTGCAGCTGGCTGGCCCCGAACTCCCAGCTCAGCCCAGCTGCTACTGAAGCTTCCAGAAGCTGCGGCTCTGCACCCCCCCTCCCTACCCTATGAGCCAGAAGAGGCCTTTGCTGACCTGGGGGAGGGTGCCTTGGTGAGTGAGCGGGTACCCTCCAAAGGACTCACACAGACAACCAGACAGATGGGTGGTGAAGCAGATGGACACAGACACCCACGCACAGGCAGGCGGAGAGAGACGGACAGATGGACCAGGACAGGGAGAGACGGACAGACAGAGGTGCTGGCAGAGAGAGGAGTCAGAAACATGGAAGGGTCTGGGGAGAGAGAAACAGACAAGAGACTTGGAGACAGGGAGATCCAAGGAAAGAGACAAGGTGACTGAGATGGGAGAAGGAGAGATACGGGGAGAGAGTGAGAGGCAGGAAGAGATAAAGAGAGGGGGAAACCCAGACTGAGAGAAAGAGAGAGAGGCTGGAGGCTGCAAACCACAAACAAGGATTTGATGAGAATCTGGAAGGTGTTTTCTCCTGCTTCCCTCCCCAAACCCCCAGGCCAGCCAAGTCTCCATTCCTTCCACCCCCAGCTCAGTTTCCAGCTGCTAAAGAGGTCAGGGAGGGGGAGAGAGAGGAAGAGAAAAAGAAACACACACACACTGGCCAGATCCCAGAGACCCTCCCTGCTGATCTCTTTGTGGGGGCAGGGAGTCTCAGAGGGCACCTCTCCTGGCCCTGACCCCTATTCACAGATGTACATATCTCTTGTCTCAGGAAGTGTTCCAGAATCCTCCCCACTCACTGGGTGTGTGTCTCTTCATATAAGTGCACCCCCCGCCCCATACTCATACCTGTCCACACAGGCCTGGCCTCACACACACTCACAAACACATGTTTTGTGGCTCTCACACTCCTCTTGAATCTCACAAACAGAACCCAGTGAACTTGTCCCTGGGCTTCTCACCCACACGGGCAGTGACACCCAGGACTGATCGTGGGTTCTCAGGACCTGTTCCTACCCCCGTACACAGTCACCCCACAGCAGAGAGAGGACCCTTTCTGGAGGGGAAGATCAGGGGTCCCAGGAGCCATGGTATTGTGGGGGCAGCGGAGGGGGTTTACCCCCAACTCTGAGTTGGCTGGCTGGAGTGGAGGCCCTCTGAGCTGGTGGGAGCCCTCCTGGGAAGTGACAAGGCCTGTCCTGAACACTGATCAGCTGGCTGGTGTGAAAGAGCTGAGAGTTGGTGAGAGTGTGTGTGCGTGTGTGCACATGTACAAACCTGGGCACGTACATGCAGGTGTAAGGGATGGTGAGTGTCTGTTACGGTGTGTGTGAGAGACTGAATGCACGTGAGATGGGCTATGGGTGTGACAGGGAGATCCGAGGTGCGTGGCGTGTGGGTGTGATCACTACTTGTCAGGTATATATGTGTGTAGGCATGTATATGTGACAAGTGTGTGTGGTCGTACCTGGCTTTGCAGCATGGGGTGGGGTGTGATGGGCGCGTGCATGCAAAGGACTGGGACCCTGGGCCGCAGGTTCTGCAGATGTGAAGGTGTGGGGGCTGTGTGTGCGGGAGTGTAGGCAGGGTACATGTGTGAGGGGTAGCTGCCTGTGTGAGCCTCTGAGCGTGGAGCCTGGCTCGGAGGGAGGGCTGTTTTCCAAGGCAAGGCCGCCGCCATGAACACAGGCGAAGAAGGGGCTCCAAGGCGCACAGTCGGGCGCTGACCCACACAGACGTCCAAGGACAGACCCTCCCCTGCCCTCTCTCCCGGCATCAGTGGTTTTCAGAGGAGCCTCCGGGAGGGCTGTTTTCTCTGCAGAGCCCCCAGCCCCCAGCCTGTGTCTCTTCAAACACAGCAATGCCCTCCAGGCAGCTTTGTGGAGGCTCCTGCCTCGACCATCTGAAGGCAGATGGGTGGGCTGGGATCCGCTGCCGCACCCCCCCCCCAACCCTGGGGAGCGAGGAGGCGGCTCTGCTCCTCCGGCCTGGCCGGGCACAGGCTGATACAGATGGACAGCCGGTCTCAACACCCCCACAAGGGGGTCTGAGGGCGGGCAGGCACCCCCCTCCCACCCCAGCAGAGGGGTTCCAGCAGCAGACAGCCCCCAGGTGGCTGCAAAGGCCAGGACTCTGCCCTTCACCTCCTCAGAGGGGTACCCCACCTCACCCTTCAGCCCCCCCCAACCTGTCGGGGCAGCCGGGGGGGGACCCAAATGCAGCCCCCTCACGCCTCCTGAGTATACAGCTATTTCCCCACTCACGGCGGCAACACCCCCAAACACACAGCCCCAGCTTCTCCACAAACACACAACCTCTCCACATTCCAACACCTTCCTCATATCTGCTGCTGCGTGCACTCTCAGCCCCAACACAGCACCACCACACGCCTACCCTCCCACACATAGTCACAACTCTAGTACTGAAAACCCAGATTTTTATGACCCCCAGTATATCCCCTAACACCCCAACACACACACACACACACACACACACACACACACGGCTTCTATCACATCCTCAAACATCAACTCCCCTCTCTAACCCAACACCTCCCCAGATACAACCAGGACCCCGCTCCAGCCCTAATACCTCCCACACACCCTGACTCTCAGAGCCCCAACACCTAACAAGACACCCACAGACTCTCCATACAGCCCTGACGTTTCCCCCAGCTGGAGCCCAGCATGTCCGAAGACACCCTCTACAGCTCCCTACACCTTTCCAAACTCACAGCTCCCACCCCTCACACAGACACAGACACACACGTTGCCTCACGCAGGCTGCCACAACAACCGCTCAAACGACAACACCTCCTGTGGCCACACCATTCACCCCAGACACACAAACATGGCTTCAGTTCTACTGTATCTTTGAACAGGCAGTGGTCCCCCAGCTTCTCATGCCTTCCCGGGCATGCCTGTGCAACACACACACACACACACACACACACTCCCCAGATCCCACAACATCTCAAACAAGAGATCCTCTGTACACCCCCAACAAGCTCCAGCACCTTCCTCTGCCATCCAAGGGCCCAGGGACAGCCTCCAGCCCTCTCCAAAGGCCAGTACCTCACTCGTGTACACACACACACACACACAGCCCCAGCCCCATCACAGCCCTGCACCCATTCACCCCTCAGAGCAGAGCTGCCCTGTGCCCCCTGCACCCCCACCTCAGCCTGCAGCCCTCACACCCACTGTCGCACATTGCAGCACAGCCTCCCTTGTTCTTCCCACCCCCCGCCCACCAAACCCCCTCTGGATAGCCTAAGCCTTGCACACGCACACGCACACACTGGCCCACTCTTCTGTGCTGTCTCTCTCTCTCTGCTGCCTGGTCCTCCCCCACTTCCCAGTGCCGCCTCTGCCTGGGGAGGCATCTCCACCCCGCCTCATTGCCCCAGGCCTTTCATTCCTGGACAGTGAGACTGTACATCTGGTTCAAAGCTGCCCCACCCAAGACCCTGTGCTCTGGGCACCCTGGCCTAGGCTTTGGGGGTTTGAGGCTTCTTTGGGGGCTCTTGGCACCTGGTCATCCTGGTCTCTCAGCCAAGAACTCTGAGTACCCAGCCCTGCCCTGACTCTGGCATGTATGGTGGGGGCGGGGGTGGCCTGGGGCTGGGCAGGGGGATTTACCCCCAGCCTGCACTTTGTCAGGTGCTTGCCAAATCCCCCTCCTCCTTGGCTCACCTGAAGGGGGACATCAGGCCTGGGACTTCAGGGAAAAAGATGGGGAAGGTGCTGGCTTGACCTGATACCCCCTCCCCAAACACCCCCCCAGGATCCGGGCTTGGGGCTTGGTCTCCCTGGGAGTCAGTTCCGACAGTGAAGGTTACTTTACTAGATGCATGATTTTAAACGGAATCTCCACCATCTGTTCCACCCCCTAATTACAGATGCACAGAATCCGCCTCAGAGGGCAGCGTGAGGGAAGTGATTTAGAGGCTGAGCTGCTTCTGCCTGCATTAGGGCTGAGGAGATTGGGGTGGGGGGGGCTCTGGGTATTGCTCACAGCCCCCCAACCCCACCTCTTCCCCAGGGGCCCCTCGTGCCTCTTCTCTTGCTGGGGGAAGGCTCCTAGCAAGGTGCCCTGACCCCCTAGACCTGAAAGAGGAAGCAACTGCAGTGCCGAGGG
The DNA here is from genome assembly GCF_910594005.1 of Cervus elaphus. Classification (NCBI taxonomy): domain Eukaryota; kingdom Metazoa; phylum Chordata; class Mammalia; order Artiodactyla; family Cervidae; genus Cervus; species Cervus elaphus. The sequence goes on along the minus strand of NC_057822.1, from coordinate 10,269,266 downwards.
AGGGGTCCCTGAGACATCGCCCGCGTCCCAGGCCCCAAGTCTGGGGATGCAGGCTCCATTAGAGCCTTAAAAAATTCAGTGGATCGATCTCCTGCCTGCCTCGTGAGCCCCGGGGAGCCACAGGCACAGGCCTGGCCCAGCTGTCTGCCCACCCCAGGGGTAGCAAGGAATTGGTGAGGTAGGGAGGGGGCGGTTAGAACAGAGGTGGGGACATCGGGGTTTTGGGCAGCAGAGGACGAGAGCAGGCACGACAAAACCCACCAGGTGTGTTTGCGCGTATGTGCCCCGGCTGCCTTGGCGCCACTGGCAGGCCCGACCCCAGCTTGAGCCGCGCCCTATGGGGCTGGAGGGGCACCTGGGGCCAGAGGGGATGGGCCAGCACCTGGGTCTCAGAGGGTCCTAGGGGACACCGGGCTACACCCTGAGGATGGGTCCTGGGACCTGGGCCTCCAGCAGGCTCGGCGGTGGCGGCCGCGGGCACACTGTGATAGGAGCTGGAGCCTTCACCGTGGGCAGAAAGGGAGCGAGGCCGGGCTGGAGGAATTTTAAAGATTGCTGCAGGCAGGAGGGTCTCAGGAACCCTGTGGAGCGGGCAGTCATGCAGAAGTAATCCTATCGCCGCCTGCCTGGAGGAGAGGAGGGGGGCAGGGAGGGGAAGAGCAGGCGGACGCCCCCTTCCCACCTCAGCCCCTGCCCTGGCCAGCGGTGGAGGGAGCCTGGGCCCCAGGGCACCCCTCTCCTGGGGGGAGGCACCACCCTTCCCGTCTCCTGCGGCCTGTGCCCCCTGGAGGGGCAGCACTGCAGTTGTTGCTGGGCCTGGAGCGCTGGGTTTTATAAATAAAGCAGCTTGGAGGTGGGGGCCAACTCAGCACCCCCCCCCCCAGTCACCTTGGGTCACCCCCTGGGGGCATCAGCTCCAGCTGGCCGTCCTCTCCCTTGCAGCCTGCTCTTTTTCTTTGGCTGTGTGAGCTTGGGCCAGAGGTCCAGTCTCTCTGGACTGGACCAGGGGCAAAGGTGTGTGGAAGAACCTAGAATCCCCTGCCCGCTTGTACCCCGCCCACCTCCCCCCCAGGCTTCACAGGTGGACTGGCCACTGGCTCAGCACATCCAGGCTGGGAAGGGGTGGCTGGCCGTTCAGGAACCTCCCCTGTCTCCAGCCCCTCCATTTTGCAGATGGAGTAAACGAGTCCAGGGAGGGCAGGATGGCCAAGGCCAGCCAGCTGATGAGTGCCTCCTTCCTGCCCTGTTCTGCTGTCACTCAAGACTCTTCTCAGCCTCAGCTCAGCTAAGAGCAGGGCCTGGGGGGGGGTGTGGGGTGGGGGATGTTTGGGAAAGTGGTTGCGGCTGAGAGGTTGCCATGGCGATGCTGCAGGATGCCGAGCTGAAGTGGGGGTCCTACAGGGTCTCTGGGGCCCCCAGCTCCACACCCCTGTGGTCTTCTCCTCCCCATCTCCTGTCCCCCCACCCAGATGCCTGTCAGGCAGCTCCGGTGACAGGCGGGGTGGGTGACAGGTGGTGCAGGTGATGGGCTGGGTGGGTGACGAGCTGGGTGGGTGACAGGTGGTGCGGGTGCAAGGCAGGCAGGTGACAAGCTGGGTGGTGACGGGCCCTGCTGATGACAGGCAGGGGGTGTGGTTGGCGGGGATGCTGCCTCCTGGCTGGTGGCCTGTTGCAGCCCCCCACCCACACGCGTGTGCACATGCACAGACTCTGGGCTCAGAGCTTGGGGCTAAGATACTAATGAGGCTTATTACGTGCGGAGGGGCAGGTGCCCAGGCACACTAATGAGAGGCCTTTAACGAAGAGGGGAGACAGCTGGGGGGCTTCGAGGAATTTGGCTGGCTCTCCTGGGCCGGAGGATGAGCCAGGTCGGGACCCCTCCTCCTCTTCCCCCCTGGCCACTTGGCTTTGTGTTAATACTACCCACAGTCAGGATAGCTACCATTGTCGAAGCGTTTGCTACACTGGCCGAGCCCATTACATGCATTGTTTCTCATTTCACCTCAGCAGCCTGTAGGAGGGAGGCACTATTGCCCATTTTACAGATGAGGAAATCTGAGGCTGAGAAGGCAAGGGGCTTCACACAGCAAGTGTCTGTTGCAGCTGGCATTTTAATCTAGGTCTTTCTGACCCCGAAGCGCATGTTCTTAACCATCCCACCAATAGAGCTCAGGTCTTGGTGCAGACCCCAAGGCTCTCTCAAGGCCTCAGTTTCACTCTTCTAGAAAACAGATGTGTAGTCGAGTGGGGGGAATCACCAGGCTCTTCAGCTCTGAGTTGGGTGCCTTCAGGGACTCCTCCAGGTGACCCCGAGGCCTCACCCCATCTGGCCCAGATTCTCGGTGACAGCCCTGGACTGGAGAGAGGTCAAGGCTTAGCCCTGAGGGAGCGGAGCTAAAGGGGGGGACACCTGGGATCTGAACCACTTCCTGCGTCATGTGGTGAGGAGGCTGAGGTCTGGAGAGGACCAGCAACTGCCCAAGGCCACACACCCTGTGCACTACGGGCCCCTCTCCGGGATCCCAGGTCTCCTGGGCTGTTGGAAGAGCGGGGCTGGGTGTGGTGCCAGGGCTGGGAGGTCACCTCCTCCTGGGCCCCACCCTCCAGCATAGCTTCTTCCCTAGAAGTTGTGAGCCCTTACCTCCTGGGAGGGTGCAGGGGGCTGTCCAGCTGCTTCTTTAGGACCTTGCCCCGTCCCCATCAATCTGGGCCCCGCATGTCAGTTGAGCCCCCTCCTTTTGGGACCCGTTGGGGTGGAAACTCCCTGGCAACAGTTGATGGATGGGTTAGGGCCTTGACATTGGCCTGGGGCCACAGCATGACCCTGGAGGGACCAGGCTAGGGCTGGGGGGCTTGGAGGGGAATTTAAGGGAGAAGAATTAGGCTCATAAATCTTGGAGCGTCTTGGTTCTCTTCTCCTCGACCTTAATCTCTTACCAAACCTGCTCTCCGGCTGCTCGTCCAAGGCTGGGGGTTGAGGGAGTCCACCTGGCTCATTCATTCTCTTCTCCCTCCAATGGATGCCTCCCCTGTCCTGCAAATGCACCCTCTATGGAGAAGAATGAGTTGCCACCACTGTTGTTAGGCAGAATTGAAAACCTGTGTGTCTTAGACGCCTGGATGTGGCCTCTGATTCATGATGGCAGGCAGGGCAGAAGGTGCCGCTGCCTCAGTTTCCCCAGCCTTAGATTTGAAATCCTGGCCTGGTGCTTGACTGCTCAGTCAGGAAGGAATGCTAAGATTAAGTGGGACGTCACAGCTGCAGGACACATGGCCCCGTCCTGGGGAGCCCCATTCTGAGATCAGCAGCACAGCCCTGGCCTTGCGAGCCCTCAAACACCAGAGGTGAGGTCTTGAACCCAGGCTGGGTGTGTGCGGAGGCTCAGGCAGGGAGTGGATGGTGCTGGGTGGCTGGTCCGCAAGGGCTCTCTGAAGCAAAGGCTGCAGCTGGGGAGACGCCAGGAGAAGGGTGGCATTGTGCCTGGGGGGCCAGGGAGCCATCATCGATGGTCGGCGTTGGAGCCCGGAAAGGTCTGGCTTTCCCATAGGTCTGGACAGCTGTAGCCTCGAGTTCTGGGGCCCTCCTAGCTCCCCAGGGAACCCACTGCTGCCTGGCCCTGGGGACCCAGGCGTCCTGGCGGGTGAGGGCGGGTCTCCAGCAGGCGCCCTGCCAAGCCCCGCAGCCTGCTCACCAGGAATCTTGTTGCTGAGAGATGGAAAATCCCGACCGGGCCTGCAGCTCATCCCTCCCCTCCGGGAGGAGGAGGGGCCCAGAGATTCCTTCCTGCAACCCCCCCCCCCCCCCCCCCGCCTCCCATCTGGGGCAGGGCCCTCCTCAGCAGTGGGTGGGGCTGGTGGGGGCCCAGGACAGGCCTGTAAGGCTCCATCACATGTCCTGGAGCCTAGCCCAGCCCGCAGTGGGCACCAGGGCACTCTGGAGGCAGAATGGGCCTGGTGTGGCAGAGGAGAGGTGGGGGTGGGGTGCTGAGGCCACAAGGGGGTCTGGATGGGGCCCTAAGCCTGGCCCTGGCCCCATGGGCTCCCCCAGGGCAGAGGGTGAAGAGTTGGTTCTCTCCTTGGACAGGAAGACGAATGATCCCATTATGGGAGCGTGATTTTATTCCACGTGTCACGGAGTCTGAGATTAACTTGCTCACCAGTCTGTGACAAACCCCTCACACCCTCACATCCAACACACGCATCCACACATAGAGGCACACGCACAGATCCTTGGTCTCACAAACACACATCCCACGGGCACACAGGAGCATTTCCACATTACCACGCGTGGCAGGAGTCTCACAAACAGAAATACAAGCACATACTCACACTGAGGTACCCCGAGGTCTAGACCCACAGCCTCAAAAGCACAATTCTCTCACTCACACCAAGGCCAGCCATCAGAGACGGAAACAGGCGGCCCAGGGCATGCTGGCAGCCCTCCTGAGGCATGCACAGCTCAAGGACACACAGCGCTCCATGGACACAGATATACCCAGACGCACACAGCACCCCAGAGACAGTCCTGTGGGCAGGCCTGGACCAACAGCCACACACAACGAGACAAAGGCCCAGATACAGACAGAGACAAAGACAGGCGGCGACACACAGCCGGCAGCGCGCACACAAGCACAGGCGTGCACACCCGGACCCAGACAAAGACAAATACATGCCCAGAGGTTTCGCTGTGGACACATGTGAGGCGCACACACACATCTGGGCCTCCTGCTCGACCTGCCTGCCTGGGGACGTGGTAAGCTGGCGCCTGTGGCTCGGGGGAGAACTCTGAGGAATCTTCTGCTCAGTCAGATCCCCCCCCTCCACCCACCCTGGGCCCAGGGCCAGCCCCCACCTCTGGCACCGGGCCCATGGCCGAGGCCGTGGCAGCCACACCCTCAGCAGAGCCTGACGTCCCTTACCTCATTGTGCACGCTCACGGGCACACCGTCTCCTCCGCACACGCTCACGACGCCCTCCACGCCCACACACTGACAGTTCTTCACTCACACCCCCCCTCAGGTGCCCCGCTCCTGGTTGTCTTCCTCAGTCCCTGCCCCCCGGCCCCACAGCCTTCATGGCCCACACCCTCGCCCCCTCACATGGACCCCCATGCACGAGGATAACGCATGGGCTCTTCTTCCCAGACCCACGAGCCACGTCCGTGCGCCCCTGCACAACCTTCCTCGCTGCTGCTCACAGACTGATTCACAAATGCAGCGCGCGCGCACACACACACACTCCCCCGCATACATCCCCACCACTTTCTCACATGCATGCGTGCACACACACATACTTTCAGAGCCTCCCTCACACCATCACTTTCCTTCCTCTGTCTCTCACAAACACTCCCTCTGCCAAGAGGGTGGCTCTGCCGCAGAGCAGCCCCCGAAGTGTTTGTCACTGTTCTCCATCACGTCCTCCCTGGCCTCGGGCTCTTCCCTTCCACCTCCAGACCCGCAGACTGGGGCCTCGTGTTCTTCGGTCATTTCTGTTACTCAACAATAATACACGGAGTGTCCATTTAATTCATTCAGCAAATGTTGATGGAGCACTGATCATGGGTTAAGCTTTGGGAATACTATGGAGATGGGTTTCCCTGGTGGCTCAGCGGTCAAGAATCTGCCGGCAGTGCAGGAGACATGGGTTCGATCCCTGGGTTGGGAAGATCCCCTTTGGAGGAGGGCATGGTAACCCACTCCAGTATTCTTGCCTGGAGAATCCCATGGACTGAGGAGCCTGGCAGGCTGCAGTCCATAGGGTTGCAAAGAGTCAGACACAGCTGAGTGGCTTGAGCACACACACGCGCACACTGGTGACAGAGGTCCTTCCCTCGTCGAGCTCTCGGTTTTGTGGCCCATTTGTTGGCTGCTTGTCTCGTCTGACTCGATTGTTAAGGTAACCCTTGATCTCTGATGTTGAGACATGAGTAGGGATTCACAGGAGGAGGAACAGGGGGCAGGTGTTCTAGGCAGAGGGAACAGCATATGCCAAACCTACCAGTGAATCAGGGTATGGTAGGCTGGAAACCAAGGTGATGTTCAGAGACTGGAGGAACCGCTGCCAAGAGGGCAGAAGCCAGATGTCACAAAGCTCAGAGGCCATGCTCAAGGGTTTGAATTTTGTCCAGTGGCCCCACAGAGTCATGGGACGTCTTCAGTGACAGGACAGGGTGCGGAGATGATGGTGGTCTGACCTAGGTGAGTGGGAAGGAAAGGAGACTCATCCAAGAGCAAGGCCCCGTGGTAGGGGTCCAGCTTCAGAGCTGTGACCTCAGGGAAGTCACACAACCTCTGTGCCCTGGGTCCATCATGGGAGGATGGGACAGGACAGGGGCTGGGCTTATAGTAGATGCTCAATAAACTATAGCTGTTATTGTCAGTCATCAGTAGAACATAGCAGGGCAATCAGATGAAGAGGAGACTGCATACCTACTGAGTGCTGAGTACTGTGCGAAGTGCTGGGGCCCAGAGGCGAGGGTGGTCTGCGGCTTCGGGAAGCTCACATGCCACAACCACAGCTCACGTGGACAGCAGAGGGTCCTCCCCAGTGGGGTGGAGGACTCTCCCCAAGGACAGAGCACCTTGGAAAGTTAAGGGAGCAGGAGGGCTCTGGGGGGTCACAGAGGAACTGGCACTGAGGCTGGGTTGAACTTGGACGGGCAGAGGTGGGAGAAGGATCTTCAGCGAGGCGGAGCCATGTGAAAAACAGCCCAAGGGCAAGGAGTCTAATCCGGCTGTTGTGTGGGACACAGGAAAGGGGGGTCATGGGATGGGATTATGGAGGCAAGACAGTGGTGGCCAGGCTAAGAGGGAGGTCAGCACGGGACTGAGCTGCACTCCAGAAATGCCATGTTTTGGTGGTAACATGGAATGTGTCCATTAGAGACTCAGCTCCAGGCTCTGCCAGGAAGCCATGGGGTGACGGAGAACAGATGCCTTGCCCTCTTTGACCTCGGTTTCCCCATCTGTGTGATGAAGTGTTTAGTCTTGTTTAGGAGGGAGTTCCAGTATCACGTCCTGGGATTGGTCCAGCCAGCTTTGCTGGACATGGGATTCTGGGCCTCAGTGGTGCTTCCTTCCTGAGCATTCTCAGCCAAAGAAAGGAACAAAATGAGGGGTTCCCTGGAGGAGGTTCTGGGCACTCCAAATGAGGGGCCAGGAGCCCGCACAGAAGGGAGAGGTCTCTACCAGGACCCAAATCCAGCCCCAGAGGGAACCCAGAAGAGAAGGCCAAGGTCCCTCTTCCCTCCTGCCCTGACCCGTATGGTGGCAGATGTGGGCCATGTGCCCAGGAGGGCACAGTGCCCAGTCCCTGGCCCAGAAGGCATCAGGACCCTTCTTGCCCACTGACAGAGGAGCAGGGCTTGGGTTCAGGAATGTGGCCGAGGGCTTAGAGTCCCCTGAGATTCAGGAGCCAGGAGGCCAATCTCAGGGTGGCGGAGCCAGTAAACGCCCACGGGTGGCTGGGTTCATGGATACTTGGTGTTGCTGGTCTAAGGCAAGTCCTGGTGACCCCCAGCTGCCCGGGATCCTGGCTGCAAGGGGCTCTTTAAGCATCTCACCTGTGAGGTGGGGCTGGCAGAGAATTAATTTCCTGTGCTATTTTAATTTTGCTGTATTTAATTTGCTGTTTATTTTAATTAATTAACGGCGGGTAATGGTCTATCGTAACTTGCTGCCTGCCGCTGGCTCCTCTTTCTTTTCGGAAGGGTGGAAGGCCAGGCCAGGCAACTGCCAAGTTGGCAGTGGGGGCACTGGACGGCCTTGGGGGCCTGCCCCTCTGTCCCTCACTCCAGGGGTCTTCTCTGTTCTCCCCAGTTCTCCGAAGGGGGGCCCTCGCCTCCCCCTCACTGGTAGCCCCTCTACTTCTTCCTCCTCTCCCCTCAGGCCTGCCTCAGGGCCTCAGATGCCGTAACTTCATGAAGAGAGGCTGACACGAAGCCCCTGCCTGTCCCCCAAGAACTGTATTTTTATGTCATAGGTCATGGACTAAAGGACAGAGCGCTTGGCTTGCAACCTACGTGGTGCTTACGGGCCGTTGGGGAAACTTATGAAGTGTGGGTCAGTTTTAAATAGCAGCTCCCTTCCCCACCCTGGTGCCAAACAGCACGCCCATCCCGTGTGGTCAGGCCTGTGAGACACTCACATGTTCAGATGCCTGTGAACACATCCGTGGGTGTGATGTCAGTTATCAGTTGATCTCTAGGACAGACTTCCAGGGGAGGATTATCCCCTGTAGAGAGGAGGAAGTGAGATTCAGAGAGGCTAAGTGACTTGTCCAAGGTCACACAGCAATGAAGGAAAGCAGGGCCTGGACTCTGTCTATGATCAATCTGGCTGCACGGAAAGAGTTAATAGGTAGAGGGAAGCGAGGGGAAGTGGCTTGAGGCTTAGGGCAGGGGGATACGGTCAGGAAGGGGCCTGGAAATGGGGTCCTCTGGCTCTTGAGGATGTGGGGAGAGGAGGAGAATGGGTCCCTGCCACAAGGGGCTTCCCGAGGTGTGAGGTCTCCGCCACCTGTTTGCATTTCCCCCGGTGTCTTCGGTTGTCTGTTTGGAACTGGGGCTTTCTTTGTCATTTGCCCTGTACTTTACCGGGGTGACCCTTCCGTGGCTAGGTGGAACGCTACATTTCTTTATTTAACAAACACATAGCACTTACCGTGTCCCAGATACTCTTCTAACTTTATAAACAGATATTCATTTAGTCATCATAGTAGCTGTATTATCATCATCTTTATTTTACAGATCAGAAAAGTAAGGCTCAGAAAGGTTAAGTACCTTGTCCAAGGTCACACAGCCAGTACCTGGTGGAGCAGCCTTGGAACTTGGAACACTGGGATCCATTAGTCCCTGTTCTGAGCCACCCTAACCATCCCTCCCACGCTCTTCGTGGGAGAGGGGAGCCCTGAATTCCCAGAGATGTGGCATCTTCGGGGAGCCTCTAGCCTCAGTTGAAGGGAAATCCAGCCCCATACTCACCAAGCCCAAATCTCATAGGGCAAAGAGAGCCCACAAGTCAACAGCTGCTTTGTGGGGGAAGCTGGCAGAGTGTCTGAGTGGGCCTGGCTGGGAGGCGCAGGTCAGCAGTTAGGAAGCCTCTGTGGAGCTTGGGCCTGCGGCCACAGTGCTGGCCACGGTAGGGGGTGGGGGACACAGAGACACTGACAGAAGCGTTGGCTTCAAACTGAGCCCTCAGAGAGCTTAGCATCTGACTGACTGGAAAAACAAGGCAGGCATGTGTGACCAGTTAGCAACAGCTGTGTAAGAAAGTGGGAGAAAAACAGCATAAAACCCGATGCAATTGAAGGAGTTGGGGCTTGGACTCTTGTGTGGCCTTAGTTATTTGATCTCCGCTCTCAGTCTCCTCACCTGTCATGAGGAAATAATGATGGCACTGACTCCATTGCATTTTGTGAGGCTCAAATGAGATGAAATGTGAAAGGGTTTGAGCTCTGGATCCAGGGCCCAGTGAGCACCCATCTAAATGTAAAGGCTCGACACCTGGAGAAAGAACGGGACCTGCCCTTGGGGTTGGCCTTGGAGCAGATCAGGATGGGAATAGTGAGGATGAAGAGGCCAGTGAAGGTCTTGGCTCTGGAGTCAGACTGCTTAGGTGTAAATCCCAACCATGATGAGTCACTTACCCTCTCTAGGCCTTGATTTCCTTGTCTGTAAGATGGGTATAACAATAGTGCCCTCCCCATAGGGTATTCTGAGGATTAAACTAGTTAACTCATTTATTCAATAAACAATATTGAGGGGACTTCCCTGGTGGTCCAGTGGCTAAGACTCCGCAGTCCCAATGTGGGGGCCCCGGGTTCGATACCTTATCGGAGAACTAGATCGCACATGCTGCAACTAGAGATCCCGCATGCTGCAACAAAGATCGAACATCCGGTGTGCCGCAACTAAGACCCGGCACAGCCAGATAAATAAATAAACAAATAATAAGCAATATTGAGCACCTGCTGGGTGCCAGACATATCTCTATTCACCGCAAATAATAAACAGTCAATACACGTTAGTGATCTTATTATCTTCATCAGTCATTTTCAGAGGGTGGGGAACTGTTTCAGGGAGGAGAAAAAGAGGAGGCTGAGGGTTTTCAGGATCTTTGCCTAAATGGGGAGGCACGACATGCTGATCACAGGTTGATAGGTGATGAGTGCTTACTATGTGCTGGGCAGGTCAGCTCATGAAACAGGGGATCACGTCATCCCCCTTTTGCAGGTAGCAAACAGGTCCAGAGAGGTGCAGTGACCTGCCCAAAGAAACACAGCTAGTTGGGGTGGAGCTGGGGTTTGAGAGACTCAAAAGCCAGGCCCTTGTTTTACAAAGCTTTAAACCTGATTGAGAGATGGCATGGGATGGGGGCAGTGACCCAGGAGAGGAAGGAGGGAGAGACCTGGCCAGGAAAGGGACAGACGTGGGCAGATAGTGAGGAATGGAACAAGTCAGCATCTGTCTCTCTGGTGGGTTTTCCCAGCAGTAAACAACTGAGGGAAGAGAGTGAGTGAAGATTAGCTGCCAGGCTTCTCAGAAGAGGTGGGTCTTGAGAAACAAGCCGAGATGAAAGAGATGGGAAGCCAGTGCCTTCCTGGCAGAGCGCACAACATCAGCAAAGGCCCTGAGGTCAGCACACAGCATGGCACGGGGCTGAGATGTGGCAGGAGATGGCTGAGGGAGGTCAGAAAGAGGACTGGGAGGGCTGGAGGCCTCAGGGGCCCAGGGACAGTGACAGCCCCAGGGAGATAGGGAGGGTGACAGATTCAAGAGGCCCAGCTAACGTAGAAATAGAAATAACCTCCCATCTGGACAGGAAGTAGAGCACAGTGATCAAGAGCAGGTCCTGGACATTCTAGTCGGGCTACTTCCTACCGTGTGGTCAGAGCAAGTCGCTTGATGTCTCCTCCTCAAAATGAGGTACCTCTCTCCTAAGACAAGACCATCTGTGGGGGCGCGCTTTGTGCAGTGCTGGGCATGTAGAAAGTGCTTGATTCATCCACTTATTCCTCAACCGCCAAGTGCACCCTTGGTGTCGAGCACTTTTCTGGGGCACACAGCAGAAAACAAAGTCGATAAAAATCGCTGCCCTCAGAGAGCTTACATTCAGAGGGTAAACGACACAAAAACCGGTGAAATACATGGTTTGCTGGATGGTGATATGTGCCAAGGAGGAAAATAAAACATGGAAAGCACTTGGGGCCTGCCAGGGTTACGGGGTGGTTGCAGTTTTAAGTAAACTTATAAATGGAGGCTATTGTGTAGAATTATTGTATGGCTATATTATAACATTATTTGCAGAACAGGTTGTAGCAGAAAAAAGTGCCTTCCAGTTTATGAGGTATTTATCCTTCATTAGAATCACTCGAGGTGTAGGTATTGCAGTTCCCATTTTATAGATGAGGATGTTGAGGCTCAAAGAAAAGAATCTGACCTTGGAATCATGACTCTGAGGACAGGCTGCAGCGCCTGACTCCTGATGACTCACTCCCTGTGACAAGAAGAGTGTTGTTCCTGAAAGTCTAGAGGAGAGAGAGGTTAATTGGGGGTGGGGGGGTGGGGGTGGATATAGACAGGGGCCAAGGTGGGTCAGCATCTCGGGGTGGGGCTGAGCTGGAGAGGAGGGGCAGAGGCCTCCTTCCAGAGCCAGAGCTGTGGTCAGCATCCCTCGGTGTGGCCTGATCAGAGGGGGTTCGAAGTGGCCGGACCCATGGGCAACCCTGAGGGCAGAGCGGGGGCAGCAGCAGGCTGGCCCTGAGACACTGCATGATTGAACAGAGGGGCAGAAGCTGTCCAGAACTGAGTGAGTGTGGGGGTGGTGTGGAGAATATGGGGGAGGGGGGAGGGCTGACCAGACGAGAGAGAACAGTGAGGAGGTTGCAGAGCCAGAGCTGGCCGTCCAGCTCTTGAATATCAGGGTAGAGACCTCGGCCTTGATGTTGTCATCAGCGGTGGGGAGCTCTTAAAAGTTGTTGGAGCAGGGACACAGGTGTCATGGGGATGGAGGAAGAAGAATCTAGCACTAGGTGGAGCAGATTCAGGGGAGGCATTTGGAAGTGAGGAACCCTCTGGGGGACTGTCATAGCTGACTGGGCAAGAAGTGATGAGGAAGTCAGATCAGAAAGACCACTTGGGCTGATGAACAGAGTGAGTGGGGCCTGGGAGACGCTACTCCTAGGTGCTAGCCTTGGGTCTGCCTTGCATTTACTTTTTTTTTTCTTGAATGCGCCGCATGCTGCTTGAGGGATCTTGGTTTCCCTACCAGGGATCAAACCCAGACCCTCAGCAGTGAAAACACTGAATCCCGCAGGGCACTCCTTGCCTCTCATTTTCTGAGGGACCCAGGGCTAGTCCTGTTCCCTCTGTACCTGTTTCCTCATTTGGATTGAACTAAAGCCCCGCCCCCCGCCCCCTTTTTTAACCCTGTGGGCAAAGAATCCATTTTGAGAAGATGATGGACCTCTTCAGAAAAAATACTAAAACACATTTTGGTTAAAATTTGCGTGAGGTTTACAAACTTGTCAAAGACCATTCATGGAGACAAGCTAGATCATCAGTAATAGAAAAAATAGCAGCCAGCATTACAGGCTTTTGGTGGGGAGGGGAGAGGGTGGAGCATGCCACAGCATGCGGGATCTTAGTTCCCCAACCAGGAATCAAACCTGTGCTCCCTGCAGTGGAAGCATGAAATCCTAACCACTGGACTGTCAGGGAGGTCCCTGGCATTACATGCTTATTATGGGCCAGGTGCTGGGCAAAGTGCTATATGCATCATAATCCTGTTAAGTCTACTCAACAACCCTATGAGGCAGGTACCATTGTTTTATTCTGTTATCAGACGAGGAAGCTGAGGAGGCCTAGGCCTAGAGAGGTGGAGTGACTTGCCCAAAGTCAGAGCTGGAATCGAAGCCTGGCTGTGTCAGCTCTAGAACTTGAGATCTTAGCTGCTTAGGTTAAAGGCTAGGATTTTAGGATGGAGGAAGGAGAAATGGCAAGAGGAGAGTAGATGTGGGAGGATTTTCAAAGAAAGCCATGGAGAAGCAGCACAAGAGTAAAACCATGGAGCCCTGAGATGACGGGCACAGCTGGTTGTAGGGAAAGATTCCATTTGGAGGTGACTTGTCTAACTTGCAGGGGGTTGGTACCTGTCCCACATGACCCCCAGCTAAATGACCTGCTCTGGAGCCTGCTGGGAAGGGGAGGGGCTTTTCTGTTTTCTTGGCTTGATCATGTTCTGCCCCCTTGGCAGGAAGAGCTTACCCCTGACTCTTTGACTCAGCCTCCAGTGCTGTCTCTGGAATCTACCCTCCCTCCCTCTTCCCAAGGCCATTGACAAGGGCCAATGGGCCTTGATCTCTCTAGGAAAGTTCGGAAGTGGGAACACCCTTTCCATCCCAGAAAAGAGTACTGAGGCCCATCTCCTGAGATCAGAGGGGAATCTGGAACCCAGACAGCATGGGTGTGTGTTAGGTTCTGGTTTAGATCCGGGTCAGCAGTACCATCCAGGGGGAGGTTTTCTGGATTAGACTAGGTCATCATTTCAGGTTGGAATCTAGATTTATGGTGGGTGGGACTTGTTGGTCATCTAGAATAGGGATTGGAAACTTTCTGTAAATAGTTTAATAGTAAAAGTTTTAGGCTTTATAGACCATTGGGTCTCTGTCATGACTACTCAACTCTGCCACTGTACCTTGAAAGCATTCATGACAGTACATAAAATGAATGAGCATGGCTCTGAACCAATCAAACGTGAATCATAAAAACAAACAGCAAGCTAGATTTGGCCCTTGGGCCATAGTTGCCAACCCCTGGTCTAGAACCTTATTCTTCCTGTAGATGGCTAGATCTCAAATATGACTAGACAGTAATCTAAGCAAACAAGACTGGGTGATCTAGAGCCACTTCTTGCTGGATCTAGATATTGGGAACTGGTGATCGAGAAATGTACTAGACCGTGCTTTCAAGCAAACTAAAGCATAATCTCTGGCTGAGCCAGATTCACAGAAAGCTGGGGAGGGCTGGTGTGGGGTGGTAAGATTTAGACCCACACACAAGGCTGTGGTCTGAACATGGGGAAGTGGATGAGCAAAGCCACACAGATATTGATCTAGAGCAAGCAAAGTCTTGGTCCAAAGCCAGAACGCCATATGATCTAGGACAGTACTGTCCAATAGAAATGTAATAGGGGCCACATATGAATCTAAATTTTCTAGTAGCCATGTTAAATAAGGTAAAAAGAAAGAAGTGAATTAATGTTAATCATATAGCTTATGTAACCCAATATATCGAAAATACAATCATTTCAACATAAAACCATTGTAACAATCATTGTGCTATTTTATATTCTTTTTTTCATATTTATACTTCAAAAGCTAGTGTATATTTTATACTTACAGCACATCCCAGTTCCAACTAACCACATTCCCAGAGCCCAGTAGTTAGTTTCTACCACATTGGGTGCATATTCATCCAGCGTTGGGCAGTTTGGAAGCAGGCTTTTCTTTGGGACCAGGGTCCAGAGGAGTCATGAGCCAGAATGCTCTGGAGTAAATAGAGCTGGTCACACCGGAGGTTATATTCTTAGCAGACCTGAACTGGGTATAGACTGGCTTATCCTGGGAGAGCATCTAGGCTCCGGATTGGGAGGACGTGGTGGTGGTGGTGGTGTCGTCCCTCCCTTGGAGTCCTGACCAACTGGCCTCCAGCTCTTCCCTCCCTCCTCCCAGTGTCACCTCTGACTCTGGAGTCCGGTCTGGTCTGGCAGGTGGGGGTGGGGCAGGGTAGCAGCTGGACCCTTGAGGGAGCAGGAGCTCCACCCCTCCAAGCCAGCTGCTGCCAGCCTTCCTGGACTGACTCTGTGGAAACAGGGGGCCCAGAGACAGAAATAAACTGCCAGGTTTCCGGGGCGGAGTAGGGGGCCTGCCAACCTTTGTGCTTCCTTGCTAAGGGGTGGTGGAGGGGGACAGGAAGCAACTCCAGGCTTTCTCCCAGGCTGTTACCCCTGCATGTCATCTCTCCTCACCCCCACGTGTCCTCACCCTCATGGGGAGGCTGGGCTAAGTCTAGAATTTGGTGGATTAGTGAATCCTGGGGGCACGGGAGTCTGGGCCTGACCCTTGGGAGCAGAGCATGATCCCTCAGGGCCCTGGATACAGTTCTGTGCCCATTTCTAGATCCCATCCTAGGGCCACACTCGCCATCCCAGGGCAGGAGCTGAACAGCTTCAGAGTGCTGCACAGGGCATTAGACTAGGAGCTGGAAAATCTGTGTTACATGCTCAGCTCTGCCACTAACTGGCCAAAGGCAACTTGGGGCAGATCGCTTTGAGCCTCAGTTTACCCTCCGAAGAAAAGGAGACAGTGTTTGTCCTGCTTGTCTCAGGGCACTCTAGTTCAGCGGTTACTCAGACTCTGGAGCCAGAGCTTATCTGATTCTGGCCCCTGCCACTGTGTGACCTTTGGCGGGTCACTTAACTTACCTGAGCCTCAGTTTC
This sequence comes from Cervus elaphus, assembly GCF_910594005.1. NCBI lineage: Eukaryota > Metazoa > Chordata > Mammalia > Artiodactyla > Cervidae > Cervus > Cervus elaphus. Next base: position 10,253,769 of record NC_057822.1, on the reverse strand, counting down.
CTCATCAGCAAAAAAGGAACATTACCTCCTTTATGGGAACTTTTTAATTAAATGAGTTTACTGAATGCAAATTATACAGGGCAAGCGCCCGGTGCTGGTTCTTGCCCCTGGGTAGTCCATGAGCTCAAGTGGGTTGTAAGTGAAAATGCATTATTCAAATATAAGGGATTCTTCCTCCGTTAAGAGTCCTCTCGGATTCCCTCATTTTATGAACGAGAAAACTGAGGCCCCCCAAAAGAGAAGTCGTTTTGGCCAAGGAGAGGCATACGGCGAGCAAAACCTTTATTTCCGTAACTCCCCTTGTAAAACCAGGTAAGGCTCATCCCCAATTTACAGGTGAGGAAATCGAGGCCGGTGATTGGCCACTGGTGCGTAGCCGCGCCATCCAGTAAGGCCTGAGTCCGTCGCTGGGGAGGGAGTGCCCTGGCCGCCCGTGTTCACCGGAGGAGGGGCGTGCAGGTAGCGGGCGCCCTGGAGCCGCAGCCGGAGCCAGGCGCGCTATTAATAATCCCGCCGCTCGGCCTCGGCCGAGAAGCGCAGGTCCGCACCGCCGCCGGGCGCCTCCCGGGCCTGGGCCCGGGCCCGAGCCCCAAGCCGGATCGCGGCGGCCCTCCCTTTCCACCGCCCTCCCCCGCCACGTGACCCCCCTCCCCCCCCAACTCCGCGGGCAGCCGAGGGCCCGGGCTGGCGGGCCGGGGGCCAGGAAAAAGCCAAAAAACACCGAGGCCGGGCCGCTCCCCTTCCCGCTGAAAATAGCCCCCGGCCGGGGCTGCCACGCATTCCGTTGGGCCCGGGGCGCGGGAAGGGGCGGCCGGCCGGGCCCCCCGCCCGGCCCGACGTGGCTGCCCGGCCGGGTTGGAGGCGGCGTGGGGCGGGGGTTGGGGGGGAGCCGAGGGCGGGCCGCGCGGCCGGCCGGCATGTGGCTCTCCTTCGGGGAGCCTTGGCAGCCCGGGCTGCGCGCTGCGCCGGGATGATGGAGAGCTTCTGGAATTTCCTGCAGCTGGAGAGCGCGGCCGGCCGGGGGAGCGGGCTGAGCGCGCGGCTCGGGAAGGGGCGCCTTGCAGCCCGACCCTAGGGGGCGCCCCCGCGGCGAGGGTAATCGGGGGTGGGGTGGGGGGGCGTAAGAGATCTCCCGCCCCGCCCCTGCACGGCGCGCCAGGCGAGGCGGGCAGCACACACCGCCTTCGGGTCCCCCGCCGCGCTTTTTCGGGGGGTCTGGCGGGGGTCCAGTCCCGCCCCCTCCCGGCCGGGGCGGCCTAGAGGGACCAGGTGCAGGCGGCGCCCCTCCCCCAGCTGCCTGGTTTCCCTCTCGGCCCGTCACCTCCTCCAGGAGTCAGTAGCTCTGCGGCCTCATCTGGCGGGGGTGGGGGGCGGGGGTGGCAAGGCTCGGGGGCCGCGCAGGCCTGCCAGGTAGCCGGAGAGGCGGCGGCGGGAAAAGGCGCGGACCGTTCGGGCCCGAGAACCGCTGGGCCTGCAGACCAGAGCCTCCTGCTCAAGCTCATGGCCCCCCAAAGGCTTCTAGGAGGGAGGTGAGGCAGCCAGCTCACAAGAACCCCCACTCCCCACCCCCATCCCTCGCAACTGCGGACCCGGTGGGGGTCGGATGTGCCGGAAAAATCCTGGATGGTTTTTTCGACGGCGGCGGCAGCTTTCTTTGGGGGGCCCGCTCTGCACCTTGCAGGTCTGGGAGTCCAGAAAAGGGCTCCTGGGAGGGCTTCCTTTTACAAGGAGCTCTGAGATCCAGGGGAGTAGGTAAGTGACCTCTTAGGGCTCACTCTTGGCACGCTCGCTGGCTTGCGGGAGGGAAAGAGGTCTACCTTGCCCTTTGTGGGGGAGGGGAAGGGATGCTTTCCCACCACTTCGCTAGTTCCAGTACCATTTGGTGCTCTGCAAACCGAGGAACCCTTTGGCAACTCAGCAGGCGCCTCCCCATCCTGGGTTGGACCCCACCCCCGCCCTTACCAGTGGTCCCTGTTCAACTTCACCTCCTGCGCCAACCCAGCAAACCCTCACCGCGTGAAAGAAGCCGAGGGGATCGAAGGTACAGTTCTGATACCTTCTCTGCCGCTCCATGGCTGAGTCATCTTGAGCAAGCCCCTTCACTCCTTAGTCCCTTTGCTCATTTGAAATACTGGATGGTAGAAGGTAGGCCACAACAAAGATAAACAAAACAATAACGAATTAAAAGGTAGTCCGCGGCCTTGTAGTGGGGCTTAAAGTTGCACAATACTTAAAGCAATTCCCATAGTGTCTGCATACAGTCAGGACAGGAAATAAAGGGCACCTGTGTATGAGACAGCCAGCCCCATTCAGAGCCTTCAAAAGTGTTTGAATCTCTTCTCCAAAAGCCCTGAGAAATTTGACTTTGCAGGGTAAGTGGTGCCTCTCAGGTGGGCTGGAAAAGATGGAAGGAGGTTGGTTCTACTGAGTGTTCATTTATTCACTGAACACACATTTATGGTTATTCTCAGCTCCAGTCTGGGGGAGAGACTTACACATTTGCTCTGGAGACTGAGAATCAGGATGGTCACCACATTGTTGAAGCTGGAAGGGCCCTTAGAAATCCTTCCTGCTAGGCTTTCTTTTTTTTTAACCTAAGAATTCTCTGGTAGCTCAGTTGGTAAAGAATCTGCCTGCAGTGCAGGAGTCTCGGGTTCAATCCCTGGGTCGGGAAGATCCCCTGGAGAAGGAAATAGCAACCCACTCCAGGATTCTTGCCTGGAAAATCCCATGGAAGGAGGAGTCTGGCGGGCTACAGTCCATGGTATTGCAAGAGTTGGACACAGCTTAGTGACAAAACCACCACAGGCTAGCTCTTAGTACAGATGGAGAAACTGAGGCCCAGGGAGGGGGCGGGGTCTCCTCACTACTTCTGCTGTTGGGATGGGGGCGGGGGCAGGGGCTGGCAGAGAGCTCTGGGCCTGAGAAGTTGGGGCAGCCCCTGGCCCAGCTCCCTGGGGTATGGTCCAGGCTGGCTAAGAAGCTTATGGAATTCTGCTTTCCTCTCCCTCCCATCTTCTTGCTGACCTTTCACTCCACCTCAGCTAGAGTGGGTGGGGGTGGAACCCAGATACCCAGATTCAAATTCAAATGCTTGTTGGCTACCCCTCAGCCCAGGATGTTGGGCCTGGGCCTGTGTCAACTCCCACCCTTCCCTCTCCTCCTCCCCCTCCTCCCCCCAGTTCTCCCCGCTTCCTGTTGGATGGGCCTTCCCTGTGTACTGGAAGGAACTCAAGGCTCCATTTGTTGTCTCTGTGAACTTGAGCAAACTACACCACCTCTGTGAACCTCATTTTGCTTTTCTGCAAAGTGGAGTTGAAATAAAAATTACCTTGCAGAAAATCTCTTTCGCAGCATCCCAAAGGCTCCCTGGCAGAGATCTATTTAAATAACAAAAGGCAGGGACTTCCCTGGTGGTCCAGTGGTCCGGACTGTTCCCTTCCACTGCAGGGGGCGCATGTTCGATCCTGGTCTGGGAACTAAGCTCTCCTGTGCCACTGCCAAAAATAGTAATAATAAAAAGGCGGGGATTCCCTAGACATTCTAGGCTAGGCATAGGGAACAGAGCAGCCCCCTTTCACCTTTGGTTTGGGGAGGGAGCTCTCTGGAGCTCTGGAATAGGAAGTGGGTTGGGGGTGAATGTCTACCAGATCATTTTGGCAAAGTACAAATTCGAGCAAATCTATACAGACCCCAGATTCCAGGGCTGCCGGGGGCCCATGTATCTGAAGATACCTCAGGGCAGTTCTCATAAGCTCTCCAGGACTGCAGACCCTCCCTCTCCCAGCTAATCCAGTTCCATCTCTGGGCTGAGTGTCCTCCACCCCCGACACCCATTATCACAGAGGGCTCTCAGAGACTAGAAAAGAAGGGCTGTGTGGCTTTGGGCAGGCCACTTCCCCTCTCTGGGCCTCGGTTTCCTCCTGCCTAGAGGAGGAGGCTGGATTAGTGACTCCCTAAGGCACCTTCCAGCTCTGACAGGCTCAGAGCCTGTGTTGACTGATGTATCCTAGGAGATAGGAGCACACAGAACCGAGTCAGCTGGGAGATTCCTGGTGAGGTATATTCCACCACCCCCCTCCCCAGAAAGCTGGAGTGCCTCCCTCCCCAAGACACACCCTCCAGGGATACTGGCTGAGATTGTGGTGGATGGAGGGGGGCATATCACCCAAGTGGTGCTACTGATTCCCTGTCAATAGAGAGGCCTGTGCCTAAGAACAAGAGCTGGTGTGGGGGGGGAGGAGCTGTGAGACTCCTTGTTCTAGGGGAAGGGAATGTGTGTGTCAGTGACCAGGCAGCCTCCAGGGAATGGGGGGGCGCGGTGCATGAGGCAGCTAACTTTTGGGATGGTGTGTCCAGAAGAGTGGTCACAGGGCCAGTTTACTGGTGTGTGCAAGACAAGGAGGCTGACAGTGGGAGGGAGGGAAAAAAAAAACATGAACCACAGAGCCAGGCTTTGGGTTAGGGCAGGCTGTTGGGGAGGCACCAGCCTCACGGGGAAGTGTTGGAATATTCAACAGTCTGACACAGTTTTGCCTGTGCCTAGGATTGTCAGCTTGTTTATAGGTGCTGTGCTGAACCGCACTGTTCGGAATTGCAGTTGTCACATTCTGATGTGGGGGTATCTGTGTCAGGGTGTTGTCAAGGTTTACTGAACAGCAAGAGTCTGGCTGTTTGCGGAGAGTATCTGTACAGGATGGCATTATAAGGCAGTTAGGCAGCTTTTGTCTATTTGGGATGCTATCAGATTGTATGAGGGGCGTCGGTTCTGGCTGCTAGGAAGCCTTGAGCCATCTTGGGGACATTGCCAGGCTGTTAGGGGAGTGTTTTCAGGCTGTGTGAGCATCCTGGCCATGCTTTAGGTGCCTCTTCCTCTTCCATCTCTTACACACAGGGAGAGAGGTCTGTCTTCATCAGTCCCTCCGCAGGTAGGCTAGCAGGCAGTCACAACCCGCTCACACTTGCAGTAATTTTACCACGGTGCCTAAATCAGGAACAGGCGTGAATTGACCTTTTAACCCCTTCCCCGCCAGGGGATTAGACTCTGTTTCCTGTTCAATCTCCTCCAGAGCCAGTTCCATACCTCCTGGGGGGGCCCCCCCCAAGGAGCGGATAAGCAGCCCCCACCATCTCTTTTCTTCCCCTCCTCTGTGGAGCCGTGGGGAGGGGCGGTGGGCACTCAGGGTGGATGCTGAGGTCCAGGCTGGTGCAGGGCCTGGCAGGAGCTGAGGGCCCAGGCGGGAGTGATAAATATTGAAGAGGAGGGATTTCGGTGTGGGCTGGAGCAGCTGCAGTGGTTCGAGTGTCACACTATCTCTCCCCAGGTTTACTGACCCATTTCCATTCACGCGGCTGCCGGTTTCCTAGCAACGGCAACAGTCCCCCCAGAACAGGCGGAGTGTGTGTCTGCCATTAGCGACTGCCGCAACTGTGTCAAGGTTACCCCGCTCCCTGCAAACCCACCCCGGCGGGTTTGTTTTCTGCCAGCGCCTGGCACACACCGTGCCAGCCAGGGAGGGGGAGGGAGGGGGCCGGGGGCCAGCCCAGGGGCTTGGGTGGGGGTGGGGGGCCGAGGAGGAGCTGTAGTTCCCGGTCCAGTGGGAGCCAACTTGGACTCAGGCCGAAGCAGCCCCCCCCACCCTTGGCTGGTGGAATTCCTGAGCCCGAGGGGAGCAGGGGGCGGGGTTGTCCCTCAGCCCTGACCCCCGAGATTCCAGAGCCTAGGGGGAGGGGTGTGGGCAGAGGGGCCTCCGGGAAGCCTGCCCGATCTGACCCCACCTGGCTTGTTCTGCTCCTGCCCTGGCTTCCTCCCACTTCTGCGCAGCTCTTCTCTGCTCTCAGCTCTTTGTCCCAGCCTCTGGGCCTGGTCTCCCCCCTCAGACTCCCTAGGGCGAGGTTGTATTTCTCCCATCAGACTAGGAGCTCCTGAGGTTGGGGTTCATGATACCTCCTTTCCTTCTCTTCCCTCAGCTCCGGTTCATGACTGTTTTTCTAAATGTCATGGGAGATGAGACTAAACATTTGGGGTAGCAAAGGATAAGTTGCTTTAACAGGGACTAGCAGGGCAAATACCCCCATTCCACCTCCTGGGTGAAGTAGGTTCTGCCTGCACCGCCCAGGCTGGCAGCACTTGTAGGGGAGGGGCTGCTGGAAATAGAGGAGGACCCTTCTTTTTCACCCTGAAAGCCTGGCTGCAAAGGGTTAAAGCAGTTCTTCCCCCCACCTTGGTATGTAAGCTCCCCCCAAGGCGGGGGGGGGGGGGAGGGGGGGGATGGGAGGAAGGGGGGTCTGTCGCCTTATAGCCACTCATGTGGTCAACTCAGACCTGACCAGTCACATTCCTGCCCAGGAGGATGGGGCTTGAGGTGGAGGGGTAGGAACCTGGAGGGGGCTGGGTGTGTAGGATTTGGGGGGGTTGGGGTACCGAGAAGGTGGGGCATGGGGCTGCTGGGAACTTGGAAGGATTGTGCAATGTAAACCCCTGGAAGCCTGAATCAGCCTCCTGTCCCTCTGGAACTGTCTCCCTGTCTTTCCTCCTAGTTTGCACCCCCAGAACATTCCCGTGGTCCCCATCGATGTGACACAGGTACGGATTCGATCCCAACTCTAAACAAAAGAAAAGTGTGTAGCGGAAGTAGTTTCCCACATGCAGGATGGAGCAGAGATTTGTGGGTAGCCTCCACTGTGACTTTCTGGTGCTTGGAGGAGGTCGGCTGGATTTTTGGCTGGGTCGGAGGCTCTAAGATCTAGGGTACAGAGCAGGCCGTGCTTGACAGTAGAAAGAGACCTGGGCGGGGACCCAGGCAGCCTGGTTCTCTGCCCAACCTTGTGCCTGACTCCCTGTGGTCTTAGTCTCCCCATCTGAGGGGCTTAGGCCAGTGGTCTCTAACAGCCCTCCCATCCTATTGGTCAGTGGTTCTGGGTGAGGGATGAGGAAGTGAGGGGCAGTGGTCTGGAGGGACTGTGGGAAGCTGCCAGCGCCAGGGGGAGTTTGCAATGTGATCCCAGAGCGAAAATAGCCCAGGTCATTTTCAGCTGCTTGGGCGGAGGTATCTGATCCCGCCAGGGCAGGGCAGCTTGGGCAGGGGGCAGGGAGGAGCATTCTGTAAAGCTCTCTGGGAAACCAGACCCCAGGATGGGAGGGTGGGGAAAGGTTGGCATGCCCGGCTGGACTTCCTGAGGACCCCCCCCCACCCCCACCTCATGGGGGCTCTGGAATTTTAAGATGAAGAATGCACAGGGTTAACAGGAGGTGAGGGCTGGACTCCAGCCCCCTTTGGGTCCTGGCCTGGATGAGGTGAAAGGTCAGCCCCAAGGAGTCCAGGCACAGCTGGGGAAGGAGTAACCCGATCCTTCTCCCTAGCCCTGCTCAGGGGATCACAGAGCTGCCTCCCCCAGGAAAGGTACTTTGACATCCCCAGGAAGACTTTGTTTCAACTTGTTCTCTGCAGGCAGTGAGGGGTAGGGGAGGGTCGTGGCCCAAGGGGTCAGGGAGAGCTCCTAGCCTGGAGCCCCAGCCAGAATGGCAGTGCTTTGTCATCCTAAGGTCAGGGGAGGTGGAGGTGAGCTTGCTGGAAAGGTTAGAGGTAGCGTGTTGTGGACCTGCTCCCATTCTGTGTCCCATTTATGACTCTGATGGCCAACACTGAGGATTGAGGAAGCTTAAAGTTAGGAGACTACCCGCCCTCAACACACATACACTGATTAGTGAGAGAGGCTGCCTGCTACTAGACAGTGACATTGGGATGTGTTTGGGGTGGTGAATTATCCTGACTCTGAGATGGCTTTGCTGTGTGTGATGGAGGCGTTATATAGAGTGTAGGATGGTGTGGTGGGAAGGCAGAGATAATACATGGAAGAACATGGACTCTGAAGTAAAGCCTGACCTGGGTTCAAATCCTTGCCTCTGTCTCAGACAAGCTTTTTAACCTAAGCCTCAGTTTCCCCAACTACAAAATGGGACTGATCATCTTCATCATAAAGGGCAATCGTGAGGGTTGGGAGAGAGAACAAGTGCTCAGTAAAAAGTAACCCTTAATGGGCCTTATTGTGTCCCAAGGCTCCAGAGGAGTTGGTGAGCTACAGCTGGTCTGAGGAAGAGGAGAGTTAGGAGACTGTAACGGGGTCAGTGTCCCCAGGGCTCTGCGTGAGGCTGTGGGAGTATCCAGGTCACTTGGGGTTGGATGGGGTGAGGTAAATGATGTTTAGTCTGTAGCAAGGGGTGGTTGGGGCAAGGTTCTTCTTAACAGCCGACCTCTGAGGCTGGCGACAGCCCCTCTGCTGCCTACCCCTGCGGGTTTGTGCAGCCATATGTGGGTGTAGCCTGTCCCCGGAGTGTGGCTGTAGGTATGTTTGAGAAGGCGCAGGCATCCCAAGAAAGAACAAGTCGCCTTTTGTACAAGCCCAGCCCCGGGCCGGGTTGGGCCCTCTCTGGGGGATCCCCTGTTTCTGCGCCCGGCTCTTAGCCCACGGGACAGCGCCCCAGCCACGCCCGCCACCCGAGGGGGCTGCGAGGCTGCCTGAGCGCCCCCTCCCGGGAGACCCACGCTTCGGGCTTGGAGCTGGGGGTGCGGGGTGCGGGGAGTGGTCTGGGACAGGGGGCGTGTCCGGAGGCCTGCCCCGCCCATGTGACGTCACCCCAGGTGCTACCAATCTCCGGGAGTCGTGCCCACGGGCGACCCGCCCCTTCCAGGCTCCGCGCTCTGAGATCTGGAGGCGCCGTGGGTGGAGGCGGCGGCAGGGCCGGCCCACGGGGCGGGGAGACCATTGAAAGGCCTCGCCCTTCCTGCCTTGGGCGGGGCTGAGCACACGAACCCTGAGAACGAACCGAGCTGCTCTCTTTGAACCTCACAAGACCTCGCTTCCTGGAGCACTCAACCTTCTTGCCCACCTGTCCAAATCCTACCAGGTACCACTTTCTGCAGGAAGCCTTCCAGAACTGACCTCCCCCCCACCCCCCACCAACCTGTTTTCTTATTACCTACCCCCTTTTAGCGACCCTCAGTCATACCAGTACTGACGGCTACTAACCCCAGCAGCTGTCCACTGAACCATTTACTGTGTACCAGGGCGTTGCGTGTCTTTCATGGAATACCTTACCTGATAGATCTCTGCTTTCCACCTTGTATTATGAGCCTTTCTCGCCTACTGGATTGGAAGTTCCTCTGGGAAGTGGTTCCAGACATGGCTAGGCTCAGAATAGGCACTGCTGAATGTTTAGGATGGATAATAAATGAAGAGACAGGCTCATGGAGGGAAAATATCCTGGCAGAAGTCCCACAGCAAATAGGTAGAAGAATCAAAGCTAGAAATGAGGTATCCAGGCTCCATTCAGGCCTTTAGTTCTGGTGTGTGACTAAGAGTAGGGAGTTGCAAAGAAGGATGGCATAATCCTCCTCTCTCCCCATAGGAGGGCTTCTCCCCCCAACTCCACCAAAGATCAGAGGAACCCGAAATCTGTTTTCTTCTGCAATTCACACACCTTGAACCAGAATCTCTGGCTCTTGAGAGGATGGGGAAGAAGCAGTGATGGAGGAGCTGGGAGGGCTTTTGCAGGCCAAAGTGGTACCTCTGGGCGTAAGGAGTAGTGTGGTTCCAGTAATTGGGGGTACTGGTTCTGGGGACATAAGGCATTTAGTTTGCAGGTGGGAGGTTCCAAGTTGGGCCACGAGGAGGGTTGGGAGCCAAGGTATGTAGGGATTGAGTGCAAGGGAGGCAGGGTTTGTGCTGGGCCAGCACTCCCCCCCACCGCGGCCAGCCTGGTGGAATGCTGGGAGGCCCGGGGGATGGGGCCAGGCAGCCAAGGTGTCTCCGGTGGTACAGAAGCAGTTAAGAGCTGCCTCAGCCCGTTCCTTCAGACAATTAGTGACATCTCGCTTGACAACACCACACTGAGCTGATGCAGACCTCAACCCCCCTCCCGGCCCCCCCACGGCCGCTTCAGCTGTTTATTCTTGGGCTTTAACAATTGGGATTCTGACTTGGAGGAGCGGGCGCCCCGCGCTGCCCTCTGACCCTCCGTCGCCTTGGCAACTGGAGCCCGGTAGGCCTGGGCTCTGCGTTAGGATTACAGATCCTGAATTCACAATCTTGCTGCTCCCCTGCAAGCAGCAGCAGCAGCATGTGGGATCTTCAGCTAGACTGGAGGGGACAAGAAAGAGGATCCCCAGGGGCCAGCCTGAGGCACAGGTGGGAACCAGGGATGCCCACAGCAACCCAGAGCATGTGCGCCCCCCATGGAGTGGAGCAGGGCCCAGAGCCTTCCTCTGTTCCCAGCATCTCCCATCCTCTGGAAACTTTCTTCCTGGTAGAGCCCCCAGGGCAGGGGCCAGGCTTCTTCATCACCCTCCCCCTGTTTTTCCCCCCAGTCAGCCCCCTACCATGCCCAGACCTCCAAGTGCCAGCAGACTGTGCCCCTGCCGTGCCCGCAGCCATGACAACAGGCCCCCCCACTTCTGAGCTCTCCTCCTCATCCCCCCCACTATCCCGCCCCCCCCACCCCAGCAACCAACTGCCCCAGCTGAAACCGGAGCCGACGCATCTGTGAGCCTCATGCCCAGACTCACATTCCATTTCTGTCCGCTGTCCCCCCCAGCTCTGGCGACGACATCTCCCCCTCCTCCTCTTCACACCCCCTCCCTCCTTGCCTCTGTCTACTCCTCCTGCCCCCACCCCACCCCACCCACACACTTTATCACTTAGTGTCTCCCCCTTCCTCCCTTCCCAGTCTCTGAGTACCTCTCACCCGCTCCCTCTGTCTCTGGTGGTCTTTGGGTGTGTCGGTCAGTCCCTCTGTCTGTCTCCAGTCTCCTGTGCCTTGCCCCGTCTGTGGCAGCCCCTTCTCCATCTCCTTCCCCTCTGCAGGTGTCTCGCTCGCTCTCTCTGTCTTTGTCTCTGCCTTGTTCTGCTTCTCTGTCTCTTTGTCTTTTTCTTCCTCCTCTATCCCTCTCTCCCTGAAGGGAAAACTTCCTGTCTCTTTCTGGCTCTTTTCCTTCCTCAAGCTTTTCTCTGTCTTTTTCTCTCCCTCCCCATCTCTGTCTTCTTAACCTCACTCTGCCCTGTTTCTCTTGTCCCCCACGTGCTTCCTCTTTCCACCTCTCTCTTCCTGAATCCGATTCTCTGCCTTGGTTTCTCCTTCGTCTCTCTTCTTCTGACTCTCTCCTCCTAAAATACATAGATTTCTTTCCAGTCTTCTTTCTCTGTTTCCTAGTTGGCCATTCCCCTCATGGCCCCTGGGATGGAACTGGGATGGGGGGCCCCTCTGGAGTCACCCCAAAGGAGTCCTCTTTCAAGATAATCCTGACGTCCATTGGGCACATGTAGTTGAACCTGAGATGAGATGGGGAGGTTCTGAGAGCAAAGAATCAGCAGGGGGTGGGGCACAAGGAGCCAAGATTACCAGACCTCTCTTCCCTTCAGAGGACGGGCTCCATCATCTAGTTTACCTTCACCCAGCCCAGGTGAGGGCAAAGGGTAGTTCTTAGGGGCTGAACTGGCCCAAGAAGCCCCCTGGCTCTAAGGACTCTATGAAGAGCATGTTTAGGCCTCCTCCCCTGATTCCTGGGATTTGTTCCTCCCCCTCATACAATGATGGCTGTCTCAGACTGTGCCTTAGTTTCCCCTCTGGTACAGAGGGTATACTCCCCTTGTTCTACCTCTGACTCCTCTAAAGTGCTTTGAGTTCCTGGAGCAAAATCAGGGTTATAAAGAACAGGGAAAGGGTGGAGTGACTTCCGCCGCCCTTGCTCACCAATACTTCTGTGCTGGAGGGGGACTTCAGCACAGAAGAATTGGTTTGGCTCAGGGCTGGGGTGGAATAAGGGTCCTGTCTCCTTAAGTGTCTGGTAGAGGACAATGCCCCTGCTCCCCCCGACCAACACGACTGGCAGGCCTTGCTGTCAGGCCCTCCTCCTCACACCCCCTCTTTGGAATGAGCTCGAAGTCATGGGAAACAGACCCTGGGATGGCGGTGCCAGGCCTCCAGGGCCTAGCCCTTGCCTCTGGGTGTGATGAGACCTGGGCGGGCAGACAGTTCTAGGACCCCTGGGTCTGGGCACTACTCACCAAGGGGCCAGGCGGGGGAGTAGGGGTGCCTGGGGGAGGCGGGTTGCACGCAAGGCATGCTGGGCCCCCTCGGCGGGTGGGTGGGGGGAACAAAGCTGGCATCGAGGCCTCAGCTAAAATTAGCCGCTTCCCTGCGCGGGAGCGAGCATGCCTGCCAGCCGCCCAGATCGCCGCTGCCTCGGCAGGCCATCTGTCGCCACGTTTTGCTCAGTCCCTCAGGGCCCCCCAGCTCCAGTCACCCCAGGGGCTGGAGAACTCTGCTCCGAGGCTGTCCCTGGCCAGGACGCTGGACACTGCTGCTGTCAGGCTGTGTGACCTCAGGCTAGGCCTGTCCCTCTCTGGGCTCCTGTGTAACAACAGGGCCCCGGACGCTGACATCCCAAGACCCGCCCCCCCCCCCCCCCCCCCCGCCCCAGTCCTTTGAAGCACCAGCTGCTGGCGCCACTCATGGGGCTGGGGTGCGGGCTCTCTCCCTCCCTTAGAGCTAGCCTTCTGGTTTGAAGTCTGCAGGTAGACCACGTGGGGTTTAGGGTAAAAGTCGGGCTATATGACAAACTCCTGTCCATTTTCTTGATCTTCAGTGGACAGGAAGTCAGCTCTATAGGCAACAGCACCCTGATACACACAAACACACACACTCACTCACTCACTCACTCACTCTCTCCCTCCAAGCAGTCCTACAGAAACAGCTTCAGCCTGGAGGCAGAGGCTAGGTTCAACTGATACTAACTTGCCCTGTGGCTTGGGCAAGCCTCCTGCCCTTTCTTAGTCTTATCTTCCGCTCTTCAATAAGAAGTTCCCATTTCGGGACTTCCCTGGAGATCCAGTGGCTGAGACTGCACTTCTAACGCGGGGGGGCGTGCGTTCGATCCCTGGTCAGGGAAGCCTCTCTGCTTTCCAGTCGAGGCAACTGAGCTCCAGAAAGCAGAGGTCCCTGGTGAGGAAGCAAGCAGGGGGCTGAGCCGCCATGTCCCCCTTCTGCCTCAGCGCTCCCTGGCTTGCTGCCTCTTCCCCCTCCCCAGAGCCAGAGACTGAGCCTCTGCTCCAAGGTCACTCCGCTTGGCCTGGGAGGAGCTCAGACTTGAACCCAGGCCTCTTGGCTCCTGTCCTCCTCCCTTTCTGGCCAGCAGGCTGGGCCTGTTCCCTGGGTGAGTCATGCCCCTGGACTTTGGCCTCCTTGTCAGGCTCTGTGGCCTGAATTGGAGAGGGGGCGTTGGTAAGAAAGAAGGGCTCCCCTGGCCTCAGTGGGCGTCTGAAGCAATCATCCCACCCCATCCTTCCTGGGCCCCCAAGGGTGTGGTGACAGCCACCCCTACCCTGCCTGACTCCACAGCCTCCGAGAAGTCCTGTTAGGACCTGCTTCTCAAGCCTTAGGGCCAGGACCGCCTCTTTGCCCTCTGCGTTCTGTTTCCCCAGAACAACTACACGTTCAATTAGAAAGGGGGGGGTGGCGCTGCTTGGGGAGGCGGCATTTTCAGGCTGTCTGCGCCCAGGCGGCCTTCTTGCCAGCACTCATCTTCCCGGCCCCGGGTTACCCAGGAGGGAGGCCACGGCACCGCCCCTCCTGGTGTCCAGGGACCAAGGTCACGCCCAGGGCCCTGTGCGCCTCCACTCCTGGGGCCAGCGGTGTTTGTCACTGGGGCAACGTGTGGCTGTGCCCGGCGCTGGCAGTGCTGGGGTGACATTCATGCCCTGTGAGCTGTGACGCCTCTGCAGGCAGAGGACGGCACCACCAGGCTGGCGGTGATGGGGGCGGGGCCGGTGGGCTGTCACCTGTCCAGAGCAGCCTGGGGTGACATGTCCTTTACCCACCCTGCAGTCTGCAGGGAGGACTCACGGGGAAGGTTGTGTCCCCGGCTTGTACTCGGTGTGGTGGGGAGGGGTCTGTGCCTTTGTCACACCTGGAAAGTGAGGCACACGCACGCGTGTGTGTGTGTGAGAGAGAGAGAGAGAGACAGGTTCTCTGCATTTCACACCCTGTTGGGGTCTTGACTGTATGTCGGCCCCACCCTCTGGAGGGTGACAACCTGTGTTCCTGTCTCAGACTGTCTGGAGGTTATCAGGTGTGCCCATCTCAGGCTTTGGAGGAAGTGACAGGTTCTGTGCTTGGCCCCTCCTGTTAGGAGGGTGGTCACCCACTAGTCCGCCTGTCTCTCTGACTGTTGGGGGTGTGTGTGAGATGTCACCACGTGCCCGTCTCATGCCAGGGTGGGGAGTGACGTGTGGTTATCTCGTGCTGTTGGGGGGCTGTCAGGAACTTGGGAGCTTGTCTCTCGCCTTAAGGAGATGACATGTTGCCCAGTGGCGTGGGGCTGTCAGTGGGCAAGGCCTCAAAAAGCAGGCCAGAGCCAGCCCACAGGCCATGGGCACAAGGACAAGCTGGGATCGGGGCAGGGGTGCAGGGCAGGAGGGAGGGTCTGGGCTTCCCAAGACCTAACTTGTGACCCAAGTGCCAGCCCTTGGGACCGTTCCCCAGGAGGAAGGATCCGCTGTTTTCCAGATGGTGTGGACCAGGGCTGCTGGGCTGGGACAGGTGCGACCGGGTAGGCGGGGCACCAGGCAGGGCTGGCATGGGGGGGGATTCTGTCCCCACGAGTCTGGGGGACCCTGTGCCTCGCCTCTCCTGCCCCTGAAACTGTTAAACTAATTAAGGCTGTGGAGCCGCAGGATTAATCGGGGCAGCTCGGCGCGGGCCGGGAGCTCAGGTAGTCGATTAGTGCGCCGCGGAGGATATTGGATTTCTGAACCGCAAGTCAGCACTATTCGGGCCTGTTATCTCTCCCAGGCTCCAGGGTCAGGAGGCGGGAGGCTCTGGGGCTTGCTGGCCGCCCCCGCCCAGCTGCTCCAGGGCGGCCACTCCCCCTGCCCACCCATCGCCCCTGCCCTCTCTGACCCTGCATCAGGTTCCCCCTGAGTCTCCCCTCCATCAGGCTTGCAGCCCCAGCGCCCCCCACCCCACCCTCTCCCCCTCGGTCCTTCCAGGTCTGACTAGCACCCTGCACCTCCTCGCTGACATGCTCCTCAGCCCCCGACCAGCCTCTCTCCACCTTGGTCTCCTTACCAGTCACTGGCCCTGTCCCCCACTGTTTGTTAGCCTCGCCCATCATCACCCCGTCCTGTCTCTCTGCTTTGGGGTTTGTGTGTCCTTGTCTCTGCTTCTCCTGTCTCTCTGTCTCTCTCCCTGTGCATCTCTGTTGAGTCTTTCTCTCTCTCCCTGTGTCTTTTCCTCTCCCTCTCTCTCTGTCTTTCCCTCTCTCTCTCTTGTGTGGTCTCGGCTGGTGTCTGCAACCAGAACAAATCTCCCCCAGCCAACACCCCCTGAACAAGGAGGCCAGAGCAGCTAATGGGAAACATGTGATGCTGCCTTGCGCCTGGAGCACCGTGAAGGGAGCCTTAGTCCCAGCTCAGCCCCTGCTCCCACCACCCCCCCTTTGCCGCATTCCCCCCACCACGCTGTCCCCTGCCTTCCAGTCCGTGTGGGCACAGTCACAAGTTCCCCAGTCATTTCCATCTCAAGGGGCGGGGGAGCGGGGCCGTTATCAGTTGGGGAATATCAGGTTGGGGAGGGGCTGGGAACCGCTTCACTCCTCAGGTCGCCCCAGCCCCCAGGGCCAGGCAGACCTCATGCAGACTCCCCCAACCACCAGCACCATATGTAGGAGAACAGGGCCAAGATGAGTTGAGCTCTGGGGGCCTGGATGGGGGGCGGCCAAGCCACCCCCACTGGAGGGCTCTGGGGCCACCCAGATTTCCATCGTTTCCACCCTCCTGGGCCTCTGGGGAGCCACAGAGGTGGGGGCTCCCCGAGGGCTTGGGAGCTGCCTGGCTGCATTTCTGTGCCCACCCAACCATGGGGGGAGGGGGGATGGATCAGAGGAGGGAGGCTCTGGCAGGTTGAAATTCTCCTTCTCTGCCTGTGGATAAATTGTCCCTAATCCAGGCTTGGGGAGTTGTCTGGCTCCTACAGAGAGAGAGAGAGAGAGAGAGAGCAGGAGATAGGGAGGGAGGAGGGAAGCAGGCATACAAACACAGTGACACAGACACACACTATCACAAAGAGTCTCACATACACGCACACACACGCGCACTGACAAGTTACATAAAGGTATCACACGAACACTGAAGCACCATTGTGCTGACAGGCACACCATGGCACACAGACTCACACGTGTTGACACTGACACAGACATACAGTGACATGGCACAAGGGCCCACTGACACACACAGGTGCACCGTGATGAGGTCATACAACACGCACATGCAGGGTAACAGTCAAGCATACACTGACCCGCGGTGAAACAGACCCGCAGGGACACGGTGACCAACCGCACCGTGAGCCTGAAAACCCAGAGAAAGGCAGCGGGAAGGAGGGAGACGGCACTGATCCAGACACCAGTGACCCCACTCACTGGCCTCGAGACTGGAAGCCTGTGGGGACAGCAGAGGGTCCACCCGCCCCCGCCCCCACTCCAATGCACACGCCCAGAGAATCGGAAATGGGCAGGTCAGTTCAGCTCCTGACACGGCCAGATGCAGAGTGTGTACATATGGGCACGCATGCCCCAATCACAGCTGGGTACACCTGCTCACACATTAGGCACATATACCTGTGTGTCCCCATAGGTGTGCAAACATAGACTTAGCTGGACACACACAGAGAACTGAACAAACCCAGATACACACACCCACATGTATAAGTGAAGACACCAACTCCAGTAAATATCAGCTCACACACACACAGACAGTCCTATACATGGGCACTCTTGAACACACATATACTTGCACAGACATATGGAAATACACAGAGAAACATACAGAAGGCCTAGCAGACCCAGGAAGCCACATACAGGTGTATTTGCCCAGACAGCTGAATGCTCACAGACATGTAGGATCTCTTTAACATGCATGTACAAACACATTCCCAGGCAACCAAAACCTATAAGCAGTCTATGAGGCCTGGTTCCCAGACCCCTCGGGGCTCAAGTACAAACCTCAGGGAGGCAGACAAATGGGCAGGAAGCAGAGGGGGTGAGGAGGGCCCTAGTTATTAAAGGAAACAAAAGAGAGAACCAGTCTCGGATGGAGAAGGATAAATGCCAGCTGCGTATACACCCCTCATGAAAATCTGCAGTCACCGTCACTTTGAACAGTAACTCTCACACCTGCATTGTAAGTGAGCTCTTAGCATTTATAGTTTGCCTAGAGCACTTCTCCCCGTTCATAAACTCTCCCTATTTTATAGATTAGGAAACTGAGAGCCAGAGAGGTTAACTGACTTGCCTGAGATCACACAGGTGATGAAAGTTGAGCCAAGGACCATTCTGACTCCCAAGACCAGGTTCTTTTCACCACAGCGTATGTGTTCTTGTTCATGCGTACACATCTGACCATGAAGATACTGCCTGGGGTTTCAAGATGTAGTTAATAGTCCCCAGTGAAATGAGGTTGGAGCCAATTTCTGTGCAAGACTAGACCCACCTAGGATGGCCTCCTGGTCCCTCTGTCTGGTTCATCCTGTATCCGTGCTTATGTCTGGGGTGCTGTTTTTGTTTTCACAGATGGGAGCTTGCCTGCCTGTCTACCCATTGGCCTGGACCCCAGAGCCTGCCCAGCTAAGTGCGTGCAGAGGGCCCCGGGTTCGGGGCGATTCTCAGGCTGCCGAAGAGACCACCCTGGAATCACTGGTGAAGACAGGCCTTTGTTGCTGAGCTGGGTCTGTCTGCACAGCTTGCTCAGGTAACAGTGTACAGAGAAGCTGGGTCTGCCGGCCACCCCAGGAAGTGGGGATCAGGGGTACTTCCTTCTCAATCCTATCAGGGATCCCCCCTTCCCAGCTTAGGCCAAAAAGAGGCCCTTTAGTATCAAAATACTTTAACCACACTTCCTCAGACTCCCCGTTATCCAGAAAGGCGAGGTCCATGGATATACAGCCGGTTCCCCCGAGTCCTGCCTCCTAGTTGGGGGACCTGCACCTGGATAACCTGAGAGAACTAGGAAGCGAAGGGGTTTGTGACAGTGACCAGAACCCAGGGCAGAGGTAGAATGCCTGCTGTGTGAAGCTGACCCCCCAGGACCCCTCTCTCCTAGAGTCTGTGGAACCTGAGAGGACCTGGGGAGTTGAGGTACGCTGGGCTGCCCTCCTGGGATGAGATGGGGCAGGGGCAGGAACCACCTCCCTACCCTGGGCCCAGATAAGCCCACCCAGGCAGGCTGGAGAGCCAGAGACCAGGTGGAGAGGCAACTCCCCGAACTGACACATGGAGCCTCAGGCTCCAGGAAGCTCCCTAGAGCCCAGCCTGCCTGGGGACCCCACCCAGCTTCCAAAAGAGCATTCCTGGGGCCTGAGGTCTGGGGGGTGGAGTCTCCCGGGATTGTCAGGGTGGGGATGTCAGAGCTGGGTGTACCCAGCTGTAAATGTTCAGGGCATCTCGTGTGCAGGTACTCCAGCTTGTGTGCAAGCAGGCGTGTGTAGGGCTCTGTCCTGAGGTGTGCAGAGTGCTGTTCGTAAAAGTCTAGGTGGACTGGACTGGGAGACATTCACAGGCTGCATACGTGGTACATGGGAGCGAGTGCAGTGAGGGTATGTCTTGTGCAGGTGTGGGGAGGCTAGAGTGTTGTGCGTGTCATGCTGGGTGGTGTTCTGGGCAGGGTGCTAGTGTACACTGGAGAGGTGTGTAGACAAGCCTCTGAATACACCGGGGTGATACTTGAGTACACACTGGGTGGGGTGGGTCATGTACACAGAGGTTCTTCCGCGTGTCACCAGGGAAGCGTGTTCAGGGTTCTGGCTGCACACACTGGGGGAGGTGTGTGCACGTGGCTCCGTTTGTGCTTTGGAGGTGGGCTGGGCAAGGTTTCAGCTGAGCTGGGCTCAGCAGTGCCCAGCCTTGTGGCCAAACTGCTGAAGTCACTTCCTTTCCAGCAGCAACTTTCCAGGAGGAGGAGTTTTTCAGACCTGGGCGGGGAGGGGTGGGGGGGCGGAACAAGGAGCTCTCAGGGGAAGGAGGTGGGCGGTGGTGAGGCTGTGGGGAGGGCCTGGTGGGGCTGGAGGAGGGGTGTCCTCCGGGAGACAGAAGGAAAGACAAGGACAGGAGTCTGGAAGGGCCAAGGGCAGGAGGGGATGGGGGCGGAGCAGGCGGGAAGCACAGTCCCTGGGTGACCTCGGAGAGAGGAAGGGAGGGCCGCCCAGCAGGGTGACCCTCGGGTTCAGCCAGAGCTGGCGGTGGTGCCCACACACCTGGCACCCAGGGCAGGGGGCTGGCAGGGGGCGGGTCTAGGGCAGACCTGCTTGCCAGGTGCCCTGCTCCGGGCAGGAAGGGGGTGGGCAAGGGCTGCACAAAGGAGCTCTGTGTGGCTGGGGGTAGGGTGGGGTGGGGTGTGCTGTGCTATTGAGGGGGGGTGGCCCTGATGATTCCAGGGGGTGGGGCGGGGCTTGCTCCCCTTGGGGGCATCAGTGGCTCTAAGGGGACACCTAGTGGTGAGGGAGGGTAGTGCATCGAATGACCTAGGTGGGAGGGGTGAAGAAGCGGAGAGGAGGGGGTAGATTTAGATGTCAAAAATTAGAACTGGTCGTTGGGACCAAGACAGTTCGAGGAAGCTGACTCTCTGGACAGTGGAGAAGTTTGGTTCAGAGGAGCTCAGCTAACCCAAGTGCAGACACTCTTCCCTGTCATGGCTGTTTGCCCTTAAGGGCTTTTCTTAACCTCTCTGAGCCTCATTTACTTGCCAAATAAGTGACAGCTGCCCCTTGTTATTTTCATCATTGTTATTTTTTTGGTAACGATTCTGGTCCGGAGTCAGGTTGGAAGGAGATCTTCAGGGGTGGGTGGGTGGGAGGGGGTTGAAGAGAAGGAAATTGGGGGGGGTACATAGTTCCTGAGTGGGGGTGGTCCTGGCAGATAAAGGCCCCCCTCCAAGGGAGGTGATTGACGGGAGGTTTCACCGCAGCAGTGATAGCCCCCTTTGAGGCCTAGTTTTCCATTTGAGGACATCCCTGGGCCTTCAGTCCCGGCTGGGAGGGAAATGGTGTGTGCGGGGTGGGGGGGGTGGGGGTGGGGAGGAGGCTGGAGAGAGGGTCATGAGGCCGGAAGTGAGAGCTGGGGCTGGCAGCCGGGCTCCCCTGGGGAGGCTGCGGGTGGGGGAGGGGGAGGCTGGCTGGGGAAGGGGTGGGGTGGTCAGAGCCGCAGCGGGGGAGGGTGGGGCTGGGGACTCAAGGATGTGGGCTGGCCCTTCCCGGCACTGCGCGCAGCAGGTTGGGGCCCCCAGCCCCCCTCCCAGCCGGCGGGTGTCCCCACAGGCAGGCTCAAGACACACTGACCCAGAAGCAGACAGACGACGGACAGAGGAACCTTTGCGACTTTGTTCTCAGACGTGGGGATAGGTGGTACCCTTGGGAGGGGGTCCAAGAAAACGTCTGCCTGGGTGTGGTGGGGAGGGGAGCCAGTTGCTTCCCTCAGATCCTGGAGGCCGTGGACAGTCAGGAGGTCTGGCAGGACGGCGCGCCCAGAGGTCTTCACGGGTGGGTGGAACAGAAGCAGCCGCTGGAGAGGCGGTTTGTCTCTTCTGCCAAGGTCACACCCTCAGGCCCCCGGTGGGAGGTCTCCAGAGTAGGGAGGGTTGGTGAGCCCCACCCTCCGCGAGAGAGGGGCGGTGGCTTGTGGTAGGCATCTCCGAGAGGGCAGCGGGAGCCACGGGTCAGCCGTGCTGTTGGAAGTAGGACCCGGAGATTCCAGAGTGAGCCCCTTCCCTGCTTCCTGAGTGTCTTACCCACAGTTCTTCCCGCAAGAGCGGCGGTGAGATTCTTGAAGCAGAGAGGGCCTGGCCTAGAAGGGGCCCACCACAGTCTGCAGGCGGGCGTGAGAGAGAACAGAACCCGAAGTGATCTAGTAAATGGGACAGTGAGGAACAGCTGCGGCCTGGGAGCTGAAGAGACACGGGGGTGTTCTGCTTGGATGAGCAACACCCTGGGGGCCCCCCCCCACGCTATCTTGTGGTCTTGGGCAAAGTTTGTTTCCCTCTTTGGTCTTAGTTTCCTTGTCTGAAAAATGGGAGGGGCACGAGGTGACACTGGAACAGTGTACCCACTGGGGGAGCCGATTAAAAATGCAGATTCCCAGGGCCTTTCCTGGGTGAAGTGAAGTGAAAGTCGCTCAGTCCTGTCTTGACTCTTTGCAGCCCTGTGGACGTAGTCCATGGAATTCTCCAGGCCAGAATACTGGAGTGGGTAGCTTCCCCTTCTCCAGGGTGGTCCAGTGGTTAAGACTCCATGTTTCCACCACAGAGGGCACAGGTTCGATCCCTGGTTGAGGAACAAGATCCCACAGGCTGCACAGTGCAGCCAAAAAAAAAAAAAACCCCACCAGATTCCGAGATGTCCCTTCAGATTTGTGAGTCAGACTCCCTGGACTAGGGTCTGGGTATCTGGAAGGTTACACAGCTCCCCAGGCCCAAGGTTTGGAAGCCCAAGGGTTAGGTGATTTTAAGGTTCCTCCCAGCCTTAATTTAGACTGCAGCTCTAGAAGAAGCACTTTCAGGAGTGGCCGGAGGAGCATTGCAGGAGCTGGGAGTGGAAGGAGGCTTTGGACTTGGCAGAATTAGAAATCTTGCCACTTAGCAGCTATGTGACTTCAAGCAAGTTATACAACTGCTCTGAACCTGCTTCCTCTGTAACATGGAGGTAATAATCCACGTCTCCCTGGTTCACTGAAGATGCAGTGGGTCATATATGTGGAAATGCTTTGTAGATGGCATGTTGCTGCCCACCAGAGGGGAGTGGGGGAGTGGACGAGTGGCCCCGCCCACACCTCCCTGTCCCCAAGTCAATCTACTGTCTTCCTGTGAAGTACAAAGTGATCCTCCCAGTGATCAGGGCCCATTCATCTTCCTGCTCCCCCAAACCAGCTCCTGGGGATCAGCCAGGGCCTTGAGTCCCCAGGCTCCTTTGGGAGTCAGACCTGCCTGGATCTAAATCCCAACTCAGCCCTACCAGCTGAGGGAGTTGCTCAGTAAATGTTTACGTAGCATCCAGAGCCCAGGCCCTGGGGTCAGGGGATACAACGGTAGACAAGACAGACTCTGTCCTTACCCCTGAGAGCCCACACTCGGGGAGAAGGCACACTGAACAGCCAGTCACACAAGTAATTGACTACAGTCCCGGTAAATACTGTGAAGGGGAAATAAAGGGGGCTCTGAAAGTATGTGGCAGGGCCGAGCTGAGGCTAGAGGTGGCAGGGGAGCAGAGAATGTCCCTTTTCACGTTCTTAATCTCCCTCCCTCTTCCACATCCTACCTGGGTCCCACTTTGGGGTCTGGAGAAGAATGAGAGAGAGCCTTATGGAGAAAGGCTGATTGTTCTGTGTGCCTCATTCATTCATTCGTTCAGTAGACATTTTTTGAAGCACATTTATGGGCCATGGTGTTGGGGGATATACGCTTGACAGTCAGCAGGACGGAAATCCTTGCCTTCATGGTGCTTACCACCTTCCAATGGATGGTTTCCTTGACTGTAAAAGTGGGGGTGATAATCGTATTGATTTCAGGTTTGCAGGGGGGGTTAGATGAGATAATCCGTATAATGAACTTAGTCCAAAGTTTGGCAACAGAGAAAGTGCCCCCAGGGCATGAACTTTTATTGTTGTTGACTCCTGGTATGATTGTTGAACCTCTGGCCTTAGGCGCTCTAAAGTTTTTCTCTGCTGCTCTTATCCCACTAATAATTACGTCACTTACGATTGTCCCATCAGTGTTTGTCTACCCAGTGTTTGTGTACAGTAGGCACTTCACAAATAATGAGTATATGAATGAATGAATGTTACTTCATCTCTGAGCCTCCATTTCCTCATCTGCAAAATGGGGTTATTAATAGCCCCTACCTCACAGGATTGATATGAAGAATTAAATGAAACGATGCCTGGACAGCTTCCAGCCCAGTGCCTGGCGCCCAGTAGGTGCTCACTAAACCTGAGCTGCGATGGTCCTTTCCAGGCGCTGTCCACGCCCCGAGGCCTGGGCTCAGGCCAAAGTTGCTTCACAACACCCTCAGCTGACAGCCAGCGACTGGCAGAGCCCCCAGGCACGGGGGCCCTCTCTCTTCCAGGTCAGCCAGAGTTCCTGGGGTGCTGGAGTTGGGGTGTGGGGGGAGATGGGGCCCCGTGGGCAGGTGGGCAGTGGTTGGGATCTATGGCTCCCAGACTACTGAGATGGCTTCTTATCTGTCTTGTTGCCCACAGAGATCTCCAGTGTGACAGCCCAGGCGGCAGAGCCGAGGGTGAGTGGCCAGGGTTTGCCTGGGGGATGGGGCAAGAAGGAAGAGGCCATGTCTTTGACAGGCCCCCTCCTTAAATTTGATCGGAGTGGTTGCTCCACCCCGTTCATGAGCGTCTCTCTCAAAAGCAGGTGAATTATTCTCCCCCAGTCCTTAGCCCGGGTCTAGACAAAAGTGGGTGCACTGTCAGGAAGTAGAACTGGGGCCCATGGGGGTTCATGGTGCACAAGGTGGCTTAGGAAATGCTGAGGGTCACCAGAGGGATTGGGCTTCAGGAGGGGACTCAGGAGAGGGGTGCAGGGGGCCACGGGGGACATGGGAAGCTGATGGGGGCTTGGGTGTTCAAGGAGGGACCTGCTGCCTGTCCCGCCCGGCAGGTCCTGGTCCCGGCTTCTCGCACCCTCATGTCAGTCCCGGCCCCGCCCGGCGGCCCTCGGAGGACAAGGTCAGGATGCGTGTGAAGCCCCAGGGCCTGGTGGTGACTTCCAGTGCCGTGTGCAGCTCTCCTGACTACCTCCGGGAGCCCAAGTACTACCCCGGCGGCCCCCCCACCCCCCGGCCCCTGCTTCCCGCCCGGCCCCCCGCCAGCCCACCCGACAAGGCCTTCGCCCACACCTTCTCCGAGAACCCGCGCCCACCCCCACGCCGGGACCCCAGCACCCGGCGCCCACCAGTCCTTGCCAAGGGGGACGACCCGCTGCCCCCAAGGGCGGCCCGTCCTGTCTCCCAGGCCCGCTGCCCCACACCCGCGGGAGACAGCAGCAGCAGCTCCCGAAGGCGCTGGGACAACGGGCGGGCGACCCTGCGTCCAGTGGTCCAGCTGATCGACATCATGAAGGACCTGACCCGGCTCTCCCAGGACCTGCAGCACAGCGGCGTGCACCTGGACTGTGGTGGTCTCCGGCTCAGCCGCCCCCCGGCCCCGCCCCCCGGGGACCTGCAGTACAGCTTCTTCTCCTCACCCAGCCTGGCCAACAGCATCCGCAGCCCGGAGGAGCGGGCCACCCCCCACGCCAAGTCCGAGAGGCCCAGCCACCCCTTGTACGAGCCTGAGCCTGAGCCTCAGGACAGCCCCCAGCCCGGCCAAGGCCACAGTCCCGGAGCCACGGCCGCGGCCACTGGTTTGCCACCCGAGCCTGAGCCCGACGGGCCCGATTACTCAGAACTCGCTGACGCCGACATCCTTAGTGAGCTGGCCTCTCTCACTTGCCCCGAGGCCCAGCTGCTGGAGGCCCAGGCCCTCGAGCCGCCATCGCCTGAGCCCGAGCCTCAGCTCTTGGACCCCCAACCCCGCTTCTTGGACCCGCAGGCTCTAGAGCCGCTCGGGGAAGCTTTGGAGCTGCCGCCCCTGCAGCCCCTGGCTGATCCTCTGGGGTTGCCGAGCCTGGCGCTACAGGCTCTGGACACCCTGCCCGACTCCCTGGAGTCGCAGCTGCTTGACCCGCAGGCACTTGACCCCCTGCCCAAGTTGCTTGACGTCCCCGGCCGCCGCCTGGAGCCCCAGCAGCCCCTGGGACCCTGCCCACTGGCCGAGCCCTTGCGCCTGGACTTGTGCTCACCCCATGGCCCTCCGGGGCCTGAGGGTCACCCCAAATACGCCTTGCGGCGCACCGATAGGCCAAAGATCCTGTGTCGCCGACGGAAAGCCGGACGGGGACGCAAGGCAGATGCCGGCCCCGAGGGCCACCTGCTCCCCCTGCCTATGCCCACCGGGTTGGCCGCCGCACTGGCCGAGCCACCCCCACCGCCTCCTCCACCGCCTCCTGCCCTGCCCGGGCCAGTTCCCGTCCCGGAGCTGGAGCCCGAAGCCTCCCAGACCCCGGTGGTCCCTCCCCGCAAAGGCAAGTGCCGGGGCGTCCGGCGCATGGTGGTGAAGATGGCCAAGATCCCCGTGTCCCTGGGGCGGCGGAACAAGACCACGTACAAGGTGTCGTCTCTGAGCAGCAGCCTGAGCGTGGAGGGCAAGGAGCTGGGCCTGCGCGTGTCCGCCGAGCCCACCCCGCTGCTGAAGATGAAGAACAATGGCCGCAACGTGGTGGTGGTCTTCCCACCCGGCGAGATGCCCATCATTCTCAAGCGGAAGCGCGGCCGCCCTCCCAAGAACCTGCTGCTGGGCCCCGGCAAGCCCAAGGAGCCGGTGGTGGTGGCAGCCGAGGCGGCCACCATGGCGGCAGCCAGCATGGCCATGCCGGAGGTAAAGAAGCGCCGGCGGCGGAAGCAGAAGCTGGCGTCCCCCCAGCCGTCCTATGCGGCGGACGCCAACGACAGCAAGGCCGAGTATTCAGATGTCCTCGCCAAGCTGGCCTTCCTGAACCGTCAGAGTCAGTGCGCCGGGCGGTGCTCCCCGCCCCGCTGCTGGACGCCCAGCGAACCCGAGTCCGTGCACCAGGCGCCCGACACCCAGAGCATCTCCCACTTCCTGCATCGCGTGCAGGGCTTCCGTCGGCGAGGTGGCAAAGCAGGCGGCTTCGGTGGCCGGGGTGGGGGCCATGCAGCCAAGGCCGCCCGGTGCTCCTTCAGTGACTTCTTTGAGGGCATCGGAAAGAAGAAGAAGGTGGTGGCCGTGGCAGCCGCGGGGGTCGGGGGCCCTGGCCTCACTGAGCTGGGGCACCCGCGCAAGCGAGGCCGGGGGGAGGTAGACGCCGTAACTGGGAAGCCCAAACGCAAGAGGCGGTCCCGGAAGAACGGGACTCTGTTCCCAGAGCAGGTGCCCAGCGGCCCCGGCTTTGGGGAGGCGGGCACTGAGTGGGCCGGGGACAAGGGTGGCGGCTGGGCCCCTCACCACGGGCACCCAGGCGGGCAGGCTGGCCGAAACTGTGGGTTCCAGGGGACCGAGGCCCGGGCCTTTGCCTCCACTGGGCTAGAGAGCGGGGCTTCAGGCCGTGGCAGCTACTACAGCGCGGCCGCGCCCGCGGGCCAGGCCGAGCTCAGCCAGGAGCGCCAAAACCTCTTCACCGGCTATTTCCGCTCCCTGCTCGATTCCGACGACTCCTCCGACCTCTTGGACTTTGCTCTCTCGGCCTCTCGGCCCGAGTCCCGGAAGGCATCAGGCACCTACGCAGGGCCCCCCACCAGCGCCCTGCCTGCCCAGCGGGGCCTGGCCACCTTTCCCAGCCGGGGAGCCAAGGCCAGCCCAGTAGCCGTGGGCAGTGGCGGGGCTGGGGCTGAGCCCTCCTTCCAGCCGGTGCTGTCCGCTCGCCAGACTTTCCCACCCGGGCGGGCAGCGAGCTATGGGCTCACCCCGGCCACTTCAGACTGCCGGGCTGCAGAGACCTTCCCCAAGCTGGCGCCCCCGCCTTCTGCCGTGGCCCGCTCACCTACCACCCACCCGCCCGCCAACACCTATCCCCCGCAGTACGGCGGCTATGGGGCTGGACAAAGCGTATTTGCCCCGGCTAAGCCCTTCACGGGCCAGGACTGCGCTAACAGCAAGGACTGCAGCTTTGCATATGGCAGCGGCAACAGCCTACCTGCCTCACCCAGCAGCGCCCACAGCGCCGGCTATGCCCCACCGCCTACCGGTGGCCCCTGCCTGCCACCAAGCAAGGCCTCCTTCTTCAACAGCTCCGAGGGGGCCCCCTTCTCTGGTTCAGCCCCCACACCTCTGCGCTGTGACAGCCGGGCCAGCACGGTCTCGCCCGGCGGCTACATGGTGCCCAAGGGCACCACGGCCTCTGCCACCTCCGCCGCCTCCTCGTCGTCCTCGTCCTTCCAGCCCTCGCCTGAGAACTGTCGGCAGTTTGCGGGGGCTTCTCAGTGGCCTTTCCGGCAGGGCTACGGAGGCCTGGACTGGGCCTCAGAGGCCTTCAGTCAGCTCTACAATCCCGGCTTTGACTGCCATGTCAGCGAGCCCAACGTGATCCTGGACATCTCCAACTACACCCCGCAGAAGGTGAAGCAGCAGACAGCCGTGTCCGAGACCTTCTCCGAGTCCTCCTCCGACAGCACCCAATTCAATCAGCCGGTCGGCGGCGGTTTCCGGCGTGCCAACAGCGAGGCCTCGAGCAGCGAGGGCCAGTCGAGCCTGTCCAGCCTGGAGAAACTGATGATGGACTGGAACGAGGCCTCGTCCGCCCCCGGTTACAACTGGAACCAGAGCGTCCTCTTCCAGAGCAGCTCCAAGCCTGGCCGTGGCCGGCGGAAGAAGGTGGACCTGTTCGAGGCCTCGCATCTGGGCTTCCCGTCGTCCGCCTCGGCCACTGCCTCGGGCTACCCGTCCAAACGGAGCACCGGGCCCCGGCAGCCTCGGGGTGGCCGGGGCGGTGGCGCCTGCTCGGCCAAGAAGGAGCGGGGTGGGGCGGCGGCCAAAGCCAAGTTCATCCCCAAGCCGCAGCCCGTCAACCCCCTGTTCCAGGACAGCCCAGACCTCGGCCTGGACTACTACAGTGGGGACAGCAGCATGTCCCCGCTGCCCTCCCAATCGAGGGCCTTCAGTGTGGGCGAGCGAGACCCCTGTGACTTCATGGGACCCTACTCCATGAACCCATCCACGCCATCCGATGGCACCTTCGGCCAAGGCTTCCACTGCGATTCGCCTAGCCTGGGTGCCCCTGAGCTGGATGGCAAGCATTTCCCACCGCTGGCCCACCCGCCCACGGTGTTTGATGCAGGTCTGCAGAAGGCATACTCGCCTACCTGCTCACCCACCCTGGGCTTCAAGGAAGAGCTGCGGCCGCCGCCCACAAAGCTGGCTGCCTGTGAGCCCCTCAAGCACGGGCTCCAGGGGGCCAGCCTGGGCCACGCGGCTGCAGCCCAAGCCCACCTGAGCTGCCGGGACCTGCCGCTGGGCCAGCCTCACTACGACTCCCCCAGCTGCAAGGGTACAGCGTATTGGTACCCGCCAGGTTCAGCTGCCCGCAGCCCACCCTACGAAGGCAAGGTGGGTTCAGGGCTGCTGGCTGACTTCCTGGGCAGGACGGAGGCCGCGTGCCTCAGTGCCCCACACCTGGCTAGCCCACCGGCCACACCCAAGGCCGACAAGGAGCCGCTGGAGATGGCCCGGCCGCCCGGCCCACCCCGTGGCCCCGCTGCAGCCGCTGCTGGCTATGGCTGCCCACTTCTTAGTGACTTGACCCTGTCCCCCGTGCCAAGGGACTCGCTGCTGCCCCTGCAGGATACCGCCTATAGGTATCCAGGCTTTATGCCGCAGGCGCATCCCGGCCTGGGTGGGGGCCCCAAGAGCGGCTTCCTGGGGCCCATGGCGGAACCTCATCCTGAGGACACATTCACCGTCACCTCCCTGTAGTGCCAACTGAAGTGCCGACTGGACCTCGAGGTTTTGTTCCTGGGTGAGTCTGAGGATGTGGGTGCAGTGGGCAGAAGAAACCGGGGGGCTGGGGCTGGGGAGGCGTGAAGACATTAGAGCTTGGGCAGGGGGCAGAAGGATAGCCACAAGCCGGAAGGACTCGAGGGCAAGATTAGGGACCCGACAACAGGACAGGGAGTTGGGATTCAGGGAGTCTGGCATTAGCTGTTGGGAACGGTCTTTTTTTTTTTTTTGGAACAGTCTTAGGGAGGAGGTGAGTGCTTGGGTGGGGAACCCAGGATGGGGCTTAGACATTCAGGGGTCCCATTACTGAAATGGCTGGAGGACCGAAGACTGGATGGGGCCATCTGGTTTGGTTCATCAGGTGTCCATTCCCCTTAGCCATGCTCAGTTCTGAGCAGGGACCACCTGAGTCCCAGCACACACTCATCACTTGACCTCTTGTAAGGGAGGGTGTTTGCATCACTCTGCATGAGACAGATGAAGGAAAAAGCAGGTTGGATAATTACCCACGAAGGCCCATCCAGGATCCTGATCCTGCAGGCTTCCTTGTCTCCTTGGGAACTTCATTTAATTTAAGATGCAGTCTGACAAAGGCCAGGCTGAGGCTGTGGCTAGGATGTCCTTTTTTGGCCTCACAGGGTACCCCAGAAGCTGTTCTTCCACAAGGGTATTGGGATATCACTGTCTGGGAGCCTCCAGCTAGTGGGTCTGTCCCCAGGTAGGATGTTTCCTACCTAAAAAATCCCAGGCCCTTTCCTGAAACCAAATTCATTCCTTAAGAATTCAGTTAAGTATTGTTAGGTATTTAGATATTGTTTTATCAGGTACTATCACCTCCTTCAGTATTCTTTAAGATTTTGTGTTCAAGAAAAAGAAAATAAAAGAGGGGGAAATGCCCCCAAAATGGTCTTAAAGGGACAGAGTTGAAGGAATCATTTTCTTGATGAACAGTCTGCTCCAGAAATGCAGCTATAACTGGCCCTTCATTTCCTCCTTTTGGAACAGACCTGTCGCAGAATTGACCTGGACATGGTGCATAGTGATGGAGTGGGCTGGGGGTCTGTCTGAGCCTCTCACCCCACCTCACACCTCTGTGACTGCTGCAGCCTCCTGGGAATGTCTGTTCCTGGAGAAGGAATGGCAGGGCTTCTGGAAAGCCCCATCCCTGCTTGGGGAAGGCCATTCAAGGCCAAGGTGACTCAGGGTCCTGAAGTCATGTCAGTGGAAACTTATTACCTTCTCTCCGCCTGACCTCCGCTCCCTTGGTGCATGGAGATGGCAAAGGGCAGCACGTGGGAGTCAGGAAGCCTGGGGAAAGACCATTCCTCAATTGGCCAACTTGCTACGTGCCCTTGACCAAGCTTTTACCCCTCCTCCTCACCACCCCCTGAACCTCTCTTTCCCCATCTGTTCAAGGAAATTGACTTTGGTAATCTTTTGGGTTCTTGAAACTCTGCATGGCATAGAGAATGGACCAGACTTTCTTGGGGGCAGCATATTTTTCCTCATAATGAAGCCAAACCAAGATTAAAATGGCCTTCCATTCCCCATGCACCTCACTGCACGCGGCAGAGTCACAGATCTGAAGCAGGCCAGGGAGAAGCTGCTTAGGGCTTAAAATGTCAAACTCTTGATCCTTCTCACTGGAGGGAAGATGTCTTGTGGATAATCCAGAAAATGTGAAATAATCTGAAAACCTTTTCCTCGCGGGCTCTGGGTGGGAAAATAAACCGATGTGGGGGCTGGGTTATTGGGCAGGTCACGGCTCAGTGAGATACATAATGGAACCACCCAGCGAGGCCTGAACGCAGGAGGAACTGGGACGCCATCCAGCCCCACATTCTGGCCCGCTCCCCACTCAGAGCTGGGAGTTGACAGCACTAGTCCTCAGACCGAGGCACTCAGTTGTTCCAGAGACATCCGTCCAACACCCACTGCCTGCCAGGCGTTGGGGACACAGCAGTGAACACCACAGTGAGCCCCTGGTCCTCAGGGGGCTTCCAGTTTAGAGGGAAAGATGGGAAAACAGAAGAACACAAAGCATTTGGTAATTATGGCCAGAGGAAGGACCATGCAAGAGAATAAAAGCTAGGAGGCTATAAAGATCTGCAGCCGGCTGGCCAGGTGCTGAGCTGATGCCTGAAAGATAAGGGGGCGTCAGCTAGATAGGGATGGGGGAAGAGCATTCGGGGCAGGGGGAACAGCAGTGGGTAAAGCCCGGAGGCCAAAAAAGCACCTCAGCTTTGACGACCTGATAGGAAGACAGTAACGCTAATGACGGGGTGAGGAGGCAGGGCCAGATCATGCAGCCACTGGAAGGAATTTGAAGTTTGTTCCAAGACAAATGGGAAACCACTGAACGGTTCTGAGCGGAGGTACCGCGGCGGCGGAGCAGGCAGGTGCTGGAGGAGGGAGACCGGCTGCGGTAGCTCAGGCAAGCAGTGGTTGCTGGCTTAGACCGTGATGGCGGGAGGGCTGTCCCCCCTTCTTCATCCAAGATGGCACATCCGCCCTCATCTCGGGCAACCCCCGCTCCCAGTGCCAAGGACTGATTAAAAGCATTGTGGGGAGTGAGGAAGTGTTGGGGATGCAAGGAAGGAGAACGGTGAGGAAGAAGAGTTAACAGAGGGAGTGTCACTGTCAACAGAGGGCTTAAACGAGGAGGACAGTGACACTGATTCACCAGCAGGGCAGCAAGCCCTTAAGACCCAGGGCCGGGTGCGGGAGAAGTCACTGAGCTCAACCTCACATCTTGAGCATCACCCCCACCTACCCTCCGATGCCTGTCCCCATGCCAGGCACAGCCCGTGTCCTTGAGGGCCCATGGAAGCTAACCCAAGCCCACAAAGAGCCTCAAGCATCTGGGTGTGAGATGGTAGGGAAAAGCAAACCTCGTGCACCAGGAAGGCGGGCCACGGCCCGAAGTCACCTCTCTGTCCCTTTGGTAAGAAAAGGGATGTGTATTCGTGCTGGGCCGTTTGTACAACACAGCCTCGCTGGCCCTTCACAATAGCCTGAGGGGTCGGGGTACTTGCCTCTTCCATCAGTGAGTCAAATCTCTCGGAACGCAGGCGCAGCTCCGAAGCTTGCCCAGGAAATCCACGGGTAGGAAATGGCAGAGTCGGAATTTGAACCCAGCTCCCCACCCTCACCGATCCTGGATACTCTGCCTCGCTGGTCCCCCGCGCCCCTGATTCCCCACCTGCAAAATGACGGAGTGGTTGGATGCTCCCCACAGCTCTTTCTGGGTCTGACATTTTAAACGGATTTTGAGGTTCTGTGAAAGAAGCTGCATCTGAGCTCAACCTTGAAGGATAGGCAAGATGTGGACACACAAGAGACTGGGGGAAGGGCGATTCCAGGCAGAGGAAAGTGCGGGCAGGGGCAGGTCACATCCCCATGTGAGTTAGAAGAAGAAAGCTGGGAGGAACCAGAGTGGGGAATGTGGGACCTGACCGTCTGGGAGCTGAGCTGACAGAGAGGGAGGGGGGCGGGGGGCGCCCGAGCCTGCAAACATCTCTAGTCCCTTAGATGGAACGCAGAGCCAGACAGACTGGCTCCGCCTTGGGCCCTCACAGCTGAAGATCAGCCCCTTCTAGACCCTGGGGACAGGCTGCGAGGGTGGGAAGGGCCCCTCGAAGGTGTTCGGGGATCTCGAGTCCCCCTCTCCTCCCCATTCCCTCTTGGGTCTGGACCTGAGGCCAAGAGAAATGTCACAGGTCCTCCAAGGTTATACCAGCTGGGGCAGGAAGCAGCTTCCAAGGCCACCAGCCAGCCAGGGTCAGCAGGCATGCCCGGACCTGGGCCAGGCCCTGACCGCTCTGGGCTTTGTCTCTCCCTGTCTTGAAACCTCAAGAGGTCACCTGATCTTGCCTCTGGCCCTGAGCAAGAGGCCCACACCTCGGGTCAGGCAGGCTTGCCCGGGCTCCTCTCCCCACTGTCTGGGGCTGTCCTTACTCCCGGCCTATCTCTCGCCTCTCCTGCAGCCATTTTCAGGCCAGGCCTTCTTGTTCTGAGCCCTTATTTCCTGGAAATGTAATCTCTCCGTGAGCATGCCTTCTCAGGCCCCTCCTCTCCCATTTCCCCGCATCCCTGCGGACCCGGAAGAACCCAAGGAGGCTGGAGGGTGGTGGCTGGGAGCAGGCCTGTGGGTGCAGACGGGCCTCTGTGCAGAGCCCGATTCCATCCCTTCCCAACCATGTGACCTGGTGAGTCATGTCACCTCACTGCGTCTCTTGTGGGAATTAAATGAGATTACCCGTGAAGCACTTAGCCCAGTCCCTGGCACGCAGGAAGCACGTAATCAGTGGTTGGTAGATGAGTGAATAACATCCCTCCTCACAGTGTGTGTGAATCACACACCTCTGACCCTTTTCTCCAAGCTCAGGACTCTTGTAGCCAGCCCTCCTTCACCTGCTCTCCCCGCTTCCCTCCTGGGAAGGAGCTGGTATTCTAGTGTAGGTTTGGGGCCTTTGGGTTTGGGAGGCTGTGAAATACCACCTGGTTACATGCCTTAATAATGGGGCTGAGTCCTCCCTGGGGGGGTCCAGAGTCAAGGTGAGTCACAGGTCCCACCCCAGCGGACCTAAAGCCTGATGGGCAACAGGACCCAGACTGCTGCATGATCCAGGTCGGCTGGAAACTCTCTCCACATAGTTATCCACACCAGTTTTCTGTCTCAGTCCAGATCATCTGAAAAAAAAGATTTCCTTGTCACTTTGTCTTCTAACTTTGGCTACCATAGTGCCCTCCGTTGGTGCCGGAGGGCAGGAGAAAGTAGGTTAACTCTGGGTTCAGCCCACACGAACCACCTGGCCTGGGCCAGGCATTGCATGTGGTACTAAAGGAGCCACTGAACAAGATGAGCAGTATCCTGCCCTCATGGAGTTTGCAGCCTTTAAATGGGTGTTCATTACAAGCACCCACTTGGGCATCACTCACCAAGGGAGGGACTAAGACGCTCCCACCAGACCTACTAGAGACCACCCTCTTGAACCAGGGGCAGGACTGGCAGGAAGAGCTGGCGCGGGGGGCGGGGCAGCAAAATGGGTCTTGAACAAACTCGAGGCTTCGGAAGCAATAACCTTGGCTCAGCCACTTGGGTCAGCCCAGCCAGCACCTGGCAGGTCTCTGCCCCAATATCCTCCCACTCTCCACCCCAGGAGCCCATACCCCCACTGTGGCTGCCAAATATCCTTCAGCTTTGTGGGATGCTGTGTCTGGACAGCTCCCCACTCCCGAATATTTACTGGATGAATTGATTCAGACATATCTGCTCTTGTGGCTTCATTGCTTAACACCTTCTGATTGCATTCTCAGCCCTTCAGCCTCCTATCCTAGTGTTCTAGGCATTCGAGGCCGCTTCTTCAGCCCCAACTTCCTGTTCACACAGCCTCCCTTCCCAGCCCTAGACTGTGGGGTCTGGAGAGAGCTTTCCCCAGCGTGCCTGCCTCTTTGCTGTTGGCTGTTCCCTGGCCTGGGCCGCTCTTTCCTAGCCACCATCCATCTCCCACCTGTCAGTTCCTATCTTTCACTCAGACACCACCTCCTCCAAGAAGCGTTCCAGGATCCTTCGCAGGCGCAATTAATCTGCAGCCTTTTATGCATCTGTGACAGCTTCTCCTGGGAATGACTTCCTCACTGTGCCATCAGCTCCTTTAGGCGGGTTACTCATTTCTGTGCACTGTCCCCTTAGTGTCTCATTGTGCCTGGGACATTTCTGAGGTCAGGGTTTGTGTTTTTTTTTTTTCCCCCCTTGAGTCAAAGAAGGGCATGTAGACCAGGGAGAATTGTGAGAGAAAGGGTTAGGCATTGGGGCATGGACATGAGCTGGTTTCTCTCAACCCCGCTGTTACCACATACGCTCCCAAGGATGGAGCAAGGGTGGGGTGTGTAAATAAACCAGTTCCAACTCTCATGGCTCACCAGGCTCCTGGAGTTCTCCAAGTGCAGTCCCTTCAAGTTTACAGAGAGGAAGAGGGACTCGCCCAGCCATCCAGGCAGGAAATCACAGAAACAAAGAGCCAGAGAGGACCCTTGGGATCACCCAGGTCCAGGTTCTTGCCACTTCTCAGCTTCCATTCAGTTGCATACCCAACACATTACCTGTGGGTGACACCTGTCCTGACACAGGCATCTCCAGTTGGGAAGAGAGATGGGTGTTAGGGGGACATATATAACCTCCTCCCAGGACAGGTAAGGAGTGTGAGGCTCTGAGAGGTGAGCGATACACACAAGGCCACACAAGCTGGGTGGGCAGCCATGGATGTAAACCCCACTTTGTCTCACTAGCATCCCTCCGTGTGCCCAGCGGTGGGGGAAGCAACGGAGGGTCCCTAAAGAGGGAATGACTGGCAGAACTGGCGTTGAAGGAATGCCTCTGGTCACTGGTAGGTGGATTCTGAAAAACTCTGGAGCAGGGAGAGCCACACCCACCCACGCCACAGCCTACCCAGCCCGTTGGAAGCTTCATCCCTCATCAGTGTCTGGGTCCAGCCTAGCTGAGGGTATCCCCATCTGCCAGGTGTGCTTTGGGTCTCCTGATGGCAGTGTCCTCTCCACATTTAAGGGACTCACAGGCCAGACTTTGCCTGAAAACCTCAGGGGATGGATCACCTTTGGGCAGCTGTGGCTTGTCTCTGACCCCCTTGTCTTTGGCACATTATCTCAGTGCCTAAAGATCTTCCCCATTCCCTGTTCAACCCCCTTATTTTGTATAGAAACTGAAGCCAAGAGAGGGCAAGGACTTGACCTAGGTCACACAGCACATCAGTCTCTCAAATTCTCACACACTCTTTGCCTTCTGTTCCACTGTCATATTTGATGTTGAGACCCCCCTTTCTGGAGGGTAGAGACTCGAAGGTGGGGCTATATTTTAGACTACCTCTCCGCTGGTTTGCTTGAGTGAATGCACGAACGTGTGCTCCTTTTGCCAGGGAGAGCAGATCTCTGGACAACCTGGTTTATCCGTGGTCTTCAGCATTTTAAATTCCTGCTCAACTCAGCTCTCCCTTGGTGCCCCCAGTGCCAGCCCCCACTGACAGGCAGAGGCCACTGAGAGACCTGGCCCCACAGACCAGGTAAAACTGCTGGAGCACCAGGCTCCGTGGAATATAGCTCTGCAGCCCTTCATTATGGAGGTACTCAAAGGTTAAGTCTCGTGAACAACGGCCGGTGTCCTGGGGCGCTAGCCGCGTGCTGGCATCGGGATGCCCAGGAGGAGCTCGGAAGGGAATGACAAGTGCCTCAGTAGCTATGGTAACAGGGTGGTCTGAGGAGGCGTCTGGAGGTGTGCAAGACCTGAGCTGGACCTTGACTCCCCCACTGGACGTAGACCAGTCACAGCTCCGTCATTCAGTCCCTGTATACCATTGACCCCCGCGTGTGCTGGGCGCCCTGCTCCGAGCGAGTTGGAAGAGTCAGTCTCTCCCACCAAAGCTGGGTGAGGTGTGTTCCCTGAGCCCCCCAGGACTTCTCTTGCCGTACCCCCATCTCCCTGCCTTGTGATCCTCTGGTTTGGGGGTCTGCTTTGCTTCCTTCTCTGCCCTGGGAGCCCCTCCTGAGCAGGAACCAGATCCGTCTTCCTCTTTTTGTCCCCAGTGCCCAGCTCTGGGCCGCCTAGCCCAGCAGCATTGCTTCTGGGCCGGGGCGAGTCGCACCTAGTGAGGTCAAGGTTCTACATGGCCACAGCACTCTGCCTTCCTGGCTCAGAAGCCTCTGGTTTTGATTCTCTCCCCATCCCCCACCCCCCCCACCATCCCCCAGATTCTGGCCAAGTCATGAAAGCTGGGGAGGGCGGTGGGAGGAGGAAGGTGAGACAGCGGTGGCTTAGCAGAGGGTGAGAAAGCCTCCCCGCTGCCTGGCCGCCGGCACCACGGGAATGGTTCTGGCAGGAGCTGCCTGCTGGGCTGAGATCACCATGGAGACCTGGCTTGGAGAGGGTCACTGGCAGTGGCTAAGGGCTGGAGGGGGGCGGGGGCGACAGGGATTTGTGCAGAGGCTCCCAGCCTGCCCTGGGGCCCGCAGGGGAAGCAGGGGAAGCTGGGGTTCGGTACAGTTTGCTTGTTAAGTGGTTTGGAGCTGCTCGTCCTGAATCTCCCCCTCACTTGTCACCCCAGTACACCATATCTGTCACCCCAGCGGCCGTTCCTTAGCTTGGCAGCTGTTCTTCAACTGCAGTAAAGCTGTCTTACAGATAGATGCCCCCAGCCCTCCAGCAGAACCTGTTCCCCCCACCCCGTTTATCACTCCCCTAACTGGAGTACTGGCACCCACCCCAACTGCATCCCTGGTCCCCATCACTCCAGTTGTGATACACCTGTCACCCTAACAAGCACACCTCTTACCCCTACGGCTAATTTTCCATCCTCCTCTCACCAGCAGGAGACCTGACAGCCTGACAAAGACACAGCCCTCCCACTCACGCCTCTGCAAGCCACCTGGGCTGATGCACCAGGATGGGATTCTGTCCCACCTCCCAGGGGTCCACCTGGCTCCTCTGGCCCTTGAGGGGAGTCCTGGCAAGTCCAGCCTCAGGACAAAAGTCTTCCCCGGGGCTGACTGCCCAGCAGACAGCAGCCGGGGCTGAGCAGAATTTAAATGTGGCCCCATTGGAAAGGGAAGCCAAGAAACAGGACAAGAGAGGAAAGGCTTTCAGTGGCTGCTGGTGGTGGGGGGAGGTGGGGATGGCTCCCTGAGGAGTCTCAAAAGGTGGTTCTAGCACCCCCCACGCCTGCCCGTTAATTTCAGTGGCATTTCACTCACCAAGTATAGGAGATGTGAATTTTAGGGCTCTGAGAAGATGGAGCCCCAAAAGAGCCAGGCTAGTAACTAGAGGTCTTGAGAATATCACCTCTTCCCCACTGGACATCTTCCTGCTCACCGCAGCAAAGCTGGGGGTCTGGATAGGAAATCAGGTCCCCAGAGCCCTGCAAACATAATTAGGACCATCTAGGGAAGTGGGTGACTTCATATCTCTAGTGTCTGATGATTGTAGGGACTGGGGAAGTTTCTGAGCTTCTGGAAGGCAGGGGCTGCAGGCAACACAGATGCTATTGTTGTCTTTTTTCCTTTATTCTGACAGACTTCCTCATCACCTCACCTCTGTAAGGAACAGAATGGCAGTGGTAGGGAATGGGGAGAAGGTTGGATTCGGAAGAAATTAAAGCCGCAGTTCACACCTGTGCTGTGCTAGGGCCTTGTCTTCCCATTATGTCATTCCTCAGAACAGCCTCAGTAGGAGGAATTATTAAACTTACTGTTACATTAGGAAATTAAGACTTGGAGAGCCTAGCTGGCCCGGGCCCCAAGAGTATAATGACTCGTGCTAATTAGTATCACTTATGATGCATTTATGGACTAGGTGTAATCTGCCTCAAACCACTGAATTTTCCCAACAAATACACAGGATAGTTCTGTTATCCCCTTTTTACAGATGAGTAAACTGAGGCCTGCAGAGATCCACTGACTTGCCCAAGGTCATAGAGCTATGAAATGGAGGTGCTAGCATTTGAGCTCAGCTGTGTCTGACTCAGGAGCTCGAGTTCTTAACAGGTTGCTCTGCCTGAAACTCCACCTTCTTATCCAGCACATCCTTTATCCCTCAGTGGTGTGGGCCTTGGGCACACATCTATCTTACCAGTGGGGAAATTGAGCTCAAAGCAGGCTAGAAGCAGGCCAGAGTTTCATGAGCAGGGCTGTTTGGAATTTTCTGGGAGGAGAAACAAGGAAGTTCACTTCTGGGTGAACTGGGTGGGGGGTCCTGCTCTTAGACTCCCTGTTCTTGGAGCTCAGAGTCTGTCCCTGCCACTGACTTCTGCCTCTTCTCTTGTGTTTCTTTGCAGCTTTCAGAAAACCAACGCCAAGACCCCTCCCAGCGTCCACATCGTCCTCCTCTGCCTGCCCCTCTGCCTCCTGCCGCCCACCCCCCGCCCGCACCCCCTGCAGCCCTGTCCCTTGCTCCCACCCCTCCTTGTCCATCTCCTCCACGCAGAAGCCGAAGGTGAGCCCTTTCTGCACAAAACCAGCAATTGTAAATACTTTTTAAAAATGTACAAAACTTAAAAAACAAAACACAGTTTTAGAAAAAGACAAAAAAAAGAGAGAGAGAGAGCGCGCGCGTGTGCAAGAGGTTGCGAGCGGGGCCTCATGGTGTCCAGAGCCCCTGCAAGTATGCACTGAGAAATTTATCTACAGGTCGTTTGACAAAAATGAACAATATCCTATTTATTGTATATACTGTTTTATTATAAATCGTGGATTGTATATTGCATTCTGTAAACCTGCTGTGGTCCCGTGGTGTGCAAATTCGCATGGTGGGGGGGAGGGAGAAGAACCTCTTGCGGGAGCTTTTTTTTTTTTCTTTCTTTCTTATTTTTCACTCTTTTGGGTTTTCTCTTCTGTTGTTGTTGTTGTTTTCTGTTGGCAGGACACACCCAAAGATCCAAGTTTGTATTAAAAAGAAATGAAAAAAAGCAAAAAAAAAAAAACAAAAAAAACAAAAAAACAACCTCGTGTCTTGTGAAAGGGGGTGAATGAGGGTGGACAGAATGGAAGGGGTGTGACAGCTGGGGGTCATCACCGTCCACCGGATCCCTGAAGAACTTGAAATACCTCCGCCACGTTCCCTCCCTCAGAGTTCTTCCTTCTGCCTGACATCTGTGTCACTTTTGCATCTGGGCCCCTCTCTTTGCACACCAGGCCTTGGGTCTCCCCTGCCTCTGAGCTCCTCAGTCTTAGCCCCAAAGTTTCCTAGGCCCTGATGCATTCTGTCCCAGGTCCAAGGAGTCTACCTTTTATAGCTTCATTTTGCTTTAGGTCCTGGGTCTCCCCTGATTCTGAGACCCCTATTCTCCCCCAAGTCCTAGGTTTCGTCTCCCTGAGGAACCCCCATTATAAATCAGGTCTTGGATCCCCCCCTGCTTCTCGACCTCCTCCCTCCATCCTCAGCCCTGGGTCTCTGACTCTAGCCCCTTCATTTGTCCTGTGTCCCCCCAGCCTTTGGGCCCCACAGTTATATTCCGGTTCAGGATACTTGTCTTTGAGACACTCAATCCATCCTAAGGGCAAGAACCCTTGTGGTTCACCCCGTTTCCCCACAAGGACTGGAGCATCCCCTGTTTGCCTGTCCCCTGTTTATCCTAAGGCCTGGGTCGTCTTTGTCTCCAGCACCCCCCTCTCCCACTTTTTTGCCCCAGCACACCTTCACCCGCCTTTGCAAACTGCAGGGTTTGACTAGGCCAGTGACCCCAACATTTCTGCCTTCCCCTGTCTTTCCACCCTGAACCCCAAAGGCCAGGTCTGGATTTCCTCCCAGCTTCTGTAAACTTTGGAAAAAGAAAACTCCTAATCCTGAGCCTATTTCTGGTAGACCTGGCAGGGCGAACTGTGTCCCACCCCCTGACCTTGACGAGCTCTTGGCTGCCCTTGACCAAATAATGCCCACATTGGGCTGCTTGGTCCTAAGCAAGCAGCTTTTCCCATAGCCCCAGTTTATATTAAAGCTCTGCTCTGTGTCCCTCCCTGCTGAGGCTCAAGGTGACCCCCAAGGGACAGCTCCATACCACCTGCCCCCCACCCCACCCAACCAGCATGGCCCAGGCATTGGGAGAGTCAGAGGAACCCTCGATCTGAGAGAAGAAGATAAACCCCCAACTTCTGGGCAT
Source organism: Cervus elaphus (assembly GCF_910594005.1). Lineage (NCBI taxonomy): Eukaryota > Metazoa > Chordata > Mammalia > Artiodactyla > Cervidae > Cervus > Cervus elaphus. The sequence continues at coordinate 10,213,511 of NC_057822.1, read as the reverse complement.
CCCTGTCTGAAAGAAGACGCCGGAGGGTTCAGACGGGGGCAAGTAACAGCCCCCAAAACTTCAGTCTCTGTGCTGGATGTGAAGGTTCATTCTCCCACCAAGCCCCCCTCCTTTGCAGTCTCAAGACTCACCCTCCTGCACAGTGAGGACCCAGGCATCAGGCTGCAGTGGGGTGGGACTGGCAGGGGTGGTAAGACCTGGCGAGGGTTTCCTGGAGGCCGAGACCAGGGTACGAGGCAGAAGAACCAGGGAGTTCCCAAAGGAGGAAAGAGCCAGGGATGGAAGCTGCACGTGGCTAGATCGACGAGGAGTAGACACTAGTCTGTTTGGGGAGGAAAGAAGGCTTTCACAAAGTCACCCCAGGGCTGGGGGCGGGGCGGGGGGGAGGCTGGTTGGAAGGGGTGGGTGGGTGGCCTCAAAGGGACCAGCGGGGGAGGCCTTGAGATGTTTGTTTTCAGCCCCAAGAGTCGCCTGCAGGGAGAAAATGAGTACGTTCATTGGCTGCTGAGGAAGCAGAGGAGACCTAGGGAGGCTGTCCAGGTGGGGCAGGCTGGGTAGAGGGTGGGGCCCCGGTGAGCAGGGCTGAGGGCCAGGGGGAGGGGGGTGCCGAGGGGGAAGGGGGTAGTGGAGGGCTTATTCGGTGGAAGGCATTGTAGGGGCTCAGCGAGAGGAAGAAGGACACAGAAGGGTGGTGTGCCCGGGAATTGGGGTGGGGGTGGGGAGGGGTGGCCCAGGAAGGAAATGGGAGTTGAGGGAGGTAATTATAGCCCTGCAAGGGGGCTCTGTAACTTGAAGAGGGCTCTGTAGGAGGGGTGAGGTTTCACTGAAAAGAGAGGGGCGCCCAGAGAGGGATGGAACCCAGAGAAGGCCTTGTGGTTTCCGGGATGGGCGGGAGGCTGGGTGAGGAGGACCGGGCCTCCTTGAAAGGTGAAAAGGAGGCTCCTGGAGCTCAGGAAGTGGAGGGGTCTCAGTCTAGGGTCTGTGGCTTAGTCTGGGCTGAGGGGGGCGGGACCTGAGGTGTATTTGGAGAGCAGACTCAAGTGGAGCTGCCAGGGCCAAGGGCATGGCCCTTGGGATGGAAGGTTTTCTTGGCCCTTGGGCCCTCAGGCTTCTGAAGGAAGGGGAGCAGAGACCCTGCTCAGAAGTTTGGCCCTTCACAGCCACTGTCCCACACCTGATCCCAGAGTACGTCAAGGCAACTTGGCTCCTAGGTATTTGGATTTTGCCACTGTTTATTAAGGCCCTCCCTGAGGCTTTTTACTCCTCAGGACAATCTTTGAGGTAGAGAAAAATATTCACCTCATTTACAGATGGGAAGACAGATTCAGAGAAACAAAGTAACCTGTCCCAAGATCCCACAGGAGGTGGCAGAAGTAGGTTGACCCAGAGTCTGACTCTGAACCATTGCTTTTTCATAACAAAGGGAAAAAAGACTTGCTTATAAAATTCATCCCCAAATTCATTGATTCTGTGATTAAAAATTTAAATAATAGAAGTAAGGTCAAGAAATAATTATATAACATTATGTACTAGTTACTGTTCTAAACTAGATCTATAAACTCATTCCATCCCCATGACAATCCCATGAGGCTGTATTGTAGTGATTATCATCCCCATTTTACAGACAGGAAACTCAGGTACAGACAGGTCACTTATAAAGACATCTCAATGAGGAACTAGTGACACCACCATTGAAACCCAAGCGATCTTCAGGAGTCTGCTTCACTATACTGTTCAAAGTGAAAACCCGCACTACCCCCATTCTTGGTAATAATCCTGACGTCAACATTTTCGAGTCCATTCATCTAGATCAGTGGTTCTCACCCCAGAGAGATTTTATCTGTTGGCCTGGGTGGGGCCTGGACATGGGGATTTTTAAAAGCTCCCCAGGTGGTTCCAATGTGCAGCCAAAGTTGAAAACCTTGAATCTAGCTATTGTGCTGAATGTTTGCACACAAGCAGCCACCTGTGTGCACACACCTATATTTAACGTGTTGTCCAAGGTGTGCATAAAATGCTCTCTCGTGTGTACACTAGGGTACCCGTCAAGTCTTTTTCACTGAATGGTTGTAAATTACCATGGGTTCTCTCAGTGACTGTTAGAGACACGATGTGAACACATTCATTCAACCAATATTTCTTAAGCATTTACAAGATTCCAGGCACTGTCCCAGGCACCTGGGGATACAACAGTGAACAAGACAGATGGGGTTCCTGCCTTTGTGTGTGTGGTCTGATGGAATTGACACATTTGGTCTTCTGTCTTTCCCTGTGGGTGCCAGGGGACCCCTTCAGCAACCCCTTAGGGGTTGCTGAAGGGTGAATGGCAGGCTGGGGGAACTTACGAAGGTGAGACCTGTTGTGCGCATGGTGGATCTTCTGGCCCTGTGTATAGATGAGGAGAGACAGGGAGACTGAGGGCATATTTCCGGGTGTGAATGAGTGTGGCTGACTGTGTGGCATGTGTATGAAGGTGTGCATGATCTGGGCCAGGGAAAATGTGGACAACAGTGTGTGTGTATGTGAAGGGGGAGGTGTGTGTGTGCCTGTGCCTTTGTGTATATGTGTTTGAGCGTGTGGTTGTGTCTGCCCTCTTTGTGCCTGTGGGCCTGTATGTTCCTTAAGGGCTGTGTGTGTGTGTGTGTGGTTATGTCCGTGTGTATGCCCATGGCCCTGGGAGGGCCGTGTGCAATTGTAGGCACCAGCCAAGAATAGCACACAGATGGTAGCACATGCACACTGGAGCACTCGCGTGCATGTGCACACGCACACACGCATGCACACACGCACAGCCAGCTGCTGCAGGAGGAGGCTGGGTTCCAGTCCTAGGGCACAAACTCTCAGGGCCAAGAGAATTCTGCGTTGGGTGTGTGGAGGAGGCACAGCTGGGGCTGGAAACTCTAGAGCGGGAGGAAGGGAGGAAGAGAGGGAGGGAGGCTGGGGAGCCACATCCTTGATCTCTGGTCTGTTTCAGCAGTTCCGGACTTGGTGCTCTGGGTCTCTGTGTGACTCTGGGTCTCTCTAATGTCTGAATCTTGGATCTCTGTTTCTCTCTTCTGTGTGTAGGGCTCTGAGGCTGATCACATGACTCTGGGTCACCACCTCTGCAGCCTGCTTGGCTCTCTGTGTCCCCTTCCAAGTCTCTCTGTCTCTGCCTCTCTGCCTGCCTCTGTCTCCGTGTCCTTCCTTGTCCTTGCTAGGTGGGAGGAGGGGGCCCAGTGCTCAGGGAGCAGGTGTCGGCTCACTCAGGCAGCAGGGAGTGAAGTTGAGGAGGGCACAGAGCCAGGAGCTCCTGGACACAGAGCCACCCTCCAGGACACAAACTCGGGGCACTTACAGGAACACATGATGACATACATGGAGAAGTAGGTTCTGGAGGACATACACACAAGTACACCGTTCAACACACAGCTGCGCCCCACCACACACAAAGATGCCAAACACCGAGGGTCATGTGCAAAGAAATCACACGTACACACTGACAAATACTCATCTAGGCACACCTGGATATACAGTCACAGGCACATGGCCTTCTTCCCGAGGAAAACCCAGGGCCATGGGCATACACATGGACATAAACACACACACGCCCCTTAAGGAACATACAGGCACACAGGCACAAAGAGGACAGACACAACCACACGCTGAAACACAGATACACAAAGGCAGACACACACTCAATTACGCTGGGGCAGTCACACTCAGAGCCACAGACAATCAGGAGTAAGAAGGCAAATGAGCACAGGCAGGCAAATACCCTCAAGGACAACCAGACACAGAGGAACAACAGGCGCGCTGAGGGACACACCCAGGCACAAGCAGATCATCCTGAGGTACACTCCCCCCCACCCCGGGGCTCACTCTGGAGCACCTGGGGACACGCCCACAGGCGGCGGGCGCGGGGACCCGGCGGCCCAGCGCACCTGGCGCCCACGGCTCGCCCCCAGGCGCCCCCAGGCGCCCCGAGTGTGCGTGCCCGCGCGAGCGTGCCCGGCCCGCGCGCGCCGCCACCTGTGGGAGGAGAGGTGCGCGCTGCGCCCGGGGCGGCCTGGCCGGCGCTGCAAGGGGGAGGCTGTTGCCATGGCGCGACCGCATGCTAATGGGGCGGCCGCGGGCGCTGCCCCGGCCCGGCCCGCTCCCTCCGCCCGCTCCTTCCTCCCGCTCAGCCCGGCCCCGAGGCTAGGCCCGCGCACCCCACTCCGAGAGCCAACACACCCCGCCGGCCTGGGGCCTGGGGCGGTCGGGAGGCTCGGGGATGCGGGGGACGCTGCGGGACCCCCAGAGGAGGCCCAGGCCGGGTGAAAGGCGGCGCGGGGCGAGGGCCTGGGGCGCTGCGGGGGCTGCCTGGCCTGGGCACGGGCACCAAACGGGCACTGGCAGCTGGGAGCGCAGGTGCTGTCTTGGAAACGGGGGGTCGGGGGGGTGGCTAGGAGGGGGTGGCTATCCTGGGAGAGGGGGGAAATAAAGGGGGGATTTAACCCTTTCGTTGCCAGAGGGTCCTCCAGCCAGTCTTCCCCAGGCTTGACGGGGAGGGGGAGGGGACTTGACCAATCGCTAATACGGTCTGCACCCCTCACTTTCCATCTGCTTCCAGCATCTCTCCAGTTCTGGCGGGGGGCATCAGTTACCTTCCCTCCAGTCCTGCCCTTGTCTGACGGGTGAGGAGGGGGGAGCGTGAAGGAGTGTGCTGAGGACTGGGGGCCAGCGGACAGCGGCACCAGAAGGGTTACACCTCCCCACACCTTAATCCCAGTCCCAGAGCCCCCCTTTCACGCAGCCTTGACCCCCTACCCTCTCAGCCCCGCTGTCTTAATTGGCATGGAGGGGGCGTGGCCGTATCCCGGGGTGGGGGGAGCCAGCAAAGGGTTTGCAGGTAGAAGCAGTGGGAGGTGGGGGCTTAATAGAGGGGGGGAGCCAGGCGGTTGCCTAGCAACCCCACAGCTGTCTGTTGACCTAGAAGAAGCTGCGCTGTCTTGACACAGCTGGTGTTTACATGTAACCGAGGCTCTGGCTTACCGCTTGCTCGGAGGAAAGCTGAGGCAGTGCCCTGGTGGCAGCCTGGCCTCGGCTCCCGGCTGTGGTGGGCTCCGTGCCTGGGTCCTGACTGCCCTCTTTCCTTCAGCTCCCACCTCAGTCCAGGGAGAGAGGGTGGGAGGGCAGATCTCAGAGCTGGAGGCACTGGGGCTGGGGGCTGATAGACACACACACACACACACACACACACACACACACACACACACATTCACCGCATGAAGCCGGAGGCCTTCAACACAGAAATGGTGGGAGACTGAGAAAGGACTGAGGGACAGGGGTGCTCAGTTTGTGCACAGATTTCAACCCCACAGACAACTCCAGCATTTGCGGGAATGCATGGACACACAGACCCCCGAAATCAAGCTGACAGCAGGCACACACGCCGGCACAGAGGTGCCCGTTGACAAAATGACATCCAGGCAGACACACACAGACACACGGAAACAGAGTCATCAGGTGGCGGACACCCCAACACACAGACACACTCGCGGACCTCTTGATACAGAGGACAAACAGGCACTGACCATCTGATAGAGACACACACTCCAACACACCGCCATGCCGAATTCTCCGTGTGGTAACACTGGCAGCTATCACAGCACCACAGTTCATTCCAGCCTAGAGTTTGCAGGTCTGCATTATGAAAGAAACCCAGGCTCACATACAGAGGAACATTCACACAGGGGAACATCCAGCTCCCCAAACTTCCATTGATTGCCCACAAGGTTTAAGGCAGGCCGTTGCTGACAGCATGGACATAGGCGAAGACACACCCAGGAACGTAACATGTAATGGGACACAGGTCCCTGAAGAACCACGGGCCCTGACATGTCCCGCCCGCACCCACACAAACACCCGCAGCACAAACACATGCCTGCCTGGGGTGTGAGCCGAGCTGAGGCTCCTCCCTGCCCACAGGCCCTGAGAGGAGCAGATGTGCCCTGGGGTCAGAGGGCCCTAGTGGCTCCAAGACCAGCTCCAGATGAACCCACACAGCCTGGGCTGTACCCTTGACCCTCAGCGCTAGGGAGGAAACAGCACCAGCTCGTTCCCCGGGAGCGCCCCCCCCCCCCCACCAGGCTGAGGGGGAAAGATATAGCCCATCCCCAGAACCCCTGGTTGGAAGCTCTGTCCTCCCAAGTCCCCGCCTGGACTGACAGGGGAGACATGGTCCTGCCCACAGGAGCCCTGGTCAGATGGAGGCTGTATTTCCCTCCCAGGCACCTACAGACACAGAGACACACATACACCCCAGCATGTGGCAGCTCCCGGGAGGTTCTGGAGGGCTTCCTGACAGAGGTGAGCCTGGGGCCTGGTTTGGGAGCCCAAGAGGAAAGGAGGAGGGGGTGTGCTGAGGAGGGCCTCCTTATCTTACCCCACACCCGCCCCCTCGCCCAGCAGTTCCTCCTCCCCCCAGGGCCCAAGGGGCCTGCTGGGGCCCCACAGCCCCATCAGCCCAAGCAGTGAGCAGGAGGAGGAGAAAGGATATTTTTAGCTTCTCTGCCACTGACATTTCGCAGCAGGCGACCTGGGGTGAAGCTGAGTGAGTGCTGAAGGCTGGGAGAAGCCGCCAGCGCCTTCCCGCCCCCGTGCACATGTACACACAACTGTGCACGCACACAGCCACATCCCCCAACACTCCCAACGCTCACCGAAGGGGCACAGCTCCAGGTACACAAGTTATGTGTGGATCTAGACACACACACACCTGTACACCCACTTGGTTCACAAGTCACTTCAGCCTCAAACTGCACACACCTGGACAACACCAAAACATACCTGTTCACACACTCAGATACACGTACACACAATTCAGACATACAACACACTTCCCACGCTTAGCCCAGCATGCTCACATTTGCTCATCATTTAGTCAAGAAATAGGATCCAATGCCTACTGTGTGTTGAACACTATTCTAAACACAAAGGGTACCATGAAGGAAACAGACCAAAATTCCAGCCTCATAGAGTTTACATTCTGGTGGGGGAATGTTTGACCATAAATAAAAAATAGACAAAGTACCATTTCAAGAACCACACATTTAACCCAATCCCCCAAAATGTACAACCACATATGTGAACAGCTCCTTCACATTCACTGTCCCACAAATACACACAACTGCACACACCACCCTTAGTCAAGACTCACACACACCACTCCACCTTGTACCTCAAAACAATCACATATGTGTACACACCTGCACTCATATGCAATTATACACTTCACATATAAATACGCAAACACAATACACACACACAAATCCAGCCACACACACACACTGCACATAGCCATACAAGTACTTACCTGCGTACACAGAATACAGCCTCCACAACAGCTTGTAAATGCAGGGCCACACAGCCTCCTTCACATACCCAGCACACACACACACACACACACACACACGCATACAACCTCAGGGTAAAATTCCTCTTCCTGCCTAGAGCAGACACACACATGTACACATTCCCACAATCCTCCCCCTACCCAGTGAAGTCCAAGCCTGTGTGCCTGTGTTCACAGGTGTACACACAGTGTCTTATCATGCTCACAACGTCACATACACACCTAACTCCCAAGCTCCAAAGAGGCCACACACCCAGGTTCACACCCACCCCGTTTTCTCTTAAGGTGAGTCTAGTCACTGCACATCACACTTGCCTCTGGAATTCTGCCCCCAAGATTCCAACCCTACTGACCCCAGGGTTTTGGGGGTTGAGTCCAGGCCATACAGAAACCGAGCAAGGGACAGGACTCCCTCAGAGCTCAGACTCTGCCCTTGGTGCCCAGGCTGGAGGTGGAGCCAGGAGAATCTAAGCTTCTCAGATCTGCCACCAGGCCCCTCCCCACTTTGCTCTCCTCCCCGCCTCCCTCTCTTCCTCTTTTTTTTTTTTTTTTTTTAATATTTTTTGACTGCACCAGCTCTTAGTTAGGGCATGTGGGATCTAGTTCCCTGACCAGGGATCGAACCCAGGACCCCTGCATTGGAAGAAGCATGGAGTCTTATCCAGTGGACCACCAGGGAAGTCCCCTTTATCTCTTCTTGAGTTCCTTTCCTTCTCTTTCTCCACCTCCCCATCCCACCACCAGTAGCCCTTGGCCCAGAACCAAACTCTCCTTTTCTCTTCCAGGTTCTGCTGCCCCAGAGGGTATTGGCGCCCTTGTGATAAACAGACGGACTAACAAGCAGACAGACTCATCACTTGGGACAAAAACAAAAGCAAAAGCCAGAGGTCATTGTTGTATCCTGAAGAACTAGGAGGGAGAAGCAGCTCAGTGGGTCACTGGAAGGCTAGGATAGGATGGACTGGCCCCTGGGCCAGCGCGCACGAGGCAGAGCGGGAGCCCTGGGTTCCAGGTCTGACTCTGCTGTGTTACCCTGGATCAGCTGCTGCCCCTCTCTGGGTCGCTTTTCTGCTTCTAACAAAGAGAGAGCTGCAGTTGGTGATTTCTGAGGCAACCAAGATTCTCAAAGACACTGCAGCAGTTGTATAATGTAACAGGGAGGGGGCCCGGGAGCCTTGGGAGTCTGATTAGAGTAATAAGAGGCCCCTCCTTAGGGGCTGCCCCCACCCCTGCAGCCTCCTCCCCCTTCTAGGCCTGGGCTCTCCCCTGGGTTGAAGCACCTGAAGCCAACAGCACCCCCTGCCCCCCAGTACCTATAAACACATGTGCTCCTCTAAGCCTGGGCCACGTGTTTCGCCTTCTCTGGACCTTCGGCTTTCCAGGCTTGTGTATTTAGGGGCTGACACTCGGGCTCTGTGCCGGTGAGCCGGTCTATGTGTGCACTGTCTGTCTGTCTGTCCAGCTGCCAGCAGCCTTCAGGCGCCAGGAGGAGAGGTGGGGGCAGGGAGGGAGGTAGCGTTGACAAGTTCCAATGTCTGGCTTTCCCTCCTGGAAACCCCGAGCTGGGGCTGGCCCCCCCTTCCCTTCCTGTCTCTCTCGCTCAAGCACGTCCCTTCTAAGAGCCCCTCTCTGCAGACACCCCCAGTGGAACCAAGCCCAGATCTGCTGCCAAGAAGGCCGACATTTCTTCGACTTGCCACGTTAAAGGGGCCTGCACAGGCACGCACTCAACCCCCCCCCACGTCCTCCTCCTGTGCACATTCAGACGACCCGAAACACACAAAGACACGGTTGGACACAGCGGCCACCTGTGCACACAGGAGGTAGCACATGGAGCGCATCTGACCCCGGGCTCACAGACAAGTACAAACACAGCCATGTGCTCCCCCCCTACACTCAGCTTACCACAGACCCCGAAGCACGCCGTTTCCAGCACGCGGTGCTCACAGACACGCATAAGCACAGTCACACACAGGGCCTTGCCGAGCAGAGAAACAAGTGCAAACCCATAGCGTATTGTCTCCCTGCACGGCACAGCCGCTGCTACCATCACGGCTGCTGCAGCCCCAGCGGAGGCAACCCCAGGAACACAACACCCGGGTTGCCTGTTCTCTGCACACACAGCCCAGCAATCGACGGTCACACACGGTCATCCTCTGCGTGACCAGAGATAACCACGCTTACAAAGCCTGCTGGGCACAGAGAGACACTCCGTGCCCATGCCCTGGACTTCTCTGTTTCACTGTGTCGTCCCGGGACCTGCCTCAAATCCCAGCTGCAAGCATCCCTCCAGTGTGCACACACAGTCACCGTCCCCTGGGCACACACAGAGGAGCTCAGACTCACAGTATCATCGTTATCCTCTTGGACACGATGACAAATTCACAGGGGGCCAACACACCCAGACACGAGGTGAATACACAGACTCAGACACGCATGCTGAGCCTTTTATGCACACACCAATTCCTTGTCACTAACAGTTGTTGTCTTGTTGTTTTCCCTCGTGCTTACACAAACAATGCAGTGGTTCCCCCCCCAACCCCGGGTCTCACAAACCAGCAAAACTCAACACACACAGCATCGCCTGTGCACACTGAGGCAAACACAGACTCATACCAATCACTCCCAACATGCCCCCCCCGCCGCTTGCACACACAAGCATGCACACACCCACGGAGAGACCCAGCTGTCTGAAGCTCACACACAGAACACACCAGCCCCAGGCCCGCAGCCCCAGTCTCCTGGCCTCCCTTTCTTGGCTGGTGAGGGTGGGGAAGGACTGGGAAGGTTGGGGGCTGGCTCAGCCCTTGTTCCCTCCCTCCGCCGGCTGGCTCGCTCCTTCCTGTCTGGCAGAGTCAGCCAGCCCAGCCGAGCTCCGGCAGCCCTGGCTGTTCTGGGCAAACTCTCTCAGCGGGCTGGTCTCGGCTGATGCCGTAGCAGCAGCAGCAGCAGGGGCGAGAAGGCTGCGGGCGGCTGCCAACGTGGCAGACGGCGGGCAGGGCGGCAGGAAGGAAGCTGGGCCCGTTCTGCGCCCACTCACTGGGGGAGACAAAAGCCAAGGGGGCTGGATGAGTAGGCAAGGCAGCTGGGCAGGGGGACTTCATGCCCAGCCCGGGCTCTGGGCCCACATTGGCCCCAGACTCACTGGGTGACCTTGGAGAACTTGCTCCCCCTCTCTGATCCTGTTTCCTCCTCCTTCAGTGAGTGAATAGTCTGCTCTGGATGCTTCTTCCAGCTCCCAAACCTTGTATCCAATGCAGGGCAGAGAACTCAGGGGAGGGAGAGGTGGCTTCACTCAGTGGCCTCGGGCTAGTCCCTTCCCCTTTCAGACACTTAGCTTTTCAGTCCAGCAGTTAAAAATCCCTCCCCTCTGTATTGCTGTCACCATTGACAGTACGTTTTCATTCTACAAAGGTAGCAGCATTTTCCAGATAAGAAAACTACGGTTCAGGGAGGTCAAATGATGCACCCTGAGTATGGCAGGGCTGGGACAGCAGCTCAAGGCTTCTGATTTAGTCTCTAAAATCGATGTTGCCTCCTTTATCTTCCAGACATCCCACACCCCCCACCCCAGCTGCCCCTCTGAGGCCCTCCCACCCATGGTCTTACCCTCCCAACAGGGCCCTGAGCACCTGGTTCTGCCCTGGGGAGTCAGGGTGCAAAGGCCAGACAGGCCTCCCACCAGCATTCCAGCTGCCAGTGGGAACACAGCTGTCAGCAGGGCCAAGAGAGCCAAAAGTCACCTCCCAAACAGGCCCACATAATTGGTACATTGTCAGCTCAGAGACAGAGCTGCTCTGGGCTCTTGGGCAAGCCCCGGTCCTCTCTGGGCCTTGGTTTCTTCATCTGGCTGCAGTGCATTGGACTAGATGATTTCCAAGGGCCCTCTCAGCTTGGAATGTTGCCTGGGGAGTGATGGAGGAGAAGAGTGGCTGGGGGCGGCAGCTGTGGCAAGGTCCAGGCAGCTGTGGGTGGGCCTCAGGTATCTGACCCGAGGAATCTGGCCTCTGCCTCACCTGCTTGCTGGGGTCACAGCTGGGCCCTCCCACATCTTTGCAGGATGGCTGGGTGGACAGACAGATGGACAAACAAAGGTATGAAAGAGAGCAGCAGGGGAGGAAGGGGGAAGGAGACCCTCAAGCAGTGCTCCAGGGGCTGAGCACCCCCATGGAGGGAGGAGGACAAAAGGCAGAGGGAGCACCCCCCCAACCCTCCTGGCCTCCTTTGTTTACTGGACAAACTCCTGCTGCTCACTCTGCCCAACAGGGCAATCTGTGGGGAGGACAAAGGTGGGACACATGATTACCTGAGTGGGGTGAATGCTGTGGAATCAGTCCTGGGGGCCGTGGAGGAGACACCCAGGTCAGCTGTGGGAGTGAAGAAAGGCCTCTAGGAGTTGGAGGATTCACAGGTATTGCGCTCAGCCTCCCAGGATACATCAGAGTAAGCCTGGAGACGTGTGTGCCTTTCTTTTTCTTTTTTTTAATTCTACCACTTTATTGCTACCAACCCACTTCCCTCCACCCTCGTGCACACATGCTCAGTCATATAACCCCATGGACTGCAGCCCGCCAGGCTCCTCTGTCCATGGACATTTCCAGGCAAGAATACTGCAGTGGGTTGCCATTTCCTTCTCCAACGTGTGTGCCTTTCAATGTGAGTCTGTGTGGGGTGCAATTGGTATCCCATTTTACAGATGGGGAGGTCAATGCTCAGAGGTGGCAAGACGGAGCCAGGCCTTACATCCTGGCCTGCCTGACTGCAAAGCCAGAGTTGTTTTGCGTGTGTGTGTGTGTGTGTGTGTGTGTATGTGCGCGCTGTGCCACGCAGCCTCCCGAAGGAGTGAATTGCTAATGGTGGCATTTCAGATTTCAGATGTAGTGACAGCAAACTAGAGAAGAGGTTCTGGACAGATGGCTCCCAATCGGGTCCCTGCCTCGGGCTAGCAGAGCAGAGGCTTGTCAGGGCAGGCGAAGCGCCCCGTCCGTTCCTCTCCTGTGTGGGATGCAGGCCGGTCCCCCCCACACACTCTCCCCACCATCCCCCTGCAGCCCTTTGGCCCTGCCTGGGTGACCTCCATGAGCTCAGCTTCCCAGCAGCTCAGCGGAGGAGTCAGCCAGGGCAGAGGCTGCCTCTGCCCTCCCTACTTGGCAGTGCCAAGAGAGGTGGGGCCGTGGAGGGCGGTGGGGGGATTGCCTCCCAGCCACCAGACCTCCAGTCCTGTCCCCCAACTCAGGCGCCCCTGGGGTGTGCTACGGCAGACCAGGCTGGGACAGGTGGTGCCGGGCTGGGGCACGCTGGTCAGGCCCGTCCCCGTTGCTGCAGCCTTGTTGAGCTGCCATTAACAAGTGGCCGGAGGTTGCCTTGTCTCCATGGAGACCAGACAGTCAGTGCGGCTCTGGGGTGAGGGCCGTGATTAGTGAGTGTCAGCTTTGCCAGCCCTGCTCTTCCCACCACCCGCCTGCCGCTGGGCTCAGAGACAACAGGCCTGGCCGGGGGTGGGGAAGGATGGGGAGGGGGCTCTGGGGCCCCCACAGGCATGGGGGCTTCCAAGCCTGGCCCTAGGTACTGTCTTTGTCTCAAATCCTCCTCCCTCCCTCCCCAATCCATCTTCCACACAGCCCCCAGGGTGAGTCTCCTAAAACACAAGCTGAATCCTGACACTGCCTCCCTTAAGAACTTTCCATGGCTCTCCATTCCTTGGAGGCCAAGAGTCAAATTCCTTATCATGGCATTCAAGGCCTGCCTTCCTTCTTTCCTTCACTTATTCCTACTAAAAAAAAAAAAGCTTGTTTTGAGCACCTACTGTGTTTCAGGAAGCCTGCCAGGTACACATGTGGTCCATGCAACAAGGTGACAGAGGAACTTCCCATCTATTGAGAAAGACGTACTACAAACAAAATCCAAATCAATAGATACCTGATGACCACTCTGCAGAGGGCAAGAAGGGCATGGAGCGGGTATGCGGGTAGAGTAATCTATAGGGAGGCCAGCCTGCCTAGGCGGGCTCACAGTGGCCTCTCTGAGGAGGCACCATTTTGACCAAGTCACAAGACATTGATGGGGACCCAGCAGTGGGGAGACAGCGGGGGGAGGGCATTCCAGGGTGCAGCCAGCCCCCAGGGCCCCATCTCCTATCCTGGCCCCCCTCTTCCCCTACCTACTTCTGATCCCACCCATGTTTCCTCTCTTGGTGAAAGGCAGCAGGCTATCAGAGGGAGAAACCTCTGAGTTATCGCCAACTCTTTCTTTTTCACCCTGTGCTCACTTCTCATCAATCGTGCGTCTTGTCAATGCCTCTCGCTCCTCTCTGCACTGCAGGCCCCATCATTTTCACTTGACTCTCACACCTGCCCCCTAACGGGCTTGTCCCTTCACTCACGGGTTCCGTCTTTCCTCTGCTCAGGGTTGAGCGCCCTCTATGTGCTGGGCCTGGTGGTCCCTGAGCAGGTGATCGCTCCACCAGAGTTCAGTCACAAGTCCCCAAGAGGAGGAGGAAGACCTAATCTAGGCCTGGCCGGGGGGTGCCCAGGAGGGCTTCCAGGAGGAAGCGTGGCTAGACAGAGACCAGAGGGAGGACAAGGATTAGCTGGCGAAGGGAGAGGGGAAGACATTCCATGCAGAGGAGAGGGTGCCCCTGGGGGCAAGTGGGAAGGAAGAGGTCAGGGCCTGATCTGCAGGCTGCTGGGGGAGCCCCTGGGAGACTTTAACCCCCAGGGCATAAGCTCAGATCCGCTCCCCAACATCTAGTCTCTCCCCTTCCGGTTCATGCTCCATCCACACTACAGTTAGAATCATCTTCCTAAAATAGGCACAATCATGTCCCTTCCCAGCTCTTAAAGGCCTGCTCTGTCCCCGGCCTTTTAAAGTCCAAACTCGGGCAGCAAGGCACTGGAGGCCCTTGAAACCGCCTTTCCAGCTTCATTTCCAATCACTCCTCCCAGCTGACTCTGCCCAGCCACACCCAAACAGGTCATATCCTCCTGGTCTCTGGGGACTTGTCCCTGGAGTGCCTTCCCCCACTTCTCCAGGTGAAGTCATCCTTCAGAGCCCAACTCGGATGTCCCCACCTCCAAGAAGCCTCTCCTGATTCCTGTTGCCCAACAAAAATAGATTTCTCCTCTCCGCCCCCCGTTCCACTTAATTACAGACGGCTAATAGTCATCGGATGCTTCTTTCTCTATGCTAAAGTGAAAGTCACTCAGTGGTGTCCGATTCTGACTCTTTGTGACCCCAGGAAGTATACAGTCCATGAAATTCTCCAGGTCAGAATACTGGAGTGGGGAGCCATTCCCTTCTCCAGGGGATCTTCCCAACCTAGGGATTGAACCCAGGTCTCCCGAACTGCAGGAGGACTCTTTACCAGATGAGCCACCAGGGAAGTCCCTCTATATGCAAGCATTTCATGTTCATGATATTATTTCATCCTCATGGATACCTTAAAAGAAAATATCTTATCATCATCTCCATCTTACACACATGAAACTGAGGTTTGGAAAAGTTAGGTGACTGGCCCCCTTTCTAAAGGTAATAAGAGAGAGAGAGAGCTGAGGCTCAAACCCAGGAAGCTGGGGGCCACAGTTCAGTGCTTACTCCTTAGTCCACCTTGCCCTAGTAAGGTTTCTAGCCATGTCTCTGTCTTCCCTTGGAGACTAGCAGCACTCAGAGGGCAATGTCCAAGTCTGATTCATCCAGGGTCCCCAGGGCCAAGCATATGGCTCTACGTATGGAAGGGGTGTGCAAATGTCTGTAGACGGAATAAATGACTTCAGTCAGAAAGCTACTACTGGGTCTTCCCTGGTGGTCCAGTGGTTAAGAACTACCTTGCAATGCAGTGGACCTGGGTTTGATCCCTAGTGGGGGAACTTAGATACCACGTGCTGTGGGATGTGCCACATCTAGAGATTGGCCACTACTAAAGAGTCCCCTGTGTGGCAATGAAAGATCCCAGGTGCTGCAACTAAGACCCAACACGGCCAAAAAAAAAAAAAGAATGCTACTAGAGGGCGGTGAGCGGGCTCACAAGGCGGGTTTCTGAGGGTAAATCAAACTGTTCTATCCTGAGTGGATCTGGTCATCATCCTGGGACCACACCATGCCCAGTCTAAATCTGGCCCCTGGTCCAGCCCCAACAAGAGTCTGCTGGTGACCTTGGGATTCCTATCCTTTGGCTGGCAGCCCCTTTGGGATCTGACAGATCCAGCTTTGAATCTCAGCTGTGCCCCTAGATATAGCTCTGTGACCCCCAGGTAAGAGGGGTCTTACCTCTCTGAGCCTCAGTTTCTTCATCTTCAAAATGGGCTCAATAGTGCCTGCTTTTCAGGGCTGTTGCGAAGAAAATGGATAGCAGCGATTCTTACTATTTCCCAAGGGACTACTACAGGCTTTGCCATTTCTTCTTAATTAGTTTGATCTTTAGGCCCAGGCAACCAGGGAGGTAGGAACCCCCACATTTCAGAGGGTCTACTTTCAGCCTCCTCTACTGGCTCCTTCCCTCACCGAATGAAGAGTCAGAGAGAGGTCAAGAGGCCATGCCTACCTGAAGCCCACCTCCACCCCCTCTAGACCACCTCTGGATACCCAGATCCTAGAAGCCCTTGAACTAGGTCCCAGAACCTGAATGGCCCTAGCCTAGACCCAACCCCACTGCCAGGGTAGATTCCTAGGCCTTTGAGCTGGCCACGGAGCAGCTGATTGCTGGGGACTGATGACCAGAGCTTGAACAGGCTGATGTGGAGGCAGGGAGGGGATGTGAGAGAGAGGCGTCCAGTGCACTCGTCTTAGGGGTCAGCTCGTCCTGACTAATATTCACATATGACCTGAAAGGCAGGCATTATCAGCACCATTTTAGAGATAAAGAAACTGAGGCTTGAACTAGAGGAGCGACTGCAAAGTCTGTTCGTTTTGCTGCCTCAGAGGTGGCAGTGATTTATATCTAAATGCTTTATACCCACTGCCTCACTTAATCCTCACAACAACCCTATGCTTTAAGTAATATAATCATTCCACCTTACAGATGAGGAAGCCGAGGCACAGAAAGGTTAAGGGATTTGCCTCAAGTCACACAGCCCACAAGCGGCAGAGCTGGGAGCTGAACCCTGGCAGTCAAGCTCTTAACTCTAGGCTCTGCTGCCTACTACCATTTGCAGAGGTAGAATTCAGTGCCTTAACGTGGCTCCCGATCGCTCTGCCTCAGCCATCTGTCTGAGGAATGGGCTTCATTGAAGATGCTCTGAGTGCCCCCTGGTTGTAAAGCCAGGAAGAGGCAGAAATGAGATCCAAGCTGAAGGGAGGGCCCTGTGGAAGGAGATGGACTCTGCTTCTCATGCAGCTCCAGGATAGCTAGGCAGGGCCCTGGGGACGGCTCCAAGAGATACCCCTCTAGCCTGAGCTCACAGCCATGCCCTCCTTTGCAGCCTGCGCCCTGAGAAGATGGCGCTTTCCCAGGGCCGAGGCAGAGGCAGCAGCCCCCCGCCCCCGCCCCCGCCTTCCCCTTCAAGACTCAGCTGTGGGGTGGCTGCCCAAGTTCCCGCCTCTCCCACTCCCTGGCCAAGTTGCTGCTCTGTGGTCACCTGGACCCAATTTCCTCCTTCCTGCCTCCTCCCATCTCTGGGAAGCACCCTGGGCTGCCCTGCCAATTTCCAAAGGCTTCTCCCCCAAGAAGCCATCTCTGTCTTCCCTTACCGCCACTCCCAGGTCTCCTACCCTTCCTGGGAACACTCCAGCTCCTCCCCTCCAGCCCCACACGTAGAGAGAATCACTTCGACTATCAGCCCATTTTCCATTTGGTTCCTGGCTGAACACTGGGTCCCCCTGGCCAGATTGTGCGTTCCCTGCGCTAGGGTGGTTATCACATTGTGTGCTTTTCTCTCCCCCCATGGTGCCTGGCAAGGGAGGAGCCCGGAGCCAGTTTCCTGTGCTCCAGGAACTGAAACTTAGTGCTCAGAGGCCTGGAGCCAGCATCACCATTTGTCAAGCTTTGGAGGCCAACCTACTCTTCATTTTAAGTGAAGAAACTAAGCAGACCCAGGGACAGGAAGGGATTGCCCAGGGTCACCCAGAGGCCAGGCTGGGACTCAGACCTAGTTCTTCTGACTCTTAGGCCCAGGCTCCTGATGCTCCATATGGATTAAGTTTCTAATCCTTCCAGGTCCTCATTTTCAGGCATGAAACCAAAATTGTCCCTGACAATGCATTGTCAGAACCTGAGGGGTTAATTCTGCCTCAAATGCCGTATCTGGAAAAATCCCAAAGGGGTTATTATCCAACCTCCTTCCATCCCCCCAACCCACCCATTTTATAAACAAGCAAACTGAGACCCAGAAAGCAGAAGGACCTCCTCAAGGTCACAGTGAGCTGGAGCTAGAGCTGAGATCAGGTTCCATGTCTAATTCTTCGCAGGAGAATTAAGCATCACCAACTAATTCATTCATTCAAAAATTTTGAGAGCTTAATAATGCCAAACTCTGTGCTGAGTACTAAGAATACAAGGGTGAAAAAAGACAGCCATAGCTGGATGAGACATGTGGGGACTCCTGGGTACAGAAAATGTTTAGCGTCATGTCATGATGGTCTGGGTACCGGTCACATGGTGTGTTCCATTTGTGAAAATTTATCAAGCTGTATATTTCCCTATGCGTGGTTTTCAGAATGTCTATTTCAATACAAAGTTTTTAAAGAAGACCTTCATAGGCACTGAGTTCAGAGAGCTACAGTGTGCAAGAGGAGATGAGATGTTAAACAACTAATTACACAAATAATTGTTTAATTACAATTGTGACAAGTGCTACAATAAAATAGAGGGTGCTCTGGGCTATGGAGTGGGAGGAACTGATCTAGTCTTGGAGCAGTCAAGGAAGTCTTCTCAGAGGAGGTGAGGGATAAGCTGAACTGTCAAGAACTTCCCTGGTGTTTCAGCAGTTTAGAATTTGCCTTCCAATGCAGGGCACATGGGTTCAATCTCTGGTCAGAGAACTAAGATCCCACATGCCATGGGGTAATTAAGCCCATACCCCACAACAAGAAAAGCTCAGGCACTGCAGTGAGAAGCCCTTGTAGCCCAACTAGAGAAAGCCCCCATGCCACAACGAAAGACCCCGCGTACCACAATAAAGATCCAGTGCAGCCAAAAAATTAAAAAAAAAAAAAAAAAGAAAAAATGAGTAGGAATTAGAGCAGGAATGAGTCTCAGCCCCTACCTGACAACACACCATGATCAATCAGGGACCTAAATGTGAAAGCTAACACTATAAACTCCTAGAAGAAAACAAATGGACGTACCTTCAGGATCTTGGGATAGGCCAAGATTTCTTAGGCATCAAGAGCAGATGGGGAATAGCATTCAAGACAGAGAAAACAGTATGTGTGAAGGCCCAGAGGAAGGAAGAGGCAAGGTGTGCTGGAATGAACTGAGAAAAGGCAGAAGACATGGAGGCAGTGAGAAAAAGTGCACGAGGAGGCAGAAGCCAGACTACCCAGGACTTTATGGGTTGGGTTTGGAGTTGGGACTTTATCCTGAGGGTGCTAGGCCCCTGAGAGGAGGGTTCTGAATAGGGGGAGTGGCAGGAGTGGCAACTGAAGCAACAGTTGGGGGATAACCTGACCTTAACCTGGGTTTGCGAAGAGTGCTACCTCCTTTGATGTGTCTGGGATTGCAAGGGATTGCCTACACAAAAAGAGAATAAAAGGGAACACTCCCCTTCTTCCCTGCTCAGCAACCAGACAAGGCCAGGCTTGGATTCTGCTTCCTTGCAGATCAAGATGTAGTTTTACAACCTGAAAAGTCACTTCAGGCAGGTGCCAGGATGAGGCGGGGCATGGCAGGCGGGGACTCGGGCTGTGAGGCTCTGTCCTGCAGGGCCCAGCCCTGGTCTTGGAGCAGCTGGAGCCTGCCAGCTCCCACTCACGCCCCAGCTCTGGCTATAGCCCCACCTCACCCCTGCTCAGCACCTGTCCCTGCTCCCCACCTTCTCCCATCTCCTCCCTCAGAGGACTGCAGAGGCCCAGCCGGAGGCAAGAGCGCAGAGGTCAGGGGTTTCTTCTACCCACTTCCACTCCCACTCACATACCAACATACCTGTGCCAGAGCTGGAGTGGGACTCAGGCAACCAGGTCCTAGCATCACTCAGGCCTCCTGCCTGCAAGGCACTCAAGAAAGGCACTGAGGGACTTCCCTGGTGGCGCAGTGTGTAAGAACCCGCCTGCCAGTGCAGGGGACACAGGTTCGATTCCTGGTCTGGGGAGATTCCACACGCTGCAGAGCAAGTAAGCTCTATGGTCCTAGAGGCGGAACTTTTGAAACCCTCGCGTGCCTAGAACCTGTGCTCTGCAACCAGAGAGTAATGGGTGCAATGAGAAGCCTGTGTACCCTAAAGAAGAATAGCACCCGCTCTCTGCAAATAGAGAAAGCCCACAAAAAAGCAACGAAGACCCAGTGCAACCAAAAAAAAAAAAAAACAAACAAAAAAAAACGAGAGAGAGAGAGAGAGAGAAGCACTGAAAGTGGTGCCTCCATTCAATATTACCTACACCTTCTGAGCACCTGCTGCGCTCCAGGCATGGGCTAGAGTTAAGATGTTGTTCCTGCTCTCCCGGAACTCTTGGGGTAATGGGAGAAAGGGTGCAACAAGATTACAAGTGCTTTACAGAGGTGCAAAGTGCAAGTGAGCCTGGAAAGTCAAGCTGATTTCACTTGGGGAACAGAGTGTGAATATCAAGCAAGATCTCCTCCAGGAGGTGACATTTGAGCTGGGTCATAAAGAATAGTAAGACTGACAGTAGGAAATGCTCTTTGTAGCAGAGGAAAGGGTAAGAATTATGGGAACTACTGGGTGTTGGGTGCTGTGCTCAGCACCATATGTATTCATTTAATCCTTACGATGAATCTATGAAGAAGTATTATAATTATGCCCATTTTCCCAGATGTGGTAACTGAGGCTCAGAGAAGGAAACTGATTTGTTTACAAACTTCCACATCTGGTAAATGGCAAAATTTAGACTTGAACCTAGGTCTTACACGCTCTTAACTTCTATGTAGAGTGGTTTGGGCAAAGGACATGTGGAGAAGGGTAGGAGGTAAGACTGGGGTTGGGGGAGACTGATGGGTGGAGGCAGAGGTTTGGGTGGTAGAAGTCTTGGTGAGGAGTGCAGGCTTTATCCAGAGAGCAGTGGGGAGCCATGCAAGGTTCATTAGTGAGAGAGGGAGTAAACAGGGATGGGACGCACAATTAGCTTTCTGTTTTTATTTATTACCACTTTTAAACTTTATTTATTTATTTTTGGCTGCACTGGGTCTTCATTGCGGTTCATGGGCTTCTCACTGAGGTGCCATCTCTTGTCGCAGAGCACAGGCTCCAGGGTGTGAGCGCTTCAGTAGCTGTGGCGCATGGGCTTGGTTACTGCATGGTGTGCGAGATCTTCCTGGACCAAGGATGGAATCTGTGTCCCCTGTATTGGCAGGTAGATCCCTAACCACTGGACCACCAGGGAAGTCCCCAGCTTTATGTTTTTAGAGGCCCACTTCGAAGGAGGAGAAATTAGAGACAGAGAACCCTGTGTAAGAGTTGCTACAAAAATTCAAGGAAAAGATGGGGGTTGAAGGATGGAGAAGATGGGGTGCCCTGGGAGATGGCAAGCAGACCCTGGGGGCTGAATGGCTCTGGCAGATGAAGTGGAAGGAGGCATCACAGATGATGTCCCAGGTTTGGGGCCTGTTATGTTCCAGAAAGAAGCTCAATAACAGGTCTTTAACAATACATTGGGTACCGCCTCCCTTCATCAGGGCTTCGCTCCACACATGGCACCTGCAAAACTCACCCCTGGATGGTGCTCTTGTTGTTCTGTCGCTGAGTCTTGTCTGACTCTTTGAGACCCCACGGACTGCAGCACGTCAGGCTTCCCTATCCTTAACCATCTCCCGGAGCTTGCAAAAACTCATCCATTGAGTCAGTGATGCCATCCAACCATCTTGTTCTCTGTCGTCCCCTTCTCCTCCTGCCTTCAATCTTTCCCAGCTTCAGGGTCTTTTCTGAGTCAGCTCTTCATGTCAGGTAGTCAAAGTATTGGAGCTTCAGCTTCAGCATTAGTCCTTTCAGTGAATATTCAGGACTGATTTTCCTTTAGGATTGACTGGTTTGATCTTCTTGCAGTCCAAGGGACTCTCAAGAGTCTTCTCCAACACCACTTAGTCTTCTCCAAATACCTGAATGCATTTATCACTTGCTTTTGTCCTTGTTCACCCGACACATATGGAGCACTTACTGTATGCCAGGTATTCTGGAGCTAGGATGGACAAGGAACAAATTGAACTGGCCTTATTAGTGGCTTAATGATTCCAGCCTGGGATCTGCATCTGAATCCTCGTTCTGCTACTTCTTGCACAGAGTTCTGGCTCTGCTTCCAGCTTGCTGTGACTTCAGGTACATTACTCTATCTCTTCTTTTCTCAGTTTCCTCATCTGTAAAATGGGAAACTAACTGTACCTGGCACAGAGATTAAATGGGTTAATACATGGAAAGTCGCTGGCACTGGGTAAGCATTTTGTGTCAGCTGTTATTATCACAGAGTTCACCTTTTAATGGGGAGACAGATTCAATTACACAATTAATTATTTAATTACAACGGGGATAAATACCTTGAAGGAACAGCACAGTCTGGAGGTGAGGGAGGGCTCCCCAAAGTGAGGGATGGTCCCCAATGAGCGGCTGGGGCTGGCCAGTTTAAGCCTGAGGGAGAGGGGTCTCAGAGGCGGCCAGCCCTCAGGCAGAAGGAGGTGCTGAGAGGTTTGTATTTCTGTTAACTCTCCCTCTTTGAAACCTCAAAATGGTGCTGAGAAGTAGGTCAGGCAGATACTCTGCCCCCATTTTCCAGAAAGGGCACTAAGACCTAGAGAGAAACAGGGACTTAGCTGGTCAGTGACAGGGCCTCCTGGTTGTTGCTCTGATCCAGGGGGCTGGAGGGGACAGGCTGAGAAGAGGCCTTTGTCCCTCTGTCTGCTGGGGCGGGAGCAGCAGGAACTGAGGCTGCAGCTGGCCACCGTTCCTTCCCCTGCCAGCAGAGCAAGTCCAGGCTCATGGCAGGGGCTGGGAACGTTCCTTTCGTCTTTTTTTTTTTTTTAAAGGCACTTTAATCAACATTAAGCTGTGACTTCAAACAGACACAGCTCCCAACTGTCCTCCCTAACCCTGGGTCTCTCCAACTCCCCAGGGTAAGCCCCCCAGGCAGCCAAGTTTCCAGGAAAGGGAATGAGGCCTGGCCTTGGAATCCAAAGACTTTGTGGTGAGTCCTGGCTCAGCCTCCAGCTTGCTGCGTGACCTCGGGCAGGTCACCAGGCCTCTCTGGGCCCCGAGTGTCCTCTGCAAAACAGGGAAAGGAGGGTTGAAGGACATCAGGTGGCAGGGGAGGGTGGTGGTGGTGGTGGGGGGAGCCCAGTAACCAGGTTCAGCCAGCTGCAGCCGCTTTGCTGCCCTTCAAGTTGGAGGCACTGGGGCCTCGGGGGTCCGGAAGCTGGGGACAGGCAGCCTTTCATCTCTGCTGGCCCAGGGTCGCTGCAGGTTGGCAGGCCCCACATCCCGAGATCGCGTTTCAGGCTGGAAGGGGCCTTCCTGTGACCTCAGCCGGCCAGCCTGGCCCCTGCCCTCTCCTCCCCATTCTCACCAGAGGGAAGCAGGCAGCATCCCGCCCAAGGTCACTGGCCAGCAAGTGGCTGTCCTTCGGCCTGCCCTTCCCTCCCACCCGAGCCAGCCCCCACCGGCCTCCCACTGTAAAGCCTCAGGTCTCCTGGGCCATTAGGAATCTGCCAAGCGAGGCGTGGTCTTTTTCCTCTCTCTTGTTTCTTGGCTTGTTTTCCTGGTTCTCCAACAGCCGCCTCCTGCAAAAGCCTCCGGGTGCGTGTACGGGAACATTTTTCTTTAAAAAAAAAAAAAAAGAGAGCGAGAGAGAAATGCAGCCACAATTTGGGTAAAAAAGCAACCAACTCCTTAATCCTTCCCTGTAACCTCTGGCTCCTCAGCAGGGTTGGCTCCAGCCGCTGGGAAGGAAGGCCCTGCTGGGGTGAGAGGCCTGGGCTTGTTTCCCGCCCACCCCCTCCTCACCCGCCTCGGCTCTCCTTCAGGGTTTCGTCTGACTTCTGGAGCCAGGAGGAGACGAGCTGCAGGGCTCAGCAGAGCTCGGGAGGCATGGGGGGCTGGCGGGGTTGGCCAGGGCCTCTGCCCTCTGCCCACTTGGCCACTTTCTAGGGAGGTTAGGCGGAGCAGGAGTTTTCACCCCTAACCCACTGCCTCTCCTCCCGCTTTCGTTCCTTTATTCTCCTCTCCTAGACATTGTAGTCTCTCCACGATAAGTCCCCTGCAAGTTCCCTGAGCGCCATCTCCCATCTCACTGCTTCGTCATCCAGCACCAGGGCTTGGCTCTCTTTCCGTGAAAGCCATACACTTCCACACTCCAAGCCTCCATCCACTCAGACTCCTCCGGAGCGGGGCACTCAATGTCCCCGCCAGGTCTTGCTCTGTCTGCCGAACCCTTAATTAATTGTCTGTTGCAGCCTCAGGACCTGGGTCAGTGCTTGAAACATCCTGGGTACTTGGTGTCTCTTGCATGAGTGATTTCAAACCATCAAAAGGTCTCTAGCAATATTCAGGGTGATCCTGCAAAAGGAACATTTGATCACGTCACATCCCAGTTAAAACCCTTCCGTGCCTCCCCAGCACCCTTAGAATCCAGTCCAATTCTCCATCCCCCACCACTTTCCATTTGCCGGATCGCATCAAAGGATTTCCTTCTTCCCCCAACACGCCATCTTTTCTCTCGCCTCTGGGCCATTGTACTTACAAGAAATCCCCCCCTGCCTGCCACACCCTTCCCCAGCTCTCACCTGGCTGACTCCCTCTGGCCAGTTATCGTGTCAGATTACCCAAGAAGCAGAGAAACGTGTATTCAGGACACCAGCAAAGCAGTGGCACTAAAAACATTTTTAAAAAATGATTTGATGTTAGATAATTTAAAAAAACATTTAAATAGTATTCATGGCAAACATCTGAAGTTTATTGGAGTTCCTTACTCTTATAGTTAGTTTCGTTTTTATGTTGAATTTACATATGGGCTGGGTGTTGGTGGGTTGACATAATCTGGCTCTGATTTTTCCTTTTTTTCTTTTTAAAAATATTTATTGGAAACTTACATTACCGTATGTAAAATAGATAGCCAACGGGGGAATTTGCTGAATGGCTAAGAAACTCAAACAGGGGCTCTGTAGCAACCTAGAGGGGTGGGATGGGGAGGGAGATGGGAGGGAGGTTCAAAAGGGAGGGGATATATGCATATCTATGGCTGATTCAGGTTGAGGTTCGACAGAAAACAACAAAATTCTGTAAAGCAATTATGCTTCAATAAAAAAATAACTTACAAAAATTTATATGGCCGTGTTGGGTCTCAGTTGTGGCACATAGGATCTTCTATCTTCTTTGCCGCATGAGGAATTTTTAGCTGTGGCATGTGAATTCTTAGTTGTGGCTTCTGGGATTAAATTCCCTGACCAGGGATCAAACCCGAGCTCCCTGCATTGGGAGCGCCAAGTCTCAGCCACTGGACCACCAGGGAAGTCCTTGGCCCTGATCTTTAAATCTCAGCCCAGATATCAACTGGCTTCCCAGGTAGTGCTAGTGACAAAAAAACCCACCTGCCAATGCAGGAGACATAAGAGACACAGGTTCGATCCCTGGGTTGGGAAGATCCCCTGGAGGAGGGCATGGCAACCCACTCCAGTACTGCTTGGAGAATCCCATGGACAGATGAGCCCAGTGGGCTACCGTCCACAAGGTCACAAAGAGTTGGACACCACTGAGGTGACAGCACAGGCATCAACTACTCCTCCAGGAAGCCCTCACTGACCCCTTGACAGGTTTACGCTCTTTTTTGGTAGTCCCAAAGCCTCTCTGGATTCTTCTTTAATACTGCTGTTTTTGCTTTACTTATTGCTTCCTTTTCCCTGATTCCAAGTCTGTAAACTCCCTGGAGGCCTGGTTAATTTCTTTCCACCTCTGTATCTGCAGTGCCCAGAAGACCTAGCATAGAACTTACCCCGGCATGTTATTATCTAGCTTTTATAGATTCAGTCTCCTTTGCAGGGTTTGCACTATACATCATATGCCATGTCTCTATATTATAACTCTGTTTGAGGAACTCCTACTCACCCTTCAAGACCCCATTCAAATGATCCCTCTTCTGGTAAGCCTGCCCCAATTCTCCAGGTAAGTTATATGCTTCTGTGGGCTCCCAGCTCCTGCTGCAATTGGTGTTCCTCTCTTTTTTTCCCAAATAATGTTTGTGTGTTTTTTAAAAAATACTTGTACTTTTCCTTTTGCTGTTAGACAGTTTTATTTATTTTTTAAAAAATATTTATTTACATATTTATCTGGCTTTACCAGGTCTTAGTTGTGGCACTTGGCCTCTTTCAATTGCAGCACGTGGGATCTTTAGTTGTAGTCTGTGGGATCCAGTTCCCTGACCAGGGATAGAACCCAGGCCCTGTGTTGGGAGCTCAGAGTCTTAGCCACTAGACCACCAGGGACGTCCTACGTATGTGTGGCTTTTATGTACGTGTTTTTCTCCCTCACTGGAGAGCAGAGACTGGGTGGATGGACCCTGGATCCCCACTGCCCTGCACAGGTCTGGCATGTCAGCAGTAGATGCTCATTAAATTATAGACTAGAAGACGTTACAAAGGAGAGAAAATTCAGGCAGGATTTTGAGGGTGGGAGGGAAAAAAAAAAGAATAACATGTACTTACTGAGGGCATAGAGTCAGTACAGATAACAGCAAATAAAACGACCACTGAGAGCACCAGAGTGCAAAGGCAAGAAAAGAACAGAACTAAGCTCTGCCTCTGATGGGCTCTGTGGCCTGGCGCAGATTACAGAACCTCTCTGTGCCTCAGTGTCCTCATCTGTAAAACGAGGGATAGTAATGTTGCAGGAAGAGGGACCCCTTCCAGGGCCCCAAACGGGACTCTTGTCTAACACTCAGAAATGACTTGTCCAAGGAGACACATATGCTGACAAAGCAAGAGTTTTATTGGGAAAGGGCGCCTGCGCGGAGAGCAGGAGGGTGAGGGAACCCAGGACAACTGCTCTGCCACGTGGCTCTTGGGTTTTATGGTGATGGGATTAGTCTCCGAGTTGTCTTTAGCCAATCATTCTGACTCAGAGTCCTTCCTGGTGGTGCACGCCTTGTTCAGCCAAATGAATGCCAGAGAGAAGGGTTCTGGGAGGTGGGTGAACATGTGGTGTCTCCTTTTGACCTTTCCCGAACTCTTCTGGTTGGTGGTGGCTTATTAGGTCCGTGTTCCTTACCAGGACCTCCTGTCATAAAACAACTCATGCAAATGGTTACTATGGTGCCTGGCCAGGGTGGATGTTTTAGTCAGTGTGCTTCCCCTAACAGCAATGGGATCCACCTCACCAGGAATCAAATAGACTAATATTTGCCAGGTGCTGAGAGCTGTGCCAGGCACACGTGGGCACTGGGTGTGTTGCCATGACTGTTACCAACTCCACTGCTGAGCGCTTTGGTTGTGCTGGGCACTTTCATCTGGCTTCCCTATTTAGTCCTCACAGCGGCCTGAGAAGAAGGGATTGTTGTAACCTTTTACCAAGAAATGAGGTGTAAGCAGGCCAAACAGCTTGCAGAGGGCACTCCCTGGGTAAGCGGCAGGAATGGGATTTGAACTCAAGGCTTTCCGGCCTGCCCGCCCACCCGTGTTCCTTGACTGTGTGGCACCTGCCTGCAGGAGGAGGGGGGAGGGAGAGAAGATGGCATGGTGGGAAAGCAGGGAGGCTTCGCCGAGCTGGGGCCTCGGGAGCAGAGCGGCAGGCGTTTTTCTAGAGCTTTCATTTCCGTCTGCCTCTTCTGAGCAGGTGAAAAACCCCACAGAGGGCCCTTCACTGGAGTCCTCCCCCTCCTTCTCCCCCTCCCAGCGCTGTCTCATCCCCCATGCTGGGAGGGGGGGAGGTCAGGCTTGCAGTGTGGGGGTTGCAGACAAGGGGAGTGAGGTGGTGGGGAAGCATCATTCCAGATCCTTCCCCTCCAGCGCCGCCCCCCGGCCCCTTCCCCCATCAAAGTCGCTCTGGGAAGGAGAGAGCATTCCAGGTGGAGGGAATGGCAAATGCAAAGGCTGTGGATTCAGGATGTGGAGGCGGGGAAAGCCTGCAAGCTTGGCTGGAACCGAGGTTCGGGGGCCCCCTGGGATTGCTCAGTGGAGAAGAACTTGTTTGACGAGAGGGAGGGAGGGAGAGAGAGAGATGCAGTGGACCCAGCCTGCGCCGAGGATGCCAGAGGCAGGGCAGTGGCTTGGAGACCATTCTACCTCTGAGTGCAGTCCTCTCTACCCTCTCGCCCTCAGGCAGGGGTTGCGTGGAGGGGTCAGGGTGATTCTCCCTGGTCCCTCTGCCCCTGAATCCCTGTGCTCCGGCAGTTCTGTACCAGGCACTGGTTCATGGAATTTGTGCCTTCTTTCACTGTGCATTCCCTCTAGCCCTACAAGATCAGTACAATTCCCTCCATTTTATAGATGAGAAAACTGAGGCTAAGGCTGCCCCAAGGTCACACAGGCGTCAGAGGCAGATCTGGGACTCGAATCCAGGACTGTTTCCAGAGATGGCAATCTGCCTGCTATGCGCTATACGGGCTGTGACTGCTTTCCCGGAGTGCTCGCCATCCCCATAGCAACAAGGAGAGGAAGCCTTGAGCTGAAGAGTACTTTATAGTTCAAGCAGGACTTGTTTTTTTGCTCCTCACGACAGCCCCGGAGGCAGAGCTATTATCATCCCTATTTTATAGACAAGGAAACTGAGGCTCAAAGACGGGGTGTGACTTGGCTAGGACAGAACCATTAACTGGCACAGTTGGGAGGCAAACCCAGTTCCGGCGACTAGACGTCTTCCTGCTTCCCCTTGCAGAGGGAGAAGTGATATTCCCCGATCTTATCAGCCTCAGAGGACAGGGAACAGGCAGGGGTTATTTTTTAGAGCTGGTGGGAAAGGAACAGGGTTTGGTCTTCAGAACCTGGGACTTACGGGCAATGATTATTTCATCGTTCCAGGTGAGAACTCCTTGGGTACCAGAGAGACGGCTTGCTCTCAAAAGCACCATGCCCTCTCAAGTTCCAAGGTTGGGTTTAAATTGCAGTCATATTGTTTCTTTTTTTAAATTAATTTATTTAATTGGAGGCTAATTACTTTACAATATTGTAGTGGTTTTTGCCATACATTGACATGAATCAGCCATGGGTGTACCTGTGTCCCCCATCCTGAACCCCCTCCCACCTCCCTTCCCCTCAAACACCAATACAGTCATATTGTTTCTTGACTGTTTGGCCCTGGGTAAGTCAGTTAAGCTCTCTGTGCTTCCTTTATCTCATTTGGAAAATGATAACAACAGGACCTAAATTATAGGCCTGCTGTAAGAATGTAAGAGTAAACCACATGGCTGGCACATAGCAAATGCTCAATGTTAGTGCTTATTATTAGTAACAGTAATTTTTTTTTTTTTTGGCAGCACCACGTGGCTTGTGGATCTTAGGTCCCCAACCAGGGATCGAACCCATGCCCTTGGCAGTGACAGCGTGGAGTCCTAACCTTGACTGTCAGGTAAGTCCCAAGATCAGTATTAGTATTAAGATGCACAGTACCTCCCCTTCTGAAAGTAACCTATCTCCATTGCCTTAAAGGAGAAACGAAGTCTCCTGTTGCCAGACAACCTTCAAGCAAAGCCCCAGAATCTTACCTAGTACAGACAGTAACTGCTGACATCAATAATAATTCGTATTAAGGCGAACATTCAACAACTGCAGCTATCTGCCAATCACTGTGCTAACTACTTCACATTTTAAATACTTATTTATTTACGGCTGCATCAGGTCTTAGTTGCAGCATGCAGGATCTATCGTTGAAATGTGCAGGTGCCAGAGCATGAGGGCTCTGTAGTTGTGCCCCAGTTGCCCTGCAGCATGTGGCATCTTAGTTCCCTGACCAGGGATTGAACCCATGTTCCCTGAAATGGCAGGTGGATTCTTAACCACTGGACCACCAGGGAAGTCCCCACATTTAAGATAAATAAAGCTGTGATAATCTTCACATCTCTGAGAATCAGGAGCAACCGTCATCCCCATTTTACAGATAAGGAAACTGAGGTTCAGAGAGGTGAAGTCACCTGCCTAAGGTCACACTGCCAGGAAATGGTACAGATGTGATTTGAACCCAGGCTTGCCTGGCTCCAAAGTCTTTTATGATAATCAAGGTCAGATGACAACTTGCCCAGTGCCCAGGTGCTTGCATCAGCTCTCTCCCAATATCAGTATTAATCAGTTAATACTAATTGCTAATTAGTATTAGCATTATTTATCTACTGGATATGCTACCTTAGGCTCACCTCCCTCCACGCTGTGAAGGCCAAACATCATTTATGAAGTGCCTTCTATGTGCCAGAGTGTCTTTTTTTTGACAGATTTTTTTTTTTTTTTTTATGTGCCAGAGTGTCTTATACACATTTCCACATTGAATCCTCACTCCCTCACCTTAAGCCCTTCTACCACTATCCCCACTGACTGGAATAGGAGCTGAGGTACAGAGACGTGTGGTGACTGCTTAAGGTCACATGGTTCAAGGTGAGATGGCAGAGCCAAGATTCAAGCCCAGGGAGGTTGATGTCAACACTCAGGCACTACCAGAAAAGAACAGAGGCCCTTGGAGAATGGCCTCACTTTCCAAAGCCAGGCGCCTTACCCTGTAACACCTTATTTGTTTAGACCCACAGCAAGAGTTCTCTCCCCAATGCTGCAATTCACCTGCATGGGCCTGGGCCTAGATGCTTTCAGCACCCTTTCTCTTGGCCTCCAATACTTCTCCCAACCACCTGCAGTTTAGTTAATCCCAATTCAGCAACTCACCTCTTCAGGAAGCTTCCTGAGACCTCATCTCAATTCCTGACATTCACTCTCATAAACACATTGTACTTTGCCTCCTTATTCCTTATCATAGCTTTTGATTTGTCTGATCATTTGTTTAACAACTTGCTTCCTTATCAAACTGTAAGCCCCATGAAGGTATGAGTCTGTTTTGCTTACCACTGTAGCTACACTGCTGGCAAGCTGCCCTACACATGGTTAGTGTGTAATAATTTTTTTTACTGAATGGATGAATCCACGAATGAATAAATAGCTATCAGGCACTTTACACACATGACTCATTAATTCCACAATTAACTTATTGAATCCTCACAACTGCTATGTTGTCCCCATTTTAGAGAAGACCTGGGTGAGGCTGAGAGTTACAAAGTAGTGGAGCTTGGATTCAGTCTTAGGTTAGTCTGCCCTAAAGTCATTGACCTCTGCATAGCACCTGCTGCCTCCCAGCACCCAGTGGCTACAGTCAGGATTTTAATAGTCATCGGTCGGCAGACCACATGGCCCAATTTGAGCCTGGAGGTCACTGACTCAGCCAGCACTGGGGCCTTATGGGCACCACCCACTTGGTGGTTTCTGTCCTTCTAGTGTCTTAGGCTGCTCCCCCCTCGCACTCCCTTTTTGGCTTCCTTCCTTTCCAGAGAGGGAAAAGGACTAGGAATTATAGCCAAGGCAGTCCTTCCGAGAAAAACAATCCCGCGGTGAAGAGTCCTGTTCTGAGAGCAGAGAGACCAGAACATAAGTCCTGGAATGGAGACTGCCCCTCTTGGAGCTTCTGTGTCCTTGCTCAGGATTCTACCTGGGTTTTTGACCCACCTGTCATCCCTTACCTACTTCCTGATTCCTAGGCCCCCAGAAATAGTTCCAGTACATCCCTTGCATTACTTTTCCTAGGAACCCCGGTGCTGGGGAGTGGCCTGTACCTAAGTCTATGGTGACCAGAGAGAAGGGGGATTGGCCTCAGGGCACCCTCAAGAATTTCCCTGGAATGCTAACAAGTTGGGGGAGAAAAGTCTTTCTCAGGGGACACTTGACCTGGAAGGGAGAAATACGGAAATGGAAGCCGAAAGATAACAGATTTGAGTTCCAGCGTCATTTCTAATTCCCTGGGCGACTCAGGGTTAAGTCATGGAGTTTTTAGTTTTCTCTTTTGCAAAATAAGTACAGTATCTGCCTTTAAGAATTGCTCTAGAGAACTGAGGTACAATGTGAATCCAGTCTGTAACCTTTTATGATCGGCAAGACGCGCATATACCCACTCAAGCATGAATCCTTAGCAAACACTACAGGACAAGATGCAGACATGACTGCTCCTACTTTGCAGGACAGACTGAGATCCAGATAAGTTGAGAGAGCTGCCTGAGGTCGCAGAGTGCGGTGGCGGCTGAACCAGGGTCCAACTCACCTGACCCTGGCGTTTCACACCCAGCACCCAATCCCAGGACCCCGGGCCTCACCCCGGAGGGACCCTTAGCAGCAGGCTGGGGCCTGTGACTCACTCTCCACTCCCTACTTTCGGCCGGCCCGAGACCGGCCGGGAAGGAACAAAGCTATCAGTAACTTTAGGGGTGTCCACAGAAACTTTATAGGTTTGGCCCCTACATCCTACCAAAGATCCTGGTTATTTGAACTCTAACAAGAAGAATTTGCCTCTCAATACACTTTGTACGAGTTTTTAGGTGGGATTTTCCTACTTTGAATATAGGCGTTGGTTTAGTTTCAAAGCCACCCCCACTTCACTTGGTTTGCCCCTTGCTGTTTACTCCGATTGCGGAAGTAGCTCGGGTGGAGCTCCCGGGACAGTACCCTTGAGTACGTCGTTTGCGTAGCTTTTAACTGACGTTCCACTCAGCCCAATGGAAAGCCCGGAAGTCCCAGGCGGGTGGGGCAGAGAGCCAATCAGGGCGGTTGGCGGGGTGTGGCTGCGACCCAGGGCGGGGAATCGCGTAATGGCGGACGCGGGCCGGGCGAGCGCGGCTGGGGGCGTATCGCGCTGAGTTGGGGGGGGGGTCCGGCTGTGTGGCAGCCCGAGAGGCGGCCGGAGAGAACAGACCCTGTGCGGAGAAGGGCGGCCGGCCAGCCCTTCTGACGCTAAGGGCGACCACGCGAGACCAGGTGAGCAACAAGTCCCCGCGGGCGGGCCCAGCCGTGAGGCGCCGGTCCCGGTCGGGCCGCCCCTCCCGAGCCTCTCAGGGTTCCGGAGGAGTGGGTGCCGCGCCTCCGGCCGCAGACCGACCGAAACCCGGTGAGCTGTCAGCGCGGGGTGATGTCTTACAGTACCCTCCCCTCCCCAGGGAGGAAGTGTCCTGGAGACCCCTTCGGAGGCTTGGAAGGGCCCGCGAGACTGCGAAAGTACCCCAATCTGATTTATCTGTGCTTCCAACTCGCTGTGTGACCTTGGGCAAGTCATTTCCCTTTCTGGGCCTCGTTTTACCCATTTGTAAAACGAAGCCTTTGCGGGCAGACGGTGTCAGAGATCTTGGGCAAGTTCTTCTCTCGGTGGAGCCTCAGTTTCCATCTCTGGGCCATGAAGGCATTGAAGCGCTTTTTGAGACTTCTGGCCTAAGTTGCACAGTGGCGGAGAAGAATGTGTGTGTACGTGAGTGTAGGTGTGTGTCCAGGATGGTCTGCAGAGTAATGAGGAAAGTTGGCTAAACGGGCCCATCGAGGAAGACTCTGGATGGACCCCAGATTATAATGGGGTGGGGTCTGGTTGTCTTGGTCTTCCAGGACCCTAGAATCTTTGAGATGGGGAAGTTTTGTACAGTTCTTCATAGAATCGGAGAAGAGGAAGGGATCCTTGGAGCCTCTTGGGGCTGTGATTGAAATTTAGGCCCCAAAGAACTCGGTTTTCTTTTGGGTGGGTTAGTCGGAATATTTATGGTGCTCCTACTGTGTGTCAAACAGGTTCTTGTTTAATTTTTACAGCCACACTTGAGAATTTACACGTAAACTAAGTTTCAGAGGGCTTGAGTAACTTGCCCAAGGTCACACAGTAAGGTTCAGAGCGTACCAACAGTAGGGTGTTTCCTTTGAGAATCACTGGTCAAGGGGGAATTGGCTGTCTACTTAAAGGAAGTTTGCTTTGTCACAGATGGGGGAGGGGTTGGGTTCCAGACACTTGATTTGACTTCTGACAAGGAGACAGGCTGGGTCTTAGTCTCTGGATGGTTAATCATAAGTGCATCCCCTTTGTTCAGCCTTTGAGTTGGAAAGAACCGTTACCGAATTGTAAAAGTCACTCGGAAGTGTGTCAGAATCTGAGAACTCAGTTTGAATCCTGATTGCATGGCCCGTAGAAGTTCACTAACTATTGGTGCATAGACTTGACTCTTGGTTTGGAATGGTGCCAGCCTAGTAACTTTTTCTCTTCCCTAAGAAGGCCAAACTTTCTTGGGATGGAAGAAATTTCCCATTTGTTAGTGCAAATTTCTTTGGATTCTTGGGGTGAAAGTTTCAATAGCCCGCCTTTTGATTAAGCGGAATACTCCTTTCTTTCTTTTTGCTTCCTGTTGTTTGACTTCTAGATGAGTGAAGATTGTGGCCCTAGAATGGGTACTATAAATAAATTGCAGCCGTTAAGTTTTCCAAGTCTCAGAGCTTTTGGTTAATCAAAATGGTAGGACGCAGGCAGCGTGTATTGTTCTCATATGTCAACAGTAGGGAAGAAATTTGGAAGAGGAAGTTGCTGAGAAAGAGGGCGTTTCTTAGCATTGGAGCCAATATGTATTTCTTTGTTTGAAATTCTAAAACCAGAAAAGCAGCAACTGAAGGAGGAAGCAAGGAAAGAACTGTGAAACTCTTCTTCCCGTTGAAATGTTTTTAAGGACTGTTCCTGTTGCTGTCCCCTGTCCAAGGCTCTGCTTTCACAGAAAAAGTCACTTGTAATATTTTCAACGTTCAGAAATTACATTTGAGAATGAAAGAATTTTAAATCTTAAACCTTCTGAGATAATTTTTAAAAACTCAGAACTGAATATGTTGTTTATCAGTGAATGATTGTTTTTCTCAACATAATTACCAATTGTAGTCTTTGGGATTTTTATTTATTTTTTCGAGGGGGTGGGATTTTTTTTTTAAACTCTGATTTAAATCAGTGGATTTCAGCCTGATAGGACTTGATCTAGATATTAGATGATGCAAATGTCCCCATCAATTGAAAAACACAAAACGGTGTGTTTTTTGACATTTGTTAAGTCTTTTTTTTTTCCTTGACATTTGTTAAGTCTCTATAATGCTTTATTTTACAGGATTGTATAGGTATGAATAGTTAAAACATTAAATTTATTATCTATTGCATGTAAAGATTTACATTTACTCTTCATATCAGTTATATTTTCTGTAAAAGATTTAGTCTTAATTATATATAGTTTATCAGTCTGTGGGCGGGGGGGGAGAGGTTCTTGGGGCTAGCTGTGCTTCTGAATTTAAAATTTTGAATTTTGAAAAAGAAATATGGTACATATATTGTAAGTTATGTAACATCCCTGAAAGGTGTGGGGCAGCACCTTGTAATCAAACACAATTCTATTTCTGCAGTAAAATGTCAGAATGTTCATACCAACTGAGATAAATAAATGTTATAAATAGCCTCATGTCATTTCATTTATAGTCATTTCATGTCAGGATTTGCCACCAAATGAATAATGAAAACTTGTTTTTTATAGCCTTTTGGATTTTGGAAATAAGGAATTGTGGAATTTAATGGATATAGTTTATATGATGAACAATTACAAGGACAAATATTGTCAACCAAGCAAATTTTAAAGTCATAGGTCCTTAAGACAGTATTACATACAGGACACTTTTTTCTTTCATATGATATTCTTTTTTTTTTTTTTAAACATTTATTTTTTTTAATTTGGCTACATAGAGTCTTAGTTGTGGCATGTGGGATCTAGTTCCCTAACCAGGGATCGAACCCAGCCCCCCTGTATCAGGAGCCAGAGTCTTAGCCACTGGACCACCAGGGAATTCCCTCATATGATATTCTTATTTTAATATACATCAATATGCATTTTTCCTCAAGTACAAAACTTTGCCTTTTAATACAGTTATTGGTCCCTATCTTAGATGTTTGAATGACATCCCTGCCCTCTTTTTTTAAAAAGTAATTTATAGGTCTTGTGCTCGTCAATTTTTATATAGCAATTAAGAGAATTGTACCTTTTCCCATATAATTCAGAGAAAGACTAATCAGGTGAGGATCTGTAGAATCATGTTTGCAGAATTTAAAGTTTCAAGGTGGTCTTTACTATGAGGTCATTGCTGCTGGATGAGATTTAGATCAAAATTTTTATGTTTTTAACTTTTCAAGCTTCTTAAATTTGTACATCAAGGAGTTTACTAAAATATATTGGATATAGATAGTTTTGATATATATTTTTACTTTTTTAAAAATTTCAATTATTTACCATGTGAAAAACTGGAGTTTACCGGCCTTATGAATTTGGGTGATTTCTTTAAATGGCCAAGGACCTCTAGGAGCACATTTACAAAAATTCAGTCTACTCTTTACTATTCTTGAACACTTCAACTAGGAGTGAGGTGGACTGATACTGTTAGAGGTTAAAGAATTATTTCTCCTATTTAAAAGAAGGCCTTCGACAGCATGAATTTGAGAGATTCTGGGCTTCAGGACAAATTGCCACCTGATTTGAGGGCCTCGATTCATTCTCCTAATTGGAGTGTCTCCATAGTTCCTGAGAGTGGCACTTCCACTGTCTGGGAGATTGAAAGGGTGTGGAACGGTGTATAAGTGTAACAGTGTATTAGGTGTAGTTGGTGTTTGATTGAACTAGGGAATAAGAACAGTTCTTATCCAGACTACCTCAGTTTCTTCTGTTTGCTAAGGATTGATAATATTGCAGAAGGGTTACAAATTAGTGAACAAACATACTATTACAAGTTACTCTGTTGTGACTGTGGGTAAGCTCTTCAAAACAAGCACTGTGTATTACACTTCTTGTATATTCTGTAAAGCCTAAACGCCAAGACATCGCACTTTTGTTGCATCAGAATTTACCATCAAAAAGTAAATTATATCTGAGAATTCTGATGTCAGTAAACAACCAGGGTTGAGAACCACTGAGGTAAGCACATGGAAGGCGTTCAGTAAATATATGCCGATTAATTTGCTACTGGTTCTGTCATGAATTGGGTAGGGTGGAAGAGGATTTTTTCAAAAAGTAAAAAATAGCTTTCCAAGATACCAACAGACATCCAACAGTTGGCACATCTGGATGCATAGTCAGTTCATTGGTAGTTACTCTGCCAGCATTGCCATCCAGATTGTGATCTAGGCAAGATTAGATAGTCTTGTCGACAGGCAACTGGAAGTTCTCCTGAATCCGTGGATAGTGGCCTTACTGACTACTGTGATAGGTTGGTGACAATTGCTAAATGAAAGAATTATTGGGATTTGAGTTGGGGAGGTGGGCTGCTGGGCACCGGCAATGCCAAGGGAAAAAGTGGAAAGTTGTAATTTGTTCCTCCAAAACATAACAATGTGTGGAACATTATTGGTATTCCATAGTTTTTGTTGAATGGCTTTTTGTCTGGAAAGAGGCATTGTAAGCTGTGAAGTAAGATGCTTCCTACTCATCCTTCAGAACTGAGCTAAGATGTCTTCTAAGATGTGAATCATTCCTAGGAAAAGTTGAGTGATTCCTTTGTATGTCTTCTTCATTAAAGCATTTATCAGATATTGTCGAATCAGATAGCAGACAAATTATAAAACTCTTTCCTTTACCTGGCGATGAGCTTCTTATGGGCTGGGCTCTATTGTTCATTTCTGTATGACCGATTGTGAAACACACAATAAAGCCTTTTTTTTTTTTTTGCCATGTGTAATGTCGGATCTTGGTTACCCACCAGGGATCGAATCCATGTCGCCTGTGTTGGAAGTGCAGAGTCTTAACCACTGGACCTCCAGGAAGTCTCAATAAAGGCTTGATAGATGCTAGTAATGTTTAATTTAGGCTTCTGTCTTCTGTTTCATTCTTGTAGTCTTCTCTTTTTTCCAATTTATGATCTTTCCTTTTCAGTTCATTCCAACAAACATTATTGAGAGGTAGGTCTTTATTGTGGAGAAGGAAATAGCAACCCACTCCAGTATTCTTGCCTGGAGAATCCCAGGGATGGGGGAGCCTGGTGGGTTGCCATCTCTGGGGTCGCACAGAGTCAGACACGACTGAAGTGACTTAGCAGCAGCATCAGATCTTTGTTGAGCCTTGGGGTCAGGTTTCTCATCCTTAGTGCTGTTGACATTTTAGGTTGAATAATATGCTGTATAGTGGTAGACTGTCATGTGCATTGAAGTATCTTTAGTAGTATCCCTGGTCTTTACCCACTACCTATTGATGGTAACTGCACCCCTCCCCCTTCTCAGCTGTGACAACCAGAAATGTCTCCAGATATTGTCAAATGTCCTTTGGGGAGAAAATTGCCCTCTGTTGAAAACTATGTTAAGGGTAGGGTAGTAGGGTCATGGAGCAGAAATGAATGTAGGTGTCCTCACATATGCACTGTCCTTCCATTCCTTCTCTGGTTATACAGTCTCTTGTCTCTGACTTTTGGATAAGAAAGAAAAATGAGGGAAATCAGGAGGTGACATTTAAAATAGCAACATCATTTTTATTCTGCTCAAATTTTATTTTATTTGGTTTAAATATATTAGAGCAGTACAGACAGTTGAATTATTTATGCAGATTTTGTGAATTCAGTTCTGCCACTGATTAGGTGGAGTAAAGAAGTACTAGAATATTACTACCTTGAATAAAAGACTCAGCTTTTCTCAGAAAAGCTGTTTTAACATTTAGAGAATAATCAGCATTAGTTTTATAGAGAACTTGCCAGGACTTGTCAGGATTCTTCTCAGCTAATTTTTGAGCTTCTTGGCTAAGATACATCTTTTAATGCTTCTATATAGATACTTCATAACTCTAAAAAACATGTTTAGCTAATGAGCATGTTTTTCTAAGCTCAGTATTTTTTGTGTGTGTGATAGGTAGATTGGTCAAGGCAGGGATCCTCTTGGTTCCTTTGGACATTCATAAAAGGATGACAAGTTAGTAGTAACACTGGGGAACTTCACTCCTTTGGCCAACCCTCTACAAGATAACATAATCATTCATGTCTTAGTCACCATTAAAGTGAAGTTGAATGAGTGTGTTTTTTCCCCTGTTCCATTTAAAGTTATGAATAGTACTCTAGAGAATTCAAATGTATAGTTATGAATGGTATCTCAGAATAGTTACCATTTATGCAAATGAAGCACACTTCTTAACTTAGAAACCAAACAGAATTGAATTAGAAAAGAGAAGAATAGAAACAAGAATTGTTGAATGCTTACAGAAGAAATAACGTTCAGATATAGAAGTACTGCAGAAAAATTTGGTCGTCTTCATGATTTCTATACACTAATAAAGACAAACAGTTTGAGATTGATGGGAGAGGCTATTAGACTTTGCCTATGATAATATTTTTCAAGCTGCTTTTCTTTTTGGGTAAATATGGGAAAGCCTGAGACATACTCTGAGTTATAAGATGAATTCTAGTTGAACAGAATTAAGTTTCTTATTTTTAGAATGTAGAAGCCCTTTTGGGAAGAAGCAGTGGTTTAACTCTGTTCCAGTTTGAGTAAATATGTGTATGTATGTGCACAGATACATATTTACACACATTTGTGATATGACTTACGGGAACATTTAAACTTTGTAATTGACATAGTAAAGTAGTGAGCAACTCTTTTAATCTCACGTATTTAGAATTGAGACCTTTTCCTCCTGTGATTATGCCATTGTTCTGGCAAGTACTCAGTCTAGCAAGCTTTCTCTCAAGTCATATCTTGAGTAATTTTTTTAACTGTGTAGAGGGAGGTCTTAGATCATGTCCATGATGTTCCTTTCCCGTCATAATTGAGAACTATAAGTAAATTTCCCTTTGTAGAATACCGATAGTCTTTAAAGAATAGTATTCCTGATAACAAAGCCATTTGTGGTATTATGAGAAATATAAGATCCACTTTGCCCCCATTTTACCTTTAAAGTTCTTTGAACATTCATTGGGTGATAGTTTGCAAAGCACAGTCTCTGGCTTTGATACATGTTACAGTCAGTTCCCAGCGTTGAGATAAATTATGTTAGCTACATTTTATACCCATAAATGGGCTTCCCCGTGGTAAAGAATCTGCCTGCCAATTCAGGAGACACAGGAGACATGGGTTCGATCCCTGGGTCAGAAAGATCTCCTGGAGGAGGAAATGGCAACCCGTTCCAGTATTCTTGACAGGAAAATCCCATGGACAAACGAGCCTGGTGGGCCACAGCCCCGGGGTAGCAGAGAGTCAGACGTGACTGAGCTTACATACAGATAAGCAGCCTCAGAGAGGTTAAGTAACTTCCTTAAAGTCATTCAACTAATAAATAACAGATTTGAGATTGAACCCTGTCTTTTTTTAAAAAATGAGATTTCTTTAAAGGTAAAATTTACATATAGTGGAATACATACAAATACAAGTATGTAATTATTGATAGATGAGTTTCGACAAATGTTAAGTATGTGTATGGCCAACACCCAGTCGAGAGAGAGAATGTTTCCATAACCCTCTACAGTTCCCTACTGTCTTATAGGCAACCGCTATTGTGATTTCTCTCCTTACATATTAATTTTTCCTGTTCTTGGCTCATGCAATATGTACTCTTGTGTCTGAATTCTACTGTTCAACATAGTTTTTGACATCCATGTTGGTGTGTATATCAGTGTGAATCCGAGTCCTTTGGTGTATGTATAGAGTTCTTTCCAACAAACTGTAACTCCTTATTTGCTAATTCTTATATCATATCCATTTTTTGGGCTTTGGTATTTGCATGTAATTTACTTCATTTTTCTAATATATTAGATTTATTTGTTTTTAAAATCTCTTTGAAATTACAAAAGTAATACATGCTCATTGCAACAAATTACAGAATTAGAAGTGACTAAAGAGTGAAAGTTTCCTCAGATTTATTTTTATTTCTTCATTTTTCCAATTATGAAAATAATATGAGCTCTTTTTTTTAAAAAAAAAGCCAAATTAAAAAAATATGAAGCAGAGAAAGTCACCCGTAATCCCATTGGGCTTCCCTGATAACTCAGTTGGTAAAGAATCCGCCTGCAATGCAGGAGACCCCAGTTTGGTTCCTGGGTTGGGAAGACCCGCTAGAGAAGGGTTAGGCTACTCACTCCAGTATTCTTGGGCTTCCCTGTGGCTCATCTGGTAAAGAATCTGCCTACAATGTGGGAGACCTGGGTTTGATCCCTGGGTTGGGAAGATCCCATGGAGAAGAGAATGGCTACCCACTCCAGTATTCTGACCTAGAGAATTCCATGGACTGTATAGTCCATGGGGTCACCAGAAGTTGGACATGACTGAGCGATTTTCACTTTCACATAATCCCACTAGTTAGCATTTTGATATATTTTCCTCTTTTTCTGCAGTTTGTTTAACATATCTGAGACCACAGTTTAGGGATTTTTAGGCGTCCCTTCTTATATTAGGTTTGTTACATCTTCATTAATCAGTTATTTTTTTCAGTGTTTGTGCTTGTGGTCACCCTAAATCTGAGTATCTAACTGGTGGTGACCTTGGCTGGGCTGGACTCATCAAGCAGCCTTTTTGAATACTTATTGTATACTCCTTAATCACTCATCTCATTCTTGCATATCCAGCATCTAACATTTCTTGCAGAGTAGGAGGCAGTTAGTTGTGGTTATGAGTATAGATTCTGGAGTCAGCCCGTCTGGTTTCAAATGTAGTCTCCTCCATGTATTAGCTTTGTGTGTAGCCTTGGGCATTGACTCTCTTAGGTTCAGTTTTCTCATCTGTAATAGAGGGACCTGTCTAATTAAATTAAGACAGTGAGTGGCATGTTTGGTTGGACATATTATCTAGTCCAGAATTCTCCTGCTAATGGGAAAGGGGTGAAAGTGTCAGCTTCAAAGTTTAGGGCTCCATTGCCTAAAATTTGTAATTTTTCTTAGGAAGAAGGTTCTTATGGAAAAGCTGCCTATGAATTTTTCTAGACTATCTTTGAATGATTTTTTTTTTTCTTACATTCTGTTCTTGTCATCTGAGTAATGAGTTTTATTACTTTATATACTGGATTGGGTAGTAAACTACTACTTTTTATTAGTCCTAATAAAAGTAGTAAATGTAGCCTATATACCAGGCAGTGTGCATATCTCCATCCTCATGGCAGCCCTTCAAATTAGATATTTAGAGATGAGAAAAGCGAGGCTCAAAGTTAAGTATCATGCCCACTGTCACACAGCTAAGCCTACTGGGATTAAAACTCAATTCCTTCCTGCCTTCGTATTTTTTCCCTTCTTCCCTTTCCCCCTTCCCTTCCCTTTTTTGGCATAAAACTTCTCTCTGTCTTATTCTAAAACCTGGGCTTAAAATTTTTAAAAAAATATACTTTACTGTTTGTTTACACTTCTAACTGGATTGTAACTTTTAAGATTTGATGTAGTCTACCATTTCATACCCTCTTTGTTTCATACTAATGTGTCCTTTATATATCTATATTAAAAAATATGTATATACCTACATAAGCTCCTCTGTCCTTTGGCTTTTTTGGATACCTTTTTAGGCCTTCTCTATTTTACCTTTTTGTGTTATGGTGACCACAACTGCACATTCTTTCTAATACAGATACACTTTGCTTGGTACAAGGGCAAGATGATGTGTTCCTTATTTCCAAAGCTTTCATAATAATAACGACCAGCATTTTGTTGCCTTTTTGTAGTTGTATTCAGCATAAATCCAGGGACTCTGAAATCCTTTTCCTATATTGAAACAGGTAGCTCTAGAGCTCATCATTTGATAATTATAGTTTGGACTACTTTTCCATTACTGCATTACCTTATTTTTGTCTACATGGATGCTATTTTTCACCTTTCTTAACACACAACTTTGTATCATCATACTTCTAGCTACTGCTTTAGAGTCATATGCAAGCTAAGAAGAGTCACTAGACAGTTTTTTTCTAGATAATTTCTAAAGATGTTATTTCTAATAGGTTTCAGCATTAATCACTGGGGGATCCCCTTGTTTATAGGTCTGTCTTGAGACGGTAAATACTATCTCAGAGCACTCTTTATTTCTGTTTCTAAATGAATTCTCCGGAGGAAAAAATAAGTCTTCTTATATAGTATTTATTTACTGTTTTCACTAGCCTTTGGAGGAATTAAAAAAAATTTTTCATTCTATTTACGTTGTATCATGTATCCTCTCACTTCAGATATTCATATGTTACCTGAAGCTTTGCAAGCAGTAGGTTCTCTGTAGGACTTTAATGTATTAAATGTTTAACAGTAATACCCAGTATTGGGTTACTAGTTTAACATTCAGCAAATAATTATTGAATATCTGTTATGTCCCAGGCATGAAGAACACAGCTCAGTGATTATAAGAGGCAGGGTCGCTGCTCTCATGCAGTTTAAGGAGGCTTGGGTAGGCAATAAGTAAACACATAAATCAAGATTAAATTAATCACATAGACAAATAAATCAAGATAGTCTGGAGAAATATCAGCAACCTCAGATATGCAGATGATATCACTCTAATGGCAGAGAGTGAAGAGGAGCTAAAGAGCCTCTTGATGAAAGTGAAAGAGGAGAGTACAAGTAGATGGGGAAAAAGTAGAAATAGTGACAGATTTTATTTTCTTGGGCTCCAAAATCACTGAGGACAGTGACTGCAGCCATGAAATTAAAAGACGCTTACTCCTTAGAAGAAAAGTTATGACAAACCTTGACAGCATATTAAAAAGCAGAGACACCACTTTGCCAACAAAGATTGTATAGTCAAAGCTATGGTTTTTCCAGTAGTCATGTACAGATGTCAGAGTTGGACCATAAAGGAGACTGAGTGAGGAAGAATTGATGCTTTCGAACTGTGGTGCTGGAGAAGACTCTTGAGAGTCCCTTAGACTGCAGGGAGATCAAACCAGTCCATCCTAAAGGAGATCAACCCTGAACATTCATTGGAAGGACTGATGCTGAAGCTGAAACTCCAGTACTTTGGCTACCTGATGCGAAGAACTGACTTATTGGAAAAGACCCTGATGCTGGGAAAGATTGAAGGCAGGAGAAGGGGGTGACAGAGGATGAGATGGTTGGATGATATCATGGACTCAAAGGACAGGAGTTTAAGCAAACTCTGGGAGATAGTGAAGGACAGGGAAGCCTGGTGTGCTACAGTCCTTGGGGTCGCAAAGAATTGGACACAACTTAGAGACTGAACAACATAAACAGACTCATGAAATATTGAAAGATTGTGATATGTTAGTAAGAGAATAAGGTGTTGTAACAGAGATAATGGAGGAACTTAGAGATGGTTGGGCTTCCTTGGTAGCTCAGTTGGTAAAGAATCTGCCTGCAATGTGGGAGACCTGGGTTCTATCCCTGGGTTGGGAAGAATCCCTGGAGGAAAGCATGGCAACCCACTCCAGTATTCTTGCATAGAGAATCCCCATGGACAGAGGAGCCTGGTAATCTATGGTCCATGGGGTCACAAAGAGTCAGACACGACTGAGTGACTAAGCACAGCACAGAGATGGTCAGAAAAGGCTCCTCTGAGACGGTGACAAACCAAAACTGAAGAATGAAAACGAATGAACCAAATGAAGAGGTGAGGAAAAGACAGTTCCAAAGTAGAAGGAAAGGAACTAAGGGCAAAGACATTTCAAAGCTTTGTAGGCTTGATAAGGAGTTTTATTTTTAAGTAAAATGGAAAGTCTTGATGAGATTTTTTTTTTTTTAAATTCAGATGCTTAAACAGTTTTTTAAAAAACTTTTTTCTTTTCCTTTTTTCT
Source organism: Cervus elaphus (assembly GCF_910594005.1). NCBI lineage: Eukaryota > Metazoa > Chordata > Mammalia > Artiodactyla > Cervidae > Cervus > Cervus elaphus. The sequence goes on along the minus strand of NC_057822.1, from coordinate 10,169,320 downwards.
TTTTGGCCCCACTGTGTGGCTTGCGAGATCTTAGCTCCCCAGCCAGGGATTGAACCTGTGTCCTTGGCAGTGAAAGTGTGTGGAGTGCTAACCGCTGGATCCACAGGGTATTCCCTTTAGAAAGTTGTTAATGCAAAATTTCAAGCATATATAAAAGTAAAAAATGGTATAATGAACCCCTGTGTATCTATTTCCTAGCTAAAGTTACTAATTCATGGCTAATTTTTTTCTTCTAATACTCTATCTCCTCCCCTAATGTTATTTTTTTAACAGTTAATGTAACTTTTATTTATTTTTATTTTTTAAGCTTTATCAAGATATAATTGACAAACAAAAATCTTATATTAAGGTATACAACATGATAATTTGGTATATGTATACATTGTGAAGGGATTAACCACAATCAAGCCAATTAACACATCACCTCACATAGTAACTATTAATCATGTAACTTTTGTTTAAAATTATTATCTAGTCTATAGACAGCAGCAGTTTAAATACTTGAATTAACAGCCTTTTTTTTTTTTTTCATTTTTACAACAGCTTTTTTGAGATGTTATTGGCATAAACCACATATTGAAATGTAAAATTTGGTAATTTTTGACATCTGTATGTACCATTAAAGACACTACCATAATCAAGATAATGAACATATTCATCACCCGTAAGTCTTTCCTCCTGCCCCTTTGTAATCACTCCCTTCTGCTCTGATGCTCACCCTCACATTCCCAGCCACAGGCAACAACTGATACACTATCACTATAAATTATTTTGAATCTTCTAGCCAGCGTGCATGCTCAGTTATGTCCAGGTCTTTGTATCCCTTTGGACTATAGTCTGCCAGGCTCCTCTGTCCTTGGGATTTTTCAGGCAAGAATAACTGGAGAGGTTTGCCAAATCCTCCAGGGGATTTTCCCAACCCAGGGATCGAACTCACGTCTCCTTGTCTCCTGAGTTGCAGGCAGATTCTTTACCTGCTGAGCCATCAGGAAATCTAGAATTTTATATAAATGGAATCATACAGTACATGCTCATTGACAGAGATCTGGTGTCTTTCATTTGGGATGATTATTTTGAGATTCATCCATGTTGTACAAGTTTCACTGGTTGCCAAGTAATAATCCATTACATGAATATTGTAATTTGCTTATCCATTCACCTATTGATGAATATTTGGATGTTTCTAGTTCGGGGCTATTACAGATTAAGCTGCTGTGAACATTTGTGTGCAAGTCTTTTTGTGGACATTTCTTTTTGATTTTTAAAAGTGAGATGCAGGGCTACCCTGGTGGCTAAGTGATAAGGAATAACCTGTGAATACAGGAGACACGGGTTCAATCCCTGATCCGGGAAGATTCCACATGCCTTGGAGCAGCTAAGCCTGTGCACCACAAGTGTTGAACCTGTGCTCTAGAGCCCATGGTCTGCAACAAGAGAGGCCACCTCAATGTGAAGCCCATGCACCGCCAGTATAGAGTAGTCCCCACTCGCCACAATCAGAGAAAAGCCCGAGCAGTAATGAAGACCCAGCACAGCCATAAATAAATATATATATAAAGTGAGATACAATTCACATACCAAACAATTTACCCATTTTAAATATGCAGTTCAGGGACCCCCAGTGGCCTGTGGTTGAGAATCCGCCTTGTGATTCAGGGGACCAAGGTTCAATCCCTGGTCGGGGAACTAAGATCCCACGTGCTGCTGGACAGCTAAGCCCATGCTCCCTGTAGCCGGTGACTCAACTAGAGAGATGTCTGCATGCTGCAAGGAAAATCCCGTGTGCTGCAACTAAGACCCCAACCCAGCCAAAAATAAATAAATATTAAAAACAAAAATAAAATATGCAATTCAGTGTTTTTCAGTATTTTCACAGGGTTATACAGTCATCACCACTGTTTAATTCCAAAATGCAGAATGTTTTTATCACACCAGAAAGAAACCCCATACCTATTAGAAGTCACTCCCCATTTTCCCCTCCCCACTGCCCTAGACAACCATTAATCTACTTCTTGTGTCTGTGGATTTGCCCTTTCTGGACATTTCATGTAAATTCAGTCATACAATACATGGTGTTTTGTGGTTGACTTCTCTCACCCAGCATAATGCTTTCAAGTGTCCATCATGTGGTAGGCTTGTATTAGTACTCCATTGTATGGATGTAACACTTTTATTTATTTGTCAGTTGGTGGACATTTGGTTTGTTACCACTTTTTTGCTATCATGAGTAACAGTGCTATAACATTTATATAGAGGTTTTTTGGGGTGGATGTATGTTTTCATTTCTCTTGAGTACATACCTATGAATGGATTTGCCGGGTCATATGATAACTGAGACACTGCCCGTCTGTTTTCCAAAGTGGCAGCACTATTTTACATTTCCACCAGCACTATATGATTCCAGTTTTTCCACACCCTCACCAATATGTCTCATCTTTTTTTTTTTTATCGCCATCCTGGTGAGTGTGAAATGCTACCTCATGCCTTTTGTTTTGTTTTTGAAGTATAGTTGATTTACAGTGTTGTGTCCGTGTTTGGGGTACAGCATTGTGATTCAGTTATACATGTATATGTTCTTTTTCTAATTCTTTTCCACTATAGTTTGTTACAAGATACTGAGTATAGTTCCCTGTGATATACAGTAGGACCTCTTGTTTATCTGCTTTTTATGTAGTAGTTTGTATCAGCTAATCCCAAATGCCTAGTTTACCCACCTCCCACATAGCTAATGTTTTGATTTTCATTTCCCTAATAACTAGTGTGATGTTGAGCACCCTTCATATATTTGTTGGCTGTTTCTGAATCTTCTTTGGAGAATGTCTTTTTAAATGTTTTACCCATTCTTAAGTTGGGTCATTCATCCTTTTTATTATTTAATTGAATAGTTTTTCATGTATTCTGGATACAATCCCCTTACCAGATATGATATGTAAATATTTTCTTTTCATTTCTGTGTGTTATCTTTTCACTTTCTTGCCATGACCTTTGAAGCACAAAAGTTTCTAATTTTGAATACTTTTCCTTTGATTGGTTTTTCTGGGTGTCCTGTCTGAGAAACCATTGCCTAGTTCAGGATTATGAAGATTTACACCTATATTTTCTCCTTAGAGTTTTATACTTTTAGATCTTATAGTTAAGCCTTTGATCCATTTTGAGTTAATTTTTATTATGGTGTTAGGTAGAGGTTCAACTTTATTCTTTTCAGATGAGTATCCAATTGTCCCAGCACTTTTATTGAAAAGACAATTTGTTCCCCATTGAATTTTTTTGCATTCTTGCTAAAAATAAATTGACCATAGAGGTTTTTGGGAGTTCTCAGTTCTGATCCACTGACCTGAATGTCTGTTCTTACGCCAGTGTCACAGTCTTGATTACTGAAGCTCTTTTATTATAAATTTTGAAATAAAAAAGTATGAGTCCTTCAGCTTTGTTTGTTTTTCAATATTGTTTTGACTGTCTGAGTCCCTTGCACTTCCATATAAATTTGCCACAACGAAGACCCAATGCAGCCAACTAAATAAATAATTTTTTTTTTTAAAGAAAAGATTAATCCAATCACTGAAAAAAAATGAATTATTTGGGGGGGGGGCAAGAATTGATTTAAGGTAAATAGCAGAAGTCCTTACTTACTTTGCCAACAAAGGTCTGTCTAGTCAAGGCTATGGTTTTTCCAGTAGTCATGTATGGATGTGAGAGTTGGACGGTAAAGAAAGCTGAGCACTGAAGAACTGATGCTTTGAACTGTAGTGTTGGAGAAGACTCTTCAAAGTCTCTTGGACTGCAAGAAGATCCAACCAGTCCATCCTAAAGGAGATCAGTCCTGGGTGTTCATTGGAAGGACTGATGTTGAAACTGAAACTCCAATACTTGGCCACCTCATGCGAAGAATTGACTCATTGGAAAAGACCCTAATGCTGGGAAGGACTGGGGGCAGGAGAAGAAGGGGACGACAGAGGATGAGATGGCTGGATGGCATCACCGACTCGATGGACATGGGTTTGGGTAGACTCCGGGAGTTGGTGATGGACAGGGAGGCCTACCGTGCTGCGATTCATGGAGTCGCAAAGAGTCGGACACAACTGAGCGACTGAACTGAACTGCGCAGAAGTCCAGGTGTGGTAGAGACATCAGCTAGGTTAGTGGAAGAAGAAATGAGAGAAGTAGATGTATTTAGTAAGTATTTTGGAGGTAGAGCTGATAGGCTTGATGATGAATTAGATATGTGGGTCAAGGAAGAAAACAAGGATTGAGCATGCCTTCCTTCTAGAAACTCTTCTCTCAACTTTTTAACAGGGCATTGTTCTGATTCTCCCGCTTACCTTGATCTTTCTTCTTTGTCTGTCTCCAGGTTGTCCTGTGTCCTTACCTTTCTCTTTATGCTCTTGTGTTAGGAGGTCATCTCTTCTCTCATGTCTTTGCCTATCACCTCCTCTGTTTGGTAACTTCCAAATCTGTATTTCCACCTTTGAACCCCAGTCCCAGAATTCCTATTGAATCCTTCCACTTGGTCATCTCTTCTGCACCTTCAGCTTTTCATGGATTGTTTGCTTTTGGGAACCAGTGGTCATATTGGTACAACTTGTTTCCCTCTTGCTAGGGAGACATTGTTAGAGGTTTTTGTTTTTTTTTTCCACTGTTAGAGTTTTTAAGGATAGATTTTATACTTTTTATACAGGTTTTAACGATGGAACCTTTGCTTTTCTGACAATGATGCTTAGCACACCTGGACAGCATTTTCCTTCAGCACCTTGACTTCGTCATAAGTTAAAACAGTAAGGCTGAGCTGTTCTTCTGCCCATCCCGCCCTCCAAAACCCCTTATTTACTTATTCACTCAGTCGTTTATTCAGTACATTTCAGAGCTAGTATAGGTCTGCCAACATATCAAACGTTGGCTCCACTGTTTTCCCAGTTCATTGAGATGTAAGGCCTTAGTTGCTGGTTGACTTTCCTGACCTCCCTCTTTTCTTTTTTTTTCTGACCTCCCTCTTTTCATGCCAGGACACTCTCAGGTCCCTCCCTGTCTCTTTTTCCTGCTATTCCAGTTCAGGTTCCATGTTACCTTTGCCTTGACTGTTGCTTCTACTTTCTCTATCGCTCCTGTCCCCACTGCCACTGCCCCCCAGGTCCATTCTGTTCTTCAAGGCTCAAGTGAGATGTATGTGTGTGCTCAGTCACTCAGGCTTGTCCCACTCTTTGTGACCCCATGGACTGTAGCCTGCCAGACTTCTCTGTCTGTGGAATTTTCCAGGCAATAATACCAAGTGAGATGCATAGCATCTTCCTAAATATTCTTTAACCTATAACTCGTCTTGTGTAACTCCTATCTCTTAGCGACTAAAGTACAAACTCAACCTGATATTTAAGATTCTATCATCTGGCCATACTTGTCTTTCCAGCTGAGTTCCCTGCTGCTTTTGCAATAATGTACTCATCTTCATTCCTCAGAAATGTCTCATTATTTTCTGCTTATGTACCTCTGCTCACACTGTCCACCTTAGACATAATACTCCTTGTCTTTACATGTCCAAATCCTGTCTATTTTAACACCCAGTTATATGACACTCTTCTATCATGCCTTTTTGTGATTTACATAACCAGATAAACCATAACTTCATCACTTTTACTTTATTTTATATTTATGTTCTTTTCTTGTCTCTCCTGTATTATGAAACTCTTTAAACAGAAACTCTTTCTTATATCTGCATACATCTTCTACAATGCTTTGGCCTTTGCATTTAGTAATTACTTAACTTAATAAATATTTATTGAGTAAAGTAATATTGCAAGTAACATTCCTAGAAGCAAAAAACTAGATTGACTGACTTCTTGAGGTGCTTGCCAACCCCATCATTTATTTTCATAGATATTTGTAGATTCAAGAGCTGGGAATGTCCTTACAGTAAAATTTTCTCCCATAAAAATAGTATGTTTAGAAAATTTCAAACATTATAAATGTAGAGAAGAGGATATAAGGAACCTCTATATGTCCATTACTGGACTTCAACAATTATCAGTCTCATGGTCAGTCTTATTTCATCTGTACTACTACTGTCTCATCCTCACAAGATTCTTTTGAAAGAAATTCCAGGCACCATATCATTTAAATTGTAAATAATTTCATTATGTGGCTTTAAAAGGTAATTACTCTTGGAAAAAAAATAATCACAGTACACAGTAACGTCATTGGATATCCAGTTAATGTTAATATTTCCACAGTTGCTTTCTCTTTTCCCTCTCTTCCTTCATCAGTGTTCCCCCCTTTTCTCTAAACATTTGGTTTATTCAAGTCAGGTTCCCAAAAAATATCCATACATTGATTTGGTTTATATGGCTCTGAAGTCTCTTTTAATCTTTAGGTTCTCTTGCCTCTTTTTTCCCTTATATTTTTGTTGTTGTTGATGAAACCAAGTTTTCTTATTCTAGATTTTGCTAATTGAATTTCTGTGATTTATTTATTTGTTTCTCTGCTGCTTGTATTCCTTGTAAACTGGTTGTTAGATCTGGAGCAGCATTATCTAATAGGAATATTCAAGTCTGAAGTGAAATTTAAGTTTTCTAGTAGGTGCATTTAAGAGGTAAGAAGAAACAGGTGAAATTTGTTTTATTTAGTTGTAAGTTACTATCGTTTCACCATGTAATGAATATAAAATTGTTGAGATGTTCACGTACTAAACCTTTGTGGTTTGGAGTGTATCTTACACTCGAGCACATGGCAGTTCACGTGCGCCGCCGCCTTGCACGTGCGCAGTGGCTGTTTACTGGTCGGCACCTCTCTGCAGGCTTGAGCTGAGTCAGCTCCCTGCTTTGACAACCTCGTGCTTCGTAAGTGTGGTTGTCGTCTTCTATCAGAAGGCCTGTACTGGCCAGGTGTCTCTTTTTGTGTTTGTAAGTAGTCATGGATGATGATTACCTAGATGTTTGCAAAATGGTGATATTCATTCCGGTTCTGTCATTCTTTTTTTTTTTTCCCTATTATTCTTTCTTCATTTATGAGCGGGAATACTTCAAAAAAGAAAAACTTCCCTAATCAACTCTTCGGTTTCTCTGAAGTTTTTGATTTGTACAGGAAAGGCAGGATAAATACTTGATTCTTTACCTTTATTCCTTTATTTGCAAGTTTCAAAATAAGTTGGTTCCCTGATACACTCCAAAGGGAATGAATGAGTTGTTTAGGTTTTTAAAAAATGTATCATCATGAATTTATGAGTTTTAACATACTTGATATGTTTTAGTCTATTGTAGTTATTTTTATTGATGTTAAGTTTGTTCATCTTGAGCTAGTGGGAACCTCTTCAGGTTGGTTCCGGATTTCTTTTGACATAACTGAAGTAGTCTTTGATACTGTTCCTTGCTTTCTAGTTATAAGATGTTCCAGACTCGTCTTGAACAATTCCTGCCCTTTAGCCAAAGAGCTCTGGATGCTTTTAGTGAGATTTGGTATTTTAAAGACCACATTTATTGCTTAGGACTGAAGGCTCTAGGAGTAGTGTGATTTAACCAAGGTCACACAGGTATAGCAGCATAAGCTGACCTAGAACCCGAGGCTTCTGGCTCTTAACTCTGTGCCATTGCCATTTTGTCTTGCTTCCTCTACCTAGCTTCTGTGGCAGGTGTTTTAGCTGTGTTTGAGCTTCTACTCTAGGCCATCAGGGGAAGATAGGTTTTGTGGGTCATCGTTGGAGGTACAGTCAAACCTCATTAATTGGGCTAATCGGGGTGAATCCTAGGGAGAGGGCTGTGTTGTGTTTTTCTTTAGGTGCAGCTGTTACTTTGAGTCATCACTGAAACTAGGCTAATAGTGTTACCAGGTTATTTTGTTAGGTAGAGGTCCCTGTTCCTGGTGTAATGAATAGCTGAGAATGATGTGCAATTTAACTTTAATTGTATGTAAATTAGACTCCTGAAATGCTTAAAAACAGCTCATTAAACATTTCTCCCTGCAATCTTATTTACACCATTTTCTTAGCCAGGCTTTTCTTTATTAGAGTGCAGAGGTTAACTTTAGCTCAGGTCTGAGTTTATCTCAAGTTTCAAATGGGTGTGGAGTCTATGTTAATAAAGCGTTGCCATCAAGTTCAGAGAATTTTAGAAAAAATATTTGAGAAAATACAGAGGAAGAGCATCTGAAAGTCAGACATCTGGCATTTTCAGCCGAGCAGAATGCAACTCCTTGCATTTGAAAGGAAGCTGAAAGTACTTTTGAAAGTCAAAGAGCTTTCCAAAAGCTTGTTCACCTACCTGAAAAGTCTATCATCCTAGGGCCTCACTCTGAGTTAACTGTGTTTGTATTGAGGGGCAGGGGATCTAGGTGTGCTAAGGCTGTCAGTGTCGCCTGTTGGCTCTGTGGCCCAGAGTAAGTCAGTTGACCTCTCTGAGCCTTAATTTATTCATCTATAATGAGGTAATTAAAATTGGAAGTAGTAATACATCTTCTTTTTACCTCACAGACTTCTTGTGAAATTCAAATCAGCTAATTAATCAAATGACATAGTAGATATTTATTGAATTAATGAGAGATGACATGAAAGTGCCTTTTAAACTAAAAGCCTTGTTTGACCATAAGCATTATTAGAATAATATAGAGTGGGTGCACTAATACATACAAATGATCAAAAGCATGACAGCAGAAGGAGGAGATTCAAGATGTCTGTCCAGAACTTTACAGCCATTTCACTACAGAGGCATATAGCACTTCACACCTCAAGAACCTTTGACAGCATCACGGTTTTATAGCACAATACTCCTGCTGATGTGAAGACCCTGAGTTACTAAGGAAAAGGCTGAATTATATTTTGTGTATTCTGTTTAAGAAATAATGGATATGCACAACATATTTAACAGAGAGTTTTCATTAAAATGACTTTAAGGAGTAGGGTGTCTAGGGACTCCTTGGCGGTCCAGTGGTTAAGACTCCGTGCTCCCAGTGAAGAGGGTAGGAGTTCGTTCCCTGGTTGGGGAACTAAGATCACACATGCTGAACAGCATGCGTTCCCCCCCCCCCCCCAAAAAAAAAAAAAAAAGAACTATGATGTCTAAAGAGTTATTTTCATCATCCGACAATTGTACTTTGTATGGAGTCTGTGTGTTACCTCATGGACTGTGGCCCACTGCCAGGCTCCTCTGTCCATGGGATTCTCCAGGCAAGAATACTGGAGTGGGTTGCCATGCCTTTTTCCAGCGGATCTCCCCAACCCAGGGATCGAACCCCGGTCTCCTGCACTGCACTGCAGGCAGATTCTTTACCAGCTGAGCCACCATGGAAGCCCTGTATGGAGTCTGTCTCTCCCTAAAAGCAGCTAACACCTGCATTCAATGCCAAAAACTGCTCTCAATTCTGTATGTTTACTCCTTTATTTATCCCAGTAATCCCATGAGGGAAGGATTAAGAAACCTGCCCACAATTCTGGATTAGAATCCTGGATTGAGGAAAAAAATTCCCATAAAGAGCATTATTGGGACAATTGGTAAAATTTAGATATGGACTTTATGTTGCATAATAATACTGTATTGTTAAATTTTCTAATGTGATAATTGGACTGTAGTATGTTCTTAGGAGTTGACTTTCTGAAGTATTTAGACATAGAGGCACTATGTCTACAACCTGTTACCAAAATAGTTGAAAAATTAGTAATGAAATTGTGTGTGGGGAGGATAAAAGTAAATATGGCAAAATGTTCATAATTGCTGAACCTCGGTGATGGGCATAAAGGAGTCCTTTGTACTAGTCTTGCAGTTTTTCTTCAAGTTTGAAATTATTTCAGCAAAATTTCTTGAGGTCACATAGCTAGAGTTTATGTAGCAGGGGTAAGATCTGAACTCCGGCCGTTTGCTTCCAGAGTCCCTGTCCTTAGTCAGTCTGCTGTTGCTGTTGTGGTCATGGTGCTAGATAAAGGAGGGACGTATGTACTGAATTTTAAATAGTTGGGACTATGATTGGGTCCTGAACATGGAGGCAGCTCTACCTCCTGGTTCTTTTCTTTTTTTTTTTCACCTCCTGGTTCTTGAAGGATAGGGTGATCATATAATTGATTGTGTAAACCGATTCGCTTAAAACTTTTTTATGTGAAGTGTAGTTGATTTACAATTATGTTAGTTTCAGGTGTACAACATGGTGATTTTCTGTTTTTTAAACCACTTCGCTTTTAAGAGTAAGAGGGAACATTATTAATAATTTCTCTGGGACAATTGATGGAAATCAAGTTGATGGACACCCTAAAACAGGATACCTGTTGGCAGAGTTTAGTTTTAACAAATGTGACAAGACATGATAATTGCTTCACTTTAATTAAATTTTGTTTACCATGGATTCTTGTTTACACAGTACCATACTTTTTTCTCCTGCCAACAAACCTCAGGCCTTCACCTGATGCGTTTTCATTTTTTCTCTTCTCGATTTTGCTAATACTTTGCTTCCTTCCACACCACTTGGAAAATAAGCTTTGTCAAATTCCATTTTCACTAAACCTGAAAAATACCAACAAAAATTTCTGTAACACTTGTCCAGTTTTTAAAACTACTGACATTTAAAACCATAAATCCTCAAACATCTTTTTGTTTTTTTGGCCTCTTGCTGAGCAGCTTGTGAGATCTCTGTTCCCCAACCTTGATTGGAACCTGGGCCTTGGGCAGAGAGAGCGTGGGGTCCTAACCACTGGACAGCCAGGGAATTTCTCTAAACATCTCTGTTAATGTGATTTCTGTAAGGAGAAGAGCTGGTGAAATACATTGGTATTATGAGATAGGTAGAGAAGTATTACCACTGTCAACTTCTCATAGATATTTGGGAAATCTTATTGTATAATACTGGAGGCTGTGATAATGCTTGTTAAAAAAGGATTATATCAGTTTAGAATCAGAGGTGTCTGTACTGTCTCACTGACTTGTTGCCCAGGTAGTGTCCTGGACTAGGTCCAATTAAAAAGGTTGATCTTCACTAATAGAAGACTAGTATTTTTCCGTGAGTCTCTAAACAAGCTTTCAAAATTATTCTGATATAATCTGCTCCAGATTTTTAAAGCTCAAACCATCTCTTTGCTTCTCCTTTTTCATACAAACTGTATTTAACCAAATGCACATCCACTGGGGCAGGAGAGGGTGGGACAGGATAGGGACTCTGAAATTTAAATTAGATAGTTTTCAAAAAAAAAAAAAAATTAGATAGTTTTCCTTCCAGTTAGTTACTATGTTCTAAGGTTTGATGAAGAAGTGAATAAAACAAATGACTAACATACTTTTTTTTAAACCACTAAACTGACTTTTTTCTTAAGTCATGAAGTGTGATTTTTATAGTAACAATAGTCTTAATAATAACTGCATTTTTATTTTTTAAAGTAATGTGTGTTTTTTCATTCAAAGCTGTATTTTATAGCTCAAATAAGTTCCTGCTGGGTTTTTTTTTTTCCTTTAAATCCAATGAATTCCTGTATTTAAATGGATTTTTTCTTAACAACTAATTTAATGAGTGAAAGTAACCTTTGAAACCAGTTTTTACTTGATTGAAAAAAAGGTTTTTATTTTAAAGACAACTACAGATATTACTCAGGTCAACCATATATTAATCAAAATCAACTCTTAAGAAAATACTTGTTGACTTGAAGTATCAATTTTGTATTTTTTATTTGATGCAGGAGATCAGGAAATATTATGTACACATTATGTACAAAAGACTGGTAGACATGATCCCTGTCCAAAAGAAGTCTATATTCTAGGAATGCAGAGACACATGAATACGTTGCAGTATTGTGAAATCTCAAATCTTTGTTTTGGATCCTTATCTCTGCCCTAATTTTGTCTAGTCTTCTAGATATTTTTTCCTTATAGTAATCATTTTTGCTAATCTAATTAAATAATACTATGTCATTTTATTTTAAAATTTAGATAAAATGGACAAACTTCAAAAGAAAGCTTATCAAGATGACTTAAGAAAAAATTGAAAACCTTTAACTATTAAATGAATTGAATTTATAGTGAAAACAACTTCTCCTGCAGAAAATACCAGGCCCAAATAATTTCCAGAGGAATTTAAAGATACAGCCTGAGGTTTTAGATTCCGTTATAAATCTCACTTTTTGATGCTGTCGTCCCCCACTAAAAAGGTGACTGTACAGTTTACATGTTCACTTCCTGGCCTGCCTGACACAGGGCTCCATCAAGGAGACTGAATTGTCACAGTTAGTTCTTACTAGTTCCCAGTGCTTTTGTCCTACCTTGCCTTTTCTGTGATTTTTTTTTCTTCATAATCAGCAGTAATAAGAAAGAACCTTTTCATTGTTTAGAGATTTTTTTCTTTTCTTCTTTTTAAGAACTATATTCTTTTTGGCCGCACTGTGCAACTTTCGGGATCTTAGTTCCCTGACGAGGGATTGAATCTGGGCTCTAGACAGTGAGAGCACACAGTCCTAACTGCTGGACCACCAGGAAATTCCTTAGAGTTTTTTTCTTAGCAGATTCTGTTTATCTTTCTGTCCACTTATCCAGTGTTTTATGAAGAATTGATGGTTGACAGAGTGCTACTCAGCCCCTGAGGATTTAAGAGATAGTACTTTCCCTCAGAAAGCTCATAGTCGATCCCTGTTACAACTGTAATATGGGATGGGTGCTCTAACAGAATTATAGAGTGCTGTTGAAGCAGTGGAGAGCTTGATTAATTATTTCTGGGGAATAGGGCGAGGATAGCTTCACGGAAGCAATTACATTTGAACTAGGCAAGGAAGGATTAATAAAATTTCAAGAAGTAGGGGGAGGGAAAAAAAACCTTAAAAAGGTAGGTAGGTATTCCAGGAAGCAGGAAATGTCTCATATGAAATCACGGGCAGGAGAAGTGTAGAGCATTGTAAAGGTGTGACCAGAAAGGAAGCTGAAGAAGTATGTTGATGTCAGATAGTCAGAGGCCTTAAATAATGCAATGTTGCCCCTCTGATTTTTTATGTCTCAGTCTAGTCCTTCTAAATTCTTCAACTCACCTTCAGTTCTCAGAGGAAAAATCCTAGGTTTGCCTGTGTGTCAGATGTCAGTACGGCTGAGATTTGGTCATCCAGTTTTAGCTTTGTGCTAAGAAAGACCAATTTTCGTCTTGTTAGTTATTGGGAGGCAGCATTCTGAAAGACTTCCAGCCATTCTAGGCTTTCAGAGAAGGTTTCTGAAAATAAAAAGTAGCTCCTTTCTACAAAAAGCATTGGGGATGCTCAGCCTTATGAGCAATCAGGAAAATGCATGTTAGAACTACAGTGATGTACTGTTTTGTGTCTGTCAGATTGGCAAAAATTAAAGTCTGGCAAAAAATGTCAGCAAGGATATGAAGCAACCAGAACCCAGCAAATGGTAGTGTAAATGGGTACAACTATTTTGCCAAACAATTTGGCATTATCTCATGATTGAAGATGTGCATACCTGTACCCAGCAGTTTCTATCCTGGATGTCTACCCTAAAGAACTCTTGCGCATGTGCAGTGGGAGATGTGTACAAAATGTCCGTAGCAACACTGTTGGCATTAGCAAAATAAACAAAAAATCCAAACCGGGAAAAAATCCCAATATCCATCAATTCCAGATTGTATAAATAAATCTCAGTGTGGCCATACAGTAGAGCACCGTGTAACCATGGAAATGATTAAACTGCAACTGTAGCAACATGAATGAATCTCAACAAATTGTAGAGTGAAAAGTTGTAGAAGAATATACATTATGATAAGACTCATGTGAAGAAACATATGAAACTAAAAATGTTTAGAGATACAGATGTGGTAAAGTTATCACTATTTGGGATAGTGTTACCTCATGGTGAAAAGAGAAGAAGGTGGGTTTGGGGAGAGACATGCAGGGGACTTTAAAACTAATGGTAATATTCTTCTTAAACTAGGTGGTAGGTACACTGATACTTGCTATCTCACCATACATATATTAAAAAATTTATACTATAAATTTTAAAGCATTAAGAAAAGGTTGATGATACGTGATAGTCTAGTGTTCCCCCCAGAACACACAAATCCATTTTTCAGAATGTAAAAACTGAGAGAGATTAGGTAATTTAATTGTTCAAAAGAGAAAGCTTATCAGTGACAACTTGGTCTCAAACTCAATATAGAGCAATTTCTGTCATCTTACGTTGCAACTTTCCCATTATGTAGATTCTATCGATCAATTAGAAGTGCTTCCACTTGGATTACTGCCTCAGTCTTTCTCCCCTTCATGTAATACATTCTCTCTGCTGCCAGAGATAGCTTTCTAAATGCAAATCCGATCATGTCACTCCCTGGCCTTAATCTTAAATAGTTCGCAGTAGCCATCAACACACTCCCAAGTGCTATAGTAAGGCACACAAGGCTCTCTGTACCTGGGCCTCTGTCTCTCTTATTAGCATCATCACTCATGACCTCCTGCACTTCAGCCACACCAAGCTGTTTGCTGTTCCTGGAACACTGTTTGCCTCAGCACACATTGCTTCCTTCCCCTGAAACTTCTCTTAACTAACCCTTTTCATCTTTTAAGACACTCTTTCTTATGACCCCTTCACCCCCAGTGTGAGCTGGATGCCTCCATAACCCTTGAATTTTAACATTTGTGGTCACGTTTATCACTTTATATTATTGTGCCCCTTTTTAATTTGTCTCCTTGAGTAGCTATCAAGCTTCATGAGGACAGGGGCAATGTTGAATTATATCCCCACTGTGTGCACAGTGTCTGGTATGTAAGGTTTGTTGAATGAAGGAAGGAAGGAAGGAACAAACAAATGATTAATTGGATATCCTTTATACTGATGCCCCACATGTAGTTTGAAGTTGTCATTTGCTGGCCAAATTCTGATCATCTCTCTCAGTATTTGTAAAGGTAGGAAGGTAAAGAAAGAAAGGTGGGCAGGCTGGTGGGTGAGTAGATGATGGGGAAGAAGTATCGAGGGAAGGGAAGCCAGAAGCTGATTTGGGAGGGAAAGGAAAGATTCAGAGGCTTATTAACGTTTTAGGCTAAGTGCCCAGGGATTTTAATAACAGCCTGGATTTCTTTCAAGCTGTGGACATGTGCTGATTTTCATGACTTACCCTATTTTGACCTTCCCTAGCCTTTTTGGAAATTTATCTTCTTTGGCTGATGACTCTTACCATTCATCTCTCTTTACTTTAGGAAGTAAGTGAGTGAATAAAAAGGAGGTGGCAGATTGATCATATTGGTCAGGGTAACCTTTTGTTTTTTAGTTAATTTTTGCCTTGGTTTTTAATTTTTAATGTCTCACTCTGTACCAGATTAGACCCTTGATATTTTCTAGGACTTGGAAAGTGTATGTAGATTCTGTCTTGTGATCTGGTGTGCTACCAGGACTCTTAATCTAAAATAGAGGTTAAAAATAAATAAATAAATAAAATAGAGGTTAAACTTGGACCGTTCAGATTGGGTTCTCTTCCCTCAGGAAGCGGTGCTGTAAGACTGGAGGTCCAGAGACACTCTCCCCACCTCACCTTTGTGAGGACTAAAGCGTAGTAGCCACTTATGTAGCTTTATTCATTTGATAAATTTTTATTGAGCATTCTCTCTATGTCTTGCATGGCAGTAGGCATTAGAATTAGAGATGATTGATCACTAGCCTCAATTTAGTCTAGTGGAAGAGCAGGTAAGAAAATCAGTCATTTTTAAGCAGCGGGATAGGATGGGCATGCACAGAGTATTATGGAATTTTAAAGAGGGTGTGAGAGAGGGGCATCAAGCTCCTTTGGGGTCAAGGCACGTCAGAAGATGTTTCACTTTAGCTTAGTGAGTGGTTTTTTGTTTTTTTTTTTTAATATTTAATTTATTTATTTGGCTACCCCAGGTCTTAGTTGTGACATGCAGGATCTAGTTCCCTGATGAGGGATTGAACCCTGGCCCCCTGCAGAGATTGCAGGGTCTCAGCCACTGGACCACCAGTGATCCCTGAGCTCAGTTTTGGGAGACTCTAGAAGTTGGGGAGAAGACCCTAGAAGCAGAAGGAAAAGGGGACGACAGAGGCTGAGATGGTTGGATGGCATCACCGACTCAAGGGACCTGAGTTTGAGCAAGCTCCAGGAGTTGGTGATGGACAGGGAGGCCTGGTGTGCTGCCGTCCATTGGGTTGCAGAGTCGGATACGACTGAGCAACTGAACTGAACTGAGAAGTTGGAGGTTGTGGTAGGTGGTTGCTGCTAAGTCGCTTCAGTCGTGTCTGACCCTGTGCGACCCCATAGACGGCAGCCCACCAGGCTCCCTCTTCCCTGGGATTCTCAAGGCAAGAACAGCTGAGTGGGTTGCCATTTCCTTCTCCAATGTGTGAAAGTGAAAAGTGAAAGTGAAATCTCTCAGTTGTGTCCGACTGGTAGCAACCCGATGGACTGCAGCCTACCAGGCTCCTCCGTCCATGGGATTTTCCAGGCAAGAGTACTGGAGTGGGGTGCCATTGCCCTCTCCAGTGGTAGGTGGTTAGACTTGAACAAAAGTATGGAGGCAAGAGAGAACGTGATGAGATGGGAAGCCATGAGAAGATCTGTGGGGGACTTCAGGGAAGGGTATGTAAATATGAAGATATGACAGAAGATGAGACTGGAGCCAAAGAAAGGGGCCGTATTGTGAATGGTCTTTTCTACCTTCCTAAATTAATCAGTAGACGTGTTTTCATTCAGGTAATGTTAGATGTTTAGTGTTTCTCTTGGTGTTGTCTCTTGAGCAGCTGAGTCTTACCTAATGTTTTATTTCTTTGGTTGGTTCTTTTTATGATACCCCTTGGAGGTATCATATCAATTTGGAGCCCCCTTTCCGTTTATGCTTTAGGTTCACTCCACATTGAGTACCATCTAGTCAAACCCATACTCAGGCATTGTGGAGAGCATGATGCATTGCTTTTAAGGCAGCTTGGAAGGGGGAGGATTTAAATGACCTTCAAAGACTAATGTCAGACCCCCATGTCAATGTCACTACAATTCATGCATGCATGGAGAGTGGGAAAGGGAACTTAATTACGGAGGAGGGGAATCGTAACCCTGCTTGAATGGGTAGTTGAAAGTCCTGGACCCGCCCCTTAGCCTCAAAAAAGGGCTTTCTTACATTTGCTGCCAAAGAGGTCATAGGGAGAGCCCACATAAATACCACCCTCCCTCTGGGGTGTGTGAGCCAGTCTTATTCTTTTGCTTTCACAGGTGCAGAATAGGTTCACCAAAGAGTATTCTGATCTCCATTGAACAGAATTTGGCATCTTATTGTCCTTTTCCAGAAAATCAATCCCTTTAAAGCATGGAACATGGCAATTTTAGGTCAGCATGCATTTAAAGACACCTTTTAACTTTCAAGGGCTGGCCTAATAAGATATATTTTGTACAAAAATACCAGTGTTACTAAGATGAGACTTGAATCATTTAAATCCTGAAAGGAGCTCAGTTTTAGCTGCCAGTACACCTTTTACTTGTGAAATTACTTCTTGTTGTCTTTTGATGGCACTGTCCTTCTGGAGTCCTGTGATCATCATCAGGTATCAGACTCTATTCCTTCTGCTAACCTTTGGTAACTGTTCAGAATTCATTACAGTGTTTGAAATGAGGCACTCACAGTGACCCCTTGTTACTATCCTTTTGGACCATAAAATAGCCTTCCAAGTTAGCCAGGATGACAGCCTTATGTATTATGTGGTCAGGAACTGCTCCAGTGTGGCTACAATCTGAATGGCGAAAGGAGTTAGTCATAGTTAGGCTTATCCATTTCATTATTTGTTTTGAGAAGTCATATCAGTGAGACACAGATGCACCTTTGGCTCATTAATACTAGAGTCTGAACAGTGAAATTTATTTCAGTGAAATCCTGGAGAGTTGCTGAAAACTCATGATGCTTCTTTGTAGTTTCTTTTGTGTGTGTGACCGCACTGAGTGGCTTGTGGGATCTTAGTTCCCTGGCCGGGGATTGAACCTGTGCCCCCTGCAGTGCAAGCGGGAATTCTTAACCAGTGGACAGCCAGAGAAGTTCCTCTTTGTACTTTAAATAGAACTTTTCTACTTTGGAGGGGAAGTGCTGTAGAAACATGGCCGCAGTCGTTACTGCTACAACATATATATTCATTCAGTTCTTGATATTTCTAAAGTTTGGAAAAGTTCCATGTTAATGTAAGCACAATTTTAATTTTTTTAAACACATACTCATATCTTAAACAACACTCATTGATAGATTTTGGTGGGAGGTAGAAAAACAAAGCTCAGTCTTCCTAATTTCTCGTCTATATAGGCCTTTACTCTCTGTTTTAATAGAAGTTCTTCTGTGCACAGACCGTGGCAGAGCCCATTTTCAAAGCAGTTCATAGATTTAGCTATGCAATTTACTTACTCTCGGTCATGAAGAAAGAGTAAAAATCAAAGAGCCAAATGACTGCTGAGGGAAAATGTTGTAACAGCAAACTTGAGGGGCTAGACCAGAAGGGGCTAGCAAGAGAAGAATGCTTGAGGGTAGTCTCAGGGAACTGTAATTGACAGTAACAGAATAGAAATGAGGTAGTGGAAAATTTAGGCTACTATACCAGAGACATGCTCCTAATTTTGGCTTGAAATTGTCTTGCTGAGTAAAGCTGTCGTGATTATTGGAATGCCACAGAATTCATCTCTTGGCTTTTTGTCCCACAAAAGCATTAGAATTTAAAACAGACCCTTTAACATGAGTTACAGCAGACAAGAAATACCAGTTCAGTTAGGGCAGGTGTTATTTAATTACCCTTCTCTATGGGGATGGGTCTGTTCCCACAAAAACTGTGGGTGAAATCACAACAAAGATCCATAAGGTACAGCTTTATATGTATATATTTAAAATAGACATCAATCTGTTGAGTTTTTCTGATATCAAAGGTTAATTTAAAATATTAATGCTGAAAAGATTAATTTAAGATAGTGAATCTACTAGGCAAGAATACATGTACATATTGTAATTACTTCCTTTTTACAATTAAAGTAATTGGATTATATTTAATGAGCTATTTACATTTAATAATTAAAAAAGACTTATCTTTTCAGCATTCCCCATATGCAGAAAGAGATGGGGGGGGGTGGGACTCACTTCTGATATATAATTATCTTTACTTGGGCTAAAAAGGAAAAACAATTGTGCTTTTTAGAAAAAGGCTCAGAAGAATATTATTTTAAAACATACATACAGTCATCATCCATTATCTGAAGTTTCAGTTTCCTCGGTTTCAGTTACCAAAATTATTAAATAATAACTAATTTCAGTAGTCCAAAATTATTAAGTGAAAAATTCCAGAAGTAAGCAATTCATAGATTTTAAATTGGTCACCTTTCTGAGTAGCATAACGAGATCTCAGCCGTCCTACTCTCTCTTGCCCTGGACGTGAATCATCTCTGTCCAGCATGTCCACACTGTTTGTGTTACCTGCCTGTTAGTCACTTAGCCACCATCTCGGTTATCAGATCAGTTGTCAGGTGTGGCAGGGTTTGTGTTCACATAATCCTTATTTTACCTGTTAGTGATCCTCAAATGCAAGAGTAGCCAAAGAAAGGCCGAAAAGTGCTTCCTTTAAGTGAAAAGGTGAAAGTTCTCAACTTAACAAGGAAAGAAAAAAGTATTTTGTTCATATATAGGGTTTGGTACTTTCAGGCATCCTTGCGGGGCTTGGAATGTCTGACCCTTGGAGAAAGGGGACTACTGTATACAGTTTAGGAATTACCCATGGGACTGTGTTTTGGTTCATTGTAAAAGAAGATGACAGATTAGGCACTTAAAAAAAAGTCCTTAATGACAAGATTTGATGAGTTCAACAGTGCCCAGAGAATGAAACTTAAAGTGATTTTCAGGGACCCTGTAAATAAAAGTAACCCATCATAAGTGATGGAACCCCAAATGCCTAGCTGTTTGAAAACAGGCATTTGTTTGGAAAGCAGTAACATCTGAACATGTTATCTGAGGCTGGCACTTTAAATGAGCCAGTGTTTCTGTTATTTACAGTGAAAGATGTGAAGCCCCTGAGCAGCTGGCTAAAACTGGGTGTAGAGAGGGAGAAAGCAGTGTGTTATTCTCATTAACACCATTGCAGTTCCAGGGTAAATATGTCAGGAAGGCTTTCTTATGTTAGCATATTATCTTTTTTTTTTAGGGGAAGAAACTAGTCTGGGGTTTGGTGGCACTTGTGTATGAAAATGAGAAACATGGGCACAGTCTTGGCTAGGGTGTTTTGTGAAGTCAGCACAGTGTCATGGCTGTAGATGGACCTGGGTTTAAAAGCTGTGTGACTGTGATAAAGTTACAGAACTGCTCTTAGTGTTTTAGTTCTCTTAGCTGTAAAATCAGAATGCTACCAGTTACCTTTCAGTAGTGTTTTGAAGATTAGATTTGTTAAAGAAAATGTGAATAAATACGTGACACATTTCGGGCAGAACACTATAGGATGCAAAGAAGTTTTTAAAAATCCCACTCTTATAACAGCAGATTCCAATAGCTGCTGCTGTGACTACTGTTTCTGTTAAGTTTAAAGATATTTTGTTTTTCAGTTCCTGTATTCAAAGAATTGTACAGTCCAAAAAGCTGTGCTACAGTATAAAATGTAGTGACTGCCGTAAAAGGTTCAGCATACTTTTTGGCACCTTTGGAGAGGGAGAAATTACTTCAGACTAGAAGAGTTGAGGAAGGCTTCTTAGAAATGGTGACATTTGCCTTGGGCCTTTAAGATGAAAGAATTTTTTTTTTTTTTAAAGAAATGCCACAATCCAGATAATACTACCTTTGAGACTGCCTTCAAAATACATAAAGTGAAAATATTGAATTGACTCGACTATGATTTGGAAGACTGATAGACGGATACCCTTGTCTTAATCCTTAAAATTGGTATAACGTAGGCAGAGGCCATCCATTTCTTTCTTTCTCTTTTTTGACATTGGATACATTTTTATTGAACCTTTTAGTTTACAACATGAGGTAAAAAGCAAATCAGTTCTCTTCAAGTGATATTTTGCACAGCTGTAGTAAAATATTTTAAATTTCAAGGGTTTATAATGAATTGCATTTCTTAAAAGTTGAGGGATCGAGTAAACAAGTTTTAACTTGAATTTTCCAGTTGACTCTTCGCTTAACAATAGTAACCAGCTCTAATTAGATACATAAGTTTCTTCAGGGCCATGTTTTATTGTTGATGATGTCTTTACTATTTTAGTCAATATCCACTAATTCCACTTCAAAAATAAGTTTTACATTTGGTGGAATTTTGAGGCCATCCATTTCTTTCTCAGCTCTTGTCTTCATACTCCCAGAGAACCTGTTTCAGAAGGTAAGAGGCCTACCTACTGCTTGGTTTCACTGCGACCAAAGAAAAGAGAACCAATTAGGAGAATTCTGTGTAATGCTCAGTGCTGTTTAATTTGACCTGCTCTCTTTAAATTATTGTATTACCACTAGGAGGTAAGTCCAACAAACTCAGTGCTCCTTTGAATTAGCAATAATGAGAGCTATCAGTTGTTGAGTACCTACTAGATGCTAGATACCCCTCTAGAAGGCTTGTGTATGTTACCTCATTTTATCCTGAAAACCATCCTATGAGATAGGTTTTATTTTCCCTATTTTACAGATGAGGTTTGGAGAGAGTAACCAGCCCAAAGTCATATATAACTAGTGGCTCAGGGAATCCTTGTCTTTTGACTGAACTTGCCTCTCCATTCATCAAGCTGTATTGATTTTTTTAAAATGTGATAAATACCAAATGAGTACCAACTTTAAAAAAAGAAAAAGGGAAATTTCCTGCCATTATTAATTATTATTATTCAGAAAATTAAATGTTATTCAAATATGTTATAGGTATATAGTGGTGATATCCTACCTTTTTGCAGTGTTTTCTTATTTGATTTTGGGATACTGGTTCTTCCTTTTAAGTTTTCCATGGCATATACTTATTGAAGATAAATTGAAATTAATACCTCTTTATGATTGGGGACCTTGCCAAACCAGAGTGGAAATCAATCCTGACTTACATAGGAAGCGTGTGGCTTTGATCACTGGGAGAAGGGAAATAAGGAGGTGAGCCCCGTGATTACCCTGATTTTTTGTCTAGATGTGTGTTCTAACCATGGAGCAAGGCCGGGGCAGGGGAAATCCCAAGCAGAACAGATTTGTCTTACTGAACTGAAGAGACAAATTGCGTTAATAGTTCAAGGGAGGCTGAGGCAACTGGAAGCTGTGGGGTGCAGTTCTGGAAAAGAGGAAGAATACTGTTCTAGAAATCTTCTTAGGGTCTCCTTGAGGCTTGACTGATCACCCATATGCCTGGGGTCAGATTACAGGAGGTTGGAAAAGAGTGACCAGGAGTTTATGAGCTAACTGATTCCCAATGCAAGGAGGTGTTCTAATTCCTATCAACCAGAGTAGAGAGCCTGTGTTGCTCACTCTGCAGCAGAGATCCAGTAGAGGACATCCGGTATAGATCACTGAAGGGCCACATCTGTACCGGGGCTAAAGAGCCAAGAGAGTAAAAGCTGCTCAAGATCCACCCTGCTGCTGCTGCTGCTGCTGCTAAGGCGCTTCAGTCGTGTCCGACTCTGTACAACCCCATAGACGGCAGCCCACCAGGCTCCTCCGTCCCTGGGATTCTCCAGGCAAGAACACTGGAGTGGGTTGCCATTTCCTTCTCCAGTGCATGAAAGTGAAAAGTGAAAGTGAAGTCGTTCAGTCGTGTCCGACTCTTAGCGACCCCATGGACTGCAGCCCACCAGGCTCCTCCGTCCATGGGATTTTCCAGGCAAGAGTACTGGAGTGGGTTGCCACTGCCTTCTCCGCAAGATCCACTTTAACAAAGCTTAAAAAGAAACCTCAGGTGTACCAAATTGAACCAGAAGTCACTTAACTGCCAACCAAAACAAAGCCTCACACTCTTGAAACCAAGACAACAACGTTAGGAACTCAGCATCATAAAATCACAATGTCCAATGTCCAGTCAAAAGTTACCAGGAAAATGTGGCCCATAATTAGGGGAAAAATCAGTTTGTAGAAACACTCAAAAATGACAGAGGTGATAGAATTACCAGACAAAGATATTAAAACAGCTGTTACAATTATGTTCAAATATATAGAGGAAAGGGTTTCCCAGGTAGCACTTGTGGTAAACCCGCCCTGCCAGTGCAGGAGACTTAAGAGACACCGGTTTGATCCATAGGTGGGGAAGATCCCCTGGAGAAGGAAGTGGCACCCCACTCTATTATTCTTGCCTGGAGAATTCTGTGGACAGAGGAGCCTGGCAGGCTATAGTCCATAGGGTTGCAAAGAGTTGGACACGACTGAAGCAACTTAGCACATATAAAAGAAAATATGAACATGTTAATTAGCAGGTAAACATTTTAGCCTTGCAATTAAATAGTGGAATTTGGTTTCAGTCTGTCTTATTTTTTATCCTCTTTCTTCTCATGCTGTTGATGATTTGGTAAAATTTGAATATTATCTTGTAAGTGTAAGTTACCAAATCATATCATTTTCTTTTTTCTTTTTTTTTTCATATCATTTTAGAATTGGAAAGAACTTTTAAAGATCATCTTATTCACCCTCTCATATTATAGAAAAAGAAATATTATGTTTCATTAATTCTGAGGTGTACATTTTCCCCATATTTTAACATCTCTGGAATAATCATGCATCTTAGATTTCATGAAATACCGTAAAAACCCATTAGAGTTGTGACTTTTCCGTAAATATTTATGGTAGAATTCAAGCTTTCTACTTATATTACCCCCACCTAGAAAACTTCCCTTCTTTATTCTTTAAATCCAAATCCTGCCCAGTTCCGGTCTTTATTCCAGGAATTCTGTTCAGTTGAAAGTGATCTTTTCATCCTTTCTTTTGTCATAATTGACTACATTATTTGTTTGATAACTTCTGTTTATTATGTTACTTACCTGTGTTTTATCTGTCTCCTCAGATTATAAGCGCTTGGAGTCATGGGAAGAATTTTCTATTTGTATCATCTAGTGGCTACTTGATAAATATTCATTGATTGATATGGGTGCTATAATTAGTAGTTAACCACTAATGCAACCCAAAACTTATTAAAAGAGTTGTTTACCGGTTAAGAGAACCACATATTTAACTGTATGCCAGAACTAAGCGCTAGATGGATGCAGAATGAGTACTTCTGTCGCTGCTGCTGCTGCAGTCATTCCTACTATTACTGTAATTACTCTGTGCCAGGTACTATGTGAAGTATTTTATACATGCATTATTTCATTTTTATGCACAACAAGCTTAAAAACTAAGGATCATTTTACTGATTTTCACAGGTTAGGAAACAGATGGGGAGAGTACTGCTTGCCAAGGTCCCAGAACTGGTTTGGCAGTAGTGGGTTGAAATCCACACCTCTTTCTCTAATGTCCATGCTCTTGCTGCTCTACACCACTGCTTATTAGGTCTTCTGAGGGCTTTGGTGACCTAGTAAACTGAGGATAGAAAGAAAAGAAATGGACACTTCCTTTTCCCTCTGTTCAGGGGCTTTTCCTTACAAAGCCCATGTTTTGAGTGGTGGATAGGCCTTGTGAGAGGAAGATGTACGGCTGCCCTTTGCTGCTCTTAGTTGCTGGCAGCTTGGCCGTTAGTGACTAATGAGTGTGTGACACTTTTTCAGCAATGAATTCTTGTTACAGCTGGCAGAATGGAATAGTTGATATGAAATTTCATGGCAGTTTGCTTCATAATTCCACTCCCTGGTGTATAGATGTAGTTGTGATTGCTAGGTCTCTGTCCTCACTTAAGTTGGTGTATTAGCAGTCACATCCAGGACGACTGCTCTGTCTGCTCCATGGTGTGTTTGTGTATTGCCTTGAGCTGGCAGCAAAACATTTTGCTGAATTTCCTTTTTTGTTGTTACTTTGTAACCTTTTAAACCCTGGCCTTTCTCATTTGTGTAGAACTGGCTTCTTTTTTGGCCTTTTCATCCCAGAGAGGGAGTAGTTACTACAGAGGGATGCTTGAAATATGAAGAGAAGCATCATAGAGATTAAAATGCATGGCTAGAGGGGGGTACTCTTTCTACCCCCTTCTGATGTCTATGTCAGAAGCTTCTCTCTCTCCTTTATACTTTAATAAAACTTTATTACACAAAAGCTCTGAGCGATCAAGCCTCATCTCTGGCCCCAGATTGAATTCTTCTCCGGAGGCCAAGAATCCCGGCGTCTTTTCGAGGTTCAGCAACAACCTTTCATTAGTTCTAGAAGGCCTTGTAGATCTTCATAGAACTGTTCAACTTCAGCTGCTTCAGCGTTACTGCTCAGGGCATAGACTTGGATTACCGTGATATTGAATGGTTTGCCTTGGAAATGAACAGAGATCATTCTGTCAGTTTTGAGATTGCATCCAAGTACTGCATTTTGGACTCTTTTGTTGACTGTGATGGCTACTCCATTTCTTCTAAGGGATTCCTGCCCACAGGAGTAGATATAATGGTCATCTGAGTTAAATTCACCCATTCCAGTCCATCTTAGTTTGCTGATTCCTAGAATGTTGATCTTCACTCTTGTCTTCTCCTGTTTGACCACTTCCAATTTGCCTTGATTCATGGAGCTAACATTCCAGGTTCCTGTGCAATGTTCCTCTTTACAGCATTGAACCTTGCTTCTATCACCAGTCCCATCCTCAACTGGGTGGTGTTTTTGCTTTGGCTCTATCCCTTCACTCTGTCTGGAGTTATTTCTCCACTGATCTCCAGTAGCACATTGGGCACCTACTGACCTGGAGAGTTCATCTTTCAGTGTCCTATCTTTTTGCCTTTTCTTACTGTTCATGGGGTTCTCAAGGCAAGAATACTGAAGTGGTTTGCCATTCCCTTCTCCAGTGGACCACGTTTTGTCAGACCTCTCCACCATGACCCGACCGTCTTGGGTGGCCCCACACGGCATGGCTTAGTTTCATTGAGTTAGACAAGGCTGTGGTCCTGTGATCAGACTGGCTAGTTGTCTGTGATTATGGTTTCAGTCTGTCTGCCCTCCGATGCCCTCTCTCAGTGCCTACCGTCTTACTTGGGTTTCTCTTACTTAGACGTGGGGTATCTCTTCACGGCTGCTCCAGCAAAGCATGAAGGTCCCATCACTTCATGGCAGATAGATGGGGAAACAGTGGGAAAAGTGGCTGACTTTATTTTTATGGGCTCCAAAATAACTGCAGATGGTGATTGCAGCCATGAAATTAAAAGATGCTTACTCCTTGGAAGGAAAGTTATGACCAACCTAGACAGCATATAAAAAGAAAAAAAAAGAAAAAAAATGCATGGCTAGAGAGCTAGCAGGATGATGAGACTTAACTCAGTGCCTAATGTACGATTCCTCCTGATTATCTTCTTCCTCATTTTCAAACTTGCTTCGTTGTCTCATCCACCAGTAGGTGCTCCAATGTCTCGTCTGCAGGGAGATTAACCAAGTGCAGTAGACTACTGTTTGCAGGAACCAGGAAAGAAAGGTTACAGCCTAGCTCCATTTTCTCTATCCCTGGGTAATATAGTAAACTGGGAATTAGACATTCTCCCATAAAAAACAACTTTGTGTTCCTATATGGTAGCACATGTCCAGGTTAGGCTTCCTCCTAGGTATTCAAGCCCAGGTACTTGGAGAGGAATGCCTTTTGTATCTATCCTCATCTCAGTTTTTTGGCCACCACCAACTGGAGATCACTCATTTCTGTCGTTGCCTGTAAATAAAGAAAACTTTTTAAAAAAGATAATACTTTATTAGGGCTTGTGTGAGTTATTGACACATTTCTAATAATCTTGTGCAGTCATTTGTTGAGATTTTGGCTTTTTTTTTTTTTGAGGTTTTGCCTTTTTTTTTAAATTTTTTTTGTTGTTGAAGGATAATTGCTTTACAGAATTTTGTTGTTTTCTGTCAAACCTCAACATGAGTCAGCCATGAAAGAAAGTGAAAGTGAACTCGCCCAGTCGTGTCCAACTCTTTGTGACCCCATGGACTGTAGCCTACCAGTCTCCTCTGTCCGTGGGATTTTCCAGGCAAGAATACTGGAGTGGGTTCCTTCTCCAGGGGATCTTCCCGACCCAGGGATCGAACCCGGATCTCCTGCATTGTAGGCAGATGCTTTACCATCTGAGCCATCAAGGAAGTCCATATCAGCCATAGGTATACGTATATCCCGTCCCTGTTGAACCTGCCTCCCATCTCCCTCCCCATTCCACCCCTCTAGGTTGATACAGAGTCCCTGTTTGAGATCCCTGGGCCATACAGCAAATCCCCATTGGCTGTCTGTTTCACATGTGGTAATGTAAGTTTCCGTGTTACTCTTTCCATACATCTCACCCTTTCCTCCCCTCTCCCCGTGTCCATAAGTCTGTTCTCTGTTTCTTCATTGCTGCCCTATAAGTAAGTTCTTCAGTACCATTTTTCTAGATTCCGTATATATGTTTTAGAATATGATATTTATCTTTCTCTTTCTGACTCTTTCTGACTTTCTCTCTTTCTGACTCACTTCACTCTGTATAATAGGTTCTAGGTTCATCCACCTCATCAGAACTAACTCAAATGCATTCCTTTTTATGGCTGAGGAACATTCCTTTGTGTATGTGTACCACAACTTCTTTATCCATTCATCTGTTGATGGACATCTAGGTTGCTTCCATGTTCTAACTATTGTAAATAGTGCTGCAATGAACAACGGGATGCATGTGTCTCTTTCATTTTTGGTTTCCTCAGGGTATATGCCTAGGAGTGGGATGGCTGGGTCATATGGTAGTTTTATTCCTAAAAAAAATATGGAGCACTTCATGAATTTGCATGTCATCTTTGCACAGGGTCCATGCTAATCTTCTCTGTATCGTTCCAATTTTAGTATATGTGCTGCTGAAATGAGCACAAGGTTTTGTTGTGTGAGGTTTTTTTGTCCCAGAGCAGTTGAGTTGTTTTTCATGTTAAACTCCTGTGTGAATTTAATGCTCAGTTGATGACTATAGCTGAAAGAAATCTGGTACTTGAGTACCCACGAATGGTAGGAATAAGGTTTCCTCACTTATTCATAATGGTGCCAGTGGTAAAGAACCCGTCTGCCAATGCAGGATACAGAAGAGATGTGGGTTCAATCCCTGGGTCGGAAAGATCCCCTGGAGAAGGGCATGGCAACCCACTGCAGTATTCTTGCTTGGAGAATTCCATGGACAGAGGAGCGTGATGGGCTACAGTCCATAGGGTCACAGAGTCAAACATGACTGAAGCAACTTAGCATGCATGCAATCAGAGTAAAAGTAAGCGCCCATTTCTTTTTTCCAGTTTTATTGAGATATAATTGTCATGCAGCACTGTATATGTGTAAGGTATGCAGTGTAATGATTTTACTTAACATCCATCATTTCATATAGATAACAAAACTAAAGAAATAGAAAAAAAGTTTGTGTGTTTGTTGAAAACTCTTAGGATTTACACTCTTAACAATTTTTGTATATAACATACATCAGTGTTAATTATATTTATCATGTTGTGCATTATATCCCTGGTACTTATTTATATTATAACTGGAAGTTTATACCTTTTGACTGCCTTCATCCAATTCCCCTCCCCCTGTGTCTGGTAGCTATAAAATTGATCTCTTTTTCAATGAGTTTATTTTTGAAGTATAATTGACCTGCAACTCTGTGTTAGTTCCTATTATACAGTATATGATTTGGTGTTTTGAAACATTTCAAAATGATCACCAGGATAAGTCTAGTTAAGATATGTTACACTACAAATATATAACATAGTTACTGACTGTATTTCCCATACTGTACATTTCATACCCCTGACTTGTTTATTTTGCAACTGGAAGTTTATACCTCTTAATCTCCTTCACCTATTTCTTTCTTTCCCCGTGTCCTCTGGCAACCACCTGTTTGTTCTCTGTATCTGTAATTCTGTTTCTGTTACTTTTTTTTTAAATGGCCCTGCCATACAGTTTGCTGCTTAAGGCATCTCAGTTCCCCAGCCAGCTGTTGAATCCCAGTCTTCCCAGGTGGCCCAGTGGTGAAGAATCCGCCTGCCAGTGCAGGAGACGCTAAAGACTCGAGTTCGATTGCTGGGTTGGGAAGATCCCCTGGAGTAGGAAATGGCAACCCCCTCCAGTGTTCTTGCCTGGAAAATTCCATGGACAGAGGAGTCTGGCAGGCTGCAGTCGATGGGATTGCAAACAGACGTGACTGAGCACACGCGCGCACACACACGGCAGTTCTGAAAGCACCGAGTCCTAACCCCTAGGCCACCAGGGAGCCCATTTCTGTTATATTTGTTCGTTTCTTTTTTAGATTCCATATATAAGTGAAATCATACAGCATTTGTCTTTCTCTGTCTGACTTATGCACTTAGCATAGTACCCTCTAGGTCCATCCATGTTGTTGGAAATGGCAAGGTTTCATTCTTTTGTGGGGGGGTAATTTCACTGTCGTGGGTTTACAGTGTTGTATTAGTTTCTGCTGTACCGGACAGTGAATCATTTACACATACACACATATCCACTCTATTTTTTAAATTTTCTAAAATGTTTATTTACTTGGCTGCTTTGGGTCTTAGCTGAGGTATGTGGTGTGTTTGATCTGTAGTTGCGACGTGTGAGATTTGTGGTTGTGACATGCAAACTCTTAGTTGCACCATGTGGGATGTAGTTCCCTGACCAGGGATTGATCGGGGGCCTCCTGCATTGGGAGCCTGAGTCTTAGCCATTGGACTACCAGGGGAGTCCCTGTCCACTCTTTTTTTAGATTCTGTTCCCTATAGATTATTACAAAGTATTGAGTAGAGTTCCCTGTGCTATACAGTAGATTCTTATTAGTTTCCTGTATGATATATAGTAGTGTGTATATATCAGTCCCAAAGGTTTTCATTCCTTTTTTATGGATGAGTAATATTCCAGTATGTATATGCGTATGTATATATACCATGCCTTCTTTATCTAGTCATCTGTTGATTGGCACTTGGGTTGCTTCCATGTCTTGGCTATTGTAAATAATGCTGCAGTGAACATAGAGGTGCAGGTATCTTTTCAAGTTAGTGTTTTTGTTTTCTTTGAATAAATATCCAGGAGTGTAATTGCTGGATCAAAAGTAAGACCTTTTAGATGGATAGTTTGGCATATTTCAGACCATTCCATTTTGATGAATTAAGTTTTGCTAGAAATTGGAATTAAGACTGGGAGAGTAAAATGAACTTTGTGTCTGTTATTAAAGTTATCAGTGATAGCCATGCAGACCCTGTGTAATTTAAGTGGATTCATAACTGGGAACTTAGGCTAAGATGCAGATACAGGAAATATTTTATGTGAATAAATCTTCTCTTTGGAGCTAGGAATATTTTGTAAACAAAATCTCAGTTTCATATAGCACCTCTCAAGCATTTTTTTAGTGCAGCTCACAGCTGAACTGGAAAGATGAATTGAAAATTTTTCCCCAGTTGCTAGTCATCGTTAGGCTAAGAACTAGAACCCAACTCACAGTTTTAAGTGGTTTCCAATGCACAATTTTAAGTGTATTTTCTTTTGGACAACCAGATGGATCTTACTTAGAAAGAGAGCTTAATTTTGGCCATTTAAAAAGCAGTTTTTTATTTCTCCTTTGCAAATAAATTCATCTTTACCATTTTTCTAGATTCTACATATATGTGTTAATATATGATATTTGATTTTCTCTTTCTGAGTTACTTCCCTCTGTATGTCAGTCTCTAGGTCCATCCACATCTCTGCAAATGGCACAATTTCATTCCTTTTTATGGCTGAGTAATAATAGTCCACTGTATATATTTACAACATCTTCTTTCCCCATTCCTCTGTTGATGGACATTTAGGTGGCTTCCATGTCCTAGCTGTTGTAAATAGTGCTGCAGTGGACATTGGGGGGGTGCATGTATCTTTTTGAATTATGGTTTTCTCCAGGTATTGCACAGATGTGGAGAACATACATATGGCTACCAAGGGGGGAGGGTGGGGTTGGGGATGGATTGGGATAGGCATATATACGCTACTATGTATAAAATAGATAAACTAATGAGAACCAACTATTAGCACAGGGAATTCTACTCAATACTCTGTGGTGAATTTCTAAGGAAATCCAGGGAAGAGCGGGGTATATGTATACGTGTAACTGATTTACTTTGCGGTCCAGCAGAAGCTAACACAACATTGTAAAGCAGCTATACAGTAGTAATCAAAACAAAACAAACCCCAAAACAAAAACCAACCAAAAAAGGCAGTTTTCTATGGAATAGTTGATACTAGAAGAAACCAGTTTTGCAGGTCAAAGTTAGCCCCCAATTTTAGCTTTAAGAATAAAGCTGTGATTAGAGCCTGAAGAGTAGTAGAAGAAAAAAGGTGGTATTGCCCCTAAAAGATAATAGAAAGTTATGAAATTGCCAGATGTGAGTGGTCCCTGATAGATGTGCAGTATGTTCAAAGAGTAAGATACTGAAGTTTAGAAGTCCTGTTCCCCTGGACTACTTTCCCAAAACCAAATTAGGACAAGAAGGTACTTTACATTTATTGAAGGTAAGTCCATAGCTGGTGTCATTCATTTATGAAATTGGTAATTTCTCCTGGTTTTAGATCACAAGTAAGCTTTTTTTCTTGGTTCTCCCAGTCAGATACTTTCTTTGTCCACTCTTGGAGTTCCATTTATCTTGCTAGCTTTTTTGAACATTGCTCTGGTGACCTAAACTGATTTGTCAGTAATTTCTTGTGTTTGGAGAGAGTCTGGTTATATTTGTAGCTTCAGCCCCACCCTGTATTTCAACAGGAAGTGGGTAGGTGCCTAAGTCTATAAAGAGACATTTCTCCTTGTGATTGTTGCATGATAGTGAGGAACTGCTATATGCAACAGTAAATTTATACTTTAAATATTTTGATGGACCAACTTAGATTACAGTAAACCTGAGTGTTGTGTTTTATTGTGAAATCAAGTGATTGTTTGACTTTTCAATTGAGATTCTTGAACCACTGTGGAATGCATATTCTTTATCATAAAGAAATTTATAAAAAAAAAAAAAAAAGGAAATTTATCTCCTGAAAGAGGAAACTAGTCTACAAAGCAAGGCACTTCTCATATGCCCCTATCCAAAGTGCTGTTAACTATAGAACAGTGGGAAATGCTGAAGTGAAAAGCAGAAGTCCTAATTGCCACACATACAATATCCCCACATGTTCTCATCCCATGCTACTGCTGATCAGCATTTTGAGGGTATGTTTCAAAGAGGAACTGCCTTGAGAAGCATTTCTGTTGTTATAATTATTGCTGTAGCTCAGATACACTTGCTTTGGGATGTGACCATAGAAATCTGCAGGTGTTATCAGTGACCATGGCTCTAAATGAAGCATTGTTTATTTATTTATAATAAACAGCTAGTAATACATGTCATTGCCAGAATGAGCAGTCATCTGTTTTTTGTCCTGCTGTTAATAGGAATTCAGAATGTAGGGTACAGATGAGTGCATCTTCCCCCTCACATGCAGTCTTCCTTTATTACCTTCTTCCAGCTTCCAAATCTGTCCCTCTCAACCTACTTCACTCCACTCCTTCTGCAGTCTGTCGGGAGCAGAGTTGAGAGTTCAGAGTGTAGGGTACATGTCAGAGTCTCCTTTTGCCTTAAGATTGACCAAATGTGATATATAAATATCCCATGATAACTTCAAATACATAGACTTATAGACTCTTACTCTTGTGAAGGGACCTCAAAGAACACCTCATCCAGTTTCCAGTTCAAAGCATGAATCCCATCATGGTACTGGCAGTCCAGACTGGTCAGTGTACTACTCCAAGCCATGGCTCGGAGGGATGGTTGAAGTCTTTGATTTATTCTGACTCATTCTCAAGTTCCTTAATCTGAAAATAGCTAGGGGTGAAGATGGGGGTTGCTGCTGAGTCTGACTGGATGTCTTTAACTGTCCCCCCCGCCCCAAACAAAAGTCCTTTTCTTTTTTAACATCTTTGGGTAGCCACCCCCAGATTGGCTTGGGAGGCTCCCAGAGTGTAATTAACTTAACCCCAGGGCACTGTCTGGAATGTCCTTTTTACCATTCTAGATCTATAGAAGAGTTTGATTTGTGGACGCGATCCACCCATCTCTATAGTCCCTAGACCTCCCCTGGCCTTATGTTCAAAATGCAAGTGACTGTTGGCCAATTGGAGGTTATGGCAGCTTTCAGTTCAGTTTAGTTGCTCAGTCGTGTCCAACTCTGCGACCCCATGGACTGCAGGACGCCAGGCCTCCCTGTCCATCACCGACTCCCAGAGTTTACTCAAACTCATGTCCATTGAGTCGGTGATGCCATCCAACCATCTCGTCCTCTGTCGCCCCCTTCTCCTCCAGCCCTCAATCTTTTCCAGCATCAGGGTCTTTTCGATTGAGTCAGTTCTTCGCATCAGGTGGCCAAAGTCCAGCAAATCCAAGAATATTAGAAATTCTTAAAGATCATTTGGCTTAGTCCTTTTATTTTGCAAATGAGGAAACTGAAGCCCAGAGTGAGAATTATATCATCTTTGATTTAGAGGGCATTGTATAAGTCATCCAATCTGACCTCTCCATATCTTCTTACAGTCTAGGAATCTCTCCCCCAACATGTCTAATACCTGGTATCCAGGGGATGATACTAGGGAACTTATCACCTCTGAAGAGAACCCATTCTAATATAGGACAGCTCTAATTAAAAGGAACTAACTTAATTGAAATCTACATCCCTATAACTTTTATCTTCCCAGTGGTTCTAATTTAATTCCTCTCCTATGTAACATCCCTGAAGGTAAGACCTTCTCAAACCCCCAAATTAGCAAATATCACTATAGCATATAATTTTTCTAATCAAAGTAAAATATAACTGAAAGAGAACTTGTACTGATTCTATAAAGACAGGACATTCCACTTTTCATGTGTCCAAAACTACTTTTTCTAGCTAAGAATGACTACTTTCTTGGTTTTCTTCAACTGTCCCTTCATTACTGGCACTAGCATTTAGTTCTTTTCTTAGTTATTTTATTAAAAAAATTTTTTTATAAATGGCAAGATCTCAGTTTCCTGATCAGGGATTGCAACCAGGCCACAGCAGTGACAGCACCAAATCCTAACCACTAGGCAACCAGGGAACTCCCTCATAATATGTTTAATAAAGAAACATACATTTATCACTTTGTACAAAACAATCGGGAGAGCTACAGATAGGGCTGAAGGATTGGACTCACCCTCGCAAACTGTCTGTGGTTTCTCAGTTCTTATTTGCTAGCTGTGGTGGGCCTCTCCATTCTATTGTTTCCTTCTCATCCTGGGAAGAGTTTCCCAACCGGTCTTCTTACCTCCAGTCTTCTGCCCAAATAGAGCTTCCTACTTCTGTTAGAATGATTTGTCTAAAAATGCAGATTTGACCATGTCACTTCCTTAATTTAGTGGTTCCTCAACACCCAGTGCTCCAATTTTCCACTAAATGACTACTCATGATCGAGGAGCTTTTCTCAACTGAATTCCCATGAGAACATTAAGCCCTAATGCCATTAGGCATCCATTGTCTATAATGCATTAGCTTCTCTCCAGTGCATCTGGAGTGGTGCTAGTTGTTTTACACTCTTGATGAGAATGGAGAAAACAGTCACTCTAATCCTTTTCTCTGTTCTGTGGTTCAGATGAGGAACCCATTGTAAAAGAGTAGAGGAGAGAGAATGTATGTTCTTCAAGAGATCCAGCAGCATGGCTGGGAGCAGTCTCCAGAAAAAGAACTCACAAATTTCATTGACGTCTAGGGTTTCATCTTTAAATTTATGTGAATACTGCGTTCTACTACGTAATATGTCCATTGTTAAAAGTGTTTCAAAATATTTGTCAGTGAATAAAATTGACTTTACAGGAGGATTTGCCTCAGGTCTGTTGAACTAAAAATAACTACCTTTTTTTCTTAGCCCTGTAGTGGACATTTTATATATGTTACATTATTTAATGTCTCTAGGAAAATTGCCCAAGATCACACAGCTAGTAAGGTGTCAAGACTCAGGGCACTAACCCAAGTATGTCTCAACTCCACAACTTAAAGCTGAGTTGAGTCAAGAGCCTTGGAAGTCTTTGCCTCATTTCCAAGTTTATGTTCACTGGAATGTAGGATTTCTTTCTTGGTAAAGTTAGTATTTTGGTTCAGATTGTGCATAATTCCATACTTTTGCAGAAAAATGAGCAGTGATGTGGGTAATTCCATTTAATAGGGAATCTTATCTTTCTTTGGTGACTCTGAAACATGTAAAACGACTTTTTTTTTAGTAGGAGATTCACTTTTCTATTTCTTTTTTCTTGATGGATATTGAATACTGAAATTTTTTGATTACTCTAGCTCGATGTGGGAGCTGGTTTTTTTTGGCAAGACGTAGTTAGCTATCTTGGTATTGAAAACGTGCTCCCCCCACCCCCCCACCTCCGGATGACACAGGGTTGACTCCATTTGTGTCTTCTTACCCAGGGAACTTGGGAAAACATAAATGCTAAAGTACCAAGGTGTTAAGAGTGGCTTCCCCAGCTTCACCCCCATCTGACATTTACCTAGCTATTTGGAATCCAGTCTCCATTAGGTGTCCAGAGAAAATGTCTGGAATGCCCTGTCAGTAGCCATTCGACACAGAATTTCAAGGGCATCTGGCTCCTGTAGCTCCTCTAAGACAAGTTCTGAAATGATTGCTAAGGGTGGGAGCCATAGGGGCTATTTTCAGTCATCTTTGGCTGTACCCTGAATTTCTGGTTCTTCTGGCAAGCTTGAAATTTTGGGAATCTGAGGGCATCCAGAGGATGCAGAGCCCTGTGAGCTTCTTTTATTTGTAACCCCTTGTCTCCTTTTCTGTTCTAAACTCTTTTTCAGTTTGAGTTAGTTACCGAAGCTTGCATGTTAGTACCCAATACCCTTTACATTATGTAAAAGAGGAGAATCGCTAGACTGGAAGGGAAAGTCCAGAGTTTGGATTAGAAAATATGTTGAATCAAAGGGGAAGTTAGCTGAGGAACAGAATGAAAATTATTTCCTTAGACAGTAGACAAATATTCAGGAAACACCTCTGCACCCCAAAGATAGGCACAGCTGCCACACAGTGACTATTAAAGGGAGGTTCAAAGTTATGAGCAAACAGCTGATTCTCTTGGTTCTTGGGCTGTTGCTGTTGGTGACAGGAAATCTTGTTCCCCAAGCTGCTGGCTTCCTGTTTTATTTTTACTCTTAGCAGATCAGAATGTCCATAACAAGGAGCAGTCTGTTCCAAAGGGTTCTACTCCCTCTTTGAGCTGAAGGGCTTTTTTTTCTTTTGGTCAGACAATATGTTGGTTCACTTTTAAGTTCTATAATGTATAGCTTGCTTTAAGCATTTTGTGTTCACAATCAACTTTTTTGGTGATGAACTGGTGTTTTAAGATTCAATGTAAGTAAACCTCTGTGGATTTGTTTTTTTGTGTGTGTTTGTATTTTTTTAAGAGGTGTTTGCAATCTTGGGGACTTGAGTATATTACCTTTATGCTTTACCATTTAATTTGCCATTTTCCTTAGCACAAAAACCTTTAGGCTGCTTTAGATTTCTTTAGTTTCACAAGATAGGTGAACAGTTCCAGTCCGGTGTGCCTTGGCTATATTCATATCCATTTTGTTGGATAAAAAAACCTTCTCCTGTCCTTGTAAAGTTAGGAATTTGGTAATCTAACTCTGAAACAATAGCTCAGCGTGAACCTAAAGTGCTGGGGGATTTCCTAGGGAAAGGGGCTTAGCTTGACAGGATAAGAAACCGTAACTGGAGGGTTTCCGGATCTGCTCCAGACACTTCCTGATGTCTGAAGAGCCTTTTGGGCCAGGTGTGCTGAACCGGATGGGAGAGAGAAAGGGAGCTGTGAGAAGAGGAAGGCTAGGGAGTCTTATAGCACAGTGTGCTTGGCGTCATGTTTGATGTATTGAACATGTAAAATTTTCCTTGGTATTCTTTCATTCTGTCAGTTTTACAGACGGAACTTTAGTAGTCCTAATAGATGCTGACAGTACTTAGTTGCACATAAGAGTCCTCCGTCAGGGAAGAACTGGAGAGGTTACGTCCTGATGTAGATCCGTGGGATCACTTGGCAACGCAATTTCATTGTGGAGACTATCAGATGACAGAAGCTCATTTTTGATTCTTATAATTGATCATCTAAAGTCTGATCTGTTCTAATTGTGGACACCCCCAGGTTAGGATCTATACCTTCCAGGACCTGCTGAATGGGCTGTTTTCTGACCGTGCGTCCCTGCCTCTAGAGACTTTTGTTAGCTGGAGCATACTTGTTATTTTAGGGTTTTTAGGTTTTTATGCTGCCTGTGTACCCTCAGCCAGCAGTCACCAGTTCAGAATTTCTAAACTTATCCAGTAAGGCTCTAATAGCAAACCTGTAAAAGGGGGGTGTGATGGGGGGGGGATGCTTAAAACAGGGGGAAAAAAAAAGAGAGAGATAGAGGGAGAGATTTTTAGAAGCTGTTTAGATCAGAGCAAGACAAAAGGAAAAACGACTCACACACAGCCTTGGTGTGCCTGGAATTTGTGGTTGAGTAATACTTTCCTGTTATTTCTTTTTTAGGTTGTTTTTCATCATTCAGAACATTGCCTGAAGCAGGTCCACCATGCCGTTAGTGACGAGGAACATCGAGCCAAGGCACCTGTGCCGTCAGACGCTGCCTAGCGTTAGAAGCGAGCTGGAATGCATGACCAACATCACCCTGGCAAATGTCATCCGACAGCTGGGCAGCCTGAGTGAGTGCCGCAGAGAGCCTGTGCTTTGCCCTCAGGGGTCGTTGGTGCTCTTTATTTCCTCCCCTTCTCCTCCGTGTTCCTATTTCTCCCCCATCTGCCTTCCCTAGGTAGTGCGAAAATTTATCCCACCCTCACCCCTCCCCAAAGAGAGGCTGCTTTTTATACAGATTCTTCCCCTCAACCCTTTCTTCATCTACCATCACCCTCTAGGTTCCCTCCACCTCCCCCTCCACCTGCTTCAAAAGAAATCTGTGGGAAGGGTGGCAGGAAGGGCTGCAGCAGAAACTGCAGATGGAATGACAGAGCAGAATTCTCTGTGTAAAGTGGGAGGTTCACAGAGCAGTATCTTGGGTTGGGGAATGTGCCTGTAATTGCACAAGCTATTCGGTGTAGCCTGACTTTGTTGACGCCTCAAATGTACCAATAGTCTTTATCTACCCCCCCCCCCCCCCACCTTTCTTCACAAAGAGGAGTAAAGCAAACACGCATTCAGAGAGATTCTGGCTGACTTGTCTACCCTGGTACACATTTAATTGTGCTGCAAGCCCCCAGGTCCAAGTTCAGGGTACAAATTACTTCTGTAGTCTCTGGGGTATTGGGAGTTTTGCAAGCTGTGTGAACACAGTGACACAGATTATAGCTGGAGCCATTCTTCTCTAGGAGGAAGATGGGGGTTAACCTAGTCTATTTTGAAGCTGAGGGAAAGCCAGCTCAACTGTAATTTCTTCTTTTTTTAATTGATAAGAATGAATGAGACTGCCTTGAGTGGGGTACATGCTTGGGTTTGGATTTCATTCTGAATTGAGTGGATTTTGTTTACTTGGAGCCGAGATATGGGAAAGGCAGATGCTTGGATAGGCCCTGCATTTGTCTAGTGCCATTCTAGCTCTCATAAGAACCTCTGTCAAAATGCCATTTTAGTTATCTTCCTTAGCAAAAGAATCTTAGTGTGAATTATTTCAGACATTTAACCCTCCTGTCGCATCACTGCCTTTCATGAAAGCAGTGTAATATCAAGAAAGCGTGCATCCCACCCCCCGATAGTAATAGCCCCTGCCTTGGAATTAGGGGCCTGAGGAGATAGAGGCCTGTGACCAGATGATGTATGGAGTCTGAGATTCCTAAGCCGTCACCCAGCTCAGAGGCCGACTCAGTTGATCCAGGGCTTAGGGAAACCTGGATGGGGCGTCAGGAAAGAAATGAAGCCCTGCCGGTGTCTGTCTCACACAGAGGCACGTTGACAGCAGTCAGCGGCACGACTGACGGGGGAGCACGTGAAGACTGCAGAGAGCCGCACTGCTTCTCAGAAGCGTCGTTCTGCTTCTGTCACCCCGAGAAGGCCAAATGGGTGGGAGTCAGTCACACGCGGGTTCCTTCTCTGTAGGACAAAGGACGTCTAGCTAATGATGCGTCTTCTTCTCTCTCAGCAGGAGTTGTGGTCTCTCTCAGGTGTTTTTCCAGGGTAGTGTTGCTGGATGCCATTGCTTGTGATCTCCCACTTGTGATCAGGTCACTCCTATCTTGAGGAAGCTCATCTGAGGGCCAGGGTTGGCCTGTGCTTATGGAAACAAGATTTTCTCACATTGTAGAACTAGCTGACCATTTATTCATCCAGTAAACATGTATTGAACATATTTTATGTGCCAGATGCTGAGAGGATACAGCAATAATAAGAAGTAGTCTCTGCCTTCTAGGAGCTCATAATCTACCAGAGGAGAAAGAAAGAAATAAGGGGAGAATGAGAGAGGGTGAGAAGAGATCTCATATTTGTTGATTGTCTACTTTATGCCAGGTTTTAATAGGATCTTGACATATAGACTATCTAATTTAATCTTTTTAATAATCCTTTGAGGTTAGATGCTGGCATTCCTGTTTTTCAGGTGAAGAAACGAAGGCTCAAAAAAGTAAGGTAACTTGCCTGCAGACTCAGTAGCCAGTGAGAGGCAAAGTTGGACTTCCTAAGAATCTCTAAGCTTGTCCCCGGCTCCCTGTCTCCCCCACGACTTCCCCGTGTTGGAGCTTTGCTGTGCCGTGCTAAGTCTATTCAGTCATGTCTGACTCTGCGACCCTGTGCACTGTAGCCTGCCAGGCTCCTCTGTCCCAGGGATTCTCCGGGCAGGAACTGGAGTGGGTTGCTGTGCCCTTCTCCAAGGGATCTGCCCGACACAGGGATCTAAACCACATCTCCTGCAGCTCCTGCATTGTAGGCAGATTCTTTACCGCTGAGCCACCAGGGCAGCCCAATTGAACACTCGCTAGACGATTCTTAGCCCACCTCTGGCCTCCCTTTCTCTGATCAATCCCTTTAAATCCGTAAACCTAAAAGTTGTGTAAAATCTTTTAAAAATCTTAAACTTACATACTCTCGCCAGAGTGGTCTGCCCAAAACTAAAATCTGACTTCTTACTTCATGATTCTGAATTGTTTGAATTTTTAAAAGTTAACTCTGTGTTAACTTTTGCAATTTAAAAAATGTTTTTAAAATAAGAGCATAAATGTTAGCTATGTCTTTTATGTCCCGTCTTCCTCACTATGGAATTATTTAATTTTAAATTCCTTCGCTTGTCATTCAAGACTTTAAGACCTACCTTTCTTTTCAGCCTCATTTTCTGCAATCCATCTTCTCCCATTTTACAATCTTTTTAAGAGATTCTTTTGAAATTAAAAAAAAAGGAAAAAAGAAGGGGGGAGAGGAAGAAGGAAGAATAGATGAATTGCCAACTACTCATAGCTTCTGAGACAGACCATATACTCTTCATACTTTCGCACGGTGCCTTTGTTGTTCCCACTGCTAGAGAGCCCTTGCCATCTTTGTAGCAGATTTTTGAGATCCTATTACTTGCTTGTATTATTACCTGCCACATTATATTGAAAATTATCTGTATCTACTATACTAAACTAAAAGTTTTTTGAAGGCAGGAATCATGTGTTGTTTTCTTGAACCCCAGTGTCTATCTTGTATAGTACCCGGCACCCAGTAGGAGCTCAGTAAATATTTGTTAAATGATTCGTGCTTCTATTCTTTCTACCCTTCCATGCTGTTGGTGCACAGAGAATACAGGGAAAGAAGGAATATTTCCTATGGGGAGTGGGAACATAGCAGGAATAGGGAGAGTCAAGAAAAGCTTCATAGAAGAGGTTACATATGAACCGAACCTTGAAAGATGACTAGGATTACATCCAGCAGAGAGGGGTGCAGGAATGGGCTCCTGTGTACTTCAGGCTCATGACCTTGACCTCGTGTATTATATACTCTAGCTGGAAGTGCTTGGTCTAGTAGGGAAAGTCTGATTATGGAATGCATGAAGCACAAAACTAAAAATTTCACAGCCGTGGATTGCTCCCTGATAGCATATCCAGAATTCTTATTTTCCCTCAGGGCAGTGAGATTGGCGTTTCACATATTAGGTTGCCATGTCTTAGAAAATGTGGGCCCAGCCAGCCAACCAGTGCTTCTGAATCGGTATTCTGACCACCTAGGAGAATGGAACCTCCTCTTGGGTCATTACAAAGATTTGTTTTTCGTTTGAAAAATTCTACTGCTAAGGTATCTTTTGCAGAATGAGATAGATGTCTATTACAAATGTCCTGATTTGATAGTGGATCTGTCTTGGTAATCTGAATGAGTGAAATTTAACTCTGAACAAGATATTTAAGCATCACACTCCTGTTTTCAGAGGTTGGAGTACTTTGTAGTACTTATAGAGCAGGGCTATCACATTACCAACTGGAATTATATTTTAAATTGGAAGATCCCCTGGAGAAGGGAATGGCTACACGCTCCAGTATTCTGGACTGGAGAATTCCAGGGACTGTGTAGTTTATGGGGTTGCAAAGAGTCGGACACAACTTGAGCGAATTTCACTTTCATTTTCAAGCATAAGTCTTAAGATACTGAGATATTGAGACTCTTAAAAGTCATCAGTATAAGGAAGAATCTCATTATATAACTGTTTACATTTTGGGCTCATTTAGTCCTATGACAACTTGGTGCGATAGATACAGTTGTCCCCACTTCACAGATGATGAAACTGAGGCTGAGAGTTTGACTTGGTGAAGAGTCAGTAAGACAAGTATAAAGAGAAAGAACTGAGACTTAAATTCAGACTTCCTGGTTTGACGACTACTGCTTCTTCCATGTATTATCTTGAGTTCTAAGTATGCTTAAGTCCTGACCTAACTTGACAATGGGGAAGCCTTTACGCCCCTCACTGCCCCTTCAAGTAGCCTTCTCAGTGTCACCATTTTTGTGTGGTGGAGTTCTCTCTGTGATTTTTATCTTAACTCGCTGAGCTCTGCTCCCGCTGTCACCGCGCCTGTCCTGAGGAGCATGGCAGGTCCCGGGCACTCCCTTTCCGTGATCTAAGGGGGAGTTGACTTGGGGTTTTCTTTTCCTCCAGAACAGTTGGTTGGTTAACAGATACTTTTGAGCCCGGTTTATTTTCCATACTGATGTTGTGTGTTTCTCAGTCAGTTTTTCATTACTTAGGCAGGCATGATACAGTATGGTTTTTGTTTTTTGTGTTTTTTTTGAATATAGTTGATTTACAATATTATATGTGTCAGGTGTGCAACATAGTAGTTCACAATTGTCAAAGGTCATATTCCATTTATAGTTATTATAAAATGTTGGCTATATTCCCTGTGCTCTACAATGTATCCTGATAGCTTTTAAAATTTATTTTATACCTAGTAGTTTGTACCTCTCAGTCCAGTAGCCCGTCCTGCCCCTTTCCTCTTCCCTCTCTCCCCTAGTTTGCTCTCTGTATCTGTGAGTCAGTACAGTGTGGTTCTTACAGGAACTTAGCCGTTTTATGGACGGGGATCAGATGGGAGTCTTCAACCTGCACAGTGGAAATGCAATTTGTTAAGCCAGTTTAAGTCCTTTGAGCTCAGGGCTTCCCATGGTTGTTTAGATCACAGAACCATTCAGTATGCAAAGACTTGCTTCTTCCTTGATTAGAAACTTCTTATTGACTAAATTTACTAGCAATCCAGAATATGCTGTTGATTGGTCTTATGCTTACTCTTCAGGTTACACCGGGCAGGTGAGTGAGCTGTAGTTCACCCTGAAGGTGAAGTTTGGCCTTTGAACTAATTTTTTTCCCCTCAGGTGTGGACTAAGCGTAAATGTAGTTTAAAAGCTAAAAATCAGATCTACTTTAAATAATTCTCAAAGAAATGATCTGTTGGTTGGGCGCAGTCACTTAACGCCTGCCTTCACCTTGCAAATAACACATTCAGATGGTATATTTATTCGTATGCACCACTTTTCATTCCTAGCAAGAATGTGCTTTGTGGCTTGGAATGACAGTATGGAGGTAGTGTCAGATTGCTGTTATGTTTCTTTGGCTGCAGATTCTCCTTGCATTCCAGGGTTGAAAATACGGAGCTCTTTTCTTTTTCTGAAAAACAAGACATTGTGGAATGAGACCACTGGTATGTTGTTTTTCAGGGAGAGCTTGAATGTTTCAGCTTTCCACTTGTTCCCTGAGATGTAGATTTGAAGAATTATAACCTAAAGCAAAGACTTTCAAAATTCTAGCTTATAAATCGTAAAATCACCTTTTCACCCCTTAGAAGTTGTTAGTCTCTACTAGGAGTTGTTAGTGACCGTTCAAGGCCTCTCACAGATACCACACCTCATCATGGTTGTTAAGTGTACTTTTTTGGGGCTCCATTGAGGATGTGACTTCTTATTTTTTATGTTAATTGTAAACACTAACTAACTAACTAGCTCACAATTTGTTTTCCAGAACCACTTTCATAGGGTACTTTTACAGAACAGCAAACAGCTAAGGGCTATAGGCAAATGTGTAGACATACTATCCACTCTTCTAGGATGTTTCTCTGTATTACACCTTTTGATTTTATTCAGCTTGCTTTGAGTTTCATGGCAGCTCAGTTTGCCAAGAAGACTCTTAGTTACAGAGCACGTTGAAGGCTGCCCAGGCTCTGGAGGGTATGTCTCTGTCTCCAAGAACAAGCTCTTCCTGTAGCCTGAACCATCTTAGACAGGCAGGGTCCGTGTGTATTTGGGAGGTGGGGAGTACAGTCTTTAGTAGCCAGTTTTTCTGACCATTTTTGTCACTTTTATGCACTAGTGACTTGGTTCTTTGCTCTCTCAGGTAAATATGCCGAGGACATTTTTGGAGAGCTCTTTACTCAGGCAAATACTTTTGCCTCTCGGGTAAGCTCCCTTGCTGAGAGGGTCGACCGCCTACAAGTTAAAGTCACTCAGCTGGATCCCAAGGAAGAAGAAGGTAAGGAAGCTGAGCTCAGCATTTGCAGGCTCTGCTGAGCAGTTGCTTAGAATTTTTTCCCCTGATTTATAAAAAAAGTGAGGGGGGAAATCACAGAGACCTATGGAGTTCTTCTTTGAAATGATACAAACCTGGGTGATGTGAAGAAACCTTTTCATCTCTGCCACACCTCCA
This sequence comes from Cervus elaphus, assembly GCF_910594005.1. Classification (NCBI taxonomy): domain Eukaryota; kingdom Metazoa; phylum Chordata; class Mammalia; order Artiodactyla; family Cervidae; genus Cervus; species Cervus elaphus. The sequence goes on along the minus strand of NC_057822.1, from coordinate 10,125,203 downwards.
CACACTCCCTTTCTCCCATTTCCCCAATTCTTTTTCTCAAATTCCTCTCCCCCCCCCAGTAGTGTTTTGCTACCATAAAAGTACTTGGAAGATTCAATCCTCCTAAGGAGGGGCCTGCTAGATCTGGCCACATAGTAAACCTTTGTGTTGCCTCATTTTGTTCAGTCATGAAATGGCTGGGCTGCTGACAGCCTTGTGGGGCTTCCCCAGAGGGGGAGAAGGAAAAAAAAACCTGGCTGCAGACAGCCGCAGCCAAGAAATGCAGCAGCTGAGGCCTCTCCGGCTGGTGTGACTCAGTGTTTGCTCAGATAGCCTGTCGTCCATTTTCTAATGCCTTCCATCTTCTTTCAGTATCACTACAAGGAATCAACACCCGAAAGGCCTTCAGAAGCTCTACTGTTCAAGACCAGAAGCTCTTTGACAGAAACTCTCTCCCCATACCCGTTTTGGAAACATACAACACCTGTGATACTCCTCCACCTCTCAACAATCTTACCCCTTACAGGTAACCTGGCTAGCTTCTCCCCTCTTCAGCCTGTGGCTAACAACACTAGATTGTCTTTTTAAAGATGTGTACATCAGAGGATTGTATCAAAAAATGTACTACCTACCCCAGAGTTGCTTGTGGTGAAAGAAGCTAACATTTACACATATAAATAGGTGTCACTTATTGCTGTTTGGTTTCTGAAACTCATATATAATATGAGTGAATATAATGTATAATATTGAAAGTTTGCTATAGCATTTATGCTGCAGAGTTTAATTTGGTATAAGCCAGGTCCATCTTGGACTCCATCCAAGGAATTTAGTTATTATAGAACCAAAAGGACTTTGTTGCAAGGCAGTCCTATAGCTTGCATCCCAGGGGCAACATTTTAGCAAGGCTCCCACTTACTCTGAAACCGCTAGATTACCAGATGTTTGGGCGTGTTAGTGGGGCCAGCCTTGTGGACTGGCTTCTCTGGGCCCTGAGGGTCTTTCCAGAGCCTAAGGAGTAATTGGCATTCTTCCAAATGAGTGTCGTTCACTTTGTTTTGAACATCCTTTCAACATTCCCCTGTAAAAGGACCTACGGTGCTATGGCTAGACTTGAAAAAGGTAGCCTTATAGACAGCTTAAAGCCCCTCCCCTCTAGTGGTCTGGTCTGGTAGTGTTATCCTGCAAAAAACTTCCAAGCAGGGATAGAAAGCGAATATTTATCTTGCACGCATCCATAAATATCTTTGGAACAGGTAAAAGTAATTACAGATAGCTGGAGGCAGATGTCTTCTGTGAGACATGGGTGTACTGCAAAGTAGAATGTGTGTGTGTGTGAAATTCAAGGACACCCACCTGATCCAGAGAGCCAGAATAGGAACATGGCCACTTCTCACACAGATGCAGAGAAAGTGCATGGTACCTCTCCTTTGTTATTACCGTGTGAAATTATGTCTGCCCCTTGTCTCTCAAAGGGGCCAGCTAACATAGCAGGGCAGAGGTCTGACTCTGCAGCCTCCATCATTGAGTCTGGTTGGGTCTGGGCAGAGGGTTTGTAAGAGAGGAAAGGATTACACACTTGATAATATCTAACAGAGTATGGTAAGACGAGTATATTTTTCAGTTAATGTAGGGTATGTTCCTTTTTAACATTCTCTTCTCAGTATTCTGGATTTAGCCTAACAGAAACGAGTGATGTGGCTAACTCAGAACAAGATTTAATATAAAAATCATTAGTGCTTGATTGGAACTGGTTTCTGTGTATTGTGATAGGATTGGAGGTCAGAAAAGAATTACCTTTCCAATTTGTTTTAGTTCAGAATAGTGTTAAAATAACTATCCATCCCTAAATGCATGCTTTCTGAAAAGTGGGAGAGTCTTAGCCGTGCAAAAGTGCAGGGTTCCAGCCAGGGTCGTTGAATCTGGCGGATGACCCTTACACTGACACTCATCAGCTCACCCTGTTCTGTCACAGCCACTGAGAGATGGTAATTAAATCTTGTGGTCATAGACCAGCTGGCCGTCTTTTCTCACTGGGGCCCCCTTGTGGTTGGGGGATGGGGGGTGGATGCTGAGCTCCTCTAGTAGGTGAGGTGCTGTGGTTGCTTGTATTTACAGAGGAATGACAGCTACACACATAATACACATTCATGTGTGTACATACATACATCTGTACACATGTGAAGCTGTGCATATGTACACAGGTTTTGGGTGGGTGGAAGGCCATTAATGCTTGCTGGACAGTCCTGGGCAATTGATGGTGATAGGGGAGCCAGTGGCAGAAATCCCATCTGATGTCCCAAGATATCAGAATGTCCTCAGGGAGATGTCTGCGGCCCTGGAGATCATTAGACATAATCAGGATCCCTGCTGCTGTAACCCGTTCTTGCCCTCACCATGCAGATTCCTCCACCAGGAATTGAAAGTAAGGCTACAGTTCTTAAAAAGCTAGATAATGAAGAGGTGCCATGGCATTCAGGGGCTTTGGAACGCTGGTATAGAGGAGGAAATATGCAGTCGATTTGAATGACTTCTTGATTCCTCAGTGTAAAAACTGCTAACTGGTAGGTGTTTGGAATATTGGATTTGGTTGGGAGCTCATCTGTCTACTGACAGCTACTTGTCTTCATTTCTATCCCAGGGACGATGGGAAAGAGGCACTCAAATTCTACACAGACCCTTCGTACTTCTTTGATCTTTGGAAGGAGAAGATGCTGCAGGACACCAAGGATATCATGAAAGAGAAGAGAAAGCATAGGGTGAGGGGAAAGGGGCTTCTGTTCTACACATCAGTAGGCACGATTGTGGAGGGGGGATAAAAAGGAAGCCAGTCTTATGTGAAGTAATCATTCTGAGTGGCTGCTTGCTTGGATGCCAGGTGAGACTCTTAAAAAAATGTGTCCACTCTGAGCACAACCAAGATGAAAGTATAAATCACACCAAAAATGTTTTTGTTCCCCCCAGTGCTATTAACAATTGAGTATATTCAGGCTGAGTTTTAGAAATTGACTTTTCTATTCACCATTTATTTCTCTTGCAATTTGCACCTGACTCTGCTGGACACTCGAGCTAGGCTAGTCCCTTCTGCGCCAGCTCTGCAGCTCATTTCTCAGAGATCAGCATAAGGCTCTACAGTGTTTGATTTGCAACAGGAGCGGTTTAACACCTTGACTCCTGGTTGGGCGGGGCAGGGGTGGGGGCATAGGCCTAGTTTTGGTACAGATGCTCCCCTCCCCTTAGACTCCCAGTGATGTGTGTAAGCATATGACCTAGCAGCTGCAACCTCACAATCCCATTGGCATGGCTGCTGGGAGGCCTCAGAGAGCACCAGGGGCTAGTGCAACTGCACAAGCTGAAGAATCCGTCAGTTGTTTGGGTTTGTTTTTTAACTATTTCCTTATACCTGTCCCAGATATCTTTGGCTGTCATTATTTCTCTTCTCTCTTGACTGACCTTTGTGGCATAATGAATAATAAATAGCTATTTATTAACTTCCTAACAGAGTTGCTCAAAAACATGAATGAATTACCCAAAAAGGTGGTGGATTTCCATTGCTACAGGTATTTGAGTATGGGATTGAAGAAATGTGTTTGAGCCCAGGAGGTGGTTTGGATTAGATGACCTCTAGGTCACTCTAAACCCAGCAATTTTGTAAATTCTGTGGTTACTGTGTGTTGTCTAGGCAGATTATCTCTAGGGTGTATATCCATGAAGGTGGGTGGAATTTTAATGAAGAACTTTGGGAAATGTTTATTAAGCTTTTCTGTTTCTTTTCATTATAGAAAGAAAAGAAAGATAATCCAAATCGAGGAAATGTAAACCCACGTAAAATCAAGACACGTAAGGAAGAGTGGGAGAAAATGAAGATGGGTCAAGAATTTGTGGAATCCAAAGAAAAGCCTTCTCGGTAGGTGCTGCTTTTGTCCTCTTGGTAGCATTCTTTGAAGGGTCTGGGCAACTGGGGGCAGCATTCTGACAGCTCTGGTGTGACACCTTTCGTACCCCCGAAGTCTGGCTGTGTGGCTTAAATCAATACCACTGCTAATCAGCTACTTTAAAGTACCACCATCTGGTGATTAAAATTTGCTAAAAAAAAAAAAATTTAGAGGCTCAGCAGTTTAAATAAGGTGACCAGAGTGGTCTGGAAAATAAAGCCCGTGGCTTCTAGTGCCCTTACGATGTCTGAGGGCCTCAAAGGAAAGACTAGAAAGGGAAGAAAAGTCGTCTTAGGAGTCCTTTGCCTTTAGAGCATTGATTTGAAGGTCATGACTAAGAACTGGACATTTCATGGGAGTGGGGAAGGCCAGGCAGAGAATTTGTGCACATTACCAAAGCAACTTTTCAGTCAGCCTTTGTCAGTCTTGGGAGAGAGGCTGGCCAAGGGACTGAAAGCAGACCTCAGAGACAGTGTGGGAAAGGTCGTGTGGCCAGTACTGACGCTATATTTCTCTGTGGAGAAATAGTAGATGTCAGTCTGACCCCATTTCCCAATACCAAATCACACTAGAGGTTTAAAAAGGGGGGAAATGGTTTTAAAGCTTGGTTTGATGCTTATCCTGGTGTCCGACCTGTGTGACATTCAAAGCCAAGTCACCGAGATTGCTTGGCGTAAATGTCGCCCTGGTTTTTCCCCTAAGTACCTTGCACCCTGGCTGTTGGAGAACCATGCCAGCCATGCCGGGTGTCTCGGAATGATAAAAGGAAAGAGTTGAGTTGTTCTTGCTTTTAGGAATAATTCTACCATGAAATTCTTGACTTTTAGAAATCTTGACACTTCTGACACTTGTTCTTCCTAGATTAAGAGATTTGTTTTAAAGAGTGATGAAGATGGTGAGAGGAAAAAAATGAACCTTTCTACAGGGAAATCAGCCCTGAGGGTACCTCCATTACCTTCACCTCCCAATAAAAAGGGGCCATTTTGTTCCATGATCTCATCCTGTTCAGACAGGCCCTTGTCGTAGGAAGGCTCAGTGACTCTTAAGACCAGCAGCTTGTGTGTTCAGAATGCCAACCAGCTATTACTGGTGTGTGTGTGTCTGTGTGTGTGTGGTGATTCTGTTGTCCGAGAGGTTTGGGATCAGGTGTTCTACCTGGACGTGCTTGTTGGTGAACCTGTGAAGAGATGTGCCAGGTCTACAGGGCTGCAGGCCTTGGGGATCTTCTACGTCAGAGCATCGTTTGATTTAGTTAGTTTCCTCCAGCTCTGTTCTCCCTGGGGTCTGCTTTAGGTGAGCTCCTTACCACCCAGCAGTGGTGTGAGTTCCTCACCACCCAGCAGTGGTGGGAAGGAGGGCAGCTGGAGGGAAGCGGCCACACTTGGTTAGCTGCTGCCTGGTGTATTCCTGCTTGCCTGGAAGCTTGTTGCTGTTCACCCAGAGCGAATTCCCCCAGCCCAGCGCTGTGAGGGACAGGGGTGCATGAGGCCAGCCCTTGCACCCCACTTGAATCAGCAGCTTGGTTTGTGAGATAAGAGACCACTTCCAACTACCACATAGCGACTTGCACTTATCCTCAGCTTGGTTTTGCAGTCAGATGCCTCCTTGGCCTCTGAGCACTCCAGAGGCTTGCCGACCTCAAAACCAGGCTGTGTGCCAGTCACGTGTTTGCAGCTCACTAGCCTTGGGGCCTGGCTTTGCCCTTTGCCGCAAGACAGACTTTGGGATTTGGGTCTGGGCTGCTCCTAACATTTGGGAGAGAATTTCAAAGAACTGCTGGATGTGACAAGGCCAGCACTAGGAAAGGAACAGCATGATTTTGATAAGCTAGGTTGAGTCCCATTTTTGCAGACAATCCAACAGAAATATCTGGGAGAGGGGAGGGGTGGATTGGGAGATTGAGATTGACATGTAGGCACTAGTATGTATGAAACAGATAACCAGCAGGGGCCTGCTGTGTAACATGGGGAGTTCTGCTCGGCACTCTGTGACGAGTGGGGGGTGTGTGACCGATTCACTTTGCTGTGCGCCTGAAACTAACACAGCGTTGTAAATCTATACTCCGTTAAATGTAAAAAATAATAAAATAATTACAACTACAGCAACTTGGGGGGGGGGTAGAAATATCTGGGAGATACTTAGCAATAGAATATTTAGTCCCCAAATAAAATTTCAGTACAACAAAAACTATATGGGAAATATACTAATTTTATTTCTCCTTAATAGCTTTTGTATCAAATGCATTTTTGTGGGCTCTTTTAAGAAAGCGAGAGAGTATCACTCAGACTTTAAATAACAATTTTGGCATTGGGTTCATTATCAGGTATCCACCCACTTTGGTGTACCAGAATGGCAGCATTGGCTCTGTTGAGAACGTGGATGCAGGCAGCTACCCACCACCTCCACAGTCAGACTCCATTTCTCCACCTTCTCCTTCTTTCGCAGAGGACAGCTTGCCTCCCCCACCAGCAGAATTCAGGTAAACAGTGGTATCTCTTCTATTTACTCTGGGTGGTTAAACACTCAAGAACAAAGTAAAAGTTCCAAATCGAGGCCAAGACCACTAAAGTAACTCCAGACAAGTGAGTCAGGATAATAGAAATAATTGATATTTATTGTCTGTAAGGTACCAGGCATTATGCCAAACACTATATATGTTACTTAACCTCCACAAGAGTCCTCTTGAGATAGGTGCCCATTTTACAGATGAGTAAACAGTGAAGCACAGAGGTCAGTGAACTTACCTAAGATCACACTGCCAGTAAGAAGCAGATTCATGATTGGAAAGCAGGCCAGTTTGACTCCGGAGCCTGTGTTCTTAACTACTGGCTACACCTGAGCAGAGAGAGGTCACTAGCTTCTTTCTTGTTTTTTTGCTTAGCTCTGACTCAGCATGAAATAAAGTGGTATAATCTGCTGCTGTCCATAAAATAGTGAATAGCCTTTCTCCCCAGTTGTCAAAGAACCTAGCAAGTAGTCACCTTTTTCTCCTGTTGCCTCTGCTCCATTTCACTGTGGATAGAATCTCCAGAAAGAATAAAACAAAGGAGAAAGGGATGAGACTTAGGATCTGACCATTTTGATATTTGTCAGTGTCCCTGGCAGAGGTGTATACAGGAAGAGTTAGTGTGTGATGGCTGGAAAGGGGAGGGATCTGAGGAGTGTTAGATTTCAGTGTTTCCTGAGGAAAAATAGTTGCTTTTCTTTCTGATGCCTAACAAGTGAGAGCTTTGAAAGGTACATTTGTCTCCTTGGACACTGTTTATCGGAGACTGGATGTTGAGGACCCTTCTGATGGAGACCTATAGCTGTGCTGTCACCCCCACCCCCCCGCCCCATTCCTGGCGTCCGAAACCATTAATCCCAAATCTCCTTCTGCCTCCCAAATCACTTCCTGCTTGTTGCCGTGTCTGATGCAGTAAGGCTCCAAGATCTGTGGAAAATTCCAAGATGGATGCTTTCCTAAGGAGTAGCTATTAGTGTAGGACAGACACAAAGGTGGAAAAGGGGGCCCTTCAGTCTCATACGTGGCCTGAGACCTCGCTGCCGCAGGCGAGCAGGCCTGACCCAGGAGAGGTGAGCCTTAATGCTCCCTCAACTTGGGTCAAGTCTGGCGGCACATTCATTTCCCGTCTCTCCTGACCCTCAGGCCCCCGTTCTCTCTCAAGTTTCTCCACAGGAGCACTGAAGGTGCATTCACCTCAATCTGTACCCTGCTCAGGTTTGCCTAGCTTGGCTTGGGTTTCCTGCCCTCACAAGATCTGGTGAATGTTAATAGCCTATGGAATGGAGCCTGGTGGGTGGTAGTGTTTGAATTTTTATTTCGGTTCGTTCTTACATGGCTTATTAGTCCTGGCTGTAGGATTGAGCTGACCCTTCGTCTTAGAGGAGGACTCAGGAGGGCGCCTTCCCTTGCAGAGCTGAAAGGTTTGAGGGGGACCGAAGAGATGGTCTTGGCCAGCCTTACCTGTTAGAGAACTCCTAAGTCCACTTTTTTCAGGCGGTATTTCTCAATTTCTGCTTCTACTCCTCTGCTGATGGGAAGCTCATTATCTTACAAAACTGCCCATTGCAAGGCTGGGAATTTCTAACCATCCCCAGGTTGTTCTTTCTGTTTGAGCCAAAATGAAATGATAGTGTCAACCAGAATGAACCTAGGATAATTAGATAAGCTTAACATAAAGGTGGGTGTTTGCATCCTGAGAGTGATCATGGGTCTTTTTTCTTTGTCCTTTTAGCTACCCAGCAGACAATAACCAAAGAGGGTCTGGCGTAGCTGGACTCAAAAGGTCCAGTGTGGTCAGCCCAAGCCACCCACCACCAGCTCCTCCTCTGGGCTCTCCTCCAGGCCCCAAACCCGGCTTTGCTCCACCACCTGCCCCTCCGCCTCCACCTCCGATGATAAACACTCCACCCCCACCACCGCCTGGAGGATTTGGGTCTCCAGCGACCCCGCCACCACCTTCACCCCCGTCCTTCCCGCCTCACCCCGATTTTGCTGCACCTCCACCTCCTCCCCCACCGCCGGCAGTTGACTACTCGGCTCTGCCACCACCTCCCTTGTCCCAGCCAGCAGGAGGCGCGCCTCCGCCTCCGCCCCCGCCCCCTCCTCCAGGGCCCCCTCCGCCCCCTTTCAGTGGTGCAGATGGCCAGCTGGCTGCACCTCCTCCGCCACTTTCTGACACCACCAAGCCCAAGTCCTCCTTGCCTCCTGTGAGTGATGCCCGCAGTGACTTGCTTTCAGCCATCCGTCAAGGTAAACCCCCAGTGGTGGGTCCAGGATCATGACGCCTTGTCTGGGCAGCTGGGATGAATGACTGGAGGGTGGATGGGGGGTTCTGTGCCCTTCCAGGGGAATGACTTTTGTTGGGTGGAGAGAGATCAGGACTTCAGACCTCAGATCAGTCTGAAGAAAGGCTTCACTCCAAAAATGCAGAGGTCTGTATTTCTTTCCACCTTGGTTTAAAGTAAAGGCTTCTTAACCTAGGATCTTTGAACTCCTTGGGAATTTATGCTTTGTGTGTTCTTGCATTCATTCTGTGCCCCAGAGAAAACCAAGAATCACTGTCTTGGAAGGTCCTTCCTCATCTGGACTCAGGCACTCCCTGTCCTTCACTTTTTTGCCTTTCCTATCCTTTTCTGCTCCTCTCCCCCACCTTCCCACCTCCTTCCTTCCTCCCTTTTTCTCCTGTCTCCATGTCTCCTTTCTTTCACCCTGCCTTCCTCCCCTCCCTCATCATCACCTTCCCATCGTGGAGCATTTATTCTCTGTCAGAGGCTGGTTCTGGTCCCAGGAGGCTAGAGTGGTTTCTTCTATTTGATCCTCTGTGAACTGAAGGGTTGTCTAGAGGAGACAACCTCAGGCAGCTCAACTCCACGAAAATCGCCGACTTTGGCAAACTGAGTGCCTGCTGGGTGGGGCATGGCGGCCGCTCCTCACTCAGAGCCTTGTGGAAGTACCACCCTCACCAGCCAGAGAGCGTGGGAGCCTGGAAGAGTGGCAGGTTCCCTTCAGACGCACTTGCGCACTGGGGCCACGGTGTCATAATGCCTGTCTGACTTCTCATCGGCTTCCCCCTTTCCTCTTTGCTCTCCTCCACATCCTTCTTTTTAGCTGTCCTTTCCAGTACCCACCACCACCGGGGGCCACTCCCTCTTCCTCAGTCCTGCATGGATTCATAGACTGACTCACCTTCTTAACCCTTCTCTCTTCCCCCCACCAGGCTTTCAGCTGCGCAGGGTTGAGGAGCAGCGGGAACAAGAGAAGCGGGATGTTGTGGGCAACGACGTGGCCACCATCCTGTCGCGTCGCATTGCTGTGGAGTACAGCGACTCGGAAGATGACTCCTCTGAGTTTGATGAAGATGAATGGTCGGATTAACTCTTCTGCCTGCAGTCTACTTCCTTTTTCTTTCTTTCCTACCTGCCTTTTTTGATGCCTACCCCAACAGTCCCAAGGGGAAGAAAAGGGAGGAAAAAAAGAATTTCAAGGGGCCAGAGCCTTCCCTGAAGCAACCAAAGATATATCCCAAGTGCTTCCTCCAAATCACCATGTATTTCCCGTCTCCCCGAGGTCAGGCCCCATGGGGCTGCTGAGGTTCAGTAGCTGGGATGTTCCTTGTTCCCTTCAAGTGACAGTTGCTCACTGAAAGAAGGGAAGACCCCAAAGCACATCCCTTTGATTGGATTTAAATTGGAGTTGGTGCCTTCCCCCAGGAGCCATTTTCTGTAGTCTTCCAGAATCCTTGCCCTCAGCTGCTTTGAATAGTGCCAGCCATCTTCTGGTCCTGAAGCCTGCTGGCCCCTTTCCCATGCACTGAGAGGGCGGAGCAGCCTCAGGCCCAGTGCCTCACCCCTCTGTCCTCATACGCAGGGTGAGGCTGCCTTTTTCTAAGCCGTCTCTGCGTTTAGATGCCCTTTATTCCAGGAGCCATCAAGCCCCTAAAGAAATGTCGCACCCCTCTCTGCTCAGAAACAGTGCCTTTTTGAAGGCAGGGGTGGTTGCCTCCCTCCCAGGCTCCCTTCCCTGAATGTGTTGTTCCTGTGTCCCTTAAATACCCCTCCCTCGCCACCAGGTGCCTCCAAGCACCGCAGCCCGGTTCTAACTTCTAGAACTCATGACCAAACTAGCCCTGACACCTGGGGATCTGAGCCTCTGCCACGGTCAGGAGCTGAGCAGACTCGAAGCTGCAGGACTGGAAGAAGGTGGCAGTCTTTGGGTTGAATGACACTGGAGCCTGGAGGTGGGAAGTGCCTTGCTCACAGTCACACCGTTGGATGGGGACAGAGCTCAAGCCCAGAGTTCCTGATTCTGATTCCCTGTGCTTTATGGGACCAAATCGTGGGCACTTGCTAGATTCCGGGCTCTGTGCTGCTCCAGACCTCCCCATAGAGGAGAGTCCCAGGAGAAGGGCGCAGGGCCTGCACCAGGCCTGTCAGTGCTGCTCAGACCCTCGTGGCCGCTCTTGTCGTTGTTTGCTCCCCCTTTGCTGTCACCAGCCCGGCACCTGGCCTTGAGACCTGCCCTTTCGGGGGACCAGAGGTAGTGAGGAGGGAGAGGGTAGGCAGTGTGACAGGCGCTACTTTCAGTTCCTCTGCATCCACCCCCCCCACCCCCCCTGCCATTTGTTTCCCCAGTTTAAGCATAGGTCCTGCCAACTGTAGAAACTTCAGTCCCTCAGGCTGGCAGCTGCTGCAGGTAGCTGCCTGGGGAGGTGGCGTGGGGAGGCCTGGCAGCTGTGAGGAGGGCCGAGAGGCAGGACGACTCTGGGTCCTGTTTCCAGCTCCCCTCCTCACTGCACTGTGATGTTCCTCCCTCCCTCCTCCCTTTTTCCCCAAGCTAATACACAGGTGCTATTCTTGAGAAAAAAACTGGTCAGCTTTGGCCAGCAGTGAGGTTTCTTCTCTTCTGTTGTGTAGCCTCTTAGGCTGAAACCGGCTTTTCCTGGCTTCCCCAGCTCTCTGAGCCCTGAAACAAAGACAAACAGGATCTGTCTCCCACCCCAGCACAGCACATGGTTCTAGTAATTGCCAAAGCCCTCGTCAGCCCCTCCAGCTTGAGGAGAGTGCAGTCATGGGGACGGAGCCATTAAGAGGCCAGCGTGCCCGCCTGTCTCCCTAGACAGGGCGTCTCGGGCGCCGGGCGGGCACCAGGCTCCGGTGCTGAGAGAGCCAGACAGTGTGCACCCCTGCTGTGCCTCCCACCGTGCGCTCCGGAAGCTGAAGGTGCTTTCTTCAGAACTCTAAAATGGCTGTTGAAGGTGCCCCCCAGCTGTCACCCAGCAGTGACCAGAGCAGCAGGCAGAGGGCAGCGGTTCTCCCAAATAGGAGTCCTGGGGCCTGGCCAGGCCAGGCCAGGGTTTGGGCCTAATGGCTTTGACTGAATTACCCCCGTCCCCCTCCTTTCCGGAAAAGGGGGAGCCAGCACTGCCCGTATCATCCTGCTCTGACCTTGAAGGGGGCGGTGTTGGCCTGGCTTCTGGAATGGACAGAGCCTGCCGTGGAAGAGGGCTGGGGGCAGGAGGAGGTGGGGAGGGGCACTGCCTGCGGAAGGTAGGATTAGATCATTAGCTCAGTGACCTCCTAGGGTTTCGATGTGCTGTGTTCTCATCCTACAGCTGGTTTGGTAATGATCTGCAAGTCCCGGAGAGCAACAGCACAGCTCTGCCTGACGCTCTCATTAAAATCTATGCAGCCAAGCTCGGCGCTTTGTAGCAGCCGGCCTTGCGAAGCCTCCTCAGCTCGGGGGGCTGGGGACCCAGTCAGCCCGAGAGGCCCTCTGGGCTCTACCTTATGCATATGTGCACACACAAAAAGAAGCTTCTTTAAACCCAGAGCCCTTTAAGATGATAAAGGACTCTGTGCAGGTAATTGTGTGTCTTTGGAATCCTGTAATTGTAGAAACCCAAGTTTAGTGATTATTTAAACTGGACTGAGGCTGGTGAGGGTGTGGAGCAGTGGCCCCTAAGGACTCTGAGGGCTGAAGGCAAGGAGCCGCCTCCCTTCCCTGTTCTGCCCAGCCCAGGGGACCTGCCCCCGTTTCTGTGGCCCAGGGGCCCAGCTTCCAGTCGGCAGTGTCAGAAGTGACTTGTGGCTCTGCCTTGGTTGTGAGTTGAGTACATTCCAAAGGAGCAGCCAAGGGGAGGGGGCAGGCTCAACGATCCCTTGGAGGCTCAGAGCAGCTGGCCCGAGCTCCAGCTCGCCTCCAACGGAAGCTCGCGCGCCCCTCAGAAACGACCCTGGCCAATGTCACCGCAGAGCCGAGGCGGTGTTGTCAGGGCTAATGTGAAATCTCTTCCCGTGGCGCCGATCCTCCGGCTCTGCAGCGCCAGCTCGGACAGATTGAGGTCTCTGTGGCTTTGGTGACCCTGCTTAAGCATTCCCTCCGTGTCCCAGCTCTGCTCTCTGCCTGCTTCCCACTGCAACCCCTCCTCACCTGTCTTGGGGAGGGGGGCAGTGCCCCAAGGCTAGGGGCTTTTGCTCAGGAGAGATGTCAGGCTTCCTGGGGTCATCAGGCTTTGAGCTCTACCGGGGTCCAGCTGACCTGGGATACCAGGTGTTGCCCAGAGATGCACCTCATCCCGTGCCTCAGGAAGGGCTAGGGAGCAATTTTGTTATTGTATTAACTTTACTCAGTTAACTCACTTGAGAAACTAACCAATTTTTACTTTCTGTCTAGAATGATGTATGTGTAGGAGAGTGAGCTGTAATGCTCCCAAAGTGCCTTGTTTTCTCTGATATAAATATATTTATAAGGACCTGGTCCGGTGGATTATTCTTGGGTGTGTTTGCCACATGAAGATATTAGGGACTGGGCTTGTATGTCGTGGGGTACAGTCTGAAGATGGGGCCCCTTCCCCTGAAGATGGGACAGGAGCTGCAACTGAGATCTGAGCAGTGGGGCTGAGCCAAACCCCTAAAGTGACCCTGTCCTCTTCACCCTGCTCCTCTCAGGTCCTTAGAAGAGAGGGACATCCAGTTTTTCAAAGTCCTGTGCCTCCAAGCCTGGTCTCACTTGAGTCCCTGCCAGGTTCATGTGTGTAGCACGTTAGCATCCCAAGTGACCTGAAGATTCTATGTAAATGTTATACGTATACTTGCGAATACATAAATGTCAACATTTTAAATAATTTGATGAAAGTCTTTGTAACCACGCAGCCACCTCTGGGGTTTGTGTGTGTGCGTGTGTGTGTGCGTGTGTGTGTGCGTGCACGCGCGTGCACTTGTATATATGTAATGGGAGAAGCAGGTCCAAGGGGTGACGTTGATAGCCACAGGTGGTGGCCAGAGCTCCAGAGGGAGGTCGGTGTGGGTGGGCTCGGAGGGTGGGGGCCTCTGCCTCTGACTGGTGCGCCCTCTGTGGGAGGTGGGGGTGTTGATTTAGGAGGAGACCCGTCGGGGGATGTGGAGGCCTCCTCAGCTGGCTGAGAGGGGTGTGCTGGGGCCGGGGAGGGCGGGGGGGTGCCTCACATCAGGCAGGAGAATGCTGATGCTGCCTGCCAGCATCTGGCCGGCATCTTGTCTGCCTCTCAGACCCAAGCAACTTACCTTAAATAGAACGACTTACAATGGAATCCGATAAAAGGGTTAGGCTGCTGCACGCCCCCTCTCTCTCCTGCCTGGGAAGGCGACAGGTCTGGCTTTCTCTTCTGACCCTAAAAAAATGACCTACCCAGGAAGCAACGGTTGTTCCGAGCACAGCTGCTGCGGGTAGCTGTCCCCGGGGGTAATTGATGAGCGGACTCCCTGTTCCAGCCCAGCAGACGGTGTGGGGCGGCCCCGGGAGAGGGGTGGGAGCTGGGTTGGTGACTCGGCTGGTCACGCCTGCTGTTGCGGGAGAGTCACCCACTGGCATCCCAGGAGAGGGGGCAGAAGTTTTGAATCGTCAGCAAGTGCTGCGCCAGCCACTCTGAGCTCATCGCTGAGGGTGGGGGTGCAGGGGAGGGGGCGCGGGAGCCGGCTGGCCCCAGCGGAGCCCCTCGCCCCACCCTCCTGCTCAGGCCTGTGTTTAGTCAGCACTTGGCTTCCCGAAGCCGGTGACTGACAGGCAGCCAGACGCCCGCCCTGGGAGAAGACAAAATGGTGGTGTCGGGAGCCGCCCTTGCTGGAGAATTGGAGGGAAGGAATGTGGTTCTGGGCAGCTGGAAGTCTGACTTAAATTCCGGCTCCTCCACTTGGGAGCTTCAGCTCTTTGGGCTAGTCGTGAGAAGAATGAGCATTCAACTACTACCTGCCCGAGACTGCCTACACTTTATTTCACCAACCAAGGGTCTCCCACTTGACACTTGAGAAAAAGATTCAGAGAGGTTGGGCTGCCTAAGATCGCAGAGCTGACCAAGAGCGGAGCCACAGTTCGCTTGTGGGTCTCTCGTGTTCTGCCCACCACGCGACGTAAACCATTTTCAGAATTTCTTCATCGAGGATCATGGTCTTTGGTGTCAGAGGGGGCGTGTTAAAGGTTTTCTGTTAGAGACTGCCCTACCTACCCGCTGGTGCCTTGTTTTATAAGTGATGTTTAATTTTGCTCTTGCTTTGAAATAAGTGAGCTGGACTGGGGGCCCTGCTGTCTTAGACCTTTAGAGTTAGAAGTACCCTGTGCCCTCAACTGCCTGGAACAAAGTGGTCTCCCTGGGTATGGGCTGGGGCTTCCAGCAGACACAACTGCAGTGTATGCGCACACCTGCTCAGATGCGGGCGTTTGTGCACACAGACCTGGGGACACATGCACACAGAATCCTGTCTGTGCAAACAAGGGCACAGAGCAGCACAGTTACAGGGTCACAAGCGCAAGCAAACCGCTCCAAGTCCTCAGGAGCCACCCCTCCTGTGCCGCCTCGGCCGGCTCCTCACTGCCCCCTCCTGGCCGCCTGGTGGCCAGGGCATCCTGGCACCACTTCCTGAAAGTGCTGCTCCGGGGCGGTGGTCAGCGAGTTCCCTTCTAGATCAGGAAGCCAGGAGCTGTCTCAGGTGCTCCCCAAAGCCAGCCTTAGCCCCGGGAGAAGTGTCTTGTGAGGGGTCTGAAGCTAGAGGACAAAAAAATAAGCCTTTCACACCCAAAAGGATCTCCCTGGTAGAATGCTCAGCACCATGGTGGCAGGCATTCTGCAGAGACACCCTCCCACTGCAGCAGCAGGCATCCCCGCCCTTACCTGGGGATTGTGCGTGTGCACATGCTCATGCCCTGCATACCTATTTAAAGAGGAGCAGATTGACTGGCTGAGAAGTCAGAGGCCAGGTTTTCTAGCTCCCACCTTGCGGCTCCCTCTGGGCCTCAGCTCCCTCCCCTGTTCAATGAGGAGTTGAACGGGATTATGTATTCCACCCAACACTGACCCCCCACCACAACTCCAGTGTCTCACTGTCTTGGGAACTAACCTCTCCCAGACGTGTGCCTGAGTAAAGCACATCCATAAAGATGAACCCATGGACTCCTCAGGCAAACCTGGAAGGATGGCCAATACCAAGCTTTTTATTCCTAGTTTACAGGTGAAAAGGCAGACATGCAGAGAGGTGCAGCAACTTGCCCAAAGACACACAGCACGTTGGCAGCAGGCATGAGCGTAGAAACCCTCTGCTTTCCAATGCCCCTGGCTGTCGACAGGAAAGCAGAGCTCGCTGTGGGCTCAGGCCCAGAGCCAAGGAGACAGGAACTAGAGAAGCCAAAGCCAGAACCTGCGTCCTGTCTGAGAGCCCTGAGGCTGAGGAGAACCCAGAGGGAGTACTGGGCTTAAGTATTAGGCAAGTTCCACCACTCCCCACCCCCAACACACACCCCTCTCCTTATAGACTGCAGGAACTCCAGACTCCCTTTTCCTCCACAAAGCCGGTGGCTGGCTGTGGGAGTTCTTATTCTTTGGCTATTTGGGAGTCCATCATGGTAGGCACACACATGAATGGTGTGCATGTACCGGTGTGGATGTACTTACATGCCTACAGGTATACCTAGGTGTACATTCATAGGCATGTACAGCATGTAAATTTGTGTTTGCAAGCATGTATACATGTGACACAATTGGGCATTTAGGTGAAGTGTGTTTGGATGTACATATATCAGTGGTCTCGTGTGTGTCTGACACAAGAGAATTTGTGTCAGAATTTGTGTCAGAATTCACAAGATGAATTTATGAACATGTAAGATTTTGATTAATGGGGTTTTTCCTGAGTGTATGTGGGTGTGTGCAAATGTTCACATGCATTTGTGTGAAGTGTGCTGGAGCATGTCCACCCACATGACTAGTGTGTGTAAAAGTGCGTGCAGCGAAGGCTCAGGTGACTGGGTGCATGTGAATTCTAGAGAGTGCCCTCCCATGAGGGTACGATGCCAGTGCCCCCCCCAGTCCTGGTATAGGGGCACCCTGCCTGGCTCCAGCTCAGCACTGAGCTCATAGCACCCCCGCCCTGCCTCGCATTCTATTCCCCAGACCCAACCTGCTTGGCCAATTTGCAGCCTCTCGCTCCCAGCTCCCGAGAAGGCCTGCAGCAAAGTCAAGGGGCTGGTGGCCAATTAGTGAGGGGGTTAATCAGGGATCTGGGGACCCCCGGGGGGTGGGAAGCCAAGGGCAGACATTGGGGTTGGCAGGAGCCGAGCTGCCTGTCATGAGGCTGGGGGGAGGGGAGGCTGAGCCAGCCGGATGGTGCTGGAAACCAAGGGTCTGCCTGTGAATTCATGATTGCTGAACACTGACAGTGAGGAACTGTGCGCAAAAGACATGCATGTATATATATATATATGTACATGTACATGTCCTTGAATGTAGTCCTGTATGCACATGTGTGTACATGACTGATGCCATCTGTATGCACACGGGCAGTTTTGTGTCTGTGTATATGTGGGTGTGCCATGGTATGCAGATGGGTCTGGGTATGCAAGCATGCCTGGACCTGTGTGCACACATGTATATACAAGGCTGTGTGTGTGTGTGCATACATATTTGTGCAGGGGCATGTGCATACATTTAGGTATGTGCTTCTGCATGAGAACATGTGCACCTGAAGTTGACATGGTCTGTGTACATGTGATGTATCTGTGTGCACAGGTGTGCACACCGGTGTGCAGATACACTGGGCATATGTGCGTGTCTGGGTGTGTGTGCATGTGTGGGTCTTCTCTAAACAGCCAGGAACTTGGACCCCCACATGTGTGGCTGTGTGCACATGCCTGTGTGCACACATGTCTCTGCATGTAGGGAGTTGGGAGGTGCAGGGTTGGCAGGTTTCAGGCTCCAGGAGAAAATCTGACAGACGAGACTTGCCGCAGCCCCCGGCCCCAGGAGCCTGTTTTCCAGCCTGCAGAAGCTGTGAGCCCGTGAACTCATCTTATATTAATAGCTGCTGTCTCCTTACTTATTGCAGGGAGAAGCGGTCATGGCCCTGGTGGGGGCTGTCCCCTCCACAGGGCCTGGGAAGAAGGGGAGGAGAGAAGGGCCCCAGCCCCACCCTAAGGCCTACCCCCACAGGAAGGCAGGGTTCTGGGCCCCAGCCTTTGCCTCCTCCAAGCCAGGGCGCCCCCACTGCCCAGCTCATCCTCCTGGGCCTCAGTTACTGGGTGGGATCAGGCATGGGGTTGGACAACTGGCTAAGGCAGAGAGGCTGGAAGGCTTGGCTACTCCCCACCCCGAAAAACACAGACACACAGGCATACACGCACACATGCACGCACACGTGATGAGCAGCCCCAGGCTGAGAAGTCAGGCTGAAAGAGACTAGACAGCTTCAGTTTGAGGGGCACACATGTCCCTTCTTTCAGGGGTCCTCGGTTGGAGCTGGGACACAGCCTTCAGAGGCCCCCATTCTGATGAGGACGGTAAAACTTCTCTGTAAATGTTTACTAAGGGGAAGTGAAGCAAGGTGTATAAACTGCATCTTCACAGCCACAGCAGGGCTGAGCCAGGGAGGCTTCCTGGGGGACAGACAGACCTAGGGTACCAGAAGGACCTGAGATGTAGCTGCAGAATCCCAGGAGGAAGGAGAAGCCAGCGGGCCCCACCTCGCACACAGACCCCAACCCAGGGATGGGCTCAGACACCCTCGTGTGGGCCCAGGACTCAAGGCCGAGACTGAAGATGCAGGCTTCCAGAAGTGCCTGAGCGCCACCACACAACCACACAGAGACACAAGAGGACTCTCAGCGTGAGGGTCCACCACAAATGAGGCTGGCCCTGCTGGGCCCTGGAGCCAGAAGTGAGGAGGGGGCCAAGGGCCAAGCCCACCGAGGACCGGATGGGCCCCTGGCCCTGCTCCTTCAAGACCTTGGTGGGTGCTCCTTGGGAGTGTGGTGGAGGCGGCCAGGAGGCTCATTCCTCCACTGCCCCTCCCAAAGGTCTAGGGTGCCCTGGAGACCCCTAAAACTTTCCCTAGCCCAGGACAGGGCTCCCTGCCCTGGTTTCCTTGCTTGCTATTTCTGAGCTGCTCCTGAAATCAATTCCCTCACCCAGAAAAGAAACAGATTGGGAGTCACAAGGACCTGGTTCAACCCTCAGGTCAGCTCAGCTCTTAGCTGTGTGACTTTAGGCAAATCAAATGTCACCTTCAGTGAGGATTTTGAGGGCATCCGTATCTTTTTTTCACTTTTAGGCCACTCCATATCGCTTGCAGGATGTTAGTTCCCTGACCAGGGATCCAACATGGGTCCCCAGTAGCGGTGGATAAGCTGAACCCTAACCACTGGATTGCCAGGGAAGTCCCAAGGGGCACCCTCGTTTAAAGAGTACATGCGCTCCCTGTGCCCCATCTCTGAGGACTTATCACTCTGACATTATCGTATTTTAGTTCCTCTCTTTATTACTGTGTCCTCCAGCTAGAATGTACGCTGCCCACAAGGACAGCAATGAATAAACAAAAATTCATTACTCTCAGAGCCTCAACTTTCTCTTCTGTAAAATGGGGAAAGCAATAGTACTCCCCCTCCCAAAGGGGCCATGGTGATGTTGTGTGAGATGTTTGGCATGGGACAGGTGCTTCCTGACTGGGGACCTTTTTCCCAGGGACCTTCTAGGAAGGTGGGGAGAGGAGGTAAGCCTCAACCTGACCTGGTGGAGCCTCCCTACATTGGGCCTGGATTGGCACTGTGTGTAGCTCAGCCCAGGCCTGCCCTCCGCCAGCTGTGGCCCAGCCCTGTCGGTACGCCCACTCCCCTTGGATTCCTGTGGCTACTATTGGGGAGGAGTCTTGAACACCAGGCAAAAGCTTCCTGGCCAGGGAAACAGTTTCCCCATCTGTGCAATAGGGGTGCTCTGAGGGCCCCACCTCCAGGCTTTGCCCATCTGCATAGATGTGGGTTTGGGGTAGTCAGAGCTTCCTCTTCAGCCACACCCCAAACCTACTCCTGCCTATACCTGGTGAACAAGTTCTTTTTGGTTCTGAAACACTGAAATTCAGAGTCCTATACAATTATGTCCTAAATGCACACATGGGTACACACACACACTACCCTCACTCACCTTTGCATAGAAAAAAAAGTCCTTACAGCTCCTGAGTGAACAGACCCCATCCAACCACCTCCCAAAATGGGGCCACTGGCTCTGAAAATTAACCCCGACACAAAGCAGGGTCCAGAATGTCCTAAGCCCTTGGCTTGGGAAGGAAGGAGAGAAGGGGGCATCGGCCAGGAGACAGTGCACTGGGTCTGGAAACAAATGTGCCTCTTTTGAATCCTGGCTCTGCCATTTCCTAGCTATATGACCTTGAGCTGACCACTGAATCTCCCTTGGCCTGTTTCCTGGTCTGTAACATGGAGAAGTTATTACCCGTGCCAGGGGATGCTTGTTAGGCATAAGTGAGGTAATGGATGCAGAACACTTAGGGCAGTGCCCAGCACACAGAAAACACCTGTGAGTGGAAGCGGCTGCTGCTGTTAAGAACATCTACATGCCTTGAGCATATTCTTCATGCCAAAACCCCAAACTAAAGCTCATGTAGGCAGGATGTGAGCAACCTAAACCCAAGGGGGTCTAGCACCAGGAGTTCTAGTCCCAGTGGAGGTGGGGTTCTTGTCTGGGGATGCCTGGGTCTGAACAGAGGAACCCATCAGATTGGCATCCTGGGGTGGGAGGTGTCACCTGCCAGCCATACTCCACCTGAGTCTCCAGTTTCTTGGATCCCCCCATAGGCCCCCAGGACTGGCCTAATCCTCCCATTCCGGGCTGTCACCCATCACACCCCACACCATCCCTTCCATGCACAGACAAATCTTATTTATCACAAAATCATTTTTTTATTGAGGGTTGGGTCAGGGACAGGAATAGGGATTGCATTGGGGACCCTACTCCAGATGGCAGAGGGCTCAGGTGTTGGCTCGCACCCTGCCTCCTGTAGGGCACCGCAGGGTGAGACCTGGCCCCAGGCTCTGGCTATGGTGCTGGACACCAGGCTGGAGTGGAGCTGGGGTTGCTTGGCCTGGTTCCGACCGCCGACCCGGCTGCAGTTCCCCAAAAACGGCCACCAGAGGGCAGCCGGCCCCCAGAGCAAAGGAATTCTCGGTTTCTCAGGTGATGGCTTCTTAAAAAAATAAAAAACCAGAGGCTGGTGTGTTCCCCCTGCAAACCCGAGGGGGGCGGGCCTGGGGAGAAGGCTCTGGTTTCTATGATCTCTTCGATAAAAAGTAAGCAAAAATAATAACAAAATACGTGGTTTCTCTCTCTCCCTTTTCCCCCTCTAGGAACTGAGGTCAGAAATGAGGGTGCTGGGGACTGGGAGTACCCTGGTATGGCCTGGATTTCAAGGTGTGGGTCTCTTTTTTACCCCTTAACACCCATAAATAAATTCATAAATAAATAATAAATAGATATTCTCTTTGTATGTGCACATATATACAGATAAATCTTTCTCTTATCTAGGCAACAGAGTAACTAACCTCTCTGACTCTTTAGCTTAGAAACGCAAAAGTAAAGTGACATGGTCAAGGTCAAGAGAGGGGGAAGGTCAGGGACTTGGAATGGCACTGTGAAACACCCAGCAGCCTACTGGAGCTCCAAGCCCATCTGGGCTGTGGGACATTTCTGAGTTGGAACCCTGACCACCGGAACATTCTAGAATCATGGAGCCAGCTGGGCCCTGCAGGGATCTGAACAGAATCCTGTGAAACACCCAAAGTCCTAGAACTCCAGAACCAGCTGGGTCTTGGGGTGTGGAGCTGGGGGTTGGAACAAAGCCCTGGAGGACCTAACATTCTGGAATTCTGTAGTGATCAGGGCTGGAGGGTCACCAGGATGAGACTAGACATCACTGGGGGAGCGGGATCGGAAGAGCGTCTTGGAAGAAGAACAGCAGCAGCAGACAGCCCACAGCACCTTCTGCACGTCTTGGTTGCGGAAGGCATAGATGATGGGGTTGATCATGGAGTTGTAGGTGGCAGGGAGCAGGGTGAGATAGGTGTAGAGGGTTGGGGAGTGGGCATCGCCCAATAGGCAGTAGACGGTGAATGGCAGCCAGCAGGCGGCAAAGGCGCCAAGCACCACAGCCAGGGTGGCGATGCCCTTTCGGGTGGCCACGTAGTGGGAGGCAGGCAGCAGGTGCCGCTGGAGGGCAATCTGCTGGGCATGGCGGCAGACGATGCGACAGATCTGGGCATACAGCTGCAGCATGATGCCAAACACCATGAAGAAGGCAACGGCCAGGACCACCAGATGGTTCTTGGAGAGCGGATAGACCACGCCGCATGTGGCCCGGGCATCCAGGCAGTTCCAGGCCAGCACAGGCAGCAGCCCCAGGCCCAGCGCGCCCCCCCACACTAGGGCCAGCATCACATAGGTCCGCGTCACTGTTGTCTCTGAGTAGTAGGTGAGCGCATTGTACAGAGAAAGGTAGCGATCAACGGTGATGGCCAGCAGGCTGCCGATGCTGGCAGTAAAGGCCATGGCCAGCACGCCAACCAGCACCAGGCTCATCACTGCTGAGCCAATGCAGAAGACAGCAGCAAAGTGCATGACCAGGCCCAGGCCCGCCAGCAGGTCTGCCACAGCCAGGCTGCCCACTAGCAGGAACATGGGGGCACGGAAGGCGGGAGTGCCCACGATGATGGCCACCACCAGCGCGTTCTCACAGGATACCAGTGTGCCCGAGATGCACAGTACTACGTCCCAGGCCGTGGGGGAGGGCAGCAGTGCAGCAGGGCCTGTGGGCCCCTCTGTGGACCCCATGCTGCTCATGTTCACGTTTCCGGGGCCAGCAGAGAGCCAGGCCAGGGGGCTGCCTGCACCCCACATCATGGTACCTGTAGGAGAAAGGCCCTGTGAGAAGCTGGCAGGGCTGGGTGCTAGGTGCTAGGTGGAGGGGTCTGGAAGCAGTGGGGGTGTCTCCTCAGGATACCTGGCTGGGTCCCAAGTTGCTCACCCCCTCCTATGCCCTGAAGCTCCTTCCAGGATACCCTTGTCTTCGACTATGCCCCTAGGCCAGCAGGGGTCTTCGGATCCCTATGGTGGGTCGCTCCACTCTCCCTTCTAACTCACTGAGTCCTGCAGGTCTCTTTCTCCCATGTGTGTGACCGAGGAGGACAAGATGAAGGACTACCATAAGTGGATGGAGGCCCATAGGATCCCGGAGAAGCCGGGAAAGGCCCAGACCGGGGGAGGGGACATCTCAAGACTGACAGCAGCTCTGCTCCCTCCTCACCAAGGAGGATGACGCTCAGTTTCTGAGGCTCACCAGACCCCTCACGATTCTCAGTATGGCCAGCCCCAGGCTCCGCCCCCAGAGAATGCTCGTGAAGCTCCCGCCAGCCCCCACCCTGCACTCCTCGGGTAACAACATCTGGGAACTCAGCCCCCAACACACACTCGCCCAGACTTCTGCCCCCAGCTGGACCCCTCTTTCTGCCTGAACCTCTGGGTCTTTGGGACAGACACCCACTGCTGGAAGCCAGGATCCCGGAGTCAGATCCCTCCCTCTGCCTGGACACCTGGATCTTGGGCCTGACTCCGCCTCCTGTCCGGACGTCTGGATTTCTGAGTCGGACACCTCCTCCTGCTCGGACGCCTGGGTCCTGGCCCAGACGCCTCCTGCCGGTCCAAACTCAGATGACCATCAGTCCCTTCAGGGCCTCGGGTCCTTGCAGGAGTGCTCACCCCACGCCGGGCTACCCAGCTGACAGCTCTTATCACCCAGAACCTGGGTCCCCTCCTGTTGGCCCAGACTCAGGGTTCCTGGTCTCAACCTCCGACCCCAAGCAACCGCTGGGAGCCTGACCGCTTGCCCAGCGCCCCAGTATCCTGCGTGCCCTCTCGGATGCCTGGTACCCAAGGAGGGGCCCGCTACTCACCTCTCGGGACGGGCGCGCGGCCGGGCCGCGGGGAGGCTGCACTCGGGTCCGGGCTGCGCAGGGTGTGTGAGGACCCCGAGAAGCCCCCGCGGCCGCGGGAGAAGCGGCGTGAGTCACCCCGCCCCGCCCCGCCCCCGACCACCGCTTTGGTGACGTCAGTGGCCCGGCTGGCCAATGGGTGCGTCGCGCTGGGGCGCAGCGCGCGCCGCTCGGCATAGTAATGAGGCCTCGTGCCTCCCGCTCCCCCATTCATAAAAAGCGACCGTGGCTGCGGCTCCGCCCCCTTCTGAGTCGGCCCGCGCTGTCCTTGACGCTGCGCCCTCTACGGGCCGGGGGTTTCGGGGTCGCTGGTGCGAGAGCCCTTGAAGTCTCAGGGAGGTGGGTGGAAGTGACGGTATGAACGTGGTGACAGGATCTTGGGGGGATGGTGGCAGCGAGACGCTGAGGTAGAGAAGGAAGCCCCCAGGGCAACCATAGCAGTGTCAGGGTGACTCTGGGCCATGATGGGGTTCAGGGATGAGGTGGTGGTGAAGGAAAGGGAAGGTGGAGGGGCTGGGGGATAGTTCTTCAGGTCACCGTGACCCGGTCACAAGTGCTGAAGTGACCAGGCTGTGATGAGGGTCATAGGGTCCTGGAATGAAGATACCTGGTTACTGCAGGCCCCCAGGTGAGCCGGACAAGGTGGAGGGTCTGGACTGACAGTGACCGGTCCTGCCCTCGTGATGCCCGGACTGGCAGAAGGAGCTGGGCGACGTCAGTCATGTCAGCCCAATAGCGCCCTCATGGCACAGGGAGGGGTGGGCCTGGCAAGATTTCAAAACTTGAATTATTTATTCAAGGATCTGGAAAGTCAGCGGGGTGGGGGGTGCACTTCCCCGAAGCAGCAGGAGTCGGGGAGCCGGGAAGAACTTGGAAGCAGAAAACCATCAGCTCAGTCCCCAGGGCGGGCCTCGCATCTCAGGCACCCTGGCAGGGCAGGGCACAGGGAAGGAACTCCCCCTTCCCCACCTCTTCCTGGTCCCAGGGAACGTCTCCCAGCTGACTTCTCCAGATATGACAGATATGGCCAGTTCTGGGCAAGGGGAAATAGCTGCCTCCTCCTCCCTCCAACTCGAGCTCTGATCCTCATTGGAATCAACCAGGCCTGTGGGATGGAGCTGGGGGGCAGGGACCAGGTGAGGGCCCAGATCCCAGGCCCCACCACTTATCCTCCCAGCACAGAACCACTGCAGTGTGGGGCAGGGAGAAGGAGGGGGTGGGCCAGTGGCAGGGTACATGGGGAGGTCAGGGCTGGGGAAGATACTGTACTTCAGGTTGGGCATGGTGAGTTTGGGGTGGTTAGCAGGTGGTGTGGTCAGCAGTTAGTTTGGGTGAATACCTTTGGCTCTTTGGGCCTGTTTCCTCTAGAGACAGGGACTTCCCACTTGGCCCAGTGGCTATGATGCCGCACACCCAATGCAGAGGGCTGGGGCTTGATCCCTGGTCAGAGGAACTAGATCCCACATGCTGCAACTAAAGAGTTTGCATGCCGCAACTAAAAAGATCCCATGATGCAACTAAGACCCAGTACAGCCAAATAAATAAAGTTAAGAAAAAAGATAGAGACCTTGTTAGTATCTTCTGCATGGGACTGTTGGGAGGGGCCTAGTACATTGTCAGCACTGGCTGTGCTGGTTGCCCATCTGTCTGGCAAGAGGAGGACACCTGGGAGGCTTGGGTGTGCTGGGAGGGAGCAGAGAGGAGGAGCTTCAGGGCAACCCACCAGTGAGAATACAGACTGTGGGTGAGAAGGTTCCTGCTCCTGGGCTTTGCCTGGCTGTTCCCTCTGCCCAGAACCCCTTCACTCCATTCAAGAGTCTCTGCGGCCAAGTCAATTTCTTCCGGAGCAGGCTTTCCCAACCTCTACCCTAGACGACCACTCCCACCCCATCATTCCCTGCTTTCCTTAATTTATCATTTTTTAGAGCACTTAGCACTCCTGAAGTTATAAATTTATTGTTTTAAGAGAAAATACATGTCAGCCCCACCAGGATATATGCTCCACGAGGGTACAGACTTTGTTCTGGTCTGTGCTGGGGAACAAAGCCTGACATGGAGGAGGTGTTCAATAAATACTTGCTGACTGGATGACTGGACAAAAAGCAACATCCGAGAAAGAGAAGGAAAACACAGAGGGAGTAGTAACATGCACAGTGTCAAGGAAAGCGGGGCATCAAAGAGAATACAAGGACATCACTGCCCCCAGGAACCCAGGTGTTCACTTTCTCCCCTGTCAGAGCCAAGTCCCAACAACTGTCCAGTTGGTCTCAGAGAGGAATGAAGGCTGCTGGAGGTTGGCATGAGAGGGTATATGAGAGGGAATCCCTTTGAGGTCCAGTGGTTAGGACTCCACACTTCCACTGCAGGGGGCATAAGTTCGATTCCTAGTCAGGGAACTAAGATCCTGCAAGTCATGTGGCACACACACACACACACACACATACAGAGGGGAGATGTATGAGAGACCATTTTCTCTTCTGAGTGGCAGTGATCTTTTTCTATTTTCCATAGTTTATTAATCCTCTCATGAAAAATCTGCACAATCACCACAGATAAAGTCACTGCAGGATCTTTAATCCTTCCTTCTGCCAGCACCAACATTGGTCTTTGTGACTCCCCGAGCTCCTTCATTCTGTCCTTGAGTTCTTTTTCTTCTCAGGCAGCCCATGTCTTGCAGGGTGGTGTTGGTTTATTTTTCTTTGCATAACCCAAGGAATCATAAATCACGTCCAAGCCAGTTGTCACCACCAAAATGGATTCTGACTCCAAATATAAAGATGACATCTGGTGTGGTCTTGGATACTTTGGCTAGTTTTCCCCAAATTTCTGTCTTGGATACAGTTGCCCTTCCAGGGTGAAGAATGTCAATGATCACCTTTCCCTTGAAGTAGTTGATTGGTCAGAATTTCCTGATCCAGATAGTTATGGTGTCGGTTCATGATGGAGGTGATCCTCAGCCAGCCAAAGAGGAAAGGAGTGGAGTGATATTTCTAACAATGAGAAACCCTGGAGACCTAAGAAACTCAAGTGAGACTGTGGAGTTTCTTTTTTGCTTGTTTTAGGTTTCTTTGGCTGTGCCATGCAGCGTGTAGGATCTCACTTCCTCAACCAGGGACTGAACCTGCGCCCCCTGTAGTGGAAACACAGAGTCTTAACCACTGGACTGCCAGGAAAGTCTGAGGCTATGGATTTTCATGTGAGCACACTCTCTCATGCTCCAAAACGGCCCCATGTCAACAGGACAATTTAGGCCATCACTGCCAACCAGGTCTGTTCCCCAAAGATCTGCTATCTAGAGGAAAAGGCAACCCTTCCTCTTCTCTCATCCTCAGGCCGGCTTCCCTGTCTTCCCCCTCCAGCCCCTCCCACTTGCCAGGTGCCAGACCAGAGCCCAATGCGTACAACAATCCTACACCCCCCATTTCATAGGTGAAGCCCAGAGAAGCCAGACGACTTGCCCAAATCACATTGTCAATGGCAGAGCTGGGATCTGAAGCCGTTCTTCTTGGAACCAAATCCAGTGTGCCTTCGTTCTAGCCTAGATGTCACCATCTCCCCAGAAGGGGCTTGGAGTGAAGTTTGACTCAGGTGGACAATACTTGTAGTTCCCCAGATGACCACCAGATGGCTGTGAGCACTCACCTCCAGGTAAGACTTCTTTCTTTCCCTCCACCAATCCTGTGGGCCTAGACTCTGGAGGGAAGTGTGTGAGAGACACACAGACAAGACCCCTGTCCAAGCTCCAAGAACCTGGCCATCATCAGTGCACACATTCTTAGCACAGACCCATTCATTCAGCCAATATTCACTGACAGTTCCCCTGGGCTTGGGTTTGAGAAGGTACTACAGACAGAGATGATGTGGCCATATCCCTGCATTTTCAACATTCAGTTACTATTTATTGGGTATTTACTATTTGCCAGGCACAGTTCTGGGCATGGAGAATATAGCAATGAACAGATATCTCCGTCTTCATGGTGTTTCCATTCTGATGGGGAAATGGACAATCTACAATAAACACTTAATATGATATTAAGTAGGAAACCCTTGAGGGTCTCACAGACCAGTGAGATAGGCAAACATGTACACAGTCACAACATGGTGCAACATGGTTATTTAATAAGCACCTGCTTAGCTTTTATGGGTGCAGGGAGTCAACTGGAGATGAAGATAAACAAGGTTTCTGCCTTCCTGGAGCTTACTTATAGACTAGGAAACAACTGAGTAATTAAGTACATAGCTGATACATGTTTCGAAGGGAAAAGGAGACATTGTGATGTAGAATAACCAGGAGATCTGTTTTTAGTAGGGAGGTCAGGGGCAAGTCAGTGGAAAAGAGAATAGAAGAGTTCCAAAGAGAGAGTACAGCAGGTGCAAATCCTAAAAGATGATGCTGTGAAAGTGCTGCACTCAATATGCCAGCAAATTTGGAAAACTGAGCAGTGGTGACAGGACTGGAAAAGGTCCGTTTTCATTCCGATCCTAAAGAAGGGCAATGCCAAAGAATGCTCAAACTACTGGACAACTGCACTCATCTCACACACTAACAAAGTAATGCTCAAAATTCTCCAAGCCAGGCTTCAGCAATACATGAACCATGCCCTTCCAACAAACTGTGGAAAATTCTTCGAGAGATGAGGATACCAGACCACCTGACCTGCCCTCTGAGAAATCTATATGCAGATCAAGAAGCAATACTTAGAACCGGACATGGAACAACAGACTGGTTCCAAATCGGGAAAGGAGTATGTCAAGGCTGTATATTATCACCCTGCTTATTTAACTTATCTGCAGAGCACATCATGCGAAATACCAGGTTGGATGAAGCACAAGCTGGAATCAACACTGGCGGGAGAAATATCAATAACCTCAGATACGCAGATGACACCACCCTTATGGCAGAAAGTGAAGAAGAACTAAACAGCCTCTTGATGAAACTGAAAGGGTGAAAAAGTTGGCTTAAAACTCAACATTAAAAAAACTAAGATCATGGCATCCAGTCCCATCACTCATGGCAAATAGGTGGGGAAACAATGGAAATAGTGATAGACTTTATTTTCTTGGACTCAAAAATCACTGCAGATGGTGACTGCAGCCATGAAATTAAAAGACACTTGCTCCTTGGAAGAAAAGTTATGACCAACCTGGACAGCATATTAAAAAGCAGAGACATTACTTTGCCAACAAAGGTGCATCTAGTCAAAGCTATGGCTTTTTCCAGTAGTCATGTATGGATGTGAGAGTTGGACTATAAAAAAAGCTGAGCGCTGAAGAATTGATACTTTTGAACTGTAGTGTTGGCGAAGACTCTTGAGAGTCCTTTGGACTGCAAGAAGATCCAGCCAGTCAATCCTAAAGGAAATCAGTCCTGAATATTCATTGGAAGGACTGATGCTGAAGCTGAAACTCCAATACTTTGGCCACCTTATGCGAAGAACTGACTCATTGGAAAAGACCCTGATGCTGGGAAAGATTGAAGGTGGGAGGAGAAGGGGACGACAGAGGATGAGATGGTTGGATGGCATCACTGACTTGA
Organism: Cervus elaphus; assembly: GCF_910594005.1. Classification (NCBI taxonomy): domain Eukaryota; kingdom Metazoa; phylum Chordata; class Mammalia; order Artiodactyla; family Cervidae; genus Cervus; species Cervus elaphus. The sequence goes on along the minus strand of NC_057822.1, from coordinate 10,095,964 downwards.
TGGACATGAGTTTGAGCAAGCTCTGGGAGTTGGTGATGGACAGGGAAGCCTGGCATGCTGCAGTTCATGGGGTCGCCAAGAGTTGGACATGACTGAGTGAATGAACTGAACTGAACTGAAAGTCTTAGGAGGAAAGAGTTGATTGTTTAAGGGACGGAGAGGAAGCTAGTGTATCTGGACCAAAGGAGCCAAGGGGAGAGGTAGGAGTTGAGCTCAGAGAGGTGGGCAGGGGGAAGATCATGTAAGTCTTGGAAAGCAGTGAGATGGAAGCCATCGGTGAGCTTAAACATGAAATATGATTTGATTTACATTTTCAAAGGATTGCTCTGGCTGCCGAGTGGAGAACAGACTATGGCAGAAGCCCTACCAGGAGGCCACTGCAGTCACCAAAGCAAGAGATGGTGAGGCTCTAGGTGCAGGAGGGCAGATGGGTTTGGATCTACCAGCTGGGACAAGTGCCACAGCAGTTCAACCTTGCTCCGTGACAGTCACCGAGGGCTTCCTGCAGGTGGTAGCCATTTAGTGTTGTCATGAAGGATTAGTTTGCCAGACACATGTAGTCAGGAGAGAAGGAGGACCCTCCAAGAGAGAGAACCACTACTAGATGAAGGCAAGGAGGTACAAAAGAAGATGCATACTGGGAGGAAGGCTATTCTATTTTCTCAGAGGGTAAGATGTTGGGGTGAGCACAAGACTTCTGAGGCTTCTAGAGACAGGAATCAAAGGGCTATGAAAGCCAAGTTGAGTTGAAATTTGTTTCATGGTCAAATCCACGTTTTCAGGACAGCTCTGCACTGTGAGAGGTGAGCTTGGGAGAGGTCTGGAGACTGAGAGAAGGTATGAGATCAGCAAAAGAAAGCTGAGGGAACAGGACCCAGGAGCAGGATCTGCAGGACTTTAGTCTGGGGGCAAGACAGAGGGAGGGGGTGAGGATGAGACCAGGGTTTCCAATCAGGTGCCTGGTGGGATGGAAGGAGCCTCCCTTAGGGGAAAAGAGGGACTGGGCAGTTTCCAGGGCCTGAGGCACAAACTCAGTGGAGGTACCCTGGAAGCAGATGAACCCTCAGGAGGAGCAGTGGACGGCAGAGTAGCCTCTGGCCTCACTAGATCCCAGTCCACATCCTGACCCCCTTCATTGTAACTGTGTGCCCCTGGGAAAATGATTTTACCAGAGGCCTGCAAATCGGAGATAACAAAACCCATGTTTAGAGAGTAGTTGTGGACATCAGAAAAGGCCTGATAAGTTAAGCCGCTTAGTAGAATGTACATTCTGCTAGTAGTAAGTCGTTAATAGTTGCTTTGTTGCTGTTCAGTCCCTAAGTCATGTCCGACTCTTTGCGACCCCACAGACTGTAGCCTGCCAGGCTCCTCTGTCCATGGGATTTATCCTGGCAGGAATACTGGAGTGGGTTGCCATTTCCCTCTCCAGGGGATCTTCCTGACCCAGGGATCGAACCCGCATCTTCTGCGTTGCAGGCAGATTCTTTACCACTGAACCACCTAAAGATATATTATTACAGGTGTGGCAGCTGGGGAGTGAGCATTGGGTTGGAGATAGAGATATGGTACTTGTTGACTGAGATGACCCAGGAGAGGAGAGGAATAGGGCTCAGGACTGAACTGGGCCACCAGCGATGAAGAGGAAAGGAGGAAAAGGAGAAGTAGAGAAGCGGGAGGGGAGGGGAGGGGAGAGACGGGGAGGGGAAAGGGAGAGTGGAGGATGGGGCGGAGTGGAAGAGGAGCTGTCTTCTAAGGGACCTGAGAAGTGGTTGCGGAGGGAGAAAAGCCCGAAGAGGCAGAGAGGAAGGTTGCGGAAAGACCACCGATCCCAGTACCAATGAGATGGCTGGTTTGGCCAAAGTGTGTGGTGGGTCAGAGATAGACGCAGTGTACTGAGGGGCAGAAGAGAAGAGGGTGCAACAGGTGAAGCGATACAGGCTGCCAGAGTCTGGGGGCCTATTCTTGCCTCCTGGTTGGAGGATGAACTCTACAGAAGCTCAGAAATCAGGAAAGTGACCTCCCTTCAAATCTAGATTTTGCCACTAACTCTGAGACCTCTGACTCAGTTCAGTTCAGTCACTCAGTTGTGTCTGGCTCTTTGTGACCCCATGGACCGCAGCACACCGTGCTCCCTGTCCGTCACCAACCCCCGGAGCTTACTCAAATGCATGTCCATCGAGTCGGTGATGCCATCCAGCCATCTAATCCTCTGTCAGCCCCTTCTCCTCCCACATTCAGTCTTTCCCAGCATCAGGGTCTTTTCCAATGAGTCAGTTCTTCCCATCAGGTGGCCAACGTGTTGGAGTTTCAGCTTCAGCAACAGTCCTCCCAATGACTATTCAGGATTGATTTCCTTTAGGATGGACTGGTTGGATCTCCTTGCAGTCCAAGGGACTCTCAAGAGTCTTCTCCAACACCACAGTTCAAAAGCATCAATTCTTCGGTGCTCAGCTTTCTTTATGGTCCAACTCTCATGACTACTGGAAAAACCATAGCTTTGATTAGACGGACCTTTGTTGGCAAAGTAATGTCTCTGCTTTTTAATATGCTGTCCAGGTTGGTCATAACTTTTCTTCCAAGGATCAAGCGTCTTAATTTCATGGTTGCAGTCACCATCTGCAGTGATTTTGGAGCCCCCAAAAATAGTCTGCCACTGTTTCCACTGTCTCCCCATTTATTTCCCATGAGGTGATGGGACCAGATGCCATGATCTTAGTTTTCTGAATGTTGAGCTTTAAGCCAACTTTTTCACTCTTCTCTTTCACTTTCATCAAGAGGCTGTTTAGTTCTTCACTTTCTGCCATAAGGGTGGTGTCATCTGCGTATCTGAGGTTACTGATATTTCTCCTGTCAGTTTGGATTCCAGCTGTGCTTCATCCAGCCCAGCATTTCTCATGATGTGCTCTGCATATAAGTTAAATAAGCAGGGTGACAATATACAGCGTTGACATACTCCTTTCCCGATTTGGAACCAGTCTGTTGTTCCATGTCCGGTTCTAACTGTTGCTTCTTGACCTGCATACAGATTTCTCAAGAGGCAGGTCAGGTGGTCTGGTATCCCCATCTCTTGAAAAACTTTCCACAGTTTGTTGTGATCCACACAAAGACTTTGGCGTAGTCAATAAAGCAGAAGTAGATGCTTTTCTGGAACTCTCTTGCTTTTTCGATGATCCAATGGATGTTGGCAATTTGATCTCTGGTTCCTCTGCCTTTTCTAAATCCAGCTTGAACACCTGGAAGTTCACAGTTCACGTACTGCTGAAGGCTGGCTTGGAGAATTTTGACCTCTGACTAATCACACACCTTTTCTGAGCCTCAGTTTCCTCACCTGTGAAGTAGGGATAATAACGCAACAGTGTTCATGATCCTACGAGGGAAGGGGACATCCAGGGACCTGGCCTGCTACTGTGAACAGTTCTGGACTCCGCCCTTTTTGCCAGAGCCCCACCCCAGACCCCCAAATCCCGCCCCACCAGACCGCGCCCACAAACCACGCCCCATCGGACACCGCCCCAGACAACAAAGCCCCGCCCCCCCGGTCACGTCACTAGCCCCGCCCTGTTTGGGCCACGCCCACCTGGCCTCGCCCAGGTTGCCCTGGTCTCGCTCCCCACACCCGGGCGGAGCTGTCCAGAGGGGCCACGCCACACCCGCTCTCCGCCGACCCCGACCCCCCCAGGCTCCGCCTCCGAGCCCATGGCCGCGCCGGGACCCCGCGCCTTACGGGCTGCGCTGTGTGGCAGCTGCTGCTGCCTCCTCCTGTGTGCCCAGCTTGCTGTGGCTGGTAACGCATTTCCTTCACCCAGCTGCTTGCCAGGAGCAGTCTGGGCTTAGGGGGAGCGGGAGGGGACTTTTCATTTGTGTGCGGGGCTCCTGGGCTGGGCAGACGGGGGCTCCGACTGTCTGTGGAGCCGTTTATATAGGCTCCTGGTGTGAGGCAACTTCAGGTGTAGGGAAGTGAAGCGGCCCCAGGTGAATGGGATGGGGGTGGCTCCTGATATACGCAAAGGGAGGGTGTTCTGGTGAATGTCAGGGAGCTTCTAGGTGTGTGTGCCCATGTGTTTGTGGAAACTCCAGGCGTGCGGTGGGGCTTAGGGGATCCAGGTGAGTGTATGTGTGCAGGGGGGTGAGATCCGTGGTAGTGGGGAAGGAAAACGGTAGCTTGGGTTCCAAGTGTTGCATCCACCTCACGCCCAGGTAAAGGTGCTCGAGGCTTTGGGCGGGGAGCCCTGCTCCGCGTGAACATCTGGCCAGCTGTCCGAGGGGCCTGCAAACAGCTGAAGCCCTGCGAGCATTGTGTGGAGGGGAACCGAGCGCACAACCTCTCCGGCTGTGTGTGGGAGCAGTGTCGGCCGGAGGAGCCAGGTATGGAGTTAGGCCCTCCCCAAGAGTAGTGCCCCCAGTTCTGAACACCAGAGCCTTGGCCCCTCTCCCTAAACTGCTTCCCTGCTCCTTCTCCCACCAGGACACTGCGTGGCCCAAGGGGAGGTGGTCAAGGAAGGTTGCTCCATCTACAACCACTCAGAGTCATGTCCAGGTAAGGGGGCTCCCACTGGCCTAAGTCAAGTTGGGGGGAGGGGGCCGAGGTGTCCTCAGCCAGAGCCTGCCTCCAGTAGGAAATCAGCCTCTCCCAGAGAGAAGACTGTGCCCACGAGCACCTGGGTCCAGTGTCAGTTCTGCCTTTAGCTCACTGAGAAGTCTCTTCCCCTCTCTGGCCCGTTTCCTCCTCTGAAAATTGGTGCAGCTAGAGGATCTAGGACAAGCGTGTAGAGGGAATGGAGAAACTAGCTCTTCTATTTTAAACCACAGTGAGGACTTTGGAAGTTCAGAAGGGAATAGGGGGGAGGGCTTCCTGGAGGAGGCAGCATCACAGATGATGATTAAAGGTAGAGATGGAGAGAGAGGGCTCTGCTGGTGGAAGGAACTATATGAACTAAGGCTTCGGAGTGTGCCAGGTGGGCCCGAGATGGGGTCTTGATGGGAAGTGGCAGGGGTCTGGTTTAATCATGGATTCCCTGTCTCTTCAGCTGTGCACCACCACCCAACTCATGAACCGAAGATAGTCACAACAGGTAGGTCCTATCTCGGGCAATGGAAGGACAAGAGATGCAGGGGAAAACAGCTGGGCTCAGGCACTGACATGCTCTGTGACCTCAATCCTGTGACTTCTCCCTCTGAGCCTGTTTCCAACATCTGTAAAATGGGTTGAAGAATACCTCACAAAGTGAGGATTTTATGAGAGGGTGTATAGCACCTCGTTCAGTTTCCAATGTATAGAAGGTGATCAAGAAATGATGGTTCCCATCCCTTCTCCCTGACCCCGGTTCTGAGAACTCAGGATGGCCCCCTCAGGACCTGCTTGGTGCTGAGGGTGTGTGTCAGGTTGCCAAGGAGATGTCCTCAGTGACTGCCTACTGCAACCTCCAGGCCCAGAGAGGGTCACAAAGCAGGGTCCCAGCCGAAAAGAGGCAAGAACCCCACACTTTGGTTCCCACTGCCCCTCAGGGTCTGGAGGTCAGCAGGCTTGGCAAGGATGGCTGAAGAGGCTCTTGGTTAATTAAAGCCAGAAACATGATCTCAGGGGCTGAATTATTGATGGCTCCTCCTCCAGCTTGAGCCCAGCTGGGTCTTGTGCAGCTCATTTCTTCCTCCTTCTGCTCCTCTTTCCCCAGTCCCCTTCTCTGGGGCTCCATGAGCTGTTGCTGGGACCACCCTTCACATTCTCAGATTCCCCTTCTGCAAGCTACACCCTCTGGGAGATGGATCCAGCACCCACCTGGGCCCCTCTCACTGCCCTAGAATGCTCTTCTACCACCAGCCCTGCCCTGCTCTGGGCACCTGGCCCAGGGCCTGAAATCAAATCCCTGGTGGGAGTGGATGGCTAACGCGGCACAGCTGGGAGCCACCTAGACGTCCTGGCAACCGTGGGCCCTGAGGCGGGGGTGGGGGAAAGGGTCAGGGGATGCCGTGTAAGTCTGGCTCTGCCCTAACGGAGAGGTGACTGTCAGGCCTGGCACTCAGAGCCTGGTTAGTCCCCCTGACACATGTCATCGAGTCTTCATTTATCCCCTTGGTCGGGTGTGGGCCGCCACGTCTTGCTCTCCTCCTTACCTCTCTCTGGACCCTGGGTGACGCCAGGACTTGGGACTTGGGAGTCCTGAAAGGAGACCACAGCATCTGCACCTGGGTTTCAAACCTCAAGACCCAAGGTGCAGAGGGACTCTGAGCTGAAAGGGGTGTGGACGCTCAATTTCTGGATCCATTGTCACCCTGTGGGGCCCTGGTGGAAGAGGGAGGCAGGCAGGGAGCTCACTTACCATCTGGGGCCTGCAGTCAGGAAGCTCAGAGAGGGTGTGAGAGGCATCAAGCCACAGAGCAACTCAGGAGCGGAGCCAGGGCCAGGTGCTTCCAGGCACTTTCCAGCCACCCGTAAAATCTGGGTGGAATGTCTGAGCCCGCTGCCCAAGGCTCCCCTAGTGAGGACCGGGGGCCTCCAGATGACCTGTGCCGGGTTTTGGGGTGGGGCCGGGCCCCTGGCCTACAGTGGCCTGCTGTGGCCTCCACCCTGCAGAGAGCCCCTCAGTCCCTGAGGCCCACAGCCCCGGCTTTGACGGGGCCAGCTTCATCGGTGGCGTGGTGATGGTGCTGAGTCTGCAGGCGGTGGCCTTCTTCGTCTTGCGCTTCCTCAAGGCCAAGGAGAGCACCTACCAGACGCTGTGAGTACCTGGCCCGCTGAGCCCCTGCACCCGCTTCCCCACGGCCCCCCAGGTGGCCCTCGCTGCCGTTTGCCCGCTCCTCCATGGGGCAGCCTCAGGGGCCCTGAGGCCCTCCCAGCCTCCTCCATGTAGGCCGCACCTCGTCTCCCCACCTCCAGTTGTGGGGTTCTCTTGGCTGGGTGTTGGCCCGCGTGGGACTCGGCCTGGGCCCGGCGTCTGAGAGCCCAGCTGAGGCCCCCTGTCTCTGTCCCCTCATGCTGCCAGCAGGGAGGAGAACCAGTAGGTGACTGCCCGGGCCGCCTCCCGCCTGCAGCTCTGTGGCCGGGGGCGGGAGCCCGGGCCACGTGTGCGGTTTGGTTTTCCTCTGAGAAGGGGGAGCTGCTCTGGCCCCCATGTGTGCTGTGGGGTGGATCGCTGCAACCTCAATTAAAGTGTTTGCTCTTCTGCCCACTGCCTGCTCTCTGCGGGGTGCGGGGGGGTCCTCAGCCCGGCTGAGGTGGGGCCACCACCCTGAGTGCCTTGTCTGTCTGGCCTCTGCAGAATCTGACCCCCTTCAGGCCTGGATTCCACGCTCAGGGGAAAGAGGATGAAGAGGCAGCCCCCTCTTGGCCCCCTTGAGGGCACTTGGGGTGGGAAAAACTTTGGTCACCAAATTGTGGCCCCTCTGGACACTGAGCTGGCTCAGGGCCCCATAGCTGACATCCCTTCCTGTCCTGGGCCTGGTTCATGCAGATGAGAGCATCCTTCAACCACCTTCTGTCTCATCCGTCATCCCTACAGGCCCCCGCCTGGTATTCGGTCTGGGCCTGCCTCTTCCCATCCACCCGGCTTGGACACTGCCCCCCAATAAAGGAGCTCTTTCCAGCACTGTGCTTTATGTCTCATGTCTTGGGCTGTGTGTGGATTGGATGGGGTGGGGGGTATGGCCCACTGCCCTCTCCTTCATGGAAATTCAGCCTTAAATTGACACTGTCACCTTTTAAGTATTTTTATTTGCAGGAATTCCCTGGCAGTCCCGTGGTTAAGACTTGGTGCTTTCACTGAAGGGGCCTGGGTTCAATCCCAGGTCGGGGAACTAAGATCCCGCCAGCCGCACAGCGAGGCCAAAACAAAATTTTTTGCTGTTATGTGTTTAGTCCCTGCCTCCACTGCGCTATAGAGAAGGGTGCAGAGACTTGGAAAGGGAAGCACGCCTGCTTAAGATCACACAGAATGGAATGGGGCAGGGCTGGGCATTTAATCCAGGTTTTTCTGACTCTAGAATGAGCAGAACTTCAGAACTCCTCTGCAGAGGCATCTCCAGTTTCTTTTGGCTCCTAAAGTTGGATCTCTGCCCTTGTGCCAAGGTGGAGGTACCCCCGGGGACCCTCCCCAGGGTACTTCTGGCCTTCCTTGAGCGGGCCCTCCTAGAAAGCTCCACCCATGCCCACCTCCCTCTCTTCACTGCCCCCCCAACCCTGGGCCCAGAAGTCTTCTCTAATAACATCTCCCACCCATGGGGCACTTGCTGGAAACCGGCTGAGAGTCTGGCATCAGTGTCTGATTTAGTCCCATGATTGTCCTAGAAAGCTGAGAGGCAGTAGGGAGTCACGGGCAAGAGTTTAGCCTGTGGAACCCGACTGCTTTGTATGACTGGGAGTTAATGGAGCAGCTCCGGGCCTCGGTTCCCTCCTCTGTAAAGTCCAGTAACAGCTGTTCCATCCCAGCGGGATGTAGGGCAGGTTCAGAGCAGGGGCATGTGTCCTGTCTGCTTCACTCCTGGGCACCCATTCACCCCTCCCGCTGTCCAAACGCCTGCATCTCTTCCTCCTCTCGAGGCCTCCTCTCCTCGCAGGATCTCTGGCTGCAGCTGGAAAGGCTTTAGGGCCGCTGGGCTCCACAGGGAGTTCCAGTTACTCCTTGGCCTCACAGAGGGCTCACCTGCCTACCCATCAATGCCAAACACAGTCCACCCCCTCATGCGCCCCCCGACACTCACTTCTATCAACATCCCCCTCCTCTCAGACATCAGCCTCCCCTCCGAGTCCCTGCATCTGTGTCATGTGACCCTTGCTCGCTCTCCTTCAAGCCTCTGCACACACACCATTTCTCCTGCCTGGGTCGCCCTCCCCTGGCTGGAATGATGTCCATCCCCGTCCCCCACCCAGGGCCAAGGGAGAAATGCCGCCCCCCTCCTCCTGGTTTTTCACCCAGTTAAGGACATTTCTCTACTGGATGTTTTCATTTTCAAATGTAGTAAATGCCTGTAAAGAACAAAAGGACTACACAGATGTTTATGTATGTAAAGAATGAGAATCACTCTCCCCAGCATCCTACTCCCCAGAAATAACTATGCTTAACAGGATGGGTCAGACCTTTTTCTGTGAATTTACAACATACATACCTACACACACTTAGTTGTGTTTTTTTTTTTTTTTTTTTAATACAAAATGGGGGACTTCTCTGGTGGTGCAGTGGTTAAGAATCTGCCTGCCAATGCAGGGCATGCAGGTTCGATCCCTGGTCCAAGAAGATTCTACCATCCTCGGAGCAATTAAGCCCGTGTGCCACAGCTACTGAAACCTACACGCCTAGAGCCCGTGCTCCGCAGTAAGAAAAACCACTGCAGTGAGAGACCCACGCATGGCAACAAAGAGTAGCCCATGCTCGCCGCAACTAAAGACGGCACAAAGCAACGAAGACCCAGCGCAGCCAAAAATAAAATTATTAAAAAAAAAAATACGAAGTGGGAGCATGCTTTACATTTTATTCTGCAACTTTGCCCCTTTCGTTAGAGATCAGATTTGCTCCATGACTTATTCAGATGGTGATGGTTGATTTGCCTGCATCCTATCAAAGTCCAGCTGGGTTATTTCCATTTTATCGTAATCAGCACCATGATAAACGGGCTTGTCTTCAGATCTTGGCAGACCTGCGGCAGAGCATGTGTGGTGGGGACATATTCCTAGAACTGCAATTGGAGCATCCATCCTGTCTGGCAAGCTTGTCCTCCACCTTCCTTGACACCCTCATGAACCTGGCCTTCTCCACCCCCACAAGAACTGGGCCTGGTATGGAGAAGGCCCTCAGAGAGGGTTTGATGAGTAAATGAATGAGTGAATGAATGACCAACGTTTTCCTCTCCTCTGTCACCGGAGGTCCCTCTCCAGCTCAAACCTCACCCCTCAATCTGGTCCAAAGCTGCTGCCTCTTCACTGGCCTCCATGCCTGCCCTGCACGGCCTGCCCATGTGATGGCCTATATCAGCAGCTGTTTTCTAGCCTCTGCCAAAGGCTCCTCAGTGGACCTGAGGGTGGGCATGAAGTCACCTTGCTAAGAGTGTTTAAGAGCGTTTCTCCCTGCTTGGGGGCATGGTTAGGGGCTTGGGCAAAATCTCTGGCAGAGAGAACACAAACATGTTCTGTCTCTGAGCCCATTTTTCCTTGTTTATTCATTTATTTCACAAACATTAATGGAACACCTGCTATGTACCAGCATATAACCCGGTTTCAATAATATTAATAACAGCCATCAGTGGGACTGTGTAAGGATGGGAGGCCATATACAAATAGCACCCAGCACGACTTGTGGGGGGGTGGGCAGCAGGTGCCCAACAGATGGTATCAGTGGTCATTCCTGATACAGTGACAAGGATCAGGGAAGAATTCCTAGTGGAGATGACATGAGGGCTGGACCTTCATGCACAGGAGGAGCTTCACAGGGAGCGATGAGGAGGGGGTTCCAGATGAGCTAAGGTGCAAAGGTAGAAAGACCCCATGTAAATCCAGAAGTCTGAAGAGATGGCTGCAGAGTCTTGGTGGCTAGGATCAGAAGTTGGACTCCATCCTGGTTGGACTGGGCAGGAATAATGCCCATTCTCTCCAAAAGTGAAGGAGGAAAAGCCCCCACCTTCTGCTGGTTCCAGCCTGGGTGGGGTGTCCCTGGGGAAAGATGATGGAGGAAGTCTTGCTTCGTGTCCTCCCACCAGCCTTGCATCTTTTCTCAGGGCCCCAGCAAATGGGCCCACTGTGGATCCCACTTTCCCTTTTCCTCCTCTTGTTTGGGGAGCCTGCCTGTCTGAGGAGCCAGGACCACCCCAGCTGCCCAGGTAGGGGCACAGGGTACCCTCCCCACTCACCCACTCACCCTCCCGTCCTCATCCTCTCCCTAGGTATCCTTCTCCCACCCAGGTTCACTAGCCTCAAGGAGCAGGGTGGGAGTTTGATAATCTGGGTTCTACACACACACACACACACACACACACACACACACACAAAGTATGCAGATAGATGCAAATGATGAAAAACCTGACAGCTAGAATCAGGGGGATGGAAAGAAAAGTGCAGAGGGGTCTGGAAGAGACATGCCCACTACCCCCATGCCCCATCCTGTGCCCACCTGGCCCCATGTCTCCCTGCAGAGCCCAGGAAACTGGAAGCCAGTAAAGTTGTCCTCTTGCTCAGTTGTCCTGGAGCCCCAGGAAGTCCTGGGGAGAAGGGAGCACCAGGTCCTCAAGGTAAGAGATGGGGAGGCAGCAATTAGCATGGTCTGTGCTAAGAGACCATGGCAAAGGGGCAAGGAACCTACTGTGTGCCAGGCTCCAGGCTGGATGCCCAGCATCCTAAGATTGACCCTGTGAGGTAGGTAGTACCATCCCCATCTCTCTGGGCTCGGGGGGAAGGGAGGCTCAGAGAGGATCAGTCATTCGCCCACAATCACAGAGCCAGGAGCCAGGAAAGGCTGCAGCTGGGATCTGACTTCATTGCTTTCTGGCCCCTGACATGGGGCAAGGTGTAAGGCATCTCTCTGGGATGTCAGGGAAACCTGGACCCCTGGGCAAGATGGGTCCCAAGGGTGAGCCTGGGGAGTGTGTGGAGCCGGAGGTCTCTTCTTTCTTTGCTCTGTCCCTGGACCAGAGAGGGGGCTGCTTGACTGCTGCTCGGGAACTGGCTGTGATTGATCTCCTGTAGAGGGGGTGGGAAGCTTGTGGCACTAGTGATAAAGAACCTATCTTCCACTGCAGGAGACGGATGCACGTTCGATCCCTGGATTGGGAAGATTCCCCTGGAGGAGGACATGGCAACTCCCTCCAATATTCTTAACTGGAGAATCCCAAGGACAGAAGAGCCTGGCAGGCTACAGTCCACAGGGTCACAAAGAGTCAGACACGACTGAAGCAACTTAACGCTCATGCAGTGGGGGTGGAAAGCTGGGAGGAGTGGGGAGAATCAGGAGAAGGGCCTGGGCACCCTCCCCTCTGGTGGTTCATGAGCCTTCCCTTGGGGGTACTCAGTGCCAATGCTCATCTTTCCTTGGGGCCGGAGATTCAGCGAACTTGCTGTGGGGCCAGGAGGGTTGAGGCCACCTTCGCTGGACCCCAGGCACCTAGAATCAGATGGTGCTGGGGTGTTGGAGGGTCAGCAGGTGTGGCCCAGCCCATCCCAGAGCCTCTCTTCAGGGGTCCAAAGGAATTGAGAGGACTCCTGGAGTCCAACACATGGCCTGTTCCATTGCCTGTGGGCTGGGGCTTCAGAAATAACTTGGGGGCCCCCATCAGCTCATCTGCCCTCTCCTTGGCCCCGGGAGCTGCCAGGAGCTGCTGAGCCGGAGTACCACTTTGAGCGACTGGTACCACCTGTGCCTACCTGAGGGCTGAGCCCTCCCAGTCTTTTGTGACAGTTCAGTTCAGTCGCCCAGTCGTGGCTGACTCTTTGCAACCCCATGGACGCAGCACACCTGGCCTCCCTGTCCATCATCAACTCCCCGAGTTTACTCAAACTCATGTCCATTGAATCAGTGTTGCCATCCAACCATCTCATTCTCTTTTGCCCCCTTCTCCTCCCACCTTCAATCTTTCCCAGCATCAGGGTCTTTTCAAATGAGTCAGTTCTTTATATCAGGTGGCCAAAGTATTGGAGTTTCAACTTCAGCAACAGTCCTTCAAATGAATATTCAGGACTGATTTCATTTAGGATGGACTGGTTGGATCTCCTTGCAGTCCAAGTGACTCTCAAGAGTCTTCTCCAACACCACAGTTCAAAAGCATCAATTCTTCAGCTCTCAGCTTTCTTTAAAGTCCAACTCTCACATCCATACATGACTACTGGAAAAACCATAGCTTTGACTAGACGGATCTTTGTTGGCAAAGTAATGTCTCTGCTTTTTAATATGCTGTCTAGGTTGGTCATAGCTTTTCTTCCAAGGAGCAAGAGTCTTTTAATTTCGTCTTTTGTGACAAGGACACCGCAGGTGGTGGCTGGCTAGTGAAGCAATATCAGGGAGAGAAAGGACTCCAAGTCAGAGCCAGTGGGCACTTCTTCCCCTTGGCCCCTAGGGGGAGCCAGAGCCCACTGGAGCCAAGACATCCCTTCGCTGATTCACTACAAATGCTTACTGAGCTCCCAGAGCGCCTGAGGAAGTCTGAGAAGGCTTCACAGAGGAGATGCCAATTGAAAGGGCCCTGAAGGCTGTGTAGAAGTTCTCAAGATAGGTGAGGTGCAGAAGGGCATTGCAGGTAGAGGGAAAGACAAATGCGGGGAGGCTGGAGAACACGAGGGGGTGGGGGAGACCCTGTGAATGAGCTGAGAGCGGGTGGAGTGCTTGGTTGAGGTCTACGGGTGTGGGTCAGGCATGGATGAGGGCCCAGTCTGCAAAGACCCGTTCACAAAGGGCACTGAGTGACTGACTCAGTGGGGAGTGGGGAGCCCTGGAAGAGTTTCAAACAGAGGAGGGACCAGGTCAGACATGTTTCAGAAAGAAGACTCAGGCTACACTGTGGAGGATGCATTGGGTGGGGACCAGAGTGCAGGTTGCAGGTAGGGACACAGTTTAGGACGACTGCAGGGGTCCGGGCAGGAGAAGAGGGTGGGCAGGGGCAGGAACGGAGGCAGAGGCTCTTAGACTGAAAGATATTTAAGCGAGAAACTCTACAGGACCTGGGGACTGCTTGGCTTGAAGAGGAAACGGGTTGAGAGGGCGTATCAGGGTAAGGCTGAATGGACCTCTGCTCCAATACCTTGGTTCTTATCACAGTAAATGAAAGCAGGGTTATTTTGAATCTGACCCTCAACTGGACTAACTGTCTCCTGAAGGCAGGGACAACGTTTCTACTATTTCAGTCCATCCAGGGACTCTGGTGTGAAATTGAGAGTCAGTAAAAGTTAATAAGGGCACGTAGGGTTGATCGGTATATTCACAGGCAAGGCTCACTTGGACTCACACTTTATCAACAAGCCCACAAATCAAAGAGGGGGTGCCTGTCCACCTACCCCTCGCAGTGCCTCTGCCCCTTGCATCTCCTCATCCCAGGCTTGGCCTGGAGTGATGACTGCCATCGTCACCTTCTCTGCCTCCCTAGGTGTTCCAGGGGTGATGGGATGGTTCTGTGGATTCCTTGGTCCTCCTACACAGCAGGTGTGAGGAGCCAGGAGTCTGAATTCTGGCGGGGGATGAGAATTTGCACCAGCTTACTCTCCAGGGTAGGTTTCTCAGTAGGGTCCTGGGAGTCTAAGGGGCCTTTCCCTAGCATTCTGACTTCCCAGCTGGGATCTGAGGATTTCTCCATCTCTGCCTCCCCGTCCCCTCCCCTAGGTACCCAGGAGCTGTGGGTGGAGCTGGAGAACTTTAGGCAACCACACCTTTGTTCCCTGTAGGTCCTTCCTCCTCCTAGTGAAGGCAGACCATCACCAGCTGGTGCTGGGCAGGTTCTCAAAGGGCAGGGCAGGTGAGCGAGCCTATGGCGGGGCCCTGGAGCAGTCCAAGAAGTCTAGGGAGGCTGGATTCTTCCCCAGAGCTGCCATGGTCTCCACGAATGACCCAGGACACCTCCTTCCCCTGATGCGAGTCTGTTTCCTCACTGGAAAAATGGCAGTGATGAGACAGGGTGGTGCAGGAGTGAGCAAGTTGGGCTCTGGAGGCAATCGATCCTGAGTTTAAAATCCAGCTCTGTCATTTACTAACTGTGTGACCTTGGACAAGTCTCTTCTGGGTCAGAGCCTCAGTTTCCTCCCCTGTAGAATGGGTAAGGAGGCAGGGAGGGAGGATGTGAGAGCCAGCTGAGGCTCTGTTGAGTGTTATCATTATCTGCTTTGGAAGAGGAACCAAGAAAGGCTTTTTTTTTTTTTTTTTTTTCTCTCAGAGAAACACCAACAGTCGAGAAGAAAGTTGAAAGAGGGAAGTGGTTACAAGGAGGTGCCTCAGCGGAGCCCCCTTTCCTGCCTAGGCATCTGAGAAGTCCCTCTTAGCTCCCCCAGGCACAGTTGCTCAGGCTGCAGCTGGGAGCTGCGAGGAGACAAAGAAGCAAGAGGGAAGCGGAGATTCTGGGAGGGGACGAGGCAAAGGGAGGCGTCAGTGGCTTTGGAGCCACAGTCCTGAGCTCAAGTCCCAATGCCTCTGTGATTAGCTGCCTGGGCCAATGCCCTGGCTCCATGGCACTGCTGTTTTTCCCACAGGGCCTGCAAACACCCACCTTACAGTTGCTCTGAGGCTCCTGCGAGATCACCTCTTCAATGGTGCCAGGCATGGTGCCAGCACCGAGGTGCCTCCCACCCTCTTCCTGCCAGCGGCCCCCAGAGCTTCCAAGGCAGGAAACCCTTTCCCACCGACCATGATACAAGTGGGAGAAACTGCATGGTGACTGTTCCCGGCGCCTGCTGGTACGGATCCTGCTATCAGACCAATCTCAACGGGCGCTACTCGATGTTCAAAGCCCCTGCCCATAATTATGGCATCGACTGGGCCTCACGCCAAGGCGTGGGCCATCCTTACCACAGGGATTAAATGGTGCTTCGCTAGGGCACCCTGGTAGCCAGCACCCTTATCTCTATCACACAGCTTCCGGACTCTCGGTGGTTGTTCAGTTGCTCAGTTGTGTTCGACTCTTCATGACCCCATGGACTGCAGCATGTCAGGCTTCCCTGACTTTCACTGTCTCCCAGAGTTTGCTCAAACTCATGCCCATTGAGTTGAAGATACCATCCAACCATCTCATCCCTGCTCCTCTTACTTTTTATTAAAAAATAAAATCATTTTTACTCTTTTCCGACTGGCAGACCTCTTCCAGTTATTGGGAAAAACTCAAGAGGGCAGAGCAGGGACACAGGTTTCAGTTCCATTCAAGGAAGATCTTCCTTCCAGTCAGGAAGATTGACAAGTTGACCTCAAAAGGTGGTGAGGCTTCCGTCCCTAGAGGTTTGCAAGTCGAGGCCAGAGGAACATGGAGTAGCAGACATGGAAGAATTCAAGCATCCACTGACAATATTCTTGGGTTCCCTGGGTCCTACAAGTGGATGGTTTCGTGGTGGGAATTGCACCGGCATCTCACCGGCTCTGTTGTAAGTCACATTTTCATCCTCTGCTACTTCCTGCCTGTTCCATTAGGGGTTAGTTCGAACTCAGTCAAAACAAGGCAGGCACATTTTTCTCCCATGGGGCAACAGGGCAGTGAGACAGCAGTTCCTGAGCTGGCATTTAAGTAGTTAGATAATTTGCCAGAGTCACATTCAAGAAAGTGTTAGAACAATAGTTAAGAGTCTATCTCTGGGTGCACTGGGAAGACCCAGAGGAATCCGGTGGAGAGGGAGGTGGGAGCAGGGATCGGGATGGGGAATACGTGTAAATCTATGGCTGATCCATATCAATGTATGACAAAACCCACTGGAAAAATAAATAAATAAATAAAGGAAAAAAAAAAAAAAAAGAAGAGTCTATCTCTGAGTCTGACAGGGAGTCCTGGGCTTGCATCCTGCTTTGTTATGTAGCTGAGTGATCTTGGACAAGTTACTCAACCTCACAGTTCCCAGTTCCTGATTTCAGAGTCCACTGATGTTTATGCCAGGCTGTGGCCTCACTAATTCCCACTAGAAGGTTATGGATTCTTGGGAATTGGAGCTGGGAAGCCATTGTAACCCAAGGGCTGGGGTTCCTGGGGTTCTCCAGGGAGATGGAGAAACGCTTGCATGAAGATTCTTCTCAGGTTTCATGGTCATGTCCTGGGTGGAGGTCAGGGGTCAGAAGGGCTCCAAAGCAGATTGAGTTCCGGGGAAAGCAGCCCCCTGGCAAAAAAGGCAAAGGACCCAGCTCTGATGCCAAGTCCCATGCTCCTGACAGGCTGGGGAGCAGGCTTCCCCAGTCCAGTCCCTCCCAGCCTGCCCACCAAGGACGCCGAGGGACGGGCTCTCTCCGCCGTGTTTGTTCTACACACCCTGACATCTTTGAAGATCCCTTCTTCCAAAAGATCCCCGCAGGGCAGGGCCTGCAATGCGCTTGGGTCTTAGCTCTGGCCTGGGCACCCATCTCACGAGTGCCTGCTCTGAGCAGTCCACAGTGGTTGGCTGCCCAGGGGCAGAGGCTGTTCCGGAAGCGGCCTGTCTCAGAGGTTCTGGCGGGAGCGGAGGGAGGGAAGAGGCAGTGTCCCGGGCCGCTAGGGAGCGGTGCTGCCCCAAGGCCGAGGGTGGAGCTTTCCCGGTCGGCCGGGAAAGGGCTGGGCCCGGCCTACATGTGGGGGCAGGAGACAGCGACGGCCGGCGTTCCGCGGCGGATCCTGGGTGGTGGGTACCGCTGGCCCGATGCCTGGGGCCTTCCACGTGACTCTGAACTGCGGATCACTGGATGCCCAAGATTCCCAGGACCCAATCCCCGAAGTCAGATCTTCAGGACCTTGCAAGTCAGAGTCCGGATTTTCGCCCTGCACACCAGATTCCCAAACGGGACCTCTGGCCAGACTCCTGACCTCCAGATCCCGCAGGAAATTCTCGATCCCGGAATCTGTTCTCCGCTCCCGTCCCACCCCGGGTGCCCAAAGTCCGGCGCCCAACACCCGAGCGCCCCCGCATGGCGGGGCCGAGCCCGCGGTCCGGAGCCCTGGAGCGCGCCGGCAGCTGCTGGCAGGACCCGCTGGCCGAGGCGCTGAGCCGGGGCCGGCCGCTCGCGGCGTCCCCGGGTCGGGGCTGTGCGCGAAGCCGGCCGCTCAGCGTGGTCTACGTGCTGACCCGGGAGCCGCTGCCCGAGGTAGAACCCGAGACGGGAGCCGAGGCGGAGCCGCTGCCTCTGCGCTGCCTGCGTGAGGCCTGCGCGCAGCTCCCCGGACCGCGGCCGCGACCTCAGTTGCGCAGCCTGCCTTTTGGAACCCTGGCGCTGGGAGACACCGCAGCGCTCGATTCGTTCTACAACGCGGGTGAGCGCGCCCGGGGGGCGGGGCGCCGGGTGGAGCTTAGAGTCTGGGGGCGGGACCGAGGGGCGGGGCTCAGCGACCCCGAGGTGCGGAGTCGTGGGGGCATAAAGTGAACTAAAGCAGAGGGGCTCGAGGAGGGACCCGCGATAAAAGCGGAGTTTAGGGGGTCTGGAGCGCGGCCAGACTCGGGCAGGGACTTCACGGATCCAGGTCTGGCTCGGGGTTCAGGGTGGGAGCTTAGGAACTCTCGAGTTGGCACCGTGCCTAGGGAGTGGGGCTAGAATTAGGGAGTGGCTGGGAGCGGGGCAGGGTGTGGTATCTCAGGAATGGGATTGGAGAGCTCAGCCTCGGGATGATCTCTCACGGAGCTCATGACGGAGGATCCTGGAGGTGGGACTTGGACTGGGGGAAGGGGCCCCTAATACGTGGGGCTAGAGTTCAGGGGTCCTAGCATACTACTTCCGGGGATCCGGCTGCAAAGGGAAGCGAAGGGCACTAACGGCATTGGATTCTAGAGGCGGGAGCTTGGTTCATGAGGCCCCAGGAGTTCTGAGAAAAGTAAAAACTGTGGTGCTGGGGAAGACCGTCCCCTGGACGGCAAGGAGATCAAACAAGTCATTCCTAAAAGAAATCAACCTTGAATATTCATGGGGGGGAGGTCGCTGATGCTAATGCTGAAGCTGAAGCTCCAATACTTTGGCCACCTGATGCGAAGACCCGACTCATTTGCAAAACACCCTGATGCTGGGAAAGATTGAAGGCAAAAGGAGAAGGCAGGCAGAGGATGAGATCGCTGGATAGCAACACTGACTCAATGGATGTGAATTTGAGCAAACTCCAGGAGATAGAAAAGGACAAGGGGAGCCTGGCCGTTCTGCAGTCCACGGGGTCGCAGAGTCGGACACGACGGAGCGACTGAACTAGTAGCTCCGGGAGAATCGGCAGAGCTGGGGCGGAACTGGAGGCGGAGAAGGGTCGTCCGGGGGCGGGGCCAGAAAGCGGGTATTCCCCAGGGGGATCACCCCGCCCTCTCGCCAGCTCGGATGCCCCGCCCCGATACTAATTTGTTTATCCAAGAGTTCAGGAACCCTGCTTACAGGATGTCCATAAAACGTTAGCCTAAAAAAAAAAAAACACGTTAGCCTAACAATGAAGGCGGGACTTCCCTGGTGGTCCCGTGGTTAAGAATCTACCTGCAGGCGTGCTCAGTCGTTCATTGGGTCCGACTCTTTGGGACCCCATGGACTGTAGCGCCAGGCCCCTCTGTCCACGAGATTTTCCAGGCAAGAATACTGGAGCAGGTTGCCATTTCCTACTCCAGCGGATCTTCCTGACCCAGGGATGGAATCCACGTCTCCAGCGTCTCCTGCATTGGCAGGTGGATCCTTTACCACACTGCTGCCACCTGGGAAACAGGGGACATGGGTTCAGTCCTTGGTCCGGGGAAGATTCCACCACCTGTGGCAGGGCAACTAAGCCTGTGTGCCACAACTTCTGAGCCCGTGTCAGCCTGCAAGCAGCAACAAAAACCCATCACAGCCAAAAATAAACAAACATCAAAAATGAAGGCTGACTCGACCTTGAGATCACAAAGATACACACAGAATCATAGACGAGCTCACAAATTGTGCATATCTTGCTTCACAAAGGCTGTCACAGACACTGTCCCACACAGAGATACAGACAGCAAGCGACACACTCACAGAGGCACAGTGTTGTACACACACAAGGCAAGTATGTATACACATGTGTATACACCAGCACTGCTGGTGCCGGCCCCTTTCAAGAGACTGTGTTGAGGATCCAGGGAATGGCACGTCTCTCTTTGCACAACTCTTGCCCCTCATATGGCCCAGAACAGGCTCCGGGCTGGTGCACAGCCTCCCCTTGTCTGGGCCCAGGGCCCGTAGGCTCTACACAGTGGGATACAAGCAGTGGGGCCTGGGGAGCTCCACTCCTCTCCTTGCAATACTATAGATATAATTTCTGTACAGCCCAGAGGGACCCTAAAAGGGGGAAACTGAGACCCAGAGCAAAACTGGACTCTGAGTTACATGGGAACGCAGGCCCAGCCAGGATGGATCCCCAGGCTTCTTCCCCACAAGCTGGGTTCGGGACTTGAGGTTTGGGGTTTGGGCTCAGAGCTCAGGGCCTCCACCTGTGTGTCCACAGACGTGGTGGTGCTTGAGGTGAGCAGCTCCCTGGCGCAGCCCTCCCTCTTCTACCACCTGGGTGTGAGGGAGAGCTTCAGCATGACCAACAACGTGCTCCTCTGCTCCCAGGCCGACCTCCCTGACCTGCAGGCCCTGCGGGTAGGTGGCCAGCGGGCTGGTGGGGACCAGCCCAGGGCGGGGGTGGCCCTACCCAGAGCGCCAGTATCTGAATGTCTGTCTCCTGCAGGAGGACATTTTCCAGAAGAACTCGGTGAGCCGAATCCACCCCTCCTCCGCGGTTTCCCTTTGACCTCCATTATAACCTCTGCTCTCCACCATCTTTCCCGGCCTCCTCATTCACCTCTGACCTCTCTAGTGCCCCCCTGACATCCATGTGACCTTTGACCCCCTATTGCCGCCTTTCGTGAAGTGGGCCCCTTCCCTGCTATTCTAATCCCCACGGGGGTGGACCTCTGACCCCTCCACTGCCCCTCTCTAATCTAGTCCTGACCTCTGACCTCCTGATTCCTGGCCTCTCTCCCACCCTAGGATTGCATTGGCAGCTACACGCTGATCCCCTATGTGGTGACAGCCACCGGTCGGGTGCTGTGTGGCGATGCGGGCCTCCTGAGGGGCCTGGCTGACGGGCTGCTCCAGGCTGGGGTGGGCACAGAGGCCCTGCTCACACCCCTGGTGGGTCGGCTGGCCCGCCTGCTGGAGGCCACGCCCACGGACTCTTGGTAATGGGGCCCCCCCTCAGCGAGGGTGCCAGGAGGAGCTGGTGAGGGCAAGGGGGGCCTGGAGCTGAGGGGCAGGCCCTGCCATTCTCTCTCTCTCTCCTGCCCTGGGCGTTAGTGGCTACTTCCGGGAGACCATTCGGCAGGACATCCGGAGGGCGCGGGAGAGGTTCAGCGGGCAGCAGCTGCGGCAGGAGCTGGCTCGCCTGCAGCGGAGACTGGACAGCGTGGAGCTGCTGAGCCCCGACATCATCATGAACCTGCTGCTCTCCTACCGGGACGTGCAGGTGTGCAGGGCTCGAAGAGGCAGGCTGGCCAGTCCAACAAGCCCCAGGCCAGTTTCCGGACCCACTGGAGGCTCTGAGTGAATTATCTGACATCTCCAAGCCTCGGTTTCCTGGGCCGTGGGGGAGGCTGGGCACCCACGGAGGTCTCCCTGTACAAAGCGGTGTCTGTACTTCCTGGGGGAAGTGTGCAGAGGATGGTGGGTGGGAAGCTGGGGTGTTGGGTGGGAGGGGACCCCTGCTCAAGGTTTGCCTCAGGGTCTGTGGGCTGAAGGGACCCCCCCGGAGGCCATGAGGCCAGTGCATGCTGTTCCCTCCTGCAGGACTACTCAGCCATCATTGACCTGGTGGAGACCCTGCAGGCCTTGCCCACCTGTGATGTGGCCGAGCAGCATAATGTCTGCTTCCACTACACCTTTGCCCTCAACCGGTGGGTTGGCAGAACAAGGCTCAGGTCATAGCCACATGGGGACATGGGTCTCTGCTGTGCAATCACTTCAGTCTGCAATCATGGCTGTTCAGGGAATTTGTGGCCCAGGATCACACTGATGTCAAATGGTCACTAGGGTTCTGTTTCTGCTGCCCAGGGTGGGGTGGGGTGGGGTGGTGGTGCCGACCTTGGAGTAGTCACAGCCTTCTAAGGCCATGGCTCCTCAGAGTCACTGCAGTCACTTCCATCTGGGATTCCCACCTCTCGGAAAGTCAGCACTGCCCAGAGACACCGCTCTTCTGGGTTCATGATGGTCAGGCCCTTGGGAAGGTCCCTGCTGTTCAGGGTCTTGGGGGTTTCTGGACAGAGAGTGGATCTCCAGCCTATCTTCCCCTTCCCCCTAGGAGGAACAGGCCTGGGGACCGGGAGAAGGCACTGGCCGTGCTGCTGCCACTGGTACAGGTGGAGGGCCTGGTGGCACCTGACCTGTACTGCATGTGTGGCCGTATCTACAAGGACATGTTCTTCAGCTCTGGCTTCCAGGATGCTGGGCACCGGGAGCAGGCCTATCACTGGTAAGGGGCCCAAACAAGTGGACAGTGGGCTGAGCTAGTGGACTGAGGGATGGGGCCATGGGCATTAGTCCAGTCCCACATCACCCCCACCCTCACCCCAGGTACCGCAAGGCCTTTGACATAGAGCCCAGCCTCCACTCAGGCATCAACGCCGCTGTGCTCCTCATTGCCGATGGGCAGCGCTTTGAGGACTCCGAGGAGCTCCGGCTCATAGGTGAGCCCCAATCCTGCACCCCATCCCCTACCCACAGGCGCTCTGAGGGGCTTGGAGAGAGGGCAGGGAGAGAGGACACTGGGCTAGGGCTGGGGCTGACCCATCCCATGTTGGCCTGTTCTGCCTGAACCCACACCTGGGTCCTCGTGCGTATTCTGGACCCTCATGAGCCTCTGAGGCCACAACTGTTCCTAAGCTCACACCTGTGTTCCTTACACACTGAATTCCACGTACACTTGTTCCCACACCCTCACCTGTGCCTGAACTTCTACTCCCACCTGAGATCTGGCCACACCTAGGTTTTCACCCATTTCTATCTTCCTACCCAGGTGACTTTGGTGGCCTACACCTGGCCTTTGCCAAAATCCACAACCACATTCATTACAACCCAGGCCCCTCTCTCCCAGGCATGAAGCTGGGCTGCCTGCTGGCCCGAAAAGGCTGCGTGGAGAAGATGCAGTATTACTGGGATGTAGGCTTCTACCTGGGAGCTCAGATCCTCGCCAATGACCTCACTCAGGTGGCACTGGCCGCAGAGCAGCTGTATAAGCTCAACGCCCCCATATGGTGAGCGGCCCCCTCTGGGGTCCTGGGCTGGCCTGGGCTGGCAGCTTCTGCACCTATATCCCCTGGCATCTAGTCTGAATCCCTTCCAGACCGGTACCCATGGCAACCAATGGCCTGATTCTGGCTGCATCCAAACCAGTCTAGTACCGCTGGCAGTGCCAGTTGGTGCCTGGGCTGAAGACACGCCTGTTGTCTGCAGGTACCTGGTGTCCGTGATGGAAACCTTCCTGTTGTATCAGCACTTCAGACCCACACTAGAGCTTCCTGGAGAAGCCCCCCACGGCGCCCACTTCTGGCTCCACTTCTTGCTACAGTCCTGCCAGCCACTCAAGACGGCTTGTCCCCAAGGGGACCAGTGCTTGGTGAGGCCGTTGGGGTATGGGACCCGGGAGAGGTGCCGGCCCCTTCTGACCAACCCCTCTGCCCTGACTTCTGCAGGTGCTGGTCCTGGAGATGAATAAGGTGCTGCTGCCGGCCAGGCTGGAGGTTCAGGGTACAAACCCAGTGAGTGCGGTGACCCTGAGCCTGCTGGAGCCCAAGAAGCAGGTGAAGTCGCCGGTAAGTCACCCCCTTTGACATCTATGCACCTCTTCTGTCCGGCCTTCCCCCCCATCCCCAGACCCCTCTCCCTGTCCCCAGCACCCCTCTGGGACCCCTTTCTTCTCACAGGACGTTCCCTCCAACTGGACCTTCCTGGTGGCCTCCATCAGCGGCGTCAGGTAAGAGGGGGCCCTGGGGGAGGTGGGGGCGGGGGCGGTGCGACTGGGAGGCCGGCTCACCCGGGTTCTTCATCCCTTCCAGCGTCTCCAAGCGGGATGAACGCTGCTGCTTCCTCTACGCGCCTCCTCCCGCTCAGGACGTCCAGCTGTGCTTCCCCAGCGCCGGGCACTGCCAGTGGTGCGCGCTGCCCCGCGCTGCCCCTGGGTGCGCTGGGCAGAGAGGGCAACAGTTTCTGCCCCAGGTTGCCCTCCCGTCAGTCTTGATCTCCGCCCTCAGGTTCTGCGGCCTGATCCAGGCTTTGGTGAAGAGTCCGGATTCCGGGGCGCCCGCAGAGGAGACGGAGGGCGTTGGGGAGGTGTTGGAGGTGAGGCGGTGGGTGCAGGGAGCTTGAGGAGGGGGGTGGGCCGAGGGTCCCACCGAACCCCTCATCTCACGCGCCCTCGCAGTTTGATTACGAGTTCACGGAGTCGGGCGAGCGGCTGGTGCTGGGCAAGGGCACGTACGGGGTGGTGTACGCGGGCCGCGATCGGCACACTCGCGTGCGCATCGCCATCAAGGAGATCCCGGAGCGGGACAGCAGGTTTGCGGGCGAGGGGGTGGGCCCAGGGCGCCAGGGAACAAGTGGGCGGGGCACATGGGCGGGACCGGAAGTTGATAGGCTCCTGTGGGCCGACTGTAGGCCTCGGCGACGCAGAGGCACACGTGGTCGGGACTGAGTGCTTGAGCTCAGAGAAGCGAGAGTTCGGGCCCCGGGGGCCCAGCCAGGCCTGTGCACAGAACCGCAGGGACCCAGCGGGTGGGCTAGGGTCCGGCGGGGCGTGTGGGCTGGGTGATAAATTGAGGAAGGAGGAGGCGGGGGTCTGGTGGGGTGAGGGGGGAGAATCTACAGGTCTGTCCTGCTGGCACTGGAGTGGGATAAGCGCCCCTGCCCCAAGCAGGCCTGTTAGTCACTCCCTACCGGCCCCCAGGTTCTCTCAGCCGCTGCATGAAGAGATAGCTCTGCACAAACGCCTACGCCACAAGAACATCGTGCGCTATCTGGGCTCCGTCAGCCAGGGCGGCTACCTCAAGATTTTCATGGAGGAAGTGCCTGGAGGTATCTGCCCTGCGTGGGAGGCAAATGGAACTGGAGTTGTGGGGCCTGGGGATGGAGCCAAGCAAGGGGTGGAGAACCCTCCGGGGAAAATGACCCCTAGCCTGTGTGGGTGGTGTGGCCCAGAATTAGCTGAGGCAGTGCGATTGGGTGATGGAAGCTGGGCCATGGCCTGGCCTTCCAGCAGACAGCTGTGGGCTGGACTAAGTGGGTGCCAATTATGGCCCTGGACTGCACCTTCCCAGGCAGCCTGTCCTCCTTGCTGCGGTCAGTGTGGGGACCCCTGCAGGACAACGAGAGCACCATCAGTTTCTACACCCGCCAGATCCTGCAGGGACTCAGCTACCTGCACGACAACCACATTGTGCATCGAGATATCAAGGTCAGCCTGTAGCTGGCTCACCTTGGTGGGAGGTGGGGTGGGCAAGAGGGAGGAACAGAGAGGGCTCCAGACACAGGCTGGCAGTTTAGACTAAGTGGGCAGACACTTTGCAAAAGCTTGGGAAATTCATCAAGAAGGTTCCCTAGGGAAGGAAAGAAGTTCAGATCTGAAGCCAACTTCCAGGATTTCCCTGATTCTTCCATGGGTTAAGAATCCACCTGCCAATGCAGGGGACATGGGTTTCATCCCTGGGTTGGGAAGATCCCACATGCTGTGGGCCAACTAAGCCTGTGCGCCACATCTGAGTCCGTGCGCCCTAGAGCCCATGCTCTGCAAAAAGAGAAGGCACTGCAGTGAGAAGCCCAGGCACCGTAACTAGAGAGTAGCCCCCACTCGATGCAACTAGAGAAAACCTGCACACAGCCACAAAGATCGAGCACAGCCAAAAATAAATCAATAAAATGCAGCCAACTTCCAGGGGGACATAAATGGGATGGCAGGGGGAGGGGGTTGAGAGAGGCAGGGTCAGGCTGGGAGTCTCGGGAGATGGGGTCTGGGATAGAGTCTGGTTCTGGCATTCAGGAGCCCAGTCCAATGTGTGCTGAGCACAGTGTCCACTCTGCTCAGGGGGACAACGTGCTGATCAACACCTTCAGCGGGTTGCTCAAGATTTCTGACTTTGGCACCTCCAAGCGACTAGCAGGCATCACACCCTGCACTGAGACCTTCACAGGTAACAGGGTGTGGGGTGGTGAATGGGGCTTGCTGATGTGGGGCAGAGAACTCTTGGGACATTCCAGGGAATGACGTTTCTCCTGGGCATGGAGTTAAAGTCTTAATGGGGGATGGAACCTGGGGCAGGTCACTGAGCCAGGGGGCAATGATACAATCTAGAACTGGAGCTTGGAGAGCTGATAACTGAACTGATTGAGTTCAGTCCCTGAAATGGAGCCCAAAAGTGTGAATGCGGACCAAAGTTCAGAGCAGATGATGCAGTCCAGGATAGATGATGGCACCTCCTGTGGGTGATGGAGGCCATGAATGTGATGGAGCCTGAGATGAGTGAGGAGACTCGGGATAGAGGTTTGATGACCAGGGTAGGTGATGGGAACTGTTTCGGATGATAGAGTTCAGGGTGAAAGCTGGTGGCCAGAGGATAATAGAGCCCCCTGCCACCCCCACAGTGATACAGCCTAGATGAGCATTCCTGCTACTGCTCCTGTCCTAGGGACCCTACAGTATATGGCCCCAGAAATCATTGACCAGGGCCCACGAGGTTATGGGAAGGCAGCAGACATCTGGTCACTGGGCTGCACCGTCATCGAGATGGCCACAGGTCGCCCACCCTTCCACGAGCTAGGGAGCCCGCAGGCTGCCATGTTTCAGGTGAGATCCTCAGGGCCTGGCTTATGAGGTGGGGTGGGGGCAGACTGAGTCCCGAACACCTCTAAATGTGTCCCTTGTTCCCTGCCCCTGCTCCCTTCCCAGGTGGGCATGTACAAGGTGCATCCGCCAATGCCCAGTTCTCTGTCAGCTGAGGCTCAAGCCTTCCTCCTCCGAACTTTTGAGCCCGACCCCCGCCTCCGAGCCAGTGCTCAAGCGCTGCTGGCAGACCCCTTCCTGCAGCCTGGGAAGAGGAGCCGCAGCCCTGGCTCCCCCAGACAGGTTCTAAGGTCCTCAGGTACTAAGTGGGTGGAGGGAGTGAATACCCTGGGGTGAGGGCAGCGGAGGTCTGGACGGATAGGGCTCAGGGGCCCCGACTGATGGCCTTGTCCCTCCCTCAGAGGCGCCATCCGCCAGCCCTGCTCCTTCAGCGGACTCCGCCTCTCAGTCCCAGACATTCCCGCGCCCTCAGGCACCCTCTCAGCACCCTCCCAGTCCCCCTAAGCGCTGCCTCAGTTATGGGGACACCAGCCAGCTCCGGTGAGCACCCAGGGTCCCAGGGTGGGTTCGCTTCATCTGGTTTTGTCCGCGGGGGACTCCCTCCAGCAAAAGCCCTTCTTTTGGACCCAGACACTTGGGCCACATGCAAGCTTGGCATTAGGTGCTGTCCTCCCAAACGCCCTTATTGAAGTTTTCTGTGCCTTCTCAATACTGAGTTCATCTCTTTTATCCCTGTGAGGTGGGGGATAAAAGTTAAAGCCAGGATTCAGTCTTCTGGGGTGGAGGTGGCTGGGTGGTGTTGCTGCCCTTCCTCCATCGGCCACTCTTCACTGCGCCCAGGGTGCCCGAGGAGCCTGGTGCTGATGAGCCCGCGTCCCCTGAGGAGAGTTCGGGGCTGAGCCTCCTGCATCAAGAGAGTAGGCGCCGGGCCACGCTGGCCACGGTACTGGAGCAGGAGCTGCCGGCCCTGGCGGAGAGCCTGCGCCTGGAGCAGGAACAGGTGGGCGGCTCGCCCCAGCGCCCCCTGCTGGTCGAGCCCCGACAGGACGCCTGCTTTTCCTGCTGACAGCCTAGCTCCCACCCCGCTCATCCTCCCATGAGCATCTCTTCTGGCTCGTCCGTAAACTCGCTGAGGACCCTTCTCTTCCTTCCCAGGGTCCCCGTCTGGAGAGGAGTCATGTGGAACAGCTACTGCTCTGCCTCAGGGCGCACATCCACACTCCCAACCGTCGGCAGCTGGCCCAGGAGCTGCGGGGACTGCAAGAGCAGCTTCGGGCTCAGGGCCTTGAGCCCGAGCTTCTGCAAGGACCGCTCTTCGCCTTCCCGGATGCGGTGAGGGAGCCCTTTTACAGTACGGGCTGCCCAACTTCCCAGGTGGTGCTTGGTGGTAAAGAACCCACCTGCCAATGCAGAAGGCATAAGAGACTCGGGTTTGATCCCTGGGTTGGGAAGATCCCCTGGAGGAGGGCGTGGCAACCCACTCCAGTATTCTTGTCTGGAGAATCCCATGGACAGAGGAATCTGGCACGCTACTGTCCATGGGGTCACAAAGAGTCGTACTCAGGATGAAACAACTTAGCACGCATGCACTCAGTAAGGGGTAGTGAGCTCCCAATGCTTGGGCATGTGCAAAGACTTGATGTCGCAAGATTCCGCGTCTTCCCCGTGAAGATAGAGCCTTTGGGAATGGGACGCCTGCCCAGTCCTAGCTGCTCTGACCCTCCTTTGATCCCAAGCCCGCCCACCCTACTTGGCTTTCTAGGCTTTTCCAACTCAACTCCACCCCTACTTGAGGCTCAGCCGTCTCAGCCGCACCCTCCCTCCCTCTCCAGGTGAAGCATGTCCTCCGCAGGCGCCAGATCCGCCCACACTGGATGTTCGTCTTGGACTCGCTGCTCAGCCGCGCTGTGAGGGCAGCCCTGGCCGTGCTGGCCCCAGGTGGGCGGAAGGGCGGAGCCTACCTGCCTGCCTGCCCGTGGGGCGAGGGTGTGATCCTTGGGGGCGTGGCAAACACCAATAGGGCAGGTGGGGGCGTGGCCACCGAGGCCCAGCCTAGACTCGGCGCCAAGGAGGGGGACGTGGCCAAATGGACATCTCCCAGGCTGACGCGGCCTGGACGGTGCCCAGAGTCCCGTGTCTTTGGCCGATGTTGGGGTCCTAAATGGGCATTCTCGTCCTACCTGAGTTCAACCCCCTTCGGATTGGCAGAGGCGGAGAAGGAGGCGGTCCCACCGAAGTCGGAAGAGGCCAATAACACAGAGGAGTCCGAGCCCAAGCAGCAGGAGACCCCAGCCGAGCGGAGCCCTCTCCTGGGGGAACCGGAGCAGGGCACCCCTTCTCTGATGGTGCAGCTGGGCCTCTTGCGAGCAGAGACCGATAGGTACAGTTCTGGGGACTTGCCCATAATCTCTGCACAAGCTTCACCCCTACTCCCCCTCCATTCCGTGGGCTTCTGCCTTCAACAGGCTTCGAGATGTTCTGGCTGAGAAGGAAAGGGAATGCCAGGCCTTGGTGCAACTGGCCCTCCAGCGGGTCAATGGAGAGGCCAGGACCTGTGCCCTGGCTTCAGACCCCCCAGGTGAGCAGGACCAGGCTGGTGAACATGAATGGTGGGTGGGGGCAGCTTCTTGGCCAAGGCACCCTTGGGTTCAACCTGAATGTGACTTCTCCTTCAACCTCAATATGACTTCTCCCTGACAGCAGCTCTCACGGTGGACCAGGGCCTAGTGCAGTGGCTACAGGAACTGAATGTGGATTCAGGCACCATCCAGACGGTGAGGGGAAATGTGCTGGTTGCCCCTGATACCCACCAACCAAAGACTCCTCTTATGCCCATCTTTCAGCTCTTCTCCCTTTCTCCGTCTGATGCAGAGAATCTCAAAACTGAATGAGCACTTTGTATACCCCTGGTGGCTCAGATAGTAAAGAATCTGCCTGCAACGCAGGAGACCCAGGTTCGATCCCTGAGTTGGGAAGATCCCCTGGAGAAGGGAATGGCTACCCACTCCAGTATTCTTGCCTGGAGAATTTTGTGGACAGAGGAGTCTGGTGGGCTATAGTCCGTGGGGTTGCAGAGTCAAACATGACTGAGTGCCTAACACTATCACTTTACTTTTCCAAACCCCATCGTACATATGAGAAAACTGAGGCACAGAAAGGACTGCCCTTGCATGTTGGTAGTATTGGGTTGGCTAAAAATTCATTCAGGTTAACTCGAATGAACTTTTGGCCAACCCAATAACCCAGAGCTAGTTCTTGGATCTTTGGACCTAGCTTCCTCTGATTTTTACCTTTCCCTGTTTCTGTGTGGGGGTCTCTGTCTACAACCAGCTACTGAACCACAGCTTCACCCTCCATGCCTTACTGACCTGTGCCACTAGAGATGACCTCATCTACACACGCATCAGGTATGTCCTGGCCCTCGAGGGATAACCCACACACATGGCCTCATGCTGGCCAGATCCTGACATCACCCCACCCCACTGTTACAAGCCTGTCTGGGCTCCTCCCTGAAAACTACTGGGACACCAGTGTCCACTAGGGACAGAGGGGGCATCACGCAGACAGTGGCTACCAGAGAGCACCCAGGGCTGCCTTCTGGCTGAGCCTCACCGAGCCTGGTACCCCCAGGGGAGGGATGATATGCCGCATCTGGAGAGCCATCTTGGCACAGCGAACAAGATCCACGCCAGTTACCCCTGGCCCCCAGGAGGCTGAATGAGGACATCCGAGGCAGGAGGCCAGACCCAAGGATGGATGAATGGAGGAAACACAAGAGGCTTCTGACATACCTGCCCCAGGACCCAGTGGCAACTGGAGGAGGCCAGGTGGGTGGGTGGTAGGGTAGGGGCCAGGCCTCTAGCCCCAGTGGGGAGAACCAATCACAGACATGCCTCAAGCTCACGAGGGCCACCAGGCAAAGACTATTAAACAATACTTTTGTACCCCTGGGCCTTGGCAATGTCTGAAGTATGGACAGGGGTCCTAGGACCAGCTCCCTGAGGTCTTTATGTCTTGAGTCTAAAATTCCTTCCTCTGGCCCCCTTCACTTTCACCACCAACCCCCTCCCCCATCCCAGGCAGACATCAGCCTCCTTGTTGCCCTCAGAATAGACTTTATTTTTTAGCCAAGGGAAGGCCCTGAGATGGGGATCCCAAAAGAGGGGTTTTGTAGAGCATGTAGGGCAGCTATGTCCTGGGGGCCAGGTTGGTCCTGAGGGGCAGAAGGCCATCCACCCACTCACATGGCCGCTCCAGGAGGCTTTGCCACAGCCGCCTCTCCTCATGTGTGGAGTCCATCCAGGGCACCTGGAGCCCGTAACTGCTGCCTGGGTGTAGTGGGCGGGGGGAAGGGGTGGAAGGCATGGTCACGTTGGACACCCCAGATCCTGAGGAACACTGCCTGGTCCCTGGTCATGCCCCACCCCACCCCCCAGTTCCCAGTGGACACCAAGCTCAGGAAAGGACAGAGACCTGCCCAAGGCCACACGCTGAGCCCCTGCCTCTTAGCATCAGGTCCCCTCAGGGCTCTTCCCCACTCACCGGTGCCCAGGCTGAGGCGTGTGCCCCCCAGCTGGCGACTGCCCAGGGCCCCATGGTCCCAGAGGGAGAGCTCCGCACAGGCCTGGCGCAGGTCAGCAGGCCCAAAGCCATCATAGACCATGGTGTGATTGAACATGGGGTTGAGGCTGCGTCGCACCACCCTTGTCCGCTGGCGGCTGGCCCGGCTATCATCAGGCAGCACCGAGCTGTGGGGGAGGTGGGCTGACGTCAAGTGGCCACCCCCTCACACTCCCCAGCACCCACCGGTCACCGAGTCCTACCCACACTCCCTCGCAATGTCCATGTCCTCTGGTTCCTGCCTGAGAACCGGCCTCAAACCCTTGCTGGGACCTTTGCTTCGATCTCCTGCTTTTAAAAAGTACAACTCCTATCCACAGGACCCCAGAGTAATGTCCCTGAAATGCCAGTCTGCTGCTCCTCAGCTCAGTCACCTTCAAGACCACCCAGAAGTGATTTCCAAACTTTTCTAAAGCAGGCGCTTGAAGCTCTTTCTGCAAAACAAAATATTACTCAGAAGTACAAAACCTAAGGGGAAACCAAAGCCTCTGGTTGAACCAGGGCTGGGAGCTCAGAACCTCATGGGCCCCGCCTCTGTTTTTTTCTCTGAGGGTGGAGCAGCAGATGCAGGCGCCCCTAGAATTCCTCTGGTGCTTACTTTGAAAACCACTGAACTGCAAGGAAAACCACAACCTGGTTTTCCAGGTCCTCCATGGGTGGGCCCCCAAGACCAGCCAGGTCTCAGTCTCAGCTCTCCAGCAAGTCCTATAGGCGCCAGTCACTGGAATGCAGCTGCTGGAAGGAGTCCTCACTCTCCTGACTCGAGGCCTTTGCTCAAGCGGTCCCCTCCACCCCTGCTCAGTGGTCAAAGCCCAGAGTGGGGGTAGGGGGGAATCAAGAGTGGGTGCATGTTGAAGGTGGGGGCGCTCCATTGCAGGAGAAAGGAAGGGAAGCCGGGAAGTGGCGATGCCCCTCACCATTGTACGAAAGTATCTGGGGACCCTGAGCGCAAAGGGATGAGATCCTGAACCTCCTTCACCCAGAAGTGCAGCTCCCCGCTCGGGGGCAGTCCCGGACCTGCGGAGAGACTCGGCTCAGGCCCTGGCCCGGGGACAGCATCCCCTCACCCTTGCGGGACCCGGGTTCCCCGCCTCTCCAAGCCCATCCGGCTTGGCCCCTCGGGGGCGGTCACTCACCCTCGGAGCCAGCGGGGACGTACTTGAGGGACAGAGAGAGCAGCCCGCGGCTGGGAAGGTCGTCGGGAGAGGGCGGGACCTGCGAGAGGCGGGCTTGTCAGGGTCTGGGGACGAGGTCCTAGGGAAAGGAGGGGGGCGGAGTCCCCAGAAATTGGTGGGGCGTGTCTCTGGGGCGGGGCTCCGAGAGAACCGCCTGCGGAATCCGAGAGCCACCCAAGCACCAGCCGTCGGAGACCAGACTTCTGCATGGGGCCGTTAAGGTTTCGAGGGCGAAGGGGACTTGGGGAGAGCCCGGTGGGTTAAAGGCGGGAGATCTGTGCCGGGCTCTCCCCACGCGGGCCAGCTGCTCACTCGGGGCTGCAGGGGGAGCCAGGTGGGCTCGGAGTCCCAGTCCCACGTGTTCAGGGGCACTTCGACTTCGCCCAGAAAGATGTTGCGACCCAGGCTTTCGCGGTGCCACACGGACAGGCTCAGCACGCGGCCCCGGAGCTCGGTCTGCGGGACAGAGTACTGGGGACAGGAAAGAAAGAAAGGGAAGTCTCTCAGTCGTGTCCGTGAGGTCTTTGCGACCTCATGGACTGTAGCCTACCAGGCTCCTCCGTCTATGGGATTCTCCAGGCAAGAATACTGGAGTAGGTTGCCATTTCTTTCTCGAGGAGATCTTCCTGACCCAGGGATTGAGCCCGGGTCTTCCGCATTGGAGACAGACGCTTTGCCCTCCGCGCCACCAGGGAAGTCCGCTGGGGACAGGAGGTGCACTTAAATGGAGCAGCGTCGAGGCCGCGGCCTCAGTGCTGTCGGAGTGTTCGCTGGGGCTTATCCTACCACGCTCCTTGCCGGAAGGAATCCTGGGGAGCCCCAGACGGCGTAAATGGGGGTCTGGACTAGCGCCGTGCCCACCTCTAGACCGACATGCCGGCGGGTGAGTTAAAAGCGAGGCCCTCCCTGCCGTTCCTCCCGCAGAATGGAGGATTGGAGCGACCAGGAGTGACAGTACCATGTCTACCCCTGCCCCGCTGGGCTCGCAGGAAGGGGGGTTCGGTTCATTAATGGGGCCTGCCCCGTCGTCGAAGCCTCACCCGGAGAATCTCGTTGAAGACCGGGTTCAGATTCCGTTTCTTCACGGTTGTCTTGCGCTTGCTCTGCTTATCCGGGAGGAGGTAGCTTTTGACGTAGCTGGAGCGGGGGAGGTGAGGAACGGAGGTAAGGAGGGGGGGCTTTACCCTTCCAGCCCCTTCCAGCACTTGCTCCAGCCACAGCCTGGAACGCGTGGCAGGCCTCGTGCCGCGCTTTATAGGAGTTAAATCACCCAACTCCTGCGTCTCCCAAGAAGGTTATTCCCATTTTGCAGATGGGGAAACTGAAGCCAAGAAAAGCGGCGCGGTTGGACGGAGAGCGCGGCCCCCTTAGCGCCCCAGCCTCGCGGGGTCGGGCACTCACGGGTCGGAGCGGCGGCGCCGTGCGGCGGCCAGGCCCTGGCACTGGATCACGTGCACGCGCAGCTCGGCGGCTCCCGGCTCGTAGCGCAGCGCGAAGTGCACGGAGCCACGCACCTGCACGGCGCCCGCCTCCGGCTCCCCTGACAGGCTCATCTGGCTGCCGCTCAGCTGCGGACGGAGGGTGGGAGGTCAGGGCGGGGGACCTGGGCTCACGTCGGCGCTGGGGAAGCCGAGCGCCGAGAGTTCAGATCGCGGGAGTTGGGGGTCGGGGGGGGGGGGGGAAGTGAGGTCAAGGGAGGGGTTATGCAGGGGTTGCGTGTTGGGATACGGGGAAAGGAGGCTTCCCCACCCCCACCCCCAGACCCTGTCCCTCGTCCCCTAACCGTGGAGGAGTTGAGGCTGGACATGGAGGAGCTGCTGCTGAGCATGCGGTCGAACGAGGGGTCGGTCCCCGGGGTCTCCTCCCCATTCTCCAGCATCTCAGACGCCGCCTGGGTCTTAGGAGGGGGGTAGGTGACTAAGTGACCGGGGCGCCCCCGTAACCCCTCGCCCCTCCCGCGGCGTTTCCCGGTCCCGCACAGCTCGCAGCCTCGGGCAGAGGTGCTCCCCGCCCAGAATCCGCTCCGGGTCTTGAGAGCAGCCGCGGGCCTCTCCCGCCTACCTGGGCAGGCGGGGGCTGCGGCTCCTCCTCTCCCCTCGACGGCGGCTGCATCTCCGGGTCCGCCTCCTCGCCGGCGATGACCGGAGGGTGCCCCAGGTCAGGGGCTGGGAGGGGCACAAGCTGCTCAGCGAGCCCCTCCCTTGCCCGCCCGCCAACCCGCCCCTGAGCAAATTTGGAGGGACTGGTTTACCAGCCAGGTTCAGGCCCCAGGGCTGCCCTGCGGTCGCCCGTGGAGACCACGCCTCCCCGCCCACAAAACAGGAGAAAGGTGAACACAGGTGTTTGGGGGTCACTTAGAGCTGTCTCTGGGCTTTCCTGGACTGTAGCCTGCCAGACTTCCCTGTCCATGGGTTTTCCAGGAGCATCGCTGTCTCCTGCATTAGCAGGCAAACTCTTTACCGTCTGAGCCACCAGGGAAGATCAGATGGTAAAGAACCCGCCTGCAATGCGGGAGACCAGGGTTTGATCCTTGGGTTGGGAAGATCCCCTGGAGGAGGGCATGGCAACCCACTCCAGGATTCTTGCCTGGAGAATCCCCGTAGACAGAGGAGCCTGGCGGGCTACAGTCCATGGGGTCGCAAGAGTCGGACATGATTGGGCGACTAAGCACAGCACGCATAGAGCTGTCTCTGATCCCCCAGCCTCCCTGTGCTTTGAACACACACCTCCCGGCTCATCTTCTTGGGCTTGGGGCTCCTCCTCCTGCTCTGAAGGCTTTGTGGGGACACATGGTGAGGAGACATCCGGTCCCTGAAAGAAGCAAGGGGTAGAAGTCACAGTGGGGACTGGTAGTGAAGGGGTCAGAGGTTATGATGGGGTCAGAGGTCAGAGGCTTCAGCTCCAGATTTTCCACCGCCCTCAGGGCCGAGCCAGCAGCCAGCTGCAGGACCAGTCTGGCCCTTTTACTTCACATCCCTTCACACTTCAGGAACTGCCCTGCCTGACTCCCAGGGTCCCCAGCGGTGGCATCTGAGTCTTGGACCTTGCCCAGTTCTGTCCCCCACCCCACCCCTAGTAGCCAATTCGGTTTCCCTTAGAGGCTGGGCCCAGAGCCCCATGTGACAGAGGAGGAGGACAGAGGCCTAGCCCAGGGTCTCCCAATTAATTCGCAGTCTGGGTTCTTTCCCCCCCGCACACCCCACCTCCGCTCCAGAGACTACACGCACTCGTTAGCCTGTTGAATCACTCATTACTCACCTCCGCCTCGCTGAGCCTCTCTTGGGGGCCCTCGTCTACGGAGAGCCTGGGAGGAGGGAGAGGTGTAGTCAGGGATGGGCCGACTGGGAAGCACCCGCCACTGCCTGCCACACCTCCTCACCT
Source organism: Cervus elaphus (assembly GCF_910594005.1). NCBI lineage: Eukaryota > Metazoa > Chordata > Mammalia > Artiodactyla > Cervidae > Cervus > Cervus elaphus. The sequence goes on along the minus strand of NC_057822.1, from coordinate 10,060,385 downwards.
GGGCTCCAGGGCCTCTTCAGTCTCTTTCCCTGCAGCCTCGGCCTCCCCATCGCTGCCTCCAGCCTGGTCTCCTGCACCCAGGTGAGACGTTCTGTGAATCCCTGTTCCTGGGATGTCTGGCCCTTGGAGATGCCCACCCACTCCCCAGAGCCCATGGCAGGGCGGTGCCCACCCAGAGTCACATAGTACCAGGGGCCCCCTCTCCTTGTCCACATATACCCAGTGACCTGGGCTGCACAAGGCCTGCCCCCTCTGGGGAGCTCCTCTCACCCCTGCAGCCCTTCTTTCTGCGGATAGAAGCTCGGACCAGGTCAGAGCCGAATTGGGCGTGCTGGTGCCGCTGGGAGCGTGCTTCCTGGAACCAGTCCCCAGTTAGGATCTTCAGCTGCCCAGGGTCTGCCAGTGATGCCCGGAGCTTGCTGGAGGATGGGGGAGGACGTGGCAGTCACCGCTTATGCAATCAAGCATTCTTGCCACCCACTCTGTGTGCCAGGCCCTGTACCTGGGGCCAGGGATATAACAGTAAATCAGACTTGGTCCCTGCTTTGGAGGTGCTCGGGTTGGTGGGAGACTGAGTCTGGAATAAACCAGGACTACTATAATGTTGTAGGAGTCATATGTATGTAAGAGGGTCAGCTTTGCCTTTGAGAATCCTGGAGAGCTTCCCAGAGGAGGTGACATTTGAATTTCTTCTTAAAGGACAAATTCAATTCTCCAGGTAGAGAAGGAAATTATTTATTCTTCACTAAATGACTGTGTATAACCCTTCTTAACTCTATGAAGTAGGCTCCTTAACCCCATTTTACAGATGAGGAGAGCGGTGCTGGTGAGGTCCAAGGTTATAGGCTAGGAGGTGTCTGTGTGTCCCCAAACACTACTGACAAGTCCCACGCTCCTCTTCACCATTTTATTCCAGGCATGAGGGAAAGCACAGAAGTGAAGGGTGTGTTTGGGGACTGTGGAGCGACTGAGTGGCCATAGCATTACACTTTGAGTATGTCAGGTGGTGGGGTTTACTGGTGGAAGGTGAGATGGGAGAGGCTTCCAGAGACCAACCAGGGAGGCCTTGTGGACCACAATTCTGAGCTTGTCCCTGACGGGATGCTGAGGTTTCAGGAGTGGATACCAAGAATAGATCTGGAGAGTTCTGGCTGCAACATGGCAGGTGGACCCGAAAGGGCGAGACTGCAGGCAGGGAGGCTGGCAGGGAGTGGGTGCAGCCATGCTGGGAGAGGTGATGAGCTGAGGCCATGGGCCTGATGGCCAAGCGCCAAGTAGACCAGGGGGCCAAAGCAAGGCCTACTGAGATTTCTGACGGGCTGCACCTTGAAGGGACAGGGTGGGGGCCACCTGAGCACCCCCAGGGCCAGAGGCCCCTTTCTCCAGGGCTTCCCTTGTTCTGCCTTACCTGACCCGTCCCTCCTCCAGCTGGCGCAGGCGGGCATCTCGCTTCAGGACCTCGGCAATGGCCTCCTGCTCCTCCTCTGTCAGGAAGCTGAGATCCAGGAGCCCATCGGGCTCTGGCTCATGTGCCATGAGGAGGCCAGGCAGGGACCAGAGCCCCTCTGGAGCTGGGTGGCCCCTCTGGGGCATCAGCCGGGGCAGCGCCCAGGCTGGGCACACGTGGCTCCCTGGGGGCACACCAAGGGTCAGGGCACATCCTGGAGCCAGCTGCCTTTTTCTGCCCAAATATACAACCCTGTGATGGGCAGGGTACAAGCCCAGGAAGGCTGAGATCAAGGTGGCTTGAGAGGTACTCATGGACACATGCTTACAGAGGCCCATGAACATACTCAGGGACACACTTCAAGACATGTACAAAGACATGTGTGTACACACTGATACATGTAGATACACTTGTCCCCAGTGAGACGTACACCTGGTCACGCATGCACACTGACCCTTGTATAAAAACAGGCACATGATATCTGGTCCCACATAAAGGGCCCTAGGCAGTCATAGACCCAAATCTATGTGCAGACCAAGAGATGTACCTCACACCTCCTCACACCTGCACACAGGCAGGGGCATACAAGGGCAACAAGGACCACAGATGGCTTCACCCTGGGAGCAAAGGCGTGTCCCTAGATACCTACAAATCACACAGACTTCTGCACACACATACTGCACCCCCCCAAACCGGATTGTGACCTTGAAGCTAGGGACCAGGGCCTCCCCCCTAAAGCCAGAATTGTGCACACAGCAGATGGTCAGTAAATGTTTGACTAGTTAAATGCAGAAATACACCTGCACACACATGGGGAATACACACACACACACAGCCAGACACATATCTGGCTTGGGAAACACAGGCTCACACACATATCTGCTTGGCACTCTGCCCTGGGAATCTCCCTACCTGGGTCCCTCCCCTCCACCCTTCACCCCCACCCGGCCCTGGCCCAGTGGGCCTTCCTGTCTGAGGCAACCTCCTCCCCAGCCCACAGCCCAACTTCCTCCCCCGGAGGTAACCGCAGCACCCACTCCCCCTGCGGCCTCCAGCCCAGGGATGCCCCTGCTGCCAGCCCTGCCCCCTGACCTGGAGGCCCAGGCCACTCTACTCTGACTGCATGGGATCCCCACACCCCGGCCTGGATCTGGCTGGGGTCTTGGCGGTGGAGGCTGAGTGCTGCAAAGCAGCTTGGGTACCATGGTGACTCCGGAAGGAAAACATCTCTGCAGCCCCGAGGGGCGTGTGGACGTGGCAAGGGGCCCGCGACTGGGCCTGAGCCCACAGGGCGGGGTGGTCTCTCCTGTCCTCCCGCTCCGCCAGTCCCCTCCCTCCCGGGGCACCAGGCAGGGCCAGGGTGGGGCGAGGACGCTCAGTAGGCAGGTCCTGGCTTGTGTCCGCGCTCTGTGCCCTCCCAGCTGAGTCAGCGAGCCCGTCAAGCAAGCCCCTGCCCCACCCTCCCAGGGGAGGTGGGTGGGTGTCTCGATCAGGTGTCCTGTATGACGCTGGGGAAATGCCTTGTGCCCCACGCTAACAGCATTTCCTGAACGTCTACCATGTGCAGGTCCGGGGTGTTGCAGACGCAGGGTTCGGGGCTCCTCTGGGGCCTGGCGTGTGAGCCCCTGTGTTACCTGGGGTCGCTATGAATCTCTGCTCTCGGCAGGCGCCTGCATACCGTGGGCCTGGGCGCCTGTGTGTTTTGTGGGTGTGAGTGTTGCAGCTGTGTGTGTCTCTGGGCGTCATGTCACAGCGTGCCGCTGCAGAGGGGACTGTCGTCTGGGTGGTGTGTTCTGTGACCTTCTGGTGACAGCGGAGTGGGGTGTGCACCTGTGTGTGTATGTGTGACGGGGCTGTGTGTGGCGGTGGGTAGCCTGGTGCCCCGGGGGCTACCCAGTGTGTGTGTATGAGCGTGGAGGCGGAGGGACGGTCTGTGGAATTGACTCTACTCTGGTCCTGAGGTTGAGGGCTGGGCTGTGGGCTTCTGAGCCCAGGGTCCCAAGCAGCGCGCCCCTCCCTGCAGTCCCTTCTGGTCTCAGAGGCAGAATCCAGCCTCTGGCCCTCCCCATGGTTCCAACCCTCATGGGACAGACCCATTGGTCAGCTTAAGTGTCTGTCCGTTTGTCTGTCTGTTTGTCTGGTTGCTCCAGTCCGAGACACGTTCCACCTCCCCTCTACACACTGAGATCCTAGAGGGTGCTCAGGATGCCAGGTGGAAGTGCCCGCCCCTCTGGGCACAGGCAGGGGACCCCCAGCCCAAGGTGTATTACCTGTAGGGGTCCAGAATGGAGGGGACGCCTTTGTGAGGTAGCCCTGGCTCCCCTGGCCGTCAAGTTCAGGGACCAGGAGAAGAGCAGTGAGGGCCTAAGGCTGACTCAACCGGCAGCCCAGCAAAGTGGCTGCCCCACGGAGGAGGAGGAAACACCTTCTCACAGGGCCCGATGCAAAACCGGGCCTGGACTCCTGGCTCCCCAGGGGTGCAGTCTTGGCTTTCAGCAAACCCAGAGCTGATCTGGTCGGTGGGAGAGGCCCGGGGCTTGGCCCCAGCTCCTGGGCAGACTTCCTCTGTGACTCCTGTAACCCGAGCTGGCTCTCACCCCTCAGAGCCTCGGCTGCCTTTTTCTACAGAATGGGTTGCAGCCCCATCCTGCCCACTAAGGAGCTGATAGAAACTTGCTTTGAAAGCAAAGTTAGAAACCTTTCTGAGAACAAGGGCAGTGGAAGGATTGCACACGGCAGCCAGATAACCCCGAAGAGTTCCTGCTCTGCCGCTGTGTGACCTTTAGCAGGCCTCAACCACTCTGAGCTGCAATTTCCTCCTATGCAAAGTACGGGCTGCAGAGCGTGAAGAACCTCTAAGGGAGATGGAAGTGCCTGGAACCAGTTGGCACAGTTACCAGGTCCTCTGGCCAACATAAGGCCCTTTTGACAACCGCTGTCCCTCAGTGTCCACACATGCGTCCCAGGAAGTGCTATTACCCACCCCGTATCTATTAAATGGGGATAATAATCCCTCCTCAGATGGGTCTCACTAGAGTGCAGTGAGATTCCTACAGGCCCTTAATAAACATGTATATGCATGGGTAGATGCAATAGCCATTGAATGTCCACTGTGGGAGCCGTCACTTTGATGCCAGCCTCCTCTGCCAAGTCTCCCCAAATGGAAGGCGAGTGGCCAGCAGCACCCTCACCCTTGCCCATTATTCTGTCCTGGCTCCACCCAAGGATGCTTCTCTATTCCACTTCTCAGCTTTCACCCTGGAAAGCATCAAACTTCGCTGTCTATTCTGGCTTCCATACTCTCTTCCTCTTTCTGATCTATCCTAGCATCTGTGACGCTCCTCTCTTCTCAACCTCAATTCCTCTGTACCCTTCCCACCTCTAACTTTCTGTTTCCACGTTTCCATTTCTGTGACCAGCCCTCCTGTCCTGGCCTCCAGGCCTCCTGACACTTGCTGCCGCTCCCCAGGCTGCCCCTCTTTCCCATCTGTCCCCCACCTCCGCCACCGTCCCACTGGCCAGGTTTCTGTTCCTGTTCAGTCTCTTCTGGAAGCCTCTTCCTCCTTGCCTCCTGGCCTCCACCCTCAGCACTACCCCCAGCCCTTTATCGCCCAGCTGTCAGAGGGCTCTTTTATCTGTCATTCCTCAGCTTTGGAAGCTGCCAGCAGACAGCCAGGGGAACCCTCTGACCCTTTTAACAAATCTACTCCAAGCCTGCCCAGCCGATTCTTATCATCTCCCAAGACAGTCCATCCTCCTTTGGGCTGCCCGGCCCCTCGGCCGACCCTCAGGACCCCTGCCTGGCTTTGACTGGTCCTACATCCTTAGAGCCCACTGACAGGCGCTGCTTCCTGCCCCTCAACACCCCCCTGCCCCCCACTTGGTCCACGTGTGCTCCCAGCTCAGCTGCAGAACTCCTTCCCCACCCGCTGCCACTCCGCGCCTCTGCACTGCGGCTGGTCTCCAGGCAACTCCAGGCTAAGAGGCCCCGGACCTCGGCTAAAATTCTGGCTCTGCCACATGGCTCCCGTGGCCTTGGATCAATGACAGTCTCTCTATAGCGTCTATCCCTTTATGAAACAGGGACAATGGCAGCCGTCTCATAGAACGATTGTAAGGAGGTTCCTTTTTCTTGCCTCCAGCATCCATTCTCCCTCTTCCTGGGCTCCAGCGGGGCCACCTCGCAGGGTGGTTCCAAGTGGGGGGCTCGGGAGCCCCGGTTGCTGCCTTTGAACGTGGCTCCACGCTTCCTACCTCTGTGACCTTGAGCAGATCACAGCGCTTCTCTGTGCTTTTCTTTTTCAAAAAAACATCTTTTAAATTTTATTTTGGCTGCCTCGAGTCTTAGTTGGGGCGCATGGGTTCGTTCCTTGCGGTGCATGGGCTCCAGAGTGCAGAGGCTTAGTTGCCCTGCGGCATGTGGGGTCTTAGTTCTCTGACCAGGGATCAAACCCGCGTCCCCTGCATTACAAGGCAGATTCTTAACCACTGGACCACCAGGAAATCCCTTCCTTTTTTAATCTTCAAATGGGGATGACAGCATGTTCCTCATCGAGCTGAGGTGAGGGTAAATGACAGACTTTATCAGCACTTAGTAACCGTTAAGTGATTTTTATGACACCGATTTAGGTCCATCACCACACAGCTGATTTAAAGTTCTGCTGTGTGAAAGCAGGCCTGAAAACTTTCCTGTCCATTCTTCCATTGTGTCCTCTGTACCAGAACTTAACCCCAACCCTTAGGTTGGACCCCAGTATGCAAAACAGATTTTTGAAAATGGGATAGCTCTTAAGAGGGAAGGTGGCACTACCCTAACCCGGAGAACCCCCAGGCTTGCAAACCACAACACTGTAGGGTCTGGGGTGAGCCGATGGACACCTGATCCAGGGCCCAGAGGGCCATCCTTGGGCTTTCAGGATTCTGAGACCAAATCTTTTGCTAGTTCAACTAAAGTGACAACTGGCATAGCGCAAGATTAGGAAAGACTTTGCCAAGGAAGTGGCTTTTAAGCTGGGAAGGAAGGGCATGACTTCAACAGGTGGACAGCAGAGGACCAGAAGCAGGCGGGTGTTGAGAGTGGGTGCTAGCTTGTCTTGGTGGAGACCAGGAGGCACCAAGAGAGACTGCCGGGTCCCCAGGGCCATGAAGACTTGAGGCGCCACGGAGCAGGGCACAGACCTGACCCCTAGGGGTCAGCACCGGGAGCTTGGCAACACGATCCGTGGATACGGCGGGGGCTGGACCCAGGGCTGTGGTCTGTCCTACACTGACTCCCAATCCCACTGCCAAGTTCTTCTCAAAAGGGAATATGGGAGGGGATTCACTATTCGTCTGCCTCAGGGAGACAGCTTCGGGGTGGTGGATGAGGCGTGGTGAGGAACCTCCACAGCTCAGGCTCAGAGCGGGATACACCCGAAGGATGCTGACTCTAAGCTCCAGACACAGCCATGTCCTCGGCAACCAGATCCCTTGCTGGGGGCAGAGGATCCCAAGTTCATCCAGAAGACAGGAGCTGAAGGGAGCTCACATCCTCCGTGAACCCAGGGAGAAAACAAGGACAGGCCTGCTCCGGAGTTCACACTCTTTATTGTCCTGTCCAGGGAGGCTTGCACAAAGCAATCTGTGCAGCAGAGGTGAGGGGGCGGCATGGCCCGTCCACATCTTGGAGAGAAGAGGGAGCTGTGGGAGGCGGGCAGAAACAGCTCTCCTTCAGCCTTCTGACGGCGCTGGCTGCATCAACGGCCCTGCGACATCTTGGAGGTTGTCCAGTCACCAATGCGAGGTCCACACCTGGGGCTGAGGTCAAGCTTTGTGACACTGCTCTGATCTGCAGGGGTCACCTTGGGTATATCACTCGTTTCTCCAGCCTGGTTGGGGGAGCCCAGGCCCCGAACTTCAGGGGAAGATAGGCCCAAGGGCTTGCAGGCCCTGGGAGAGTGGGAAGACAGTGCTGCATGGGCTGGAGGCCGCCCGCTCGTGGGGCCCAAACCACCCCGAGCGCAGCTTCTGACAAACATCTGAGGGGTCCGTCAGTCCTGCTGGGCCATTCTAGTGGCCAGTGGAGAAGGCAGGCCCTGGGGCGCCGAGCTCACGGAGACTTCTCAGGGTGCCCTCGTCCTGGTACCAGAGCTCTGGCAGGAGAATGCAGGGCTGCCCTGGCTGGTGGGTCCAAATGCCCTTCTCTCCCCAGCCATGCACTGGGCTGAGGCAGAGGGAGCCCAGCTCCAGAGGGAAACTAAGGCTTTTCTGACAGATGAACAAAGGGTACCTCGAGGGTGGGGGTCTCAAGCCTGGGATGGAGGGGTCCGGGAGCTTCTGAGCAACCGGTTAGGCACAAAATGCAAATGCCTCTGCCCCAAGCTCACCCTCAGCCTTTTACTCCATCCCGCCTAGACCAGACCCTGGGTCAAACCCAGCAGGCCCATCCCTGCCTTTCGGGGCGAGGACAAACAATCTGGGACGAAACAGAGGTGGCGGCTGCCTCCTCAGGAGCTGGGTGGGCCCAGGGCCACGGAGCGGCCATCACCGCAGGTTAAAGACCAAGCTGACGGTCAGGATGATGCCCAGGAGGAGGACAAAAGGCAGCCAGGTCTTCACGAAGGCGCCGACGCTGTGGAGAGAGAGGAGAGTGTGGGCTGTAAGGGCCTGGGGAGTGAGTGAGTGTGCAGCTCAGAACATCGTCCACCTGCACACCCAGACGGGGCTGCTCCCCGCAGGAAGCTCCCGGACCCACCCTCTCAGCCCCGAACTCGGTCAACTGAGGGACTGGTCCACTACGGAGGCCCACCAGCTCCCATCCTGGGCGGCCGCCATTCCAGGCGCCTGGTGATGGAACACCTCGCTGGGCGTGTACAGGAAGACAGGCCCCGCTGTGGGCCTTCATGACTCCATCCACAATTGCCCCTGTGTCTGGGGAGGGGTCTCCGGCAAGAGAACCAGCAAGTCTTTAGTCTGTATGGTGCAGACAGCCTATGAGGTGTGGACTGGCTGGCCAGAGTCAGCACAGGGTTGGGGCTGGAGTCAGGGCCCCGGGTTCAACCCCGGCTTTGACTCAGCCTCTGTGTGACCGCAGTTAAGGGCTTCCCAGGGGACCTCTAAAAGCCTTTGGATCAAAAGAGTCTTCTGAAAAGAAGCCTTTTCAGAAGCTTTGAACCATGAGCGCAGCTGGAGGAAAGCCTGGAGAGGCGGCCAGGCTAGCTCAGGTGTGCGCTGGGGCCCCATGGGTGGGTCACTCCACCTCTCCGAGTTCCCTCTGCCTGTGAATCATGACTACGACCTGTGACCTCACAAGTCATGAGGCCGTGGCTTCAAAGGGCTTCCCAGGCCACCATGGGGGGCCCACCTGCCCAGAACCCTGCCTCTGGTAAGGAAAGCTGGGAGGGGACCCTGTGGGGTCACCCACCCTTATGTGAGGGTCTACCTGGTTCCCTCGACCTGAGCACAGGACTCAGCACGTGCGCAGTGTCCCCGAGGAGCCAACATCTTTATCTCCGTTTTACCAAAGGGCAGGTGCTGCTTAGGAGAGGCCAAGGCTACTCGCCAAGATCTCGCCGTGAGCAGGGGACAGAGCTGGCCTCGGACGGCACGCCCTCTCGGCCAGCTCTGGGTTATTTCAGAACCTCCGCGGCTCCCATCAGCACCTGCTTGGCCCTGCTGGCTGGAGGACCCCAGAAGCCGCCCTGCTGGGATGCGTGGCCCTGGTGGGATCTGTGGAAGCACAGCCCCCGGGGGCTCACCTGACGTACTTCCCGTAGAGCAGGCAGAAGAAGCAGAGCGTCACCATGTTCCAGTTGGTGCTGTTGTTGTAGCGCATCAGGTTCAGGGCCAAGGCCACGTGTGAGTGGCAGTTGTCACAGCAGAGATTGTGCTGGAGGTGCAGGGAGGGCTGGCTCAGGCCGGGCCGCAGGGGGGCGCCCTCCCACCCTGCTTCCCGCCCCCAGGGGTGGCCCACCTACCATTCGGTGCTTGTACTCCTCTGAGGCGTCGTGCACACCGGTGTCCCACGCGTTGGGCCCGCTGGCGTAGACCTGAGCAGGGTCCAGCTTCCAGTACCTGAGAGGGGGAAGAGGGCATTCTGGGCACTGGCTCAGCTCCACGACTGTCCCCTGACGCCTGCTCCGTGTGCGGCCCTGAGCGGGCGCGGAGCTGCAGGGCTGAACCAGGCGCAGGCCGAGAGCCACGCAGCTGGCAGCTGGGACAGTGTGACATGCGCGGCCTCGCAGATCCTGGGGAGGACATGGGCTCACTCAGTGGGGGTGTGAGAGGCTTCCTGGGGGCGGGGGTGGGCGGGAAACACGAGTCTTGTGTGAAACAGGAGGGATCAGCCAGGCACGGCGTGGGTAGTGGACGTTCTAGGCAGAGGGAACGTCTGAAGGGAGGAAGCGGCACGGTGCTGTGTGGCGCCTACAGGCATGAAGACACTGGAGAGGCGGGGGGCCATGCTGTGGGGACCCGAATGTCCTCCTGAGGAGTTTATCCGTCTTTCCCCTCACCTCCTCACTCGGGAGGCTAGGGTGAGGAGGAGAACACCCGGTGGAGCTTAAAGCTCACAGCCCTCAAGCTGGGGGTCGGCCCACAGGGTCTCTCAGGCGGGGGCGCCGGGAGCTCGAGCGCCCTCTGGCTGCTACGTGGGGAGTGGCTTGACAGAGGAGCCGACAGCCTGGACGGGAGAAACCGCCGCCGTCTGGGGACGTGGTCTGGGGACTTGGGCTGCTCGGCGGTTCCTGCTTGGAAACGGGTGCCTGATGCCCTTCTGACTCCTGCTGAAGAGCGAGCTGGCAGCAGACACCCAGGCCAGAGGTCCCTGAGGACGCCAGCAGGGCTTGGGAGCCCCGCTCCAGGCTGCCTGCGCTGTGCGGGACACCTACTCCTCCAGGGCTCCACCCTCCTGGACGCTGCCTCGACCAACAGGGCACCTGATGCTCTAATGAGCAGACCGATGACTGAAGCGCTGTCTCCAGGCCACAAGAGAGACAGGCCCCCAGACAGAAAAACTGAGGTCCCCAAACCCCATGCAAACTAGCAATACTCCAGGAGGGCCTAAATTTGCTTTCGTTCTCTCCAACCAGAACTTCCCAGCAGAGTTCCAAACAACGCCTCCCTTTTACCTTAAATGGTGTATTTGTTCCCTGAGGGGCAGGAGAAAGCGTCTAGGTTTTGGAAGGAGACACACCTGCATGCAAGTTCCAGTTCTGCCACCTCTTTTCCATTTCTCACCTTTTCCTTCTTTCCCTCACCTTTCCGACGCAGCTGAAAACACGACCTTGCACGGCTGAGGCAAGGTCTAGAAGTCCTGTGGGTAAAGGACCTGGCCAGGGACCGGAGCAGGAGATGTGTGGTACAAGGCCAGACCCTCTGGTGGACCCTGGCTGCGCCCCCCTCAACCCCTCCTCATTGCTAGCTTCTGCTGTGACCCCAGGAGGCCTGGCCTGCTGCTCCAGGCAGAGGAACCTGGCTCCAGGGCCAGTCACACGCACATTCGTCACTTACTTGGCAGGCTTCCCAAAGGCCATGTTGTCTTCCTGTTGGGGGACAAGAGCAGAGGTCAGTGGGGAGCCTGCATCCGGGCCTAAAGACAGACCTGGGTTGGTGGTGGAAGTGTCGTGACTTAGAAGGAGGTATGCCACTTAGAAGGTGGGCACAAGTGGGGCGTGGGCCCTGCTCTGGGGCCGGCGGGGTATCTCAACTGCCTGCAGCAGCTTTGCTGTGTGAAGAAGGCGACGCGGCAGGGGTGCACAGAGTCCTGTGCCCAGAGACCAGATGCTCGGGGTACAGGCATGACCGCCCCTCTCTGTGGCTCCCAAGTAATTCTCTCCCCCTCTCCGGGCCTGGAGTTCTCCAGGTTCTCTGGTCAGTCCCTGGTCTGTGCCCACAGGGAGGTGGTTTCCTTGACAGTGTGAATGAGGATGCCCTCTGACCTCCTAACCCGTGTGCTGGCCCACACGGAGCCTGGCAGTGTGACTGCAGTCGAAGCAGGACGTGGGGTGGGTTGCGGGGGGACACAGAGTGGGCCTCAAGAGGCCTCCTTTGAGGGAGATGTTAGAGCCGAGTCCTAGACCTGCTGCAAAAGACGTGGAGTGCAGGAGTTACACAGGGACAGAGGCTGGGCTTAGCATCTGCTCACAGAGCTCGTCAGAGATGAATTCTCATAAACGTGTATGACACGGAAAGTGAAGGGTATGAAAGACCTTTGTGGTGTTAGAGATCATGATAAATGTGAATCAGACAGGCTGGTACTGTCACACTCGTTTGTCCCAGCCGCGGATGGAGAGGAAGCTGCAACCTCGAAAGAGGCAGGATGCTGCCTGCTTATCTAGAGCAAGCCCACTGCCTCTATCTTGGGCCCAACCCCTGGGAGCAGACCTGAGAACACAGCTGGTTCATTCTAGAAGGCCTGCCCCTTCTCCATGGCCACACCCAGAGAACCATGTCAGCCTCCCATGTGCCCCCACCTTGTGACTCCCACCTTCTGAAAGTCCAGAGATGTAGTTCCAGGATGGTCTGACTCTCCACTCTTGCCTCTAACCCCTACCCATGTCTTGGTACCCCCGGGGTGGGCCAAGGGCTGGGTCAGTTACTTAAGACTCCTTCTGGCCACACTGCCCTCCCGGCCTGTCCTGGAGGCAAGAGAAGGGGAAAAGGGGTCAAAACACTGGTGGGGAGCAGAGGGCCAAGGCCAGGACTGCGGGGCAGCTGCACTCTCTGGATACTAGGGACATGGGAAGGCTGCCTGCTGGCAAGATAGGCCAGCCTTCCATGGGAGCCTCAGAGCCCTCCAGAGGGCGCAGAACGGGGAACTCACCGACACGAAGTAGGGGCCAGCAAAGTCCCGAATGACTCCTGTGGATGTGCAGATGCCCATGTGGCCAATGATGGGGAAAAACCACCTGTGAGAAACAAGGACATGGAACGGCAGAGCTCAGGGGAGTCTCCCAGCTGGTCAGACAGAGCTGGGGACACTCCATCCGGCGTGAGAGCAGATGAATATAATATGTGTGATGAGTGCCCATGAGGCTGGTGTGAGGGGCGGGGGGTTGGGAAGAGGGGCCAGTGCAGACGAAAAACAGAGCGGGGAATCTGTGCGCCCACAACACAGCTAAACTCCAGGGACAGTAACACCGAGTGAGGTGCGGATGCGGAGCGACGGGAATGCTCCTTCACTGCTGCTCGGAGTATAAACCGTTCTACAGCTTTCACAAACGGGCACTACACCCTCTACTTCAGCAACTCCACTTCAGAGTAAACACCCAACAAAAGCAATCTTTTGGTGCCAGTGCCCACCAAAGCTGTGGACCAGAACCTTCACAGCACCTTTATTAAAAAATAGCAGGTAAAAAGAAAAAGAAAAAAGTTTTAAAAGGAAGGAAAAAAAATAGCTGGAAATATTTGTCAAAACTCACTGAACTGCACACTTAAAGTGCATGCACTTTACTGCATGTGAATTATACCACAATAAAGTTGATTAAAAAAAACCAGAAATAAGCTAAATGTCCAACAATAATAAAATGGGTAAGTAGCCTGGGGTATAGTCACACAGTGGAATAGCAGCTAACAATGCGAAAGAATAAACTGCTACATACAACACAGATCTTCACAGACATAAGCAGAGTAAAATAAATCTCACACAAAAATGCATGCATAGTATTCTGTTATATAAAGTTCAAGAAAAGGCAAAACTAATCTATTGTGCTGGAGGGAGAAGATGGGTTATTTCTGCGGCAGAACTGACAGGCACAAGGGAGGCCCCCTGGATACTGGAAATGGCCTTTCTGGACCCGGGTGACGTGAGCGTACACATATGCAGAATTCATTAACCCATACACTTAAGATCTGCATCCTTCATGCTATATCTTATATCTCAATAAAAAGTTTTTTTTCTTTTTTTTAAAGTAGGGGGGAGCATTTAAACCAAAATATGTATATGTGTGTGTGTGTTGGGTGTGGGGTAAGTTCAGAAGCTTCCTCTGAGGAACTGATAAAGAAACAATACGTGCAAGGGTAGAGAACCGGACAAAAGCACGGTGTATTACAGGAATTGAGAGTTCAGACTTTTAAAAGTCATGGGCATTTACAAAAACCCAAATCTCAGTAGGACCCCTATATGCAAAACACACAGGAACTCTAGATCTGTCTGTAGGCTGAGAACTATGGCTCCACAGGAACTAGGTGGTGGAGAGACTGATCAGTTTAAGAAGGACTCGCAGGGCCAGCAGCCAAGTGTGATTTTAAGGCTGCCTGCTGGAGAGGTGGAGGCAAAACCTGGAGATGCAGCCCCAGGAAACAATTATGTGGGGCTAGGGCATCACAGAGGAGGTGACCTTTAACCCAGACCTGTGAAAGGACAGGATGTCCAGAGGCAGAAAGCAGAACTCCAAAGGCAGCAAAGTGCAGCATGTGCCTGGAGAATGGGAGGACAGTTCAGAGGCTCTTCTGGAATACTGGCAAGAGGTGACAGTGATCCTGAGCAGAGGAGTGGTGGTGGGGTGGTGAGAAGCAGATGGCTTCAGAAGATCTTTCAAAGGAAACTGGGTGGTTTTATGACGACAGAATAGAGTGATTCTGGGCTGCAGCCTGAGGACCTGAAAGGATGGTGGGGAGCGGTGGTTTGTTTTAAATTTTTTGCTGTCACATGGCTTGAGGGATCTTAGTTCCTGGACCAGAGACTGAACCCAGGCCCCTGCAGTGAAAGGGCTAAATCCTAACCACTGGACCACCAGGGAATTCCCAAGTTGTCTTTTAAGAACGTAATCCAAATGCCGTCATTCCCTTGCTTTGACATCCACTGAAAGCTTCCTGTTACACTTATAATATACTCCAAACTCCTTCCAATAGTCTCGTCTTGCTTATCGTCTGATGCCACCTCACTCTTTTCTCTAGCTACACTGCCCACTTCTGGTTCATCAAACACACCAAGTCCTCCCACCTCGATGCTTTTTTTGTTTCTTGCTTTGGCTTCCATCCCAAACCCTCTTCTAGAGCTTCGAATAGCTGGTTGCTGCTTATCATTGATGCCTCAGCTCAACCATCAACTTTGGAGGTTTTCCTTGATGATGCCTTCTAAAGTAGCCACACACAACCCCAGGCACCCTAGATCCCATTACTCTGCTTTAATTTCTTTATAGTATCTACTACAATCTCAGATTACCTTGTTCACTTATATGGTCACTGTCTTTCCCTGTGCCTGTGAGCTAAGTTGCTTTAGCCATGTCTAACAGTCGTGTCTGCAACGCTATGGACTGTAGCCTGTCAGGCTCCTATGTCCATGGGATTCTCCAGGCAAGAATATGGAGTGGGTTATCATGCCCTTCTCCAGGAGATCCTCCAGACCCAGGGATCGAACCCACGTCCCTATGTCTTCTGCAATGGTAAGCAGGTACTTTACCACTAGTGCCACCTGGAAAGCCCCTGTCTTTCCCCACTAGCATGTAAACTCCAGGAGAGCAGGGATTTTCTCTTTGGTATTAGAGTAGCCCACAGGCAGTGCCTGGCACATGACTGGAGCCAAGCAGCCATTGACTAAATGCTGAATGAATGAATGTCCTGCATTTAAGAGTGGAGTCAGGCTCTGAAGTCAGACCTGGGTGGAGTCTTCACTGTGTTTTGGGCAGGCACTCATTCCCATCTCTCAGTGAGAGGTGAACGCTAATGATAGTGCCTCAGTGTGGTGTAATTGTGAGGATCAAATAGGATATGCTTGCAAAATGCTTGACACTTCCTTGCACTTGGTAGTTGCTCAATGTTGTTACCATGAGGCGTACAATAAACACTTGCTATATGACTGGTTGGACTGGTGTATAAGTTGCTGAAGATTCATAGCGGCCACAGCATGGACACTCAGGATTACGGGAAAGGCCTCAGATCTCTCAGACCCTAATCTCAAGATCCCTCTTTCTCTCCTCTCCCCAATTTCTTTCATCTGGTTGGGGCAAAGGTATGGCTTTGACCAGTACTCTATATCCATGGCTGCACTGGAGGTTAGAACAAAGCCTGGAGACAATGGCAGGGCCTGCACGTGGGGAAGCCCCGGAGAAGAAACTCTCAAAGTGTTTGTCAGTCTGGAAGCTCCATGAAGGCAAGCTCCAAAGCTGCTTTGTGGACTACTGTCTATTCAGACCTAGTATGTAACAGGGCCTCAAGATCTGCTTATTGAATGAATGAGTTACTGACCCTGGACCCTTACCTAGTAAGGTAGAGTATTTCAGTGGAAAAAGCCCTATGCTGGCTTCAAAGCTTTTGTTTCCTCGTCTATAAAATGGGGGTGATAGTATTCATTTTCTTTCTTTAAGTTGATGTGAGGACTGAATGAGACAGTGAATATAAAATGTTTAGAACAGAGCCCAGAACAGAGTGAGTATCTACTCTTTGCTGTTTTTTGTAGTAGCAGTAGCTGTTATCAGGCTTTTCACGCAGAATCATCAACAGTTCTGAGGGGACAGACAGATCTCTGGATTCAGTTGCCTCTTCTGATCCTCCCCCTCCAAAATCAATGACAGTTGCTTGTACCCCATCTGTTCCTAGCTCTGCACTCGAGGTCGGCAATCACCATAATGCACTACAATGGTTCACCTCTCTCTCTCTCCTGCTGGAGGGCAGGTCCTTTGATGGGAACAGGAGCCCTCTGACAGGGGCACTAGATTCATCTTATGAACACCCGTACACAGATCTGCAGAGAAACGGAGTGTGCGCTGCTTCTAGCCCAGATGACTGGGGCCTGTGGTGCTTCCACTCAACGTTGCTACCAGCTCTCTGAAGAGCAGAGGACTCTGCAAACGTGTTTTTGAGAACAGGGGAAAACCAAAGAGATCTTGGGATAACAACACGATTTTTAGCAAAACCAATACATTTCCTCCCACTTATTCTTACATTAACATTTTACTTTCTTCATAGCACTAATCACTATCAGTTCTTTTATAGTTCACTTGTTTACTATCTCCTTCCACCATGATTTAACTCTGTGAGAGCAAGGATCATACCTGCTTTACTCACCACTATATTCTTGTCACATAGAACTATTCTAGGCACACAGGGGTCACTGAGCAGGTGTGTTAAAAGGAATATTGAGTTAATCTATGAAAACACTTTCTTAAATATTTTTATTTTTAAAGGACCCATACTTGGATATTCTTAAACAAATGCAAAAGTATTTGAAACAGAAACAATAGAAATATTTTAACATGATGCAAGACTTAAGAAAAAGAGCTCATTTTAGAATCAGAAACATATAAGGACAAAAATGATCCGTTCTCCATACCACCTGGCTGTTTTTGATACAGGGAACAAATAAGTCTATTCCATCAACTGAGAGGGAACCGGATGTGGTTAAAAGAGAGCAAGTCAAAAAACGGTGTTGGGGATGGCTTTGCTCACTGTCATGTGAACCTGATCAAGACATTTAATGGTAGAGATCCATCATCTGAGACCGTAATTCCTACCTCAGAAAGTGGCTGTGAAATTCAGAGAAAATGGGTGTAAAAGAGCTTGGCCAAGTGTCCAGCACGGTGGGTAATGGTTATCATCAGTTGTCAGGGCTGAAGCACCAGGGCAAACCAGCTCCCTACCTCCCTAACCCCGCGGCTCCTTGCTACAAGGCGCCAGCACTTTCTGGAGCACCTGCTTTCTTTTCTGACAAAGGCTGATCTGATGCCATAGAAAGAACTTTGGTCTGGTGGGCAAACTGCCTGGGACCTAAACGCGCTTTGCAACAGAGATGATGTGGTCATATGTCTAGGGGCCCTTCCAGTGACGACATCCCAGGAGTCAGTGTGGTCCCAACCAAACTCCCATTCTGGGCCTCCAGACCCAGCAGGATGTCTTGCGTAGAGGAAGTGACCAGAAATCGTCTGTTTAATGAATGAATAAGCCAGTGAATGAATGAAGATGTCTCTCTCACACTAAGTCAAGGGGCCCCTTTTCTGTACGCCCACAGGTCCTGGGCTTCCCAGCCGCTGAACCTCTCCACAGTCAACAACTGTCTCTCAGATCAGACCAGGTGTAACGAGGGCGAGGAGCCGGTCCCATCCGTCAGCACCACTGGCAACACGCGGGTGGAGGGGTACTGATGAACCCCGGCCCCTCGGGAAGGCTTTGCTGCGCTTTGGGCCAGGAGGCTGGCCCGGGGCCGCCGGAGGACAACGCGCCGGCCCCTCTCCCCGTCCCGGCAGAACGCCAGAGAAGACTCACGTGAGCACCGGGATGGGCGTCCACACCACGCAGTACGGGAAGCGGCTCCGCTCCACGTCCATGGCGCCGCTGCCAGCACCGCTAAGTTGCTTCTTGTCCGTCTCGGCCGCCGTCGGCGCCTCCACTTCCGCCATACCGAGCGGGGGAGGCAGCGGCGGCGGCAATAGGAGCGGCGAACTCCCTTCCGCTTCCGCCATGGTTCGTGCGCCCTGCCGGCCCAGCCCCTGCTCCAGTGCAGCTCGCTGGGTGGCGTCACTTCCCGGAGATGGGGTCCGCCCGGCTTGGCTTTCCCCCCGGGAATAGGAGCTGCGTCCCTCTGGGCCCGGCGCCCGTCAGCGCCGCGCCGGTGGCGCACAGTCTAGTGCGGGAGCCTCACCAAGCACTTAGTAATTCAGTACGCTGAGGGTTTCTGAGAGGTGTGGTGCAGTCTCTACTTGTTGAGCGCTCCTTAGGTGCCACGCGCCTGACATACACTGTTTTTAATACCCACAAACTGGCTAGACATGCGAGAACTACTGGAGTGGGTTGCCATGCCCTCTTCCAGGGGATCTTCCCGACCAGGGAATCGAACCCGCCTCTCATGTCTCCTGCATTGGCAGGCGGGTTCTTTACCTCTAGCGCCACCTGGGAAGCCCCTAGATACGCGAACATCAGTTCAGTCAGTTTAGTCGGTCCGTCCTGTCCGATTCTTTGCGACCCCATGGACTGCAGCAAGTCAGGTCTCCCTGTCCGTCACCAACTCCAGGAGTTTACTCACTCATGTCCATCGAGTTGGTGATGCCATCCAACCATCTCATCCTCTATTGTCCCCTTCTACTGCTTTCAATCTTTCCTAGCATCAGGGTCTTTTCCAGTGAGTCAGCTCTTTGCATCAGGTGGCCAAAGTATTGGAGTTTCAGCTTCAGCATCAGTCCTTCCAATGAATATTCAGAACTGATTTCCTTTATGATGGACTGGTTGGATCTCCTTGCTGTCTGAGGGACTCTCAAGAGTCTTCTCCAACACCACAGTTCAAAAGCATCAATTCTTTAGTGCTCAGCTTTCTTTATAGTCCAACTCTCACATCCATACATGACTACTGGAAAAACCATAGCTTTGACTAGATGGGCCTTTGCTGGCAAAGTAATGTCTCTCCTTTTTAATATGCTGGCTAGGTTGGTCATAAGTTTTCTTCCAAGGGGTAAGAATCTTTTAATTTCACGGCTGCAGTCACCATCTGCAGTGATTTTGGAGCCCCCCCCCCCCCCCCCCAAATAAAGTCTGTCACTGTTTCCATTTCCCGCAGGTTACAAGTGAGAAACTGAGGCTTAAGAGGTGAGGTAAGTGGCCAGGACTCAACTCCAAGTCTGTTTCCCTCTCTTTTTCATTCTGTGGTCTTTCACGAGGTAGTGGTAGCATAAAGGAAGGATAAGCTAAAATGATGTGTGGCATATGTGTAGAAGTAGGGAAAACTTGGCCTGGAGATATTAGAGCTGAGTCCTGATGTTTGCTGGGTGGCTCCAGGATGGGTGCGTGCAGTGGTGCAAAGCAAGGAAGGCCTTGCAGAGCAATGCGCAGGAGTGTGAATATCATCTTGGCTGGAGTAAATCACAAGCCTTAGATGTGATCCCATCCCTTCATTGTACAATTGGCAAAACTGAGACTTGGGGAAGTTAAGTAATTGTTTGAGATCACACAGTATCATATGAAGAAGCCGGGCTCAAACCCTGAATTCTTTGGGGTTTTTAAACAGATGCCAAGATACACAAAGGAAATGGAATCTGCTGCAGTGGGAAGGGGAAATGGGAGGACAACGAAGGAAGGCAGAAGCTCAAAATTAAGCTGGTGAGAGGTATGGCTACATCCACTCAGAAAGGTGGGAGCTGTGTATTTTTGGGAAATTTTTTTCCATTGAATTACCTTCCTTCAATGCTGATCTATTTTTAGCACCTAATATTTTAATGCATTTGTGGGGCGTACACCTACCTCTGTTATGGAACTCTAAGGTCCCTAATTTCAGTAGCTCACACTGTTCTTAGTGCAGAGCAGATGCCCACTGGATATTTCCTGATTTACAGAGTGACTAAATGGATGCTTTTATAAAGGCCTCGCAGACATCACAGGTGAAAATGATTCTCACCCATTCAAAATTCTTTTGAGTATGTTTGTGCTTCTCCTGTGGCCCATGTGTGTGATCCGTTAAGGGCAACGACCAGCACCTGGCACAGGTATAGAAGAGGTGGACAGTATGTTTGTGGGATGAAGAAATTGCATCTTGATTCACTGGCTATAGCTGTCTCATCTCTTCTGGAGGAAGGTCTCCGAGGAAAGTCTATACCTCAGACATGCCTCTTCCATCATTGTCAACCCGTAATTCTAGCAAAGGGCTGGTGGGTGCTCTTTAAACATTTATTGTGTATATGGATGAATAAACAACCAAAGTCAGCCTTTCTCAGGGTCTGCCACAAATCTGGTAGTACTAACACAAGCAGCGCATTCACTCTACGGCCTTCAGTGGCTTCCCACTGCACTTTAGACAAACCACAAATCCACTGTGGCTCACACGGCCCTGCATTGTGCCCTTTTGCCTACTTGTTCACTGTCGTACAGCCCTTTTCAGTTCCTCTCATGGGCCATGCTGTTTCACACCCCCATGGACTTGGCACATACTGTTTTCTTTCACCTGAAATGCCCCTACTGCCTCCAAAACTGGCTAACTTCCATTCATCCTTCAAGTCACAGATTACATGTCACTTTCTCAGAGAGCTCTTCCCTGGCTTCCCAGTCTAAATGAGAAAGCTCCTGGAATACCTTGTTCTTTTCCTTCACAGCACGTTTGTGGCTATGTCTTGTTGGACTCCCCCACTAGGCTGGAAACTCCTTGAAGGAAGACACTGTATGTGTCTTATTCGCTTTTGTAAAACCAATGCCTACTAGTGTCTAGCATAGAGCATTTCCTTAATCAGTATTTGCTAAACTGAATGAATGACAAATACTTATAACCTTAGTATGACAGCTACAGTCAGTTTGAGGGCAGGAACCTAGCTTGTTAGCTGCTACCTCGCAGTGCCCCCAGAGTTTTAAGGGCCCCATGGATGTTGGTAGGCACAGTGCTCTGCAGGGTCTGACTAGAGAGCCCCAGCCCCTCCCCCGTGGCCTGCATCCTCCTACCCTCTGTCTAAGCAGCTGCAGCAGGCACACGAGAAGGGGCAGGCACCTGAGGGGGTCCATGTGCTGTGCTGAGTTGCTTCTGTCCTGTCTGACTCTTTGCGACCCCATGGACCACAGCCTGCCAGGCTCCTCTGTCCACGGGATTCTCCAGGCAAGAATACTGGGGTGGGTTGCCATGCCCTCCTCCAGTGATCTTCCTGACCCTGGGCATGGCAACCCACTCCAGTATTCTTGCCTGGAGAATTGCATGGACAGAGGAGCCTGGCAGGCTATGGTCCATAGGGTCACAAAGAGTCAGTATTCTTGCCTGGAGAATTCCAGGTACCTGGAGGGAGAAGCCAGCTCCTTCTCTGACTCCTCTGGAGCCTCTGTCCCAGGCTTGTTCCACATCACAGCCTGTTCACAGGGCCCCCTGCCACACGTACACGTCACCTTGGTTCTCTTACCCAATGTGAAAGCCTCCCTGGCCTGTGTCCTTGCTTCCTCTGCTGCTGCCCACCCCTATCACGCACAGACAGATGGGATACCTCCACCAAGGCCTAACACTCCCTTCCAGGCTCAGAGGATCACAGCAGTGTCCTGGAAGAAGCTCCTCTAACAGAGAGCTCAGGAAAGGATTGATAGAGCTCAGAGCTACCCCTCCCCCAACACACACCCCGACCTAAAATAGGAATGACCATCTGGACCCACTTATAGGACTGGCTGGGGGAGGGAAGGATGGCAGAGCTGGAAGCATCAAGCTGGGAAGCTTCTAGGGTGAGATGCTGCTTGTTTGAAGGGTGAACTCAGGGCACGTCCTCTCTTGGTGTGGGTCAGGACAGCCCCTCAACTGGCCCCAGGTAGAAGTCCCCAGGACACACATCCTTCCTTCCTTCCCCAGGCCATTTCACTCCTCATTCTGGCATTCAAGGTTCTCATGGTCTGGCCCCAACCCTTAACCTTCTTTTTCCACCCTCATCTCTCTCTCTGTCTCCCTTGGGACTTGCTTGGAGTTAACCTCACCGCGCTGTTTGCCCTTCAGAGAAACGAGCCCTGCACTTCATACCTCGTGTCTTCGCTCGAACTGTTCCTTCAGCAGAGTGCCCTTCCCCGGCTCTCCTACACCACCTTCAAGGTTTCCAGCAAATCCTCCCTCTTTGCTCCCAGAGCACGGAGGCTGTTTCTGCCTATTGAATATTCATGTGTACTTGCATTAGCATTAGCTGTTTACATGTCTGTCTACCCCAGGAGACTGTGAACTCCTTGAGAAGGGGACTGACTAGACCCTTTGGACCTTGGAGTCAGAACGGCACCCGGCAGATAGGAAGCGCTTCGGGACTGTCCCCGGAGCTGTTTGTTGATCATAGATTGGTCTCCTTCAGGGCTCTGGCAGAAGAGTCACCTCAATCAATAAGCCAGGGAAGCAGAGCTGAGCCTGGGGCAATCTCAGCGCAGGTTGGAGGAGCTGCTGAGGGTGACGCTCTGTCTGTGTGTGTGTCCCCTCTCTTCTGCAGCCTTTCTGCTTCTGCTCCTTTGGATTCCCCCCATTAAGCCCTAAACTGTCTTCCTGGATGGCTCCAAACCTTTCTGTGGTGGGGAAGGGACCACTGGGGTAGATACAATGCAACAAACCATTTGAGAACACACCCTCTGACCCTTAAGACATCAGAGATTACAAAACGACTTCCTTCTCCATTCCATTTTATAGATGGGTAAACTTCCCTAAGAATATAGAAAGCACAGCCAGGCCCAGAATCTAAGTGTTCTGCTGCCAGGTGGGCAATAAAGCATGATGGTTGAACATGTGAACTCAGGTGTCAGCCAGCAAGCCCAGTACTGACCCTTAGCTCTGTCAGAGGTTGTCAGACCTTAGGAAAGTAACTGAACCTGTCAGGGCAGCAATTTCCTCATCCCTAAAAGGGGGAGGGGGGAGTTGCAAAGTTCCTGTAAAGTTTATTGGATAAGCTATAGCTGATCAGCTATTGGCCCAATATGAACACTCAGTGTTAGCTATTATAGCAGTTAAAACCACTCATCACCATTTTAAGACTCTTAACCACTTAAAAAGCACTTTGATGTGCATACTCTATGATTTGGTGCCTCCTTACAATGCAGTGAAGTAACCAGAGGGCAGGTATCATGGCATCCATTTTCCCAAAGAGAAAAATAAGCCCAGAAAGGTTCAGGAACTTTTCCAAGGTCTAAACATAAACTGGGCTTCTCAGGTGGTACTAGTAGTAAAGAACTCGCTTGCCAATGCAGGTTAGATGTAACAGATGGGGGTTCGATCCCAGGGTGGGGAAGATCCCCTGGAGGAAGGCATGGCAACCCAATCCAGTATTCTTGCCTGGAGAATCCCATGGTCAGAGGAGCCTGGCAAGCTGAAGTCCATAGGGTCCCACAGTCGGACACAACTGAAGCAGCTTAGCATGCATAAACTAGGTAAGAGTTGGGGTTCTGAACCTCAACCCTGCTTTTTCTCTGCTGGTGACCCCTTCTAGGGCCATTAAAGAGAGAGGAGGATGAGACCTGAGATTCTGTAAATCATCATAAAATGGTGCAAACTGTGGCCTCACTGGACCAGGGCCTGTTTGTGTTAGTCACTCAATTGTGTCCGACTCTTTGCAGCCCCATTGACTGTAGTCCACCAGGCTCCTCTGTCCATGAAGTTCTCCAGGCGAGAATACTGGAGTGGGTTGGTTGCCATTCCCTTCTCCAGGGTCTCTTTCCTACCCAGGGATTGAACCTCGGTCTTCTACATTGCAGGCAGATCCTTTACTCTCTGAGCCACCAGGGAAACCCTAGGACATATGCAGGAAGCAGACCATGTCTCCATGAGTGCCTCATGCCTGCCATCACGTCCATCAGACACAGGGCCTGACACTCAGCGGTGAACTCCATGGCGAAATCCAACATTCAGAGACCATGCACAACCCCCATAATTGCTACCCACGTCTTCCAGATAATGTGGGGGCTCCAGGAAGCAGGGGCTAACCCATTGGGTGCATTTTGGTTAAGCCAGTGCTGGGCAAATAGGGGCTCAAAAAGTATCATGACATTAAATAAGAAAAATGATTCTTAAAGAAGTGGACCAGGAAGCAGAGATTAGTGACCCAGTCCTGGTTTTGCCTCTAATTAACTTGGGTTTTAGGCAGCCCATTCCCTCTTCCTGCCCCTCTTTGGAACTTGTCTATATTCGTAAATAGGACTCCATAGATGATCTGGAAATAGGACTAGATTGGTGGTTCTCCACTCTGGCCCTACATTAGAATGAATCTGGGGTTTTCAAATAATGTATGGATGCTTGGACACCTCCCCACCTTCCCTGCAGACCAGTTAAAACAGAATCTCTGGGGTGGTTAAGTATCCCAGGTGGTTCGGATGTATAACCGGGGCTGGGAACCTCTGAGCTAGATGATCTCTCATCACCTTTTCAGTTCTGCAACTACATTTCAGCATGCTCCTTAGCACAGAGACCCACCACAGGCCCCTGGGACCACATCTGCCCACCACAAACACAGGAGTTCTAATTCTGAAGTCTCTTTTGCTACACATTCACTGTGCAGGCTTATCTGACTGAGCCCCAGGCTCCCCACCAGCAGGGTTGAGTAACACAGGTGGACGCATGTTAAAAATGGAGCACCACAGGTCTTTTTACTGTCTCTAGTTTTGCCTTTTCTAGAATGTCATATAGTTGGAATCATATGGTATGGCTTTCAGATTGGCTTCTTTCAAAAGCAATAATGCACTTAAGTTTCCTCCCTGGCTTTGGGGCTTGATTGTTCATTTCCATACACTGCACAGCTGTACCTATTTTTTTTTTTCAGCTGTACCTATTTTATCTATTCACGTTTTGAAGGCTTCTTGGTTGCTTCCGGTTTTGGGCAATTATTAATAACGCTGCTGTAAACATTTACGTACGGGTTTGTGCATGGACATAACACTTTCAATTAAGGACAGCAGTTGCTGGATCTTACAAAAAGACTAATTAACTTTGTAAGAAACTGCCAAACTCTTAACATTTTGCATTCTCACCAGCAGTGAATGAGTTCCTGTTGCTTCACATCCTTGTCAGCATTTGATGTTGTCATCCTAATCAGTGTGGTGTGGTATCTCACTGTTGGTTTAATTTGTAATTCCCTAGTGACATAGTGACATAGAAGAACTGTACAAAAAAGATCTTCATGACCCAGATAATCTCAATGGTGTGATCACTCACCTCGAGCCAGACATCCTGGAATGTGAAGTCAAGTGGGCCTTAGGAAGCATCACTACGAACAAAGCTAGTGGAGGTGATGGAATTCCAGTTGAGCTATTTCAAATCCTAAAAGATGATGCTGTGAAAGTGCTGCACTCAATATGTCAGCAAATTTGGAAAACTCAGCAGTGGCCACAGGACTGGAAAAGGTCAGTTTTCATTCCAATCCCAAAGAAAGGCAATGCCAAAGAATGTTCAAACTACTGCACAATTGCACTCATTTCACACGCTAGTAAGGTAATGCTCAAAATTCTCCAAGCCAGGCTTCAGCAATACATGAAGCGAGAACTTCCAGATGTTCCAGCTGGATTTAGGAAAGGCAGAGGAACCAGAGATCAAACTGCCAACATCCCCTGGATCATTGAAAAAGCAAGAGAGTTCCAGAAACACATCTATTTCTGCTTTATTGACTATGCCAAAGCCTTTGACTGTGTGGATCACAATAAACTGTGGAAAATTCTGAAAGAGATGGGAATACTAGACCACCTGATCTGCTCTTGAGAAATCTGCATGCAGGTCAGGAAGCAACAGTTAGAACTAGACTGGTCCCAAATAGGAAAAAGAGTACGTCAAGGCTGTATATTGTCACCCTACTTATTAAACTTATATGCAGAGTACATCATGAAAAACGCTAGGCTGGATGAAGCACAAGCTGGAATCAAGATTGCTGGAAGAAATATCAATAACCTCATATATGCAGATGACACCACCTTTATGGCAGAAAGTCAAGAAGAACTAAAGAGCCTCTTGATGAAAGTGAAAGAGGAGAGTGAAAAAGTTGGCTTAAAGCTCAACATTCAGAAAACTAAGATCATGGCATCTGGTCCCATCAGTTCATGGCAAATAGATGGGGAAATAGAGGAGACAGTGGCTGACTTTATTTTTCTGGGCTCCAAAATCACTGCAGATGGTGACTAAGGCCATGAAATTAAGACATTTTCTCCTTGGAAGGAAAGTTATGACCAACCTAGACAGCATATTAAAAAGCAGAGACATTACTTTGCCAACAAAAGTCCATCTAGTCAAGTTTATGGTTTTTCCAGTGGTCATGTATGGATGTGAGAGTAGGACTATAAAGAAAGCTGAGTGCTGAAGAATGATGCTTTTGAACTGTAGTGTTGGAGAAGACTCTTCAGAGTCCCTTGGACTGCAAGGAGATCCAACCAGTCCATCCTAAAGGAGATTAGTCCTGGGTGTTCATTGGAAGGACTGATGTTGAAGCTGAAACTCCAATACTCTGGCCATCTGATGCGAGGAGCTCACTCATTGGAAAAGACCCTGATGCTGGGAAAGATTGAGGGCAGGAGGAGAAGGGGAGGACAGAGGATGAGATGGTTGGATGGCATCACCGACTCAATGGACATGAGTTTGGGTAGACTCTGGGAGGTGGTGATGGACAGGGAGGCCTGGTGTGCTGCTTTTCATGGGGTTGCAAAGAGTCGGACATGACTGAGTGACCGAACTGAACTGAAGTGACATAATGCTGGACAGCTTTTTTGTGCTTACTGCTGCTGCTGCTGCTGCTAAGTCACTTCAGTCATGTCCGACTCTGTGCGACCCCATAGACGGCAGCCCACCAGGCTCCCCTGTCCCTGGGATTCTCCAGGCAAGAACACTGGAGTGGGTTGCCATTTCCTTCTCCAATGCGTGAAAGTGAAAAGTGAAAGGGAAGTCTCAGTCATGTCCGACTCTTAGCGACCCCATGGACTGCAGCCAGCCTACCAGGCTCCTCCATCCATGGGGTTTTCCAGGCAAGAGAACTGGAGTGGGGTGCCATTGCCTTCTCCATGTGTGCTTACTAGTCACCTGTATATCCTCCTTGGTGAGGTGTCTATTCAGATATTTTGCCCATTTTTAAATTGGGGTGCTTGTTTCATATTGTTGAGTTGTAAAAATTCTTTTCTCTCAATTGTTGGCTTGTCTTTTTCATTCTCTTAACAGTGGTTTCATAGAGCAGGAGTTCTGATGAAGTCCAGTCCATCAATTTTTGCTTTCATGGGTTGTGCTTTCGATATTGTATCTAAATACCTGTTGCCAAACTCAGATCTTCTCCTATGTGGTCTTCTGAGCTTTATTGGTTTGTTTTACGTTTAGTCCTATGATCAATTATGAGTTAATTTTTGTGGACAGTGTACTCAGTGTTTAGATCCTTTTTGGGGGGATGGGGTGGGGCATGTAGATGTCTGGGCTTCCCAGGTGGCTCTAGTGGTAAAGAACCACCCATCTCTTGCAGGCTATGCAAGAGATGTGAGTTCGATCCCTAGGAGGGGAAGATCCCTTGAGGAGGGCATGGCAACCCACTCCAGTGTTGTTGCCTGGAGAATCCCATGGACAGAGGAGCCTGGTAGGCTATAGTCCATGGGGTTGCAGAGTCAGACAGGACTGAAGTGACTCAGCACACAGCCACACATGGAGATATCCAGTTGTTCCAGCACCATTTGTTGCAAAGGTTGCTTTCCTTTCTCCATTGAGTTGATTCTGCTCTTTTGTCAGAGATCAGTTGACTAAATTTGTGTGGATCTACTTTTGGGATCCCTAGATCATTCCACTGATTTGTCTTTTCCTTAGCAAATGCCACACTGTCTTGGTTATTGTAGCTTTCTGATAAGTCTTGAGGTTGGGTAGTGTCAGTCCTCTGACTTTGTTCTTTCTCTTTGTTATCTGTGTTGGCTATTCTGGGTCTTTTGTTTCTCCATACAAACGTTAGAATAAGCCTGTGGATAGTCAGGAAATAATTTGCTGGGATTTTGGTTGAGATTTCATTGCCCAAGTTGGGAAGAAATGACATCTTTATTAATAATAAGAGTCTTCCTATCCATGAGCATGGAATGTCTCTTCACATATTCTGATTTCCCTTGTTTTCTCTCAGCACAGTTTTATAGTTTTCCTCATAAATATCTTGTGTATATTTTGCTGGTACTTAGTAGGTACTAAGTATACAAGTACTTAGCACTTACTTTTTCTCTCTCTCTTTTTTTGTGCTGGTAAGGACTGAATAGGTGGCACGCAGGGGATTTTCATGGCAGTACAACTATTTTCCACAGTGCGGATACAGGACATTATGCATATGTCAAAACCCATAAAACTGTACAATACAAAGAGTGAACCTCAATATAAGCTACAGACCTTAGTTATTAATGATGTTTATCAATACTGGTTCATTAATTGTAACAAAGGTACACTGAGGCAAGATGTTAATAAGGGGAAATGGAGCCAGGGAGAGAGGGGGTATATGGGACTTTGTCTTATCTTTTTAACTTTCAGTAAGCCTTAAACTGCTCTAAAAAAAAGTCTATTTAAAAAAAAATGTACCAATTCCAAATGAAATGGAGCTCCTGGTGAAGTCTTCCAATGGCTAATCCCTGCTCACAGGACCAAGCCTACAATCCCTCATCAAGCACAGGGGGTCCTCCACAGTTTGGCTGCCCCCTGAAGTCCATGGGCCACTCCATCCTCTACCAGGCGGCTAAACTGAATCCCTCAGGCTCCACGAGGGCACCTGGGACTCTACCCTAGTCCCTCGATCTGGTATATCACCCCTTCCCTGCATGGTCTGCAAACATCCTAAAGCAGCGTCAGCTTGGGGACACAGAGGAATGATAAGCACCTGCTTCATGACATCACCTATTGCGCTTCTGACAGAATCTCTTCCCTTTCTGTCTCCTGTACTAAGCTGAGTATACCCTGCTGGCCTCAGCCTGGTTCTTTCCAAATGTACAAACAGAATAATCACGAAATCTCACTAGTGAAACTATTGTTCCTATAGTACTGAACCACAGTTCCCAAACTGTGCATCAAGACACCTTAGGGTGCCGCCGTCAAGTCACAGGAGCACAGAAGGATATTTTAAATTCTGAGTTACTTAGCATCTGTTGGCTACCGCGAGGACAAGCACAGGGTGGCTCACTTTTATCCTTAGACTCCACGGCATTCCTTTGATTACGTCGTCTTTCAGAAGCTGAGTTTTTAGAGCTTGCTGAGATACAAAGTAAATGAAAGTCACTGTGGAACACAAAATGAGGGTGGTGGTGTCCAATCTGATTAGAAAGTCTGACAAGTCTTACAGTACCCAACAAGCACACGGATTCCATTAGTTACTGTAGTCTTTAAGAAGGAAATAGAGTTTCTTCTGATATGTATTTTTTTTTCAAATTTTTTTCTTTTGTGTATTCTTTAAAGACTAACTTGGTAGGACAAAAATTTTTTTAAAAGATTATTATTTATTTTTGGTTGCACTGGGCCATCATTGCTGCATGGGCTTTTCCCAGTTGCATTGCACGGGGTTCTCGTCTCGGGGCTTCTCTTGGGGAGCACAGGCTCTAGGCACACAGGCTTCAGCAGCTGTGGCTCGCTGGGCTCAGTGGTTGTGCCCGGGCTTAGCTGCTCCGTGGCCTGTGGGATCTTCCCAGACCAGGGATCCATGTGGGATCTTCCTGGAAGAGGGATTGAACCCAGGTCCCCTGCATTGGCAGGCGGATTCTTAACCACTGGACCACCAAGGAAGTCCAGGACATAAATTCTTAAGTCATCTTGGCTTAATTAACATGTTGAAATGTTAGGTATTTCTTTTGGCTTAGGGGGTCCAGATAAAAACTACTGAGGCACTGATGGTTGAGTGAGATGAGAAAGTTTGGGAACCTCTGGTCTAAGAAATCCTCTCATCTAGGGCCCATCAAGAAAACAGATTTTGAAATCAATTTAGTGGGTTATAGACAGCATTTTTTTTCCCCTCCTTCATAAAATAGAATGGTGACTAGAACACACTGCATGTAGCAAGGCTCAGTCTTATTGTGTAAAACTTATGTTCATTATATACATATGAATTAGCATGGGTATCTTGGGTCACAATGTAAGATGTATATTTGTTTGGGTTGTGATTTTAAAAGACTGAAAAACCACTAAGAGTTCACCCTCCTTACTTTACAGAGGAGAAGACAGCCCAGATAATGAAAGCTGATTATTGCAAATCACAGCCATCAGGGCCAGGCTCTGCACTTGGTCCTGCTGGACTGGTGGCCACGGTCCACAGGGAAGCTCCAAGGCCAGCCTCATTCCACCCGGCAGAGGTGTGGTTACTCAAGAGTCATGGAGCTACGGAGATGACATCCTCTCCCTTTCCCCCAGACCCATGGGCAACCCACAAATGCCACCAGCCACACCTAGAACAAAATGGTTTTAATCAGTTGCGTCACCCTCACTCTCCTGGGAGCGGAGCAACAAAAAGGCTCGGCTCCTGCCCCCATAGGACAGTAAGGCTTCTGTGTCTCTCCACACGCAGGGCCCAGGCTGGGCAGGCAGGAGGCAGGGAGGGAGGAAATGGCGGGTGGCTGGAACACAGGAAAGCAAAGGGGCCCCTGCTAGTCCTTGGGCCCCAGGCCCAGCCTCAGCGCTCCGGCTCTCCCCTCCCGGCTGGAGAAAGGTCGTGGAGAAGAGACAGGGGAGCGAGTCCCAGCAGCAGGAGAAGCAGCAGCAGCTGTTTCCTTCACCAATAAATACACTTCATTACCAAGCTAGGAGAGAGGGGTGGGGGGTGATGGCGGGGAGAGGAAGGGGGAGAGGCTGCCACCTGTGTCGCTGGGATTAAAGCAATGACGAGATGGTGCCAGACCCCCCACCACTATCCTCACCAGCCCACCCCCACCCCCATCTTCTTAAAACTGTGAAAAAGCTTTTAACATGGCCCTGCTGTCTCCAGGGCTTCTCTGAAGCCTGACTGAGAGGAGGCACCTGGCAGAGACAGGGCGGAGGGAGGGAGCGGGGCGGAGGGAGGCTGCAGCTGGAGGCTGGAGCCCGGGAGTGCCGAGGGGAATGGGGAGGTGGGGAACCAACGACTGGGAGAGCTCCTGAGCTGAGAGCCAAGGGGGCCAAGAGGGAGGCCTGGGGCGGGGGGCGGGTGCTGGGGTGCTGGGGTGCTGCATCCAGTGTAGAGCTCTGGGCTGCTGAGGAGGGGGCCGAGTTAGGGACTTTCCATCCCAGGGCTCAGGAGACCCACCCCTCCCCCCAGAGCAGCAGGGGGCAGAGAAAAGCCATCACTTCTTTGGTCTTTGTGGCGGCTCAGCGTGTGGGGGCGGGGAGGGAGTGCCATCTCAGCAAGAGGAGGCCTGGCTGGGAGCTCTGGCAGAAAGGTCACAGTGAGGCCGGAGAGCGCCCAAGGGAGGAGTGGGGCCCCCCCAGAGTGCAGAAGGGCTGGCACGGGTGGGTGGGAATGGTGTGGTGTCCCCGCCCACTGCCAGGGCCCATGGGAGAGGCTGAGCCCCCAGAGGGCCTGTGAGGGCGGGTGGCCCAGTAAGGACCCAGCACCCATGCTTGGGGGGGTCTAGCAGGGCGGGGAGAGGGGGTGGAGAGGGAAAGGACTCCGGGCTGCGAGGAGGCAGTGGCCTGACCGTGCCCTCTCCAGGTCTCCCTCCTCACTTCTGTTTCCACCCTGACACAGCGGCTCTGCAGGGATGGGGGGCACCCTGTCCTTTTCTAGAACATTCCCTGAAGACCAGGAGGGAGCCAGCCTCGCCCGTCAAGAGCAAGAATGCTAACAGGCCAAGGCCAGCCTGTCCAATTCCACCCCACTCCTGCTGCCAGCCCAAGGGTGGGGCAGTCCCCGGAGACAGCAGCAGCCCTGGCCTCCCCACCTGAGGCAGGCCAGAGCCCTTAGGGACGTGGAAGGGGGAGGGGGGAGGGGGATTGGGGGAGATGGAGGGGCTTCCCCTCCTGCTCGTCTGCTCAGGGCTGGGGCCAGTCAAGGGGCAACTGCCCAAAAGTCCAAAAGCCAGCAAGTTGTAGCAATCCCCACCCGCAATGCCAAACTAAGAAACGTAATGGGGAAAAATGAAAAAAAAAAAATGGGGGGACAGGGAAGACAAACCAAAACAGAACCCCCTGACCTCCTGCCCGGGGCAGAGGATCCAGCCGATAGCGGGGGCTGGGACCGGGGCTAGGAGGGTCTAGCTGGGCCGGCACTGCACCTGGCCCTCGGAGCTGTCCTCGTCGTCAGAGGCCCCGGCACCCCCACTGCTCAGGCCTGTGATCCGGTAGCCCATGTTGAGCAGCATCACCTCCAGTGGGTCTGCGTTCATGCGCCGCTGGTTGGCCTGGGAGGCGCCCTCCATGTCCTCCACAACTCGGCCTGTGAGGTCTTCACTCTGCGGAGGGGAGCCAGGGGAGGTGCACTTACTACTGGGATCTGTGTGCAGGGGAAACACACACGCAGACTGAGCTACACGTGTGCAGGGGTGTGTACATACCAGGGGGTGTGCGTGGGTGTACCCATGAGTGCCCAGGTGCAGGGCAGCGTGTCCTGGGATATATGTGGACGGAGGCACAGACACAGACACACACAGACACAGACACACACACACAGAGACACACACACACCAGGATGCATGTGAGGGGGATGACGGATTACACCGGGGGTGGGGGGGCACATGGTCATACACAGTGGGATATATACTGGGGGGAATACACACACCAGAGTGTCTTCTGGTAGGCCCCACACTGGAAACTGATGGGGGGAATGCACGGACATAGGCGAGGGCGGACCCACACCAGGACCTGCTGGGCACACATACTATACCCCTGGCGGGGAGTGGTACGGACACAACTCCCCCACCCCACTCTTTTGTTGCCACTCCCCCCTCAAGGAAAGGTCTTAAAATGTATAGGCAATTGGGAAGAGGGAGGAGGTGGGCAGAGAGCAGGGGAGGCCTCAGGCCAGCCCACCTGACTGCCCACACCATCCCTGTGTCCCTGTGGACCAGACACATCACAGGCATCGCTTCTTTAATCCTCAAAGCGACCTTCTGAGGTGGTGCTGTCAGGCCCATTCCAATATACAGAAGATAAAAACCTGGGTTGAGTCCCTCAGGCCTAAGTGAAGGGACCAGGATTCAAACTGAGGCCCATCAGGCTCCAAAGCCTAGGCGCTGCCCCTGTGACTGAGGCACTGGCCTCTGCAGGGCTCCTGGGGGACACGACGCAGAGGGACACAAGGGACAGGGCGCGGGGGGGGGGGGGCACCGTTCTCGGGAGCTGGTGTTGGGGCGGGGTGGGTGCCCTCCTGGTGTTGGGGCGGGGTGGGCGCCCTCCCTGCCCTCCCGTACCTGGTCCCAGTTACTGGGTCACTGCCTCCTGGGTGTGAGGCTCACCTTCACACCTGGCTCACGGATATGCCCCTAGAATTGCCCGCTTCATCTGGAGCTTTCAGAACTCGCTGGCTCCCGCCCTGAGGCAGCTTGGACCCCTGGGGAGAGAGCTCCCCTGGCAGCCCCTTGCCTCCTGAGGCTGTGATTCCTTTCCCTTCCCGCCCCACACAAGCTCAGCTGGAGGCCTCACAGAGGGTACCGCCCTTCTTTTCTCCCAACCTGGCTTCTGCCACCCTGCCCATCCCCTCACCTCCGGTCGGGGGTTCCAGAGCCGCACTACAGGGTCAATACCGCTGGTGGCCAGGAAGCAGTAGCTGGGGTGTGGCTGCAGGCAGTTGACGATGGATTCATCGCCCTGCAGCACGCGGACCAGGTTGGTGGTCTCCTTTTCCCAGACGAAGAAGGAGCCATCGTCAGAGCCACTGACGATATACTGAGCGTTGCTGGCGGGGGGGCAAAGGGCAGGGAGGTCAGGTGGGGGTATGGCCCACAGGCTGCATGGCTGAGGGAAAGGCGGAGCAGGGAAGCTTGGAGCCACTCAGGCCCCTTGAATTCTGGGGTCTTCACCTGACTTGGAACTCCCATGCACACGAGAATCCTCTCCACACTGGAGAGTCGTGTCACTGTCCAACTGTTCTCCTAACCTTGGGGTCACAGATGGCCTAGGTCCCTCTAACTTACTCTCCCTCAAAGTGCATTATAAGCCCCATGGGTGCTAGGATCGGATCCTGCCTTTCAGGGGTCTCTGGGAACGCTCCTGCCTCAGCCTTTCCTCAGTAGTCCTAGCCTCTCTGGATCCAGACCCCTAGATCCTACAGCACACCTGCCCCCAACACACTGTAGATATTTAGAAGGGATCTTGCTGGAGATGCTTGATTCATATTCATGAATCTCACCTACCCAAGAGAGTACGTCATCTACAGGGGAGGGCTGGGGGTGATGGTGGCTCACAGAGGTGAAGCCATCTGCCCAAGGGCACAGAGCTGTGATTTGAGACTTCTGAAAGCCTAGGTCCCCACGCCACCCCCAACCTCCTGTGGCCAACCGGGCTGGGCCCTCCTCCTCCTCTTCAGGGCCTCGGACCTGCCAAAGAAATTGGCCTCCTTGATATCCGTGGTGGTGTTGCAGTGGCCACAGTAGCGGAACTGGTAGTCGTAGCTTCGCTCCCGCAGCACCATCTCATCCTCGGAGATGGAGTCCTTGCGGCTCATGCTGCGGAGGCGGACGGGGCCGCCACCACCACCTGCTCCCTTCTTCTCCTCTGGGGCAGAGAACAGGGACCGTGAGAGTCCTGCCCGTCTCTCCCCGCCTCCCCATTTCCTCCCCACCCTTCACCCTGTTCTCTGTCCAAGTGGTAAGCCATGAAGAGCTATCCCTCTCCCCCTACCCTGGAAAACTGGAAACAACTGTGAAAAAGAGGCATCTGTGCATCCTGCCCTTGAGGGTGTTCAAGAGGAGACCGCTGATGCCAGGAGGGCCTTGGCTTAGGTCCCTGAATAATGTCTGGAAGGCCCGAAGATGCACGGCCCTAAGGTCTGTTGCTGTGGAGGTGAGCGGTGGGGAGGGGAGGGCAAAGCACTGCCAAGAGAGCCTTGAGCGGGTGATTTTTCTAAATAGATTCATGGCTTTGAAGGCAGTCAAGTCCAAGCCCTCCTGCTCCAGAAGACAAGTCAGCCTGGATCCCAGAAGACCGCTTAAGTGCCTTGGTAAAGTCATACCAGTTCTCTCAGTGCCTTGTTCCTGCCTGCCTCAGGGCCTTGGCACGTGCTGGTCCCTCTGCCAGAACGCTTTACCTCTGGCGACACTTTGTACCTAGTCACCTCTTCCTCAGCTTCAAGATCTCCACCTGAATGTCTCTTCCTCAAGAACCCCAGGCTGCCTTCCAGCCCTCCCCCGGCACTTGCACCCTGTCAGGTCTCCAGGGCCTTCTTTGCTGCTCCTTCATCGCTCGATTCCTTCACCAGGCTATAGATTCATGAATACAGAAATTCATCTGACGTGCTCCCAGGTGTATTCCCAGGGCATAGCACAGTGACTGGCACTATCCAGACAAATGATCAATCCACGGTCCAGTGCACTGCAGAGCAGACGAGGAACTGCAGTCTGCCTGCAGTGAGCTCCCCTCTCGTGGTTGCAGCCTGCACAGTTACCTGGTTCACTCTCCAGCGCCACCCAGGGGAGCAGGGCGGGCCCTTTAACACCCTGTACAGATAAGCCAGCAGGTTCGGAGAGGCTGTGCTCTGCCCAAGGTCGCCTGGGTCTACACAGCAGAGCTGAGATCGGAACTGAGGCTCCATACCTGTGTCTGAGGCCTTTCTGCTGCCCTGGGTGCTGTCTCTTCTGCACCCATGCAATCTGGAGCAAGTGCCTTCTAGCCAACTAGCTGGAGTTTGGATCCCAGTGGAACGGCCAGAGCCCTGGCTATGACAGGAGAGGATGACTCCTATCCTGAGCCCCGGGGGAACTACACTGGGCGCCTTAAACACGCTATTGCTAATCCTTGTCTCAAAGAGACCAAGTGACTGTCTCAAGGTCACGTGGTTCTCAGTCAGTGTGAGCCCAGGCCTCTGCAGCCTCAGAACTTCTGTCCTCTCCAGAATGTCACGTGGCACCTCCAACAGGCAGAGTGACAGCAACCCCTCCTCAGCGCACACTCTACTCACCACCGTCATTTTTGGAGAAGAGGGCGGCCGTGATGTCACGTCCCAATGCATCACAGGCGCTGCTATGGGCCTGCTCCGGGAACTTCCCTTTGAAATCATCCAGGCACTCTAGGGCCTCAGCCACGTACTTGAGCTCAAACAGGCATCGGGCCAGGCGGAAGTGCGCCTTCAGGTGGCATGGATTTAGGGAGATGGCCTTGAGGCAGTCCCTCAGGGCGTCGTAGTGGTCACCATCCCTGGGAAGGCAGGCAGTGTGGTTTGGAGGTGGGGCTCCATGGCAGGCAGGGCATCCCCATTCAGCCTCGTGGCATCCTGTGGCCACCCCAGCCCACCTTTGAGCGATCTCAGGGCAAGGGTATTTGGGGATGGAAAGAATCCTGGCTCAGCCCAGGCCTTGCTTCCCAGGAGGAGGCAGAGTATGTTTAGGAGGCAAGCCAGGAAGCCCAGGGTCTTGGCAGGTAGAGGGTGGGAGGTGGGCATGAGGCAAAAACCAGTGTCGGGCTGCCCTCTGCTGGACACATTGCAACTGTGCGCCCGCTCACCCCAGGCACCCGCAGCTCTGCAGCAGAAGGCCTGGCATCTTGCCCGCCTCAGGCTCCCCAGGCCCTCCTTCTCCCTTCCTCCTCCCACCTCCTCAGATCCCCCCAGCTGGCCTTCAAAGCCAGGTCTAAGGCAGGGGGCCCTCAAGGGCAGTTCTGTGGTCCGGGGAAGCCAGAAGTGTCAGGCTGGGTCTGACCAGCAGGCAGCAAGTCCTCAGCCAGGCCCCCCTCTGTCCTGGCTGACTGATCCACAGCAGCTGTGGCCTCTACCTCCCGGGGCTGGAGGATGGGGCCCGACAGTCTGGCAGTCACTTCTCTGGAAGCGGATGGCGGGGGTGGGGGCAGGTATAGGCCACAGGAGCTCCAAATTGTCCACAGTAACTTCTCCAAACTCCTGAAGCACGGATGTGGGGAAGCGGGAATGGTTTTGGTGGGAGGTGGGTTGGGGAGGGTCAGAGAAGCCCCTACCCTGCCCCCCGTGCCGGAGTACAGAATACACATCTGCCCAGGTCCACACACAGCCCCACCTCTCCACTGGAGAGCAGGTGCCCCACAGGAGCCACTTCTCCTTTTCCCCTCTGCTGGGGTGAGGCGGGCCTAGGACCCACCTGTGTTAAGAAGCACCCCCACCGCCCCCCCCCAGAGCTGATGGCCTCCCCACCAAAGCGCAGCTCACAACCCTTGTGCACGGGGGCCAGGGTGGGTCCGACGCTGGAGCTGTGCTCCTGACCTCCCTCCTATAGCACCCAGAGGGAGCACTGGGCCTCAGAGCAGCCTGCTCAGACCAGGGACAAGCGGCTCGGCAGTGCGGAGGCAGGCAGGAGGCAGCGTGTTCCGACGGCGCCGCCTGCGTCAGAACGAGTGGCTGTGACGGAGGAGCAGGCGCTGTTCGGAAACCCAATTACCGCCTGCAAGGTGCCCCTCAGAACTCCCGGGGAGAGCCAGACCAGAAAGCAGCCAGGAGCCAGAGGGTGACGGCTCCCACCGCATCCAGGAGCAGATGGCCGCCCTGAGGAGACTGGCCTGGGACAGAACGTGACATTCTAGGGTCACTGGCAGGCACGTGGGATGGGGGGAGAGCAGGCTGGCCCCAGGGCGCACCCATCCGGACTTGCTGCCAGCTCAATCTCCCTGAAAAGACAGCCCTCAACACCTCCCTCTCCTGCTCGAAACTCTTCAGTAGCTGCCCATCATCCACTGAATCGAGGCCAAAACGCCACCGCTCTGCATTCCAAGTCCTTCCCAGGCTGGCCCCAGGCTACCTCACAGACTCATCTCCTGCCAGTCCCTTCCCGAGCCCTCTGCTCCAGCCAAATGGATTTGTTGTTCTGCAAACAAGCTCTCCAGTCAGTCCGCCACCCCCACGCCTTTGTTCACACCGTTCCATCTCCCTGGGAATGTCCCTCCCCCACAGCCCCTCCCCATTCCCTCTCCTGTCTAAGCCTGCCCACACTGAAAGCAGACACCATGTCTTCCCGGAGCTCCCTGATCCCCAGGTACAGTGACCCAACTTTTCCTCTGCCCAGGGCACTTCACCTGACCCTTCAAAGACTCACTGCTTCCTGCCTCTTTGGTGATGGACCATGCCCACCTCTTTATCCCCTGTCCAGAGGCTGGGGGCTCTGAAGCACAGGAACTCGGAGGGACAGAACTTTGTGTCTCTAGTTCCCAGTGCATAGTAGGGATTCAGAGAACATGTTGAGGGTACTGTGGATTGGGAGATCATCAGTCTCTCTCAGCAAAAATGCAGGAGTGAGAGTGCTCTCAGCCTAGAGCCTGCGTGAAGACCACTGCATCCTACCCACCTGCTGGAAAAGAGGGGCAAAACACCTCAGGAGGGCCCCCAACTGTCATCTCCTGGGGTTGGCTGCCATCTGAGCCCTTGGCCAACTCCTGATGTCTGAGCTAAGGCCTGTGGGGGCAGCATCTTCCCAAAGCCCCATCCACCAGCCTGCTGACTTGGGTGGGTTTCTTAAGCTTCCCTCTCTGGCCTGCCGAGTTGCAGCCAGACGATGGCACACCAGCTGGCCTGTCTGTCTGGGCAGAGCCGACGGATGCCAGACGGAGCAGAAATGGCTGTGGGCCCAGCTTTATCCATCTCCCATCCTGGCCCTGGCTGGGGGATGGGGTCTGCCTGCCTGCTTGCCTGCTGGTGCTGCAGGCGGAAGGGCTGGGGGCCCTGGTGGTCTCCAAAGATAAAGGGTTCTTCAGGATATAGATCTACTCCCTTACCACTGGTCACTACCACCCAGCAAGACCCACAGCCAGCTTCAGATGTCTAGGATCCTGCTTGTGCTTGGTCCAAAGTGTCCAAGAGCATAGGACAGCAAACCCCAAGGTCAAGGCGCTGCACAATCACTTCAAACAGCAACTGAATTCACCAGGGCCTCATTTCCATCTAGCAAGATTCTACTGCTCCTTCAAAAGTTAAATTCAAGGCCCCATTCTCCAAGGACTGGGATTAACCACTCTCCTGATTCCTGCTTCCAGCAACCACAGCACTAACATGCCGAAGCTACTTGTGAACATGTTCCACTTAACTGTGAGCTTTCCTGGTGTTTGAGGCTTCCTGACTCACAGGTCAGGCACCTGCCTACCACCAACCAGGAGCTGATGAGAGGCCTGGGCCTAACATGCCCAGGGGGCAGCAGGATGCCACTGCTAATGTCCCTGGATGCCTCAGCAACTTGGTTCCATCAGGGCCACTCACCACTTGCGCTTCATGTAGGCAGCAGCTCGGTTCCCGTAGAGCATGGCATTGTGAGGGGCCCTCTGCACAGCCTTGCTGTAAAGCTGAATGGCCTGGGTCCACTGCTGGCAGGCAAAAGCTTCATTGGCTTGCTGTTTCACCCGCTCCAGGTATGGGGGCAGCTCTACCTGGGGGCTGCAGGGGAAGCAGAGTGTCAGGCCAACCAAGGAAGGGCAGAGCAGCCCCTCAGGATGTCTGTGGCCCTGCCTGGAGGCCTCTCAGGTTTTCTTGGTCCCTGAGATCTGCACTGTCATCTAAAAGAGGACACCACTCCCACCCTTGGCCTGAGTAACTGTGGCAGGTCAATGGTCACAATTCCATATGCTCTGTGCCAGTGAATAAAAACCAAGAGAGGCAGAAATGAAGTTGTCTTAGACAGGTTTAAAGGAATTCTTCACCAAACTGGGCATGAAAGTAGCTGACACCTCCAGCCTCCATGCTGAGCTGAACTTTGTCACCACCCAAGTCCCGCCCATGGATCTCTCTATAGAGAGGTTTCTCTCAAGGGCTAGAGGACCTGGGCACCTCTATATCCAAAGCTGAGCTCAGGGCCTGGCAGTGAAAGAGGCGTGAAGATGCTATGAATGGAGCAAACACAACGGGGGAGGCCTGTCTATGCAGGACCCTTTAGGAGGGAGCCCAGGGCTAAGAGGAGCTAGCCCCTGGGTCCTGACCCCAGCTACTGGCACCAAGAGACCAGAGCTTCAGCTGGAGCACGACTGGGGTCCCACCAGGCAGAGGCGGCATGGGGACCACTAGCCACATTCCAGAAGCCTCTGTGCCCCAAGTCAGGCTGGCCTTACCTGACATGCCCCCTAGTCTCTGGCAGCCGGAAGCCATTGCTGTGAAGATGCAGGCCATTGGAGACGCCATTGGACACACCGTTGGTGGACATCTTGCCATTCTGAACTTCTGGCAGGGGTTGGTGAGAAAGGAACAGCAACAACTTAGGAGGAGGTCCTCACTTCTCCTCAGCAGCCCTCCAGCCTCCATCTGGGGATCTGACGGCTCCACAGCAGGGCTATCCCTCCCAGGGTAGGTCCACTCCCAGAAAGCAAGTTCTGACAGGCAGGCCAGCAGGCACATAAAGCCTGTGCGCCCTCTGCTGGCAGGAGAGGGACATAGCTTCAACTTGGCATTATCTGGCTGTGGGGAGGCCTAAAAGTGGGGGGGTGAGGAGGTGCCCCAGGAAGAATCACTGAGGAGACTGGTCTAGGATGGCAGGGGATGGCACAACTACTTCAGGTCCTCAAGAGCCAAGCCACGGAAAGAACCTGCTTTTTCTGAGGGAAGTGAAAAGGGCCATGAGGCAAACCCGTTTTTACAGCGCTCTCTGACCTGGGATTCCCTTTCAGTGCTATTTCAGAGAACCTGCTCCTTCTTGGAGGATCACAGCCACAGTGCAAGGTAAGGGGCAGGCTGCCCGGCAGAGGCAGCGCACACTCACGTTCCCCAGCAGAAACGCCCTGAAGGAGCCGGGGAGGGAGAACTTACCCCCTGAGGAGTGGCATTTTCTAGGCAAGAGGAAGGTGTACGGCCGCTGCTTGTAAGTCAGGTCAAACAAATAGACCTAGAGAGCAGGGGTCAAGAGAAGATGGACACTGTGAGGCAAGAACGTGGCCGGGCCAGGAGTGAGGCCTGGGCAGCTCTCAGGAATGTAGCTGTGTTGAGCAGGGAACCACCAAGTGACCCAGGACGGGGTGCTTCATGGAGCAAACCTCAGGCAGGAAAATCCTCCCAGTGCCCGGCCCTTGGGGTGGACGGCTAGAAATACTATCATTCCTTAGAATCACATGTGTGTTAGGTCAACAAGGGCCTCAGGGGTTTCATGTTACAAATGGGAAAACTGAAACCTCAGTTTTCAGAGAAGAGAAGCAATTTGCCCAAAGTAACACTGCTAGTTACTTCCCTCAGTAAATATTATCTATTATTACTTAACATGTATTGAATCCTTACTTTGCTCCTCTGTTAAGTATTTTATATGACTTTTCTCATTTCGTCTTAGAAATGAGTACCACAAAATGAGTACCATCTTTAGTACCACAAAAAGGTACTATTATCATCAGCCACCTTTCCAGAAGAAGAAATGTCAGCTCAGAGTTTAATTAATTTATCCAGGGCCATAAAAGCAGCAAGTGGCACAGCCAGCACCCAAAACCAAGTCTGTTTGGCTCTGAACCACTCTGCTAGCCTGTCTCTCCGCTTATCCTTATACCACCTTTAAGCCAGGCAATGGCTCAACAATCCGAATCCAGAGCCCTCTTCTGAACTCGGGGGCTCACCCAGTTTCCACATCCCGTTTCACCTGTATCACACCTTGCCTTTAAATGTCATCAATGGTTTGTTTCACTTGCCATGTCTCTCCCATCAACCTAGCATGGATCATATTTTGCACCTGTCTCCCTCATGGCTATGATAATGCTACTCCCAGAGTAAGCACTCAGTGAGTATTTGGAGAGTAAATGAATTTATGCAAGGGTTATTAAACAACCTGAGAACAGAAGGGTTAGCAACTGGCCATTATCAAAGAACACTTCCCACAGCTGGCCCTGAACTGCACCCTGGCTGTGTGCTCTGAGCTGCAGGATTTCCTCCTAGGAAAGCAGCAGATGAGGAAACCAAGGTTCAGGAAAATGAAGACCGGTGTTCAAAGTCACAGCACACAGCTCATAAATAAAAGGCCAGAGTCTGAAGACAGGTCTGTCAGTTCTAAGGCTTACGCTCAAGGCCAGGGTAGTTCTCTGGGAATTCCAACAGTGCCATAGCATTTCTGTATTTCACGGTAACGTCATTTACAGTGAGGCTTCTTATCTGCCTCACGGTAGTGGATGTGGCGGACACAGCCCTGGCTGCCGGATATGGGGGCAGGGGGAGGGGAGGGGCCACCTTGGGCGGCCAGCCGTACCTGCTCTCCCCCCATGTTGACCAGCAGCTCTGTGCCATTGGGGCTGAAGGTGACATAGGTGGCAACCAGCACTCTCAGACGGTTGTTGTAGTCGGGCAGCTTCACTGGCAGGTGACCTGCAGGGAACAGTTACCTGAGTGTGAGGCTTCCAGTCCCTCCCAAAAGGCACAGGGAGTGGTGAGAAGTCAGCCTTCCCAGTGATCAATCATCTTCCTCAGAAAAGCAGCTCTAAGTGTTGAGCCCTTACTGGGGCAACTCTTATACACTATGTCACTGAGTCATCACAATCCCATTTTACAGAAAAGAGACTAAGATTCCTTCAGGGTAAGAAATTTGCCAAAGGTCACATAAGAGCTGGTGGATGGTAACCAGGATTAAATCCAGGTCTATCTGACTCTCGGTTGCCACTGCCTCCTTGCACTGCTCCAGACACAATCACCACCCTACCTGCTACGTAATACTGGGCCGCGCCGTCCGGGAGGGGCTTCTGTCGGTCACAGAAGGTGTGCACGCCTGCTGAAGGGCTCTGCTTCATGCTTTTTCTGGTGGCAAGGCAAACAAAATAGGTTATAACACCGATCAGGACTCCTGGCTAGACTACACTTCCTCGGGAAAAACCCGTTTGTGTCCCTGGAGAGATACAGGAAGAGGTACCTTTCTTCCTGACCTAAGCACCCCCAAAAGTCAACCAACTAGACAGCTGTGGACACATCACAGTGGCCCTGCCTGCCGTCTTTGGTTCACGGCCACCCTGATACTCCCATTTCATAGATGAGGAAGCTAAAGCTTGTGGCTCACTCTAAGCCATGTAGTGTGTGAAGAGTAACAACAGTTGTCCAAATCCACAAAGGAAAGTAATGCAGGCCAGAAATTCGTACACCTGTCCCAGGAGTCCACTGAAAACTCAGACTGGCGGAACCGCGCAGGTCTGGGCCTTCTGTGGAGGTTCTGAGTATACTTTATTTTTTAAAAAAGAATAAAGTAAAATCGTATGTACAAATAAAGGAATTTACATGTATAAGATGATAACTATGTACACTATGTATGTACAGAAGATAATATACACAGTGATTTCTTTCAGGTAATGGAGTAATAGTAATTTCTTTAATACACTTTTCATAAAAACAAGCATGGGTTGAATTATTTTAAAAAATCAAAGAATGAAAAAAAACCCACCTCAAAGAGATGAGGGCCTGGCAATGAGGGTAAGGGGTAGCAGGTTCCCAGGGACTTGCCGCATATTCCTACCTGTGGTTGTGGATCATGCGAATGTCGTAGAGCCTCACAAAGGGCCCGCTGGCCCCCACGGCCAGGCAGTTGTTGTCCTGGGGGTTGACGGTGAGGCACTTGGCCTCCACCAGCTGGCCACAGTACTCTGTCAGGTCGATCAGCACCTCCGAGTGTTTACTGTTCTCCCGAAGGTCATACTGGCTGTGAGAGAGGACACAGCTGGTTGGGGGTGCGTCCGTGGGCAGAAGGCAGGGGAGAAGCCAAGGCCTGGAGTGCCAAGGGTCTGGGAGGGGTTCTGGATCTGTTTATAAGTAAGAATGTCAAAAACCACTCCCATATCTTGAGTGCCCTGTGTGCCAAGCACCCGTAGGAGGCTTCTCATACATTCTTTTTATTCTAACAGAACTCCCTAAGGTAGATACTACTGAACCCTTTTATTAATTTTTTTAACAGATATCAATATTATTGCCACTAAGTACTATTACTACTGACTACTAACACTTCATGAGACATTGCTTGGTGTCCAGTATTGTTCCCAAGTGTTACACAGGTATTATCTAATTAAATTCTCACACCATCCCTAGGTACCACTAGAAGTTCAAAGAAGTTCCATAACTTGCCTGGATGACACCGCAGTAAGTGCAGTGCTGGGATGGTGCAGAGCTGGGAAGACTGCGTTTTAACCACTCTGCTCTGCTCCTTGATTCTAATTCTTAATTTTATTCTTAACCTAGTTTCTTGTAGGAAACAAAAGAAGTACAGAGGTGACAGAAAAGAGAATCTGGAGATCATCTACGAGCTTCCCAGAAATGCCAACACCCAGAACAAGCCGGAGTCCCATTCAGATGGTAAAGTGAAAGTGAAAGTCGCTCAGTCGTGTCCGACTCTTTGTGACCCCAAGGACTGTAGACTACCAGGCTCCTCTGTCCATGGAATTCTCCAGGCTAGAATACTGGAGTGGGGAGCCATTCTCTTCTCCAGGAGATCTTCCTAAAGCAGGGATTGAACCCAGGTCTCCCGCACTGCAGACAGATTCTTCACCATCTGAGCCAATGGTAAAGGTCAGGCCAAAACATCCACCCAGCACAAGCACACTTCTGCCAGGGACCTGTTTTGCTTCTAGGACGCAGGCACATCCAGAAAATGGCAAAGGCATCATCCCTGTGCTCACCCACCTCCACCTAAACACCTGCAATAATCTCTTCATTGTTCGCTTAGCTTTCTAAGCCATCCTCACCAGATTGCTCTTCCTGAAACATGG
Source organism: Cervus elaphus (assembly GCF_910594005.1). Lineage (NCBI taxonomy): Eukaryota > Metazoa > Chordata > Mammalia > Artiodactyla > Cervidae > Cervus > Cervus elaphus. Next base: position 10,015,890 of record NC_057822.1, on the reverse strand, counting down.
TTTTTGTTACAGATGAGGAAACAGGTCTGAGGGTGAAGTGACTCGCCTGGACACTGAGTGACAGAGGTGGGATTCGACCTGTTCTGAGTTCTGGTTCATCCATGACGTAGATACCCCTCGTCCTCTGTGAAAAGGAAGCGCGCACAAAGTCCCATGGGGTCTCAAGGGAGGCAATTAAAGCAGATTGTGGAGAGAGGGAAAAAGTTCTCAGGTTATATCTGAAGAAAGGAGTTAAACAAAGGTAATGAGACCATTGTAAGAAAAAGGGAAGTAGAGGCAAAGGTGTGATGATACAGGTCAGTGAAAAGGGGGAGAGTCCACTTAAGCATTTCTGGCTGGTGATCTCCCTCCCAAGAATATGTCCACTGACCAACTGTTCAAGGGAAATGTATCATGTGCCTCTGTGTGCCAGGCATTGTGCTGAGCTCTAGGGACACAACCAAGGACAGGACAGACAAAAACGTTGACAGAGTTTACTACTCAGTGAGGGACACAGACAAAAGAGTGAACCATCAAATACATAAAGTAACTCCAGATGGTGATTAGCGCTACAGAGGATACAGTGAGGGCACGGAGACAAAAAAACAATGGTGAGAGGTCTGTGGTAGAGAGGACGGCCAGAGAAGGTGCTTCTCGGGAGGTGACTCTTAAGCAGTATCCTTAGGGTAAGAGAGTGTTGAGAGAGAGCCGGGACTGAGAAAACCAGGTCGAGGGAACAGCATGGGGGAAAGTCCAGAGGAGGCAGACTGTGTGTGTGAGGCGATGAGGAAGCCAGCGGGCTTGTGTAGCTCAGGAGACGGTAAGAAGTGAGGGAAGTGAAGAACAGGGTAAGCAAATGCTCCCACTGTATTTGTTCCCTGATAACTGGGCTGGGCAGACCATTGAGGCTGGACCTCTGTTGGAGGGAAGGACCCAGGTCTGCGGGAGGAAGCAGGAGGGCAGATGGGAGGGGGAAACCCACAAGGAGTGTGAGCAGGGGAGGCCCCGGCCCCATGCCCTGCCTCAGGCCCTCACCGGATAAGCCCGTCCTCAGCAGCGCTCCAGAACGTGTTGGGCCACATGGGTGCCGTGGCGATGCGTTTCACCCGGTTTGTGTGGTCTCCAAACATGTGGATCGTCTCCTTCACGGTCAGGTCGTGGACATGCACCTTGGAGTCAGCTGCCCCTGTGATCAAGATGCGGTCCCCAGCATGAGGCAGGAACTGCTTGGGAGAGATTGAAGAAGAGGTTGGCAGGTGGTGGGGGTAGGTCACGGAAGAAGACTAGCCTGCATGTTAGCATCCTTTTTCCCCCCTCTCCATAGCAGATAAGAAAAGGAGCCCATCCAAGACAATCTACCAAGAGAACTTTGGATCTTGAGCATCAGCCTGTAGGCCTAAAGGTCAAACTCAGGGTGTACACCTTTATTTTCCAGACTGGTCCTGACCCACGCCAAGCTGGACTAGCTAAGGAACTCTCTTCTTCTGATTCTTCCCCAGGCCAAGAGCTGAATGGATGATAATCACAGTTGTTACCATTTATTAGGCATTTACCATGTGCTAGACATCAAGTACGTGATTTATCTTATTAATATAATATAAAAATCTCATTTAAATTGAGGTTTGGCACTAGCATTCAGCAGGACTGGGTTCGAATTCAAGTCTGTTTGACTCCTAGATACTTCATGATGACTATTTAATAACCTGGGGGTTAAGTAATAAATTAGTCTTAAAACACAAGTCCCTCAGTGTTTTAAGAGAGTGGGTGTTTTAAATTGGTTCGAATATTTCTGGAGAACAATCTGGCAACAGGTAACATAAAAACTATTTCTATCTTTTGATCCAAAGCTACCACTTCTGAGAAGTAATTCTAAAAGAAAAAAGGGACCCATGCACAGATGCTCCAAGTAGCACTCCTTATAAGGGCAGTGCTGGAAATGGCTCAGAAGTCAGACCCTGAGGAAGGGCTGAGCATCAGAAGGCTACAGCTCTATGTGGACATCATTCAGAAGGACAACCCTATCATTCCAATGAAGCTGAGAACAAAATGGTCCAGATCACATATGGCAAGGACAAAACAGCCACAAACATAATTTTGATTAAGACTAAAAGTCTAAAAATACTAAAGTTCCACCTGGCTTGAGCTAAAAATTCACTCTTTCCACATACACTTCTCTGATAGCTCACCAGTATAAGGGCTAGATGAAAGATGGAACTTGATCATTTTTAGGGACAACTAGTAATCTTTAATCCTGTCTGGAAACAACATCACCCCACTTGCATCAGAAACAGAAGAGCTTGTGGCTGCTGCCCTACTCGTCCTGCATTATAGATGCCACGAGGGGGAGCTCGTGGGTTAAATACATCTGTGGTTTATCACCAGAAGGGAGAGGAACCCTTTTATAATAGAAGAGAAGACTGAGGGTCTTGCCCAAGGTCTTAGTATTAGGAAGTATCAAGGCCACTGTCCAATTCTGGTCTCTGAACTAGACATTTTGTGTTCTAGGATGCCAAACTGACAGCTTAGGTCCCTTCTCCTCATCTGACCCCGCAGATTTAAACTAGACCTAACACTTTTCAGGCGACGAAAGCAGTTTCTGGTCATCATGTAAGAGGTGAATCAGCATTTCTCAGTCATTAAAAATCACAGAAATTAATCTAGGCTTGGTCCTTGGAACAGCAGATGAGAGAGCTGGGAAAGAAGTTCTGATTAGGGAAATAAGTTGGTTTTGAGCTCTTGAATCTGTCTTCCTCTTCAGGCTTCTTGTAATTGGTCTTGATATTAATCAGGAAAAGATTTCTTGGATTAGTGAGGCTTTCCAAAGAACAGCTTCACTCTCACATACACCATTACAGAATTTCAGAGCTGGAAACATCCTTAAAGGTCATTTCCTTTAGGTTCCCAGTGAGGAATACCTCAGTGCTGGGACACTGACTACATCCTCAGAAGGCCCATTTTGCCTTTTTCAAATACCTCTAAGCATTAGACAGTTCCTTCCTTCATCAGGCCTACATCTGCTTCTGGAAAACTCATAGTCACTAATCCAAGGTCTGTTCTCTGGAACCAAAAGGGACAAGCCTCACGTTACTTTCACATAACAGGTTTCCTGAGGTCTGAAGAGAGGCCTCACCAGTGGCTCAGACCATAAAGAATCTGCCCACAAGGTGGAAGACCCAGGTTCGATCCCTGGGCAGGGAAGATCCCCTGGAGATGGGAATGGCTACCTATTCCAGTATCTTTGTTTGGAGAATCCCATGGACAGAGGGGGCTGGTGGACTATACAGTTCATGGGGTCACAAAGAGTTGGACATTTTCACTTTCAGAAGTCTGAAGACATTTGTAAGTCCCCTCCACCAACAAACAGCAGACTCATTTCCTACAATCACCTGTGCCAGGTGCTTTTTTTTTTATCAACCATCTCTGTAAACTGTAACATCAACCCTGTGGATTGCTACTTCCCTTTTTAGTTAAGTTATTTACTCATGAATTTGAGGGATTTTCCTTAGCTACTTCCTTTTTATAGATGGGTAAATAGGCTCAGAGAGGTCAGGCAATTTGCCCAGTTCACACAGCTTCCAAGAGGCAAATAAGGGGGTCAAACACGGGTCTGCCTGCTATGCTATCAAAGTTCATACTCAGAACCATACCTTATATCATCACCACTCACATGCGTATACATTCATTTGGAGCTGACCTCTTGGCTCTGAGAGAGGAATTAGCGCATGGAAAAGAGACAGAGAGTTTTAGAAATCACCAGCAGATGCTCAGATCACAAAGATGTCTGTGATCCCCAGAGTAGGTGGGAGACACACATGCAAACACGACCACACACACAACCCAGTCACACGGTTCATCTGCTCTGCGGCTTCCCCTGCTCACCTTGACAGAAAAGATATTTGCAGTGTGTCCTGTGTGCATGGAAAGCAGCTTCTTATGGTGCAGCGGGTCCCACACAATTGTGTGCTGGTCATCAGAACCAGAGGCCAGCAAGCTGCAAGCAGAGACAGGAACAGTTTTGACCTCTCCTCAAGTTCCGCTATCCCGTGTGTCCCAGGTGAAAAGGACTTAGGCCACACACAACTTTAAGAACAACAGTACGTGTCACAGAATATAAGGTTATCTTGTAAACAGTGATTGATTCTCTTTTATTTTGTTCTGAGGATTTCTCATTGTTCCTTAAATGCATTAGCTTATCAAAAAAACAGAGTTTGGAAGGTCATCCAACCTTCCATCTATCTGGGATTCATTATTTAACTTTACGCTGCTCCTGATGAATGAAACTTAAGGAGACAGCAGAGAGCAGAGGACCCAGCTCCTCTTCTGGGTCCACTCGTGTCCTTAGATCTACAAAGAGGAAGGAAAATCCCCTCCTCCCAACCTCTCCACATCCTCCTCCAGCACCCGTAGGTGCCAGATCTCATACTTACTCTCCTTTCTCGTTCCATTCCAGACAGTTGACACATCCTGAGTGACCCTGGGGGACAAGAAGAGAGCCAATTAGAAGTTCTCCTGGAGAACTCAATATCAAGAAGTAGAAGTGGACAGATAAAATACCCTTTCCATCATCAGTGTTTTCTAGGTGTATGTGAGTGACCAGGACTGAATCAAACCACCTTGCAGTTCACAACATATAATGCACTTTCATACGCATAATTCCACTTGATACTGAACCCCTCTGAGCCACAAAGGGAAGATTTTATTGATTTTATTTTGCAGAAAAGTAAACCGAAGTTCAGGTAATAGTGGAAGTGTATCCAAACAAATTTCTGCTCCTACCACTAGAGGGGTATCTATTAACAGTCACTACCAGGGACAGCCCCTCAGCCACAGAAAATCTGGACAGAGGAGCCCAACTGACTGAAAGGCAGCCAGTTAGCTAGAAGCTTGATCTTGCATTCATCTGGCACATATTTATCCAGCACTCACTGCATGCCAGGTACTGCTCAGATGCTGGGGGTATAACAAAGTCCCTGGTCTTCTGGAGCTTACTTCAAGTACATGTAAAGTAAGGTAGATTAAGCACAGGGGTGTGAATTGAGAAACATGGAGAAGTGAGGCACTTAATGACAAATGCTGAAGTTGAAAGCATTCACAGAGAGAAGTCATGGCAAGCTAGAATTATGAGGAAACAGAAACCATGAAAAGCAGAAGGTATGAAGTAGCAGAAACAAGTCTTACATGGGAGAAGAAGAGAAAAAGGCACTTCCATTCCTACATTCTATTCTTTCCTTCATTCCTAATGGCATTTTGATTTTCATTTCATCATCTGTCCAGCCCAAAATAAGACTATGTATTTCAGGAAGTGTAAGTTCATTGCCCTTTCCACAATGGTGGGTTCAGGAACTTAGATCTAAGCCAAATTGGCATTCACCCAGACATAGGGACTGGCTCAGAAATGAGCCTGTAACCCCAACTGGATGCAAGGGGGCCAGGAGTTGAGAGCATGTAGAAAAGAAGTTTTCTCATTTTCAGAAAAGAGTCTACAAAAGGGACGCCTTTCTTCCTGTGGATGCTGAGTGTCCTGATGTGACTCCGAGAACTGTGACCATGAGGGTGGCCAGCCTGACAGTGAAATAAACATGGAGAGGAAAGCCCAGCCAAAGGAATCACAGGAAGATGGAGCCAGAATGACCAGAGTCACCCACCCTGATGTCTACCCGACTCCTGGGCTCCAGTCAGGAGCCAGTCAGATCACTGGTTTAAGGTCACCAATGTGCTGGGCTGTTACTTGTGGCTCAGAGCATACTGATCAACTCATTCTTCAGGTCTCAGTTCGTGGGCACTTCCCTCAAGAAGCCGTTCCCACCCCGTAAACCTGGGAAGGAGGCACACCCTTCCTGTGGGCTCCTACTGTCAGGCTGTATCACGGCCCTGTGTTGACATGGTTGTCTGTTTCACCAGACTGAGCGGGGGTAAGTGGCCTCTGGGACCACGCTCACTGTATCCCTGAGGCCAGGGACAGTGCTCGGCACGTATCTGCTGCACAGTGAACAAGTGGGTCTGGTAGGGCTCGTGGGAAGACTTGAGAGACATGAACAAACCCCTGACTCTCTCATCAGCAGAGGCTTTTCCTCTGCCTTTTCCTTCCCTCTCAGCCAGTGTCCTATAAAAATTCTCATGTGGGTTGAACCTCATGTCTTTGTAGGTTCTGCACTTCAATACATAATTAACACATTCACTCTGTTCAACTTGCCAGACCACTGGCTGACCTGCGGCCTCTCACTTTCCCATGGCACTAGGTTGAAATCCCATACACGGCTCTGGTCACTCTTCCTGAATCAGATTCATTCCTGTCCTCACCCCTCTCATTTTCCCACCAGGCTTTAAATTACCCAGGGGTTACATCTTCAGCTTGCAGTTTCCCAGAGTGCTGAGGGCTTTCAATGTTCGTCACTTACCAAGGGCTTACAAAGAGCTAGGCATAGTGCCTTGCACCTGTGGTGGGCAGAACAACGGCCCCCTTACAAATGTCAATGTCCTGGTCTTCTGAAACCCACGAATACATTACGGTAGATGGCAAAGATGCAGATGTGATTAAGGTTAAAATCCTTGCGATAGGGAGATTATCTTTATCCAGGGGAGCCCAATACAATCACAGGAATCCTTAAAATCAGAGAACCTTTCCTGGCTGCAGAGAGGAGAGAGATGTAAGTTTGAAACGGCCTTGACCGACAACTGCTGGTTCTGAAGATGGAAGGTTTCTTCTAACCAAGAAATGCTAGAAACTGGGAAGTGCAAGAAAACAGATTCCACTCTACAGACTCCAGAAGGAACAAAGCCCTATCAAGACATTAGGCTCGTGAGACCCAGGTCAGACTTCCGACCTACAGAATTAGAATATAATACGTTTGTGTTGTTTTAAGCCACTAAGTTTATGGCAATTTGTTACGGCAGCCTTAGAAATTTTACAGCATTCTACATTCATCATCTTGTTTAAGAAACAGGTATCATTACTTATTTCATGGATAAGAAAAACTTCCCTGGAGGTCCAGTGGTTAAGATTCTGTACTTCCAACACAGGGGGTGTGGGTTTGGTCCCTGTTCAGGGAACTAAGAATCTGCAAGCTGAGCAGTGTGACCAAAAAAAAGGAAAAAAACAAAACAAAACAAAACAAAGAAACAACTCTCCCCTCCCCCCAGCCAAAAAACCCCCAAGAAAACCCAATACTCAGAGAGGTTAGGTAAGCTGCTGCGATTCTGTAATTTATATGTATTTATGGTATGTCAGAAAGATATAGTCTTGATCCTTCTGTCTGGCACAGAAGTCCTAAAAACCCTTGGAATTTTCTAAGTAATAAAAGTAATAAAAATATCGTGATATCCATAACAAACCTCTTTTAACTAACACCTGAGTTTATGTTAATGAAGAGATTTTTGGGAAGCACCTAAGGCTACAGGCTGGTTACCCAGAGAACCAAATATATGACTGGAGGGTTGGAACTTTCAGTCCCACCTCCCTGACCGCCAGGGAGGGGGAAGGGGCTGGAGGCTGAACTGACACCAATGGACGAAGATTTAATCAGCCAGCCAGTGTAATGGGATACCCAAAAGGACAGGGCTCAGAGAGCGTCTGTGTTGGGACACATGGAGATCTGGGGGGACTGGCATGCCAGGAGAGGACGTGGAAGCTGTGCATTCCACCCCAAGGACCTTGCCCTTTGCACCTCTTTTATCTGGCTGTTTTCTGAATTATACCATTTTATAGTAAGCCAGTAATCTAGTAAGTAAAATGTTTCTCTGAGTTCTGTGAGTCACTTTAGCAAACTAATTGAAACCAAGGAAAACGGGTTTGGAACTTATGAAAAGTTAGTCGCTCAGTCGTGTCTGACTCTGCGACCCTGTGGACTGCCAGGTTCCTCTGTCCATGGAACTCTCCAGGCAAGAATACTGGAGTGGACTGCCATTTCCTTCTCGAAGGGATCTTCCTGACCCAGGGATCGAACCCGGGCCTCCTTCATTGCAGGCATACTCTTTACTGTCTGAGCCACCCGGGAAGCCCCTTGGACTTCTAATAGACAGTTAGTCAAAAGCACAGGTGACAACCTGGATTTGCAATTGGTGTCTGAAGCAGCTGTTGGGGCTGAAGGGCAGCAGGGTTGTTTACAGGACTGAGCTTTTGACTTCCTTGGTGGTCCAGCAGTTAAGGACTGAGCTCCTAAACGAAGTGATCGGATACTATCTCCAGGTAGACAGTATCAGAAATGAGTTAAACTGTAGAGAACCAGCTGGTATTGGAGAGTTGCTGGGTAGTATAAACCAAACCAACACACACCCACACGTTGGACATGGCTAATGTAGCACAGCTAAGCAGTGGTATCAGGAAGCATTTTAACTCAAGGGCTCAGGCTCTTAAACACTGTCCGAAAAGTGCATGAATGCTTCCAGGATTATTATATTTGTCCTCAAATCAGTAGCCCATCCAAAGTACAGAAGACAGGCCACAGCAGACAAACATACTTATGACTCATTTTTACACAGTAAAAAGCAGCTCAGAGACAGGTAAGTTGGAGAAAGTATAGAGAGAAAGTCCAAATCAGATTCTATAAAAATACAAAGTAACTATTGACAAAAAGTATTAATAAAGGGCTCTATAAGTTAGAATATGTGTTTGGGAAGCTAATTTATATAAGGCATGGGATGTTTAACAGGATTTGTTTTGGCCTTGATAAACAAGGCTGGCTTAGATGAGGTACGTGATCTAGGATTAAGTTGAATACAGTGGAAGAAAATATGCCTATGACATATCAGAATTAAACAGTAGGTAAAAAAGAAGGAAGAAAACCTCAAACTTTAAAGAAATAGAGAGGAGTGGCTGTTTACAGATGGCTCCAAGAGAGGAACAGACCTCTGTGTGGCTGGCTCCCTGGAACCCTGGACATGTCTCTACTTACGGTGAGCCTTGCATACCAGGAATAAGGAAGAAACAAACTGCACAGAGAACGAACCTGCAACAAAAGTCCCAAATCTCACTCAAGTTCCAAATTCCAACCTCTTACTACCTGCTTAACTTGATTAAAGATTGATTATAATTACTATTTATTATAAATTCCTATAATTGCTAGGCAGCATTAGTATACAGGAGGAAAAGGAGGCAAGGAGATGCATTTTATCACTGACACTGCTTAGAGCTGCAGGTGCATAATGATGATAAAAAGCAGATGGACACTTAGGTGGTTTTCTTACTGCTTTTAAATTCTTTACAGACCACACACCCCCTTACACCAAGCCCCCAGCTTGGTATGTCACTGCTGGGTAGAATACTAGATAGCAATATACATGACCTTATTGTCATTCCCTTTTTACAGGTAAGACTAAATCTCAGAGATATTAAATTAAGTCACTCAGACTGTTAACACCAGAGCCTGGATAGGAACCCAGGTCTATATATCTCTAAACATTTCTCTGTGCTGGATTACCTCAAATGCCGCCCTTATTCCCACCCAAGTTAAAAAGAGATCTCACTGCTACTTTCACCTTAGAAAACTGTCAGTTTGATATAAAGTCAAATTCATATCTACCCTATGACCCAGCAATTCCATTTCTTAGGTATTTACTCAAGGGAAATGAAGACATTTGTCCACCTAAAGACTGATATAAGAATATCCCTAGATGCTTCAATTTTCAAAGTCCCACACTAGAAATAACCCAAATGATCATTAACAGGAGAAGAGATACACAAAATGTAGTGTATTCAAACAGTGTAATCCTACTTAGAAATAAAAAGGAACTACCATAGATACATGAAACCATGTGGATGAAACTCAAAACACATGATGCTAAGCAAAAGAAGCCAAACAGAAAAACATGCATACTGTGTAATTCCAGTTTCAGAAAGTGTATGAACAGGCAAAACTAACCTATGGGGAGAAATAGAAAACAAACAAGCTAATCTTTGGAGATAGAAGCCAAAAAGTGGTTGCTCTGAGAGAGGAGTGTTGACTGGAAAGGGCACCATGGGAAGGTCTACAGTGATGGAAGTATTTTCTGTCTTGTCATGAGTAGCAGTTACTCAAGTGTCAAAACTCATCCAACCTGAGACCTACGTACTTTATTTTTATGCAAATCATACCTCAATAAAGGGAAGAAAAAAGGTAATCATAATAATAGTGATAGTAGTAGCTAATATATAATAAGCGGTATCTCACCATCCTCTAGGGACAATATTATGCCCTTCACTTACACTGATTTAAACTTTACAACTGCCTCATGATGGAAATACTACTACTATTCTCATTTTTTTAAATGAGAAAAAGGTTAATATCCATATTGCATAAACAGTATAGTAAGAATGTGAATCCATGTCTGACAGACTCCACAGCTTGGCTCTTAACCATGGTGTCATACTGCCTTTTTAAATTCCGGGGTATCTCCCCCAAAACTGAAATGTCTGCTATGTACCTGTAAGTGCTAAGCTTTCATGTATACCAATTCATTTAAACTTTATAATACATGTTGTTTATTAGCCTTAATGTATTAAGATTACACAGTTGCAGTATAACAGAATGTAGTGAGTCCTGAAGGCAAATAAAACTCAGTCATCTTAAAGGCAGAATGATGTGAGTACACAAACATTTCCATAAAATCCTTCTGTTGCTTCTTTAACCGAGTTCAATGCTTTCTCAAATTTTAGTGTGACTGAAAATTACCTGCTAGAGTAGTAAGAGAAACAAGAATAACTAAAACTCATCATACTACGTGTCAGGCCCTGTCCTAACTGCTTCACATAATTACTCTTCAAAGTTCATTAAACTGTTCATAAAGGACAGTAAATGTGTTTCTGGGTTCACAAGCTGTGTTTCCTTGAGGAAGTCCTATAACTTCTCTGTGTTTCAGATTTTACATCTCTTAAAAAAAGGTGATAATATACATAACCTCATAGGATTGTTGTGGGGAACAAATCAGTATTTGTAAAACACTGTGATAGCTGAGTAACAAAATTGGAAATCAAGTCCAAATATGTTCTGTCCCCTGCACCATGATAATTTAAGACTTACAGTACAGCCTGATGTGAACTATGATTACTAGGGAAGGAAAAATCCTCCTAGAAGTCATTAAAAGGAATGATTTAAAACATATTTCTAAAAAAATAAGGTAAAATATATTTCAACTGCTATATGTTTAAGTAAAAGTCTAAGTATGAATATAGTGGGGTGAGTCAACAACCATAATTCATATGAGAAACTTTTTCCTTATGCTGACCTGTACCTGCTGTCTATCCCAGCAAATTCACTTTATTTGATTGATGGACTGATTTATTTTTATTTCTTATATGCTAGGCACTCTTATATATGCAAAGGCTATGGTGGTAAATAAGATAGAGAACTCCAGTGATGAGGGAGACAAAAAAACAAATAAACACAGGGATCAATAAAATGAGTTCAGACAGTGATAACTGTTATGTAGAAAATAAAACATGGTGGGACTTAGCTGGTGGTGCAATGGATAGGAATCCACCTGCCAATGAAGGGGACATGGGTTCAATCCCAGGTCCAGGAAGATTCCACATGCCACAGAGCAACTAAGCCCATGTGCCACAGTTATTGAGCCTGTGGGTCACAACTACTGAGGCTGCAAACTCCCGGGTCTGAGAGCCACAACTGCTGAGCCTATGTGCTGCAATTACTGAAGCCCATGTGCCCTAGAATTATATGCCGCACCTACTGAGCCCACATACTGTGACTACTGAAGCCTGTGTGCCTACAGTCTGTGCTCTGCAACATGAGAAGCCACAGCAATAAGAAGCCCACGCACCACGAAGAGTTAGCTCCCATTTGCTGCAACTAGAGAAAGCCCCTGCACAGCAATGAAGATCCAGTGCAACCAGAAAATTAATTAATTAAAAGAAAAGAAAACATGGTGATGGGTTATACTTTAGATACACTGGTCAGGGAAACCCTATAGATATGTTTGAGAAGAAATTTGAACACTGAGAAGGAAAAGCATGCCAGGCATAGGAAAGAACAAGTACAAAGGTAAGATCAGGCTTGGCATGCTATAGATATAGAATTAAGGCCAGCGGCTAGAATATAGGGATAAAAGGGACAGAGTAAGGCAAGCTAGGTTTTGGAGGTAAGCAGAGGCAAGATTTAGCGGTGTCACATAGGCCACAAATAAACCCTTACATTTATGTAAGGTTAGCTGCTTTCCAACAAGAGTGCCAAGACAATTCAAATGAGAGAAAGAGTAGTCTTTTCAACAGATGATGCTGTAATAACTGAATGCCGCTGCTGCTTGGTTGCTTCAATCGTGTCCAACTCTGTGTGACCCTATGGACAGCAGCCCACCAGCCTCCTTTCTCCATGGGATTCTCTAGGCAAGAGTACTAGAGTGATTTGCCGTGCCCTCCTCCAGGGAATCTTCCCAACCCAGGGATTGAATCCAAGTCTCTTACGTCTACCTGCTGTGGCAGGTGGGTTCTTTACCACTAGCGCAACCTGGGAAGCCCAATAACTGAATGGTGGTAGTGGTTTAGTCGCTAAGTCATGTCTGACTCTTGCAACCCTGTGGACTGTAGCCTGCCAGGCTCCTCTGTCCATGGGATTCTCCAGGCAAGAATACTGGAGTGGGTTGCCATTTCCTTCTCCAGGAGATCTTCCCGACCCAGGAATTGAACCTGGATCTCCTGCATTGTAGGCAGATTCTTTACCAACTGAGCTATGAGGGAAGCCCATATACATAACTGAATAGGTATATGCAAAAGAATGAAACTGGGCCTCGACATGACACCATATATAAAAATTAACCCAAAATGGATAAAAGACATACATAGAAGACTTAAAACTATAAAACTTTTAGAAGAAAACAAGTGTATATCTTTGTGATCTTGTATTAGGAAATGGCTTCTTAAATATGACACCAAAAGTGTAAATGAAAAAAGAAAGAAAATAACTTGGACTTCAAGAAAATTAAAAGTTTTGTGAGTCAAAAGTGCTCTCAAGAAAGTGAAAAAATCCACAGAATGAGAGGAAAATTTTCAAATCACATAATCTGATAAAGGTTTATTATCCAGAACATACAAAGAATTCTTATGACTCAACAATAAATAACAGTTTAAAAATAGTCAAAGCACAAATAGATGGAGAAATATACCATGTTCATGGATGAGAAGAATCAATATAACAAAAATAAGTATACTATCCAAAGCAATTTATAGATTCAATGCAATCCCTACCAAACTTCCAACGGTATTTTTCAGAGAACTAGAACAAATAACTTCACAATTTGTATGGAAACACAAAAAACTTTGAATAGCCAAAGCAATTTTGAGAAAGAAGAATGGAACTGGAGGAATCAACCTGCCTGACTTCAGACTATATTATGAAGCTACAGTCATCAAGACAGTATGGTACTGGCACAAAGACAGAAATATACATCAATGGAAAAAAACAGAAAGCCCAGAGATAAATCCATGCACCTATGGACACCTTATTTTTGACAAAGGAGGCAAGAATATACAATGGAGAAAAGATAATCTCTTTAACAAGTGGTGCTGGGAAAACTGGTCAACCACTTGTAAAAGAATGAAACTAGAACACTTTCTAACACCATTCACAAAAATAAACTCAAAATGGATTAAAAATCTAAATTTAAGACCAGAAACTATAGAACTCCTAGAGGAAAACAGGCAAAACACTCACTGACATAAATCACAGCAGGATCCTCTATGACCCACCTCCCAGAGTAATGGAAATAAAAGCAAAAATAAACAAATGGGACCTAATTAAACTTAAAAGCTTTTGCACAACAAAGGAAACTATAACCAAGGTGAAAAGACAGCCTTCAGAATGGGAGAAAATAATAGCAAATGAAGCAACTGACAAAGAATTAATCTCCAAAATATACAAGCACCTCATGAAGCTCAATTCCAGAAAAATAAACGACCCAATCAAAAAATGAGCCAAAGAACTAAACAGACATTTCTCCAAAGAAGGTATACAGATGGCTAACAAACACATGAAAAGATGTTCAACATCACTCATTATAAGAGAAATGCAAATCAAAATCACAATGCGGTACCATCTCACGCCAGTCAGAACGGTTGCTGTCAAAAAGTCTACAAATAATAAATGCTGGTGATGGGGTGGGGAAAAGGGAACCCTCTTACACTGTTGGTGGGAATGCAAACTAGTACAGCCACTATGGAGAACAGTGTGGATATTCCTTAAAAAACTGGAAATAGAACTGCCATATGACCCAGCAATCCCACTGCTGGGCACACACAGCGAGGAAACCAGAACTGAAAGAGACACGTGTACCCCAATGTTCATCGCAGCACTGTTTACAATAGCTTGTAGTATTACAATATTACTCAACTATTAAAAAGAATGCATTTGAATCAGTTCTAATGAGGTGGATGAAACTGGAGCCTATTATACAGAGTGAAGTAAGCAAGAAAGAAAAACACCAATACAGTATATTAACACATATATATGGAATTTAGAAAGATGGTAATGATGACCTTATATGCGAGACAGCAAAAGAGACACAGATGTAAAGAACAGACTTTTGGACTCTGTGGGAGAAGGCAAGGGTGGGATGATTTGAGAGAATAACATTGAAACATGTATATTACCATATGTGATATAGATCACCAGTCCAGGTTCGATGCATGAGACAGGGTGCTCAGGGCTGGTGCCCTGAGGGATGGGATGGGGAGGGAGGTGGGAGGGGGGTTCAGGATGGGGAACACATGTACACTCATGGCTGATTTATATCAATGTATCACAAAAACCACTACAATACTGTAAAGTAATTAGCCTCCGGTTAAAATAAATAAATTAATTAAAAAAATAAAAATTGTCAATGGATCTGAATAGACATTCCTCCAAAGAAGAAGATATACAAATGGCCAATAAGCACATGTAAAGAAGTGCAACATCATTAGTCATTCAGTTCAGTTCAGTTCAGTCGCTCAGTCGTGTCCGACTCCCTGTGACCCCATGAAATCGCAGCACGCCAGGCCTCCCTGTCCATCACCAACTCCTGGAGTTTACTCAAACTCATGCCCATCGAGTTGGTGATGCCATCCAACCATCTCATCCTCTGTCGTCCCCTTCTCATCCTGCCCCCAATCCCTCCCAGCACGAGGGTCTTTTCCAATGAGTCAACTGTTCGCATGAAGTAGCCAAAGTATTGGAGTTTCAGCTTCAGCATCAGTCCTTCCAATGAACACCCAGGACTGATCTCCTTTAGGATGGACTGGTTGGATCTCCTTGCAGTCCAAGGGACTCTCAAGAGTCTTCTCCAATACCACAGTTCAAAAGCATCAATTCTTCTGTGCTCAGCTTTCTTCACAGTCCAACTCTCACATCCATACAAGACCACTGGAAAAACCATAGCCTTGACCAGATGGACCTTTGTTGGCAAAGTAATGTCTCTACTTTTAAATATGCTATCTAGGTTGGTCATAACTTTCCTTCCATTAGTCATTAGGGAAATGCAAATCAAGACCACAATGAAATAGCACATCACCCCCACTAGGAATGACTATAATAAAAAAAAGACAGTAAGTATTGGAAAGAATATGGAGAAAATGGAACCCTTGTACATTTCTGGTGGAAATGTAAAATGGTGGTGCCACTTGGAAAAACAGTTTGGCAGTTCCTCAAAAAATTAAACATAGAGTTGCCATATGACACAGCAATTCTACTCTTAGGTATATAACTAAAAGAACTGAAAATAAATGTCTGCACAAAATCTTCTACACCAATTGTTCACAGCAGCATTATTCACAATAGTCAAAAAGTGGAAACAAACAAAATATCCACTAACTGATGAGCGGATAAATAAAAAGTGGCATATCCATATAATGGAATGTTATTTTGCCATAAAAAGGGATGAAGTATTATTCATGCTTCAACATAGATAAATCTTGAAATTATCATATTAAGGAAATGAAAAAGATGTTAGTCACTCAGTCGTGTCTGATTCTTTGCGGCCCCAAGGACTGTAGCCTGCCAGGCTCCTCAGTCCACAGAATTCTCCAGGCAAGAATACTGGAGTGGGTAGCCATTCCCTTCTCCAGGGGATCTTCCTGACCTAGGGATCAAACTGATGTTTCCCACATTACAGATCTGTCTGAGCCACAAGGGAAGCCCCCTTATTAAGGAAGTCAGATACAAGAAGCTACATAGTACGTGATTCCATTCATGTGAAGTATCCAGAATAGGAAAATCCATAGAGATAGAAAATAGATGAGTGGTTGCCAGGGGGTGGAGCCAGGGGCAGGGGATGGGGAGTGCTATGGGTAAAGAGCTTCTATTTTGGGTAACAAAATGTATGGACTTAGGTAATGGTGGCAGCTGCACAACACTGTGAATGTACTAAAAAACAAAACAAAAAACCCAGCGAATGGTCCACTTATATAAAACACATAAATGTGAAAAAAACCCAAAAAGCTCAAGTCAACAAAAAGGGGGCAGGCTAGATTTGGCCTGCCAAGTCATAATCCGCTGACTCCTGATCTAAAGGATAGTCCTTGAAATCTCTCACAAAGTCAGATCTCTGCTCCATCTTTTTCTTTCAGGGTGACTACTTGATAAACGTTGTCAAATTTCCTTCTCTAAACTGATATTGTAAAAAAAAACTCTGACAAGTCTTCATTAGAATCAGGTTACTCTATCAAACTATCCTGGTCTACCATACCAACTATATTCAAAAAGAAAACCTCACTAGTTTGATATGATTTGTTTCCAGTGAATTTATGCTCAAATTTACACAAGAAACAAAACAGAAACAAAAAAGCAATCAAACCAATTGTGAAGTTGGGGTATATATAATGTATGCAACTTAAAAGGTCATTATTAATAAAACTAAAAAGGCAGAAAAATAAATCCACCAAGCTAAGAACTATTTGTTAAGGACTTTAAAAAAAGCAGACGCATGGGTGAGGTGGGAAAGACTATGAAATTTAAGGCCAGACAGGCCTGATATAAATCTTACTAATCTTATTTCTACCACTCATGTGAACGGAAGTGCTTTTTTACTCTCCTTATTTGTAAAGAGGGTACTTTCTTCTCCCTCTCTCTACCTCAGTGCTAATGCCAAGCATTGTGCCAAGAAATCCCATGAGTGGAAGAGACAGAATGGATCAAAGTATGATCAGAACTTTTTAAGGCAGACCTGGAAAACCCTAGCGATGTGGAAAGCAAACAGCTCCCCGCCTCCAAAGTGAGGACTGCAGGTCACAAACTGAAATCCCAGGGTATTTGGTCCTGTCTGGTTAGGATAAAACTCACTGAGACAAGATGAGCTAGCACATAAAACTAGATGGGGACAAGGAATGCTCAGCAAAGGTGTCCAAGGAATACAGAGAAGTGTTTTGGTCTATATGACAGAACACCTTACAACTTATCCTAATCAATGTTAAACTTAAATCTTGACCTCCCTTTGGTCTCTCTTAATCAGTTCCTGCCACTGCAATACTTCTTCATATTTTCTTAATGAACATTTTAAACTCTCTATTTAAAAAAAAAAGGGTGCAAAAATATATGGGTGCAAAAACACCCATATACATCTTTCCCCTAATTCATTAACTGCTAACGTTTGTCTCCCCCTCTCCTCTCTCTCCACACACACACACACACACACACACACACTCTTTTCTTTTTCCCCTTGAACCGTCTGAGAATAAGTTACAGACTTCAGGACCCTTTATATACTTAAATTTCAGTGTCAGGAAATTTGACACTGACACAGTACTATTATTCAATATATAGTCTATATTCACGTTTCATCAACTGTCCAATATTATCACTTTGAATCTGTGGATTGAGGATCCAATCCAGAATCACATGCTGCATTAATTGTCATTTTCCTTTTAGTCTCCTTTAATGTGGAACAGTTCCTCAGTCCTTCTTTTTCTGACACTGACATTTCTGAATAATATGTCAGCTGTTCTGGAGAATGTCTCTGGGTTTGGATTTGTCTGATTATTTCCTCATGATTAGTTTTAGATCATGCATTTTGACAGAACCACCACCCGGGTGATTTTGTGTCCTCCTCAGTGCACACTATCAGGTGGCACCTAATGTTAAAGTGGCGTCTACCGGGTTTCTCTGGCTTCCCAGCTGGCGCAGTGGTAAAGACTCTGCCTGCCAATGCAGAAGATGCAAGAGACATGGGTTTGATCTCTGGGTCAGGAAGATCCCCTGGAGTAGAAAATGGCAACCCACTACAGTGTTCTTGCCTAGAAAATCCCATGGACAGAGGAGCCTGGCAGCCTACACCCTAAAGAGTTGCAAAGAGTTGGATGAGATTGAGCACAGACAGACCAGGTTTCTCCACTCTAATGTTATAAGTTTCCCTTTTGTTTGTGAGAAAGTACTTTTACATTGTGCAAACATCAATTTCCACCCAAAGGTTGGATAACTCACTGATTATTTTTGTCTGAATCAATTACTGATTTGGTATGATGCTTATAAAACTGATTTTTCCAACATTTCATTTCTTCCTTTAGCCTTCCCTTGAGGCTCAGCTTGTAAAGAATCCTCCTACAATGCAGGAGACTTGGCTTCGATCCTTGGGTTGGGAAGATTCCCTGGAGAAGGGAAAGGCTACTGACTCCAGTATCCTGACCTGGAGAGTTCCACAGACTGTATAGTCCATGGGGTTGTAAAGAGTTGGACAAGACTGAGTGACTTTCATTTTGGGCTTCCCTTGTAGCTCAGCTGGTAAAGAACCTGCCTACAGTGGAGGAGACCTGGGTTCGATTCTTGGATTGGGAGGATCCCATAGAGAAATAAATGGCCACCCACTCCAGTATGCTTGCCTGGAGAATCCAATGGACAGAGGAACCTGGCAGATTACAGTCCATGGGGTTGCAGGAGTCAGAAATGACTTAGAGATTAAACCACCACCACAATCTACTAGAATTAAGTGGGTTTTTTCCCCCTTTCTCTCCTCTCCTTCTTCTCTCTCTCTCTTACCAGCACAAACTCAGGTATTTTTTATTCAGTGGGTTTTAATTCATTAATGTCATTATTCATCCTGATGCTCAAATTGCAACGGGTTTGGCCAGTAGCATGCCTTTCAAGTTGGCTTCTGTGTCCTTATGATAAGCCCCTATCATTTTTATTTCTTCACTTTCTGTTAATCCTCTGCCACAAGATGTTGTAGGCTCATGGCTGTCCCAGTCTTGAATCAGTCACTCCTCCAAGAACCCCTAGTTCTTTTTAGAAACCAGTAACTCATATGGCTATTGAGGTACCATTGCTTCTTGGACCCTCTCAGAAGACAGAGCTAGAAATAATATATAAATGTATGTTAAAATAGATGTACTTTTAAACAATGAATTCAGGAATTCCCTGGCAGTCCAGTGGTTAGGATCTGGTGCTTTCACTGCTGGGACCCACGGTCAATCCCTGGTTGGGGAACTAAGATTCCACAAGCTGTGTGGCCGAAAAAAAAAAAAGCAAAACACCCATGAATTCATACTGATACTAATAATTCCAATTTAATACCTCAGAGTTCTTCTTTTGCCTAATCCATATTTGAATTTCCCTTTTCCTACAGCAAGACAGGAACAACACTGATAATATTATATCAATATTATAAATATTATATGTATTATACATTGATAAATTTACCCCAACAACACTGACATATTTACTCATTTGCTCAGTTCTGCAACATACACAAAATAGTTAACAGAACTGCTGCAGAAATAGCACTACAAATGACAAATTTACTAACTAGAGTTCAATCAAGATTTCTTTGTCTTCAAAATATATACAAAGAATATTATATATATAGTCTAAGTATTATGTCAAAAATTACCTGAGTTAGTTGACATCCCTTTCCTCATCTCTGCCAACTTTATTTTACTTTTTGAATGTGTAAAACCTCAATGTGGTTATAAAAGTAAAAATTTTACAAAAAGGTCCAGAAGCATTATTCCCTTTTCTCTACCCCTCCATTCTATGCCTTCTATCCCCCAGAGATGACTAATTGCATTAGTCTCTGCTTATCCAGTCTATGCTTATGGTTGCAAAAATATGCAGTTACATATATAAATTCTTACTCTCCTTCGTTACACCAAACTTGGCAAAATTATATTAAAACAACCCTTACATACATTAAAAAAAAGATATTCCATCTCACTCATGTGTGTTAGTCACTTAGTCGTGTCCGACTCTCTAAGACCCCATGGACTGTAGCTCTCCAGGCTTCTCTGTCCATGGAATTCTCCAGGAAAGAATATTGGAGTGGGTTGCTATTCCCTTCTCCAGGGGATCTTCCTGACCCACAGATCCAACCTGGGTCTCCTGTATTGCTGGCAGATTCTTTACCATCTGATCCACCATGGAAACCCACTCATAAGAGAAATGTAATCTGAAACTCTATTGAGATACCATGTTCCATCAGCTAGAATGGTAAAATATTCTAAAGCTCAACCCCCCAATCTGTTGGTAAGTTGTGGAGAAACAGGTGCTGTCATGCACTCATACTAGGAAGGCAAAATGGTGTAACTCCCATGGAGAAAAATTTGGCAATAGCTAACAAAACCACATATACATTTACCCTTTGGTCAGCACTCCCACTTCTAGGTTTTAACACTGAAGATGTATCTCCAGCAATACTAAAATCCCTATACACAAGTTTATTCATTATGGTGTTGTAATTACAAACTATTAGAAACAACTGTAAGAGCCCATACATGGGAAATTCACTGACTTAGCCTTGCTTTATCTACATACTATTAATAGACTACCATGCAGCTGTGAAAAAGAGCTCCATGAGGGGTTCCCCAGAGGTCTAGTGGCTAGGATTCAGCACTTTCACTGTCATGGGCCTGGGTTTGATCCCTGGTCAGGGAAGCAAGGTCCCACAAATTGCAAGGCAGAGCCAAAAAACAAACAAAAAAAAGAGCTCTCTAACCTGACCTGGGTGATTTTCAAGACATATTAGTAAGTGAAAAAAAGAGAATATATATCATTCCTCAATGATTCTTATCCTTAACAAGTCCTCCAAGTCCAATCACTCCATTCTTCCCTTACAAGCTACTTATATCTTGACTTCCTTCCCACTCCCCTAAAAATCTATGATTCATTACCACAATCATTCTCTTCCAACCTTCATCTGACAAAATCCCAACCCTAGATGATCTTTTAACTTTTCTGTATCTTCAACTTTCCCTTTCTCTACTGATTCTTTCCTGCTGAGATTGTGCTCAAGGTTCTCTAATCTAAAAAGTCCCCTTTGATGCCAAATTCACATCTAGCTGTGGCATTCCATTTTTCTTCCTTCATAACCATACTGAAAGAGCATTCTATACTGGACATCTTTACTTCCTCATTTTCCAATAATTTCTCAACCCACTTTTACTGATACCACAAAAGTAGCCCTAGACAAGGGGACCACGAGGCTTCCTTGCCCTAAATCAAAGGGACACTTCTCAATCCTTATCTTACTGGTCCCTGGCTGTATTTGATGATGCTGACTACACTTCCTCCTCAATGAAACCTTCCTCTTCTGGGTTCCATGGCATAACCCTCTGTTTTCCTTCCCACTCCTCTAGTTACTCTTTCTTTTCTTTTTTAAGGTGCTCTTTCTTGATACCCTTTGCATGTTCTTCTTTGTCCCCCTGGCTCTTATCCTGGTCTTCTTATGGCTCTATCCTAGGCTTTCTTCCTACTCTATACACTCAATGGCAATCATAACTTACTTTTATTGTTCCAATGTATATGTTGCTCACTGCTCCCAAATCAACATCTCCACTGTGTAACTCATTCCTAAGTTCAGACTCAAGTATTCCAACTACCTATCTAGAAGCAACAGTTAGAATCAGACATCGAACAATGGACTGATTCAAAATTAGGAAAGGAGTACATCAAGGCTGTATATCGTCACTCTGCTCATTTAACTTATATGCAGAGTACATCATGTGAAATGCCAGGCTGGATGAAGCTCAAACTGGAATCAAGATTGCCAGGGGAAATATCAATAACCTCAGATATGCAGATGATATCACCCTAATGGCAGAAAGCGATGAGGAACTAAAGAACCTCTTGATGAAGGCAAAAGAGCAGA
Organism: Cervus elaphus; assembly: GCF_910594005.1. NCBI lineage: Eukaryota > Metazoa > Chordata > Mammalia > Artiodactyla > Cervidae > Cervus > Cervus elaphus. Next base: position 9,993,882 of record NC_057822.1, on the reverse strand, counting down.
GTGAAAAAAGCTGACTTAAAACTCAACATTCAAAAAACTAATGATCCAGTCTCATCACTTCACGGCAAACAGATGTGGGGAAATTGGCAACAGTGGCAGATTTTATTTTCTTGGACTCCAAAATCATTGAGGATGGTGACTGCAGCCATGAAATTAAAAGACATTTGCTCCTTGAAAAAAAAAAAAGCTATGACAAACCTAGACAGCATATTAAGAAGCAGAGGCATCACTTTGCTGGAAAAGGTCTGTACAGTCAAAGCGATGGTTTTTCCAATAGTCATGTACAGATGTGAGAGCTGGAACATAAAGAAGGCTGAGCACTGAAGAATTGATGCTTTCAAATTGTGGTGTTGGAGATGACTTTTGAGAGTCCCCTGGACTGCAAGGAGATCAAACCAGTCAATCCTAAAGGAAATCAGTCCTGAATAGTCATTGGAAGGACTGATGCTGAAGCGGAAGCACCAGTACTCTGGCCACCTGATGCAAAGAGCTGACTCAGTGGAAAAGACCCTGATGCTGGGAAAGACTGAGGGCAGGTGGAGAAGGGGGCAAAAGAGGATAAGATGGTTTGATGGCATAATTGACTCAACGAACATGAGTTTGAGCAAGCTCTAGGAGACAGTAAAGGACAGGGAAGGCTGGAGTGCTGCAGTCTACGGACAAAACTCAGCGGCTGAACAGCAACAGTCTAGAAAGCACTAGACGACACGTGGCCTAAGCTCCAGAACAGCCATAACCAAGCTCATCATCTTTTCCTTCAAAATTATTTCTTCTCCAGTGCTCTTCAACTCTGTGAATGATACTATCATTTACTCTGCTAAAAAGAAACTTAACTTCATCCTTGGCTCCTCTCTTTTCCTAACTTTTCACATTCAATCACCAAGAATTCTGTTAATTCCACCTCTTCCATCTTTCAAATTCACTGACTTCTCTCCATCCAAACTACCATTATCTAGGTTCAGGTAACCAATTACTTCTTCCTGAATCACAACCACGGTCTCTTAAGTGGTTTAGCTGTCCACAGTTTAAATGTCAGCAATCTTCATTTTGAAGGCAATTTTAATTAAAAAACAAAAACAACCTTAACTCTCATCATGTTGCTTACATGGTACGGACCACTCTATTAGCTCTCCACTGCTCTGAGGATAAAATCAACAATCTTCAATACAGCTTACAACACCCTTCATTATGGAACATCCCACTCACACTCATCTCACCAACCTCATCTATATCCTTTTCCCATTTGTATCTATGACTATCTGTTCTCTTGAACCAAGTACCCTCTACTCTCTTTTGTATCACTCAAATGCTGTCTCCCAGTCCAGAAATTTTCTCTTCCTGCTGCTGCTGCTGCTAAATCACTTCAGTTATGTCCAACTCTGTGAGACCCCATAGATGGCAGCCCACCAGGCTCCCCCGTCCCTGGGATTCTCCAGGCAAGAACACTGGAGTAGGTTGCCATTTCCTTCTCCAATGCATGAAAGTGAAAGTGAAGTCGCTCAGTCTCTTCCTATCTCCCCCAAATCTAGTTAGCTCCTTCCATCCATATTTCAGGTATCAGCCTAGACTACATTTCTCTTAGGAAGCCAAGTTGAGATCTTTCTGGCCCACTGTATTTCACTTGTATGTGAAATTTCTCAGAATAATGATGGACATGTCGGGGAGAAGAGGTTGGGATTGAGAGAACAACTGTTTGTTGAATACTATGTTTAAGAGTGAAGAAGTGTGATAAGAATGTAAATTGATGCTTTGAGTATAAATTGATAAATTGTACAAATTCCATGAAAGGCAATTTTGTTAATATTTGTCAAAATTACAGGTGGATACACTCTCTGACCTGCTAATTTCATTTGTAGGTATATATTCTAAAGATTAACACCCACATATGTCAAATGATGTTGCAAGGAATAACACTGTCCATACAAAAGATTGTAAGTAATCTATATATCCAACAACAGGGACAATTTAAATAATTTATACTACACTCATACAACACAATATTCTGAAGCCATGAAATAATTAGATATTAGAGATGTCTTTATGTACTGATATGGTAAAATCAAGAAAGTATATTTTTAAATTCAAAAGTAAGATACAAAGTAGTAAATATGTTAGGCTAACATTTGTGAGAAAAGCTAAGAATCTACATAAAAATGAATAAAATTTCTCTGGAAGGATACTGAAATTGAGTATGTTAGTTGGTTCCCAGAGAGTGCATTTGGTGGCTGAGAAAAACACTGGAAAGGAGATGACCTTTTTAAACTTTTAAGCTAGCTCTAAAACAGAAAACTTTAAAAGCCAATCAAACCAATAGGCTTTCAGTGAACCTCTACTAAATGTTCAGCATTATATCCTAAAAGTTCTCTTGGAATTTCCTTTTGCCTTTTTCAAAAAGTATACAAAGTAGTAAGTTAGGAAATCCAGGAGAAAAAATTCCCCCAGACAGTAAGAGGAAAACATTACAATCAATAACCACAAAAGGCAGGAGCTTTTACTGTTGATTTTACCGCTTTTATTCCATCCCCCAACCCTTATAATATCACCTCTTAATGCCCCAAATCAACTCTGGTTAAATGAAAGGGGGTCCATATGTGATAAGCGATTCTGTCGTGGCTTAGATGGTAAAGAATTTGCCTGCAGTGCAGGAGACCCGAGTTCAATTCCTGGATTGGGAAGAGCCCCTGGAGAAAAAAATGGCAACCCACCCCAGTATTCTTGCCTGGAGAATTCCATGGACAGAGGAACCTGGTGGGCTATAATCCATGGGGTTGCAAAGAGTTGGACACAATTGAGTGACCAACACACACATGTGATAATGGGTGGAAAACAAAACAAGGGAAGAAAATGACAGTAAAGCATTTTTAAAAGTAAGATGTCATCAAATCAGCATCTTAGGGAACTTTAAGAACTTTCTATAAATAACAATAATAATAGCAGCTATTATTTGAGGACTATATACCATGAATTTTACAATATACTAAGCACCATGCTAAATACTTTACATACATAAATTAACTATTCCTTCTCTTGAACCTAGAAGACAAACAGGATGTGTATCTTATTATACAGATGAGGAAATGAGTCCTAGAAGTTAAAGGGCTTATCCAAGGTCATATGACTTATAATAGCATTTTTATTACTATAGTTGGGGGGTTGAGGGTATCAAAAAAGGTTATCCTTTTCAACCTCAAATTAGGAAAGAGGGAAATAAGATAGCCTTTTGAGATTAGGATTGTAAAAATCAGTACAGCTGAATATTTTTCCTCCTTGACTTTCAAGATATCATGTTCTCCCACCACTATGCTATTCTGTCTCCTGTGGGTAGAGAAAGAGAAGATACAGTTAATCTCTAGATGCTGAAAATGCCTTGTTCTTGGTCTTGGGCCTTCGTCTCTCTTCTTTTTTTCCCCAGTGACACTATCCAGTTACTCAGCTTCATGTCTTTATAGACCACTGGTTTACAAACTTTTTAGTCTCAAGACCTCTTTGCACTTTTAAAAAGTACTGAGGATTTTTTTTAATATAGGTTATCAATGTTTACCATATTAGAAGTTAAAACTGAAATATTAACTTCATTTAAAAGTAACATTATTAATTATAACTTTAATGAAAATAAAATTATTAATTTCACTTAATAATAATAAAATGATAAGTTAACACATTTTAAATAAAAAGTAACTATATTTTCCAAGGCAAAAAAATTTAATGGGAGGAATGGCAGTGCTTTACCTTTTTGCAAAACTCTTTAATGTCCAGCTTAATGGATTCTCATGTCCGGGCGCTCATATCTACTTTTGTATTTACTTTGGTGCAAGATGTTATTTCAGTTGAAGTATATGAAGAAAATCCAGCCTCATAAAGATAAGTAGTTGGAATCAGGAGTAGTATTTTAATGGCCTTTTCAGATCATTGTAGGTATCCTTCTTTGATACTACACAAAAACTGGATAAATAATGGTTTCTTAATGTTACGATGTGGAATCTAAATCCACATAAATGAGCTGTTGGTAACCTGCTACATTAAAATGCGCTGGTTGATTTTACGTTATGCCTGCGTCTTTTACACACGTATGACTTTTGTACATGTATGACTGTTTGGAAAACAGCGACTTATTGAATTTGAAGATCTTCAAGCGCTAACATTTATTATACAATAAAATATTGCTGACATTTGTTAATATTACCACAGATCTCATCAAAAAGTCTTTTAAGAAGTATTAAGAAGGGACTTTCCCAGTGGTCCAGTGGCTAAGACTCTGCACTCCCAATGCTGGGGCCCCAGGTTTCATCTCTGGTCAGGAAGCTAGATCTGATATGCCACAACTAAAAGATGCTGCATGCTGCAGCTAAGACCTGTTAGAGCCAAATAAATAATTTTATTTTTAAGTATTGAGAAGCTATCAAGCTCTTGGTGGCAAACACAAGTTTTCCTATATTCTTTTTTTTTTCTCTTTAAAGTTCAAATTTTATCCTTGGCAACAAACACTGTCAGTTGTTCTTCTTGAAGTGACAGTTTACTTCATTCATTTTAAAGAAAATGTCTGCCAAATACCCATATTTGAATAACCACAGATTCGTCTGCTAGCCATTCTTTCAGATGGTGTTCCATGAAAAAAAATGTCCAGTTGAGCTTACAACTCAAAACAACTGAACAAGTGCTTTTCCTCAAGACAACCATCATAATTCAGTATGCAGCAGCAGTACTTTATGGATTCTTCCTACCCCATATACTGAAGAGATCTATACTTACGGGTTGAAGTTTAAAATTAGTTAAGTTTTATTGCACTTACCTCAAGGGCATTTTAAGTAAGACTGGCTTGTTTTGAGGGGGGGGGGGTCACTGCAAATGCATAGGGTGAATAATTTAATGAATTTGATGTTACCTGCCTTGATTCACACTAAAGTGGCAATAGTTTTACCACTTGTTCACAAACTTTTAAATGAATTAGTTTAGTTTTGCAAATAATGTCTTAGTATTACTATGAAAGTAGTTTTGACCTCATGGACTCCATTGAAGAGGTCATGGGGATCCCAGGGGTCTGCACACCACACTTTGAGAACTGCTACTGTACAGACTATTACAATGACGTTCTGGTTTTTATCCCAGTCTATTCTTCCCTGGTGACTCAGCGGGTCAACAATCCATGGGCAAGGAGCCGCAGGAGATTTGGGTTTGATCTCTGGGTCGGGAAGATCCCCTGGAGAAGGAAATGGCGACCCACTCCAATATTCTTGCCCAGAGAATTCAATGGACAGAGGACCCTGGGGGGCTACTGTCTATGGGGTCGCCGAGAGTCGGACATGACAGAGCGACTGACACTCTCACTTTTCATGCTTCTTTTGGTCCCAGGCCCACTGGACCTTGCAACAAGGATACAAATGTCTTTGCACTTATCAAAGGCTGAGCCCTCTGCTTCAACTGTGAATCCTAAACCCTCCAATCTTCCTTAGGACTTTGCTCCTTCAGTTATTCTGTCCTAATCCAGCATCCTCAATCCCTTTCTCTCTTATCAACATACAAACAAGCTCTAGTATTTCTTCCCATTCTTACAAATCCCTCCTTTGATCCCATAGGCCCCTCCAGCTACTGTCCCATTTCTCTGCTTCCTTTGGTAAACAAAGTCCTTCAAGAATTGTCTACACAGCTCAATGGAGCTGGAAAACAAATACAAAAACAAAACAAAAGTGACTTTGAAGGGTGGAAACAAGGGGAATAAAAACAGATCTTCCTCCAAACTCCTGAAAGACTCCTCACTGGTTAAAGTCAAATAGAAGAGAGACTCGATACATCTGTGCAAGTCAGCTGTCCAGGCAGTGAGCAGAAGATAAAACAGTGAAGAGGAGGTGTAGAGACAAGAGAAGGTTATCTTTTACAATTTTGTCAGGGGGGCCACTTATCGAAACTTCCCACCATGGCCAGGCACAACAGTAAGAGTTTTCCTACAATAGGAGGTCCTGGTGAACAAAACAGAACCAACAAGGTACCACCAGCTGGAAGCGTTTGGGAAAAGTCAGAAGGAGAGAGGGGATGCCAGTCTGTATGTCCCTTCAACCTCTAAAAACCCTTCTCATGGAATTCATCCTGGCTGAGTGATGAGTGTGCCAGTGGGAAGGACCCTGGGTCAGAATGACTGGCCAGGGACAACCCAGGAACCTGTGGTGATAGGATTATATCACCACAAAACCTGAGACTGTAAGCCACGGGGCAGAGCAATTCTCTTGGGTCCCTTGACCCTGCTGTTCTCTCCCTGGGTGCCCTTTCCCAATAAAGTCTCTTGCTTTTTCCGCATGTGTGTCTCCTTGGACAATTCGTTTCTAAGTGTTAGACAGGAGCCCACTCTCTGGCCCTGGAAGGGGTCCCCCTTCCTGCAACTGTTTACACTTTTTACTGCTTACATCCTATCTTTCCTTTCATCTAGGGGAAAAGTTTGTAATAACTAAATAAATAGATAAATAAAATTTAATCACCCTCTTTAAAATTTTGTGCAGTTGTGGGATCTCAGCTCCTCAACGAGAGGATGAACCCAGGCCCACTGCAGTGAAAGCACCATGGGACTTATGAGTCTTAACCATGGGACTATGAGAATCTCCCCCCAAAATTTTTTTTTAAATATAGAGTTGTCTACTTGCTATGGGCTTCCCTTGTAGCTCAGTCGGTAAAGAATCTGCCTGTAATGCAGGAGACCCAGGTTTGATTCCTGGATTGGGAAGATTCTCTGGAGAAGGAAATGGTAACCCACTCCAGAATTCTTGCCTGAAGAATCCCATGGACAGAGGAGCCTGGCAAGCTACAGTCCATGGGGTCGCAAGAGTTGGACACGACTTAAGCGACGAAACCATTACCACTACTTGCTACTGCACTCCTTCATGTCCCACTTACTGCTGTCTAGTATCTATTGTCACCACTCCAATAAAACTGCTCTAGTTAAGGTCACAGTCATTGTTTTGCCCTTACTTATTCAAACTTTCCAAAGCACTGAGGAAAACTGACCACTCCTTTCTTGAAATGCACTCCTTACACCCTCCTGGTTTTGTTTCCGTTCTACTTCGTGGACTCTCTTTGGTGGTTAACTTTTCAATCTCCTTAGGTTGTAATCGATTCTGACAGCCGGAGTATCTCTAACAGTTAGGTATTGGACTCTATTCTTTAAGCCTAAATGGATAGCTGAAATCTCTGAATTTCTCCCTATGGTCCAGAGCTCTCCCCCAGTTAGCACCATCAACTGCCTACCTGACAGCTCCACAAAGCTATCCAACAGGCTTCCCAACTTTACAGGTCCAACCCCCTGATTCTCTCATAAGCATATTTTTTCTCCCAGTCTTCCTTCCATCTGCTCTGACTTCTCTAAGCCTCACAAGTGGCAAAGCTGGGATGTTTGCTTTAACATCTAAACCTCTGTGCATGCCTTCATACTGTGCACTGCTACTACAGGTCCCCAACAAGGCTGCCTTCAGCCAGGTGTTAAGTTCAAACAGTTCATCCACCTTAACATATTTTTGTATTTGAGTGCCAAATCTTTGGAAATCACAGAATCCTGTTTTGTGTTCACCAAAGTTTCCAAGTCTATTGTGGACAAAGTTATCAAACCAGGAAGAGATAGTAGAGACAATATGGGTTGGGTGGAGGCACAGCTAAAAGGAGAACCCCAGCCAGCTAGCGGGAACTGTCTACTCAGCATCCACCGGAGCGGGGTTTCTCAGCCTTGGCATTATTGGCACTGGGCAGTGCATAATCCTTTGCTGCACGTTCTTTGTTGTACTCTGATTGTAGGATGTTTAGCAGCAGCCCTACACTCTATTCACTATATGCCAGCAGTGCTCTTCTAGTTTTCACAGCCAAAATTGTTTCTGGACATTGCCAAATGTCCCCTCGGAGGTAAAACTTTCCATGCACCACCCCCAACTGCACTAAACAGATGTACTTTATCCTCTAAAGGAAATATGTAAAGAAACAAACAAAGGATAAATACAATATATTTACAAACTTATGAGTTCAGAGACTTTTTAGAGATATGTGTGTGTGTGCTAAGTCGTTCCAGTCGTGTCTGACTCTTCAACCTTATGGACTGTAGCCCACCAGGGTCTTCTGTCCATTGGGATATGGGGAAATAAAAGTATAAAAGAGTTTAACAAACTGTGCAAATGGTGTAAGCCCAATTTTGTAGAAAAAAAATTTATATAAGCATTAAAAACACTGAAAGACTTAATAATTGTTATTTACTGAACTACCTATTTTTGATAAACTACTTTTTATTAAAAAAAATTTCAAATATCAAATCAATCAAATAATTGATTATAATTATATGAAAATACGCAAGAGATGAAAGTATATAAAATGCTAATAGTAACTACATTAGGGAGGTGGGAATAAGATGCAATTTCTGGTTCTCTTTTCATATTACTATTAATGTGGTCATATTTTATAAGGGATAAAAGTTTATAATGAAAAGAAAGCAATAACAATCATCTATAATTTCACTACCTCCAGATAACACTGTTAGTTTTCAATAAATTCCTTTCTAATCTTTTTCTAAGATCAACACAATCACTTACAAACATTAATGTGAAGGAACCAAGGATGTCACTAAGTTGGATAGGACAGCTAAAAGTTGGGATTCAGAACATGATCTTGAGGAAGGAAAGGGAATGAAACTAACATTATGGACTGTTTTGGGGTCTAACACAACGAAAAAGCTCAACTTCTGGATTCTGGATCTGACTCTCCATGAAATGGACAGGACAACACTGGACAAGGTGCTTACATTTTCTAAATCGCATTTAAAAATATACATATCTATTTCCTATCTACCTCCCACAGCATTTCTTTGAAGCTAAAATGAGAAAGCATGTGTGTGTGTGTGTGTGTGAGAGAGAGAGAGAGAGAGAACACTTTGTAAACTCTAAATTCATATACAAAGGTAAGAATCTTAACTGTCCAAGCCAACAGTAAAAATAGCGGTATGAAAGAAATTCAATAGTCTTTTTCCAAGCACCAAGGAAATAATATGACAAAAAACAACTTCCATGTGACCATGTGAATCACTAATCTTGATTCAGATTTCTGTGCCTAATAAAGCTGCTGTAAAGGAGAGGTAACCTTCAGGTATGACCTACAGAGAAAAACTGTTTATGCCTTGAACAGTGCCAAGTGGATTCTCAGCAGGCAGAGAGTGGAGAACCAGTCATCTGCATCAAGGGTGCAAACTGGATCTCTTACCTGCAGCTCTGCTTCCAGGCCCAGCCGTCTGATAAAGGGATCAGTGACATGGTAGCGCCGCTCAAAACTCAGGGCACCCCGCTCCTGGGGGACAGAAACAAACTCATAGGTTCACCGATTCAAATGTAACATGATTTACTATGTTCTTATTACACACACAGCATTGTGCTGGGCTAGAGCTAGAAAAAGAGAACAAGAAACTGGCCTGCAGGAAATTATACTGTACTTCGGCAGGGATTAGAGAATAGAAGCGAGTATGTAATTAAGCACTAAGTCATAATTGTTAGGCTCCAAAAAAGAAACCTGAAACAACAAATAGGGAATGTTTCCATATTTAGGTTAAAGAAGGTGGGCAACATCTTTAGGACACATATTGCAGGATATATACAAAGGAGAAAAATAACTTGCATGGTCCTCCAATTCTGTGACTCTGTGCCTCTAGGAATTAGTCGTGGCCCCTGAGGGCCACCCAGTCTGATGAAATCAAACCAAAAATGCATCCCGACAAGTGGACAAAGCTGCAAAAGGATGCAGGGCAAAATACATGAAACACAGACTAATATGCACCAAGTACCTAGCTCATGTAGAGGTACATACTCAGTCCTTCTAGACGGTGACCACACCTTATGCTGCATGCCACTTAATTTTTTAAAGATTTTTGGCACCTAACCTTTACAAAGAACTTTCTCGGGTTCTTTTAGATTTTATCCTCAAGATTAGCCTGCAGGCAGACAGACATTATTATCATTCAACAGTAGAAAACCACGGCACAAGGAGGTGAAATGACTAAAGTCACACAGGTAGTTAATTAGGGCAGTGAGATTATAAGCTCCTGACCCCAGCCTGGGGTTCTTATTTCAGAAGCACCTCTTGTCTTGGTTGAATCTCCTCCATTAAACCCCTGTGTTTCTTTACTGAAGGCCTCCTTGACAAAGTCTGGGCTACACAGCTAAATGAGTGTGACTGCCCAGTCATCTATTCATCTCACAGTACTAGAGTGTCTTCCATGTACAAACCACAGAGAAGAGGTGCAGGCTTTGGTACAGGAGACCCTCGACGAAAAGAAGAGCGAGCTTACGCTAAAGCGGGATTAGGACCCTCCCAGGTTCAGCTGAGCAGCCAGAGCAACATGAAGAAGCTCTACTTACTTACTTCTGCTGCAGCCCCACCCTCAGAGATGTGCACACTCATGCTGCCCTCCCTCACCAGACTCCATCAATCTCAGGAGCCCAGGTACAAGTGCTTGGACAGAGGAATCTCCATGCATTCCACGTTCTTGGATAAAAGAAGATCAGAGTCAAGAGACCTTGGCTCTAGTCCTGGGTCTGTCACTAATTAAATTATTTGTGCAACTTCGGGCAAGTCAGAGACTCTAGTCATCAGTTTATTCAGCTATAAAAGAAACCTGTGGGGAGAAAAGGACCTCATGTTCTGGATCATGGGCATGGGTTGCTTACCTTTATCTGCCTACGGATGAGGTCTCTAGTTATGTTGACTTTTGCCATCTTCTCTTAATGGGTTCAACAGAAGGACGCTATAGAAGGATCTTCAGGACTCTTGAGCATTCCAGCCAAGCCCAGGTCCACAAGACACACATTTAATTACCTGGGGGAAAAAAAAAAAACCATCAAACCTTGGGGGATGGGAAAAAGTGGCTTTGGAGCCCTGATTCCACCCCTAACATACCCCACCAGCCCACCCAGTAAACTGGCTATTGCCTGTGATTTACGACATGGTGCACTGGCCCTGCTCCATAGTGGTGAAGAACCTCTGAAGGGTCAAGGGGGCAGGGGAGAAACAGTGATTCACAGCCACAGGAAATACTGGAACAAACACTGAAGGAGCACACACTGAAGGAGTGTGGGCTTCTCCAGAAAGTGTGTGTGTGTGTGTGTGTGTGTGACTATGAGTATGAAGGAAGATGGAAACACATCCTGAAAGGAAGAACAAGGCATACAGTGAGAAAGATGTCAAGTTTCACTTGCTCAGTATGCATCTGTGGCCACCGGTCTGTAACTTTTAATTATGCTTCAAAATCCTTGACCTTCAGCTTAGCTCTCCCCCGAACCAAATCAGTATCACAGACAGAACATTCAACTTTGTAACAGATCCACAGAGTCAAAGAGTGGAGAGGAAATGTAATGGTGACCATGTCCAACTTTAAGAAAACCTTCTTCAGTATCCTGATAGGTAGATTTTCATACTCAAAACCTCTTGAAGCAAACTATTTCTTTGTTATACAACTCTGACAGAGAAACCATTTCTGATAATTTACCATTAAGAAAGCACAAAATACGGGAAATAAAAAAGTTCCAAACTGAAGCACACTCATCACAGAGTTTGGAAGAGCAAAATAAATAAATAAAGCCACCCAGGTTTCCAATGATAGAGGAACAGCTAAATAATGGATAGCCATATGATATAATGCAGCATTAGAAAGGCTACTTGTGAAAGAAAAATGCTTATATTACATTGCCTGTATTTTCTTTTGCAATAAACACTATCATCACAGCTATGTTTAAAAAAGGAAATATAAGAAATAACAATTGCCATCTTTACATAGTAGTATGACTGAATCTTTCCTTCTACTTTTTGATGTTTTCAAATTTTTTCTATACAAGCACATTAATTTTACAATCAGAAAAAAAAAAAAAAAAACAGCTAGAGAAAATAATCCCACGAAATTTTAAAAGAAAGTTCTGCCTCTTGTTATGCCCACTTTTTGGTCCTGTTTCTACCTCTGGAGTCACACAGGAGGTCCAGTCTTTCTTCTCCATGATGGCCTTATGACAATGGCTTGGGGACCCATCAGGCCTCTCTGCCAACCCTCCTGAGTCAGCAGGACCCCCTGAAGCCACTTTTGGACCTTCTGGCCCAGGCTTTCCTCCTGCTGGCCTCCTGCAGATTCCTTGTACACCCTCCTAAAACCAAACATTCCCCACCTGAGCTGTGAGGAGACTCCTTCCCTTCCTTTTGGCATTTAACCACAAAAGGAGACTCCATTTATAAACACTATGTTATTGGAGATAGCTTTTTTCCCCTTTAGTACTAGGCACACAGTAGGACAATAAAAAAAACTTGCTGCCTGAATACATGTTCCCATTCAGCTTGAATTCTTTGGGGTTTATGTCTCCATGATCTATTTTGGGATTACAAGCTCTTAAAAGGGCAAGAACCTTCCCTTAGAATGTGGAAGCCAACCAGCACTGCATCTCAGTAAGCATTACCCGGGATATACAGAAGTCATGGGCACTACCTAGGATCACAAGACCTACAAGCACCAAGAACATCCAGGGATGCTATTTAAGAACTCCAATTCTGGGATGGCTTTTCCAGGGGCCCTTGGCTATCAAATTAAAATGATGAATTTGAACAAACTGACATTAACTAAGCACTAGCCTGCAATTGTGTTTATGGCTCTGATTCGTGTTATAACAGTCAAAGCCAAAATATTAACAGTAATTGCCCCCACAATCACAAGAATATGGGATGGGGCTTATCACAATGGAAAACATCAAAGTCAGTGAGTATATCTGATATAAAGTAAGACTAGCCATGTGGCCTTGGTCAAGTCTCTTAATCTCTCTAAGTAGGCACTCATTCCTGTGACTCACAGGCACAGGAAGCATTGAAACAAACAGGGAAGGGGCCATGCATGCTTCACCAGAAGAAGGCTCACTTTTTCCTCCCAACACCCTTTTCCTTAGAAGGTTACTGGGAAGGTCAAATAAAATAATGTAAGTATAAAGGCTTTTCCCTAATTTTATTTCGAAAGGAACATAAATACTTGTATCTGCTAAGAAATAGTAAGTTGCCAAATATTATGTACTTACTATGTGCCAAAAATTGTGCTAAGTGCTTTATATTTATTCATCCATTCATTTATTCACTCGACAAGTGAGCACAAGAAGCTTCTACTATATGCCAGGTACTATTCCAGGCCTAGGAGACATAGCAGTGAACAAAACAGATAAATTCCTTATTTTCAGGGTACCTATATTCCAGCAAGAGGTGATAGATAACAAATAATAATACAAATAAGACTATATCCAATAGTGAAAAGTGCTATGATGAAAATAAAACAAGCTGACCAGAGAGTGACTGATGAGCTACTTTTAGACTTGACGTTAAAAAAGATATGGTGCATTTTGGAGTTGTCTGGCTGCTCAGCATGTGAACTTCCTTCCTGTATTTTGGGAATTTCCCATCTGATGAGTCTGGTGGGAAGTGGAGAGCCCTCTCACTATGAAGTGAGAATGGTGGAGACAAGATTCTCTTTCTAGGCTCCCCTACACCTAGTGTGTATGCGTATGGCCCAGGCTACGTCAATAGACACATGAGCCCCAGACCTTAACTGAGATCTGCTGTCAAAGAATCAGAGGATCATGGAGAGTCCATGCTGGCAGGAAGGGGTGCTATAGTTGCCATTAAGGTCCAGTCAGCTGGTGGTAGTGTAAGCTATGTAAGTGGCAGCAGTGACTTCATGGACTGGTTCTGTGAATAATTTTGGCTGTGGGTCCTGGCTGCTAACTAATTTCCCTTGTTCCAGCCCATTCTTCAAGCCTGGCTTTGTGGCCTTCCTTGATATTTTGTTGAGTTTCCTTAATATCCTTTCAAGAATCAGCTAGAATTAGTTTCTGTTGCTGACAACTACAAATCCAGTCTGATATAGAGGAGTTCTCTGAGATGATGACATTTAAGCTGAAATGTGAATGGCAAGAAGTCACAAAGATCTAGGGGGATACAACTGAGAAGGGAGACAACCAGTGCTAACATCAGCTCAAAAGCTTGTATGGTAGATGCTGCTCCTATCGTCACTGTCCTATCATCACACAAGGAGACACAGTCATAGACATGAAACAATTCCCACAATGTCACATAGCTGATAAACTGGAGCCGGAGCAGGGACCCAAACCTAAAACTGTATGTACACTCTTAACCACTATGCATACATAAATAAATTACTACGGTTTGCAACTTCCTAGAGTAATGATCACTACAAGAATCCCCAAAGTGAAAGTTGCTCAGCCGTGCCCGACTCTTTGCGACCCCATGGACTGTACAGTCCATGGAATTCTCCAGACCAAAATACTGGAGTGGGAAGCCTTTCCCTTCTCCAGAGGATCTTCCCAACCCAGGGATCAAACCCAGGCCTCCTGCACTGCAGGCAGATTCTTTACCAGCTGAGCCACAAGGAAGCCCAAGAATATTGGAGTGGGTAGCCTATCCCTTCTCCAGCAGATCTTCCCGGTCCAGGAATAGAACTGGAGTCTCCTGCACTGCAGGCAGATTCTTTACCAACTGAGCTATCAGGGAATCCCCAAAAGAGCCAAATAAATTGTCATTATTCATCCACTAATTTTCTTAAAACATAAACTGAATTTTTACCAAGCACCAAGCACTGTGCTAGTCATGAGGGAATACTGAAGATGAAAAGATACAGTACCTATGCTAAGAAGCCAAGAACCAAAGGCAAGGGACTTTGGGGAATTCCCTGGTGGTCCAGCAGTTAGGACTCGGTGTTTTCACTGCCAAGGGCGTGCATTCAGTCTCTGGTGGGGGAACTAAAATCCCACAAGCCACAAGGAGCTCTAGCTAATATTGGTGTGTAGCTTGGAAATACTAAAAGGAACAAGAAGGGTAAAAGCAGAGAAACTAGGCAAGCAAAAATTGCTGCTATTCAGGTAAATGGTAAAATGGAAACTGGGATTTAAAACAGTATCAGACTGGTAGGCAGAGGTTTAAGACCCCAAATGTCAAATTTAACACAACTACTACTCAGGTGGTATTTTGGTAAACAGCTCCATCCCCATCCTGAGAAGAAACGATAGCACACTGGCAGACAGCTCGTTCTGTAACACAGCCCACCCTCTCCTCTCTAAGGAAACAGTGCCTTTTCATAAACTTTGAGGCAGACAAGCATAACTGGAAATGCTTCTAAGCAGAGGTCATTTAAAAGGCTCACCTCAGGAGAGAAATACACTCAAATGTACAGAGGGCATAACTAGTTTCATACCTCTCAAATACAAACAATCAGAGCAATAAATAAAAGTTATATGAATACGAGATTCAATCATGGTCAAATTTTAAAAGCATTATTTTAAGGAATGTTCAGAAATAGTCAATTCTACAGAGTAAAGAATTTACAGACATAAAATGATATGAATAAAATATTGAAATTGGCAAAAGGAAGTTACGTGTGTGTGTGTGTGTGTGTGATTAAACACTAAAAAAGTGTTTAATTCAAGAGAATTTCTATCTCTGGTGCAGTATGCGAATTACATAATATTCAGTTCTGTTGAGGGGTAAAAAGACCAAACTAAGTGACTTCAAGAATCCATAAAGTAACAATTTCAGTATCTACTTTGCCAGGTACGGTGCTAGACTAAGAGCACACAATGTAGTCAAAGTTACTTAAGTATCAAAGGCACCCAGGCCATAATCAGAGCTCCAAAGAGAGACTGAAGAAGGCTAACTTTAACTTAGTCAAATGATCAAAATGAATAGCTAGGACAGTAAGTTCAGAAGGAACATGGAATAATAAATTAAATCTTATTTATACTCATTTATTCACACATCTAAACATATAACAGTAGAGCTAGACAGACTCCTGGGAAATCACTAATGAAGAATGAAGAGTTTAACAGTCGACAAGCAACTTTTTTTGGGCTGCGCCACACGGCTTGTGGGAACTTAGCTCTCCAACCAGAGACTGAACTGAGGCCATCACAGTGAAAGGGCTGAGTCCTAACCACCAGGGAACTCCCAGACAACAAGAAACTTTTAATGTATCTTCTTCATCCTAAGGATAGCACAGTTAATAAATAAATTCTGATTTTCACACTTAAAGCTCTCATAACATTGAGGGCTAATTTGCTGGCAGAACATGAAAGTTCAAGAAAACGTTCTCCAGCTAGAATACAAAGGTTTAGGAATGGTATTTACTTGTAATTTAAGATACTACAGGCAAACTCCAGCTGATATTCAATGGAAAAGAGGAAGAAAGAAGCCAGTTTTTGAGAATCAGGAATATGAGAAATATAGAAACACCTAAGGCACAGAGGAAAACATTATAAAGAAAACGTGAGCTTCTACGTAGATGTTGTATCTTCCAAAAGGTATTCTGTTCCTGGAACTCTAAAACATCTAGAACTTAACACCATCACTTCCACAAACTTTTAATTTAGGCTACTGGGATACTTTCTTCAATGGGCCTATGTCTGTTACAGTTAAAGGAAGCTAATAAAATTCAGTTTGGAGGACTTAAATGCATACTTCACAACGCAAGTGTTAGTCCCTCAGTCATGTCTGACTCTGTGCAACCCCATGGACTGTAGCCCACCAGGCTCCTCTGTCCATGGGATTCTCCAGGCAAGAATACTGGAGTGGGTTGCCATTTCCTTCTCCAGGGTCATAATGCAAAGGGTACCAGTAACATAACAGCTTAAGGTTAACAAACCCTAGAACAAAGTACACCTGGAGAAGCTTACTCATCTGGAACCAAGGATTAAATGGTAATATGCAAACATGAGGAACCACCCATTTTGGGTGTGCCTTAGTCCTTGTTTGGGCTCTGGTTAATGTAGCAGAAAGAGAAGCAGACTTAAAATACATAGGCACCCGGGCCTGAATTTCAGCCTCTGGTTGGGCAAGTGACTTAATCTCTCCGAGTTTCAATTTGCTCACTTGTAAAAGAGGGATGCTAACCTACTTCAATGGATCATTGTGAGGAATAAATGATGAAGTATGTATGAAAGTGCAAAATATATACCTGGATCACAGTAGGGGCTTAATAGATGGTTAATTGAAGGCTTAGTTGGACACGACTGAAGTGACAGCAGCAGCAGCAGTAGTGAAATGAAAGTCGCTCAGTTGTGTCCGACTCTTTGTGACCCCATGGACATTCTTCAGGCTAGAATACTGGAGTGGGTAGCTGTTCCATTCTCCAGGGGATCTTCCCAAGCCAGGGATCAAACCCAGGTCTCCCACGTTGCAGGCAGATTCTTTACCAGCTGAGCCACAAGGGAAGCCCAAGAATATTCGAGTGGGTAGCCTATCCCTGCTCCAGAGGATCTTCCCCACCCAGGAATCGAACCGGGCTCTCCTGCACTGCAGGCAGATTCTTTACCAACTGAGCTATGAGGGAATAGATGGCAGCCAAACCTAAATTCTAAGACCGGACAACTCCTGTTATCTATGCTCAGTGACACGGTTACAACATTTCTTCCACATTTCCTTCCCTACTAGAGAGACAAAGCTGACACTGAGGATTCCATTGTGTGTGGTATGGTGCGGCATAGAGAACAGGATGTCTTTATCACCTCTGCTAGCTTTGAAATACAAGATCAGGAGAAAAAAAGTGACTTTGTTGAAAACAAAAAAATTCCATACAAAACTTGTGTAAGAATGCAAATAGTAACATTATTTACAATAGCTAAAAGGTAGAAACAACCAAAATGTCCATCAACTGATGAATGGATAAACAAAATGTGGCTTATGCATACAACGGAATGTTATTTGGTCATAAAAAGGAATAAAGTATTGATTCACGCTGTAACATGGATGAAAACTTGAACACATTATGCTAAGGGAAAGAAGCCAGTCCCAAAATGCCACATATTGTGTGAATTCATTTATATGAAATCTCAAGAATAGAAAAAGCTATAGAGACAGAAAGTAGATTAGTGGTTGTCTAGGGTTGAGAAAGAAGATGGGGTGATTGGGGGTGGGCAGTGATAGCTAAAGGGTATGGTTTTCTTTTTGGGGGGGGGATGACGAAAATGTTCCAGAATTAGATGGTTATACAACTGTGACTATATCAAAAAGTGAAGAACTGCACACATTAAAATCTTGGGTTTTATGGTAAGTAAATTATATCTCAGCTGTAAAGGAGGATAAGTCCCCAAACCCTTTCTTCGGTTCTCTACCTCAAAACCACAATTTAAGAAAATTTAGTTCTCACCCTTTCCTTCATTTGTCCCCTAACTTGAATAGCAGTTATTTATGTGGCTTCTTTTCCTTAACAGACTGAAAACATCCTGAGGGCCAACTCTATCTATCTGATTCATCTACTGACTCCTCCTGGGTCTCCCAAGGAGTGATGTGGGCTTAGCAGGTGCCAATATATTAAAACTTGCTGAATGAATAACAGCATGACTGCCCTGCATACAAACATTATACCTATCACAATGCTTCTGTTCATGCTTTTATTTGAACTTCACAATATCTTGAGAGGAAGCTGGAAAGTTCCTATGATCCCCTTTTAACAAGGGCGAACTGAAGCCCACTGCTATGTGGTACTGAGGATTAGGGTCTTGTGCTCCAGGCCAAGACCTGCCTATAACTGGCTATGTAACTCGGTGAGTATGGCATTTCATTCCCTCAGCCTATTTACCCATCTGTAAAATGAGAGGTAGACTGAGATGCACTGCAAAATTCGTTCCAATTCCATTATCCCAGGACACACTGCTAGGAAGCAGTAGAGTGGAGATCAAACCCACATCATCTGTATTCTCTTTCCTCTGGACTTGCTGCCTCCTACTGCAGGGAGGTGCCCCCAGCTGAGTGACAACTGACCGACCTCCCTGTCAACATCCTGAATTATGCAAAAAGATATATGCAAGTTTCCTCTCTATTTGCAATGGTTTTCCTACTGGAGCAATCCTATGGGGGGAAAAAAAAGCACTTCCAATGCATAAAGGTAATCTGAACTAAAATAATAAAATAAAAAGTTGGCTGTGGAGTCCAACAGACTTCAGGTTCAAATTCCAGTTCTGCCACTTACTTTCTCTGTGACAGTATTTCTAAACCTCAGTTTCCTAATCTATAAAACAGAGATTATAAAGCCCACCTTCATAGAGTGATGAGGAATGGGAGGAACCACATATGTAAAATGCCTGACACTAAGTCTGTAAATAGTATTTATTGGGCATTCTAAGCACTTTACAAGTACTATCTGACAGACCTCTCCTCATAACAGCCCTATGAGATGGGTACTACTATAATTCTCATTTTATAGATGAAGGACTGAGGCATGGAGAAGTTAACTTGCCCAAAGTTACAGTAATTAAATGAAGAGTCAAACTAGGTAGTTTATCTCCAGAACCCAGGCTGCTGACCACTAAAAAAGAATTACTTCTACTATCTTTATTTAGAGCACATCCAAGCAGTCTTTGCCAAAAGAAACTCTGTCTCTTATCATTTCTTAGGGTTAAGCTAAGGCATCAAAATCACCTTGACTCTGCTGGTCTCAAACACAAACTTAAAGGTTGCATTTCAGGGTCATGGACTAAGTTGGCACAAGAACATCTGAGAAAGGTGTGGATGGCAGGACAAGTCCATCAGCCAAGCATCATCGGAAAAGTTCTTTGCCATCTTTGAGGCTCCTGGCTTAAACGATTCTGTATGGGGCTGACTGAAGCATTCTCTGGGAAAGGCCATCCTAAGAAATGCTCCACTTTGTGGGAGCACTGGATGAAACTCACCTTGATGTCTTCTCTGTCTGTAGAGTTCTCTATCGCCATCCGAGTTTTGTAAAAGAATTTCCTGTTCTCAGAGCTTTGCTTTTCAATGACCACACTAATTTATCTGTGATGTCACAGGGCCACAATTATCTTAAGGTAGTGGAAGGGAACAGAAACAGAAATGGGAGAGTATTCTGATAACGTTATCCTTTCTCACTGAATTCAAGAGCATCCAGTCTTGCATTTCACCTTTAACTTGCATCGTCCCAAATCCTGCCACAACTCAACGTACCTCTCATAGGGAAGACCTTTAAGTTTCACCCTCTAATTTCACTCCTAGTAGAATCAAGGAAAACTAAGTCAATCAATTTGGAAAGGTTTCCTTTTTGATTCAATTGCAGTTGTGTTACATCCAGATGTCCAGCTCAAGAGGGAACCGGAAGAGCCACTGGCACCCTTAATCAGGCCTCAACTGATGAAGCTCTCAGACCAGAAACGCCTGACTCCCATTCTGAGAAAGGCTCTCTAAAAGGTTTACAAATAAGCACAGTTTTATGTTTTCCGAAAATAAAATCTGGAGGTTATGAACAAGGACAAAATTTTACCAAGGTCCTGATCCTAACACTGCCTCCAAAGAGCTTGTAGACAGCTACCTGGGCAAGGACTGATCCTCCTCTGCCCCCTTCCCCAAGAAAATGGGGTTAATACCTCCCCAGATGGCTACAGGGAGGATTAAGGGTTATTATTCTTTGCATCCAGCTCTGTCACAGCTCTAGCAGTTATGACCTTGTTCATTCTAAAATAAGACATTAAATATAAAGATGCAGCAGTGATCCCTGAGTCTGACTCTACAACAGGGTGAGAATTTCCTTTCCACACGGCCTCCAACACTGCCTCCTATACCCCAACCTGTTGGCTGAATCCTCCTCTTATTCAGGCCTCAAGTTTTTAAGGTATTAGTCACTAATGCCACAAAGCCCTTTGTGGAGTCAGCAGCTATTACTAATAGCACCAAGAATGAACCCCAGAACTACTCTCAGGGTTTCTGACAGGCCTGAATTCACCCTGAAGAAACCAAAGTCCCTTCACCCCCAAACCCAGGCCCTTGATGGGCAATAGATGAGATCTAATGAAAAGCAAATATTACATCAGTGAGTCCTCACAAACCCACTGTAAAGTAGCTGGTCATTTCACAGATCAGAAAAGCATAGCTCAGAGAGAACATGTGATTTACTCTAGGACACGCATCTAAGAAGGGGCACACACAGGATCAGTATCAGCCCTACCATTACTCCCTGTGTAACCTCCAGCATATCTGTCAACTTTCTGGATCCTCAGTTTCCT
Organism: Cervus elaphus; assembly: GCF_910594005.1. Classification (NCBI taxonomy): domain Eukaryota; kingdom Metazoa; phylum Chordata; class Mammalia; order Artiodactyla; family Cervidae; genus Cervus; species Cervus elaphus. Next base: position 9,972,859 of record NC_057822.1, on the reverse strand, counting down.
CACCTGTAGAGTGGGAATAGTGATAATACTTATCACTAGGACTAAATGAAATATTGGAGGAAAAGTGTCCAGCAAGTGCCAGGCACAAAATATTCAATACATATTAGTTTTTTATGGATCAAAACAGTAGGAATTTTATATAATTTTCATATATTAAGTTTAAAATACTAAGAAAAAAACCTTCTCCAATTAACTACATAAGTATGAACTCCTCTACCATATCTTTGATAAAAAGTGGCAAAGCCTCTGCTTGAATACTGCCAATAATGGGTAACTCACTCCTTCACAAGGCAGCCCATTTTGTTTTTAGAAAGCCAAATTCTCTCCTGTCACGCCAACATCTACCCTCTTGGGATTTTCATCCTCTGATCTTAGTGCTGCATTCCAGATTCACACAGAGAAAAGTCCAGGTCCCTTTCCAAGGACAGTTCTTCAAGTATATGTCCCCCAGACTCTTAGCTCTGGTCCCTTCAGCTCCTGATCAAGTGTCACAGTCCCCGAGGAGAGAGAGCTGGATCTGAATTCTGATCCTTTCACTTACTAGCTGTGTGGCCTTAAGCAAGTTATTTTGCCTCTCTGAACCAGTATCTTCATATGTATGCCAGGAAAAATGATTTTTGCCTCACCGGGTAGTCATGAAGGTTAAATTAGATAAAGTAAGAACACTACTGAGCATAGAGTCTGACATATACCAGGCCCTCAATAAATGTCAGTCACTTTTTAGGATGTATTCCAATTAGCAAATATCCCTCACAGTAAATGAGCCAGAATTAAATGTAACACAAGGGACTGGTTTCTGATGGGAACTATCAAGGCTTGGGTTTTTGAAGAGCTTATTTCTTATTATACAGCTGAGAAGAAAGCAAAGCCCAAGAGTTATATGGGTTTGGCAGCCCAAAGATGTGGTGGAGAATCTGGAAAGGTGACGATGAAAGAAGAAAGGAAACAGAATGGATTATTAAACCAGTCGCCCAAAAGAAAAGGTATCACCACACTATGTGCTGTCTATGACTCCCTCTCTGAGACCCAGGACTGCACATGCAGTCTATATTCCTTAATTCAAAAGAGAGAAGAAAAATAATTAAAGAATAATTAAAGTTACAGTTCTGGATCGTCCCAGCAGTTAGCCTCTCCAGAGCTACAGATGTTTAGCAGGGGGCTTCTTCAGTTGTAACCTGCCAGATTCTGAAGCCCAGGTGTGTGAAAATATCCTTCACAGGATGTCCCATGAGTTCTTTCCAGCTAGGAAAGCAGTTTGACAACTTTAAAACTCAAAACTGGCAAATCGTCAATGATACCATCACCACAAGCATTACACATATTCTCTTTCCTTCAGTGACCCCAACGGAAGGAATCTCAGGCACAAATATAAATTGCTGTTCAGTTATTCCTCAGAGTTGACCCCAAGCACTGCTTCTACAAACGGAAATGTGACTTGAACACAAGTGCCCCCAAACAGATCAAAAGAGGGAAGGATCGCTAGACTCCAGAACTGAAGCAGTGTGATCGCAAACTATGGCAGAAAAGGTTGTTTTCCCACCTACCAATGAAGCACAACAGCTTACAGTGAAGAAATTCATTGTCAGTCTTAAGACTCGGCCCAGGGAGGGGGAATCGGGATGGGGAATACATGTAACTCCATGCTGATTCATGTCAATGTATGACAAAACCCACTGCAATGTTATGAAGTAATTAGCCTCCAACTAATAAAAATAAATGAAAAAAAAAAAAAAAAAAAAAGACTGGACCCAAAGAAGCCCTTCTAGTTACTCCTTGGCATGTGATAGAGGATCTGGTTATTACTATACTCAACAGCCAAGACTCAATTCAACCTCTTTAAAAACAGAAGAATTACAAAGAAGAAGCCAGAATTCAAACCAAAATAGCCTTAAGTAGTTCCTTCAACTTAGGAAGAAAGACTAGCCACTCAAGAAGGACTGCAAGATACAGGAAAGTTGAGTGAGGCCACTGGGCATACCTGTGCCCTAGGTGGGGATTTCATAATGCCTCTGAGTCAGGAGGTGACCTCAGAATAGTTTTCTCAAAACTGTTTCAGGCTTTATTAAAAGTGATGACTTAACTGCCACTTTGCCCTAACCACCTACCCATCTTTAGGAAGAATGGGGAAGCTACAGCCACCCTACCAGGCTTTTAAACTCACTAACTTGAGAAGAAAACTTTAAAGTTGCTCTACCAGTTAAAGAAAGTCATAGAAGAAAAGGCCTTTGGGCGAAATAGTCAAATTAGGTTGTTAGACATGAGTCGTAAGTCCCTATATCTCTTTTCTAGAGACCCTGGTAGCACACCTGCAGAGGAGAGCCAGAGGGCACTGAGCAAATTCAACCTGGCTGGCAAGGGGGCGTCTCACTGCAGCTTTCAGCAACGAGTATTGGAACCTGCTGGGTCGCAGTCTCTCTCCTACTCCACACTTCCTACTTGCCCTTTGAAGTGGGTACTGAATAGCCAGTTCCCAAGTAAAGGCCCTTTTGTACGGGCGCTACAGTCGCCTGGTGGAAACACCTCGGCAGAGTTCAGTTTGGTGCCAGGATGGGCCACTGAAGGCATCTGCGGCTGCCAGAAGCCTGGACTGGACACGGGGACAGACACAGAGAGAGAGAGAGAGAAACTAAGAGAGAGCAGGAGGTCAGGTCAACGTTGCCCTCACGGCACTTCCACCTGCCCCCTTCTTCCTGAGACCCGGGCCAGATCAGATGTCAAACAAAAACTCCGCAAAAAAGTCCCGTGATGGGACGACTTCCATCTCTCCCTCTGCTGAGGCTTCCCGAACTCCCAAAGCCTCCCCCCCGCCCCCCACGTCCCAGCCAGCCCTCCGTCCCCACCTCGCCCCCGGCCCACTCTGCCCCCCGCCCCGGCGAGGCCTGCCCCTTCTCCGGACACCCAATGGGCCCCCCCAGGCGGACAGGCTCAGGCCCCCGGGCAGGCAGGGCTGGGGCCGGCCCAGAGCAGAGGCGGCCCGTGCGCCCAAGGCTGCCGGAGCCGGTCCTCGCCTCGGCGCCAGGGGAGAGCAGGGGGCGGCGGCTACCCGTACCTGTCAGGCCTCTTCCTAGGACCGGTGGCGGCGCAACTTCAGGAGCCCATGTCCGTCCGGGGGGCCCGGCCCCTCTCCCCGGAGGGGGGGCGCGGATCCCGGGGAGGGGGCTGGGGAACCCGGGCTGCTCTAGCCCCTTCCCATGCTCCCCGCCCGGCGCCTGGCCGGGGCCGGACAGCGCCTCCGCCCGCCCCTGCGCACCGCCTCACACCCGCGCTCACACACACACTCACACTCCCTCGCGCGCTCTCACACACGCACTCCCCTCCCTCCTCCTCTGTTTATCTCCTCCAGCTGTCTGGGGACCCAGGAGAAGCCCAGCACCGCGCCTGCGCCACGCAGTCTCCGCCCCCGCCCCGCGCTTCACAGCCAGCGGCTACGCTACGGAGACAGCGCCCGGCAGTTTCCAGAATGGCGATCAGGGCCCCCCCTCCTCCCCGCCCCGACACCCTCCACTCCCCGCGCCCGGTCAACGTCTGCTGCCGGCGGCGCCCACTAACCTGCTAGTGGGGGAGCCCCGCACAGGCGCGGCCAATCCGCTTCGCCGCTTGCCAGACCGGCAGCCAGTGGGCGGGCGGAAAAGCTGGGCTAGGCCCTGGGGCATCCTGGGAGTAGTAGTTTTTCTCCGTCGAAGAACTCCCGCAGCGCGGGCTCACCCCGCCCAGTTGCCATTAGTTACCCGGACGCGCCTTCTACCCTATATCCACGTAAAATGCTCCCTGCTGTCGCTTTTGGGACACTCCCCTCACCCATTGCCCCCAGAGCCCGACACAACCTCCTAAGAGCCTTCTCAAGACTTCCTCAGAGCCCCTTAATCGCGGGACCCCTGAAGGCTGGGGCCCCAGGTCCTCCCCCAGAGCCAAGTCTCAGCTCACTCCATCCTATTCTTGGGGGCTGCTGAAGCGGCACATTCCTCACCGTTCTCTCCCCGCCTGAAGGAGGAGGATAAAAGGTAATCAGCCTACACCGGGTGGCCTGGAGGGGAGCCAGTCATACACACACTCTTGGAAACCCTCAGTCTGTTGGGAGAGACAAGATGCCTCTGAGATCGGTGGAAGTGCTGCTGGTTCCACCTCTGAGAGGCCGTTCCAGCCTTGTGGAGTCTAAGCCTAATGGAGGAGTCACTTCCTCTCTAAGGCAGTTCCCAAGGTCACAAGGGAGTCATCATGCCTAACTTCTGAAGGTAGAGACGGGGACCCACCCATGAGGAGCCTCCAGTCAGAAAAAGAAGACAAGGTCATCTTCTAAGAATGGAAACTTATCGCTCACCCATAGAGTGCCCTATGTCAGACAGTAACAATAATGTGCTTTTGCTGAGCATTTACTTACTATGTCAGCACTGTACTGAGTACAGTTCCTTGAAAAGCAAAAGTTAGTCGCACAGTCGTGTCCAACTCTTTGGGATCCCATGGACTGTAGCCCACCAGGTCCTCTGTCTGTGGAATTCCTCAGGCAACAGTACTGGAGTGGGTTGCCATTTCCTTCTCCAGGGGATCTTCCTGACCCAGCGATAGAACCTGGGTCTCCTGCGTTGCAGGCAGAATCTTTACCAACTGAGCTACTAAGGAAGATGCTATTCCTTAGATAGGTACTATTACTGTATCTGTTTTGCAGGAGAGGAAACTGAGGCATTAAAAAGTTAAAAGCAAGTTGCCCAGGGTCACATGGATGATAAGGAACCAATCTGAGAGTCTGAACTTTTGAACAGTACCTGTCCCTCCAGTGAGAACCAGGCAGCACTTGTCCTCAGGAAGAACTATATATATGTATTTAGCATTTATAGTGTTTGCCCCGTGTTTATCACTCTTCTGCTCATATTAAGAACTGAATTAGTCTGTGAGCTCCCTAAGTGCGATTTCTCCCCATTTGGAGGCATTAAAGCCTACCCTTGTAAATTCAGCTTTGTGCAATGCCTTTATCCTAAAAATGTTGTGGATCATTCCTCCTGATCTCTCTCTTATAGATAGATGTTTCACCAAATTTAAAAAATGATAGGGGAATTCCCTGGCAGTCCAGTGGTTAAGACTCTGTGCTTCCAATGCAAGGGGCATGGGTTCAGTCCCTGGTTGGGGAACTAAGATCCTGCATGCTGGATGGTGTGACTAAACTTCGAGACTGGGAGAAAGCTTTGAGATCACCTATGTAGAGCTCCCAAGGTGCAGGCTGAAACACTGGGTCAATTCAAGTGAATAATAGCTAACATTTATTGAACATTTACCATGGGAGATAAGTACTTGTCAGTGAATTAAGCAATACTGTCATGGATCATATAGCTAGTTGGAGTTAAGACCCAGCTTATTTGAGTCCAGAACCCCCATTTTAAACCCTGTTCTGTGCTGGCAAGATCACAGAGGGTCTTAGAAATACTGATAGAGAAGTATGGTTGATGTTTCTGTGACTCTCAGCACAGTATTTTGCAGAGAGCAGACATTCAGTAAATGTTTGTTGTCAGTTGTTTTGCTGTTAGGGAGTGGATGATAGCAAGAAGAATATTAATAATAGCTACATCTATTATTTATTATTTTCTATCAGGAGCTCACTTGTTCTCTCACGCACTCTTTTTCTTTTCTACATCTATGAATATATATGTATATATGACAGGTTTATATATTGCATATGTACACACATATACATATATGTATGCATGTCCACATATACATGTGTACACATGTATAGATACATATATACGCATATACATAGGTATGCATATATATACACATATATACATACATATATACATGTATCTTTGTATACACACATGTATACATTCACACACACCCTAACTCATTTGATCTTCACATTATGAGGTAGGTATTATTCTTACTCTCGTTTTACGTAGAAGAAACAGAGACTAACAGGGGAGTTCAGTTCAGAATGAGACCCCTCCCAGCCATAGGTGTTTTCAGATCAATTTAACTTTCTAACCACTAGAGTTGGGCTACTTTGGGAGGTTTGGAGCTCTCTGTCTTTAGTAGTATTCATGTATAGGATATATTATATAGTCATCTGTCCAGGATACTCTAGAATTACTTTATTGTATAGATATTTAATTATATGACCAATTCTAATATTTTCTGATTTGACTTTTGGAAGTATGCAAAGATTACTCAAATATGGTTTGTGGTAGTGAATGCAGCTTCTTTTCCTCTTCTAAAAACATCAGATGATGCCCCAGCTGACCAGCTCTATAGTGGTAGTCACTGACACCACTATTTTCATGTCCTGATTGGACTCTGGGACAAAAGGGGATATATTCAACCTGAAATTAAAGATGCTCATTAAAGTATTAAAGATGCTCATTGTTTGCAACCCAGCAATGCAACTTCTGGCATTTTTTTTTTTTACAAATTTAGAAAGAACACCACCTTTTCCCCCCACAACTCGAGACATATCAGATCTGACCAGGGACTGAATCTGCATCCCCTACATTGGAAACACGGAGTCTTAACCACCAGTGACTGTGCGTTCACTTGTACTGGCTCTTTGCAACCCTATAGACTGTAACCCACCAGGCTCCTCTCTCTGTAGGGTTTTCCAGGCAAGAATACTTGAGTGGGTTGCCATTTCCTCTTGCAGGGGATCTTCCAGACCCAGGGGTCAAACCCGTGTCTCCAGCATTGCAGGTGGATTTTTTACTGCTGAGCCATCAGGGGCTTCCCAGGTGTGTCAGTGGTAAAGAATCTGCCTGCCAGTGCAGGAGAAGCAAGTTCAATCCCTGATCATGAAGTACTATACAACCAATTCAATGATTCACATCCTATCAAGATAGAGAAGTCTTAAAAGCATAATAATGAGTGGAAAAAAGGAAGTTGAAAAAGATCCATTCAGTATGATATTAATGTAAAACGTAACACAGAAATACCACATATTATAGATGCTTACATATGAAATAAAAGTACAAAAAGTTAAATGGGAAAAACACACAGCAATTTGGGGAAAGTGGTTACCTCTGAGGAAAAGGAAGAAAACCGAGATGAACATGGGGTTTGGTTATGCATGCCACGTCATTTCAGTCGTGTCCGACTCTTTGCGACCCTGTGAATTATAGCCTGCCAGGCTCCTCTGTCCATGGGATTCTCTAGGCAAGAATATTCCAGTGAGTTACCATTCCCTCCTTCAGGAGTACAGGGGATCAAACCTGAGTCTCTTGTGCCTCCTGTATTGGCAGATGGGTTGTTTACCACTACTGTTGCCTGGGAAGCTGGGTTTTAGCTATAGTGCTAACTTATTTCTTAAAAAAAGAGGTCAGTAGTAAACATAGCAAAATATTAAACATCACTTTTATCTTAGTGGTTATATTTTTACCTATATTTTTCTGAATGTTTGAAATAGTTTGTAATTAAATATATATTTTTTAATGTACTCCCCATCAGGGGCTTCCCCTGGTGGCTCAGATGGTAAAAAATCTGCCTGCAATGCAGGAGACCCGGGTTTGACCCCTGGGTCTGGAAGATCCCCTGGAAGAGGAAATGGCAACCCCTAGGTCGCTGTGAGAAAATTTGAGACCCACTGATTTCGGTTAGTCCTTTCATTTTACAGAAGAGAAAACTGTGATCTAAAACAGTCTGGTGATTTGCCTAAAGTCACAGAACCTCAAGGGCCCAAACTGTCCACTCCAGTCCAACTGGTCCATCAAGAGTATCCCAACTCATCTTGAGGACACTTCACCTTTGTTCAAGTTATTCACTCCACTTGGAAGCTTCCTCCTGCTCCCATTTATCTTACTGATCTTCTGTTCCTTCTCTAAAATCCTGCTTAGAGAAACCAATAAAGAATTAGCCAATCTCATGCCACAGATTTGGGTCTGAATCTTAGAGTCAACTGAGCCCTAATCTGCTTTCCTGCTTGGCATCCTCAGCTTTCTGCTCAGCCCTTCCCAGGTGAGCAATTCTTCCTCCCACCGGGCAGCACATTTCCTTGTTTGCGTTATGCTGATCACTAGAAAGTTCTTATTTGTAATGAAGTTCTTACTTCCACTTATTTGTTTCAACTCTGTTCTCTGTGGCAACGTTGATTTTGTGTATTAAGTGAGGTGATATTTACATAAACTGTAAAGTCTTGTGTCAATTTGATTAGGAGTGATAGTCAAAATGATCCCTTTTTCTCCTAAAAACCTTCAGGGACTTCCCTGATGGTCCAGTGACTAAGACGCCTGATTCCAATGCAGTGGGCCTGGGTTTGATCCCTGATCTGGGAATTAGGTCCCACATGCCACAACTCTAAAGGTCCTACATGCCCCAGTGAAGATCAAAGATCCCTTGAGCAGCAACTAAGAACTGGTCCAGGCAATTAAGTATTTTTTATAAAAAGCTTTAGATAATGAATACGACTCTCATGTCCCCACTGAGTCTTCTCTTTCCTAAATGAATTATCTTCATTTCTTTTTAATCCAGCCAAAGAAGGGGCAGAGATTGCCACTGATGGGAACGTTCAAGAGAATATCTCAAAGAATTATATGGTCGGAATTCCCTGATGGCCCAGTGGTTAGGACTCCATGATTTTACTGCTGAGGCCTGTGTGAGCTGAGTGGCACAACGGAAAAAAAAAAAAAGAATCCTAGATCATTTCCAAATGAAGCATTCCAGAAATGTCTACCCAAAGATGGCCCCGTTAGAATAATTGGCAGGTTAACTGAGACTGTTAGAAGATTAATTGAGATGGTTTTCAGTGGCAAATAATAAATAACCTGACCAGTAGTGGCTTTAACACTTGAGATTGTTTTCACGCTTAACAAGAAGTCCTGAGGTAGGTGATGGTTGTAATTAGTCCAGCTGTTCAACATGATTTGTTTCTATTTTTTCTGCTCCAACACTCAGTTTTAATTTTTCAGTGTAATAAAATGGCTGCTGCAGCACCAAGCATCATATCTATGTTCAAGGCAAGAAGAACAGGGGAAAAGGAAACAGCTGTCTTTTGTTGGAAAGCAAAAGCTTTTTAGAAGCCCCCAACAGATTTCTGCTTATATCTTACTTGTTGGAACTATGTCTTAGAACTAGCTACAAGGTAGATTTGGAAAAGTCCAGAAAGCAATTATTTAGCATCCCAAGAGGAGGCAAAGGAACAGAGATTAATAAATGGATTTGGGGGCTAGCCAGCCAGGAGTATCCGCTGTAGAATCTTCCAAGGTGATAGACTTGGGCAGAACTCAGAGTCCAGGAGACAAGCCCAGTTCTTTACAGTTAGACTCCTGGTGGTATCAGGATTCCTGGTATCAATCAAATTTAGGGCAATGACTTTTGCTAATCAAACTCACAATAGATAGATCAAATAGAATTCCAGTGTTTTCAGGGCTTCCCTGGTGGCCCAGTAGTTAAGAATCCACCTGCCAATGCAGGAGACCTGGGTTTGATCCTGGATTCTGGAAGATCCCACATGCCGCAGAGCAACTAAGCCCATGTGCCCCAACTACTAAGCCTGTGCTCGAGAGCATGGGAGCCACAACTACTGAGCCCAAGTGCTGCAACTGCTGAAGCTTGACAGCCCCAGAGCCTGTGCTCTATGACAAAAGAAACCACCACGCTGAGAAGCCTGTACATCACAACTAGAGAGTAGCCCCTAATCTCCGCAGCTAGAGAAAAGCCCAAGCAGCAATGAAGACCCAGTACAACCTAAAATAAATAAAGAATCTGCTTGCCAATGCAGGGGACACAGGTTTGACCCTTATGCTTCGAGGCAACTAAGCCCAGGCTCCACAACTGCTGAGTCTGTGCTCTAGAGCCTACAAGCCACAACTACTGAAGCCTGCACACCTAGAGTCCATGCTCTGCAACAAGAGAAGCTGCCTCAATGAGAAGCCCTCGAACCACAGCTAGAGAAAGCCCTTGAACAGCAATAAAGACCCAGCGCAGCCAAAACTAAATTTTTTAAAAAAGAGTGGGGGACTTCCCTGGTGGTCTAGTGGCTAAGACTCTGTGCTCCCAATGCAGGTGGCCTGGGTTCGATCTCTTGTCGGGGAACTAGATCTTGCATGTCACAAATAAGACCTGGTGCAACTAAATAAATATTTTTTAAAAAAAGAAAGAATTCCAGTGTTTTCATATGTAATGAGAAGTAGTCGTTAGCCTTGCAGACATAGAACCCAGAAATAGATCTTCACAAATATAGTTAACTGGCCATTGACAAAGAGGTAAAGATTATTCAATGGAGTAAAAGTAATCTTTTCAATAAATATTTCTTGAATTATTGGACATCCACATACCAAAAAGACAGAGAATCTAGATACTGCTCTTGTATCTTTCATAAATATTAACTTATAATGGAAATATTAACTTAAGTGTGAAACTATAAAACTTCTAGAAAATAAAAAAAGAGAAAAGTTAAATGGCCCTGAGTCGGGTGATGAATTTTCAGGTCCACGAAAGAAAAAACTGGTAACCCGGACTTCATTAAAATGAAAACCATCTGCTCTACAAAAGAGGCACTTAAGAGGCACCTGTCATGTAATGGACTTGTATTCAAAGCATATGAAGATCTCTTAAAAATCAACAATAAGAAAACAACCCAATTTAAAAATGGACAAAGTTCTGGGTATTTCACCAAAGAAGATACCTAGGTATCAAATAAGCATATGAAAAGATGCTCAACATCAGATGTCATTTGATAAAAACAACTTACCTATTAGAATGGCTATAATTAAAAAAACTAACGATACCAAATGCTGGTAAGGATGTGGATGGAGCAACAGTAAATTTCATTCATTGTTGATGGGAATATAAAATGGCACAGCCACTTTGGAAGACAGCCTGGTGGTTTCCTACAAAGCCAAACTAAGTCTTGCATGTATGTGTGCTAAGTCAATTCAGTCGTGTCCTACTCTTTGCGACCCTAAGTAGTCTGCCAGACTCCTTTGTTCATGGATTCTCTAGGCAAGAACACTAGAGTGGGTGGCCACGCCCTCCTCCAGGGGATCTTTCCGACCCAGGGATCAAACCAGTGTCTCTTAAGTCGCCGTCATTGGCAGATGGGTTCTTTACCACTAGTGCCATCTGGGAAGCCCTAGACTGAGTCTTACCACATCAGACGTCATTTGATAAATGCAACTTACCTATTAGAATGGCTAATAGGTATTCACCCAAATGGGGTGGCTCAGATGGTAAAGAATCTGCCTGCAATACAGGAGACCCAAGTTCAATCCCTGGGTTGGGAAGATCCCCTGGAGAAGGGAATGGTTAACCACTCCAGTATTCTTGCATGGAGAATTCCTTGGACAGAGGAACCTGGAGAGCTACAGTCTATGGGGTCAACAAGAGTCGGACATGACTGAGCAACTAACACACACACACACTCACCCAAAATGAGTTGAAAACTTATGTCCACACAGAAACCTGCACACAGATATTTATAGCAATTTAATTCATAACTGCCAAGAGCTGAAAGTAACCAAGATGTTTTTCTAAAGATGAGTGTATAAAAAGCTGTGGTAAATCCATACAATCAGTGATAAAGGAAATGAACTATTAATTTACAAAAAGACATGAAGGAAACTTAAATGCAGACTACTGAGTGAAAGAAGCCAGGCTACTTATGATATGATTCCAACTATATGATATGCTAGAAGAGGCAAAACTACAGCTACAGTAAAAAGATCAGTGGTTAGCAGGGGATTTAAAGAGGAAGGAAGAAGGGAGGAAGGAAATAGGACTTTTAGAGCAGTGAAACTATTCTATATGATACTGTAAAAGTGAATATATGACATTATGTATTTATCAAAATGCCTATTGCTATACAACACAAAAAATGAAGCTTATGTAAAAACTATGGACTGTAAAAAAAAAAGAAAAACAACTATGCACCATATTTAATGTATCAATATTGTCTCAATTATAACAAATATGCTACACTAAAGAAAGATATTAATATTAAGTGACTGGAGGTGATGGAAAGGGAGTATATGGGCCTTTCTACTATGTGCTCAATTTTCTATAAACCTAAAACTGCTCTAAAAAATAAGTAATACTTATTCAAAACTAATACCAGTGAGGCACTTCCCTGGTGGTCCAGTGGTCAAGAATTTGCCTTGCAATGCAGAGGATGTGCTTGGGGGCCTGTGCCACAACTAGAGAGTCCTTGGGCCACAATGCAAGATCCTATAAAATGCAACTAAGATCCAGCACAGCTAAATAAACAATAAAATATTTTAAAACTACGATAACAATGAAATACCTCCAGGCAGAAGTTTCTTTCTTTTTTTTCAAAATTGCATTTTAATGCTGACAAAGACGGGGAAGGACAGGCAAACTCACATATCGCCCGAATTAAACAGCAGTCTACAAAGCAGGAGAAGATATTTGCAATATATACAAATGAGAAAGGCTTGTGTTCTGAATATATAAAGAATTACTATAAACCAATTAGAAAAGGACAGACCACCTTTACAATAGGTAAGATAAAAATAGACAAAATGACTGAAGAGATGCCTACTGAGAAAAAACTCACATGACCATTAAACATGAGAAGGTGCTAAACCTCATGTATCAGGGAAATGCAAATTAAAACTTCATGAGCTTGATTCCTCTTAAATCCTTTTGGAATAAATTCCTGAACTTGCCCCTATTCAGAATCAGCCAGGAGCAGGAGGACATGGAGACAAAGCTGTGGCTGGACTGTGCCTGAAAACTTTAACTTCCCTTTACAATTTTACGTAGAAGAGGCCCAGGAGGAGCTCATGTTCCGTCCGCCTGGAGGCCAGCCTGCACCGCATCGAGGCGCACAGGCAGACCACCCCATCCAGCTGGAGAGGGGCATCGCCGCCACAGGCCTGATGCACATCTTTGTCATCAAGTCGTCTGAGTTGAGGCAGTGGCTGTTCCACGGAACTGGAGCCCTGAGAGCTGGGCCCCGCAAAGCTGGCCCGAGACCTCGCGATCCTGTGGCTGGTGCGGAGCCAGCCCTTGACTGGCCACCCCTGGTCATCGTGCTGGACCCACTGGGCTGGTTTTTGTCCAACAGGAGAGGGAGGACCACCTCTCTTAGGCCTTCTCAGGCTTGCCCCTACCAAATGTTTGGTTTTAGATGTCTTTAGACTTTGCTTGGAGAAGGAAATGGCAACCCACTCCAGTACTCTTGCCTGGAGAATCCCAGGGACGGAGGAGCCTGGTGGGCTGCCGTCTATGGGGTTGCACAGGGTCGGACACAACTGAAGTGACTTAGCAGCAGCAGCAGCAGCAGATTTTGCTTTATCAGGAAGAAGATTTTCTCTTCCCTGGGCAGTTAAGAGGTGAGGGGAAGTTTTGGCTTATGCATTAGTGAGAAGGGCACTAATATCTAGTGATACAAGGTTGAATTTGTGGCCCAGTCTTGTCCCTCTCTGTGGCTCAGCTGGTAAAGAATCTGCCTGCAATGCGGGAGACCTGGGTTTGATCCCTGGGTTGGGAAGATCCCCTGGAGAAGGGAAAGGCTACTCACTCCAGTATTCTGGCTTGGAGAATTCCATGGACAGTATAGTCCATGGGGTCACAAAGATCGGACAGGACTGAGCGACTTTCACTTTCACTTGTCCCTCAAAAGCCTTCTAGGCACATGTCTGAGAGACATGTAAGTCTTCTGGGTGTAAGACAGTGGTCTACAGCAAAGATCCTATAAAATAAATGACCTCCCCAAATCCCTAAGACCAAAAAAACTTCATCAAATCTCACTACTCACCCTTAAAATGGTTAAATTTAAACTACTGATGTTAGCAATTATTTTTTTTCTTTTGGCCAAGCCAAGGCTTGCAGGATCTTACTTCCTGACTGGAAATCGCAAAACAGGGATCAAACCCTTGCTCCCTGTAGTGCAAGTGTGAGGTCCTCAGGGAATTCTTGATGTTACCAAGTTTTGGTGATAGGGTGAATCAACTGGACAGCTTATTCATTATTGGTATGAATGTAAAATGTACAACCATTTTGGAAATTGATTTTGAAAATATCCATTAAAGCTGAATGCATACTAATATCCTCCACTCTATGTGGATCGTGAACATATGAGCATAATTTATGCACAAGAATATTTATAACAGGTGACAGAATCATAACCGAAAAATGGAAACAACCCAAATGGTCATCAATAGTAAAATGTATGTATTCATACAGTAGAATAGTATTGATATATAGCAAGGAGAAGGAGCAAACCACTGTCACAAGCAACAACCTAGATGAAGCTCATGAACATAACACTGTAGAAAGAAGCTCAGCGTGCAGTAAAATCCCACTTAAAATTTATTCAGATTAACATATCTAGATCTAGCTCATTTAATAGCTATATCAGTTCAGTTCAGTTCAGTCGCTCAGTCGTGGTCCAACTCTTTGCAAACCCATGAATCGCAGCACGCCAGGCCTCCCTGTCCATCACCAACTCCCGGAATCTACTCAAATCCATGTCCATTGAGTCGGTGATGCCATCCAGCTATCTCATCCTCTGTCGTCCCCTTCTCCTCCTGCCCCCAATCCTTCCCAGCATTAGGATCTTTTCCAATGAGTCAACTCTTCGCATTAGCGTGGCCAAAGTATTGGAGTTTCAGCTTCAACATCAGACCTTCCAGTGAACATCCAGGACTGATTTCCTTTAGGATGGACTGGTTGGATCTCCTTGCAGTCCAAGGGACTCTCAAGAGTCTTCTCCAACACCACAGTTCAAAAGCATCAATTCTTTGGCGCTCAGCTTTCTTCACTGTCCAACTCTCACATTCATACATGACTACTGGAAAAACCATAGCCTTGACAAGACGGACCTTTGTTGGCAAAGTAATGTCTCTGCTTTTAAATATGCTATCTAGGTTGGTCATAACTTTCCTTCCAAGTAGTAAGTGTCTTTTAATTTCATGGCTGCAGTCGCCCTCTGTAGTGATTTTGGAGCCCCAAAGAATAAAGTCTGACACTGTTTCCTGTTTCCTCATCTATTTCCCATGAAGTGATGGGACCAGATGCCATGATCTTAGTTTTCTGAATGTTGAGCTTTAAGCCAAATTTTTCACTCTCCTCTTTCACTTTCATCAAGAGGCTTTTTAGTTCCTCTTCACTTTCTGCCATAAGGGTGGTGTCGTCTGCGTATCCGAGGTTATTGATATTTCTCCCGGCAATCTTGATTCCAGCTTGTGCTTCTTCCAGCCCAGCATTTCTCATGATGTACTCTGCATGTAAGTTAAATAAGCAGGGTGACAACATACAACCTTGACGGACTCCTTTTCCTATTTGGAACCAGTCTGTTGTTCCATGTCCAGTTCTAACGTTGCTTCCTGGCCTGCATATAGGTTTCTAAAGAGACAGGTCAGGTGGTCTGGTATTCCCATCTCTTTAAGAATTTTATAGTTTGCCACTAAATAAAGAAACTATATTGTTGTTTAACCATTCCTATGTTGATAGGCATTTAGGGTATTTTCAGTATTTTTATCGCTTTTCAAAATTCTTTAAAAATGTTTTACTTTATATGGGCCTATAGTTGGTTTTCAATATTGTGTTAGTTTCAAGTATACAGCAAAGTGATTCAATTATACATACACATATATCTGTTCTTTTTCAAATTCTTTTCTCATCTGGTTTATTACAGAATATTGAGCAGACTTCTCTGTGCTATACAGTAGGTCCTTGTTGGTTATCAATTTTTAATGTAGTAATGTGTTTATGTCAATCCCAAACTCCCGATTTATCCCTCCCCTCACTTTTCCCCCTTATTAACCATAAGTTTGTTCTCTATGTTTGTGAGTCTATTTCTGTTTTGTAAATAAGTTCATTTGTATCATTTTTTTGATTCCACATATAGGCAATATCATGATATTTGTCTTTGTCTGACTTACTTTACGTAGCATGATAATCTCCAAGTCCGTCCATGTTGCTGCAAATGGCATTAATTCATTCTATTTAGTGGCTGAGTCTTCCATTGTATATTCGTATCACATGTTTCTATCATTTATTTAAATTGCTTCCATGCCTTGGCTATTGTAAACAGTGCTACATTGAATTTTGGGCTACATGTATCCTTTCAAAACATGTCCCCCCGCCCCCAGGAATGGGATTCTTTTCCTATTTTAAAGCAATGCCTCAGTGGATTGATATCATGCAACTTTCCAAACCAGATAATTTCTTGTGAGAAATATTACACATTTACATATTGATAAGTAAACAGATACATTTTTTGTTTCTAAGAAACATACATTTGATTTCAGAATTTCAGCTGATGGTCAACAGCACAAACAAAGGCCTGGCAGTAGGACAGAGTTTGGCAGACTGGCTCTAATTAGGAGACTATCTTGGCTACAGCCAAATTTCCCAGGGCATCAGTTTGGATAGGGAAGTTGAGGTAAAATGGGGAAAACTGGAAAGTCCATATGAGGAGTGTAGACTGTACCCTCACAGACATTGGAGAGTCTTTGAAAATTCTTGATCAAGGGAAATACACTCTGTTTTCAGAGATTCACTGAACACTCATACTGCATTAAGCATTGAACTGGATAGACATTAGGCTTACAAAAGCAAAAGGCATTGCCCTATTCACTCAAAATACAGTGAGAAAAGATAAATCTGTCTATGTTCAAAGCAATACATTTGATAAATTTGTAGAGGCTTATGCCCATGGACGGAGGGGCCTGGTGGGCTGCAGTCCATGGGGTCGCTAGGAGTCGGACACGACTGAGCGACTTCACTTTCACTTTTCACTTTCATGCATTGGAGAAGGAAATGGCAACCCACTCCAGTGTTCTTGCCTGGAGAATCCCAGGGACGGGGGAGCCTGGTGGGCTGCCGTCTATGGGGTCGCACAGAGTCGGACACGACTGAAGTGACTTAGCAGCAGCAGCAGCATGCAGAGTTTGCCGATAGGAAGGAGCAACCAATTCTGTTTTGTTGGGGGAGAGCCAAGGAGGGGTTCAAGGTGAGTCTGGAGTTTGACAGACAGAAAAATTAAGAGAAGACATGAAATGAAAAACTTTTGGGAGCTGATATTCGAGATGTGCCTGCCTCCAAGGTGAGGGACAGGATGCTCTGGGACGGAGAAGGGGAGGTTTACTTTTCATTTTATATCAGGTAGTACTTCTGAATTTTGCATATGCATGAGTAACTTGCCCAGAGTTCTACAGCAAGGTGGTGTAACTGCAAGTTAATGCTCTTAATCATTACACTATCTCCCAAATAATAATTCAGGTCCACTTGGAGAAGAGAACAGAGGTAGATGTCTGATGGATCAAGAGAACGAGACTCAAACAGAATCCTTAGAGAATTCCTTGGCAGTCCAGTGGTTAGAACTCTGCGCTTTCACTGCCAAGGGACTGAGTTTGAAGCATGGCAAATGAAAAAAAAAAAGAAAAGAAAAAAATCAAATAAACAAACACGAAACCAGAATTGTTAGTTTGAAACCTAGATCACTGACTGTAGTGCCAATGACTAAATGGGCATTCTGGGAAAGTCTATTGATTAAATAATGAGTGTGTTTTGGAAAGAGTTAGTTAGAAATTTGGCAGAAACATTTAAACAGATATCCTGTAGACCATTTCCCACGAACCTTTCAGAGGGTCTGTACATTCAAAAAAAAATCCATAATAGTTCGAAAAAGCTACCTGCTGGACTTCCCTGGTGGTACAGTGGATAAGAATTCACCTGCCAGTGCAGGGGACACGGGTTCGATCCCTGGTCCGGAAAGATTCCACATGCCACAGAGCAACTAAACCTGTGCACCACAACTACGGACCCCAAGCTTTAGGCCCCGTGAGCCGAAACCACGGAGCCATCTTGCCACAACTACTAAAGCCTGTGCGTCTAGAGCCCGTGTTCTGCAATGAGAAGCCTGCGCACGCCAACAAAGAGTAGCCCCCACTTGCCCCAATGACAGAAAGCCCATGTACACCAATGAAGACCCAGCTCAGTAAGAAAAAAAAAGTTACCTGCCTTTTCCACTGTGTATTCCTGTGATCTAAATTTTTCTCAGTATTTCATTTTCTAACATAGTAAATATCAATAGATAAAACCTACAAAACAAGAATTTTTCTAAGTTCTCAATAATTTTTAAGCATCACCAACTCAATGAACATGAGTTCAAGCAAACTCCAGGATATAGTGAAGGACAGAGAAGCCTGGCGTGCTGCAGTCCGTGGGCTCGAAAAGAGTCGGACACGGCTTAGCGACTGAACAACAAACAACTCCTAGGATCAAAAAGTTTGAGACCCTCTGTTGGTCAATGGCTTTCAAACTTTTTCAACAAAGTCTTTCAGAGGAAACTCCATTTTTCATCATGATCTGTATCGACATATATATGCAGCTGTGTAATTGAAAGTTTCACAAATTCTGGCTCACTATTTGGGATTCACTCAGTGTTTTCTGTCTTATTTTAAAAATTAAAATGCTGGTAACAGTTCACTAAGTTGATCTCATGACCCACTAACAGGTAACGATCTGCAACTTGAAAAGCATGTCTCATCATTTTAAGTAGAGAAGAAAGCTGGAGCATTAGGAGAAGTCCCTCTCAACATAACGTAGTGTACACTTAATACTTGTTGAGGAAATGAATAGAGCAAATGTATCATTCTTCAAGCTTCCGGTTCTCCAATTTTGTATCATTTGTATAAGGCAAAGTGTATCAAATAAGGAGGATTCCTTATTTCTTATTGCAAGGGTCAAATAAGAAAAATGTAGGTGAATTCTCTTTGTATATTGCAAAATACTACAGAGATAGCAGGGTTTGTTGTTATAAGAACTGATTGAAAGGTACAAAGACCAGTTGATTGAAGTGTACCAGTAGTTTTTAAAATCAGAAAACATAGATGTAACTCCTAGCTCCATCATTATTAACTCTGTGACATGGGTATTACTAATAATAACTAATATTTATTGAGTGCTTACTGTATGACTGGTATGGTGCTAAGCTTTATTAAATGTTTATATCACTTAAAACTTACCATGACTTTATTCTATAGGAGCTTTTTTTTTTTTTGGCTGCACCGCCTTGAGACTTGTGGGATCTTAGTTCCCTGACCAGGGATTGAACTCTGGCTGGTGACTGGAAGCAGTCCTAACCACTGGACTGCCAGGGAATTCCCAGTGGGCACTGTCTTATATTGTACTCATTTGACATAAACACATGGACACTGAGGCCTGGCGACTCTAGATAATTTACAAACAGATAATTTACAAACTTACTTAATATAGACTTTTTGTTTGCCCTTCCAGTGCTGTGGGCTTAGTTGCTCAGTCGTGTCCAACTCTGTGCGACCCCATGGATTGTAGCCCACCAGGCTCCTCTTTCCATTGGGATTCTCCAGACAAGAATACTGGAGTGGATTGCCATGTCCTCCTCCAGGGTATCTTCCCAACCCAAGGATTGAACCAATGTCTCCCGCATTGCAGGCGGATTCTTTACCATCTGAGTCACTGGGGAAGCCCTTCCGGTATCTAATGCTTTTTCTTCTTCGAAGAACACTAGATATTCCTCTGAGAACCGCCCCTCCTGCATATTTGGTCCAAGGTTTTGTGGCAACTCACTCCACCTCTTGGAGTTAGGGTTGCATTTGTAACTAAACTGACCCAAGTACTCCTTCTTGTGGGCCACAATGATTGGTTGAGGTGTGGTCATGTGACCTAAGCAGGACCAATAAGAACTAATAACGCGGCTTTCCCTATAGCAACGGCAAGGAGGTGTCTCTTCCCTTTGGCCTGGGACCTGTGAGCTCGGTCAGGTTCCTCTAACTCTGGAGCTGCTGTGGTCACCTTGCCAACGGTGGTTGAGAGGTCACCTGGGGATGAGTCAACCCAGGGTAGAGCTGAGATGTGGAGCGAGAGGGAGGAGTAAGGGAGGGAAGGAGAGAGAGACAGACAGAAGTAATGGTACACTTTGAGCCCCTGGATCCAGACTGAAGACAAGCAAACATCAATGAACTTTCGGTTACAAAAGCCAATACATTCCCTTTTATGCTTAAGTAAGTTGATTTAATTTAGCTGTTTAATAAATACTTATATAGTACTTACTAAATGCCAGGAATTCTTCTGCACACTTTACCAATATTCACTAATTTATTTTTCATAGAGAAGTAATATGGTTATTTTCATTTTTAAAATGAGAAAACTGAGGCAGAAGGGAGTTAAATAACTTGCCTGGCTCTCTCTTCAGACCATTTTCTTTTTTTGCCCCTGGAACTGGTCAGGATTTGATCTGACTCCAGACAGATCCAACACATTTACTCCTTTGCCAGTATTTCTCAAGCTCTCCTCATTTACCTCTCATCTTTATCATTATTTACAATATTTACAAACCTTTTATATTAAAAGTTTCCCTGGTGGTCCAGTGGTTAAGAATTTCCCTGCCAATGCAGGGGACATTGGTTTGATTCCTGGTCTGGGAAGATTCCACATTCCTTGGGGCAACTAAGCCCATGAGCCACAACTACTGAGCCTGTGTTTAGAGCCCGTGCTCTGCAACAAGAGAAACCACTGCAATGAGAAGCCCGAACACAGCAACTAGAGAGTAGCCCCCACTTGCTGCAACTAGGGAAAGCCTTCGCACAGCAAAAAAGACCCAGCATAGTCAAAAATAAATAAATTTTTTAAAATTAAAAAAATAAAACTTTCCCTTAAGTCAACTCTAAATCAATTTGCTTCTTTGGTTTGTCCAAGCTGTACTATCAATGAGATAATGAGTTTGATGTGTTAGACATATTTCTCTATGAAAAAAAGATGTTAACTATTAACACTAACATGTAAAATGTTTATCCATGTGTCAACTAAAATCACTGAGTACCTCTATCCCTCCTGTATCACCTCCCACTTCACCTCACTGATGCTTAGCTTCTTCATCTGTACAATAGGACTAATCATACATCCCTCAAAAGGTTGTTGTTTGAAACAAATGAAATCGCTGAGGTGCTGCTTTGTTGATGGTGAAGCACTAAGCAGAAGGGAGGCACCACGGCCATTCAGACGGCAAACTCATCAAGGGTAAGGATGAGGACTTTGGTTTTTCACTTCTTGGATCTCATGCTAGTCTCCTTCTCTTGGCTACCTGCCAGCCTCTTGTTTGTCCTCAGGTGGACTCTGCCTTCTCCCATTGGAAGATTTTTGTTTAAGGATTGTCTCAACTGAAACATTGTTCCCACTGGGGCAATCTGTGTTTTTCAAAACTGGCCACAGCAGTATTTCTTGTCCCACATGCTCTTCTAGAACTTTGCTGTCCCCCGTAAAGAGATGGGAGTCTATTTCTTCTTCCCTTGACGTGGAGTGGAATTTTTTCGACTGCCTCAACAAATGGAAGAATAGTAGAAGTGATGTCAAGTGACTTCTGAAGTTGAGTCAGAAAAGATGGTTTTGGGACTTCCTTGGTGGTCCAGTGGTTAAGAATCTGTCCTGCAATGCAGGGGTCATGGGTTCAATCCTTGGTCAGGGAACTAAGATCCTACATGCCACAGGGCAACAAAGCCTGCATGTCATAATAAGAGAAGTTCCCGCAACTAGAGAAGTCCCCTTGAACCACCAATGAAGACCCAACATAGCCAAAAGAAAAAATGGTGCTGCTTCCACGGAGCTCTCTTTCTTGGGATGTTTGCCCTTGGAACCTGAGGAAGCCCAGACTGATCCATGTGGAGAGACCATTCGGAGAAGCCCATATAGAGGGGAGCTGAGGCCACTGACCAACAGCTTGCATAAACCACCAGATAAGTGAGTAATTAAACTTTTAGATGATTCCAGGCCTCAGCCTTTAAGTCTTCCAACTGAGGCCCCAGACACTGGTGTAGAGAACAGCCATCTTGTGGTGCCTTGTCTGAATTCCTGACACAGGGAACTTGTGATCGTAAAATAAATGCCAATAAGACTGGGGGGAATTTGATATACACCCACAGTTAAGTAGAATACCTCCTGTCTCTGCTTGGTTAGCTTCTCCTGAAACTCCAACTCTCACCTGAAATGCTTCCCTGGACAGGACTAGGTTAGATCACTGGTCATGATCTCCCATAGCATCCTCTATTTCCTCTTTTGTGGCCCTAGCCACACTTGCCATGATTTTTTTCAGCATCCACTTTCACTATATTGTGAACCCTATGAAGGCCAGGACCATGTCTGTCGGCACAATCTCCAGCAGGTAGCCTGGTGGATACCTGTCCACAGGATGCTCTCAGTAAATACTTACTGAGTGAATGAATGGATATTTCGCCCCACAGTGCCGGACACACACACGGGGGCAGCAAAGTTGGACCCACCCTGGAGGGATCGGGAATTACTTTTGGTAACATTCCTGCTTGGGGTACTGCCTTGTCACAAGAGTGGTCTTGACTTACCATGCAAATCCTTTACTGTTGCCAGTATTGTTCAGTAACAAAATGTACATTTCAAGAAATTTCATAGGCTTTTACTTCCACTTCAGATGAAGAAAGTAGCAAAAACACTACTCCCAACTTAACAAAGAGAAAAAGGCAAGTAGTCTACAATGTTGTGATTTTTCTTCAACCCATCAGAGAACAATGAAATCAACTGAATTCCAAAGAGTGAGAAGCTTCTCAAAGGTTTGATGGGATACATACAAGTGTCACCTTCGTCAAAGCACAAGAGAAAGCAGCAGCGGCTAGAGAGGCTGGTGAGAAGAAATTAGCTAAAACTTTGACAAATTTTTAAAGACCAAGCGTGGGCTAGCATATCAGTGTGGTATGGACTGGGGCTCTGACACAAAAGGAGTTTTCACTCCAAGTTCTTATCCACAGGCCTCCAGTGGGTGCTCACTAGAAAGACTGAAAGCAGAGCAGGAGACCAGAGAACGCCCTCGTGGCATAGGTGTGCAGCAGGTAACTGGCTGCTGCTGAATGATGCAAAGTGAAAGTCGCACAGTCGTGTCTGGCTCTTTGCAATCCTGTGGACGGTAGCCCGCCAGGTCCTCTGTTCATGGAATTCCCCAGACAAGAGTACTGGAGTGTGTTGCCATTTCCTTCTCCAGGGAACCTTCCCAACCCAGGGATTGAACCTGGGTCTCCTGCATTGTAGGCAGATTCTTTACCAACTGAGCTACTACAAAGTCCCTTACAGTTTTCCAGATGCTTTCTTCTTTTCAACAAAGCAAAACTTTAAGCCTTTGGGGGAGGGGAAGCAGACCCTCATGCCCGGATTCCTCCCAGCAAAGATCTATTGTTTCTGCAGGAGGAAGAGCAGCAACACCCTTCTGCCTGGACTGGTGGGTGTGTAGCGAACACTCTCACTCCAAGACACAAGCAAGGCCTCACTGCAGGTGGGGGATGAGTAGAAGCAGAAACCCTCCACCTTTCCAGGAGGGGCCGGAAACAAGTTCGGGCTCAGGAGCCTACAGCAATACCAATCTGAGGTTTGGGAACACTATAGACCAACCAAAAACACCAGGCGGCATTTGGTGCCACAAGGAGGAGGGGCAGGGATGCTGAGAAGGCTCCTGCCTGAGGCCCAGATGCATAGATCCTGCCTAAGACTGAGGCTGGGTCAGGACAATGGAGAAACCCACCTTAGGTCTTACCATTGTGACCAGCATAGCATCATGTAAGAGGCAACCGCAGGCTGCCCCAAGGAGAGCAGGGAGAGCATGGAGAAGAACCCTTGCTGGGTTGCAGGGGTGCAGGGGTGGCTGAAAGCTGAGGGGGCAACAGAAAAAAGCTGGGGACATCCATTGTCAGTAGACCTAACAATAAGAAAAGGTAATGGACGTTCTTCCGGAAGAAGGAGTATGATACCTGAGGGAACTTGGATATGTACAAAGAACTGAGAAGTATTGAAAATGGTAAAAAATAAATAGAAAAGACACTTTCAATCTATTTAAAAAATAATTGGCTGACTAGGACATCCCTGGTCTGCCTGCCCATGTAGGGGACACAGGTTCGATCCCTGGTCCAGGAAGATCCCACATACTAGTGCACCACACTGCTGGAGCCTGCACTCTAGGGCCTGAGTGCTGCAACTGCTGAAGCCTGCATGCCCTAGAGCCTGTGCTCTGCAACAAGAGAAACTACTACGACGAGAAGCCTGCACACTGCAACTAGAGAAAGCCCAAACACAGCAACAAAGACCCACCACAAAAATAAAAATAAATAAAAAATTTAAAAATAGCTTATTGGAGCTGAGTCCGGGGTAGGGGTAGCCGCGGTACAGCTTGCGGGCGTGAAATTGACTGACGGACACGGCGGCCTCGGGGCTGGTGAGAGGAGGACGAGGGTCCGAGCTGAAGGGTTATATTTCTTTAAAATCCTCACAAAACCCTATGAAACTAGTATTCCCATTCCACAGATGGATGATTGGAACTCAGATTTAAAGAACCCTTTTGCGGAAGGAACATATTCGCTTATACGGTTTCAGAATGTCAAGTACTGTGTCCTACTGGATTCTCAGTTCTGCAAGGAAGACTGTTGCCACATTACAGGGGGGACAACGTTTATATTCAAGCTGTGGGTGAAGGTGGCCAGGCCTCTGGACCAGCTGAATTTGTGTAGCTTTCAAGCCCTTCCTCTGTGTCTCACCCCTTGAACCTTTGAGCCATGCTAGGAGGTAACTTCTGTCTGAGCCTTAACTCCTGGCCTTTCCTTCATTAATAAAATTTCCTCCAGTGTTCAGTAAAAAAAAAAAATAATAAAAAAAAATAAAAAAATAAAAATAAAAATAGCTTATTAAAAAAAAGAAATTGGCTAACTAAACAAAAATAGGCAATAAAGTATTGCATGGCATTTATAACATATTTAAAAGTAAAATGCATGATGATAATAGTACAAAATGTGCTCAGAAGGAACCGGAAGTTTACGGTTGTAAACTTACTGTGTAAGTTTATTGTTGCAAACACTGTATCAGAGAAATGGTAGAATATTATCTGAAGGTAAACTGTGATAAGGGCTGCCCTGGTGGTTCAGCTAGTAAAGAATCCACCTGCAATGCAGCAGACCCAGGTTCAATCCCTGGGTGGGGAAGGTCCCCTGAAAAGGGGAATGGCTACCCACTCCAGTATTCTTGCCTGGGAAATCCCATTAAAGAGGAGCCTGATTGGCTAAACCACCAGCAGAGAAGTCCCTCTACTTTGTACTTCCCTGGTGGCTCAGATGGTAAAAGAATATGCCTGCAACGCAGGAAACCTGGGTTCGATCCCTGGGTCCAGAAGATCACTTGGAGAAGGGAATGGCAACCCATTCCAGTGTTCTTGCCTGGAGAATTCCCTGGACAGAGGAGCCTGGCAGGCTACAGGCAGTCCATGGGATCGCTAAGAGTTGGACACGACTGAAGCGACTGAGCATGCACTAAATTGTTATTTTTCTTATTGCATTAATGTGAAACTATTTTCATATGGATTAAAAATTATGCTCCAGAGACTATGGATTGAAATAGTATTTAATGGTCTAATATCCTACATCTGGATTTCCTAATGATATTTATTTTGCAAAAATTATGCAAGATAGCATTATTGGGGTTCTAACACAGGGAGAGTTGGGTAGAGAAAGAAAGAGTCGCAGTAATAAAGGCAATTAAGAGGAGATATTTGTCAGTAGCCACTAACAGTCTCCAAGGCACCATTTACATAGTAACCTCAAAATACCGCTCCACAGGTCCTGGGGCACAAAGCTGTGGTTTTTAGATTCAGTATCTTAGGCTCATTAGAATGTCAACTCCATTAAGGGAGGATTTTTATTCATCTTATTCTCTTCCGTATTCCTTGTATGTGGTTAAAAACTCAGGCTGAGAGCTGGAAAACCTTATGTATTTAATCCTATACCCTCCATTGCTCTCACAGAGGATCTCTAGGATGCGAAAAGCTGGAAGGACCTTAAATACCAACCAATGCTATTAAAAAAAGAACTATCTGCAATAATGGAAATAATCTATATTTATGCTGTCCAATATGATAACCACTATTCACAATTGTCTATTGAGCACTTGAAATGTGGTTATTGTGATTAAGAACTGAATTTTAACTTTTAGTTTTAATTATGCTTTTCTTGTGGCTCAGATGGTAAAGAATCCACCTGCAATGCAGGAGACCCAAGTTCAATTCCTGGGTCAGGAAGATCCCCTGGAGAAGGGCATGGCAACCCAATCCAGTATTCTTGCTTAGAGAATCCCATGGACAGAGGATCCTGGCGGCCTACAGTTCACAAGGTTGCAAAGAGTCGGACATGACTGAGCAACTAACATTGCTAGTACTAATTAACTTAAATAGCTATGTGGTTAGTGGCTACCAATTGACATCATGGATCTAGACTAATTCACTATTCTTTGCACAGAGGACATCAGTGACTTGAGTAAGATCACACCGTAAATAGACATTTCGATGGGATTTGATGAGCATTAAAGATGAAGTGCACTGAACTTAGAAGCAGGCCAAATTTGGCCTCTAGTACCTAGACAGCATAGTAAAAAGCAGAGTCATTACTTTACCAACAGAGTCTGTTTAGTCAAAGCTATGGAAAAACCATAACTAATCATGTTTGGATGTGAGAGTTGGACTATAAAGAAAGCTGAGCGCTGAAGAATTGATGCTTTTGAACTGTGGTGTTGGAGAAGACTCTCGAGAGTGCCTTGGACTGCAAGGAGATCCAACCAGTCCATTCTAAAGGAAATCAGTCCTGAATATTCATTGGAAGGACTGATGATGAAGCCGAAACTCCAATACTTTGGCCACCTGATGCGAAGAACCACCTCATCTGAAAAAATCATGCTAGGAAAGATTGAGGGCAGGAGGAGAAGTGGACGACAGCGGATGAGATGGTTGGAAGGCATCACCGACGCGATGGACATGAATTTGAGTAAACTCTGGGAGTTGGTGATAGATAAGCCTGGCGCGCTATGGTCCATGGGTTTGCAGAGTCGGACTCGACTGAGCGACTGAACTGAACTGGTTCAGCCACAAAACTGGGAAAGTTGGGTAACTTCTCTGGGTCTCACATGTCTTCTATAAAAGGAGACATTTACTTTATGGCTAACTTGCTCTAAAATCCCTTCTAATGATTCTTGTTGAAAGATTCTGATTGCATAATTTGTGCGCCCTCCGCACACAGTGCCACCTAGTGGTGGACTTTGAACTCTGCGTTTCCTCCTCCTGGATCAAATTCCTGGACAAGGAAAATGGAAACGGTGGCTCCGACAGTAAAGCGTCTGACTACAATGCGGAAGACCCGGGTTCGATCCCTGGGTCAGGAAGATTCCCCTGGAGAAGGAAATGGCAACCCACTCCAGTACTCTTGCCTGGAAAATCCCATGGACAGAGGAGTCTACAGCTCTCTGTATGGAGAGAGGCTACAGTCCATGGGGTCGCAAAGAGTTGGACACGACTGAGCGACTTCACTTTCACTGTGAGCTGCTCACCCTCTTGCTGTGAGTGACTTTGCCATCAGAGTACACTTCTCTCTACGCTCCTCATGTCGATGTGGGCAGCTATTCAGTGCTGACACTTTTAGATGTCCCAGGGCTTTTCCTGACCGCCTCTCACCCGCTGCATCCACGAGATGCAGCTTTGTGAGTACCTTTGGTGGAGTCATACCTAACTTACTTATCAAAAGTCTCCTGCCCCTGTGTTTGGTCCATGACATGGCAGCTACCTCCTCTGACCAGCCTCTAGTTTGATTTTTTTTTTTTTTCTTTTTCTCCGACACAGCTCAGCTGTGGCCGAAGACGAGTAGGTGGAAAGCCCCCAGCCCCTTAACATACATCTGGGGATAGTGCCTGAAAGACTCTCAGGGTCTCTGCCCCCATGGTCCTAACAGCTCTGTGACCTTGGAGAAGTTATTTAATTTTTCTGACCCTTAGTTTGCGTGGTGGAAATAAAAATACCTATCTCTCAGGTAGTTCTGAGAAACTATATATACTGAGTGTTTAATAGGCAATCAATAAACGGTAGTGTGTTATAATCACGGTAATAAAACACACCTTCTGTTAGCTCAGCACTGATCTCTGAACTCTAGGGGATGCAGAAGGGCTGTAAGAGACACGATCGCAGTTGGTTTCCACACTGGGGTAAACAGCAGGCTACCACACAGGAACAAGAGCAGATCAGTGGAGGCAGGGTATAATTAAATGCAGAATGGTAGGTCATGACCTGTGAGTGCTGAAGGAGCAGAGTGCCCAGAAAGATGATAATCATCCTCATGTCTACACAACACTTCAGTGTTCACACTGTTTCTTAACATCTATAATTTTACTTATAACAACCATGAGGTAGATGGTAATGTTATCATCTGTGTTTTATAGAGGGAACTGAGGCTCTCAGGGGCAAAGTGGCATGCCCACAATCACACTAGGAAGTGGCAATGGGGAGACTAGAGACATCCCAACTCATAGGCAGCCTTCTTTTCCCTCTCTGGAAATTTTTCTAGGTTAATCTGAACTTGAGATGGGTCTTGAAAGGTGAAAAGCATTGGAGAAGTAATGGAGGCTGTTCAAGCAGTGACACCCAGAGTGACGCAATGGAAGAGGGTGGGAAATTGGACCAGGTGACCCCTGAGATCACTCAGGGTAGACAAAATGCCTTGATTCTACACACTACGGATTCCTAACCCAGCCTGGTAGGGTGGAAAAGGCTGGGGAGGACTTCCTGGAGAAAGTGACGTTCAGGCTAAGACCTGAATGACAATCAGGAGTTGGCCAGAGTTTCCAGGCAAAAGAAATGTCATGGGCACATTTGGGGAAAGGAAAAGTGTTTCAGTCAGACAGGGGCAGAGTGTGGCTGAAAGTAAGGCTATGCACACAGCGCAGGGTCTCATATTCCACATTAAGATCTTGGGCTTTATTTCAGGTCACTGAGGACTCAATGGGATGCTTACCCAGGCGATTTGAGTTTTAGGCTAATCATTGTGATTACAACATGCAGACTGAAGGGCAAGGGCCTAACCGGAGGCAGAGGAGGCTGATGCAGCAACCTAGGCAAAGTAGGAGAGCTGCCTGGAGGAGGGAGCATAGCAGGAACTGGAGGACTTGGAATATCTAGGGGACAAATAAAGAGGTAAAATGGACTGGAGTTGGTGATTGATTGGAAACTGGGGGTAGTGGCCCAGGGCAGATAGAAAGAAAGGAGGAGTTGAGGATGAGTTCTGGTTTCTGGTTGGAACAACTAATTGGGTGGCTGTATCAGTCCCTAGGCTAGGAAATGTGAGAGAGAAGCAGTCCCTAATAGGAAAGCAAAGGAGTGAGGCTTTGAAGTGGGGAGAGGATTCAGCAGCAGATGGGGAATAGGAGTCAAGTACTCAGTGGAAGAAAGCAGAATTTCTTCTTTCTATTCATCCAACACATTATGGGTCTACTATATCAGACACTAGGAGTACAGCAGTGAATCAAACAGACCTGGTCCTGATCTCGTGGAGTTTATATTCTCGTGGATGGATACAGACAAACAGAGAAATAAGTACAGAAATATGTCAGGAGGCGGTAGGTACTATGATGACACATGAGCATGTGTAAGGGGATGTGGATGGTGACTGAAGTCCTGAAATTAAAAGACTTGCTCCTTGGAAAAAAAACTATGACAAACCTAAACAGTGTATTAAAAAGGAGAGACATTACTTTGCTGACAAAGGTCTGTTTAGTCAAAGCTATGGTTTTTCCAGTAGTCATATACGGATGTGAGAGTTGGACCATAAAGAAGGCTGAGCACTGAAGAATTGATGCTTTTGAACTGGGGTGTTGAAGAAGACTTTTGAGAGTCCCTTGGACTGCAAGGAGATCAAACCAGTCAATCTTAAAGGAAATCAGTCCTAAATATTCATTGGAAGCTGAAGCTCCAATACTCTGGCCACATGATGTAAAGAGCCAACTCATTGGAAAAGACCCTGATGCTGGGAAAGACTGAGGACAGCAGGAGAAGGGGACGACAGAGAATGAGATGGTTGTAAGGCATCATTGACTCAATGGGCATGAGTTTGAGCAGGCTCCCAGAGATAGTGATGGACAGGGAAGCCTGGCGTGCTGCAGTCCATGGGGTCACAAAGAGTGACTGAGGGGATGTGGGTTCTGCATGGGGTGAACAAGGATGGTTGCTCTAATTTTTAGGCCCAGACCTGAATGAATGATTTAGAAGGACACCTTTGGAAAGAAGGGCAAGGCTTTAAGAAGTTCTCTAAATGCTGTGGCTACTTCAGACATTATAGGGGTAAGGTCAGAAGTGGAGGCTAGATACCTTGTAAGAAATTTGGATTTTACCATAAAACCACTTCCTTCCTCTACCCTGAAAGGTAAAATTCCCCAAGATCTTTTTCAAGCCCATGATTCCAAAGACTTGAACTGGTTTTGCTGTCTCTCTGCTCTGCTACCTATCAGCTGCATAACCTTGGGCATGTCTCTTACCTTCTCTGAGCCTCAGCTTTCTAGCTATAAAATGGTTATACTAATAAGAGTTGCTGTGAGGACCAAATGAAGTTATGCGTAGTGCCTGGCATGGAACAGATTGCTCGGTAAAGTTAACTTTTTGTTTTCTCTTTTCCACAGAGGGAAAAGATACAGGATAAAAAGATACAGGATGAGAAAGCTGGCATGATTGAGGTGTGGAAATTGATAAATTCTAACACTGAACTCTCATAGCTACCACTGCTGGCAGGAGAAGTCCTCCTTCAGTATCCTTGGGGGATTGGTTCCAGGACCTCCTGCCAATACCAAAATGTGTGGATGCTCAAGTCCCTCACACCTATAAAATAGCATGTGCTGTGCTTAGCTGCTCAGTCGTGTCCGACTCTCTGTAACCCACCAGGTTCCTCTGTCGCCCACCAGGCTCCTCTGTCCATGGGATTCTCCAGGCAAGAATACTGGAGTGGGATGTCATGTCCTCCTCCAGGAGGTCTTCCCAACCCAGGGATCGAACCGGGATCTCCAGCATTGCAGGCAGATTCCTATAAAGAGAAGCCTGCGAGCCGCAACTAGAGAGAAGCCCACATGCTGGAACAAAGACCCAGCATAGCCCAAAATGTCAATCAATCAATCATCTCTAGGTTACTTCTAATACCTGATACAATGTAAATGTTGTGTAAATAGTTGTCAGTACTATTGTAAATACAATGTAAATCACTGGCAGTGCTCAACAAATTCAAGTTTTGCTTTTTTTGGAATTTTCTGGAAATGTCTTTTTTTGAATATTTTCTATCTGCGGTTAGCTGAATCCACGGATATGAAGAGCAAACTATATAGTTACCTTTTCTCTCCCATTTTCTCCCCCGCCCCCAGCTTCTGACCTGGACATATTTGTGTTTCCAAGTAGGTCGTCAAAGAAAGGCTGATAACAATCTTCCTGGTGGCAGTCTAGAAGGTTCAGTCTTGAAGCTGCCTTCTGCTTCCCTCTCCAATGGACTGCTTTCCTTTCACCAGAGGAAGAGAGAGGAGAGAGAGGGGAGAGGGTGTGATGGAAATGACTCCACCGAGAGCTTATGGGATTTTTACATGAGTCCCCACCCTGCACCTCCCTGCCCAGGGGGTCTCTGCTGGGTGGGCTGAAAGGTAGCTCTGGCCCTTAGCAGGGGTTGCAATGCTGAGCCTCTAAAAACCACTGAGCCAGGATAGAGTGGAGGTGGGAGGGTGAGCAGTGGAGATCACCTCTGTGCTGATGACTTAGATTTCTGCCAGTTTGGCCTCTACAGGCAAAGAATAAAGAGCTCATGGAAAGAAGGGACCTTGGGTAGGGGAGGGTAGAAAGGGGCCTGGGTAAGCTGAACAGGATGACTTTGGCTGAGTCATTCTGAAATCAACCACACCCTTGAAGTCAGACTACCCTCAGTAGCCTTCAATGGTTCCCCCACTATCATGAGATAAAGTCCCAAAGGCTTAACCCTGACCTGACCAAGAGTCTCCACTGGGTCTGCTATTCTACTCCACCCCTTCCCCATGATCCCTGAAATGCAGCCTCCTCCAAGGTTTCTGCTTCTAGTAGGCAAGACCTTCCTTCCTTCCTTCCTTTCTTTTTTGCTGTCTTTCTCCCCTACCTTTGAGGGGTTCCCAGGTTTCTCAGTAATATAGAACCCGCCTGCCAATGCAGAAGCCACCAGAGACTCGGGTTTGATCCCTGGGTCAGGAAGATCCCATGGAGGAGGAAATGGCAAACTGCTCCAGTATTCTTGCCTGGAAAATCCCAAACTCCAGACTTTAATTGGATTTCACCAATTTTCTTTTTCTGTTCCAGAATCCCAGTCAGGACACCACCCTGCATTTAGTTCCCCTGTCTCCTTAGTCTGCTCTGGCTGGAGACAACTTACCAGTCTTTCCTTATCCCTATGACCTTGGAAACCTTGAGGAACACTGGTTAGGTATTTTGCAGAATGTCCCTTAATTTGGACTTACTTGATATTTGCCTCATGACTAGACTGAGGTTATGGGTTCAGGAGGAAAAATAGCCACAGGGTGAAGAGCCCTTCTCATCATACCCTATCATGGATCACATGCTACCCATGTGATTATTACCCATGGCTTATTACTGGTTATGTTAACTTCCACCACTTGGTGATTCTATCACTCCCACTCCCTAACCACCACCCCTGCCCCCACACCTTTCCACAGTCTGTTCTTTAGCAAGTCACTAAATCCAGCTGACACTCAAGGGTTAGGGAATAGGATTAAATTCCACCTCCTGGAGGGGGAAGCATCTACATAAATTATTTGGGATTCTTCTTTAAAGAAGATTTGTCTCTTCTCCCCCATTTATTTACTTATTTATTCAATTATTTATTTTTATTAACAGGGGATCTTGTAATATTTATTTTACACTTTGGGTTATAACCCAATACTATGTCATTTCTTCTGTAGCTCAAATTGTCCCAGCTTTGCCATCCCTTACTCTTTCTGGTTGTCGGGTTTTGGTTTTTTAATCCTTTCTTACTTTCTGGCACTGCAAGATGTTCTGAGCTCATCTTGTCTTTTCTCTGGAAATTGGAAATTCTTAGTCACTCAGTCGTGTCCGACCCTTTGAGACCCCATGGACAGTAGCCCGCCAGGCTCCTCTAACCATGGAATTTTCCAGGCAAGAATACTGGAGTGGGTTGCCATTTCCTTCTCCAGGGGATCATCTTCCCGACACAGAGACTGAACTCTGGTTTCCCCACACTGCAGGCAGATTCTTTACCATCTGAGCTACCAGAGAAGCCGTTTCTTTTCTCTACCCACCATAAAATCATCTACTTCTCCAAAGAGCCCTGGTTTCTTCTATTGAAGATGATTTTTAGAAGCCAAAATCTGGACACTGGATCACTGCTCATTGCTACTGGGAAGAAAACTTACATTTTTAAATTGTGAAATATATCATATACAGAGGAGTACATCAAACCTATAAATATGGTTTAGAGAATAATTACAAGCTGAATATAATCAAGTCTCTTTTCAGCATTAATTATATCCATTCCTGTGTTTCTTCCTCCTGAAACCTTCTCTGACCTACAAGAACAGGATGAGGCGCCCCTCACATGAGCAACCATAAATTCTGTATTAATACATGTCGATGGTAAACAAATTGAAGATGTTTAAAGAAGAAACCAAGTCAGCATTATTCTATCATCCAAGGGAAGATGTCTAACTGCCAAAAGTGGTCCAAGAATATAATGGGTTCCCCTTAGATTTGTGCTTTATTCACTAGCCATGTGGAGCCACTGAGCAAGTGAAATGTGGCTGATCTGAACTGGGATGGTTTAGTACAGAAAAAGAATGTAAAATATCTCATTAACTGTTTTTATTTTCATTTCTTGTTGAAAGGATAATATTTTGGGTGTGTTGAGCGAAATAAAATACTATTAAAATTAATTTCACCTGTACATATAACAAAACTTATACATTTAAAATTGGTTAATTTTATGATATGCAGATTAATAATGGGGAACTTCCCTGGTGGTGCCCTGGGTAAGATTCTGCCTTGACAGTGCAGGGGACATGGGTTTTGTTGTGGTCCGGGAAAAATACACATGCCGAGGAGCAACTAAGATCGCACCCACAGCTGCTGAAGCCATGTGCTACAGCTCCTGAAGCCTGAGCCCCCTAGAGCCGGGTGCTCAGTAACAAGAGGAGGCACCGCAGTGAGAATCCCGAGTACCACATGGAAGAGTAGCCCCTGCTCGCCGCAACTAGAGAAAGTCCGCTGCAACTAGAGAAACCCCCGAACAAAGCAACAAAGACCCAGCGCAGCCAAAATAATAAATAAATAATAAAAATACATAAACAAATTTGTTTAAAAATTAATAATAGGGATTTAAATATTCCAAGAA
Source organism: Cervus elaphus (assembly GCF_910594005.1). Lineage (NCBI taxonomy): Eukaryota > Metazoa > Chordata > Mammalia > Artiodactyla > Cervidae > Cervus > Cervus elaphus. The sequence goes on along the minus strand of NC_057822.1, from coordinate 9,938,714 downwards.
AACAAAAATGCTTCATTTCACCTGTTTGTTTTTTTTCCCCCCTTTTGGTAGTTACCAGAAAAATATAAATTATACATGTGGCTTGCTTTATATTTCCAATGGATGGGGTATTATGTAAAGCAGGGGTCCCCAGCCCCTGGGTCACAGAAAAATGATTGAATTACTGCCTAAACCATCCCTCTCACCCCCGCATTCCTGTCCGTGGAAAAATTGTCTTCCACAAAGTTGGTCCCTGGTACCAAGAAGGTGGGAACCACAGCTCTGAATAGTGAACTCCTGAGGACTAGATGTTTCACAGCACTGAGTGGATTTTGGTGGAGTGCTGGAGATAACAGTGGAGATTAGATAAGCTGGTTCTTAAGATTTTAGCCTTGAGAGTTTATGTCTCTGCCTTTTCTCCCACTCTTTGCCTCTGTCTACACATCACCGACTCGATGGACATGAGTTTGAGTAAGCTCCGGGAGTTGGTGATGGACAGGGAGGCCTGGTGTGCTGCGATTCATGGGGTCACAAAGAGTCGGACACGACTGAGCGACTGCACTGAACTGAACTGACACTCTGTTTATTTCCCAAATGTGCTCACATGTCCTATGTCTTCCATTTTTATTCTTTTGCCTTATGGCTTCTTATCTCTGAGCTTTTGTTTATCCAGTGCACTCCACCTTGAATGTCCTCTCCCCTATATTTTCTGTCAAAATCCTACCCAACCTGAAAAGCAGCTGACATGCCACTTCACCCACAAAGCCTTTTTTGGCCCCCACAGTGAGAGGTAAACTCCCTGAACATCTCCATCACTACTCACCACCCCTGCAGCACATTTCTCTAACTCGTCTCCCCTTGCTGTTGTTTAGTCGTCAGATCGTGTCCGACCCTGCAAACCCATGGACTGCAGCATGCCAAGCCTCCCTGTCTTTCACTATCTCCTGGAGTTTGCCCAATTCAGGTCCATTGAGTTGGTGATGCTATCTAACCATCTCATCCTCTGCCACCTTCTTCTCCTTTTGCCCTCAATCTTTACCAGTATCAGAGTCTTTTCAGATGAGTCCACTCTTCGCATCAGGTGGCCCAAGTATTGGAGCTTCAGCTTCAGCATCAGTCCTTCCAATGAATGTTCAAGGTTGATCTCCTTTAGGATTGACTGGGTTTGATCTCCTTGCAGTCCAAGGGACTCTCAAGGGTCTTCTCCAGTACCAAATTCGAAAGCATTAATTCTTTGGTCCTCAACCTTCTTCATGGTTCAGCTTTCATGTCCATACATGACTACTGGAAAAACCATAGCTTTGACTATGCAGACCTTTGTCGGCAAACTTCTCCCCCTGACTAAATTGGAAATGCCTGGAGGGCAAAAGGTGCATGGCACAGATACTTCTAAGAATTGATGTCCAGATCCTCAAACTCTGTTCGTGCTCTTTGCTAAGACACATCTTCTGGAGAAGATGCTCTTTGGTCCAGGTCCATCTTTTTCTTTCCCACCCACCTTCTCTAACTTTACAAAAGGCTCTAAGCCCTGGTTTTTACCCACAGTCTTACCCTGGGAGGTAAATACCTCCAGGGTACCAACCAAAGGTAAAGAACTCCGAAGACTGGATAAGGCATTTTGTAAGTGGAGCAATTGCCAGTTGAAGGAGGTTCTGATTTTTTTGTCATTAAAAACAACTTTAAAAGAAATTTCTGGTTGCACCCCACAGCATGTAGGACCTTAATTCCCTGACCAGGGGTTGAGCCTGTGCCCTTTGCATTGGAAGACAAAATCTTAACCACTGGACTGCCAGGGAAGTCCCCCCAAAATAACTTTTGATCATTTTCAAAATAATCACTGTGTAATTTTTTGGCTTGAAACTCTAAGAATTAAAAAAGTTAAGTGACATTATTATAACAAAACTCCCTTCATTTTCATCTACTTGTTTATTTGGACACGGTTTCTCAGAGCTTCTATTTATAAAAGTTAAAAATAGATATAAAATACTTACCTGGCAGGGGAGATACCATGATCACGAAGGTGGTTTTCCCAGGGCGAGGCTTATCCATTGCACTCCGGATGTGCTGACCCCTGCGATTTCCCCAAATGTGGGAAACTCGACTGCATAATTTGTGGTAGTGGGGGACTGCGTTCGCGCTTTCCCCTGAAAAAAAAAAAAAAAAATAGATATAAAATTGATGCTGAACCCAGCTTCATTCCAGTAGTAACATTTATCCATAAATTCACAAACTAATTGAAAAAAAATCTATTTCAGTAAAAGACATATTTCCAATATTGTTTCACCCTTTGTTTAATAATTATTTTTCAAAAGATATATGTTATGTTTCTTTGGTCAACTGTGTATTAGTACAGTAATAAGTGATATTTCAATCCAGAAGAAATTTTAAAACATAGAGACTTAGAGTCAAAGGAAAATTTAAATTATTTAAATTTCAAAATTTCCTAAATTGCAATCATATATATAAATTTCTATCAGAGTATGAATAAAGTAATCAATAACAGACTTTCCAGAATAAAATATATTACCTTAGGATAACATTCTGTGAAAGGAAGCAAAATGCAACTATAAGTTCAAGAAGAAAAAAAATAATGATGTAGCATTTCTGCCTGTTAAAGTGAGCTTGTTCTGGTATTTTCTTCAAATGAAAGATAGTATCAAACCCTGATGATACTTGCATTCAGCTGATGATGGAACAGTTTTATTTAGCAAGTGTATCTTTTTTTTAAGTTTGGGCTACACTGGGTCTTTGTTGCTTTTGCGTGGACTTTCTCTAGTTGCAGCAAGCAGGGGCTACTCCTTGTACTACTTGGGCTTCTCATAACAGCGGTTTCTCTTGTTGCAGAGCACAAGCTTTAGGCTCTTGAGCTTCAGTAGTTGTAGCACACAGGCTTAGTTGCTCCATGACTTTCGGAATCTTCCTAGACCAGGGATCAAACCCATGTCCCCTGCATTGGCACATGGATTCTTATCCACTGTGACACCAGGGAAGTCCAAGTAAGTATAACTCTTGCAGTGACTTATATTTAAGACGTTTCAGTGAACAATATTAAAATGTGCCACCTAGCCTGCATGTGGACCAGCAGATCCATTCTCTGGCCTACCTCTCCCATCTTCTCTCCCCTGGTTGGCTGACTTGGTTGGAGGACATCAAGGGCTCTGTGCCTTCTAGCCTCAACTTGGATTTGGCCAGTGGGAAGCCCTGGCAGGAGATAGGATGGAGGGAGGAGCAAGATTAGGATATTTATTGCCCTTGATCTGTCCTCTGGACATCTAACCATTCTGGCTCTGTCCCTGGATGGAAAGTCACTGCTCCTCTTAAGGCAGAGAAATTGCCCTTTAGACCTAAGGTGGTAACACCCTAGCTGCTGCTCTTTCCAGCTTCCTGCATAATCCCTGGTGATTTCCCTACACCTTGACCGCACCTTCTAAATTAGCTCCTTTGTATATATGACCTGCTTGGGCTTCCCTGGTGGCCCAGAGATTAAAGCGTCTGCCTGCAATGCCGGAGACCTGGGTTCGATCCCTGGGTCAGGATGATCCCCTGGAGAAGGAAATGGCAACCTACTCCAGTATTCTTGCCTGGAGAATCCCAAGGACGGAGGAGCCTGGTGGGCTACATTAGTCCATGGGGTCACAAAGAGCCGGACACAACTGAGCAACTTCACTTTCTTTCTGAGTTGTCTTAATTTGAGTGTGTTATTTGTTTCCTGTTGGAATCCTCACAAATGCAGTTTTAAAAAAATTCTTTAAGTTGGCACGAGAACAAAAAGTCTGAAGACCACTGATCCAGACTGCGGCAGGAAGGGGGACTGCTTCCAGGGCCCGAGAGTGGGCTCTTGTCTAACACTTGGAAACGACTTGTCCGAGGAAATGCACATGCTGGCAAAGCCAGAGGCTCGTACTGGGGAGGGTGCCCAGGGGGAGAGCGCAGGGTAGTGAAGTGAAAGTCGCTCAGTTGTGTCTGATTCTTTGCGACCCCATGGACTATAGCCTGCCGGGCTCCTCTGTCCAAGGAATTCTCCAGGCAATTCTACTGGAGTGGCTAGCCGTTCCCTTCTCTGGGGATGGTCTCCAGCATTGCAGGCAGATTCTTTACCACCTGAGCCACAAGGGAAGCACAAGAATACTGGAGTGGGTAGCCTATCCCTTCTCCAGGGGATCTTCCTGACCCAGGAATCAAACTGGGGTCTCCTGCATCGCAGGCGGATTCTTTATCAGCTGAGATACTAGGGAAGGGCACCCAGGTGGAGAGCAGCAGGGTAAAGGAACCCAAAAGAACTGCCCTGCCACATGGCTCTCAGCCTCTGATTTTATGGTGATGGGATTAGTTCCTGGGTTGTCTCTAGATAATCATTCTGACTCAGGGCCCTTAGTGGCACACACATTGCTCAGCCAAGATGGATTCCAGCATGAAGGATTCTGGGAGGTTGGTAGGATATATGGACTGGCATCTACTCTCTCCTTTTGACCTTTCCTGAATTCTTCTGGTTGGTGGTAGCTTGTTAGTCCCACATTTTTAAATAGGACCTCTTGTTCTAAGGTAACTCATACAAGTAGCTATATTTTGCCTGACCAGGTTGAGTGGTTTCAGTGTTTCCCCTAACAAGACTATAGCCTCAAAAAAAAAAAAAAAAAAAAAAAGACTATAGCCTCATTTGTTCACTTAATAAACACCGATTGCATCATGCCCAGTGTTCATTTACAAAGATGAATTAGTTGGCCACCTCATACCCATTAGGATGGTTATTATAAAAAACACAGAAAACAACTTTGTTGTACAGCAGAGATATAATTAATTCAATTAAAAAATTTAAAAACACAGAAAACAAGTGTTGGCAAGGATGTGGAGAAATCGTGACCCTTGTGCACTGTTGGTGGGAATGTAAAATGATGCAGAAGCTGTGAAAAATAGTATGGAGCTTCCTCAAAAAGATTAAACATAGAATTACCCTACGGCCCAGCAATTCCACTTCTTGGTATACACTCAAAACAATTGAAAGTAGGGTCTCGAAGACACCTTACTGTGTACACCCATGTTCACAACAGCATTATTCACAATAGCAAAAGCATGGAAGCAACCCGACTGTCCATCCACTTAAATGGATTATCAAAATGTAGTATATTCATACAATGGAGTCATATTTGGCTTAAAAAAAATTCTGACACATGCTGCAACATGAATGAATCCCAAAGATGTAATACTAAGTGAAACAAGCTAGTCACAAAAGGACAAAAAATACATGATATGTATGATTCCACTTATATGAGGTACTTTAAAGGCAGAAAGTAGAATAGGGAGTTGCCGGGGGCTGAGGGGAGGGCAGAAGAAGGAATTATTGTTTAATTGATATAGAGTTTCAGATTTATAAGAAGAAAAGAGTTGGATGGATGGTGGTGATGGCTGCACAACAATGTGTTTTATGTATTTATTTGGCTGCGTTGGGTCTTAGTTGCATCATGTTGCATCATGTAGGATCCTTTGTTGTGGAGCTCGGATTCTCTAGTTGTGGAGTGTGGGCTCAGTAGTTATGCCTTGTTGCTCTGCAGCAAGTGGGATCTTAGTTCCCCAACTGTAACAGGAGGGAAAGGGGCAGGTCATAACTTTTGAGAGAATGACATAGCCCAAGGACACAACATAAACGGATTAGAATCAAGTGGGACCAAGATGGCAGCAAGACTAGACCTTGATCCTCAGTCAGCAAGTGAAATGACGCACCCAGAGGTGCCCGGACATTTCCAAGGCACTGGTAACAGACCAAGGAGTGGGCGGTGGCCCAAATCCTGGAAATCTCCACCCCTTCCCAAAAATAGCTGGAATAGTCCTCCCATGTATGCGAGCTAAGTCACTTTATTTTTTATTTTATTTTATTTTTTTTCATTTATTTTTATTAGTTGGAGGCTAATTACTTTACAATATTGTAGTGGTTTTTGTCATACATTGACATGAATTAGCCATGGATTTACATGTATTCCCCATCCTGCTCCCCACTCCCACCTCGCTAAGTCACTTTAGTCTCTGTGCAACCCCATGGGCTATAGCCCACCAGGCTTCTCTGTCCAAGGGATTCTCCAGGCAACAATACCGGAGATAGTCCTTCCACTCATTTGCATATGAAATTACCCAACCTATAAACACTAACCAGGCCACATTTCCAGGCGGCGCTCACCCTCTGTGATGGCCCACACTCTGTCTGTGAAGTGTGCTTCTCTGAATCTGAATAAATCCACTTCTTCCCTATCACTTTGTCTCTCACTGAATTCTTTCTGTGATGAGACATCAAGAACCTGAGCTTTATTAGGCCCTGAAACCAGATACCATGGGTTTGGGCTGGGTTCGAGTCCCAAGCTGGGTTTGAGTCCCAAGCTGGGTTTGGCTGGGCTCAAGTCCCAGGATATGGGTTCAAGTCCCAATCTGAGATAAATGGTTTCACAACCAGAGATCGAACCAGTGTTCCCTGCATTGGCAGGCATTTTCTTAACCACTGGACCACCAGTGAAGTCCCAACAATGTGTTTTTAATACCATGAACTGTCCATTTAAAAATGGTTAAAGTGGTAAATGTTACATATATTTCAACATAATTAAAAAAAAAGAAAGATGAACTGCATGGGGTTCCACGCCTTATGTAATAATTTAGTGTGAGAGAAGACATACAATTAAGCAAAGAGCAATATAACAATACAATTTGTACTTTATTTATTTACTTATTCATTTTTTATTTGGCTGCACCAAGTCTTAGCTGCAGCATGAGGGATCTTTAGTTGGAGCACGTGACATCTAGTTTTCTGACTAGGGATCAAACCCCAGCCCCCTGCATTGGGAGCACGGAGTCTTAGCCCTTGGACCACCAGGGGAGCCCCCGAGATATGTACTTTAGTAAAGATATGGACAAGTCGTGAGAGGACTGTGGAGAGAGCAACTAATTCTACCTGGGGGAATTGGGAGGGGCTTCCCATAGAAGGTTTTATTTGGTTTATGGCATTGAAGATAAGTAAGAGCTTGCTTAGCAGTAAGAAGGAGAAAGGACATTTGAGGCAAAGGGGCAACATGAATCAAATAAGGAAAACCAAAGATTTCTAGGGGATTGGTGAGTCATGGATGGGTATTCAAAGGTAGTTCAGAACCTACGAAGAATAAAGGAAAGCATTTGTGTATATGATTAAATTAAAATTAAAAACATAAATGTCAAAAGACATTATGAACAAAGTTAAAATACTAAAGGACTCCCTGGGAGAAGATAATTGCAATTTATATATAAATAACACCTTAAAGTCAGTAAGAACTAGAAACAAGAAAACAAGTTGAAACATAAGCAAAGAACAAAGTGGCAATTCTCACAGGAACTCCTGATTGCAGGAGGGAGTGTAAATTAAAATGAGTAGATACCATAGAGTATGGAAAGAAGGAAATAGTAACTTTACAGTGAAGAAACATGGGAACACCTTAACCAAGTGGTGAAAGGTAATAACATCACCAGTAATAAAGCATGTGGGTAGCATCTGACCTCCAGTAGAGTGTGATGAGAAAAGTAGTTCATCTTCCCCCAAATCTATAATCTTTGGAAAGCTATGAAGAAAACATCAGGTAAGCTCTAACTGAAGGACATTCTGCAAAATGGATTAGGTTTGTGGCTCAGATGGTAAAGAATCTGCCTGCAATGCAGGAGACATGGGTTCAATCCCTGGGTTGGGAAGATCCCCTGGAGAAGGGAAAGGCAAGCACTTCAGGATTCTTGCCTGGAGAATTCCATGGACAGAGGAGGCAGGTGACCTGTAGTCCACGTGATCCCTGAGAGCTGGACATGGCTGAGTAACTAACACTTTCACTTTCTTCTTCTGCAAAATACCTGACCAGTATTCCTCAGGACTATTAAGGTTATAAGAATAAGGAAAGACTGAGAAATGGTCATAGACCGGAAGAAACTAAGGAAACATAAGGACAGTGTAGTATTCTGGATGGTATCCTGGAACAGAAAAGGGACATTACTGAAATATGAATAAAGTCTGGATTTTAGTTAACAGTATAAGTTGGGAAAACCACTAGACCATTCAGGTATGACCTAAATCAAATCCCTTATGACTATACAGTGGAAGTGAGAAATAGATTTATGGGACTAGATCTGATAGACAGAGTGCCTAATGAACTATGGATGGAGGTTTGTGACATTATACAGGAGGCAGGGATCAAGACCATCCCCAAGAAAAAGAAATGTAAAAAGGCAAAATGGCTGTCTGAGAAGGCCTTACAAATAGCTGTGAAAAGAAGAGAAGTGAAAAGCAAAGGAGAAAAGGAAAGATATACCCATTTGAATGCAGGGTTCCAAAGAATAGCAAGGAGAGATAAGAAAGCCGTCCTCAGTGATCAATGCAAAGAAATAGAGGAAAACAACAGAATGGGAAAGACTAGAGATCTCTTCAAAAAATTAGAGATACCAAGGGAACATTTCATGCAAAGATGGGCTCAATTAGGACAGAAATGGTATGGACCTAACAGAAGCAGAAGATATTAAGAAGAGGTGGCAAGAATACACAGAAGAACTGTACAAAAAAGATCTTCACGACCCAGATAATCACAATGGTGTGATCACTCACCTAGAGCCAGACATCCTGGAGTTCGAAGTCAAGTGGGCCTTAGGAAGCAAAACTATGAACAAAGCTAATGGAGGTGATGGAATTCCAGTTGAGCTATTTCAAATACTGAAAGATGATGCTGTGAAAGTGCTGCACTCAATATGTAAGCAAATTTGGAAAACTCAGCAGTGGCCACAGGACTGGAATAGGTCAGTTTTCATTCCAATCCCAAAGAAAGGTAATGCCAAAGAATGCTCAAACTACTGCACAATTTCACTCGTCTCACACACTAATAAAGTAATGCTCAAAATTCTCCAAGCCAGGCTTCAGCAATATGTGAACCGTGAACTTCCAGTTGTTCAAGCTGGTTTTAGAAAAGGCAGAGGAACAAGAGATCAAATTGCCAACATCCACTGGATCATCAGAAAAGCAAAAGAGTTCCAGAAAAACATCTATTTCTGCTTTATTGACTGTGCCAAAGCCTTTGACTGTGTGGATCACAATAAACTGTGGGAAATTCTGAAAGAGATGGGAATACCAGACCACCTGATCTGCCTCTTGAGAAACCTGTATGCTGATCAAGAAGCAACAGTTAGAATTGAACATGGAACAACAGACTGGTTCCAAATAGGAAAAGGAGTACATCAAGGCTGTATATTGTTACCCTTCTTATTTAACTTATTTGCAGAGTACATCATGAGAAACGCTGGGCTGGAGGAAGCACAAGCTGGAATCAAGATTGCTGGGAGAAATATCAATAACCTCAGATATGCAGATGACACCACCCTTATGGCAGAAAGTGAAGAAGAGCTAAAGAGCTTCTTGATGAAAGTGAAAGAGGAGAGTGAAAAAGTTGACTTAAAGCTCAACATTCAGAAAACTAAGATCATGGCATCTGGTCCCATCACTTCATGGGAAATAGATGGGGAAACAGTGGAAACAGTGGCTGACTTTATTTTTGGGGGCTCCAAAATCACTGCAGATGGTGATTACAGCCATGAGATTAAAAGACGCTTACTCCTTGGAAGGAAAGTTATGACCAACCTAGACAGCATATTAAAAAGCAGAGACATTACTTTGTCAACAAAGGTCTGTCTAGTCAAGGCTATGGTTTTTCCAGTGGTCATGTATGGATGTGAGAGTTGGACTATAAAGAAGGCTGAGCGCAGAAGAATTGATGCTTTTGAACTGTGGTGTTGGAGAAGACTTTTGAGAGTTCCCTGGACTGCAAGGAGATCCAACCAGTTCATCCTAAAGGAGCTCAGTCCTGGGTGTTCATTGGAAGGACTGATGAAGCTGAAACTCCAATAGTTTGGCCACCTGATGTGAAGGGCTGACTCATTTGAAAAGACCCTGATGCTGGGAACGATTGAGGGCAGGAGGAGAACGGGATGACAGAGGATGAGATGGTTGAATGGCATCACCAACTCGATGGACATGGGTTTGGGTAAATTCCAGGAGCTGGTGATGGACAGGGAGGCCTGGCGTGCTGCGGTTTGTGGGGTCGCAAAGAGTCAGACACGACTGAGTGACTGAACTGAACTGAACTGAATAAGCCAATGTTGACTTCTTAGATTTGACAAATCTGCCATAGTAATGTAAAATGCTACCATTAGGGGAGATTGATTGAAGGGTATCTGGGAACTCTCTTGACTATCTTTGTAACTTCTATAGATCTAAAGATACTGGTGGCTCAGTGGCAAAGAATCCACCTGCAATGCAGGAGATGTTGTTTCAATCCCTGGGTTGGGAAGATTATCTGGAGAAGGAAATGGCAACTCACTCCAGTATTCTTGTGTGGGAAATCTCATGGATAGAGGAGCCTGGTAGGCTAAGTCCAAGGAGTTGCAAAAAAGTTGGACAGGACTTAGCGACTAAACAACAGCAACAAAGGTATTCCAAAGTAAAACGTTTATTTTAAAAAATGATGAGACACTGGGACTTCCTTGGTGGTCCAGTGGCTAAGACTCTGCTACCAATGCAGGGAGCCCACGTTTGATCCCTGATCGGGGAACTAGATCCCACGTGCCAGAAATAAGAGTTCATATTGTTGTTGCTGTGATTTAGTTGCTAAGTTGTCGTTTAGCTGCTAAGTCGTGTTCAACTCTTTGGTAACCCCATGGACTGTAGCCCTGCAGGCTTCTCTGTCCGTGGGATTTTCCAGGCAGGAATATTGGAATGGGTTGCCATTTTCTTCTCCAGGGTGTCTTTCTGACCCAGGGGTTGAACTTATGTCTCCTGCATTGGCAAGGGGATTCTTTACCACTGAGCCACCAGGGAAACCCAAAGAGCTCGTATGCCACAACTAAAGATCATGCACACTGCAACTAAAGACTATGTATGCGGCAGAGAAGATTGAGGATCCTATGTGCCACAGCTAAGACCTGGCACAGTCAGATAAATAAACTTTTTTTTTTGAATGATGAGATATTATTCCTACCCGTGAAATTAACAAAGAATAAAAAGTCTGACTCAAAGAAGTATCAAGGAGGATATGGGAAAAATAATTCTCTCATATTTGCAGGTGGAAGGGTCAAAGGTATTGTAGGAAGCAATTTAGTCTAGAAAAGCAGAAAATGTACAAACCCTGGAATCCAGAATTCCATTTGGACACCAAGAGATATTTATAAAGGCTTTGATACAAATTGTCCACAATAACATAAAACTGAAACAACTTGAATGTCTATCAATAGGGGGGTAGATACACAAATTATATACAGATTATAAATATGGTGCAATATTTACTACATAGCAGCTAAAAAGAAAGAATGAAATTTATATATATCAATATGGCTAGATGTTAAAAATACAATATTGAATGAAAAAGTAAAGGCGGAGAAGGGTATATGTGGTATGGATGTGTGCGTGTGTGTTGAGTTGTGTCTGACTCTTTGTGACCCCATGGACTGTAGTGGAGCTCCTCTGTCCATGGAATTTTCCAAGCAAGATTACGGGGTTGCCATTTTCTCCTCCAGGGAATCTTCCTGATCCAGAGATAGAACCTGTGTCTCTGTGTCTCCTACATTGCAGGTGGATTCTTTACCAATGTGCCCCCTGCATGTATCCTAATTCATTCACCTTTTTTTTTTTGCCACACAGCATGGCTTGTGGGATCTTAGTTCCCTGACCAGAGATTGAACAGCCCTGGAATTCCCTAAAATATCTTTCTTGTATGCCTCATTATGTGCCAAGTGCTATCCTCTGTTCGGAGGATACAGCAGTGAACAATGGCTAGCAACTACCCAGGACTTACTAAGAGTCGAGCATTCTGTAATAATAGTAGCAACAATAACAATAATGGCAAGCACTTACCTAGCACTTACTATGCTCGTGTGCTAAGGTGCTTTGGTTATATCCGATTCTGTGCAGCCTTATAGACTGCAGCCCACCAGACTCCTCTGTCCGTGGAATTCTCCAGGCAAGAACACTGGAGTGGGTTGCTGTGGCCTCCTCCAGGGGATCTTCCAGACCCAGAGATCAAACCTGTGTCTCTTACATCTACCTGCGTTGGCAGATGTGTTCTTTACCACTAGCACCACCTGGGAAGCCCAGCATTTACTGCACTATAAACCTTGTGACCCAGGCTCTGTTATTAACCCCAACAGATAGATGAAGACCCTAAGCAGCAGTGGAGTTCAGTAACGCATCTAGGGCACCACAGTTGGATGGTGGTAGAGACAGCAACCACATCCTGGAAGCCTGGCTTCAAGTCTGTCCTACCAACCATTGAGCTGTCTGCCTAGAATTCCCCCTCCTCATGGAGCTCCATTCTAGGGAAGGTAAGACAGGCCATAAACATGCGTAGTAAGTTAGACAGTGAATGAGCTGTGGAGAAAAACAAAGAAGAGAAGGAAAAAGGGAGTATTACTCTTCAAAGAGGGGGTGTGGGGGGTCATGGATGGCCTTACAGAGAGATAACATCTGAGCAAAGACCCTAAGGAAGTGAAAGAGGAAACCATGCCTATATCTGGGGGTACCCTCATTTCAGCCTTGACAACAAGATAAAAGGCTCTGGGGAGCAGTAAACCTGGAGTGTTTGAAAAATAAATAACAAGGAAGCCAGGGGCACTAAAGCAGAGGGAATAAAAGAAATGAGGCCAGAGAGAGATGGGAGGCTAGATTGGGTGGGGCCTTATACGTCATGAGGACCTTGGAGGGGTCTGAGCAGGGGGTGACAATATCTGATTTGGGCTTAGGAGAGATCCCTCTTTGTTGAGGTGATATTGTTCAGAGGCTTGGGTGGTAGCTTGAATTGGAGTGGTAGCAGTGGGTGGTGGTAAGAAGTGATCGGATTTTGGATATATTTTGAAGATCAAATTGATGGTATTTGCTGAGGATTGACTTGACAGAGGAAAAGGAGTCAAGGATGACTCAGGTTTTGGGCCTATGTAAATAGGAAGACAGAGCGATTGTTTCCTGAATGGAGGAGACAGGGGGAGAAGCACGTTTGAGGAGGAGGTGGGAAGGCCTGGAGTTTTGTTTTGGGCATGCTGAATTTGAGATTTCTACTGGACAACCAGGTGGACATGCTGAGCGTTCAGTTGGACATAATAGTCTGGAGTTTTGAGCAGAGGAGATAAAAATCTATGCATCATCTGCATATAGATGTTATTTGAAACCACAAGAAAGGATGAGATCACCAGAGAAATGAATATAGATATAGAGCAGTGAAAATGTGAGAACTGATCCCTGGGGCCCCAGCATTCAGAGTTTGCAGCTGAGGAGGAGGAAAGGGAGAAGGGGGAGAATTCAGCAACAGGAAACTGAGAAGGAACAGCCAGAGAGGCGGGAGGAAAACCAGGAGAAAAGCCAGGAGAGAGAGCCAGCTAGTTGAGGAGAGAGAGGCAGCTAGTTGAAGAAAGTGTTCCAAGAAGGATCAAGTGATCAAGTGTGTTGAAGGCTGCCGATAGGGAAAGAAAGATGAGGACTAAGAAATGACCGTTTGATCAAGCATCACGGAGGTGCTGGGTGGCAAAACGTGCCATCCCCAAATATGCCACTTTGGCACAAAGATTGTTTTGAGCTAAAGGCAATTGAGATGAGGCAGATAGAGGAAAGGCTCTCTACCCTATATCCTCATTTGAATAAAAGCAGGACACACATTCATAAAGGTGTCCCAACTCCTGTCTCTACCAGGAGGGACAGAAGTTAATCATCAAAAAACTTTAGACCCTTATCAGTCTAGAGACAGCTCCAGAGAAATTTATTGGGTTGGCCCAGAATTTTGTTCCCATTTTTCCATAAAAGCCCAAATAAACTTTTTTTGGCCAACCCAATATGTAAGAAACTTTACTGACTATCCTTTATCTACCATCATTTCCTCTGATTTGCCTTCCCACAATTTGCTGCCCCTAGTGAAAGTTACCTGGAGAAGGAAATAGCAACCCACTCCAGTACTCTTGCCTAGAGAATTCCATGGAGAGAGGAGCCTGGTGGGTTGCCGTCTATGGGGTCACACAGAGTCGGACACGACTGAAGCGACTTAGCAGCAGCAGCAGTGAAAGTTGCTCAGTCGTGTCCGACTCTTTGCAACCCCATGGACTATACAGTCGGTGGAATTCTCCAGGCCACAATAATGGAGTAGATCGCCTTTCCCTTCTCAAGGGGATCTTCCCAGCCCAGGGATCGAACCCCGGTTTCCCGCATTTCAGGTGGATTCTTTACCTGCTCCTAGAGTCAGGTCTTTTTCCTTCCTAGTGTCATATCTCTAAAAATTTCATTCTTTTGCTAAGATGTTATGTCAGCCCAAGGTCTAATTAAATCTTTGAGTTATTCATCTCTGGGTATATGATGCACATGTTTATGAACTTCTATTTGTTTTTCTCTTATTAGCCTGTCTTTGGCTAATCTAATTTATGCAGCCCCAGCTGCATGGCTATAGGAAGAGATTTGGGGGCAGAAGAAGAGATTTTTCTTTCCCTACAGCGGTCATTAGTAATATTGACAAGAGTGGCTTTATGTAGAGTATGTGGAGGTTAAAACCTAATTGGATCAGATTTGAGAGTCTGAGAGAAGAGAAATAATGCAGGCAATATAGACAACTCTCTCAAGTGTTTGACCACAGCTGGAAGGAAGTGTGAGGTGAACAGCAGTGCGTTAATGTGTCAAAATAATGCATCACATTCATCATAAGGTTTCCTGTCATTGGTAGAGATTGATGTACATTACTTGTGTTTTATTTTGCCATGTGTCCTGTGGGGTCTTAGTTCCCCTACCAGGGATCAAACCCATGCCCTCTGCGTTGGAAGCACTGAGATTTAATCACCAGGAAATCCTGCATTACATTCTTCTTCTTCTTTTTTTTTTTTTTTACTTATTCATTTATTTGGCTATGCCAGTTGTGGTATGTGGGCTCTTTTAATTTCAGCATGTGGGATCCAGTTCCCTGAGCATGGATGGTACCTGAGCCCTATCCACTGGGAGCACAGAGTTTTAGCCACTGGACCACCGGGATGATATTACATTCTTATAATATAATCTTGTATATAACCTTGTCAGTGAAGGTTCAAAGAGACATTAAAATTTTATGAAATAGTACAGATATCCCTTAAAAAAAAGTGAAGGCAAATGGAACAAACTGTAACAGCTGATAATTCAGAAAGGTGAATGTTTTGATATTTGCTATATTATCTTTACACTTACAATTCCCACAGAATCTTAACCACAGGACCACCTGGAAAATCCCTCTTAAAAATAATTAGAGGGGACTTCCCTGGTGGCTCTGGAGAAGGAAATGGCAACCCACTCTAGTACTCTTGCCTGGAAAATCCCATGGACTGAGGATCCTGGTAGGCTACAGTCCATGGGGTCGCAAAGAGTTGGACACGACTGAGCGACTTCACTTCACTTCACTTCACTTCCCTGTGGCTCAGATGGTAAAGAATCTGCCTGCCAATGCAGGAGACCCAGATTTGATTCCTGAGTCAAGAAAATCCCCTGGAGGAGGGCATGGCAACCCACTCCAGTATTCTTGCCTGGAGAATTCCATGGACAGAGGAGCCTGGCGGGCTACAGTCACTGGAGTTGCAAAGAATCGGACATGCCTGAGCAACTAACACACACACACTCCTTGGTGGTCCAGTGGTTGAGAATCCACCTGCCGATGAGGGGACATGGGTTTGATCCCTGGTCTGGGAAGAGTCCACATGCTGCAGAGCAACTAAGCCCATGTGCCACAGCTACTGCAGCCCACACGCCTAGAGCCCATGCTTAGGCAACAAGAGACGCCACCGCAGTGAGAAGCCCGCACACTGCAAACAGAGAATAGCCCCTGGCTCACCACAGCTAGACAAAGCCTGCGTGCAGCAACAAAAACCCTCTGCAGTCCAATGAATAAATTAATTAATTACAATACATAAATAATTAGAGCTGGGAAAAATGTGTGAGGGCCTGAAGGTATGAAGGCCTCTGAGTGCCATGTCAAGAATGCGGTGGGGGGAGGGGCATGGCTCAGAAAGTTCTCCCTGAAAACTGTGCAGAGGGTGTGGGAACAATAAAAATTTTTCCTTTAGCCATTCAGGCCAGAGTTTTCTAAAGTATGGACAGGACCACCTGCATCAAAATCTCCCAAGGGCACTCAAGAAAATTCAACCCCTGGGCCTTTCTCCTCTGGCTTACTAAATCCTAACGTCTCCAGCAGGGCTAAGCAATCCGTACCTGGGAAGGTGGAGTGGTAGCAAGTTCAGGGAACGGTTGGGGCTGTGTTTAGTACCTGTGGAGATGAGGTGCCCAGAGGACTTTCTGGTCTGGGAGTGGATATAAGAGTTTCAGGTTCATTTCATTGTCCAGTCTCCCACAGCAGGAAGCACAAGGACTTGCACATAGTAGGTGCTAAAAGTTTATTGAGTGAATTAAGAATTTAGCTTAAGGAACTTCCCTGGTGGTCCAATAGTTAAGATTCCGAGCATCCAATGCAGGGAGCCTGGCTTTAATCCCTGGTCCAGGAACTAGATCCCACATGCTATCACTAGATCTTACGTCCCAAAACTAAGACCTGGAGTGGTCAAATAAATAAATAAATACCTGAAAAAAAGAATTTAGCTTCAAAGCCAATCACTCAATCACAAATTCTACCTTGTTACCAACTCTCTCCTGGTTGCCTAGGGCGCAATGTATCTTCATGGTGGCCATTAGCCCAAAGAAGTGGGAAAAACTTAGACTTCAGAGTCAGACAGACTTGAATGCATACCTGATTCCCCTTATTCCCAGCTCTGTGGCCACAAGTGAGTCTCCCCTTGGAACTTGGTTTTCTCATGTGCAAATAATGTCATTTGCTCATTCATTCATTCAGCCTCTTTTGCCTTCCTGGAGTTTGCAACCTAAGGAGGTAATGGTAGTAAACAATAAATATAGTAAGTAGATTTATTATACCGTATATGAGAATGTGAAAATTGCTATGGGAAAAAAGAAAAAAAAAGCAGCAGAATGAGGGCTGGGCCTGAGTGGTAGTAGTAGCAGTGATCAGGCTGGGGAAACGTCATTATTAGTTACAGTTTGCATGTAGTAGGCCACGTTGACTCAAACAGTAAAAAATCCACCTGCCATGGAGACCCAGGTTCGATCCCTGGTTTGGGGAGATCCCCTGGAGAAGGGAATGGCAACTCAATCCAGTATTCTTGCCTGGAGAATTCCAAGGGCAGAGGAGCCTGGTAGGCTATACAGTCCATGGGGTGGGAAGGAGTCAGACCCAAGTGAGTGACTAACACACATGCAGGCCGCGCTGAGTAGGATTTGTGGATGTGATGGGATGTGGAGGGTTTTGTGGAGGGACGTGATGGAGTGGACCAAGTGGAGAGCTAGAGAAGAGTATTCCAGGCAGAAGGAGCAGCAAGCACTAAGGCACTGAGAGAAGTGTGGTTGGCACTGTGTGAGAAATAGCAAGGGGGCCGTATGGCTGGAGTGGAGTGAGTGATGGAAGAAGGGGGCCTTGCAGGGCTGTGATGTTATACACAAAGGAAAGAAGGAAATGAACTCAGTTACCGGGTGCCAACAATGTGTAAGAAACTGAGCTTTGCGTATTAATATATCAACTATGTAATCTTTTCACTAACCTTCGAGGCATATATTCAGACCTCACCCCCCTTTTATATACATGAATAAACTGAGTGACAGAGACAAAGTGACTTCCTCATGATGTACTGCTAGTAAGTGGCCCAGAGGATCTTTTCCAAGTATGACACGTTGTTTGCTACTTATCTGTCATAGCTATAGCAATTCCACAAAATTCCCATTAAATTTTATTTGGCTTTGCTGGATCTTAATTTGGGCACGTGGGATCTTAGTTCCTGGATCAGGGATTGACCCCATGTCCCCTGGGGTCAAGGTAGACTGGACAAGCAGAAGGAGGATGTGGGGAAAGGCTTGAGGGATGTGATGGAGTAGGCCCAAGTTCCCATCACTTTTACCAAAAGGATTCAAGGAGGGACACAGAGGGACAGACATGGCCTAAACAAGGGGAGATGCCGCCCAGGGCCAGGCATCTAGAGATGGTTCTGGATCTGCAGGGGAGGAGTCTGCAGAGACACGGCCCCTGTGAGTCAAAAGCAATGTGAGCCAGCAACAGTAACAAAATGAGGACTTGCCAAAATGGGGTTACAAGTATTGCAGCATATATTAACTGATGACCTTTAACAAGATAGACTTCCTTGGTGCTCAGACAGCAAGGAGTCTGTCTGCAATGTGGAAGACCTGAGTTTGATCCCTGGGTTAGGAAGATCCCCTGGAGAAGGAAATGGCAACCCACTCCAGTGTTCTTGCCTGGAAAATCCCATGGATAGAGAAGCCTGGC
Source organism: Cervus elaphus (assembly GCF_910594005.1). Lineage (NCBI taxonomy): Eukaryota > Metazoa > Chordata > Mammalia > Artiodactyla > Cervidae > Cervus > Cervus elaphus. Next base: position 9,920,376 of record NC_057822.1, on the reverse strand, counting down.
AGGCTACAGTCCATGGGGTCACAAAGGGTCAGACATGACTGAGCAGCTTCACTTTCTTTCTTTTAACAAGATCATGCTTTTAACATGCAGAATACACAACAATATAATTTATCTAAAATTACTATTATTATTATCATTTATTTTTTTTTAATTTATTTATTTATTTATTTTACTTTACATTGTATTGGTTTTGCCATACATTGACTTGAATCCTCCATGGGTGTACATGTGTTCCCCATCCTGAACCCCCCTCCCACCTCTTTCCCCATCCCATCCCTCTGGGTCATCCCAGTGCATCAGCCCTGAGCACCCTGTATCATGTATCGAACCTGGACCGGTGATTTGTTTCACATATGATAATTTACATGTTTCATTGCCATTCTCCCATATCATCCCACCCTCGCCCTCTCCCACAGAGTCCAAAAGACTGTTCAATACATCTGTGTCTCTTTTGCTGTCTCGCATACACGGTTATGGTTACCATCTTTCTAAATTCCATATATATGCGTTAGTATACTGTATTGGTGTTTTTCTTTCTGGCTTACTTCACTCTGTATAATTAATGCTCCAGTTTCACCCACCTCATTAGAACTGATTCAAATGTATTCCTTTTAATGGCTGAGTAAGATTCCATTGTGTGTATGTACCACAGCTTTCTTATCCATTCATCTGCTGAGGGACATCTAGGTTGCTTCCATGTCCAGGCTATTATAAATAGTGCCGTGATGAACATTCGGGTACACTCTTTCAGTTCTGGTTTCCTCGCTGTGTGTGCCCAGCAGTGGGATTGTTGGGTCATATGGCAGTTCTATTTCCAGTTTTTTAAGGATTCTCCACACTGTTCTCCCTAGTGGCTGTACTAGTTTGCATTCCCACGAACAGTGTAAGAGGGTTCCCTTTTCTCCACAACCTCTCCAGCATTTATTACTTGTAGACTTTTGGATAGCAGCCATCCTGACTGGCATGTAATGGTACCTCATTGTGGTTTTGATTTGCATTTCTCTGATAATGAGTGATGTTGAGCATCTTTTCATGTGTTTGTTGGCCATCTGTCTGTCTTCTTTGGAGAAATGTCTGTTTAGTTCATATAATTTAAAAAAATTATTAAACTCATAACATGCCACAAGGGTCGTGGTCTGATGATCACTTTCTCAGATGTGAAGGCATTTTTTTCTAGCCTGAATTTCTGTGTCTGAATGTGTAACTTCATGTGGCCCTAACACCAAAAGTCTACATTTGAGGCCCTCAGTACGTGTAAATGAAGATACAGATGGTAAATGTAAGTGGTACTGCTGTGTGCTGCCCTGAGTTCCACGCATACATTGGCTAAGATCTTATAACAGTCCCATGAGACTTGCATTGTTGTTGCCTGAATGTGATGGAGGAAGAAACTGTGAAACAGGGAGGTTGACTGACTTACCCAAGGTCTTCTAACTACTGAGTGGTGATGGGGGGTTCTGAACCCAGACAATATGGCTAGATTATTATTATTATTTTTTACAAGATATATGTATTGTATTTTTGCCCGCACTGGGTCTTGGTTGCTGTTCTCGGGCTTTCTCTAGTTGTGGCGAGCAGGGGCTACTCTTCGTTGCTGTGCATGGGCTCCTCACTGTGGTGGCTTCTCTTGTTGCAGAGCATAGAGTCTAGGCCTACGAGCTTCAGCAGTTGTGGCACATGGGCTTAGTTGCTCTTCAGCATGTGGGATCTTTCCAGACCAGGCTTGGAACCGGTGTCCCCTGCATTGGCAGGCAGATTTTAACCACTATACCACCAGGGAAGCCCAAAATCTGGCTAGATTCTTAACTTTCGCGTTATACTGCCTGGTCCAGGATGGGCCTTGGTTGTCCTGGGTGGTTTTCCCCAAGGGCTCTTTCTTGGCACTGTCGTGTTGGTACAACCTTCTCCAGGCTTCGGAAGATCTCAGTTCAGTTCAGTCACTCAGTTGTGTCCAACTTTTTGCAACCCCATGGACTGCAGCACGCCAGGCCTCCCTATCCATCACCAACTGCTGGAGTTTACTCAAACCCATGTCCATTGAGTCGGTGATGCCATCCAACCATCTCATCCTCTGTCATCCCCTTCTCCTCCTGCCTTCAATTTTTCCCAGCATCAGGGTCTTTTCAAATAAGTAAGTTTTTCGCATCAGGTGGCCAAAGTGTTGGGAGTTTCAGCTTTAGCATCAGTCCTTCCAATTAATATTTAGGACTGATTTCCTTTAGGATGGACTGGTTGGATCTCCTTGCAGTCCAAGGGACTCTCCAGAGTCTTCTCCTGAGGTAATTCCTGGTCCTCACAGGATTTGCTACTTCCCAGGCTGGTACCCAAGGACTGACTGAGGACTGGAGTGATGAATCAGAGAGTGAGGAGGATCAGAGCGTACCATTGAATGTTGCCCTCAAGACTGGAAAGAACTGGGAGTTCCCTGATGGTCTAGTGGTGAGGATTTGGCACTTTCACTGTTGCAGCCCAGGTTCAAGCCCTGGTCAGGGAACTGAGATCCTGCAAGCTGTGTGGCATGGGGAAAAAAGCTGGAAGGTCTCAGGGTTCCCTCTCCATGTCACCTGCATAAAGTCTCTCCACTAACCCCACATTTGCCCTTCTTTTTGCTATATTGAACCTGTGGTGTTTTGAAAGAGCTCTGGATTAAGATGCTAGAAAACTAACTTAAATCCTGGATCTATTATCTAACAGCTGTGTTATCTTGGCCAAATGGCTTTATGTTTAAATCTTCATTTTTTTTCCATCTGTAAAATGGAAATGAGAATAATGGCTACTACTCATTGAGCACCAGGGCTTGGTACATTGAAAAACCTGGAGCACTTGGGTGTAAACTATACAGGACTGAACCGTTGTGAGGCATAACGTCATTATTCTCATCCTTGCCCCAAATGCTTTTCTTCTCTTTGGTTATTTCCATTATAGCTGATGTTATCTTTTCATCCGCTGTCAGGTGACACAAAGCCCTTGACTTTCTCTGAAGGCTCTTCTGGGCTCTTCTGTCATCTCACAAGTAGCTGGACTTGTGCCAGGAGGATGTGAAGTACCGAGAATCAGTTTAACGTTGGCACCTTCAGTTACAATCACATCACTCTTGTATCATTTGAATATACCTTCTTGAGAAAGGAGAGCATATCTTATGAAAAGTGCACAGATCATGAGCACTCAGCGCGTTATCACAGTATAACCTTTGTATCCACCACCCAAAAAAGAAAGGAAGGGAACAGTATCAGCCCCTAGAAGCCCTTGCTGTGCCCATTTTGTGCCCCCTCCCAACCACTGCCGCCTCCTTCCTCCCCATTACGTCTGTGTTGCCAAAGCCTAACACAAATCCTTGTCAAGAAGCCCATAAACAGTTGCTAAACTGAACTGAGCCCCTTTGAAATCATTTTGTGATCTCAAGGTAATCACTTCAACTTCCTTGGCCTTGATTTACTCTTCTGAAAAACAGGGATGGCATTTCAGTAATTTCAATAGTCTTCAATCCTAGCCGTACACTAGAATCACCTGGGGAATCTTTTGAAAAGCTGTCCACCATGCTTGGGCTCTGGATACAAACCTCTGAAGGTCCCAGGCAGCGGTAGTTTTTCATGACTTTCCAAGGATTCCAGTGTACAGCCATGATCACTTGAATCTTACCAATTCCAATCAATACACAATTACACATACATTCAAATCTCAGTACCACTCCTGCCGTGGGTTGAATTGTGTCCTCTGCAAAGATACGGTTTCTAACCCCCAGAACCTGTGAATGTGGACTTATTTGAAAACAGGGTTATTGAAGATGATCAAACTAAGATGAAGTCTTTAGTGTGTGTGTGTGTGTTAGTCACTCAGTCGTGTCCGACTCTTTGCAACCCCATGGATTGTAGCCTGCCAGGCTCCTCTGTCCATGGTATTCTCCAGGCAAGAATATTGGAGTGGGTAGCCATGCCCTTCTCCAGGGGGTCTTCCCGACCCAGGGATCGACCTGGGGTCTTCTGCATTGCAGGCAGATTCTTTACCATCTGAGCCACCAGAGAAGCCCAATAGGTCTTTAGAGTGGGCCCCTAATCCAGTGTGACTGGAAACCTTATAAAAAGAGGAAATCCTGGACCCAGAGACAGAGGCCCAAGGAGATCACCAAGTGAAGACTGGTGTTATCATGGAGCACCAGAAGCTAGGAGAGATACTTGGAAGAGACTCTTCCTCAGAACCCTCAGAAGTCCTTCTGCTGACTCCTTGACTTCAGGCCTCTAACCTCCAGGATATGAGACAATAAATTTCTATTCTTTAAGCCACTCAGTTTGTGGAACTTTGTTAATTTCATACTAGCCAAGGAACTGTCTTGGCCTGTTTCTTCACCTGCAAAGCTGGAAGTATAATCATGGTTCCACGTCCTGGGCTCCATTCTAGACACTTGACATAGATTATCTCATTGAGTCATCACATATACTTTACTACTGGCTTCCCTGGTAGCTCAGTCGGTAAAGACTCTGCCTGTGGTGTGGGAGGCCAGGGCTCTATCCCTGGCTTGGGAAGATCCCCTGGAGAAGGAAATGGCAACCCACTCCAGCATCCTTGCCTGGAGAATCCCATGGACAGAGGAGACTGGTGGGCTGCAGTCCGTGGGGTTGTAAAGAGTCGGGCTCGACTGAGCCACTAACACAACATACTTTACTACAGCAGCATTAGCGGGTATAGGTACTCCTGTTATCTCCACTTTTTCAGATGAGATAGCTGTGGAACAGAGAGGTTAAGTAATTTGCTCAAGCTCACATGGCAACTAAATGTCTAAGACAATAATACATCATTCACTTTTACTTGGAAGTCTCCATGAGACTGTGAACGTGCATGTGAACGCGCTTTGTAATTAGCAGAGCATTTTACCCTTTTTAGTTAGAATCTCTGTAGATGCTGGACTTTTTTGGCCATCTTTAACTCTTCCCTTCTCTTTCGACGCGATACTTCCTTTCCTCGGCGGCAGGGGTCGCTGCATCGCGCGGGCACTGACAGGTCCTTCTAGCCCGCAGCGCCGGCTGCTCGCTGGTGCCTATAAGTGGCAGTACTGAGCTCAGTAGACAGCAGTCAGCCGCCGCCGGTGCCAGGGCCGGGGCTGCAACTGGAAGTGGAGCTGGACGCGGAGGAACTGAAGCTGGGCCGGGGCGCAGCGCAGCACCGCGCCGGGGCCGCAAGGAGGGGCGTTTCGCTGCTGGCCCACCGCGAGCCGCCCCCAGCCCGCGCCAAGGCGCCCTTTCTCCAGGCCGCCTGCCTCCGCCTTCCGCCTCCCTCCATTTCCCCGGAATCTCAGCCCGGCGCGCCTGCACCCCGGTCCTTCTTTGGGTGGGGAAGCTCCCGGCCGCTATCCGGCTTCACTCCTTCCTCGCAGCCTGGGCTCTCAGCTCCCTTTCTTCTTTTCCTGGACTGGGTCCCACCCCCTTCGATCCCCTTCTTTTAGCTCAGGCTCTCTGCTCCTTCCCTTAACAAGAGTCCCAGTAGCTTAGCCACTTTTCTTAGCAGAGGGTCCCCGCCTTCCTTTTCCTTGCCTGAGGTCCACCCGCATCCTATTTCTTCCTCTGTCCCTAGGGTGCCGCCTCTCCCCTCCCCCACCCCCTTTCCCAGGCCTGGAGTTCCAAACCTTTTGGTCTCCTCTTATGGCCCTAACTGGGTCTTGGTCCCTCTTCCCCAGTTTGGCGTTCTAGATCGGGAACCCAGCTTTCTTTCCACCTCCAGAGGGCTGCTTCCACAAAAACACATCTCTCAAACATGAACTTTGCCTAGAGACTCCCGCAGTCTCTCTTGCCCCCTCCTGCTGACCCCTTGCTACCTATGTCCCAGGTCTTACTCTCATTTTGCTAAGGGTCGGGGGGATAAGCAGCGGGATGCTTCTGTGGTCTGGCGCCAGTGGCCTCCCTCCGCCTCGAATCTTCCCTTCGTTGCTCGTGGTGGTAGCCTTGGTGGGGCTGCTACCCGTTCTCAGAAGCCATGGCCTCCAGCCCAGCCCTACCGCCACCACCATCAGAGGCTCCGAGCCGCCCCGGGAACGCTCGATTGGGGATGTCACCACCGCCCCACCGGAGCTGGCCCCCGAGAGCCGCCCTGTTAACCATTCCTTCGCTGAACACAGCCCAAAGGCTCGAAAGGCCTTTCCAGTCCTGGGCATCGACTACCAACACGTGCGCACACCCTTTGAAATCGCCCTGTGGATCCTACTGGCCTGCCTCATGAAGATAGGTAAGTCCACCTCGCCCCCCCGATGCTTCCGCTGTCACCTAGCTGATGAGACTGTTGCCCATCCTTACCACTTGAAGCTGCCCAGGAATGAGGGTCTGGACTGCTCCTGTATAGTAGGCAGCCTCCATCTGGCCATCTTGATGCTTCTCAAACTTGAGCTCTGCGGCCTCGTCGCGCGGAAGCGCGGGAGCTGGGTATTGTTCACCGGAGAGAGCAGGACTGGAGGATGCTTCTGGCCCTAGGTACCTTCAGCGAGGCTCCCAGGCCTGGCAGGTCTCCTCTGGAGCCAGGCGCCCAGCTGTGTGTGTGTGAGACAGGCGTGTCTTCAGCAAGTAACACAGTCTGCTCTGTCACCAGCCACCAGTGTAATTACATGCTTCATGGAAGGCTATTCCAGGACAGAGGATCTTTCTACTTGGTTTGCCTAAGGAGTTTGGGTAGCGTTGGGGAATGCGTGTGCTGGAGACTTACAGGTGTGATGGAAGATGAGGCATCACTGTATTCTCACCTTCCTTCCTTCGTCCCTGGAGTGTTATCAGTCAGTTCTGCCTGCCCAGGCTGGTCAGGAGCCCCTGAGTCAGTTTCCTGCCCGGGAATGCCATTCTTTATACAGTTTATGGGACAGGGGGCCTTGGGAATTCCTGAAGTCTGGTTTGAGGCGGGGGAGGGAGAGTGGAGGAGGGTCAAGCTCACCTCCAGGTTGCACCCTGCTGTGTCTCAAAGTGCTGTCCAGGCCGGCCAGTCATGGTGGCCTGCCTGCTACTCGGCCGGTGGGAGATGGACGGGTGGAGCTCAGGATGTTCTGATATGAAGTGACTTTGAAATGTTATTTTTGGAAGAAGGAAACAGAAAAGTGGTTCTTCTCCAGAGGCTTGTCTCCCTGCTAGGTCTGAGCACTTCTGCTGGGTGATAGATGCTAGAGATGCTCCAGATGACAGATGCTCCAGATGCTGCTGGAGCTCCCCAGAGCCTGCCCAACCCAGAAGTCCCTGGAAGTGGTGTCCTGGGGGGCTTTGACATCCGCCTTTGCCTTTTTTGCCCCCAGCCAGCTGTGGAAGGCACGAGGGCCTGGGACTCCGCTGGTTTGGGTTTGGAGAGTTTGTGATTCTTGGCAGGAAGCCTTGCAGCTCTCCCAAGGACATGCGGGAGCTGAGGGCGATGCCAGGCTGGAATGAGGCAGGCTCCGGGACATGCTGCAGGAGGGCTCGGGTGCTTCTGTCGTGACGGATCTAGGAGCTGGCCTCCTGATTCAGGGCTTTGGTGCTGTGACAGTGGCAGGCTTGTATATGGGGCTGGGCCATCACCACCTATCCCCTGATGGCAGCCCGGAAAAAAATCAAGGCTGGGGCAAGGGGAGTCATGTGAACTGTTTCTGACAAATACATGACCTTGAACAAACTGGGCTTTTTTCTGCAGGTCTCACTCACCTGTGAAACCGGCAAGAATCTCTAAATTTGACCATATCCATTGAATCCTGAAGCCCCTGTGTCCTAATTTGTTGTAAGAAGCTGAGGTGACTGATGTGTCATTTGCCTGTGTGAGACTAGGAAGAGGCCTCACAGGCACTATTTATAAATTGCCCTCCTCCTCGCTCCAACCCTGTCACCTCCCAGCTGCACCTGGCATTGTGTTAGGGTGTGGGGGGGCGCAGGGGGGGCTAGTGCACTCCCGGTGTGTCTCGGTGACTTCTGGTGGGTCAACAGTGTGACCACTAAGGTCCTACTCTGGACAGTCAGGAGTTTGTCCCTGCAGGCCTGACTCCGGTCCCAATGGGACCAGGTTCGGCCTGATTTGTCCCCACCAAAACTGTGCGGGGACCCCGGGCAGTTGGCAGAGGTGGTGTCGTGACACGGGTGTCAGCCTAGAAGTTAGGAAACTTGGCTTTTTGTCCCGTCTCCCTTGTGACCTTGGGCCAGTGACGCCTCTCCACTCACTTGTCAGTTGATCTTTGTGGCTTCTTCCAGGTCTGACGTTTTTGCCATTCCACTGACTTGGGTAACCCTGGCAAGTCATTCAACCTTGGGCCATAGTTTTCTAATTGTAAAAGTGAGGATGCTGGATATGATCTCTGAGGGCCTTTGCAGTTGCGAAAGACTGTGTCTCTGCTTTGACAAGACGTTTTTCTGCCTCGCTAGAAACAGGGGTACCCTCGCATCTGGCCATCCTGGCGAAGAGAGTAGAGAGAAAGGTGATCTTAAGCGTCCCAGTTCAGGTGGCAGAAAGTGAAAGCCCATTTCCCCCTTTTTGTTTGGCTGTTTGTTTTTTGGCCACACAACTTGAGAGATCTCAGTTCGCCAACCAGGGACTGAACCGAGGCTGTGGCAGTCAAAGCCCGGAATCCTAACCACTCTGCCAGGCCGCCAGGGCACTCCCCCGGCCCCTTTGCAGTGTTGAACTGAGGTTGGCACCACTCTGCCCCTTACCCTCTCTGACTCTGTTTTCTCAAGTATAAAAAGGGGGAAATACTAGTATCCAGTTATAGAGCTCGTGACGTGGTAATGACAGAAATTAACGCACGTAAAGCTGCCTTTGTGCTTACAGGAAGCGCTCAGTGAGGTTCAGTCACCCCTGTTGGTAGTTTAACCGCCTCAGGTAAATGCCTTCCTCGGAGGCTGGAGGATTACAGATCTCTCGGCCTAGGCTGCCACCAGGAGCCCTTCCTTCAGGTTTCAGGAAGGACTGAAACTCAGTCCCACCGACTTTATTCTTCCTTTTGCTTTAGCAGGTCCTGTGGGGAAGGGATGTGGTACCAGCTGACACCGGGAGCGGGGGTGGACTTGAGGGACTGAGGCCATGCTCCCTTTCTACTACACTCTGGAGCTTTGGAGTTCATCTTGGGGTCTTGCCTCTTCTCTCAGAGCCCCAGCGTAGGTAGGCGCCCTGTTGGAGGCCTCATTCTGTCATCTGTGACAGCTGCTTCCCTTGCCCGTTACCCCTCCTTTAAGAACAGAAAGTTCTGTGTGCAGTTCACACTCTTGTTCTGGTCGTGGAACAGAGCCTCAGGTAGATACCAGCCTAGGGCAGATAGCGTTAGAGCCGAAGATTAAAAAAAAATTCTTCACCAGGGAGATCATCACCCATGGCTGATTCATGTCAATGTATGGCAAAAACCACAATAATACTGTAAAGTAATTAGCCTCCAATTAAAATAAATAAATAAATTTAAAAATAATAATAAAGTGATGCTATGAAAAAAAAATTCTTTTGGCCTCACAGGTGCAGCATGTGGAATCATAGTTCCCGACCAGGAATTGAACCGGTGCCTCCTGCAGTGGAAGCACAGAGTCTTAGTCCCTGGACCTCCCGGGCAAGGCCCTAGAGCTGAAGTTCTGGAGTAGATGCTTCTGGTTTCTTTCTGAGTGACTCAGTGGGTGACGTGGGGCAAGCCTCTTCCCTTCTCGGGCCTCTTCTCTGTCTCTGACAGTCAGGGGTTCTTGCCTTTTCTTCGTGGGGAGGGCCTAGTGATGTGGGCGGGGGGTGAGCCCATTGGGAGAACTTCGAGAACGACTCCAAGCCCTGGGTAGGACCACTCCGCATCCCACCCCACCCCACACTGGGGTTTGGACCCTGCATGAATCCTGCTTTGTCTCTCTGTTTACCTGGCTCCCAGTCCTGCGTGTGTTTCAAGGGAGCGCCTCGCTGTAACCCAGCTCTCTGCTGGCACCCCACACAGTTATTTACCCATGTCCAGCTCCTGGCAGCCCGTGAAGCAGGTATTCAACTGGTCTCCTGACCACAGACAAAAAAAAAAAAAAAAAAAGCCTTCTTTTGTCCCTTCACATCTTATAGCTTTTCTTGGTTTTGGTTTTTGCACAGTGCGTCCTGCCATGTCCTCTTCAGAACAGGTCTGTGAGGAGGGGAGATGGGGGTCATTATTGCCCAGTTCACAAGTGTGGATATCAGACCCAACAGCTAGTTTCCTGTGTAAGACTAGAACTCCCTTCTCTCACTTCTCAGAAGGAGAGAGGAACAACCTAAAGGTCACCTTGAAACTGTCCCTAGAAGCCCAGGTGGAACTCTCCAAAAACGAAAAGGTGACCTTTTTCTCTTTGGGAAGAAACAGCAGAATACCTGCGGGACAGTGTGGGGAGGTCAGCTGGGGCCTGGGAGGAAGGTTCAGGTAGGGACCTGGGTCCCCAGGCGCCAGGGCACGTGGAGGGCCTCAGCTGGTCGTGTGGCCTGGACTTCACTCAGCTGAGCCCCCACGAGGTGCCCCTCTCCTCTCCGTCCTGCCCCGCGCGGCGGCTGCCCCTCCGGTTCTGGTGGGAAGGACAGACAAGGTCTCAAAGTCGGGGCTCTGCCCCTGGTACCTGCGTGACCAGGTACCTGGTGTCTCTGAACCTGACTTGCCTCATCAGAAGGATGAGGATGCCATCTCTGTCTTCCAGGATCGATGCAGAGGCTGAACGTGGGGTGCCCAGCGTGGAGCCCAGTGCTGTGGCGGCTTTTCAGGGCCTGTTCAGGTTCCTCCCCTTTGGGCGGTCTTCCCAGGCCACTCCAGCCCACAGCCGTTGCTTTCATTTCTCCCCCAAAGCCCTATCCCTTATTGTTTATCCACAACTTTGGCGTCCGGCCTAGCCTGCCCTGTGACATCTCTTCTGTTGGGGGGCTGTGTGTTTTAAAAAGAATTACCATTTATTGAGTATCTGCAGAGTGATGTCAGGCACTTTCCAGAAGTAATCTCTTTTAATTCTTACTAAAATCGGATGAGATAAAGGCTATCTCTGTTTCGCAGATGAGGAAACAGCTCAGAGGGGTTATCTGCTGTGATGTGGAGCTGCCGTTCTCTGTTTGAGTCATGGCACAGCCTCCTCTAAGGGTACAGCTGCGTCTCCCGCCCTCACGTTCCCCTCAGCAGATGCCCATGCTCTGCAGGGAGTAGCTGCCCAGCTCCCCGCACCTGCTAGTGGGGATTTTAGTACTCCCTGTCGGAGCTGGCGGCTTCCCAGGTGGCTCAATGGTAAAGGATCTGCCTGCCAATGCAGGAGACGCGGGTTCGATCCTTGGGTCAGAAAGATCCCCTGGAGAAGGAAATGGCAACCTACTCCAGTATTCTTGCCTGGGAGATCCCAAGGACAGAGGAGCCTGGCGAGCTACAGCTCATGGGATTGCAGAGTAGGACATGACGTAGTGACTGAGCTCTCACGCCTTCGGGGCTGGCGATTGTTGATGGCAGGAGCTCTCTCCCTCCACTAAGAAAGCCACTGGGGTTCTGTGCCAGCATCCTCTGGCCCCATGAGCCTGTGTTTGTGCACCTGAATCCCGCAGCCAGGCTGGACCTATCGCTTGTCTTCTGCTCGCGACCCTGCCTGCCATCTCTCTGCTCTCTCAGTGGTCTGACCCAGCTTGCTTCTCCCCTGCTTGGACAGGGGAGGACCACTTAGAGGGTTGTTTCCTTTTGCCAGCAGGGGTGGCTAACCTTGTGATTACCATCTCCTGCCTCTGGGTGGAAAGGGTGCTGAGCTGCTTTGGGTCACCCTTGGGGCCCAGCAGGGTCTCCTGAGAGGCAGCCTCTGTGTTGAGAGCAGGTGGCACGATTGTCTTTAGCCCTTTAAGGCAAGTGGAGTTTAGTACTACTTCTCATTAGTATTGTAACTTGTTTCCAAAGCACTTGCATATACACTATTCTGATCTTCTCAATGGTCCTGTGGGCTAGAATAGCAGGTGGTGCTTTTGTTTTTGCTAATATTTATTTATTTATTTGGCTGCACTGGGTCTTAGTTGCCACACACAGGGAGCTTCAGTTTTCGTTGTGCAATGGAAATTCTTACTTGCGACATGCGAGATCTAGTGCCCTGACCAGGGATCGAACCCAGACCCCTTGCATTGGAAGCACGGAGTCCTAGCCACTGGATCACCAGGGAAGTCCCTCGCAGGTGGTATTGATATTCTCATTTTACATCCAAGGAAACCTCAGGGGGGTCACTTAACAAGTAAGGACTCAGTCCCCGGACTTATAACCCAAGGCCCTGTCCTCTTTTCTGCTTGGTCAGGTCATTGCGAAGACAAAGGGAGACCGGAGGTCCCAAGAGGCTTTAACTAGAGTAGATGACCAGACACATCCCTGTTGGTAACCTGAACGGTTGACAGGAGGGACAGTTTCCTCTTGGAGGAAGGAAGGGCTAAAGGAGCATGGTGGTTTGGGTTGTTCTGGAGCCCAGGCCACCTCAACTCCAAGTCCTTGATCCCTCACACATGCCTAGTATTTGTATGAAGAAAGGGTGTGAGTGTGTGAAGTGTTTATGTTAAATACTTGTTAATTATGTGAGCAGTCACATATCAAGCTCCTGTTTGAGACACTGTGTCAGATATTGCCCACTTGGAAAGCACTGGGGTTGAAGCCCAGATCTGTGTGACTTTGGAGCTTGTGTTCTTTTATCATCATGCCCTGATTCCCTTTCAGTTCAAAAGTTTTCTTTTTCCCATGATCATTTTAAAATAGGGAGGGAATAAAGGCATTTCAAGTCTTGGCTGCTCTCTGTGGATCACTTCTTGGGTGGGGGGGGGGTGTAAAACTGTGCGCCCCCCTCCCCCGCAAAGCCTCACTATGAAGCAAATAGGCCTTCTCGGAGGTGATAGCATTCAGAAACAAGGGAGGGACCTGGGCTCCCTTCGGGAATGCCAGCCTGTGCGCAGCTGGCTGGCAGGCCTGCCTCCCTCCCTCCCTCCTCCTGTCTCCACCCCACCCCTGCCCCCCGCCGCCCCCCTTTCCTTCCGTGGTGGGGAGAGAAGGCTCACTCAGCAAACCCAGGACCTGGGTTATCCCTGAGTCATCCATCGCCTGTGTGGGCCTCCTTCTGCAGCGCTCACTCCCCCTGCAAACGTCTGAGTCAGACACGTCTCCCCAAGGTTGTCTGCACACACCGCGCTGGGCCCGACCATCTCTTTAGATGCCGACAAACATCAACTGGTACTTTAAGGCGGCCCGTGATTACATGTGGGTATTTTTAATCTTATAGGCTAATCTAATTTTAACTGAACTAGGTTTTGAGTTGGGCTCGGATCAGTGGGCTGCCCTCACTCCCTTCCCTGAGATCGTGCTGACTGCATTTCCTTCCCCCCTAAAGTTCTATCAACACATGAGGCCAGTTTGGGGGTCTATTAGGTCAGATGTGACCCCTGAGTTCTGATACTGACTTGATGAGAGCCTGGAGTTTCCCCAAATTACCCAGGCAAGCGCTTTCCTGAAAAGATAGCGTCCTTAAGCAGCTCCGAGCGAGATTCAGAAGTCCTATTCCTTCCCTAGTCCCCTTCCCAGCCCCTTGCGGGGGACACTTGCCCCCTAAGCCCAGACTGGCCCTTCCACAGCGCTGGGCCTATTTGAGACCAGGTCACGGAAGGGAAAGAGGTGATATCACAGACGTGCACCAGCAGAGTCTATGAGTTCACCAAAATAAGAAGCAGCTAACACTTACATAGCACTTCTGTGTGCCAGACAAACTCATGGAGGCTCTGGCTTCGGGCTGGCCAGCCACGACTGAGGGCGGCTAATTAATTCGTCTGTTCCAGCTGAGGTCGTAGAGGGAAATGAGCTGAAACCGACCAGCAGGCTCTGAGCTTGGCGGCCCATCAGGGAACCAGGAAGAGTGGGAGACCCAGGCCCGGCTCACCGGGAGCTTCCAGTCTGCCTGAAGAAATGGTCTCTCTGTGCTGAGAGCTGGGCGGAGAGCTGGGCGGACTCCTGGCGGAGGCAAAATTCAGAGGGAACAGGCAGTCCCGAGGGCACAGATGGTTAGGGAAGGCTTCTCAGAGGAGGGGGAACTCGAGCCAGTCTTGAAGATGGAGAAGAATTAGGGAAGCAGGCAGGACAGGAAGAGCTATTCTTAGTATGTGATTCCAGACTAGAATGTCAGCCCGTTGAGGGCAAAGCCTTCGTTTGCTTTCTCCTCTGTGCCTGGCATGGAAGATGGGCTCCGAAAGATCTGAGGGGACAAGTGAGTGTATGACTGACTTCCGTGTAGAGATAGTGTCCATGGGAAGCGTTTGAGGCAGACAGGAGACCCACCTGACACAGAGGGATGTCAGGCGTCAGCCAGCCTGCGTGGAAGTGCCTCCCCCCGCCTCTCCCATCTCCCTCTGCTTCGTGCTAATGGAGGGTCTGCAAGGGCATCCTCTCTGAGCTGGGTGGGGTCTCTCTGGGAGAGTCTGGATCCATTTGGTTTGCCCTCAATTTGTGTAAGTAAAAGCGAGATAACAGAGCTTCCTCAGGGAGCCGCCAAGAGCCCTAATTGAATTTAGCTTTTCCCGGTAAGATTCCTTAAGTCATCAACCGCACCATGACTGTGAATTAATGAGACCAGTGGCCATAAACTATGCAAAAAGTCCGTCTCTCTAATTTATAGTTTACCCAGACAGGAGGATTTATGGCTTCCCTTTGTTTCTATCTGTGTGTTGGAGGTGGGCTGGGGCCAGAATCTCCATTCGGTGGCAGATTTATTTTTACAATTTGAATACATAAAACACATTCATGGTAAAACAAAACAAACAAAAGTAAAACCGAGCAGTAGAGAAGGGTATTAAGGTAAATGTTAGCCTCCCCCCTTCTCTGACCCCCTCCACTATCACTCTCCCCAGAGGTTACCCCTGTTAACTTTCTTGTGCACCCCTTCAGAAACTCTCATGCACGTGTGAGTGTGGGAGTGTGAGGACAAATCTAGCTTTTTTTTAAAGTGTATTTTTAAAAATTTGTTATTTATTTTTGGCTGTGCTGGGTCTTCATTGCTGTGCAGGCTTCTCTCTAGTTGCAGCAAGTGGGGGCTGCTCTCCAGCTGCAGCACACAGGCTTCTTACTGCTGTGGCTTTTCTCGTTGTGCAGATCACAGGCTCTAGAGCAGGCGGACTTCAGTAGTTGCATCATGCGGGCTCGAGTAGTTGTGGTTCCTGGGCTCTAGAGACTAGGCTCATGGGCTTAGTTGCTCCGTGGCACGTGGGATCTTCCCAGACCAGGGATCAAACCCATGTCTCCTGCATTGGCAGGCAGATTCTTTACCACTGAGCCACCAGGGAATCCCCCAGATTTAGTTTTTATAAAGCCAATTGTGTAAGGAAAAGAGCTCTAGGCTTGGAATCAGGGACTGGGTCTAGTCTTAGCTCCACCTCTTTCTATGAATATTGATCTGTGGCATGTCATTTTGCTTTCCTGGGCCTTAGTTTCCCTGTCTGCCGGTTTCAGTTGCTGAAAGGCTGTCTGGGACATTCCAGTAGGAAAGGCAGTCATCCCAGGGGAGCCCCTTCTCTGGTGAGACCTGGGCAGACTGGCTCTCGGAGGGAGACTTCCACAGCCCTGTTGTTTTGGGGAATGGTCCACTGCTGTCATGAGCCCTGGCTTCAAAGCATAGAATTCTCATGTTCATGATCATGGTCATCTCCAACTCTGGTTCAGGGTTATGGGTTAAATAAATGGGTCCACAGAGAGCCAACTCTCTTACTTGGGAAGAAAGCACAGGTAGGAACTTGTGTGGCTCTGGCTGAGATGCTGAGGGGCTCAGATAGGAGAAGAGATGAGGGAAGGCTCCCTGGAGGAGGTGATCTTGAGCAGTGGGCCAGTTGAAGACGAGAGACTTGCTGTTAGAAGAGATCCTGGCTTAGGTGGGAGAAGGGACTGAGAGACCTGCTTTTCTTCTAGTATCTAGGCTTCTAAAGAGTCTTTCTGAGTCCTTGATGGAGTTTGGGGAGCCCATGGTACCCCAAAATAGTCTACCCCATAGACCCCAAAATAGTCTACAAATATTTATGTGTTTTTATCAGAGGAAGAAAGCCCATAGTAGCCACAGATATCAACAGGATCTATTCCCTGCCCCCCACCCCGCCCCCACCAGAAACATTAAGAGCTTTTGACTCTTTGACCTGTGGGAATCTGAAGACAGGTAGAGGACTTTCCTCGGATGAGTATGTGTTAGTTGCTCAGTTGCATCTGATTCTTTGCGACTCCATGGACTGTAGCCTACCAGGCTTCTCTGGCCATGGAATTCTCCAGGCAAGAATACTGGAGTGGGTAACCATTTCCTTCTCCAGGGAATCTTCCTGACCCAGGGATCAAAGCCAGGTCTCCTGCATTGCAGGCAGATTCCTTACCGTCTGAGCCACCAGAAGTGGTAGTTAATTCTGTCCTCAGTGGGGTTTGCCTGGGGAACTGCAGAACTCCTTCTAGGCAAGGGGAATGAACCCCGTCAGAATAAGCAAGCTGTGTCCTGGGAGAAGAGAGGGAAAATGACTCTGTAAAGTAGAGAAAAGCTTTTTTGGACTGGGGATCAAAGCAGATGAGAGAGACCCCCCTTGCCCTGTGTAGGCAGGCAAGGTACTAGGTTCATTCTGCCCCCTGGTCTTCTGGGTTTCCAGGGTGAGCTCAGCTTATACCCTGGGAGGTAACTCAGGCCTCCTGCTGTTTTTCTGTTTTAAGCAGCCAAGGCCCAGACAGTCCTCTGAGGCTCTGTTAGGTGAAACAGCTACCTTGGAGGCAGTAGAAGCAAGGCCCTGCCTCTGAAGGGGATAAGCTTTGGAGGTATACCACTAGGCAGTCTCGATTGGCCTCTGCTGTTTCTTGGACTGAGGGCTGCCACCTCCTGCTCTGACCCTGATTCTGGGAGTGAAAATAGAGAATATTAGAGATACTAGAGGTAGAAAGAACCTAATCATAGCCTATGGCCCCCGGACCCAAAGGGGAACTGGAGATGTTTTGATCCAGTCCTCTCATCTCCCCATTAAGGTGCAGAGAGGATGTGCCCAGCATCACGTGAATTAATGGCAGGGGGAAGGCTTTCTCTGTTCTGTTAACTAACCCAGGGGTCTCTAGGCAGTAAGAATTGGACCAAGAGGAGGGGCCATGGTCTTTGGCCTGGATGTTGGTATCTGAGTAGTGGCAGCTGTCTGCATGCATGCTTAGTCACTTCAGTTGTGTCTGACTCTTTGCAACCCAGGACTTAGCCTGCCAGGCTCCTCTGTCCATGGGATTCTCCAGGCAAGAATACTGGAGTGGGTTGGCTGCCATCTCCTACTCCAGGAGATCTTCCCGACCAAGGGATCGAACCCATGTTTCCTACAGCTCCTGCATTGGCAGGCGGATTCTTTACTGCTGAACCACCAGGGAAACCTGGTAGCTCTCTAGTGGGCCCTAAAAGCCTAAGGAAGGGCAGCTTCCTGCTGGACTTTCTATCAGAAGAGGTGTTCCTGGCCAGGAAGCCATTTGGCTTTATCCAAACAGGTCCTTGCAGGAGAAGCAAGTGCAAGCCTTGCAACCCAGAAGCTTCTGCTCTCCCCCATCAGATTCTTCAGGCCTTTGACTCCTTTACAAACCAGCAAAGAGCCTGTGAGCTCTGCTTTTTATTGGATCTTTGCCATCAGTCCAGGGGATGAGATCTTATCTCCCGGGGCCAGGGCCCACAGGAATCTGGATGTCATACCAGGTAGGCAGGATGCCAGCAGGGAGGTAGGGCCAGCTCACCCCACGGAGCCCAGCCCAAGACTCTGGGTACAGCTCAGTGCGGGAGGGGAGCCGGCACCCTACCACACCCTCTGGGCCTGCCTGACTGGTGGAGCTAATAAAGACGCCCGAGAACTGCTTCTCTCAAGGAGCTTTAAGGACTTGTCTGAGGAATTCAGTGTAGGTGCAGCAAGAGTCAGGCAGTAGAAAGTGGGTGTGAGTTGAGGTGCAGATAGAATTCTTTGAGGGTAGACAGGAGGCAGAAAGACCTTCCTGGGACTTGCCCAGTGGTCCAGATGCTAAGACCCCATGCTTCCAATGCAGGGGGCCTGGTTTACATCCCTGGTCAGGACTCTAGATCCCATAAGCTGCAACTCATACCTGGTACAACCAAAATTAAATAAATAAATATTAGAAAAGGAAAAAAAAGGAAGACCTTCCTACCTTAGAGGACCAAGGAGGCTTCATGGAGATGACTGGTGAACTAGGCCTTGAAGAACAGGTAGGATTTAGATGAGACGCTTGAGTGAAACAGGGCTTACCGGGCATAGCCCAAAACTTCGACTTGGGGCAGGACTTTCAGATTGCAGAGAGTGGCCCAGAGCAGTTTCCTCAGGAAACATGGTAGTTAGGAACAGAGGCTT
This sequence comes from Cervus elaphus, assembly GCF_910594005.1. Taxonomy (NCBI): domain Eukaryota; kingdom Metazoa; phylum Chordata; class Mammalia; order Artiodactyla; family Cervidae; genus Cervus; species Cervus elaphus. The sequence goes on along the minus strand of NC_057822.1, from coordinate 9,902,100 downwards.
TGCATCTTGACAGACCTGGGTTCAAATCTTAGCTCAAATCTATAGTGACTCGGGCAAGTCACTTTCCCTGTTTGAGTCTCAATCTGATGATCCTTGACATGGGGATCTTCCCAGGCAGCGTGAGTAGTTAAAGAACCTGCCTGTCAGTGCAGGAGATGTAAGAGATGCAGGTTTGATCCCTAGGTCAGGAAGACACCCTGGAGAAGAAAATGGCAACCCACTCCAGTATTCTTGCCTGGAGAATCCCATGGACAGAGGAGCCCGGCAGGCTATCATCCATGGGGTCACAAAGAGTCAGGCACAACTTAGCATGCACGCATGCAAACACGGGGTAATGCCTGGCAGGGGTGTCGGGAGGATTCAGGGAGAGTGCCCTTGTAAGATGCTTGGCACAGAGTTTGACACATTCTGAACATAATGATCAGTGGTGGCACTTGGAGTCCTTCTAGGATCAGGAGAAGGAGAAATAGTGGCTTGTTTTCTGTGACTCCTGAATCTCCAGCAACTGAAAAATCACTCAGCAAGACTTCCTGATCCCTGCTGGGCATCCAGTGCGGCCCTAAATGCAAGGGTGAGGTGGCTGCAGATAAATAAAATTTATTGTTTCAATGAAGTGGATGGGGCACTTTCAAGCATGCAGCAGAAAACCTTTTGGAGAGATACTGTCATTCTTCTTTATACAAACGAGAAAACTGAGGCCCAGAGCGCTTGGGTGACTTGCCTAGGATCACACAGGCTGACTGCGGCACAGCTGAAGCCAGACCTAGGGCTTCCCGTTCCAAGTCCTGTGCTCTATCTCCTACGTAACAGTCCTTTCCCCACCTCGCTGGAGTAGCAAGACTTATCACTTGAAGCATTTAATGAGCAAAGCGAGACTTTGTATGACAATTTGATATGTAGCTATAAAAGCACTAAATTTTGCAGCACAGATGATGATTTTTAAAATAGACCCAGCTCTGATGAGGTGCCAGGTGATCTGTGCCAGTGTTCAGGGCAGAAGATTCTGCCACTTCATAACTGCATCACCTTGTCTGAGCCTCAGTCTCCACAAGCAAATAGGATAATGTCTGTAAATCCCCGAGCACATCATAAGTGCTCAAAAATGGGAGTTACCACCGTCCTGTAGCGTTAAAGGAAGAGGAGGGAATTCCCTGATGGTCCAGTGGTTAGGACTCCGTGCTCTCACGGCTGAGGGTGTGGATTCAATTCCTGGCAGGGAACTAAGCTCCCACAAGCTACAAAGTGTGACCTAAAAAAAAAAAAAAGAAAGAAATTGTTTTAAAAGAAGAGGAGAGGGTGAAGTGAAAAAAGGGAATAATGATGTGCTCCATGATAGCTGCCGTGGTGGTGGTGGTTTAGTCACTAGGTCATGTCCAACTCTTGCGACCCCATGGACTGTATCCTGCCAGACTCCTCCGTCCATGGGATGCTCCAGGCAAGAATACTGGAGTGGGTTGCCGTTTCCTTCTCCAGGGGACCTTCCCGACCCAGGGATCGAACCCAGGTCTCCTGCGTTGCAGGCAGGTTTTTTACCAACCGAGCTACGAGGGAAGCCCCTGTGATAGTTGTGCTGCTGCCTGAAGCCCAGAAGGACTTCAGGGAGGGGAGAAATGAGGCTGGAATGAGCAGGGGTCCTTATGCCGGTGTCTTCACCAGATCCTCACGTGGTGGTGGTGGGGAGTAGCAGGTCAGGTGAGGGTCACAGCACGTGCTGCGGGCATGGGTGGACAGCTGAGAGGAGGCCCAGTCAGCTGGGGGGAAAGCCTGGACTGGGGGTCGCTGAGAGATAAGATTAGGTAGGTGGGCTGGGCTGGATTCCGAGCATCTAGAACTCCAGCCAGGGGGCTGCTGACTCGCAGAGCCTCTCCGGCTGGTAGGACAGACAGCTCCATGGGTCGAATGGAGCTCCTTCTTTGTGTTTCCCCCTCTGTCTAAGTCACAACAAGCATCTCTAACCCGGTGACTCCAGCACCGGGCCCATTCCCCTCCATCTGTAATCAGCCCTCCACAGAGCAGCCGGTGTGGTTCATTTAGAAATGTAACCCACAGCATGGTCTTCCTGTGTTTGCTGACAAGTGCTCAGTCGTGTCCGACTCTGCAAGTCCATGGACTGTAGCCCGCCAGGCTCCTCTGTACATGGAATTTTGCCAGACAAGAATACTGGAGTGGGTTGCCATTTCCTCCTTCAGTTCCTGTGTTTAAAATCTTTCTTTTTTTTCTTTTTTCTTTTTTTTCCATTTATTTTTATTAGTTGGAGGCTAATTACTTTACAGTATTGTAGTGGTTTTTGTCATACATTGACATGAATCAGCCATGGATTTACATGTATTCCCCATCCTGATCCCCCCTCCCACCTCCCTCTCCACCCGAAAATCTTTCAATTGCTTCCTGATGAACTTGGGATAAAATCCAGGAGAGGTGTGTTCCATCTACCCCTCTCTCCCTCACTGCCTGCTACTCTTTCCCCTGCTTCACTCACACCAAGCTTCTTGGGTTCCTCAAACCAACCAAGCCTCCTTACCAGACCTCTTCCTCCATGGGGCCGCGGCTCTTGCTTCCCCCTCTTGGAAGACTGCATAGAGACAGCCACAGGCTGTCAGCCTCACTCAGGCTCTAAATCAGGTGTCATCTCTTCAGATAGGCCTTCCTGGCCACCTAGTCTAGCATGTAGCACCCTCCACCCTGGCCCATGTGCTTCTGGGTGCTGAGGTCACAGCCGGGAGCAAAATGAGGAGGCTCCTGATGTCAGGGGGCTCTCAGGCCAGTGCAGGGTGTTGGACAGTGGACACAATGTCAGGCAGCGATAAGTGGTCTGAAGAAACTAGATAGGAGAAAGACATGCTGCTTTGGATGGTCAGCGAAGCTGACAACTTTTGAGCTGAGCACATGACAAGAAGGAGCCTGTCTTTCAAAGATCAGGGCCCCTGAAGAGAGCATATTTGAGGAACCTGGGGTGGAGTAAGAGGGAGGGGTGGTGTAAGGACAGAGAGGAAGGCAGGAGCCAGACCCTGCTCAGCCCATGGGCCTTGGGTTAGACATCAGATCGGGTTCTGGGTGCGCTGCCGCTGAGCTGGGCCGGGAAGCGCAGACCACTGGTCTGACCCGGGGAGGGATGTGGCAAGCACCCTAGGCGTCAGAGATGGCTCCCAGAGCTGGCCTGGGTTCTGGGCTGGCCTCAGCGAGCCGAGCAAAGCAGGACCTTGGCCCAAGGCTATTCTGCCAGGTCTGCGAGAACAGGAGCCGAGCTTGGGAACAGTCACCTCTAGCCAGGCCAGGGGTGGGAAGGAGAGCCCTGTTCAGAGAGGAGTGGACCAGGAGTGGGAGGGGGGTGAGAGCACGTGGGGTGGGGAGGGACCAAGTGAGGTGCCAGGCTCTGCTGGACTCCCGGCCCAGCCCTGCACCTCCCCGGCCCGGCCCCCGCCCAGGCAGGATGTCAGCAGACCTGTCATGTGGGAGGCGTGGCACTGCTGAGCCCCAGGACCCTGGCATGCCTGTTCCCGGCTGAACCCTGGGCCCACGTGGCCTGGGGAGTTACCAGGTTCAGAAAGCACTGGCCTGGAATCAGAGAATTAGACTCGATTGTTGAGAGGGATCCTAGAGGCAGAGTTAGGAGTTCAGGAGGTGTAATGGAAAAAGATAAGGGCGGTGGGGATTAAGAGGCCTGGACTCCAGTCCTGGCTCCTGCTCTCCCAGCTGTGTGGTGACTGATGGGCGGCGTTTGGAGGCTCGGTGACGGTGCTGTGGGGAGCACCCAGCAGTGAGGCCCATCGGTGTCAGGCCCAGCCCCCTGTGTCACAGAGGAGGAAGCAGAAGGCCAGGGAGGAAATGGCTTGCCCACAGGCCACAGCGGGCGGTGGCAGAGCTGCGTTAGTTCAGGTCTCAAGCCCTGGTCTGGAGCTCCCCCGCGGTGGTGGGAGCGGGCCTTCTCTCCTGCTGGGCTCCATCTGGGACCAACTTCTGTTCCTTCTGCAGGGGTGAGCCCGCTGCCCCCAGCGTCCCACCTTCTCCTCAAGTCGCCTCTGAGCACCTACTACGTACGCATCTGCAGGGCTGTGTGGGAGGCGGCTGACAGCTCTCTGTGGGAGACAGACATGTAAACAGCTCAAATACAAGGCCGGCCGGAGTGACACCGGCAGGAGGCACGGTGCGGCGTGGGCTCTGGTGGCAGACGGGCTCGGTTCTGGCTCCGTCCCTCAGAACGGAGTGGTGATGGGGCCCGAGCCACAGTCGGGCCACAGTGGAAAGGCCTCTGATTCACGGCCGAGCAGTGAGGACGGTAGTATAGTGGAGGCAGCTTGCGGAGGTTTGGGAGGGAGGCGTGACCATGACCGAATGGCCTGTGTTTAGGACGAAGGCCCTCCCGGCGGGTGGAGAATGAACTCGGTGAAGTTTTCCCTCATGGTCTTGGCTCCGGGAATGTTCCGCCTCCTCCCTCCATGGATAATTATCCTTCCTATGAAACTGATCAGATGGGAAGCTGCAGGAAATGGTTTGGGACAAGGACTGTGTAGGAGTTGGGGGGAGAGCAGAAAGGATGTCGCAGGAGAGGGGATCGGTGCCAAGCAGCAGGAGGTGGCTCCCTTTGGAGGGGGTGGGGGAGCCTGGGCAGGCTGGAGATTTAAAATATAGGGCGGTGGCTCTGGGGGAATCCAGGTTTCTCAAAGCTTGTCTGCCCCTGGTCTCTGGTGGGGAAGAAGGTGAGATCGACTGGCAGGGTCTGGCTTTTCTGAGTCAACAGAAGCTGGGGTCCTAATGGGCTTCCTAGGTGGCGCTAGTGGTAAAGAACCCACCTGTCAGTGCAGGAGACATAGGAGGTGCAGGTTCAATCCCTGGGTCGGGAACATCCCCTGGAGAAGGAAATGGCAACCCACTCCAGTGTTCTTGCCTGGGAAATCCCATGGACAGAGGAGCCTGGCGGGCTACATTCCATAGAGTTGCAGGGTTGGACATGACTGAAGTGACTTAGCACAGAGTACGGGGTCCTAAAGGGAGAATGTGAGGCAGCAAAGTCAGGCGGCTGGAGCCCTGGGCCGGGGGTCTGAGCTAATCCCAAGCCCACCTCTGCTGCTTAGCTGTCCTTCCACATTTGAAATTCCATCATTATGGCCCAGGGCCTGTTATGGCAGGTGGGTGGGTGTGCGCGAGGCTCCCCCTCGCTGCAGAGAGCCCTCCAGCCACCCTAGCTCCCAGTAGGCCCAGGACTTTAGTTGTGGGCCTGGCGTCTGCTCCCTTTTGGCCTCTCGGGTTAACTGCAGCCCTCAGTGTGCTGAGCCTTCCGGCGAGCCAGGCTCCACCACTTGGTGTGAACAGGTGACTGAACCACAGTGACTGGTGGTTAATATTGAGGAGCAAGCCAATCTTGAACCCAGGGGCAAGGTTGCTTCTGCAGAGAGACACAGGGGCTCTTTGGGGAGATTCAGGGCATCCTTTGGGCAGTCAGGGTTCAGTGTGGCCTGGTGGCTTAAGGTCTTCAGAATCTAACAGACCTGGTTTTGAACCTCAGCTCTACACCCTTTGAGCTATATAGCCTTGGGCTAAGGACCTGTGTGACCTGGGAGGGTTATTTTTTTCTGGCAATAATTCTCACCTGCATTTTTAAAAAAACCTTTTCCCCCTCTGTTTATTTAATGGAGGAGTAATATACATCCATGGGGCTTCCCTGGTGGCTCAGGGGTAGAGAATCTGCCTGCAGTGCAGGAGACACTGGTTCGACCTCTGGGTTGGAAAGATCTCCTGGAGGAAGGCGTGACAAACCACTCCAGTATTCTTGCCTGAAGAAGCCCCATGGACAGAGGAGCCTGGTGGGCTACAGCCCAGGGGGTGCAAAGAGTCAGACACAACTGAAGCGACCAAGCACAGTTGCACCTACGTACGTACATACAGTAGATTACACTGATCTTAACATATACATACAGCTTGCTGATTGTGTACAAATATTTGCACCCAGACGGAGATAGAGGACATCTGTGTACCCACCCAAGTCCCCTCTGCCTTCCCCAGTTTGTACCCCCACATGCCCCCAAGAGAGCCACCGTTTTGACTTCCGTCATTGTCACTTGGTTGTACCTGTTCTTCAACTCCATATACCTACAGTCAGACACAGGTGCGCTTTGTGTCTGGCTTCTTTTGCTCAGTGTTTCCTGGAGGTTCTCCTTTATCTTTGCCTGTCCCAGTGGTTTGTTCTTTCTGTAGCTGTGTATGGTATTGCCTTGTGTGAGTAAGCCACAGTTGATTCATTGTCCTGTTAATGGACATTTGGGTTGGTTCCCTTTTTTGACAGTTATGAATAAAGCTGCTATGAATATTCTTACACACCATAGGGTCTTTGTGAAAATTGAGATAAGCAATTACAGTAACATGTTTAATACTGAGATTTTTTTAAAAGTCATTTATTTATTTCAAAAAAATTTGTTTTGGCTGCACCATGCAGCATCCAGGGTCTAGTTCCCTAACTGTGGATCAAACCCATACCCCTACTTTGGACCACCAGGGAAGTCCCCCTAATACTGAGTTTTGACTTAGAGCTGGTGCTCAGAAAATTCTGCCCAGATTTTTGTTGTTGTTGTTTGTAAAAAGGAAAATAACAAAAACAAACCAACAAACACTACATGAGTATTTAAAGAAAAATATGCAGGTTCATATCCTTTTCACTCCACCTCTCCTTACCCCGCCCCTGCTCCTCAGAGCCACCCCCCGCCCCCAACACCCCTGCTTAGAACTGATCACTCTTCATAGTTCAGCGTGTCTGCCTGGACTTTTCCCTACAGTTGTGTGATGTTCTTTTCAATAAAAATAGTTTCACAATAATAATCATGCCATCTGTAATATTTTGTGACTTCAATTTTGTCATTAAATCTGATCTTTTAAGAGTCCCCTTATCCACCTCAGTGGAGCAGTTTGAGAGAGGCTAGGTGAACTCTTTTTTTTTTTTTTTTTTAGTATTTCCCAAGATCTTTTTTTATTACTGTTTGTTTCCTTTTTTTTTTTTTTTTTTAATTTTTTTTTTTATTAGTTGGAGGTAGGTGAACTCTTGAACTGGTCTCTTGGGCCTCCCACCCTGGCCTGGCCCAACTGCCCTCAGCTTTCCTCTATGTGGAGCCCAGGGTGCAAGTTCTGGCCCAGTTGTGCCCTATCTGAGTATGTTCTTGGGCATAAGTTCCTTGAGCTTTTTTTTTTTTCTGTCTTTGACTTAGGAGAACCCATGCTTGCCTCAGAAGGATGCCATGATATTTACACAAGACCAAATATGGGGAAAAGACAAAGCAAAATGGAAAGTGACACATGTGTGCTGGTTATTACGTAAAATCAGGGGCTGTCAGAGTTAGAGGAGGCCTCTGAGAAGCTAACTCAGCCCATCATCAGACACAGTGAGGAAACAGTGGCCTGGGGAAGGTCCCAGAGCCAGCAAGTGATGGAGCCAGACCCGAACCAAGGGAGGTGTTGGAGCTACAGTGTCCCAGGGGACCACTCCCCCTCCTCCCCCGCCGTTCCTCTCTCTGGACCAGAGCTTGGCTCTCATCAGCCCACTTCCTATCTGTGGGGACTCCCTGCTAGGGAGGAAGGCTGCTCTAGAAAATTTCCCGGGCTCAGTGTCTCCTCTGGTTCCTGGCTGAGGCCACTGGGTGCTAGAAATTCCAGGCAGTGGTCTGGTTCCCCACCCTTCCCTGGTTCAAGAGTGCAGAGGAGGTGGGGGGCAGAGGAGCCTTGGATGGGAAAGAGACGCAGCCCTGGTCTGGGACCCACAGACCCGGGGCTCTGTGAGTCCCCCAGCCCCAGAGAGCTTGCTTCCTCCCCCTTAGAAGCCAAGCTAGCACCCCTGCCCCTGTCCTCTCAGACAGACAAGGCCTGGATCTGAGTAGTCAGCTTGTAACTCAGTGGCCAGGTCTCCTGAGCCTTCGTCCTCACAGTTTCTGCAGGCGAGTTGTGGGAGGTCTCCCAGGCCGGGGAGATTACAGCCTAGGCTGAGGTCAGGAATCTGGAAGCCGAGGTCTGACCAGCGCGGGCTGGGCCTCTGCCTCGCCACCTGGCTCCTTCCCAGGAAGCATTTAGTGATAAGATACCGGCCCAGGTGGGCCCCACTTTGCCTGGTGTTGCCACCTGCGGTGCCAGGCTCACAGAGGCGGAAGTGCTCTGGCTCCCGCCTGTCTCGGAGGCACAGCTCATTATGAAAGCACCCCGGGCGGTGATATCAGGGAGCCGGGCAGGCCTCTCCTTGGGAGTGCCCTGTTGGTCCAGGGTGGAGGCTGGGGACAGCCTCTGAGCCGTGGTATCTGCCTTCAGGGCGAGGTTGTGGAGTGACACGTGTTCTAGTGGCAATGACTGCTGATGTCACAGGGGTCCGGCCCAAAGAGTAGGCGGCAAGGGTCGGAGTCACCTCCACTTGCTGCTCGAGCCTTACCCTCCAGGCCCTCTCTGCCTTGCTCAACGGGGTGGGCCTCTCCTGACCCTGTGAGGTGGGTGGAGGTGTCCCCATTTGTAAAGGAGGACCCTGCGGTCTCGAGAGGTTAACTACTTACCCAGGGTCACAGGCACCAGAAAGGGGAGGAACTGAGTGACTTTGAAGTGTAGGAAGCCAGAGCAAAAGAGCCCTGGAGGTTCCCTGGTCCTTTCCCTTCACAGGGGAGCAAACCCAAGGCCCTTAGTTTGGGCAATGTGGGGCCTGGTGTTCAGGGACAGTTTTCTGTCCTTTCCACTGATAACAACAATAGTTATTCCATTCCAAGGCCCCCAGCTTGCTCCTTGGAACTTTCTAGGATGGTTCCTGGAGAAGGAAATGGCAACCCACTCTAGTATTCTTGCCTGGAGAATCCCAGGGACAGAGGAGCCTGGTGGGCTGCCGTCTATGGCGTCACACCGAGTCAGACACGACTGAAGCGACTTAGCAGCAGCAGCAGAGATGGTTCCAGTGAGGTCCATCCTTCAGAGAGTTGAGAAAACAGCATCCAGATAGTTTTCTCTGTGGCTCAGATGAGGAACCTGGCTGAGAGCCACCCTGGAGGATGAGCCGCCGTCAGCTCCGGAGTCAGCCTCCTGGGCTGGAGTCCTGTTTGGCCCTGCTGCTTACCAGTGAGGAGGCCTTGGGCAAGTAACCTAGCCTCTCCGAGCCTCAGGTTCCACATCTGCGAACGGGTATGACAGGGCCTCCCTCACTGGGTAGCTGTGAAGGCTAAGGAGCCCTCAGTGAGGCTGGCATCATGAACATCCCCATCTCCTGGGGAAGCTGGGCCTCTGAGCTGGTTAGAAAACCAGGGCTCCACCCGGAGTTTCAGGCCTTTTGTTGTCCACCCTGCTGGGGCTGCCCCCCCAGCTCCTGCTACCCCGGGCATATCCGATTGGCCCTGCCCAGGGGGAAGCAGGTGCTATGGAGCCTTTCTCTACCCCTTCCTGGGCACGGTGCACTGCCTTCTATGGGACGGGCCTGCAGCAAGTAGACAGATTGGCAGCCTCTCAGTCAGCCTGGGCCCTTGCCCCTCTGTGCCTGGCTCCTTACCGAAGGACTCCCGGCCTCCAGCCAGCCGCATCTGAGTATGTGCACAACCTGTGCCCTGAGGACCAGGATGACAGTGGGAAGCTGTTCCGCATCCTTTCCTACCAAGCAGCCTGGCTCGAGGGCAGAGCTCACCCTCCTGGATCCGGCAATTCTGGAATCAAACGCCAGTTGTCTTGCTGGCTGGCTGTGTGCCCCCTGGGCAAGTTCTTTAGGCTCTGAGCCTCAGTTTCTCCTCCAAAAAAAATGGGAACAGTGCCTGTCTCGGGTATTGCTGAGATGAAATGAGAACGCACAGGGCTTGGCGTGAGTCTCCCTTCCTGTGCTGGTGGCCGCTGGAGGGCTGCAGCTCGCCCCTCCTCCGAGGCAGCGCGCAGGCCCACCCCAGGACTGGAGCTGCCTCTGCAAGGGTGCCATTCCTCTTCACCAGGGTACCAGACAGCGCCTGGTTCTCCCTCAATAAGAGCAGATGCAGGACAAGGGCACGTGGGTGCTGCCAGGGGTCCTGGAGGGAACCAGAGGTTCTAGAGTGGGTGTGTGGCTCGCCCCTAAGGTCACACAGCCAAGGAGCGACAGAGCTGGCCGTGAACTGAGGCTTCTGCTCCCAGCACAGCGGGACAGAAAGCCAGGGCTCAGAGATGGAGGCAGCCTGGTTGAGCCGTGGCTCAGGAGTCAAGAAAGACTAGCTCTGGGGGCCTGGGTTAGGTCCCTTCACCTCTCTCTGCCTCCATTTCCTTTGCAGAAGGAGGATGGCAGTACTTGTGTAGAGAACTTTCAGGAGATCAGGCAGTTAACATGGACAAAGCATCACAATGGAGCACTGGGAAAGGGTAATAAAAAAAAAAAAAGGTGGGAGTCGTGTGAGGTGGGATACCGTGTTCCCAGTGAGGACTGGCTTTAGGATGTTGAGTCCTGGGTGTGGATCCTGGTGCTGCCGTCACGTTCCAGTGTGACCTTGGCCAAGTCCCTGCCCGTCTCTGAGCTTCCTTCTTGGCATCTGTGAAGTGGAGGAGTCAGATTGAAATGGTCTGGGGGGCTGCACTGCCTCTTCTGACCTCCCGTGGCTTTTTTGCTACCCCTCTTCTTCCCCAGGAGAGGCCCGACATCACTTTACTGTTTCTGGAGCCCGGGGCCTTCCTGGCACCAGGACCGAGGCCTGCAGCCGGCCGTGTCCTCATCTCTGCAGTGTCCTCTAAAGGGCAGCCTCCTCTGAGCATGCTTGGCTCTCCCATTCACTCCATGTATCTCCTGGCTCCTGGAGGCCTGGGGCGGCACACTCTCCCTGGTGGAACAGTGGGAGGAGGCTGGGAGAGGCCCACCCGCATGCCCTCTGTGTCCCCCTCCTTGCTGACGGTCAGCCAGCTGGGCTGTTTTCAGGAGAAGCATATGGACACTTTCAGGGCAGACCCCAGACGGATCCTCGGGCATCTTCTTAGGGGGGGACCTCTGGCCTCCCCACCCCAGCAGCCTGCCTCAGGGATGCAGCTGCTAAGGGTCCAAGGAGCCTGGGTCTGTATGACCCAGCCACATCCCCAGGGCCCCAGATCTGTGTTCAGGTACCCTGGCAGGATGTTCTAGGGGTTTTATAGGGGATGAGAAGTGGACCCAGTGGGGGCTCTAGGTGGCCTCTCTTCAGCCTCCCCTCAGCACCTCCAGAAACTCCTGCCAGCCAGGCTCAGCCTGAAATTGATGCTGATGGACAGGGCTCCCAGGTCTGCTTTGGAGCTGCTGCCCCAGAACGTGGCCCTGTCCCCTGGGCAGCTGTGCTCTGGTGCCAGCAGGCCCTCTCTGACCTGGGACTGGGGCACAGCGCAGGGACTGGGCCCTCCGCTGAGCTCTTTCTTTGGCAGCCCCTAGTTGAAGATGTATCATCGCCTTGGGCCCTCAGAACAGCTCTTTGACGTAGACATGGTGGTGAACCTCGCTTTTCAGATGAGAAGACAGAGACTCAGAGGGGTGAGTGCCTGCAAGTAGGTGGCAGAGCCAGGAAACAGACTGCTGGGTTCTCAGGGCCAGGCTCCCCGCCTCCCTGATTTGAGTTGAAACTTGAGACAGAACCCGGGTGTGACACCCCTGTTTGTTTTTCCAGCGTCTCCCTCCCAGCCTGCTCACTCCCAGCCCATACCTGGACCACCTCCCCTGGCCCAGCCCTGCTTGGAGCCCAGGACCGATCCCTCTGCATCAGTCTCCCAGGGAGCTGGCTGCCGGGGCCCCCAAGAGAAGCTGCCTCTGGCGCAGACCCGCTGCCCGACTAGGGTGGGTCCTGCTCCCACCAGGGCCTGACCACGAAGCTGGGCAGTGATGACCACAGCTCCCTGGGAGTTTTATTTGCCTTTTTCACCTTTTTCTCACAGCCACCCTGTGCCACCGTGTTGTTGCTAGAGAGGCAAGAAGTGGGGTTCAGGGCAGTACCATGATTTGCCAGAGATCACAGAGGAGTTCAGGTTTAGAGCTGGGACAGAAGCCAGCATCCTGGTTGGCAGCCAGGACTCTTCACGCCACCTTGTGCCGCCTCGTGCAGTCTTGCTCGGCGTGAAGACTGCTCTGGCCCAGACATGCTTGTTGGCATGGGTAGAGATGGTGAGCATTGCAGAGCCCCAGCTTTGTCCATCAGCAGGGCTCACAGGTCAGACGTCAGAACTGGAAAGGCTCTCATTACGCCTCAGAGGATGGGGAAACTGAGGCCAGAGAAAGGCCAGGGCTTGTTCAGAGCACCTAGTGATGTGGTGGCAGGGTCTCAACTGTAACCCAGGTCTGCTGATCCCCAGCCTGGCTTTGGCTCAGCGCTTCTCCTCTCCCAGTGTAGCTTTCTGGTCTCGGCAGGCATTTGGAGGTGAGATGGGGGCTAGGGCTCATCCATCTGTTGGAATCTTCCAGAAGCAGGGCCAGCTGCCCCCAGAACCTAGACTTGCTTACTGGGCACTTGGAGAGCTCTGTTTCACCCCACGGTGCTGAGCCTGGGGGCAGTACCATCTCCCTCCTCCCTCCCCAAGGGGCTTGTAGGCAGGACTTTTTCACCGTGTCTGTCAAAGCCCTCCGGTAGCTCTGCCTAGTCCACTGGATTGATCCAGAATTCCCTTTCCAGGGTATTTAAGGCCTTTCACAGTCTGGCCCTATGTGAGCACTGGACTGGGAGTCCATGGTCTTGGCTTTGTGACCTGGCTTGGCTGCTACCCATGTGATCTTTGGTCAGTGTCTGGACCTCTCTGAGCTTCTGGTTCCTCATCTGTTGTCTGTGTGCCCTGGGTTTTAGTGAGGACCAGAGGAGAGGCTGCTTTACGACCACCTCTTCAGGTGATTATTTCCTCCTCGGCCTTCACTCTCATTGGTGCCCAGTAGAAGCCCTTCACCCACACCACACTCGTTCCGTCTGTCCTGCCTTTCCAGATGCTGGAAGGCCTTCCCGGTGCCTCCCTAACCCCAGCCCTTCCTTCAGGCTCAGGCCAGTTCAGCTAGCACTTAGTGCTCACACGCTTGGAGCCAAAACTGAAGATTAGGTTCGATTAGGACAGGAATCGTGCCCTTGGATGGTCATGCAGACTCACCAAGGAAGTTTGATGCTTGCCCGGTGCCAGGCTCTGTGCTGTGAGGCAGAGTCAGCAGTGAGGAGGACAGGGTCCCTGCCCTTGAAGAGCAATCTGGAGGGGAGACAGCCAACCAGCCCCGTGGTGTGAGCAGACTCTCTCGGTCTGCTCCGGGCTCCCGTGTCTGGGTCTCATGCAGTCCTCACATCAACCTTGTCAGGTCACTGAGGCAGAAGACCATCATCCATTGAGCAGATACTGATGGTGAGCCTACGGCCTGCCAGGCACAACTCTAGATGCCAGGGGCACGACAGAGATTGCGGCAGTCTGCCCTGATGGAACTCACGTTCTGGGTCATGGGGACATCAGTGAGTGCATACAAATGGGCAGGAAGTGCTCAGTGCTCTAAGAACGATAATGCAGGTTAAGCAGAGAGGAGGGAGGGTATGGGACCTGGAGAAAGGAGGACCTGCCATTCACCTATTCCGTGCCAATTCACCTATTCAGCTTTGGGCAGAGGAGCTAACAGGTGCAAAGGCCCTGGGGTGGAATCATGTCTACACTCAAGAAAAAGCAAGGAGGCCAGTGGAGCCAGAAGGGAGTGAGGGTTTGCCACTGGATTGGATGTGGGTTGTGAGAGGAAGAAAGGAGTCAGGATGATTCCACGATCTGGGGCCTGAGCAACTGAGAGATGCTGGGAGGTGGGGACCGCTGGAGGAACAGGTCTAGGGGTCAGTGCAGCTCCCAGGTCCTTGTCACCCTGCAGCATCCACCCCATGCAGACCCAGACACACTGGTCTCAGGGTTCCCCCATTCCCCCCCTTCTGGACTCCTCCCCATCTTCTCAGGCCCACTGCAAGCTCTAAGAGGTCACCAAAATGCTCTAGTTGAGGGGTACCCAGTCTCCCTTCTTCATCACCACCCCAGATGCCGTGAAGCACAAGTGGACTCTAGCCAATCGAGCTACGAGGGGTGGAAGGGGCCCGGATGCACCCCCCTTGCCAGCCTGCCCCACCGGAGTCCTGGTCTCCCTTTGCAGCTCCCCCTTCCTCCCCTGCGGCCGCTGAAAATGGGGCGCCCGGACTTGCTTTTGCATGGCTGTTGTCCTGGAAATGGTAGAATTTCTCTTTGTGTTGCTTTCCTGCCGCCATCTCTCTGTACTCCCCCTCTCTCTATCTGAGTGTGGTGACATTGTGAGCAAGTTCAAGTTATATATATAAAGGATTGAATTCATTGTTAGGCTTCTAAGCTGAGTGACTTGCAACTGGGGCTCTTAAGAACAACAGGTATTTGGTATACTCAATTTCAGTTTTCTCTTAAGCTTGCATTTTGCAAACTACACCCTACCCCCACCAAAAGGAAAAGAAAAGAAAAACACAGCTTTCTCAGGGCTCTAAGGTTTCTGGAAATAGAAGCTCTCTTACCGAGCCTCCTGTTTTCTTCCCCACCCCAGGTATGGGGCAGACTGGTGCTTGGAGCTCCTGCTGCTGTCTTTAAGTCCTGAGAGCATCTGGCAGGAGTCACAACAGGTCCCGGGCAAGGGGATGGGTGGGAAGGGCAGAGCCCCAGCTGGGGAGCTGCCCTGGGGCATCAGGAGATGAAGGGGATGGTGGCTTGAAACTAGACTAACCCCTGGTTCTTTTCCAGCTCGAGCATCCTGTGCTTTCCTGTCCTCTGCATTCCTTAGTTGAAATCCGGGGAGCCCAGAAGGGTCTCCTTTGCAAGGGGTGTGACTCAGATTTTTCTGATGCCCGTGGTACCAGGGGGTCAGAGAAAGCAGAAGCTGAGGCCCTTTGGTCTCCCTGCCAACACAGAGGCACGGCGTGCATGGGGCTCTTAGTGGAGGATCTCAGAGTGTAAGAAAGCAGGCTTCAGCCTGAGGCCATTGGGGCAGTACATCCAGTACATGATGGCACAGGAAGGGCCATACTCACAGTGAGGTTGACCCACGGGGGGGCCAAGGGATGGGGACTGGAGGGTGGCGTCAACTGGGTCCGAAACGCTGCTCTGTAGCCCTGGCTCTCTGACCTTGGGGCATATTAGTGGTCATCCCTCTGACCTTCTCTTTACTTACCTTGAAGTGGGGACAATAATAATGCCTGCTGCCGGAGGGTTGTTGAGAGAATTAAACAGGACGCTGCCGTGTTTAGTGCAGTCTCTGCCCCATAGAAGCCAGCACAGCGCACTGTGTAGAATATACTGTTTAGACAAACATTTTTCTAAATGTTTATCTAGTTAGGCTGCCTTGGCCCTAGCTGCAGCACACAGGGTCTTCGTTGCGTCATGTGAGATCTTTCGTTGCCTCGTGCGGGCTCTCTGGTTGTGGCATGAGGGCTTAGCTGTCCCGTGGCGTGTGGGATCTTAATTCCCCAGACAGGGATCAAACTTGCGTCCCCTGCATTGCAGGACAGATTGTTAACTACTGGACCGCCAGGGAAGTCCCTACACAAAAATTTAAAACCTAAGAGATACAGAAGAGTTTGGAAGTTTATATATCTGTTTCTGGGGCTAGGGGATTGTGGGTTGGGTATTGAAAGAGGAGGATCAATGGCAGATAATTCTTCTTTGACTTAATACACTTATATACTTTTGGGGGAAAAAAAGTTTTAAAGGACCATGACTTTCATTTAAAATCACCAAAGTAATATATCTCTATTTTGAAAAAAAAAATCAAAAGTAGCTGGTGTGTATCACATGGTCCCCCATCAGGGAACCCAAACCAGCCTCTGGAGTCTTTGGAGCCTGAGGTCCTACCCCACCTGCTCCGACTGGCTGCCTGGAGGCCTCTCCTTTGCCAGGCCCTCCCGCTGCCCGCTGGGGCTCTGTATCTTGTCAACACGCACAGGCTGTTTACTGCCAGTCCCCAGTCCGTGTCCCTACCTCCCCTGCCCCGTGTGAGTCATCGTCCACCTCCCTGTGTGGGGACACTCCATCCAGCACCTTGCCTGTGGGGGTGGGGAGAAGCTGCCAGAGGGAAATTCGTTCAGCAAATGTTTATGGCAGGCTTTGGTGACTAGGGAGACTGGACCAGGTCCCTGGAGGTGCTGCCCCAGCGCATGGTCAGGTGGGGTGGGATGGGGAGGGGGTACCAAAATGGGTCTTGAGACCCGCAGAGGAGTCTGATGGAGTGAAAGGCAGGGCCAGAATAGAACCTGGCTCAAGACCAAGTCCAGGCCTGAGGGTCAGGGGTCCCTCTGAGCCCTGCAGTGTCAGCTCCAGTCCCTTGACTCAGGTCCTGGCACCCCTGCCTCCTCTAGGTGTGCCAGCACCTCCCTCACTTCCAGTCTCATTTCCAAGCTGGTTGGAGGCCTCAGAGTCCTTGGAAGGCTTTACAGATGCCACCCTCTCTGTTCCTTTGTTCACTCTTACCCCATCAGCTCCCTGCCCTCCAGACCCAACTTCAATCCCACATCCTTTAGGAAGCTTCCATCATCCCCTTAACTCACTTATCCTGAGCATCACTTTGGTGGGGCCCAGGGCCTCGTGCTGGGCTGCCAGGGGGACGCGAGCCCCGGCTACAGAGCTCCCACCCCTCAGTTTGCAGGAGCACCTGACTCAGCCTGGGCTTTCAGGGAAGGCTTCCCAGCGGAGGGGACACCTGCACTAGGTTTTGAAAGGTGGGTAGAAGTTCAGAGTGAAGGATTACCCTCTGTGTGCGCAGAGCTGGGATTTGGGGACTTCCAGCAACTGGAGTACAGGGGTTGATCGGGACGGGAGGTTAAGGGCTAAGGATTAACCAACCCAGAATCCTGGTCACAGCCTCTCCTGTCAGGGGTCCAGGTGGGCCCAGCAGTCGCAGCATCCCTCTGCTTATTGCTTTCAAGTCACCTTGACCCCCCTGTCCCCTCCAGCCCGTTTCTGTCCTTACTTCTCTTTTATTGATCATCTCCGAAGTTTGTTTGCCACATCACAAGGTACAAAGTGCTTTTGTGTCCAGTCCCTTGATTCTCACTGGAGTACACTCGAAGAAACCGAGGCCCACCTGTGGTCTCATGATTTGCCCAAGCCTCCCGATTACTAAAGGGCAGAGCCGGGCCTCAAACCCACATTTTGATCTGACCGAGTCCTCTCTTCCCTATGCCTCGGGAAGCCCAGTGTATGCTCTGTGTTCTCAGCTGATTTATTAGCTAATTTCCCACCCAGACTGGATGTTCCCAGGGAGTGGGACCCTGTCTCCCTGAGATGTGGACTGAAACAGGCCAGAGATAGAGGTGCTGTTTGGAAGAATGATGGGTAAGGCACAGAGAGAGACCGACTCCCCCGGCATGGGGGATGATTCCTCTCCAGGTACTTGGAACACGTTTATTTTTGGCTGTCTTGCAGGGGAGGCACATTGCAGACTTGACTTCTC
The DNA here is from genome assembly GCF_910594005.1 of Cervus elaphus. Classification (NCBI taxonomy): domain Eukaryota; kingdom Metazoa; phylum Chordata; class Mammalia; order Artiodactyla; family Cervidae; genus Cervus; species Cervus elaphus. The sequence goes on along the minus strand of NC_057822.1, from coordinate 9,884,738 downwards.
TTTCCTCGGATGCTCACAGGCTTAGTTTTCATTGATGCAGCTTGCTACAAAGACTAGTGATTTGGAGACCTGGTTTCTGATTCTGACTCTGCCACTTCCCAGCTCTGCAGCCTTGGGCAAGTCACTTCACCTCTCTGAGCCTCGGTTTCTTCATCTATTAAATGGGGGTCAGGATATGAGATGAAATGAGAGGAGATATGTGAAAGTCTTACATCCAACCCTGTTAAGTGTCCAATAAGTGTTTTTCTCCTTCTCTTTGCTAGATATTATATCTTAAAGTGAATCATGATGTTAGTGGGTGGGCACATTTTTAAAAAATTGTCTTCTGTGGGCCAGAAGCTCTAAAACACAGCTTCCCTGGTCACTGGGTACCCAGCTCACTCATCATCACCCCAGTGACAGGAGGGACTGAGACTCAAAGACACGTGTAACAGGTACTGTGCCAAGTGTTTTATAAACACCGTCTCATTTAATCTCAGCAACTCTCATGTTTGGATATTGGCAAAGGCTTGGGTGAATTCAGCCTTGCTATTTGTCTTTTTCTTTACTTATTTTTCATTCATCTATTATCCATACATCCATTTGCGGGGTACTTGTAATACAGACCCTAGAATGGCTTTTTTCTTCCTTCTCTCTCTGGCAAACTTCTATTGACCCTTCAAAGCCTAATTCAGATGATCCCTGCTCTGGGAGCATCACCTACTCTTGAAATCTCAGAGTCTCCCCCTCCTCCTTCCTCTTCCCCATACTTCACATCTGAAAGTCAGTTTTATCTCAGATCATAAATAGTTAATGCCCACTCTATGCTGACAGCTGGAGACCTAGATGACTCTTAAAAAGTTCCCACCATTGCAGAGCTTAAAGTGCTGTCCATCCTAAATGATGGACAAGTGCACACCAACAGGTCATGATAACATAGAGTGATTCATGTTAAACCTGGTTTAAACCTGATTTTGAAGATAATAATAATAATAGAACCACTTTTTGCCAACATTGAGGGTCGGTAGTGTTTGCCTTTCTTTACCCTTATTAGGTCCTCTTGGGCTCCAGAAACCTTCTGAAATAGGTTTTTACACAGATGGGGAAACTGAGGGTAGGAGACGTAACTTGCCCAAAGTCACCAAACTAGTCAGTGACTACACCTGGCTTATAACACAGGGCAGAGTGGCGAGTGCCACACATCTTTGTCTCTGCTGGTCTGGCTGCAAGCCTACTGAGGCAGCGGCTGCATCTGGACCTCAGAGCTGACTTGATGGTGGGGAGAGTCAACACTGAGAAGAAATCTGACTCGAGAAGAGTCGGAGCCCCTCTGATTCTCATCCTGCCCTAGGAGTTTAGGAGAAGACTGACCCCCTTCCGGCTGAGTTAACTGGGGAACTTCGGGGGCAGCCTGAAAAAATGGAAGGGTTCCCCAAGGTCTTTCCTTGAGCGGAAAAACAGCAGCGGCGAGACTTCCCTGGAGAAGAGCTCATGGAAAGAAATGCCACCTCCGGTTCCTGGGAACCGCTTTGGGGCTCTTCAGTCCTGAGTTCTGATGCGCCCCTTAGAAACAAAATAAGAATAAAACCAGGGATAATGTGGCAAGTGGCTGAGAACCCAGAGTGGCGCCAGACTGCCTGGATTTTGAATCGGTTGCCAGCCACTATACTTTGAGCAAGTTGCTTCGCCTTTCTGTGCCTCAGTTTCCTCCTCTCTAAAATGGGGAGATGGTGACTGTGACGGCCCAGAGCCTGGTGAGGTGCAGGTGAGTTAGACATAGCAGAGCAAGCTGCTGTAAGCTGTCGAGCGCCAGGCTCTCCTTGGGAGGGATCACCTTTCATTACTGTAGCGGAGACTGGTTGCTGGGGCAGTTGAAGAGGGAGTTAAAGACGTGGAATCATTGTGCAACCAGGAATCCCTTGGGACCTGGCCGAGTTGCAGCCCCAGAGCAGTCCTCAGGCCAGGAACTAGGGCGGCAGAGCCCCTCGCATGCCCCTGGGTCCCTGCTGACCCAGCTCTGGGGGGCCAGGGAGGCCCTGCTTTCTGGCATGCCCCTCTGACTGCCAGGCCAGGGGAGAGAAGCGGCCAGTGGGGTTGGGATATCCCTTCACCCTGGCAACCAAGGGTGACGTGGGACAGTCTTGCCTGCCTGCTGCATGGCGCCCAGTTTCAGCAGGTGGGGACGGTCTGGGATGTAAATAAAACATTCTCACAGTGAAGTCCAGAGAGGCTGCCGGGGACCAAGAGCCGGCCATCAGTCTGTGGTTGATTTTTTACCTGTGTGATTTTTACCTGTGTAAAATTCAGTTTACCTGTGTGTGTCATAGAAAGAGTATGTGTGTGTGTCTGTAAGACGGGGGGGGGGGGTGAGTGTGAATGTTTTAGAGCGTGTGTGTCAGAGAGAGCGAGAATGTAGGTGATGATAGTGTGCATGGGTGTGTAAGAGAATGAGTGTGTGGTCAGAGTCTGTGTGTGAGAATATGTCAGAGAGTGAGTGTGGGGATTGTGCGTGAAAGAGATGGAGAGAGTGTGTGTGTCAGACAGTGGGCAGAGTGAGCGTGTGTCAGAGCTAGAGTGAGTGTGTATATGTGTGTGCCCCCAGTTGCCCAACTGCCACCCACGCCGGACAGAGTGAGAAACACCACTCCCCTGCCCCCGCCTCTTCGCCTAAAAAGTGAAGTGAAGTCGCTCAGTCGTGTGTGACTCTTTGCGACCCCATGGACTGTAGCCCAGCCCCAAACTGTGTCAGCGGTTTGGCCCTGTGGCCAGGAGATGTTGAATTCCAGACCTTTTCCTCCCATCCTTGCTTTGGGAGGTGTGGGGGCTCCAGCAGGAGGCCGTGTGGCTCAAGCGATCCCTGGACTTGAGCTTCACGGGTCCTCATGGTGGGACCGGCCGTGACCTGACAGGTTGCCACCCCTCTTTGTGTCTCATTTCCCCAACCATGTGATGGAGGATCTAGGTGGCTTCCGAGGTCTGTGTCGGCTCTCACGGCTTGGGTTTGAGTCTGGTGGCCTCTGCCCCACCCCTGATTCCATCTTGGTGACATCACCACTGTCACAAGTTCAGGCCCAGAAGTTTTGCCTCATTTCGTGGCATCTTGGGGTCCTGCCTCAATGCTGGGTCTTGATCAAGGGCCCAGAGACCCAACTGTCCCCCTTTCACTTCACTCAGTGTCTAGGGTGCAGGGTGGGGACAACCGGTGGAGTCAGAGCCTTGGGAGAGGGACAAGTCAGAACAGGCCATCAGGCCCCCTTCCGCTTTGCCTGATGACAGAATCCACCCCTCCCTCAGAAGCTGCTTTCCAGTAACATGCAGCCTACCCGCAGGCCAGGAGCCAGGGTGGATCCCAGACTTTCCTCCCCTCCCCTCCCCTCCCCTTGCCCGTCAGGGCACGGGATTCTGCTCCCCGAGAGGCAGGGCCAACACAGGAAGACCTGGGGTTTCTGCTCTGGGGACAGGGCACCAGCCCCAGGTACTGTGGGGACCAACTCACTTAAAGAAGTGAGGTGCTCTGAGCTAGAGTTGAGCTCCTCCCCTGCCCTCTGGGGAGGCTACTGAACCTTGCCAAACCTCAACTTTCTCTTCTGCAAAGTGGGGACAATACCTATCCCACAGGGCTTGGTATTGTGAGGACTAAAGAGGTGACATGTGCCTGGCTCCTGGTGCACCTTTAGGACTAATGAGTATTCTTCATGTTATTGCTCTTGGAGTGTTACGCACACACACAGTCATCCCTCTGCTCCCCCGATGGGCTGAGGCTTACTTGTTTCTGGTACATTGCCTGGCACTTCCTGCAGGCAGAAAAGCTCTGTGGATTGGATGGATGGTACAGAAGGTGATGAGGCAATTTCAAAGCCTAGCAAGCTAGGTGGAGGTGATTGCTGTCCTCCACTCGCCCTGGGCTGCCTCTTTAGACTCTGCTTACTCCTGTGGCAGCTCTTGTTGCTCAGTTTCAGGGGTGGGGGTGGGGAGTTGAGGAAGTCAGCTGGCTGGGTTTGGCTCCCCCAAGCCCCATGCTGTCCTGTCTTCCCTCAAGGCAGATACAGGTCCCAGGCGTGGTGCTGCTGTCTGGTTTCACTGCTTCTGCCTGCATTGTCTACCTCATTGGGTGTCAGGGAGAAAGAGGAATCCGGGTCATGACTGTGGGTCGAAGGTTATGATAGGGTACACACCAGAGGACTCCTGCTCTAGCCCAGGCAGGCAGGGGTGGTCAGGGAATGCTTCCTGGAAGAGGAGGCAGGCAGAAGGATATGGTGTCGGCCACATACAGTGTGGGTAGAGGAATAGTGGTCTGGACAAGCAGACTGGACTAGGCAAAATTCTGCAGGCCGAAGAGGGTGTAGCTCACTTGAGCGAATTGCAAGGAGTTTGTCAAGGTTGAAATGTTAGAATACGCAGTGGGGGGAATTCCCTGGTGGTCTAGTGGTTAGGACTCAGTGCTTTCACGGTGTGGGCCTGGGTTCGATCCCTAGTCAGGGAACTAAGATCCTACAAGCTGCATGGCGAGGTGGAAAAAAAAAAATGATAGCAGGGACCATGAGACGTGAGCAAGACCTCATGAGGAAGGGCATGCTGAAAGTTTGGACTTTAGTCTTTAGAGCAAGGGAGACTTGGACTCAGCCTGACTTAGCCCTTCACAGTGTACCAGCCACGTGAACCCTGAGGGTTACTGACAGACAGTCAAAGATGGATGGGTGTGGCAGGGTAAAAGGAGTGGACTTTTCAACAAAAATGGTGACTTTCTTTTTTGGTCTTACCACACGGCATGTGAGATCTTAGTTCCCTAACCAGAGATTAAGCCCACACCCCCTGGCACTGGAAGCGCAGAGTCTTAACCACTGGACCACCAGGGAAGTCCTAAAAGCAGTGACTTTTGGTCAGGTCTGTTTTGAAGTCTCCTGAACTAGGATGGAGATGTGTTTTTTTTTTTTTCCAGCGTGATTCGATTGTATCTCCTAGGTGCTTGGCACTGTGACAGGCTCTGGGCCTGGAGGGTGTACTGAGTCCTGACTTGTAGCGGGCGCTAGCACCACCCAGATCAGTATCTGAGAGCAGGAGGGCTCTGGGCCTGGGGAGGGATGTTCCTCTTCCCTCCCAAGGTTCTTCAGGGATAAAGAGGGAGGAGGCCTGGTCAGATATGTTATCGATTCACGTGGTCCTGGCCAAGCCCTTTGCATTTCAGTAGATACTTGTTGAGCGCCTCCTCTATCCCCAACCCTGGGGACACAATCATAAACAGAGATGGAATCTGCCTGCAGAGAGTTTACAAGCTAAGGAGGGGAGGAGACCAAGAGCTTCCACCTCAAGCAAAGTGGCAAGCAGACCATTCTACCAAGCGGACCTTGGGGGTTTTGTCCCAGGTCTTCTCCACCCACCTCCCCACCCAAAACAAACCCGTGAGCAGCTTGGGGGCAGAGCTGGCATTGAGAGGGCCCCTTTCTGAAAGGGATTTTTGCCGCTTCCTACCTTGAGGTTTGGAACCAAGTGGGCTGGCTACAGAGGGTGGCCTGCCGCTGTTGCTGGCCAGGACCTGGCTTGGGGAGACGGCTGGTGGGTCTCAGGCAGAGGGGCATTTTCACCTTAATGGGGAGAAAGGAGGGGCTGATCTAAAGAACGGGGGAGTTTGATAGGAGCCAGTGGGGTCAGACCTGGGTTCTGTCCTGGTTCTACTACTGATGATGTGTGACCTTGGGTAAGTCCCTTCCCCTCCCTGAGCCTCAGTTGCCCCTTCTTTGAAGTGGATGGAATTGGTGAGAAACAGGATGGCAAACAGGTTTTGTCTCACGCGCAGAACCCGTTGATTGCTGCCAGCTTCCTGAGCGTCCCTCTGGGCTCAGCAGGAAAGCACGCGAAGCTGGGATTGGAAGTCGCTGCGTGCGTGCTGCACGTTTGCAGGCCCAGGCAGCGTGATCCCCAGGTTCCTTCCTGCGCAGATAGCCTTTGATTCCTCTGTGCTCCTTCCTGTCTCCTGTGTCACTTCACCAACCATTGTCTGCCTTTTGCTTCAATGCCTCCGTGATGGGGAACTTGATGTCTTCCCTTAGACAGAATTCTTCGATTGCTAGGCCTGGTCTTGAGCTTACACCCATCTCCCTGAACTTGTGCCTGGACTGATGACTTGGGTTCAGGTGTTAAGTGATGCCCTCAGGATTGCAGATTGAAGTTGTGAGAGGGGAAGGCACCAGAGAAGGACCCCTACCCTAACCCGAGCAGATGGGGCTGTCAGGGAACTGGGTGGTACTTGGAGCCTCGGTAATCAGTGTATAATTTCTGCTTTCTGGAGGCATATAGACCTGCTGCTTTCTCCTACTTTATGACAGTGACAGAGAGCCTCTTTATATCCTTTGAAAAAAGCACTTCAACAACATCATCATGTAGTTTATACATCACTTAGTTATGTATAAATATAATCCATAACTGCATTATGTTAGCCTGTGAGGCTGGTATTATCAGCTCTAGGCAAGGAGGCTGAGGCTCAGAGAGTTAACAGAGTGGCCCCCTGAGACCAAGCCTGAGCCCCTCTTCTTCCTACCTCTAGCCTTCAGCCCCAGCCCTAGCCTTCTGTTCTCCTGGCTCCCCTCAAGCCCACAGCCTTCCGTTATCTCACCCTCTGCAGGTTTCCACGTGATCCCCACCATCTCGAGCATTGTCCCAGAGAGCTGCCTGCTGATTGTGGTGGGGCTGCTGGTGGGGGGTCTGATCAAGGGCGTGGGCGAGACGCCCCCCATCCTGCAGTCAGAAGTCTTCTTCCTCTTCCTGCTGCCGCCCATCATCCTGGATGCCGGCTACTTCCTGCCTCTGCGGCAGTTCACGGAGAACCTGGGCACCATCCTGATCTTCGCCGTGGTGGGCACGCTGTGGAATGCCTTCTTCCTGGGCGGCCTCATGTACGCCGTGTGCCTGGTGGGCGGCGAACAGATCAACAACATCGGCCTCCTGGAGAACCTGCTGTTCGGCAGCATCATCTCGGCCGTGGACCCCGTGGCCGTGCTGGCCGTCTTCGAGGAGATTCACATCAACGAGCTGCTCCACATCCTTGTGTTCGGGGAGTCCCTGCTCAACGACGCCGTCACTGTGGTGAGAGGCAGGGACCATGCCCTGGGGCGCGCAAGACCCAGACCCAAGTCCAGGTGCAGAGTTAATCCCACATCCCCCCGCTCATGATAGTAAGACAGCCAGTGTCCAGTCCTGCCTGCTATGTGCAGCCATCGTGCTGGGCGCCAGCAGGGATTATCTCAGTTATCCTCCTGACTGCGTTAAGAGGTGCTTCTTAGTCTCACTTTGCAGAGGAGGAGTCAAGCTTAAAGAGGTTAAATAACTCAGTAGAATAGATAGAACTGAAATCAGAAGCCAGGTCTGTCTGACTGCAGGGCCTGAGCTCTTGGCCTGACCAGGTCGTATGCTCTGTCCCTGATGCACTGTGATGTGATCTTGGTTAAATGACTTATCCTCTTTGTACCTCAGTTTACCCTTTATAGACCAGTTAGTCTCTGAGGGGCATTTTAGCTTTCATGGTGGCTGTGTCTTAAGCTAGGGCTTCCCAGGTAGCTCAGTGGTAAAGAATCCACTTGCCAATGCAGGAGATGTAGGTTCGACCCCTGGGTTGGGAAGATCCCCCGGAGGAGGAACCCATACCAGTATTCTTGCCTGGGAAATCCCATGGACAGAGAAGCCTGGTAGGCTACAGCCAAAGAGTTGGACATGACTGAGCAGGCATGCATGCACACACACACACACACAGACACACGCCTTAAGTTAGAGTTTAATTTGTGCAGAGTTTGGGGGCAGCATTCATGGGAAGGAACCTTGTCTCTAAAACCTCCAGAAGGTGGCAAGTAAAGTGGGTCAGTCTGGGTTGGCCACTTGCCTGCTGTGTGACCTTAGGCATGTGACTATACCTCTCTGGGCTTCACCTTTGACAGCTGGGATGTGGCAGAGTAGTTAGTGTGTTCCTCCCAGGTCTAGCGAGGACAGACACCCCCACCGCAGGGTCTGCACGTGGCAAGGCTGTGTATGTTTGCACATACCCTTCCTCCCAGCCGGCTTCCTCAGGAAGCAGATACGTGTATGTGCACACTCGTGTTGTGCAAACACCTACATCCCCCTCCTGGCTGGACCCCTCAGAGAGCAGCTGCCCACACAGGAAAACTCATGGACCCATGTGCACGCCCTGTGCACGCTCGCACACGCACTCCCACCTCACTCCCAGCCGCTCAGGAAGCCGCACCTCAAAGAAGCTACCGAGAGCGGTGGTTGCCTGCCGGCAGCCTCAGCTTCCTCTCCCTCTTCTTCCCCTGGCGCCCCGTCAGCTCCTTGTGAAGATGGGGGAGACACAGACTGGCTCATCTGTCCTGTCTCCTCGGGCACCTGCCCTTGCCCATGGCTGCCACGCCGGTCTGTTTCCCCATCTGGAGCAGGGACCGTTGTCCTGAGCCTGCCGTCCTCCCGGGGCTCTGACGGGAGTCACACTCGCTCGTATCTGCAAAAGCAGTGGGTGCCAGAGATGAAGCCCGCCCCAGAGGATCTGGGTGTATGTTGGGGTTCATGTTGGCACTCTTGGGGAACAGTGGGGCGTGGCTGCAAGAGTGGATGCCCTATTCTGGCCACCGTGGGCCCGTGGCCATGCCTCCCCGAGACAGGGGCAGTGGTGGTAGTCATTGCTGGTGTTCACTGCGTGCTTCCTGTCTGATCATGTATTGTCTCTTCTAATCTGCACAGACTCCATGAGGTTAGCACGGTGATTTTTCCCAGTTTTTCAGGTGAGGGAACTGAGACACTGGGAGATTAAGGAACTCATCCAAGATCATAGTAGCTGATAAATGATGTAACTGGGGTTCAGATCTACACAGTCTTGAGTCCAGAGTCCAGATGCTTAGCACTATGCTACTCTGCCTCTGTAGTCCCAGTGACAATGCCAGGCCAGAAACGAGGACCTTGCCCTCTGTACCTGCCCCATTGGCCCAGGCAGCGCACTTTAGGGACCTGAGCATTTCCTCAGGCCAGGAGTAGGTTTAGGTAGCCCAGGGCTGATAACACACTGCCAGGGCCCTGCCCCGTCTCCCAGACGGCTGTGTCCAGGCACATGGGGGACTGGCCAGTGCTTGGCATCTCCCCTCCCTGACTGGCCCAAGTTGGGCCCTTTCTAGAGCTCTGGGCGTGGGTGTGAATGCCCCATTACCCAGATGGTAGGGCTGAAGGCTGCCCCAAGCTGTGTGGCCTCAGGCCTTGGGCCTGGAGCAAAGATGCCCTGCTTCTACGTGTGGCCAAGGTACTGGGGGCTTTGGAGGGTCTGTCTCGGGGGCCCGGAGGTCTTCTTCCCCAGTCCCTCTGCACTCCTTCAGCCTGGACACTCCCCAGCTGGTTTCTGGGCAGAGCTGTCTAGGAGCAGGCCAGGCAGCCAGCACCGAAGAGGAGGTAGACAGAACCTCAGAGCTGGATCCCCTGGGAGGCCCATCCACTGCTGGCAGGGACCAAGCTCTGGGCCCAGTTCTGTTGCTCCCGGGCAGGGATTGGGGGGACCCTCTGGCATGTCACTTCACCACTCCAAGCCTTAGTTTAGCAAGGGAACAAGCATCGTTAGCCTGCCTACCTCATGAGGCTGTTGTGTGGCAAACAGGATGACCATAATCAAAGGGCTTTACAGTGTATGAAGTGCCACTTAAAGCCTGATGGTGGTGTTACAATGACCGTTTATTTCCCCAGCCCAGAGGTGGGGAAGCCCGTGGAGAGCCTCTGGGTCCGTAGCGCCTGAGCTTGGTGGTTCATTGCAACCCTCTGGGGGCCTTGTTGAACAGAGATTTCTGGGTCCCACTTCCAGACAATCCAAGTAGAGTATGGGCTGACCGAGTGTATTTTTAGAAAGCTTCAGAAGTTAAGAAGTCCTGTTCTAGTTCATTATCTGAATTTTCCCAGCTTTGTGCTAAAGGAAAGACCAAAATCCAGGCAGGGACGTGCATGATGAGCTTGGTGAATAGCAGCTAATGCTGTGATAGGCAACTTGCCTTCATTAACTAATTGAATCTCACAGTAGCCCTGTGAGGTTGGTACTATTGCCCCCATTTTCTGGACAGGAAAACTGAAGCACAGGGAGATTGAGTCATTTGCTCCATGTGTATAGTTGGGGAGCAGCAGAGTCAGAATTTCAACCCAGGTGGTTTGGCTGCAGAGCTGGGCTCTTTTTCTGCACAGCCCGCTGCAGGCCCAAAGACCCTCTGGCCCCCAGACCCCTCTGCCACCTCTTGGCTGCGGTCAACAGAGGGGACAGAATCGCCCTGGGTGAACCCCAGGAGCCACGGAGCAGGGCCCCACCCTGGGTGAACCCCAGGAGCCACGGGGCAGGGCCCCACCCTGGATGAACCCCAGGAGCCACGGAGCAGGGCCCCACCCTGGGTGAACCCCGGGAGCCACGGGGCAGGGCCCCACCCTGGGTGAGCCCCAGGAGCCACGGGGCAGGGTGCCTACAATCCTGCCGACCAGCCTGCACACCCTTCGCAGGTTCTGTATCACCTCTTTGAGGAGTTTGCCAACTACGACCGCGTGGGCATCGTGGACATCATCCTCGGCTTCCTGAGCTTCTTCGTGGTGTCCCTGGGCGGGGTGTTCGTGGGCGTGGTCTACGGGGTCATCGCAGCCTTCACCTCCCGCTTCACCTCCCACATCCGCGTCATCGAGCCACTCTTCGTCTTCCTCTACAGCTACATGGCCTACCTGTCGGCAGAGCTCTTCCACCTGTCGGGCATCATGGCGTGAGTTTGGGCGTGGCGTTGGGGGGGGCTGCCAACTCAGATCCCCCGGGCTTGGAGGGTCAAAGGGAGCTCCCCAGGGCCCAGTCCCCCGGATCCAGGCTTCAGGTCTTGGGGCTGCCTGGAAGCATGGAGTTTAAGGTTCTGGAAAACCTCAGCCCAGCTGTTCCATTCTTTCATTACAAAGGAAGCCCCTTGGCGGTCGCCGGATGCAGGCACTAGGGCCCACTGTTCCTCTCAGCAGCTCTAGCGAGGGGGCTCGGGGCTTCCATTGCTGTGGGGGTCCTGAGACCCCAGCTGCATCTTGCAGTCGGGGTTGGTGGGATGGGGGGGAAGCTGTGTCAAGGTGCTCCCACTAGGGGAGGTCACTGGAAGTGCCAAGGCTGGATTGGGGGACGGGGATGGGGGCTGACAATGAGAAGGCTGGGCCAGTGGGAGTGGAGCCCGAGTGTGGGTGCCCGGCTGGGAAGGGCTTGGGCTGCCGCTCGGAAGACAGCTCCCTGTGGGGACCCCCAGGTGTTAAGGGGACACCACACTCTGGAGGATAAACCTATGGCCAGAGACCTGAGGTGAGGTGGAGAGACCGTGTGGCCTTGGGGAGAAGGCCCAGGCTTAGGAACCGGGCAGAACTTTTTATGTTTGTATCTTAGCTCTGCCACTCCCTGGCAGTGTGACCGTGGGCAGATGACTTTATTTCTGCATGGATCAGATCTCTCATCTGGAAAATGCCAGAATATGCCTGCATCTGCAGGGTTGGCTGAGAGAATTGAGAACAGGGGTTGGAAGCCGGCAGGGGCATCTGACCCACGAAAGGAGTTCAGGCGCCCGGCCCCTGCCCGCCTCCCTGGCGCTGGAGGCGCCCTGGGAGGGTGCGGCTCGACTCTGAACCCCGCTCCCCACTCTTTCCTCCCCTGACCCCCAGACTCATTGCCTCGGGCGTGGTGATGCGCCCCTACGTGGAGGCCAACATCTCCCACAAGTCCCACACGACCATCAAGTATTTCCTCAAAATGTGGAGCAGCGTCAGCGAAACCCTCATCTTTATCTTCCTGGGTGTCTCTACCGTGGCCGGCTCCCACCACTGGAATTGGACATTTGTCATCAGCACCCTTCTCTTCTGCCTCATCGCCCGAGTGCTGGGTGAGTCGTGGGCCCAGGGAGGGGTGTGTGTGCGCGTGGCAGCTGGGTGCACGCTGTGTGCAGAGGTGGCAGGCTTGGCTCCGGGCTTCTCCCGACCCCCCTCAGGACAGGGGGATTCCCCACTCTGCTCCCCGCAGCGCTGAGGCCCTGATGGGCCCTGGAGAGGACAGAGGGCTGCGCTCCCGGAGGGGAGACAGCCATGGTGTGCGGGTGGAAGAGGCCTCAGCAGCCCTGGGACTCTGAGCCACTCCGTATCTGAGGAGGGGACTGAGGCCCCCAGAGCCAGATCTGTGTTCAGGCCTGTGGTCTTTGCACCGCCTCTTCCCACGTGTGACTTTGGCACCTGCGGAGTCTTCTGCAGCGCCTCCCAACCGAGGCTGCCAGCCCCGGGGCACACCAGGCCACCCCTGGGCACCAGGCCTCAGGCCCTTGGGCAGCTGCTTCACCTTCCAGATACACATTACCTCGGTGACCGTGTGGCTTCCACCCATGGATCTCACCTCCTCTCTGAGGTTAGGTCTGGGCGTGGCACTTAACTTGTGCTGTCTTAAAAACCCTTTCATCCTGGGCCTCATCCTCTGGAGATCCTGGGTCTATGGGCTTGAGATTGGACTCCGACCTCCCTCTGCAGTTTTTTTTTTTTTCTGGCCATGCTGCACGTACGATCTTAGTTCCTCAACCAAGAATTGAACTCCTGCTCTCTGCAGTGCAAGCATGAAGTCTTAACCACTGGACCACCAGGGAAGCCCTAGCATTTTTAAACAACTTTTTATTACAGAAAATTTCAAACACATAGAAAAGTAGGCCCCGTGTACCTATCATATTTAATAGGTATCAACTTGAAGCCAGTCTCGTCTCATCTCTTTTCCTGATACCCTCCTGCCCTCCAGCCCCCGGAGGCGTCTGTAATGTCTCTAAAGTATACCCAGGTTGAGGGACCCCCTCAAAGATCCACCCAACTCTTGGATGGAGGGATTAGAGCACCTTGAACTGAGGGACCTGAGATATGAGTGAGCTGGGTGGGTTTACCAATGGAGGCTTCCTCCAGACAGAGAAATCTCCCAGCTGCAGAAGCCGTGAGGGGCTGGGACAGTCTGACCCCTTGCTTCCCCTCCCTGGCAGGCGTGCTGGGCCTGACCTGGTTTATCAACAAGTTCCGCATCGTGAAGTTGACCCCCAAGGACCAGTTCATCATCGCCTACGGGGGCCTGCGAGGGGCCATCGCCTTCTCCCTGGGCTACCTCCTGGACAAGAAGCACTTCCCTATGTGTGACCTGTTCCTCACGGCCATCATCACCGTCATCTTTTTCACCGTCTTTGTGCAGGTGCTGGACAGGGTGGAGCAACCCTGCCCGGGGACCCTGACTCTGCCAGGAAAGAGGAAGCACATGACCGAGCGGGGATGGGGCGGGGGGTGGTGGGGAGCATGGGTTGTAGTTCCAGCTCCCCCAGTACCTTAGGCAGCCCCGGACAAGCCTCTGCACCTTTGTGGGCCTCACTGTGCTCAGTTGTAAAGGGAGGGTTGGATCACGCGTCCTTGTGGAGTGGTGCTGCCCAGCTTAGTTAGGAGCCCAGGTAGCATCAACAGGGGCAGGTCCACTCAGCAGGGCCATGAAGCTCACGGTAGGGATTTAGTTCAGTTCAGCTGCTCATCATGTCCGACTCTGTAACCCCATGAACCACAGCACGCCAGGCCTCCCTGTCCATCACCAACTCCTAGAGTTAGGGAAGCGGTTTAATATCTTAGGGTCTCAGCTTCTCCATCAATCGAATGGGGACAGTAGCACACCATGGGGACTGGAAAGGCAGAAAGGTCCCTGAACTACGCAGTAGGAGGTCGTTAGCCAGAGCTCTCCTGAGCTCTGCTGCTATCAGTGTGACCCCGGAAAGATTCTCCTCCCATCTCTGGCTCTCAGATCCCCATCTGTGAAGTGAAGGGACTGGACCGGGTGATCCTGAAGAATCCTTCCAGCTACTGGCCATGATTTCTATGCATTTGAACAACCCAGGCTTAGCCGAGAACCTCACCCACCCGTTTAGTCCCTGAGGGAGCCCAGCCTGAGATGATGTAAATCATTTCTCGTTATCTGACCCGTGACTTTGGGCAAGTGAGAAACACTTCATCTGTGTGTTTGCTCTATGTGTTTCTCTACCACCCCCTCCACCTTTCCTGAATAGTAACCCCGGACAAGCCCTCAATGGGAAGCATCATTGCCTTCTCCAGAGAAAACAGTATAGAGCAAACTTCCTGGGGCTGGACTTGCCTTCTGTCTTTTAAAAGGAGAACAGGCTACCTCTTTGGTTGTCTTGCCCTGCTTCCATCTTCAAAAACATTTTATCACCTTGATTTTGCAGTTGTAAATGCCGATGGTTTACTAAGTCAGTTTTTAATGAATGCAGCATTGAGGTAGGGACCTCCCTGCCTGAGTTTGAATCCTGCTTTACTACTTCTGTGAGACCTTAGGAAGTTACTCAGCCTCCCTCAGCCTCAGTTTCCTCATCTGTACAATGGGGTCAAGGAAGGGGCTTACCTCTTAGGGTCATTGTAGGTACTGAAATGCTAATTCTAGTAAAAACACCACTGGCCCTGGCACTAGACAAGTGTGTAGTTAGATTAGCTACTGCTGTTCTTACTAGGTCCTTCTGGGTCACAAACCTGCAAGGGGGCCAGAGCAGACGTGGTCCTCCCAGTTAGGTAGGCCTGACTTCCCTGGGGTGACAGAACACATTTGTGGTGGAGCTCACGCTTGAACTCTGGCCCGGGCTAGATGACCTGTGTGTGAGTCCCTTGGCTGGATGTGAAACCCCTAGTTATGTCTTCAGGAAGAAGTGGGCTTAATATAAGTGCAGCTTGGATGTTGGGAGATTGGGGACGTCAGAGCCAAGGGCATCCCAGTCTCAGGGACCTTAGGGTGGGGGACCTCTGTGACCTCCCCGCCAGGGTGGCAGAACTGGACTGCCTGACACCCACCCGCCCCCCAGGGCATGACCATTCGGCCCCTGGTAGACCTGCTGGCTGTGAAGAAAAAGCAAGAAACGAAGCGATCTATTAACGAGGAGATCCACACGCAGGTACCGGAAGCTGGGCCTGGGCCCTGTGTTGCAGGAGGAGGCTTAGGGAGCGGGGGGTCAGCTAGGCCTTGCATCCATGACCTCAGTCAGCCCCTCCTCCCTCATCCAGTGCCGGGGTGGTCCTTCCGCCTCCTGAGGTCACCAGGTCGCCCCATAGGGAGGGGCGGTGTGAGCAGCCAGGAACCTGAGGTGGGGGCGTCATGCGGTCTCTGCCTCTGCAGGAACCTGTCCCAGGTGCTCGGTACAAGTGGGTTCAGAGAAGGGGGTTCAGCCGGGCCCCAGTGGCAGAGGGCTGGAGGGGTCCACAGAGGTTCAGGATGAGTGGGGTCTGGGTGCCACCTCCTGGCTGCTTCTGAAACTACAGGGTTGGGCTGAGCAGAGCAGCGCTCGGGTGGAAGGTGGGGGGGCCCATTCAGGAGTCTTGGTCCGGAAGGAGCCGAGTAGTGAGGCTTGACCTGGCCCTGGGCACGTTTCAGTTCCTGGACCACCTTCTGACAGGCATCGAGGACATCTGTGGCCACTACGGCCACCACCACTGGAAAGACAAGTAGGTGGCAGGCCTGGTGGGCAAGAGGGTGGGAAGGGGCAGGTAAGGGTCTCCCCCCGGGGGCCTGGGCATCATCCCATCACAGGAGCCGGCTTCACCCATCTCCTCCTGCCTCCCACCAGGCTCAACCGCTTTAATAAGAAGTATGTGAAGAAGTGTCTGATAGCTGGCGAGCGCTCCAAGGAGCCCCAGCTGATCGCTTTCTACCACAAGATGGAGATGAAGCAGGCCATCGAGCTGGTGGAAAGTGGGGGCATGGGCAAGATCCCGTCGGCCGTCTCCACCGTCTCCATGCAGTGAGTGCTAGTGGCCAACCCTGGCCGCTTTTGCAAGCCATACACCGACCCCTCAACACCCACCTGGAGTGGGCCCCTGGGTCATTTCACCAGGTGGGCAGGCCACACTGAGGACCCAAGGCTTGGCGCGCCCAACCAGTTCATCCCCAGGGGACCCTTCTGACCCTGGCCCAGCCCCCAGAGTCCCAGGAATTTTCTAATCTGTGCCCCGTTATCCCAGGAACATCCACCCCAAGTCCCTGCCGGCCGAGCGCATCCTGCCAGCACTGTCCAAGGACAAGGAAGAAGAGATCCGCAAAATCCTGAGGAACAACTTGCAGAAGACCAGGCAACGGGTGAGGGGCTGCTCCCCGCCCAGCCCACCTCACTTACTGCAGAGGAGCACCCCCCTCCCCAACCCCACCCCACCCTCCTCCGCACCACGTGCCCAGAGCCACCCTAACCCCTCCAGGCCCAGCTTCCAGGGCCTGGCCGGGCCTGCCTGACAGCTGTCCCTCCCACAGCTGCGGTCCTACAACAGACACACGCTGGTGGCCGACCCCTACGAGGAGGCCTGGAACCAGATGCTGCTCCGGAGACAGAAGGCCCGGCAACTGGAGCAGAAGGTGTGTCCGGAGCTGGAGCCAGCTCCCGCCTTTCTCTGGGAACCTGGGCTCTTCCTCTGCCTACACCACCACCACCCAGCCCTCTGGGAGACAGAGCCACTCCCATCTGGTGTTTTAGCCTCCTCCAGTGTTCTTGCCTGGAAAATTCCATGGACTGTAGCCCTCCAGGCTCCCCTGTCCATGGGGTTGCAAAGAGTCAGACACAACTTAGCAACTGAACACACACACAAACCCCACGTGTTTCAAAGGCTGGGGCCCAGGGAGGGTTCCAGAAAGCTGCCTTCTCCACCTCTTCTCCACTCAGAGCAGCAAAGAGGCCCCCCTTCCCCACTGTGTCCTCGGGTATCAGATCTAGAAGAGTCTATCCACCTGCTCTAACCTCTCATTTTCTAGTGAGAAAACTAAGGCTCAGAGGAAAGGAAAACTAAGGCTCAGAAAAGGAAAACTAAGAATCAGAAAGTAAGACATACATGCCTTCATTCACTCATTCAGGAAAATATTTGTGGAGCTCTCCCTAAGTGCCAAGCGGCAGAATTGCCTCCGTGAATCGGATGGTGAATCAGCCCAGTCCCTCCCTTGCGGAGCTTCGAACGCAGTGGCCCGCACGCAGTGGCCCCAGGCAGAACCGGAAGTGCAAGGGGCTCTGAGCACCTCGAACAAGGAAGTGGTCAGAGTGCGCTTAGGAATGAGAGTCACAGGGGCGGGAGTGTGGGCTGGGGCAGGGCCAGGCAGAAGGGAAGAAACTATGCCTAAGTTCCTGACCACAGGCTGAGGGGCTCAGCTTTCAAGGAAGCTTTCAATGGGCGTTAAAGGTTTGGGCTTCCTTCCAAAGCATGGAGAAGTCATGAAGGATTCTCAGAAGGGAAGCACATGGGAAGGGGTGTGGGTGGACTCGTGGGGTGGCGGGGGGAGGGGAGGAGCAGGCAGATTCAAGGGACATTGAGGAGGTCAAGTGGCGAGACTTGGTTACCAGTTTGAGGTGGGACCCAGGGAAAGGGAAAAGGAGGCAGGGGTCACGTCTGGCCTTTGATTGGGGTAGGCGGGTGGGATGGCTGAGGGGACACTGAGGCAGGAGCCGGTTTGGAAGGAAGATAAGCTGAGTTCAGTCGGAGCGTGTTCCACTGGGAATCCCGGGGGTTGTCCAGGGCCTGGGTGACATCCTGAGTTGACTACGTGGGCCTGTCCTCAGCGGCAGATGAGGGCTGGAGCTAGAGGCTGGGCCGGTGTCCCCAGGGGAGAGGTGGGACAGGTCTGTTCAACACCCTTGAACAGACATGGGTGTTCAAGGTCACCCCAGAGCCTGACAAGAAGCTGGGCCAAGCCCTCAGGACCCAGCACTGGCCCAGGCTCGCCACGGGCATGGGTGGAGAGGGAGCGGGCGCCCCGGGCACACAAAGGAGGGTGTGCGGCCACGGCCCGGGGCGCCGTCCAGAGGGGCCGCCTCTGCTCACCTCCCATCCCCCAACCCCGTCTGCTCTTCCTCTGTCAGATCAACAACTACTTGACGGTGCCAGCCCACAAGCTGGACTCGCCCACCATGTCGCGGGCCCGCATCGGCTCAGGTAAGGCAGGGCGCGGGGGGCCCTGGCGACGGGCCTCGAGGCTGGGCACGGGGCCACTGTCTCCTGAAGATGAGGCTCCAACAGGGCCCGGGCCTCAGAGGGTCTGCAGAGAGGACGGGCTTCTCCGGCCCTGCCTTCTTCCCAAGCTGTGAACTCCTCCTATATCAGGTGGATTTGGGGGTTCACAAGAGGGGGGCCCCCCCAGAAGAGTGGCCCTGCTGTCCTCCCCAGGGACAGAGTGCTCCATGGGGAGGCTCATGCTGAGGAGCCGGGTGCCCACTGGGGAGGCCGGAGGGGGCTGCACTGTTGGGCTTTCTGACATGTCCGGGACCAAGGGCAGGCCTTCCAGGACGGGTGACTCGGGAGGGAGTCTGAACTCTTCGTCCGAGCAAGGACTCCTGTGGGAGCCCCAGGGCTGAGCAGGGGAGCACAGTCCTACCTGGGAGAGTGCAGTCCGAGGGGAGGAGGAACTATTGGCCAGGTGACAGGGCTCATAAAAGGCCCGTGTGGAGTGATTTGAAGCATAGCAGGATCACCGCACTCACAGACAGGCTCTTTGCGGGCAGAGGTGGGCCACGCACTGGGAGGGCTCGGGGGCGGAAGCCAGCTTGCACCTTGCTCTTGGTTCACAGACCCATTGGCCTATGAGCCCAAGGCCGACTTGCCTGTGATCACCATCGACCCGGCCTCCCCGCAGTCGCCCGAGTCCGTGGACCTGGTGAACGAGGAGCTGAAGGGCAAGGTCCTGGGGCTGAGCCGGGATCCGGGGAGGCTGGCCGAGGAGGAGGAGGACGATGAGGACCCCGACGAGGGCCTCACGATGCGGACCAAGGAGCCCTCGTCCCCGGGCACCGACGACGTCTTCACCCCGGCGCCTAGCGACAGCCCCAGCTCTCAGAGGATACAGCGCTGCCTCAGTGACCCAGGCCCCCACCCCGAGCCTGGGGAGGGAGAGCCTTTCATTCCCAAGGGCCAGTAGCACCAGGGGGCCAGCGGGCGGTGCCCGTCCCACCACGGACTCTCCCACCAGAGCCGGGGCTGCTGGCGGGGCGGGGGTTTCCCCTCGTCCTTCCCGACCTGGACTGGCCCCGGCCCTCCCCCACCGCATGGCAGCTGGGCCCACAGCCCCCACCGCAGCACGGCTTCCCCCCGCCTCCCGGGAAGCGTCCTCCCTCCCGCCAGAACTGCCTTCCTGATCCATCCATCGGAGGCGGACCTGCCCCCTCCCGAGCCAAGCTCTCTCCCTACCCGGACCAGGGCCTCCGAGTCCCCTAGACCTCCACGGGGCCCCTCCCATTCCGTCACCCTGCTCATTCAAATCAATCTTAGTTTCTAACCAAAGAGCCTCTGGCTCAGCCTTGGTCCCTCCTGGGAAGGGAAGGAGCCGGGGCCTCCATTAACAGGGAAGAGACTAGGGGACCAGGCGTCGGACTTGGGGAGGGGTCGGGGACCTGTGGACTTGGGGAGGGGTTGGGGACCCATAGCCATGCCGTCCTCCTGGCGGCTCTCACACTGGCCACCTCACCTGACCTGTCCTTACTCAGAGCTGCAGGCTGAGGGCACCTCTGAGCTCTGTCTGGAGCTGGGACTCAGCTTCTCCAAACTGGGCTCCAGCGGGGACCACTGGGCCCTTCAGGGGCTGCTGATCGGAGCTCCGGAGAGTGCTGCCTTTGTATCTGTTTTGTTTGTTCACACTTCCATGTACGATTCTATTTGCACAGAGGGCATTCCTGTTTTTAAAACATTTTTGAAAACCCCTGCCTGAACAGAACTCCCACCATCCTACTCCAGAGCATCACTCATCCGCATACGTGCCTGTCTGCCCAACACTCTTCCCCAAATCAGTCCTCTGTCTGTCCACAGGGCTCTGATTTCAGAAATGACCTCACCACCCCGCCTCCAACACACACACACACACACACACACACACACACACACACACACACACCAACACCCCAATCATGACTTTCTCTAACTCATAGATGCTGGGCCTCTTGGGACCTTCTTTCTCTTGGGCCCGGCCCTCAGCTCCTGCTGGCCTGTTCTTTCTCTCCGCCCCCTGCCCGCCCCCGTTGGCCCCGGAACCTCTCCTGTAAGCACTGCACTCAGCTTGCTGTGGCGCCCTGTCCTCGGGGGGCGGGGGTGTCCCCTGAGTATCTCCCACCGGCCAGGGCTGGTGGGTGAGCGGAGTCCTGGGCCCCCAGAGGCCTTTGCTCACAGAAATACACTCCTACTCCCATGGCCGCCATGGGCCAGGCCCAGGCCTAGTGGTTTCTGTCCTTCTCTCTAGGGTACTCCTCTCCCCAGGATCGTGCAATAGTCAGAGCATCCCCCTCCCCAGTGGACTGGGCAGTGGGCGCTCATCTCCCCCTCCTCTCCATGTAAGTGCTGTTTTGGGCAGGAGTCACCGTGCAGGGTGACGTCGACAACCACGTTCAAAGCCACCACAGCTGCTGCCGCTCCGCCGCCTGTACAGAAGAAACCGAATCTTTTTCATATTCTAATAAATCCGTGTGAGTTTTTGATAGAGTTGAGGGCTGCTTCCTGGGCACCAGGGCCTTGGGGGGAGGAAGGCAGCCCAGGCACCTGAAGGGCTTGGCTCGGTGGCCGGCACCGAGAACAGTCCATGTCGGGCGCTGCGTGCTGATTCCTGTGGACCCAGCACCCGGGACACGGGTGTGAGCAGAGCAGGAGGCGCCTAGCCCTCAGGCTCCTTCTGAAGGAGAGCAGCGCTCATCAGTCCCGCCAGGAAAGCCGTGTGTGTCTCTGTGTGTACCTATGTGTCTCTGTGTGTGTCTGTGTGTGTGTATCTATGTGTCTGTATATGTGTCTGTGTGTGTGTGTCTCTGTGTGTACCTATGTGTCTGTGTGTGTCTCTGTGTATGTGTCTGTGTGTGTCTATGTGTCTCTGTATCTCTGTGTGTGTGTCTCTGTGTGTGTCTCCGTGTGTCTTTATCTGTGTGTGTGTGTCTGTGTGTGTGTGTATTTATGTGCCTGTGTGTCTGTGTGTTTCTGGTGTATGTGTCTGTGTGTGTGTATTTGTGTGTCTGTGTGTCTCTCTCTGTATCTCTGTGTGTGTTTCCGTGTGTCTATCTATGTGTGTGTCTGTGTGTTTCTGATGTGTGTCTCTGTGTGTGTGTATTTGTGTGTCTGTGTGTGTCTCTATGCATCTGTGTGTCTGTGGGTCTCTCTCTGTGTCTCTGTGTGTGTCTCCGTATGTCTTTATCTCTGTGTGTGTCTGTGTGTACCTATGTGCCTGTGTGTCTCTGTGCCTCTGTGTGTGTGTCTGTGTGTATCTATGTCTATGTGTGTGTCTATGTGTGTATGTCTCTGTGTCTCTCTCTCTGTGTATCTATGTGTCTGTGTCTCTGTGTCTCTGTGTGTATCTCTGTGTGTCTGTCTCTGTGTGTGCATCTGTTTGTATCTATGTGTCTATGTATGTGTGTGTGTGTGTGTGTGTGTCTCTATGCATCTGTGTGTCTGTGGGTCTCTCTCTGTGTCTCTGTGTGTGTCTCCGTATGTCTTTATCTCTGTGTGTGTCTGTGTGTTTCTGATGTGTGTCTCTGTGTGTGTGTATTTGTGTGTCTGTGTGTGTCTCTATGCATCTGTGTGTCTGTGGGTCTCTCTCTGTGTCTCTGTGTGTGTCTCCGTATGTCTTTATCTCTGTGTGTGTCTGTGTGTACCTATGTGCCTGTGTGTCTCTGTGCCTCTGTGTGTGTGTCTGTGTGTATCTATGTCTATGTGTGTGTCTATGTGTGTATGTCTCTGTGTCTCTCTCTCTGTGTATCTATGTGTCTGTGTCTCTGTGTCTCTGTGTGTATCTCTGTGTGTCTGTCTCTGTGTGTGCATCTGTTTGTATCTATGTGTCTATGTATGTGTGTGTGTGTGTGTGTGTGTGTCTCTATGCATCTGTGTGTCTGTGGGTCTCTCTCTGTGTCTCTGTGTGTGTCTCCGTATGTCTTTATCTCTGTGTGTGTCTGTGTGTACCTATGTGCCTGTGTGTCTCTCTGCCTCTGTGTGTGTGTCTGTGTGTATCTATGTCTATGTGTGTGTCTGTGTGTGTATGTCTCTGTGTCTCTCTCTCTGTGTATCTATGTGTCTGTGTCTCTGTGTGTATCTCTGTGTGTCTGTCTCTGTGTGTGCATCTGTTTGTATCTATGTGCCTATGTATGTGTGTGTGTGTGTGTGTGTCTGTGTGTATCTATGTCTGTGTATCTCTCTGTGTCTCTGTGTATCTATGTGTCTGTGTGTCTCTGTGTGTATCTATATCTGTGTGTGTGTCTCTGTGTCTGTATGTGTGTGTCTGTGTGTGTCTGTGTGTATCTATATGCCTGTATGTGTGTGTGTGTATGTCTGTGTGTATCTATGTCTGTGTATCTCTCTGTGTCTCTCTGTGTATCTATGTGTCTGTGTGTGTGTCTGTGTGTCTCTGTGTGTATCTATATCTGTGTGTGTGTCTCTGTGTGTGTGTGTGTCTGTGTGTATCTATATCTGTGTGTGTGTCTCTGTGTCTGTGTGTGTGTGTGTCTGTGTGTGTCTGTGTGTATCTATATGCCTGTATGTGTGTGTGTGTATGTCTGTGTGTATCTATGTCTGTGTATCTCTCTGTGTCTCTCTGTGTATCTATGTGTCTGTGTGTGTGTCTGTGTGTCTCTGTGTGTATCTATATCTGTGTGTGTGTCTCTGTGTGTGTGTGTGTCTGTGTGTATCTATATCTGTGTGTGTGTCTCTGTGTCTGTGTGTGTGTGTGTCTGTGTGTGTCTGTGTGTATCTATATGCCTGTATGTGTGTGTGTGTATGTCTGTGTGTATCTATGTCTGTGTATCTCTCTGTGTCTCTCTGTGTATCTATGTGTCTGTGTGTGTGTCTGTGTGTCTCTGTGTGTATCTATATCTGTGTGTGTGTCTCTGTGTGTGTGTGTGTCTGTGTGTATCTATGTCTGTGTGTGTGTGTCTCTCTGTGTGACAAGGGAAGGAGGGGTGTTGAGCAGGACTTTCCTATGTGATATCCTAGGAGAGAAGTACAGGATGAGTGGAGGTTAACCCAGTGAAGAAGGTTTGAGCGAGTTCCCAAATATTCTAGCTGGGAGCCTTACGTGGGAATACCCTAGGAGCTGAGGAAAGGCTGGTGTGGCTGGGTCAGAGAGTGACAGGCAGGGAGGTGAAGGTGGGACCTGGCAGCCCACGGTCAAGATTTTGGTTTATGCTACGGGCAAGGGAGAGGCCCTCCATTGTAAAGTGAGGACACTAACCCCTGGATGGAATGTGCTCAGGAGTGTAGTGGTCTCAGCACGGTGCCTGGGCTTAGTTCAGCTGAAGTTGGGTCCGTGAGGTGCACTTCCAGAAGCTGACCACCAGAGGGCAGTGAGGCCTTGGCACACACCCCAGGCACCCCTGGGACCTGCCTTGTGGAGGATAGCCTCTCCTTGCCCAGACTTGGCAAGGAGCTGGTTTGATCCATAAAATCTGAAGTGATCGGTGTCAAAAAGACCATAGGGAGGGGCCACAGCATCCATTCCTGTAACAGTGTCCCAGCAAGAAATGGATGGAACACTCAAAGGGTTACTAAAGAACCTTCAACTAAGGAATTCCTTACAGGGGTGTGGGCAGGGTTAAGGGAACTTAACCAGGGATGGGACGCAAGGGGGTCACACTATAAGGAGCTGAAGGGCAAGAGGAAGAAGTTGTTAGGACGGGGAGGGGCTGCCTTGCTGGAGCTGCAGCCACAGGGGTCAGGACACAGCCCCTGCCAGGCAGGGAGCCAGAGGAGAAATACCCGGACTTTGATCCTGCTGGTGCCTCCCCTTGGTCAGACCCATGGGAAAGGGAAATGAGGCAGCTAGCAGCTTCACTAGCGCAGTTCACACAGATGAGCCTTCAGTAGTGGAACAAGGGGAGAGGGTTTAGAGAGAAGGCAGAGCCATTCCTTCTCCTCCCCCTCACCATTCACTGTCGTCCTTCAGATGAAAAATGTGTGTCCCTATTGCTTAACGGCTACAGGATTTAGCCGTTTAGAGTAATGAAAGAGCTTTGAAAATAGATCATGGTGATGGTTGCACAAGTGCCACTGATTGTTCACTTTAAAATGGCTTGTTTTATGTTATGTGAATTTCACCTCAATTCTTAAAATTAAGAGTTTATTAAAGAAAGCTCATCCTTAACAGGAAGGAAAAAAACAATCTCATCAGCCTACCATATCCTTGTCTTACCACATCATTGTTATCCTTCAATCACACTCACCGGGAACCTAACTCAGTCATCATCAAGGCTCTTTCAACAAGACAGTAGAGGAGGGATAACAGCAGAAACCTGCTCCAGCCCCCCTTTTTGTAGCTGGTCGCGAGACCTGTGTAAGCAGTCATGCCTTCCTCCTCCCATCCCTTCCATGGTCCTCTCACCAGCTGCCAGCACTTTGGCTGGTGTGGCCTTTTACTCTGTGTGTGTGTGTCTGGGTCTTTACAGTGTGTGTGTGTGTGTGTGTGTGTGTGTATCTGGGTCTTTACAATGTGTGTGTGTGTGTGTGTGTATCTGGGTCTTTACAATGTGTGTGTGTGTCTGGGTCTTTACAATGTGTGTGTGTGTGTGTGTGTATCTGGGTCTTTACTGTGTGTGTGTGTGTGTGTGTGTATCTGGGTCTTTACAATGTGTGTGTGTGTGTATATCTGGGTCTTTACAGTTGTGTGTGTGTGTGTGTGTATCTGGGTCTTTACAATGTGTGTGTGTGTGTGTGTGTGTCTGGGTCTTTATAATGTGTGTGTGTGTGTTCTCAGTCTTTACTCCTATGGAATTCAGGTTTGTATTGGTCTTCGGTTTGTTGGGTTGCCATTTCCCACTGTCGCTATTAGACATGGGAGATCTGAGAAGCGCTGTCTGTCCTCCGGATTCTAGACGTGGCTTTCCTGCCCACCCTCCCTTTTCTAGATTCATCACCCTACCTGGTATACTTGATCCCCTCTCTACATTTGAGTTAAGCAATATTCAGAGCTCAAAATGACCAGAAGGAAGCCTCTACCTCTGACTTCAGGGAACCACATCTGTGTTCCCTCCAGGCCCACTGAACACAAAGTCGAGAGAGGGAAAGCAAAAATTCCTCCAGGTTATTTGGAATCATAGAAGAGCCACCCTTATCTCCACTGCTTGGTCCCTGGGCCTCTGCATGCAGGCTGTGAGAGGGGGGAGCCACTGATTTTAAACTTACACTGCATCCCGCATGTCAGTAACCCAAGTTGCTGTCTCCCAGCTGGCACTGGAGGTTTCTGGATTGGATTAGCTGCCTCTGAGCGATGGGACACATTGTATGTCCAGTGCTTCCATGGGCGAGGCCATTGCTCCATGCCCTTCACCATAAAAGGAAAATAGGCTGTGTGGGGGACAGCAGGGTGATGAACAAGCAAGTACAGAAATGACGAGGCTGGCAGAAGCAGTCCAGGCGGGGAAGGCAAGTCCATAGCAGGAATGCATATTTATAACCTTGAGGGAATAGATAACTGATCCTTTATGAAGCAAGGGGACAACGCACTCAACCTGCCAATAGCTAGCTAGCTTGTCCCTGAAGGGCGGTGGTTCTCAGATTTTTTTTGGTGTCGGGATCCTTTTACACTCTTCAAAATTATTGAAAGGTTATACTCTTAAAAATTGTAAAGGGTTTTTGTTTATGTGGGTTATATCTATTTTACTGGATTAGAAGTTAAAGTGCTACACTATTTAAAACTAATAAACCCATTACATAGTAACATAACATTTTAATGAAAATAACTTTTTGAAAACAGAAATTGTGAGAAGAGTGCCGTGATTTGATTTGCCGTTTGCAAATCTCTCTGTTTTTTGACCATGCTGTGAGGCATGTGGGATCTTAGTTCCCTGACCAGGGATTGAACCCGTGCCCCCTGCAATGGAAGTGTGGAGTCCTAACCACCTGATGTCCAGGGAAGTCCCTGTAGATCTCTTTAGAATCTGGCTTAATAAGAGACAGCTAGATTCTCAGATCTGCTTCAGCATTCAGCATTCAGTCTGTTGTATACACGCTGTGTAGCCTCTGGAATATTCCACTATTCACCACTGAAAGAAAAAGGCAAACACTGTCTTAATATTAATAAAGTAGATCTGACCTCATAGAACCCATGGAAGAGTCTTCCTGGTCCACACTTTGAGAACCACTGCCCCAGGGAATAGTTCCAAACAAGAAGCTCAGCTGGGTCTTCGCGGATGGCAGCTTGAGCACTCAGCAGTGCCCACTGCCTGATCAGATTTGGTGAGGGAAATCTGTTGTGTCTATGTGTACTGATTTATTTGGCTGCTGACATAAATTACTGAAAACTTGGTGGCTTAAAACAACACAAGTTCATTATCTTAGAGTTTGGGAGGTCATAAGCCTAAAATGAGTCTAACTGGGCTAAAATCAAGGGCTTCCCAAGTGGCTCTAGTGGTAAAGAACCTGCCTGCCTATGCAGGAGACAGAAGAGATGTGAGTCCGATCTCTGGGTAGGAAAGATCCCCTGGAGGAGGGCATGGCAGCCCACTCCAGTACTCTTGCCTGGAGAATCCCATGGTCAGAGGAGCCCGGTGGGCTACGGTCCATAGAGTCTCATAGAGTTGGACACGACTGAAATGACTTGAGCACAGGCTAAAATCAAGGTGTCGGCAAGGCTGCAGTCCTTTCTGGAGTCTCTAGAGGAGAATCTGTTTTCTTGCCTTTTCCGGTGTCTAGAGGCTGCCTGCGTTCCCTGACTTGTTCCCTCCTTCCATCTTCAAAACCAGCCATGGCCAGGAGACTCTCACTTCTCCCCACCCTGCCTCTGACTCTGCCTCCTGCTTCCACATTTAAGGACTCTTGTGATGACACTGGGTCCATCTAGGTAATTCAGGAGAATCTCCCTATATATTTTTAAAAAATTTTTCTGGTTACAGGCTTATTCAACCCAAAACAATCTCTTTCAAATTATTGAGGCGGCTGACTGCATCCATGACCAAATCCACTTCCAAAGTGGAATTCAGTTGCTGACCCAGCCTCAGCCTCGGCATTCTTGTTGGCACCAGGGGGCACGGCACTTCGTCTGTAGATGTCTCTGTCAGCTTCTCCTCATGTGAGTCTTGCAGGTCACTCTCCCTCCAGACCTTTGGACCATGGCCGGCCAGTCTCAGGACGGCTGTGGCGCAGAGTTGGCAGGCACGATCTCAGGGGGCCAGTGGAGGTAATCGTGGAGATACTGGATGCCCTCGTCGGTGAGGTACCAGTAGAAGTGTCTCCAGGCAAACTGTTCCTTCACGTAGCCTCATGATTTGAGAGACAGTATAGCTTTCATGACGTGACAATCAGGCACGTTCTTGTCTGCCAGCTCTGGGTGCTTGGGCATGTGGACATCCTTCTTGGCCACCATCACCCCCTCCTTAAAAAAGAGTTCATAAATGGCAATCCGGTTCTTCTTGGGCATCAACATTGCAATGGCTGCTGCATCCAGGGCTGGAGCTGGAAAAGCGAGAATCTCCCTATTTTTAAGGTTGGTGGATTAGTGACTAATTTTTTCTGCCCAGTTTTTAAACTCTAATACTTTGGCCACCTGATGTGAAGAACTGACTCATTTGAAAAGACCCTGATGCTGGGATTGATTGAAGGCGGGAGGAGAAGGGGACGACAGAGGATGGGATGGTTGGATGGCATCACCAACTCAATGGACGTGAGTTTGAGTAAACTCCGGGAGTTGGTGATGGACTGGGAGGCCTGGCGTGCTGCAGTCCATGGGGTCACAAATAGTCGGATACGACTGAGCGACCAAACTGAACCTTTATCTACCCTTTGCCCTATAAAATATATTCACAGATCCTAATCCTAATTAGGATCCTAATCCTCGGATTAGGATGTGGACATCTCTTTATTTTTTGACTGTGCTGGGTCTCCATTGCTGCACATGGACTTTCTCTAGTTGCACCAAGCGGGGGCTACTCTTTGTTGAGGTGCTTGAGCTTCTCATTGCCGTGGCTTCTCTTGTTGTGGAGCACAAGCTCTAGAGCATGCACTCAGTAGTTGTGGTACATGGGCTTAGTTGCCCTGTAGTGTGTGGAGCCTTCCAGAACCAAGGATCAAACCCATGTCCCCTACATTGGCAGGCAGATTCTTAACCACTGGACCACCAGGGAAGTCCAGGACATGGACATCTTTTGCAGGTCATTATTTGTCTACCACACTATGAATGGCCTCTCTCCCTGCCACATGCCACTCTGTGTGTGGGCCCATTGAGCCAGAACCAGAGTAGCTTGGAAAGGAATGACATCAACAGATTAGGTAATCTTGTCCACCTGACCACTGAGACACTCCCTCACAATGGATGCCCTCTGAGGACACTTGTGTGAGTTAAAATAGTTTCACCACCTCTGCCCATTTCAAGCAGTTCATGTATAAATCTTTCCCTTAGACCTCTTACCTCTTCATCACCAATCTTCCACTCTTATTTTCAAGTCCCTGAGCAGCCACTCAACTTGTTAACCCACTGCTCATGAATCAGAGATCTGTACCTCTAGTCATTTCTCCTTCCATGCAAAATGGACAATCAATATAACCATAAGAGGATATCTCTTCATCTTTTAGAGACACTCTGAGTGTGGCTCTAATGTGGCAGTTAATCCATTTGTGGCTGGTGCTAACATACTATGCAGACTCATTTGGAAATCATGTCTGTGCTTTTTCCTCCATGGTAACCAGTCACAGCAACTTCCCCAACTGGGGGCTGAGAGAGAAGCAGTGAAGCGTGAGAGCACCTACCATGGGAATCTGAGCCACCTGCTCCTGCAATTTCCTTGTGCCTCCTGGACTTACTCAGACCTGATCTAAGATATAATACTGAATAATAGAATGTTGCCATGCATGTCCAATTTGACAAAGAGACGGATCTGATGATGTCCAGTTCTGGTTGCATGGGTCACTTGGTGTCCTAAAATCAGGCATTCAGTCTCCACCATGCTCGGGTATGAGCCGGGAGCTGGTTTTCAGTGGAGAATAGTTATTGGAGAATAGTTATTGGCAGAAGAGGGCATGAATTAATCCAGAACCCTAAGGGTCTATAACTGTACTGCATCTCTCCTGCTGGAGCTTGTCCATACAGCATTTTTTCCTGCCATAAACTTCTAAATTGCAAAGCTCGAGGGACAGGGCAGCTTGCTCTGCAGTCTGGACCTGCTACAGCGTCTTATCTTGCCGCAGGCCTCTCTCAAAACTTGGAATATTATGAGTTTTTCCAGTAAATCGGTAGAACAGCATGACCAAATGTTATCTATATTACCTCAAAAATCCAGAGTCCCATCAAACATTTTGCCTCTTTCTTTGTTGTGGGCAGTATCAGGTTCAGCAACTCTCATTTTGTAGATGTACTGACATGCCCCAGACCTCCAGATACCCTAGAAACTTCCCTGACAAGGCATTCCTCTGAATATTTTGTGGGATTTATCACCCTTCCTTTGGCATACATATGTTCTGCTAAGAATCTAAAGTGCTTGCAATTTCCTGCTCACTAGGCCCAATTACAATAATGTCATCAATATAATGGACCAGCATAATGTCTGGAACTATATCAAGATGATCAGCATCCCTTTGGACTAGATTATGGCAGAGATCAGGAGAGTAAACAAAGCCTTGAGGATGTAGACTGAAGATATACTGCTATCTCTAATACACAAAGACAAACTCATTTTGATGATCTTTACTTAGTGGGGTAGAAAAGAATTGGGGGTCAAGGATGGGCCCCAGGGCAGAAGTTGTGTTGATTTGTTCCAGTGAAATTTTCATGTCTGGATCCACAGTTACAGCTCCATCCCACCTAGTAGTTACAGTAATGTAGTCATTCCTCAAGACCCAACTGGTTTTTGCACCAACCAAATAGGTAAGTTAAGTTGGGTCTTAGAAGGAATGACCACTTCTGTGTATTTCAGATCATTGATGGTGGCACTAATTTCTGGAATTCCCTTAGGGATGAGTATTGCCTTTGGTTTGCCCCCCTGCTTTTTTGGCCTCACCACAGGGCAAGTGGGATCTTAGTCCCCCAATCAGATATTGAACATGCGTCCCCTGTATTGGAAGCCCTGAGTCTTAACCACTGGACCACCAGGGAAGTCCCCAGTGGTGTGTCTGTCAGTTAATTGTCAGAATGGGTCTGTGGTCCCATTGAGCTCCCTCAGGCTAAGAACAAACTGAAAGCCTTGAACTCATGACTCAGTGGAAGGGTGGACATTCAGAAAGCCTCTAGAATGACTCTGAAAGAATCTTGATCTCTGGGGGCCACAGGGAAGATATAGCTTAGGACCAAGCCCAGGCCTTAAAGGTCAGGGTACCAGGGTTGCAGAGCCAAGTAAATGTGCTGCCCCACAACTACATCTCTTATGCTAATGGAGGGGCACCTTAAGAAAGGATAGGACATCCAGG
The DNA here is from genome assembly GCF_910594005.1 of Cervus elaphus. Taxonomy (NCBI): domain Eukaryota; kingdom Metazoa; phylum Chordata; class Mammalia; order Artiodactyla; family Cervidae; genus Cervus; species Cervus elaphus. The sequence goes on along the minus strand of NC_057822.1, from coordinate 9,854,384 downwards.
CATGGGATGGGGACATTTGGATAGAACTTGGAACCCCAACACCTCCAGAATCTTCCTTGTTGCTAAAGGCAGCACCTTGGCTTCAGTCTGAAACCTTCAAACCTTCCTGGCATGAACACCCTGCAGTGACGTCACCTGGGGCCTTTTCCTGATGCTGGTTTTCCTCAGGACACCTCCATCACCTCTCACTGCCTCTAGGCCATGATGAGAATTATATCCCACCTAGCCCAGTTCAAGGCTTTCAATCTGTTTTGTTTCCTTTGTGTGTGTTCCCAAGGGCAATCTGATGTAGAGTCAGAGGGCTGAGCCAGTCTTTGTAATCACTACTGTCACCATAGTGACTAAATGTCCTAGCTACTTGGTCTCCCGACATCATACCAGTGCATCTCACACCACCACTGGTCATAAAGGCAGTCACTGCGATGTCGCAGACAACCATCGTCCCTCACCCCCGCCAAGGAGGATGTTCGCACACTAACCAGGATGTGTGAGCCACCCATCCCAGAACCCCAGAATCCCAGCCAAGAATCTATTTCCCAGGGGCTATGCTGGTACCAATTATTGTAGCAGTCAGGACACTGGATGGAAACAGTTGGCACTTTTAAAGGGGTAACTGAAAAGGGCTTGATGAAGGGACGAGATCAGAGTGGTGGGCACAGTTGGAGGAGCTAAGAAAGGCTGCTGCGGCACTCAGGGGCCTGCAGCGGCTGGAAGCTCTACCCCCCAGGGAGCAAGGCACGATCCCTGAACCTGATGAGAGCTGCAGCCCTGGGAAAGGTCGGCCTCCACGGACCAGAGCAGAATGGAGGAAAGTGAAGGGTGAGCTGGTGCTGGTACCTGGAAAACGTCAGACACGAGGCCTCATTTTACAGATCAAGACTAAGCTTAGCTGCCCCTGAGGAATTCAGCAAATAGGCCCTGAGTGCCTGTGTGTGTGTGGTGGGGTGTGAGCATGTGTGTGTGGGGGTGGGGGTGGGGGTGTGTGTGTGTGATGAGGTGTGTGTGTGGGGGGGGTGTGCGTGTGTGTGTGTGGGGGGGGTGTGGGGGGTATGTGTAATGGGGGGTGTGTGTGGTGTGTGGGTGTGTGGGTGTGATGGGGTGTGTGTGTGATGGGGTGTGTGTGTGGTGGGTGTGTGGGTGTGTGTGGTGGGGTGTGTGGGTGTGATGGGGTGTGTTTGTGTGGTGGGGTGTGTATGTGTGGTGTGTGTGTGGTGTGTGGGTGTGTGGGTGTGATGGGGTATGTGTGGTGGGGTGTGTGTGTGGTTTGTGGGTGTGTGTGTGTGATGGGGTGTGTGTGTGATGGGGTGTGTGTGATGGGGTGTGTGTGTGGGGTGTGGGTGTGTGTGGTTTGTGGGTGTGTGTGTGTGGTGGGGTGTGTGATGGGGTGTGTGTGGTGGGGTGTGTGTGTGGTGTGTGGGTATGTGTGATGGGGTGTGTGTGTGGTGTGTGTGTGTGTGTGATGGGGTGTGTGTGTGGTGTGTGTGTGTGTGATGGGGTGTGTGTGGTGTGTGTGTGTGTGTGATGGGGTGTGTGTGTGTGTGGTGGGGTGTGTGTATGTGGTGGGGTGTGTGTGTGGTGTGTGTGTGGTGTGTGGGTGTGTGTGTGATGGGGTGTGTGTGTGTGTGTGGTGTGTGTGTGGTGTGCGTGTGTGAAGGGGTGTGTGTGTGGTGTGTGTGTGTGATGGGGTGTGTGTGTGTGTGGTGGGGTGTGTGTGTGTGATGGTGTGTGTGTGTGTGATAGGGTGTGTGTGTGGTGGGGTGTGTGTGTGGTTTGTGTGTGTGTGTGTGTGTGTGTGTGTGTGTGATGGGGTGTGTGTATGTGGTGGGGTGTGTGTGTGGGGTGTGTGTGGTGGGGTATGTGTGGTGTGTGGGTGTGTGGGTGGTGTGTGTGTGTGGTGGGGTGTGTGTGTGGTGGGTGTGTGTGTGATGGGTGTGTGTGTGTGATGGGGTGTGTGGGTGTGTGTGGTGGAGTGTGTGTGTGTGATGGGGTGTGTGTGTGGGGTGTGTGTGTGTGTGTGGTGTGGGTGTATGTGGTGGGGTGTGTGTGTGTGTGATGGGGTGTGTGTGTGTGGTGGGGTGTGTGTGTGGTGTGTGTGTGGTGTGTGGGTGTGTGTGTGATGGGGTGTGTGTGTGTGGTGTGGTGTGTGTGTTGTGTTTGTGTGTGTGGTGGGGAGGCGTTTTGGTGTGGAGAGAAGGAAGCACAGAGCCCTGTCCTAGAAGGACTGATAGTCTCGGGGGCAGACACACTCAGCCTTATTTTCCCATCTGTAATAAAGAATTCCTAATTACTGCCCACATCATAAATTCAGTAAAAGGATCATGCCACTGAGAGCCAGGAAAGCAATTTTCCATCAAGAAAATTTTTTTAATTTAATTTTTTGGCTGCACCACATGGCATGCAGGATCTTAGTTCCCCAACCAGGGATCAAACCTGCACCTGCTGCTTTGGAAATGCAGAGTCTTAACCATGGGATCACCAGGGAAGTCCCAAGAAAGTATTTTTGGAAGGCCCGTTTTGTGCTATTTTCTGCACTCAGGGAAAGGACGAGGGATTGGAAGGGGACACTTGTAGAGAATTGAAGCCCACCTTCCTAGTGCCCAGGGTGTCCCAGAGAGGGATTGAGGAAAGAGGACAAAGAGAATTGCTGGAACTAACACAACACTGTAAATCAATCATAGTCCAATATAAAATAAAACAGTCATATTTACACTATACTGTAGTCTGTTGTGTGCAATAGCATTATGTCTACAAAAACAATGTACATATCTTTCTTGCTAAAAATGAAAAAAAAAAACTCAAAACTTTAGAAATGGGTCTCATTGGTAAAAAAAAAAAAAAAAAAATAGTGATGTCAAGATACATGGATTGGCTGGAGTATTATAGAAACAGACCACTGCTCTTTCCTGAACAGGGAATAAAAACCCAGCTACCTATAGTGATTGCCTGTGGAGTTTTGAGATTGATTGGAAAGGGGAAAGCAGGAATTTGGGGGGGGGGGGTGATAGAAGTGTTTTACATCTTGATCAGGATGTTATCAAAACTCATTGAATAGTACACTTAGGATGCGTACATGTTACTATGGGTAAATTTAATATCCACTTTAAAAATTATATTAAGAAATCTGATGCTCAGCCCTCAGCTCACATCCTGGATAACAGACTCCTGCAGCGCTCATCATTCTGCTGCTACCTGGGAGGCTTCTGGGAACCTGGCTGGTTAGACATCAGCCTGGTCCCACAGCTAGACTAGGGTCCCATTCTCCTCATGGTTGTCAGAATCCTTGGTGACTCAGATGGTAGAGAATCTGCCTGCAATGCAGGAGACCCAGGTTCAATCCCTGGGTTGGGAAGATCCCCTGGAGAAGGGCATGGCAACCCACTCCAGCATTCTTGCCTGGAGAATCCCATGGACAGAGGAGCCTGGTGGGCTACAGTCCATGGGGTCACAAAGAGTCGGACACAACTGAGCGACTAAGCAGAGCACATAGTTGCTTTACGGTGTTGTGTTATAATAGTTTCTACTGTATACAAAGTGAATCAGCTATACATTATATACATATATATATCTCCCCTCTTTTTTTAAAATTTCCTTCCATTTAGGTCACCACAGAGCACTGAGTTGAGTTTCCTGAGTGATACAGAGGGTTTTCATTAGTTATCTGTTTTATACACAGCATCAGTAGTGTATGGATACTTCCCCGTTGGCTCAGATGGTAAAGAAACTGCCTGCAGTGTGAGAGATAGGGGTTCAATCCTTGGGTTGGGAAGATTCCCCTGCAGAAGGGAATGGCAAACCACTCCAGTATTCTGGCCTGAAGAATTCTATGAACAGAGGAGCCTGGAGCCTGGCAGGCTACAGTCCGTGGGTGCAAAGAGTCGGACACGACTGAGCAACTAACACACACACACACCAGTAGTGTATATAAGTCGATCCCAATCTCCCAATTCTTCCCATCCCTCCTTCCCCACCTTGGTGTCCATTTGCTTGTTCTCTATAACTGTGTCTCTATTTTCTGTTTTGCAAATAAGATCATCCATGTGTGGTGTCTTATACGAAATAAAAAATGAATACAGATGCTTGTCTTGTTTCTTTGAGCAAGATGAGTGATATTAAGAGACATTCGTGAGCTATTGGGAAATGATCCAGGTGAGAGGAAACATTTTGAGAAAGTAAAGGGGTAGAGATTCAGAGTCAGACACCTTTGAGAGCAGCGGGGACAGATTCTCCAGGGCTTTCCCCAGGGCCAGGAGCAGGTGGGTTTGCAGATTTAGTGGCAGGAAGATGAAGTATGGCAGTGTGATTGAAGGCTTTAGTTCTCTTAGGAAAGAATGAGGGAAGTTCACCAAACAAGAATAAACTTTGAAAAGGAGGTAGAAAATTTGAGGAACGAGGCAAAAGAATGAAACAGTAATCTTGAGAGTGTAGAGAAGAAGGAAATTGTGTTTATTCAGAAAACAAAGTAGAATTTTCCATGTTGAGTCCATTTGATGTTTGAGAACAGGAAACCAGTCAGCCTAATTGTATGACGTTATCAGTGATCTTCAGATACTTGAGCACAGGCACCAGAAGGATGAATTTTGCCAAGTAAGTAAGATGAAATAAAAGGAAATGAAATGAAAGATGTGATTAGCATAAGAAACCACAGAATCAAGTAGAGATTCCAAGAGAACTAACGATGGAAGAAGAACTGAGGTCAGTGGACTGGATATCTTCATGAGAGGGAAGCATTATTAAGCAGGTGTGTATTAGTTTGGGGGAAAGGCAAAGGAGCTATATAACAAAGATATCCCATAACACAGCAACTCAACAGAAGTTTTTTTTCCCCTCATATAACAATCTTGCTCCAGTATTCTTGCCCGGAGAATCCCATGGACACAGAAGCCTGGTGGGCTACAGTCCAGGGTCGCAAAGAGCAATTTAAGCAACACAACTGAAGTACCTTAGCATGGACACAACAATCTTGAGATAAGTGGCCCGGGTTGTTGGGGCCACTGCGCTCCCAGGACCAGGTCCCTCCCATCCTGTGGCTCAGACATCTCCTAAGCTGTTGTCCTCATCTTCATGGTCAAATTATGGCCCATGTTTAGCCCAATGGAAGAGAAAAGGGCATGAAGGGGAATGCATCTAAACTTGAAGGCATAGGCTTGAAGGTGACACCCATCACTTCTGCTCACATCCACTGATAATTGCATATTGTATAGGTGCCCCTAGCCATGAGTGTGGGAAGGGTATGGGAAGGGGAAATTGAGAAAAATTAAGAGAATAATTTTGAGAGAAGCTAGGAAATGTAGTTTCTAGCTGGGCAGCACTCTACCACTAATACAAAAAGAAGGAGACAACAGATTTTGATGGACATCTGACAGTCTTTGCCATGGGGGATATTTGAGAAAATGGGCATTGTAATTGTCATATTCGATAGCATAATTTAATACTTTCCCCTTTTTTGAATACTACCTAGCATACGTAATTTTTGTCTTTTAACTAGTTTGCTAATTAACATCTTAGTACATCAGTCTTTGGGAGTAAAGTTTCTGGTAAGCATCTTCCTAAAAGCAGCTTCCTGAAAAGAAGATATTTTAGGAAGATGCTTATAATGAATAAGCATCCTTGAATTCTGACAAACTTACGATGAAAAACTAGGCAAAATCTAAGTGAAGTGAGTGAGGTTAGTTAAGGTCTGGAACTGTTTTCCTCTGAGGTCTTTAGCCATCTATGGGTTTGATATCTAATGAACTTTGGGTTTGATGGTCTAAAAAACTTAGAACCCAACTAAAAAGGAGAAACTGATAAGAGACCCCAAGGGACCATACTGTCAGTGTAAGAGTGAATCAACAGAAACCAATCCCAATGCTCCTCACCCCGGGACTAAAAGGAAATACATCTTGGTTCCAAAAACACCAGGGGGAAATAAACCATATTCCTGAGAAGTTGCTTTCTGAACTGTCCCTTGTGCAGAATTTCACATCATCTATCATGGTCTCAAATATTCAGATTGTAAATTTATTTTAAAATGATCCTGGGCTGGTAATACCCCTAGCTTCTGATAGAAGCAAATGCCCTCCAAAGGAATGCACCATCATCCTGAGCTTCAAAATTTCAACAAATCGTGTTTTTAAAAATGTGAACTGTTAACCATGCAGACAAGGGAACAAATTATCATGAGTGACCACAGTGGAAAAAATAGATACAATTGATTTTATCACAATCCAGAAACTCCATCAAGAGAATGAAAAGACAAGCCATACAATGGGATAATACTTGAACACATTTAACTGATGAAGGAGTCCTATCTTGAATATATAAAGAACTCAATAAGAAAAGACAAACCCACCAAATAGAAAAAGTGGGCAAATAAGTTCAACACATACTTTACAAGAGAAGGAAATCCAAATAGCCAATAAATACATGGGAAAGTGCTTAACTCCATAAATAATCCAGACAAAACAAAAACTATAAGAAATATTACTATATACACACACCAGTTGGGCAAAATTCAAAAGTGTGACAAGACTAAGTAGTAACAAGGGTATGGTGCAACTGGAACTCTCATACACTGCTGGTGACTATTAGCCCAACTACTCTGGGGGAAAGCCTGGGGGGAAGTAAAGTGGTATAAATATTCATATCCTGTGACCCTGCAACATCCCCACTGGAAAAATGCTCTAAGAAGTACACGGATTCTTCATCAGGAGACATGCACCAGAACACTCTGAGGAGAATTATTTACGGAGCCTCAAACTGGAAACAACCAAAATGCCTATCAATAATAAAGCAGCTAAGTAAATTTTGTTTATAATCAACCATGGAGTATTAAACGGCAATGACAATAAAAAAACTAGAACCTCACAATAACGTGGATTAATGATATAAATCCCATGCTGAGTGAAAGAAGCAAACAAAACACAAAAGATATACGAGGAATTGTTCCATTTGTTTAAAATTCCATAACAGAAAAGTCTAAACTATATTATATGAGGATGGATAAGCTATATAGAACGATAAAACCATGACACTAGGCAGTGAGTGCATACTAAGTCCCTTCAGTCGTGTCCGATTCTTTGTGACCCCATGGGCCGTAGCCCACTCTCCACGCAAGAATACTGAGGTTGCTTGCCATTCCCTCCTCCAGGGGATCTTCCTGACCCAGGGGATGGACCAGTGTCTCTTATGTCTCCTGCACTGGCAGGCAGGTTCTACCGCTAGCACCACTTGGGAAGCCATAACACAAGGCAGAGATAACCTTAAATACAAGAATGATTATCCCTAAGAGGAAAGTGGGAGATGTGATTGAGGAGGGGCATGTGGGGATTCCTGTGGCCCTGGCAATATTCTATTTCTTGACTTAACTGGTGATTATACAGATGTTTACTTTCTAATTGTACATTATACTATGTGTTTATGTTTTATGCACCTTTCTGTATGTGAGTTTTCTTTTACAATCAAGTTTTTAAACAGAACAACTTTATGCCAATGTATTTGAAAATTGAGGCAAAGTGAACAAATGTCTAGAAAACTATTACTTTCCAAAGCCAAATCAAAAAGAAATAAGATATCTGAACAGTTCCATAACTAGTAACCTATTGCTATGTGACAAATTACAATAAGCTCAGAAACTTAAAAACACACACTTATTATCTCGTGATTTCTGTGGGTTAGGAGTCTGGGCACATGTTAGCTGAGTGCTCTGTCTCAGAATCTCTCACAAGGCTACAGTTGTTGGCCAGGGCTAGGTCTCATCTGAAGGCTCGGCTGGGGAAAGTCCACTTGTAGATTGACATGGTTGTTAGCACAATCCAGTGTCTCAAGGGTTGTTGGACTCTGAGCTTCAGTTCCCAGCTGGCTGTGAACCTGAGGCCACCATTTGTTTCTTGTCACGTGAACCTCTCCGATACAGCCACTTGCCTCAGCAGAGGATGCAAGCCAAGAAGGCAATAGGGAGAGTCTGGCCGACAGCCAGAATCTTGGACTTCCCTGATGGTCAATGGTTAAGGGTCTGCCTCTTGCAGGGGTTCAGGAAGCGGGGGCACGTGTGCACTCATGGATGATTCATGTCAAGGTATGGTGAAAACCTCCACAATATTGTAAAGTAATTATCCTCCAATTAAATTAATTAATTAAAAAAAAAAAAAAAAGAATCCGCCTCCCACTGCGGGGGACAGGGGTTCCATCTGGGGTCCAGGAAGATGTCACATGCCTTGGGGGCAACTAAGCCCACGTCCACAGCTACTGAGTCTGAGCTCTAGAGCCTGTGCTCTGCAACGGGGAAGCCACCACAGCGAGAAGCCTGCACGCCGCAACTAGAGAAAGCCCACACGTAGCAACAAAGACCCAGTGCAGCCAAAAATAAGTAATAAACAAATAAATATTTTTTTTAGAGAAAAGAAGTTACAATCTTATATAATCAAATCATGGAAGTGACATTCGTCCCCTTTGTCTTATTCTGTCAGTTAAGAGCAAATCCCACACTCAAGGCAGCAGATTACACAAAGGCTTGATACCAAGAGGCAGAGAATATTGGGGGTCATCTTAGAGTCTGCTCACCACATGAGTAAAGGAATTGAATCAACAGTTAAATACCTTCCTACAAAGAAAATTCCAGGAGCTTCCCCAGTGATCCAGTGGCTAAGATGCCACACTCCCAGTGCAGCAGGCCCAGGTTTGATCCCTGGTCAGGGAACTAGTTCCCACTTGCCACAATTATAAAGATCCCTCATGTCACAGTGAAGACCTGACAAAGACAAATAAATAAATAAATTTTTTTTTAAAAAAAAAGAGGAAAGAAAATTCCAGGCCTCCCTGCTAAATTCTGCCAAGAATTAAAGCAACAATTCCAATTTTACATACATCTTTATTCTCACTTCCAATTATTCCCTTAGAATAGGCAGATTAATGGGGAAAGTTTTTTGATAAATGCTGATTTTTTTTTCCAGGAATGTACTAATTTATATTCTTACTATTTTTCTACATACAACTTCCCCCAATATTTATTATGAAAAATTTCAAATACACAGAAAAGTTGAAGAAACTGCAATGAACGCATATATACTCACCACCTGGATTTTACGATTGTTGACATTTTGCTATATTTTTATATCTATCCTATTATATATTCATCAGTGCATCTTACTTTATTTAAACTGTGATAGATTATGTATAACATAAAGTTTTCCATTTTAACCACTTTTAAGTGTACAGTTTTGTGGCATTAAGTACATTAACATTGTAACTGTCTCCACACTTTTTTCCTCTTGCAAAACTGAAACTCTATACCCATTAAGTAATAACTCCCATTTCTCTCTACTCCCAGCCCCTGGAAACTACCGTTATTTCTGTCCCTGTGATTTTGACTGCTCTAAGAGCCTCACATGCATGGAATCATAGAAGCTTTTGTCCTTTTGTGACTGGCTTATTTCATTTAGCAAAATTTCGTCAAGGTTCATTCATGTTGTAGCACATGTTATAATTTCCTTCCCTTTCAAGATTGAATAATAGTCCATTGTGTGTCTATACCACAGTTTATCCATTCATCTGTTAATGGACACTTGGATTGCTTCCACCTTTTGACTGTTGTGAATAACAATACATCTTATGTTTAATGCATTTGAGTAATTTGCAGGTATCAGTACACTTCATTCTTAAACACTTCAGCGTGAATAGCATTGACTAGAATTTAATATTTGTTTGCAGTTCTTTTTTTGCCTTTTTCTTATTGAAGTATAATTGAGGTACAATATTATATGTTACAGGTATACAATATAGTTACTCACAATTTTTAGGAGTTAAACTTCATTTATAGCTATTATAAAATACTAGGTAAAATATCCTTGCGCCTTATTTTATACACAATAGTTTGTACCTCTTAAGCCCCTATCCTTATATTGCCCCTACCCTGATCTCTCTCCTCACTGGTAACCACTAATTTGTTTTGTATATCTGTGAGACTATTCCTTTTTTGTTATATTCATTGTTGGTTGTATTTTTTAGATTACACATAAAAGTGATATCCCACAGTATTTGTTTTTCTCTGACTTATTTCACATAGTATAATACCCTCCAAGTCTATCCATGATGTTGCAAATGACAAAATTTTCATTCTTTTTATGGCTAAGTAGTATTCTATTTATATATATATATATATATACATATCACATGTTCTTTATCCACTCATCTGTTGATGGACATTTAGTTTGTTTCTATATCCTAGCAGTTGTAAATAATGCTGCTATGAAGAACATTGGGATGCATAGATCTTTTCAAGTTAGTGTTTTTGTTCCTTTCAGGTAAATACCCAGGAGCAGAGTTGCTGGTTCATATAGTAGTTCTGTTTTTAGTTTTTTGAGAAACTTCCACACTGTCTTCCATAGTGGCTACACCAAGTTACATTCCCACCAACAGCATGTGGGGTTCCCTTTTCTTCACACCTTTCTAACCTTTGTTGTTTGTGCTCTTTTTGATGATTGCTGTTCTGACAGGTGTGAGGTGATATCTCACTGTGGTTTTGATTGGCGTTTGCCTGATGAGTAGTGATGCTGAGCATCTTTTCACGTGCCTGTTGGCCATCTGCACGTCCTTTTTGGAAAAGCACCTATTCAGGCCTTCTGCGTCTCCTCTACTTTGGAGATAAAATTTAGACTCACCGAAATGCACTCACAACACTTTGGCCACATGATGCGAAGAACAGACTCACTGGAAAAGACCCTGATTCTGGGAAAGACTGAGGGCAGAAGAAGTGGACAACAGAGGATGAGATGGCTGGATGGCATCACTGACTCAATGGACATGGGTTTGAGCAAGCTCCAGGAATTGGTGATGGACAGGGAAGCCTGGTGTGCTGCAGTCCATGGGGTCGCAAAGAGTTGGACATGACTGAGCGACTGAACTGAACTGAAATGCGCAAATTAAAAGTGTGCTATTAAATGAATTTAGGCAAACGTGTATATCCATATTACCCAGATCATCCTCATCAATATATAGAACATCTCCATCACCCTAGAAAATTCCCTCATGCTCCTTCCTGTGTTGGCAGGTGGGTTTCTTACCCCTAGCGCCACCTGGGAAACCCCATAATGCTCCTTCCTAGTCAATTCTCAACCACTCTTGTCCCCAATCCCAAGGCAAACACTGCAATAATTTTTTTTTTTGCAATAATTTTTTTTAACCATAGACTGGTTGTACCCGTTCTAGAACTTCACATAAATGGAATCATACACTTCTGTGGTCTTCTGTGTCTGTCTTCTTTCCCTCAGCCTGTTTCTAAGATTTGTCCATGTTTCTGCCATCTATCAATAGTCCCTTCTACTTTATTGATTAGTATTCTCCTGTAAGTACACAGTCAAATCCATTGTGCTGTGGTATCTCATTGTGTCTTTAATTTACATTCCCTGGATGACTAATGATATTGAACATCTTGTCTTATGCTTACTGGCCAGTGCCTAACTTTCTTTGTGAGTATATGTTCAAATTGTTTGCCCATTTTAAATTGGGTATTTGACTTTTAATTATTGAGTTTTAGAAATTCCATATTTTCTGGAAATAAGTCATTTGTCATGATTTGGGATTTGGGAATATTTTCTTCCACTCTGTGATGTGTCTGTTCATTTTCTTAAAGATGACTTTTGATGAACAAAAGTTTTACATTGTGGTGAAGCTTAATTTACTGTTTTTTGATAGTTATTGCTTGCTGTGTCCAGTCTAAGAAACCTTGGCTGACCTTCAGATTGCAAAATTTTCTTCTACGTTTTCTCTAGAAATTTTATGGTTTCAGTTCTACATTTAATTTCAACAACAATTCATAAGATTTAGGTACTTTTTGCCCTTTTATAGAGGAGGAAACTGTGGCCACAGAAAGACTAAGTAACTCGCACAGAGACACACACACATATACATACCTTTAGTAAGTAATCATTGTGTTGGAACTGGAATCCAAGAGGTCAGATGCCAGACCCAATCTCTGACACACCACCATGAACCACTTTTGAAAGGTGCTATTGGGGAGGGAGGGGACCCGACCAAGCTATTGTGGAAGGCCTGGGCGAAGGGTACAAGGAAAGACCAGTGAATCCCGTGGGCACTGGCCTGTTTGTGTGCATCTTTGGTCTTCACAGAAACATGAGCTTCTGGGTGAGGGGGGCAGGCTGTGGAAGGCAAGGCCCAACACTGCCATCCAGTAAGTTTAAGAATGGAGGTGCAGGACTTCCCTGGTGGCTCCGTGGTAAAGAATCTGCCTGCTATTGCAAGGGGGACATGGGTTAGATCCCTGGTCCAGAAGATTCCACATGCCAAGGAGCAGCTAAACCCATGAACTGCAACTGCTAAGCCCACGCGCCCTAGGGTTAGCACTCCGCAGCAAGAGAAGCCCAGCAGCACAACTGTGTGTGTTAGTCACTCAGTTGTGTCAGACTCTTTGCGACCCCATGGAGTATAGCCCATCAGTCTCCTCTGTCCATGGGGTTCTCCAGGCAAGAATACTGGAGTGGGTTGCCATCCCTGCATCCCAGGGGATCTTCCTGACCCAGGGATCAAACCCAGGTCTCCTGCACTGCAGACAGATTCTTTACCATCTGAGCTACCAGGAAAGCCCACAACAAAGAATAGCCCCCATTCAATGCAACTAGAGAAAGCCCAAGTGTAGTAATGAAAACTCGGTGCAACGAAAAAAAAAAAATTAATTTTTTTAAAAAAAGCTGTCAGTTGTTTTAAAAAAAAATAAGAAAAAAAAAAAAAGAATGGAGGTGTAGAGGGGGGATGGGAAAGTCAATCCAACTCTACAATAAGGTTCTATTGCAGGAGGACAAATTTCTGCCCCTCCATGGATGAGATTCTTGACCAGCTGTGGCTTATGGGAGATTCTCAGAACCTGGGACATCACCATGTAACAATTTGTCCTCCTCTTGGGAAGCAGATGCAATTAACAAACTATGACTATTAAGCAAGTTACACCAGAAGATAAATTATACATATTGCAACAAGGGGAAAGAGAACATGTAATGTTTGCAAAATTCTTAAGGGAATTTGTCCTTGTCCTGGGGAGAAAAAAAATGCTGGCTTGCAGTTCAACATTTCTATCAGAAAGTTGAAGCTCTTAGTGCCTCAAAGAAGGCAAGAAAGTCATGCTGAGATGTCACCTCTGAAGCTGCCTCAAGTGATTCAGAGTTCAGAGTCACAGTCTAGTTTTGACCAGTTCCGTCCCCAGGGAATAGTTGCTGAATGTTGCTAGCATTATCTTAGGTCAGGATAACGAGACAGGGAAAAGCACACCAATGGTCTGTATCTCTCGTCCTGAAATTTAAGTCTCGCTGCAATTAGAAATATCAAAGGTAAGCCCTAGTGGATATTGCGGTATTTTCTCAAATTTTGGCTAGATCCTAAAAACAGAGACCTGTAGCTCCCTGTAGATCAGTTGGTAAAGAATCTTTCTGCAGTGCAAGAGACCCGGGTTCGATTCCTGGGTCAGGAAGATTCCCCTGGAGAAGGAAATGGCTATGGAGAATTCCGATGCCAGCAGAGTCCTGGATCAACTCCAGAGGGATTATGAGCGGTCCCTGAGCCGCCTGACTCTGGATGACATTGAACCTTGGCTGGCCACTTCCTGCACCCCGAAGCGACTGAAGCTATGGAGAAGGGATTCTCCAAGTAGGAGTCTCAGAGTGTGGGGAGGAGCCTGGCCGGGCCACTAGCTGCATGTAGCATTAAATGTCTTCTTGTATTGCAAAAAAAAAAAAAAAGGAATTCCATGGACAGAGGAGCCTGACAGGCTATAGTCCATGGGGTCGCAAGAGTTGGACACAACTTTGCGACTAAAGCACCACCACCAAAAGCTGAGAGGGGCACCCACAGCTGTCCCCTGAATACTGAGCCTCCTTTCTGGACAGCCACCTGGGACAATCATTCTTGCAGTCTGGGCCCGTCCTGAGGGTCCAGCCACACGGCACCTCCTTGTCATCCATCCTCCCATCTCCCTCCTTCCAAGTCCCTGCCCACCTGGCAAGACTGCCAGCCACTGCCCAGAGCTGACATACAGCCTGACCCCAGGCCGCCTCTCCTTCCATGCCAAACAGACACAAAAGGTACTGCTAGAAGCCCTGGAAAGATTTCTCGTCACTGTCACCACCGGAAATCAGGCTGCAGCGCCACAGCGATCGATTCCTGGCTGGGGCTGGCTGCTTGCAGAACCATCTGTTAGCAGGCTGTGGAGAGAGCTCAGGATTGTCTGCAAAATGACCTCGAAGTCTCATCCTGGGTTGCCTGGCAACTAGCAAGCTGGGATCAGTGGCTCCGGGTCCCCAAAGGAGGGGCTGTGCCTGAACCAGCCTGTCATGGCAAGGTGGGGCACAGGCCTCCAAGCCAGCACTTCCCTGGAGAGCTGATGCTTAAGGTCAGACTGCTTGGCAGTCATGCATCACCCCATCACCCCAAGGTCATTCTCACACTCCCGTATGAAAGGGAGAACAAGGGTCGCTGTGCCCCATGGGACCTCCGGCCTCATCAGGGACCTGGCGCCTGAGGGTGCCCTGCCCATGAGTTCCACCTTCACCTAGGTCTGTGCCAAGTGTCCCCCAAGCTCTACACATGGTGCGGGGTTGAGTTTTCGATCCTTGGGCAGCTGGGCTGGAGGGACCTGCGTCTGAGGGGTGGGTGGAGGGAAGGGCAGCAGGAAGCTGGAGAAGGGCCTCCGGGGAGTCAGCCGCCTGCTCAATAGCTCTCCTGGGCTTCAGGATGTGCCTGGGCCCAGTCCGCCTCCCCGCGTGCTCTCTCCCCTTGACAACAGATGCTGCTGGGCACACCTGACCTTGTGGCAAGGTCAAACAGCACGCGGCTCTCGTCACATGGTCCCCAGGTGCCTCGTGTCGGGCTTTGAGTCTCCCCTGGGGCCCACCAGCTTATGAAAGGCATGAGCTGTTTCTCAAAAGGAGAAGAGTGGCTGGCAGAAGGGGAAACAGCTTTGCACTCAAACCCTGGCTCTGGAGCTGAGATTTGCCGCCTGGGGTTTGTCCTGGGCTCCAGAAGGGCATCTCAATATGCCAGAGACACTCGGGGCCTCAGATGAACCCAGCTTTGGAGCAAATGCCACATGAGAGAGCAGGGGTGTGGAGGTGGCTGATCCTCCACACCATCCACCCCCCTCCCCACCATGGCCCAGACAGAGTTGTGTCCAAGGAGAGGGCGGCATGGCTCCAGCCTCGGGGATGGATGCAAATTACCTGAGGCTCCAGACTCTCGACCTCTGTCCATGAGCTCCCCTCCACCCCAGACGGCCCTGTTACTTTAGGTCCCTGAGTTTCACCTGCCTTTAGTCCCACTGAGGGAACAGAATGGACTCCTAATTTTCTTAGAATTTACTGGAGGAAACAGAATGACACTTCATGTTCTCAGACTTGAGAGTATACATCAGAACTCCTCTGGGTGGGCACCTTGCTTAAAATAGAACTGACGTGGGACTCAGGAATACACATTTTAACCAAACTCCCCATCTATGATTCTGATACCAATGATTCTGATTCAGGCAGTCTGCAGATCTACACGGTGGAGTGCCTCAGGGGCCGTCAAGCCTGGGTCGAAATCCAAGTTCTGTACCTGAACTGATTTAGATTCATTGCATCTATAAGGGACAGATACCCAAAATAACAGGAGCCTAAAAAAGAGGGAAGTTAGAAGTTTCTGTCTCTCATATGAATGTTCAGGAATGTCCCAGATTCAGGCTGGTATATTGGTACCACAATCATTAGGAAACTAGACTTTTTCTATATTGTTAGCCCCAAACCCTCCATAGGCAGCTTTGTCTCATGGTCCAAAATGGCTGCTCCAGCTCCAGTCATCATGCCTTAATTTCATCTAGCAGGAAAAATAAAAGGGGAGAATAAAGGCACAATCTTGTTTAAGGGCAAATCCTGGAAGCTAAACAACCACTCTACTTATATTCCATTGGCCAGAACTTAGTCATATGACTAGATCTGCTGCAAGAGAGATTGGAAAATATAGATATCTATTTAAGAGTTTGTAAATAGTGGTTTAAGACACAGAAAGAATGTGTAAAGTAGCTGAAACAAAGAAGGAAAGGGTGATGGGAAAGGTAAAATCAATCAGCTATAAAATCATATATGGTGAATACAACTGAATGCCAGTGATTGTTCTAAGCACTTGATGCGTAACCATGAACTCAATTCAAAATGTTTTGACATAGGTCCTGCTATTCCTTGTTTGTCAAAATGGAGTCATACACTCATGCCAAACCGCACCAGCTGAAAGACTAGTCTTGCCAGCTACTCCCTGAGTAACTCTGAACAAATTCTTTGCTGGCAAAACAGAATAGGCAAGCCATACTCAGCTCAGACCAGACACAATTTCCCCCTGAGACCTGGATACACTGCTCCCCCCAAACTTTGACCAAATCAAACTTTTGCCAGCCAGGAAGAAAGGGCATTTGCTTCCCTAATGTTTATAAATCAGGTGTCAGCTGGCGTACCCCATGAGACTGAGGTAGGTTGCACTCAAACCCCATCCAGAGGGTTGCTACCTCTGGCTTCTTGCTTCTGCTAGATTCTTACATCTGTGGATGGTTGGAGCCTACAGGTGCAATTCCTGGGCTCTGGGACCTCCATAAGGGTCTGATGTTGGCACACTGCTAGGCACAAAGTAGTTGCTCCCTAAATGCTTGTTGAATAACAATGACGATAACCATCACTCAGTGAGTGCTCATCACATGTCAGGCACTATGCTCAGAGCTTTGCATATGTTATGCCATTAGACCCTGACAGATGCTAAGATCTTCACATTACCAAGATTTATTTATTTTATTAAAAAAATGTTTTGCAGAAGAAGGTATGTATTTTATTTATTTTTTCTTGGCCATGCCAAGTGGCATTTAGGATCTTAGTTCCCTGACTAGGGGGTCAAACCTGTGCCCCCTACGATGGAAGCATGGTCTTATTAAACACTGAACCATCAGAGAAGTTCCAGCAAGATCTTCATTTTGCTGATGAAGAAACTGAGACTCAGAAAGACAAGGTGTTTGCCAAAGGTCTCACGCCTGGTAAATAGTAGAGCTGGGATTTGAAGCCACACATTTTTAACCACAAAGCTTGGATTGTCTACAGTCCTCCAATAGCTACCCCTCTCTACCCACATGTACCATGAAAGTCCCAAGAGCCTGGGGTCTAGGCTGCTGGGTCTGTGCGCTGACAGGAGGAGAATGTGTTTTGTCTGGGATTCCAAGGATTCAAACAACTGCGGGACCCTCCTGTCCTGTCTCCTCGATTTCCCCTGGGCCCAGCGCCTACCCTGAGTGAGACTGCCACCCAGAACGGAGGCCGTTGTCACTGCAGAAGGGGGAAGGCAGGACAGGCCTTTCACTCACAAGGGACTTGGAAACAATTTCCAGAAAAGCAGCAGAGGACATGGTTGAGAGGTGGAACTCTAGCCTGCCACTCCTCAGCTCTGTGACCTGGTGAGGATTAAAATGAGCTAACACACAGCACAGAAAGCCCTGAGAAAGGGACTAGCACGCGTTCTGTTGACAGTCTTCGAGAATTAGTCATCATTATGCCTGTTTCAGCGAAAGCTGGTACCAGCAGAAGCCAACCACCCAGAGAGGGCTGAGTTCTGGCCTCTCTTCTTTCTTTTTCAACATAATAAATTGGCTTTCAAATAACAAGTGATACATGGTCAACTGATAGAAACTGTAAAATTTTGGATTAAAAAAAAAAATCACCTATAATCCCACTCTCCAAAGATCATCTTTCTCTTCTCGTATGGAACTAATACCATAGTGATTTGGTGCGATTTATTTTTTCCCCAGAAAGTGACTGGGATTTGCGGTTCTCCCACCCCCACCAGCATGAGTCACCCTCATCCCATAGAGTCACCCAAGGTTCTGAGTCTGCTAAGGGGGATGATGGCTCAGAGGCGAGCAAAAGAGGCTGAAGAACAAGCCCTGCAAGTGTATTTGGCTTGGCCCCAGCCACCTGGAGAATTTTATGAGTGAAGAGCTTCAAAGACTTCTAAAGGGTGAATCAGAGCTGCCACCTGAGCTCACAACCTTTCAACAGCTTCCCATGGCTCTTTGGAGAAAGCCAAGGTCTTCCACGTGGCCTTGGATGTCCACACTCCCTGGCCTGAGTCTGAATCGTGGACTCCATCTGTCAGTTGTGTGACTTTGGGCAAGTTATTTAAACCTCTCCATGCCTCAGTTTCCCCATCTACAAAATGGGCATAATAGAACCTACCTCCTAGAACTGCAGTGAGGGTGAAATATGGCAAGGTGAAGCACTTAGCACCTGGCATATGGAAAGCCCTTGATGAATGTCAGCAGTGTGACTGTTACTGTTTTGCTCCAGTTCTTCCCTTTGCCCTCTACCCTGGGACGCACGCCCCAGCAACGTGACTGCAGAGCCCTCACATTTAACCCCTCTGTACACAGCCTCTGACCGTGTCCGTCCAATGGTGATAAGACAGGGCAGGCCTCCTCAGATGACTTTCCTGTTTTCAGAGGGGGTGAAGATGGGGGATCTTTCCAGAACCGCCTCTGTCTCGTTGACCAGAACTGGGCCCCATACCTGCCCTTAAATGAATAACTGGCAGAGAGGAATGCCAACATCCTAATTGTACAAGACCTGGACAAAATCAGGCTTCTTTTAGCTCGGCTGGTGCTTCTCAAACTCCAGGTGCGACGGAATCCGCTAGAGGGTTTCTTACAACACAGATTTCTGGGTCCCACCCTCCAGGCTTGCTTACCTCTCAGGTGAGGTCAAGAATTTGCATTTTCCTGGAGAACTTCCTTCCAGGACTTTCCAACAGGACTTCCCCTGGTGGTCCAGTGGTTAAGAATCCGCCTGCCAATTCAAGGGACACAGGGTCAGTCTCTGGTCCAGGAAGATTCCACATGCCGTGGGACAACTAAGCCCACAAGCCACAACTAGGGAAAATTCACATGCAGCAATGAAGACGCAGTGCAGCCAAAAATTAGTTAATTTTAAAAAAGAATTTGCATTTTCCCAGATGCTTCTGCAGCTGCTGTTGATGATCCCGAAACCACATCTTGAGAATCCCAGGAGGGGAGGTGGAGGGGGAACAAATGCTTGTTCCTGAGATTAATCTGGCCTCTGACTGGTGCCTCTGGGTCTGGAGATGGCTGTGGGCAGCCCAGTCTCAACTCAGGCTGTGCAAGGACCTCCCTCAGATCTCATGGCCTCTGTCTTGCTACTGCTTATTTCTGGTCCGTGGCCTTTATTTCTGCCCTGGAATGGACCCAAGTGAGGGGGTGGAGGACAGTTTCCCCAGCTCACAGAGCAACTGTGGGTACCAGCTATTGTGTGAGCAGGACTTGTACTAAAGACACAGCCCACGGAGGAAAATAGCACAGGAGCGGATCTTGTTCTGAAAAGCCCTGGGGCCTCCCTGACGCTGAGGTTCTCAGAACTCTTCACCAGTCGCTGCAGGACCCAGCCAGTCCTCTCCCTTCCTCCTCCACTTCACTCCTACGCACACCTCCCTCCTCGCTGCCCCCGGGGCCCATAGAACAATGCCGTTCCCTCCAATCTCTCCTCCCCAGCTCAGCACAGTCCTGCCAGTGGCCACACCCTTGAACTGAGGGCCCAGGGCCGGAGAGTCAGAAAGCACACCTGTGTAGAGCCTGGGTTAAGGGCGCTGAGTCTGAGCCCCCAGCTGGGGGAAAGGGGTGCTTCTGATCTGAGCAAACCCTGAAGGTGGACAGGAGACAGTTTGGGCCTGGGGACGGCGGGACTCTGCCTCCTGTGGGCTGAGCAAGGACTGGGGTTTGGCCCTAAGCTATCCTGGCCCTGAGAGGATCCTGGGAATACTGTGAGAGATGCTGGGCAGTAGACCCCTCCTGCTCCTGCAGCTCTCAGAATCACTCACGACAGGCTCATACCTGGAACTGAAACGGAGCAACACCCTAGGGTCCTTCCCCCCCACCATCCACCCCCAACATATCCTCTGCCTGGCTTCTGTCTGTGGACAACGTTAGTCAAAGAATAAGTTTAATCGGAGAAGTGAGAAATGCGAAAACAAAGGAAAACAGTCAAGGGAGACTAAATAATAATAATGTAGTCATTAAGCAGAGTCAAGGACCTTTAGTTCTTTCTCAAGGGCTGTAGATAATATTCTGAGCTACATCTGGTGAGCTGTTTTATAGATGCTGAAACCCAGGTGGAGAAGTTAACTCCATGATGACCAGACTTAACCCACAACAAGAACTGCTACAATTTCAAGAATTGGCCACAAAGAAATGGGAACAAACGGACCTTGGAACTGAAGACTAACTGTACCCAAAAAAATCAAGATGACACTAGTCAGACCACTCATGACCAATTTGAAGATGATGGTTGGAGCTGAGTTTGCTATTTCTGCCTGTAGTCACCCCCCACTTCTGTCTAGAAAAGCTCTTGACCCCACTTGTTGCCAGTGGCGGTGTTGTAGCCACACGTTCAGGGAAACAGGGAAACAAACTCACTCAAAAGAACAATGCAAATAGTGGAGTGCAGTTTATTACACCCGCAGCCCAAGGCAGAGTCTCCTCTTAGCCAAGGACTCCGATCAGTTTTTGTGAAAACCTTATATACCCTAAATGTACGTGCTCAAACCCACCTCCCCAGATTCTCTGAAACTAGTCTGAACAAAGGAAAAGAAAGATACAATCAAAGTTAACCTATGGTTTGTTTGCCTTAAGCGTAGGTAGTTAACAGTGGACAATTATCAATAGGCCTGTGGTCATACCCCAATTAGCATAAGAGAATTTATGATTCTGTTCAGTTACACAGATAATTAGGGGGTCTGTTTTTCCATTTGGTATGTTGTTTCCATAGATACTGGGCATATAGCTCAAAGTCCACAGTCCGACCCAAGATGGAGTCCTGCTTTCAAGATGGAGTCTGTTCTGTTTCTTCCTTCAGCAGGGGGTGGGGGGGGGGAGTCAGCCTTCAGACAGATGTCCTCCCTGTCCTCCCCCCGCCCCCCGAAGTTTCCAGCATCTGAAATAAAGCAAACTTTCCACCAACCTGGCCTGTTTGTTGGCTTTTGAGTGGCAAGCAGCCTGACCCCACACACTAATAACAGAATCCCTCAGCCATTTAGTCTCTGAAGAGAGAACCTACTGACCAGAGCAGGTTGCCCCTCAAGGCATCTAGAGGGGCCATTTTGGGGACAGAAGCTTAGAAAACTCCAGGAGGACAGTATCTTTATTTTATTTTAATTTGAAGATAGGGCCTTTTAGGGGGCCGTGGTGTCTCTTCAGTGCTGACTGAAAGCTTTCTCTAGTTGTGGTGAGCGGGGGGCTACTCTTCCTTGCAGTGCCTAGAGCAGTCGCCCCAAGGCATGTGGAATCTTCCCAGACCAGGGATCGAACCTGTGTCCCCTGCATTGGCAGGCAGATTCTTAACCACCAGGAAGTCCTTCTAATGCAATCTGATTTTATCTTCTCGGGTTCTGGAAGAATAACTGGGTTCTTTACAGTGAACTTTGAGGATGCTTAGGACCAGACCGGGGGAGGACCCTCTTGGCTGTCAGCTTATTGCAAAATTTCGATTTCACTCAGATGGATCCAGATTGGGGACCGTTGTTATTTATAACCACAGCTTCCTTCTCAGGAGGGTAGATCCTGCTTCTTTAACTAAAAGGCTCTTTTGTTTGTTCTGAGGCCCCTTATTGGGTTTAGCAAAGGTGGCCAGGTAGCCGAGTTTGGGAGGAGAAGCTGTTTGGTATCTCGAGTGAGCTGAGCCAGGGAAGCCCCCAGGGGTGGCGAGGTGGGAGGGCTGTGAAGGAAGGAGGGCAGGTGGAGATGGGAGCAGGCCGCCCAGCTCGGGAGGTAGGGGGCCGGGGAATGCCGGGGCCACGGCTTTTAAGAACAGGAACGTCCCAGTGTCACTTTCAGCTGGGTGCTGAGCAGTGCTGTGACTTCCAGAGACCTAAATACCTTCTTCTCACAAAGCACCCTGGTATTCATGGTTTCTTGGGAGAAGAAATGGGCTGCATCCTACGTTTGAGTCAATTCCAGGGCAGAAATAAAGGGAACAGCTGCTAGAATTCAGCAGAAGCAGGAAACCAGAGCCACACAATTGTAAGCCTGAGAAAGTACAGAAGTCTTGGGGAGGGTGAGGGACAGGGTCTGAGCCAAACCTATTTTAATCCTGATGAGCTGGGAACCCCCAGCCAAGCCTGGGTTCTGCCATCCGGGAAGACTCCGCCCCCTGTTTCCTTACTGAAAAAGCCTGTTGTGTTCAAGGGAGAGGGCAGTGTACCCACCTGGGGTGGGGCAGGGGTGGGGAGGATGATGACGGGTCAGAGATAATTCTACATGTTCCCACTCCCCTCTGCTGTGATTGGGGTGCAGTAGCCATGTGACCCTGTTCTAGCCAGTGAGTCAGAAGGGGAAGTGGGGCTGGGGGCTTCAAGAAGGATTTCTTTGCCTAATGAAAGGAGAGAGAGCCATTTTAGGGGAAGCCCTGCTCCTGCTTTCTTTCTGGAGATGTTATCTCCGGCTAAGCCGCTGAGCCATTAAAAACAGGGGTTCCAGAGTCGGGGTTAAAAGCATGGCTCAGCTCTGATTAGCTGGGCGGTCTTGAGAGAGTTACTAGACATTTCTGCCCCATCTGCAACGTGAAAATAATAATGGCACCTTCCTCATAGGATTGTCGTCAAGATCAAATGAATAAATGAACACATGAGTGTCTGAAATGGTTAAACAGCTCCTGCACATGATGAACACTCGATACATGACAGTTGTTACTATTTTTTTTAATTTTTATTTTTAAAATATTTATTTATTTTTGGCTGTGCCAGGTCTTGGTTGTGGGACTCTGCCACTTTGTGACATGCAGGCTCCGTAGTTTCCCCAAAGTAGTTCCCCAACTAGGGATCAAACCTGCATTCCCCTGCACTGCAGGGCAGATTCTTAACCACTGGACCACCAGGGAAGTCCCTGTTATTATTCTTTTTATCTGTGGATATGATGCTTGGAACCACTGGAAACTTCTTTTAGCCAAAAAGGAGGAAACCCTAACATAGAAGATGGGAAGGTAGAAAGAGGAAAGTATTGATTCCAAAACAAGACCTCTTAAGATAATAAGGCTCTCAACTCTTTAGGCAACTTTTAGTTGAATATTTGTTATTTGCAGCCTAAAGCATTCTAACCATTTGTACATAAAACTTGATTCCCTTGTTGATTTACAATAAGAATAGAACCACTTAGTCTACAGGACACTCATATTTATTGATGAAAATACTCACCCTGGAGGCAGACTATGGCAGTGATTGCCAGTTATTCTCAAATGCTTAGTTTCTCCTTTTTTCAAATTTATCTTATTGAAGTATAGTTGATTTACAGTGTTGGGTAGTTTCTCCTTTCTTTAATAAAAATAACTGCCGTTCGTTAGCTGGACACATGTGCCTAGCTAGAAACTACATTTCCCAGTCTCCTCTGCAACTAGAAGCCATATGCCCAGGTTCTCGCCAAAGGAATGTGAACCCAGTGCCACTCTTGGAGTTTGCCCTTGAAAGGATTGGGCCTGCCCTCCCCTCACTCTTCTCTCTTCTTGCTGGTGGGAAGATAATAAGAGCTGGAACAGTTACCTTGGATCCAGAGATTGAAGAGCTATTTTTAGGGTAGACAGAGTTGCCCCACCAGCCCTGAACCACCTACTTCTGACTTCTTACAAACAAGAAAAAGAAATTATCTTGTGTAAGCCACCGTATATTTTTTTTTTTATCACTTTACTACAACAGATCTATGTGAGATTACAGAATATCAGGTAGAAACAGTGGTACAGAAGTACTGTTCTGTGATTATTACTATGACCCTGTGGATCAGTCAGCTGCTGCTTCATAACAAAACACCCAAAATTTAGGACTTAATACAATAATGCTTTACTATTTCTCATGATTCTGTGGGTTGGCTACATTCTTCTGCTGGCTTATCCAGGGCTTGCTTGTGCAACTACATTCAGTTGGAGGAATGGCTGAGGGCTGGGTTCTGCTGGGACAGAGAGGGTGGCTGAGCCTCCCTTTCCACGTGGTCTTTCATCCTCAAGAGAGATAGCCCAAGTTCGGTTTCCTCACACGGTGACTCTATGAGAGTTCCAAGAGAAAGCCCCAAAGCACCAGCATTTTTCATGTTTGTGTCACTGTTGCTGGTTACTCCACTGGGCAAAGCAAGTCACATGGCCAACTCCAGAGTTAATGCAGGAGGGTATAGATACCAGAGGCTTGATTCACTGGGTTATTTAGGTAACAACTCACCTTCCCCTATTACGCCCCATGAATTTTGGAAGCTCATTAAGGATAATTAGAAATCCTAGTGTGCCGTGCACATTAGACTCCCCTGCACAGGGACTAATGACCCCCGAGGATTAAGGACAATTAAAATTCATTCCCTCATTTGGCTATTCATCATGTTCAGTCAGTCAGTCATATCCAACTCTTTGTGGCCATTTGGGCTGTAGCCCACCAGGCTCTTCTGTCTATGGGATTCTCCAGGCAAGAATACTAGAGTAGGTTGCCATTTTCTCCTCCAGGGAATCTTCCTAATCCAAGGATCAAACCGGTGTCTCCTGCATTGCAGGTGGATTCTTTACCACTGAGCCATTTGGGAAGCCCAAAGGTAAAAAAAAAAAAAAAAAAAAAAAGGTATTTCAGGTTGTTTATATAAAATTTTTAAATGATAAAATTAAAAATTATTATTGGAAAGAATCAGAACAGAAGGAAAAGGCAGGTAGAAAAAAACCAAAAGATGATAGCAGAAGCAGGGTCAGAACAAAAGATGTTGTCTCAGAGGTTCATGCTCCTTCTAGGAGAAGGACATGAGGGTGTCTGGAGAGTGCTGGGAGATGGTCACGGGTAGAGGAGGGGATGGGGGTGAGGACGTGGCTTCTCAAAGAGCTCTGCCACTTTGTGGGACTCAGGGAAGCTGGGATGAGGCAACATCTAAAGTACTCCAAGATGGTGCTTCTCAACCTCACGTGTTTTAGGATCACTTGGGGAGTAGGTTTAACACAGATTCATAGGCCCAATCCCTAAGAGCCTGGACTCATAGATGGTCTTCGAACCACATTTTGAAGTGACTTTGAAGCCCATTTCATAAGTGGATGCCAGGTTCCAGGTAGGATATTCAGAGTGGAGGAATAACCAAGAGGAAAGTTTCTTGGGACTTCCCTGGTGGTCCATGACTAAGACTCCATGCTCCCAATGCAGTTTGATCCCTGCTCAAGGAACTACATCCCACATGCCACAACTAAGAGTTCGCATGCCAAAACTAAGTCCCGGCACACCCAAATTTGAAGAAAGAAAGAAAGAAAGCTTGTTAAATGAGTGAATGGTTCCAGAATCCCAGGAATATTCTAGAAAGGGGAAGGGGATGCAGTGTGGCCTTGGAGCTCCCTAATATTTCAGATACTTTATTTCTGCCCAGAACAAACCTCTTTCCTGAGTAAATATCACCCAATGAAATTCTCAGCCCTCAGTAATATTACCCACTCTAGGGTGGGCCCCCATGCCACAGCACCATCGCTGGATTCTGCCCCTGCCCCAGCTGCTGCTGCTTGGGCCAAGGTCGGGCACCTGACTTAAGCTGCACTACATAGGTTCTCTCTGCCGGGAAGGTGAAACAGAAACAGGGGTCTTTGGTGCTGTGTCCACTGATGGCTGTGCTCCACAGGGACAGCCCATGAACCCCTGATGTTCAGATCTGCAGGATTGCCTGGTCCCTGCCCTTCCTGGATCCTGGCTCTTCAGCATCCCTCCAGCCTGTGACACCTTCTGGCATCCTCCCACTAAATTCTACTTTGGCTGAGTCAGCTCTTATCCCTGGCCTCCAAAAGCACTTTAACTGCTGCATGCTGGCAGAGTGACATGGGATCAGAGTTAGTGGGTCTGAGGTTTTCCCTGTGATCTCAAACTGGGCTGTCCCTAAGAAGTGGGCCCATCTAGTCTTCTTCCTGGTGAAACTATGAGATGCCAAGGGCCAACCAACACTGTTTGGGGAAGAACTGGGGCAGTCCAGGAAAGACGCTTTGTGCTGCAGCTGGAACTCACTGCCAAGATGCAGAAAGTAGGAGATCAATGAGGGGCAAAGGAGAAAGCGAGCTCACGGGAAATTAACGGGGCCTGCCCTGGCCACCATCTTCAGACAGAGCCCACCAGGGGATGGAAGAGATGCCTTGTCTGTTGTTGTTTAGTCGCTAAGTCATTTCTGACTCTTTGTGACCCCATGGATGGTAGCCCGCCAGGCTCTTCTGTCCATGGGATTTCCCAGGCAAGAATACGGGAGTGGGTTGCCATTTCCTTCTCCAGGAGATTTTCCCAACCAAGGGATGGAATCTGTGTCTCCTGCATTGCAGGTGGATTCTTTACACACAGAATAGATACTCTTAGGATCATCTAAATAGTTCTTTGAGGCAAGAAAGCATTAGTGTTTTGGGTTTATATTTCTGAAGATTCACCTGAAGGCTGTGGCAGCCAGCCTCCAAGATGACCCCCAGCAAACCCCACCTCCTGGTGGTCAGGTCCTTGTGTAGTCTCCTCCCATGTTAAATAGGCTGACCAATAGGATACAGCAGGAAAGATGGCATGTGATTTAGGCTACTTCATGAAAGACATCATGGCTTCAGCCTCACTCTCCTGCGTGGATCACCTACTCTGGAAGAAGCCAGACGCCATACTGTGAGGACACACAGGCAACCCGATGGGGAGCCCATGAGGGGAAGAACCGAGGCTGCCTGCCAACCATCAACACCAACTTGCCAACCGCATGGGTGAGCTACCACGGAGTGGGTCCTCCAGCCCCAGTCAAGCCTTCAAGTGACCGCAGTGCTGTTTACCCAAACTCAGGTCCAGTGAGTCGGTGATGCCATCCAACCGTCTCATGAGAGACCCTGAGTCAGAGCCACCTCTATGTTGCTCCTGAATTCCTGCACCACAAAAGCTACATGAGAAAATAAATGTTTATCGTAGCTAAGCTTAGAGGGTCTCTCAGGAGGCTGTGGAAATAGATAACTAATACAACTAAGGATGAGCATGTGCTAGACTTGGAAAGCAATCACAAAGGGGATGATAGGAAAAGACTGTGTGGCCCAGACTTGCATCAGTGGGGCCTCAGGCACCAGAGGCAGCCGTGCAGAGCGCCGCCCCCCACCCCCCGTCACCCCCACAGCTTCCCCTATGTCAGGGAGAATTGGAAGGGAAGCTCCTTTGGCAATTGAGGGAAGGGACCCAAACCACTGAAAGCAGCTGCCAACTTCCTCATCTTTAAAGTATATCCTGCTTCATTATCACCAGAGACACAGTAAGTTCACAATTCCTCTGATATTCAAAATACCAGGATTTCTGGGTACCCATCCTAGCGATATTAAAAAGCAGAGACATTACTTTGCCAACAAAGGTCCTTCTAGTCCAAGCTTTGGTTTTTCCAGTAGTCATGTGTGGATGTGAGAGCTGGACTATAAAGAAAGCTGAGCACCGAAGAATTGATGCTTTTGATCTGTGGTGTTGGAGAAGACTCTTGAGAGTCCCTTGGACTGCAAGGAGATTCAACCAGTCCATCCTAAAGGAAATCAGTCCTGAATATTCATTGGAAGGACTGATGCTGAAGCTGAAACTCCAATCCTTTGACCACCTGATGCAAAGAACGGACTCATTTGAAAAGACCCTGATGCTGGGAAAGATTGAAGGTGGGAGGAGAAGGGGACGACAGAGGATAAGATGGTTGGATGGCATCACCAACTCAATGGACATGAGTTTGAGTAATCTCTAGGAGTTGGTGATGGACAGGGAGGCCTGGCATGCAGCAGTCCATGGGGTTGCAAAGAGTCGGACACTATTGAGTGACTGAACTGAACCGATCCTAGCAACAGTAAGAGACATACCTTTTCTTCTCCTGAGGTAAGTCCAAGGATCCCAGAGACTCTACCAGTCCAAAGGAGGCCACCCCAGTTGGTTTCTCCTGGTAGAAGAAGAAACCAGAAAATCTGGTCAAGACCACTGAGGGGACCCATTTCTCAGCTGCACAGCCTTCACCCAACCAGAAGTTCTAGTAGTTTCTCAGAGCATATCTGAGAAAATGAAATATTACTTTTCCAAACACCAGGGACCCTTCCTGGAGGAACAACTCAGGAATGTCTCAACTTGTTAGAGTGAAGAAGACTAGAACCTTGTCCAAGTTGTCCTGCACCAGCAAGCTGAGTCAGGCTGCATGCTTCTTAGGAAAGAAGGGAGACTCAAGGTTGTACTAAGAGCAAGGAGACTGTTCCTGGCCTGTCAGGGCTCGCCATTTCCAGGGAAAGGTAAGTCTCTGAGGGCTTCATGATTCTTCTTCTCTTTCCCGCGTTCTCCTTCTCCACAGACTTCACACTGGCCGCCTCTGCCTCGTTCCCACCATATCTGGCGGCCTGCAGCCCCAAGGGGCTCAGAGACCAGGCCTTTTCCCACAGGATCCACTTCCCAAGTAGTCCCACTCTTTTCTTCAAAGATTCCTCTTTCAGGAAATCCCTGAGGGACTTGACAACAGCATGTGGTGACCTCTGTCAGGCGGATGTTACAGTCACACTGTGGGAGTAGGGACCCTCACCCTAACTCACTCCCTACCTGCCATGATGGGAGGAAGACTTTCTTCCACAGCGTTCGGCCCTGCGTACAGGGCCGGACCCTCCTGGAAACCACTTCCCAGTGCCCAGTGGGACAGACGTGCCCTCTGGTGGCCCCACACCATAGCTCCCACCACCACTCATGGCCCAGAGCAGACTTGAATACCACAAAGGCCTTCAGGACCCCATCTGCCCACCTCCATCCCTGAGCTGGCTGCCTCTACCCCAGAGCGGAGGGGTCTCAGCTGAGGAGAGAAGTGAGGTCACTCCAGAGCTCCTTTCTGCTGAGTTGGGATGGCGTTGAGTTTGTAGTCATCCCCATTACATTTTGAAGAACTTTCATGACCCTTGGGAAGGGCTGAGGCGGTGACATTTATGCTGCAGGCCTCTGTGAGTGTGAGCTTCCAGGGAAATGATGAGGTCTGGGGTGGCATCTCAGCCATCCTTGGGCCTCAGTGGTTGGGGGCGCAGCCTTTCCGCACAGTCAGGATGACCCCAGAATAGAAGGTCGGGAAGATCCCCTGGAGAAGGAAATGGCAATCCTCTCCAGTACTATTGCCAGGAAAATCCCATGAACAGAGGAGCCTGGTAGGCTACAGTCCATGGGGTCACAAAGAGTCGGACACAACTGAGCAACTTCACTTCACTTCTCACTTGAAAGATGGCAGGGGGGAGGGGGGATCGGGATGGGGAATACGTGTAAATCTATTGCTGATTCATGTCAATGTATGACAAAACCCACTGAAAAAATAAATAAATAAATTATTAAAAAAAAAAAAAAAGAAAGATGGGAGTGGTAAGGCCTTAAAAGGGGATTACAGAAGTAAAGCTTTTATTCAACCTCTGATGAGGTGAGTTTTCCAAGGGAAGTGGGCGCAGGGGTAGGTAGGGCTGGGGTACAGTAAAGAGATTCTGATTTTTTCAGAATATCAAATGACTCTGAATCCTGGCAGCAAAGCCAGGCAAGCAAAGACAAGGACTGATTCTCTGGAGAATCTCAGGAACATGATTTGTGGGACTAATCTCAGGTTTGTTGAATGAAAAGATGACTGAATCAGTGAATGAATGACTACACAGGAAGCTAACTCAGAAACGGTCCTGTGGAATTCTTGAGACATGAAACCTGACTGCCAGAAGCCAGCAGAGGTTGAAAACTGGGAGGCCTGCGCCCAGCTCCCAGTCTGAGAATTCACTGTGGTGTTGCTGAGAATTTGCCTCAGCGCCACCTACTGGCGGGCACTGACTGGCCAACTCCTGCTAGAGCTAGAAATCGGTCACCTGGATCCCCAGGGCGATGGTGCAAGGATGGGGGCCAGGCTCTCTCCAGATGACCTGCTCCCTCAGGAACCTGATAATGCCTGATCCTTCCAAGGGTTAGTCAAGAAAACATACGAAGTTTGGAAAAGGCAAAAGAGATTCTTGGATGCCCTTTCAGAGGAAGACTGAGTGTCCTCTAATGATAAGCTCATCCTTAGGGGTGTATGCTCTTCATTGCCTTTGACTGACTTTATAACTCTGTAGGGACAGAAGTAATTTGTAGAAAACAGATAATAATGCAAATGATTCCTGCCCATGGCAAGCAAATGATTCCTATTTATAATCACGCAAAGGAATTCAGTCCAATAGAGAACATTCTCACTTAAACTACTTTTAACACCTTGCTGGTTCCTTGTCAGTTACAGAGTTAAAGAAAATGTTTGACACACATTAATTTTTTTTTTGTATGAGGTCATGATTTTACCTTTTTGGAAATTACACTTTATTAGATATTTGGTTCTCGAGGAATCTACAAAGCCTCTCAGACCTTCCTTCCCATCATGCCCCCAGCCTGTTCAGGTGGCACCAGCAACAGCATCCTCTGGGTCCCCACTGCACCCAGCACTGACTTCAAGGACAAGCTGCCCTGTGCTTTCCTGCCAGCCTCTCCCACAAGACTGCCGGTGCCCAGGGGCAGGGGCTGGGTGATCCAGATTCTCACTGGATCTGCAGAGCTCGGTAGAGGTTATTGAATGAATTTATGAATATACTTAGTGTGGGCCACACCCCCTGTTGATGAGGGAGCCTGGGATACTGCAAGCCAGATGGGCAATTTATGCACTTGGCCTAACTCTTCTCAGCCTCAGTTTCCACATCAGTGCAATGAGGATAAAATTTCCCGTGTGCTGAAAATACAGATGGGAAGGAAGTCTTAAGCAACTCCTGCATGTTTTCCTTTTGCCTCTCTTGGTTTCTATTTGGACCTCCCACCCCACCACCAGAATACCAAGAAAAGGAACAGGGTCATTTCCTCTGGCTCCCCACCCTGCAAGGCCTACGGGAAGTGTTCAGTTAAGTATTCCCCACCCCTGACAGCCCAGCCCGGTTAATGAATGAGAAAGGGAAGGGGAAATGGCTTGAGGGGCCAGGGTGCCCACGATCTGGCGGTCAAGGATCAGGGCCTACTTTGAAGCAGCCTTGGGCTCCAATGCTGGGAAGGGAGAGGAGGGAACATAGTGAGCGATGGGGTGGTGGACTGCTTACCTGAACAGGGAAACCCCAAGAGAAAATCCAAAGGGAGAGAGAAGCTGGAAGAGGCTCCATGTCCAGAACCCAGCCTCAACTCATCCTAAGCCACAGGAGCCCACCTGCCTCTCTGGCCGGCTACTCCCCTAAACACCTGCTAAAGGGGGGAAAAAAAAAAAACAAAACTTTTTTACTGACAACCCAATAACTGGGATTCGGGCGCCACCTCGTGGTCATTTGTGAAACTGCCCGCCCAGGTGATCCAAAGGCTGAGGGAGGCCGACCAGCATGCCTCTAACTTTCCTGCCCTCCACCCTCTTCCTCGTCTTCTCCCTCCTATTTATTGAGCACTAACTGCATTTCAGATCCCCCGGAAGATCCCCTAGAGGAGGGCATGGCAACCCACTCCAGTATTCTTGCCTGGAGAGTCCCATGGACAACGGAGCCTGGTGGGCTACAGCGCATAGCATCGCACATAAGCAACTTAGCCTGCAGCCAACTGTATTCCAGACTCTATGCCCAGCCCTTTTATGTCTTTACCACATTTACTCTTGGAACAGTTTTACGAGGCAGATATTGAACACCATTTTACAAAAGAAGAAACCGAGGCACAGAGAAGTGGAGGAGCTTTCCCAAGGCCAGATGATTAAGAAGTGGACCAGAAGCACTTCTCTCTGTACAGGAGAGGGAGAGTAAAGTAGTCAGTCCTGCCCCTTAGTGACTGGTTGGCCTTGGAGCCTTTCAGATTTACTTCAGATAGGTCTTTGGTGCTGACTCCGCCAGACCCTATGCTGGGCACTAGGAGTTTCTATAATCCTCTGTCTCAGTCCCTGTTAATACCCTTTCCAGGTGGAGCTAGTGGTAAAGAAGCCGCCTGCCAATGCAGGAGATGTAAGTTCTGGTTCAGTCCCTGGGTCGGGAAGATCCCCTGGAGGAGGGCATGGCAACCCACTCCAGTATTCGTGCCTGGAGAATCCCATGGACAGAGGAGCTTGGAGGGCTACAGTCAATAGGGTCACAACTGAAGTGACTTAGCACACACACACAGCACTGATACTGAGTCTCCAAAGCTCAAAACTGATTTCAGAACACGGACTAGGTGCTCAATAAACATTTATTAATGAAGTCATAAATCAGTGAATGAATACAAGATTTTTTAAAACCCGAAAATTTGTCCCTGCCCTCAAGGCACTTGTAGCCTGGTGCGGAAAACAGGTCAGTATAGGGCAGAAGTGGTTCTTTCCACCTCTCCCCAAATACCCTCACCTCCCCTCACCCCTCAGAGCCTTGCCAGGACACACAGTAGCTTCGGTACCCAGAGGAGGCACCTAACCTCATCCCACCCTGAAGCCCTGAGAAGGATGGCCAGCATAGCTGAGACCCATAAAGGAGGGGAGGGGAGAGGCACTCCAGGTAGAGACCACAGCTCACACAAGCGCCTGCACAGTGTGCAGTGCGAATTCTAAGCCTTAAGGAGGAACATAAAGGGAGAAAGAGAGATCTGCAGGAATTCATCAAGATTTGCTGTTAAAACAAATCCTCCCCTTAACTATGCCTCAGATTTCTCATCCACAAAATGGGAATAAGATGAGGAGGGAATGAGAAGCGGAGACTGGCATACTGTAAACTTTGCTGTTATTCAGTCGTGTCTGACTCTTTGCGACCCCATGAGCAGCAGCACACCAGGCTTCCCTGTCCTTCGAGATCTCCCGAAGCTTGCTCAAACTCATGTCCATTGAGTCGGTGATGCCATCCAACCATCTCATCCTCTGTCACCCACTTCTCCTGCCTTTAATCTTTCCCAGCATCAGGGTCTTTTCAAATGAGTCCGCTCTTCGCATCAGGTGGCAAAGTATTGGAGTTTCAGCATCAGTCCTTCCAATGAATATTCAGGACTGATTTCCTTTAGGATGGACTGGTTGGATCTCCTTGCAGTCGAAGGGACTCTCAAGAGTCTTCTCCAACACCACAGTTCAAAAGTATCAATTCTTCAGCACTCGGCTTTCTTTATGGTCCAACTCTCACATCCATACATGACTACTAGAAAAACCATAGCTTTGATAGACTCTTGGAGCACAAATAGAACCTTGTGTGCACCAGGACCCAGGAGACAGGAGCAGTGACCCCACGAGAGACTGACCCAGACTTGACCGTGAGTGTCCAGGAGTCTCTGGCAGAGGCCTGGGTCGGTGGTGGCCTGCTGCAGGGCTGTGGGCACTGAGTGTAGCAGTGTGTGGGACCTTTGGAAGGAGGTCGCCATTTTCTTCATTCCCTCCACCATAGTCTGGTCCCAGGTAAATAACAGAGAGGGAACACAGCCCCGCCCATCAACAGAAAATTGGATTAAAGATTTACTGAGCATGGCCCCGCCCATCAGAGCAAGACCAGTTTTCCCCTCAGTCAGTCTCTCCCATCAGGAAGCTTCCATAAACCTCTTAGCCTTCTCCATCAGAGGGCAGACAGACTGAAAAACACAATCACAGAAAACTAACCAGTCTGATCACATGGGCCACAGCCTTGTCTAACTCAATGAAACTATGAGTCATGCTGTGTAGGGCCACCCAAGATGGACGGGTCATGGTGGAGAGTTCTGACAAAATGTGGTCCCCTGGAGAAGGGAATGGCAAACCACTTCAGTATTCTTGCCTTGAGAACCCCATGAACAGTATGAAAAGGCAAAAAGATAGGACACTGAAAGATGAACTCCCCAGGTCAGTAGGTGCCCAATATGCTACTGGAGATCAGTGGAAAAATAACTCCAGAAATAATGAAGAGATGGAGTCAAAGCAAAAACAACACCCGGTTGTGGATGTGACTGGTGATGGAAGTAAAGTCTGATGCTGTAAAGAACAATATTGCATAGGAACCCGAAGTGTTAGGTCCTGGATCAAGGCAAATTGGAAGTGGTCAAACAGGATATGGCAAGAGTGAACGTTGACATTTTAGGAATCAGCAAACTAAAATGGACTGGAATGGGTGAATTTAACTCAGAAGACCATTATATCTACTATTGTGGGCAAGAATCCCTTAGAAGAAATGGAGTAGCCATCATAGTCAACAAAAGAGTCCAAAATGCAGTACTTGGATGCAGTCCCAAAAACGACAGAATGATCTCTGTTTCCAAGGCAAACCATTCAATATCACAGTAATCCAAGTCTGCCCCAAACAGTAATGCTGAAGAAGCTGAAGTTGAATGGTTCTATGAAGACCTATAAGACCTTCTAGAGCTAACACCCAAAAAAGATGTCCTTTTCATTATAGGGGACTGGAATGCAAAAGTAGGAAGTCAAGAGATACCTAGGGTAACAGGCAAATTTGGCCTTGGAGTACAGAATGAAGCAGGGCAAAGGCTAATAGAGTTTTGCTAAAAGAATGCGCTGGTCATACCAAACACCCTCTTCCAACAACACAAGAGAAGACTCTACACATGGACATCACCAGATGGTCAATACCAAAATCAGACTGATTATATTCTTTGCAGCCAAAGATGGAGAAGCTCTATACAGTTAGCAAAAACAAGACCGGGAGCTGACTGTAGCTCAGATCATGAACTCCTTATTGCAAAATTCAGACTTAAACTGAAGAAAGTAGGGAAAACCACTAGACCATACAGGAATGACCTAAATCAAATCCCTTATGTTTATACAGTGGAAGTGACAAATAGATTCAAGGGATTAGATCTGATAGAGTGCCTGAAGAACTGTGGATGGAGGTTCGTGACATTGTACAGGAGGCAGGGATCAAGACCATCCCCAAGAAAAAGAAATGTAAAAAGGCAAAATGGCTGTCTGAGGAGGCCTTACAAATAGCTGTGAAAAGAAGAGAAATGAAAAGCAAAGGAGAAAAGGAAAGATATACCCATTTGAATGCAGAGTTCCAAAAATAGCAAGGAGAGATAAGAAAGCCTTCCTCAGTGATCAATGCAAAGAAATAGAGGCAAACAATATAATGGGAAAGACTAGAGATCTCTTCAAGAAAATTAGATACCAAGGGAACATTTCATGCAAAGATGGGCACAATAAAGGACAGAAATGGTATGGACCAAACAGAAACAGAAGATATTAAGAAGAGGTGGCAAGAATACACAGAAGAACTGTACAAAAAAGATCTTCATGACCCAGATAATCACGATGGTGTGATCACTCACTTAGAGCCAGACACCCTGGAATGTGAAGTCAAGTGGGCCTTAGAAAGCATCACTACGAACAAAGCTAGTGGAGGTGATGGAATTCCAGCTGAACTATTTCAAATCCTAAAAGATGGTGCTGTGAAAGTGCTACACTCAATATGCCAGCAAATTTGGAAAAGTCAGCAGTGGCCACAGGACTGGAAAAGCTTAGTTTTCATTCCAATCCCAAAGAAAGGCAATGCCAAAGAATGCTCAAACTACCACACAATTGCACTCATCTCACACGCTAGTAAAGTAATGCTCAAAATTCTCCAAGCCAGGCTTCAACAGTACATGACCTGAGAACTTCCAGATGTTCAAGTTGGATTTAGAAAAGGCTGAGGAACCAGAGATCAAATTGCCAACATCCACTGGATCATCGAAAAAGCAAGAGAGTTCCAGAAAAACATCTACTACTGCTTTATTGACTATGCCAAAGCCTTTGATTGTGTGGATCACAACAAACTGTGGAAAATTCTGAAAGAGATGGGAATACCAGACCACTTTACCTGTCTTTTGAGAAATCTGTATGCAGATCAGGAAGCAACAGTTAGAACTAGACATGGAACAACAGACTGGTTCCAAATAGGAAAAGGAGTATGTCAACGCTGTATATTGTCACCCTGCTTATTTAACCTAAATGCAGAGCACATCATGAGAAACGCTGGGCTGGAGGAAGCACAAGCTGGAATCAAGATTGCCGGGAGAAATATCAATAACCTCAGATATGCAGATGACACCACCCTTATGGCAGAAAATGAAGAAGAATTAAAGAGCCTCTTGATGAAAGTGAAAGAGGAGAGTGAAAAAGTTGGCTTAAAACTCAACATTCAGAAAACTAAGATCATGGCATCTGGTCCCATCACTTCATGGTAAATAGATGGGGAAACAGTGACAGACTTTATTTTGGGGGGCTCCAAAATCACTGCAGAGGGTGACTGCAGTCATTAAATTAAAAGACACTTATTCCTTGGAAGAAAAGCTATGACCAACCTAGACAGCTTATTAAAATGTCTCTGCTAGAGACATTATTTTGCCAACAAAGGTCCGTCTAGTCAAAACTATGGTTTTTCCAGTAGTCATGTGTGGATGTGAGAGTTGGACTATAAAGAAAGCTGAGCACCGAAGAATTGATGCTTTTAACTGTGGTGTTGGAGAAGACTCTTGAGAGTCCCTTGGACTGCAAGGAGATCCAACCAGTCCATCCTAAAAGAAATCAGTCCTGAATATTCATTGGAAAGACTGATGCTGAAGCTGAAACTCCAATACATTGGCCACCTGATGTGAAAAACTGGCTCATTGGAAAAGACCCTGATTCTGGGAAAGGTTGAAGGCAGGAGAAGAAGGGGACACTAGAGGATGAGATGGTTGGATGGCATCACCAACTCAATGGACATGAGTTTGAGTAAACTATGGGAGTTGGTGATGGACAGGGAGGCCTGGCATTCTGCAGTCCGTGGGGTCACAAACAATAGGACACAACTGAGCAACTGAACTGAACTTGACTAGACAGACCTTTGTCTGCAAAGTAATGTCTCTGTTTTTTAATACACTGTCTAAGTTAGTAATAGGTTTTCTTCCAAGGAGCAAGTGTCTTTTAATTTCATGGCTGCAGTCGCCATCTGCAGTGATTTTGGAGTCCAAAGAAATAAAGTCTGTCACTGTCTCCATTGTTTCCCCATCTATTTGCCATGAAGTGATGGAACCAGATGCCATGATCTTAGTTTTTTCAATGTTGAGTTTTAAGCCAGCTTTTTAATTCTCTTTTCACCTTTATCAAGAGGCTCTTTAGTTCCTCTTCACTTCTGCTTGGTGTCTGACTCAATGCAACCCAATGGACTATACAGTCCATGGAATTCTCCAGGCCAGAATACTAGAGTGGGTAGCTGTTTCCTTCTCCAGGGGATATCCAGTTGGATATCCCCAATGCAGGGATTGAACCCAGGTCTCTTGCATTGCAGGCAGATTCTTTACCATCTGAGCCACCAGGGAAGCCCTTCTTCCAAAAGGGTGGTGTCATCTGCATATCTGAGGTTATTGATATTTCTCCTGGCAGTCTTGATTCCAGTTTGTGTTTCATCCAGCCCAGCATTTCGCATGATGTACCCTGTATCTAAGTTAAATAAGCAGGGTGACAATAGACAGCCTTGATGAACTCCTTTCTCAATTTGGCACCAGTCTGTTGTTCCATGTCCGGTTCTAACTGTTGCTTCTTGACCTGTATATAGGTTTCTTAGGAGGCAGGTTAAGGTGATCTGGTATTCCCATTTCTTTAAGAATTTTCTAGTTTGTTGTGGTCCACACAGTGAAAGACCTTAGTGTAGTCAATAATGCAGAAGTAGATGTTTTACTGGAACGCTCTTGCTTTTTCGATGATCCAACGGATGTTGGCAATTTGATCTCTGGTTCCTCTGCCTTTTCTAAATCCAGCTTGAACATCTGGAAGTTCCTGGTTCAGGTACTATTGAAGCCTAGTTTGGAGAATGTTTGCTAGCCTGTGAAGCGGGTGCAGTTGTGCAGTAGTTTGAACATCCTTTGGCATTGCCCTTCTTAGGGACTGGAATTCCAGTCCTGTGGCCACTGATGAATTTTCCATATTTGCTGACATAATGAGTGCAGCACTTTAACAGCACCATCTTTTAGGATTTGAAATAGCTCAGCTGGAACTCCATCACCTCCCGTAGCTTTGTTCATAGGAACCTTTAGGACCTTTAGGACTCTCTGATTGGTTACCCATACCAGATGCACTTTGGGGGGTTTGGCCACCAGGGGGCAGTAAGTAGGTTCCCAGAGGCCTCTGGGGAATGACCTAAGACTGGAGCTGCAGGGGATAACATTCCCCATCTGGTTTAAATCAGTGTCTCTCAGATGACAGCACTAAGAGATCCCTTGGGGTCCAAACATCCAACTCCCATGAGATAGAAGAGATTCGTCCTCTAATTCATGGGCACTAGGTCAAGGAACTGGGGTGAGCCTCACAGTTCAGTTCAGTTCAGTTCAGTTCAGTCGCTCAGTCGTGTCTGACTCTTTGCCTCACAGAGAGGACATCAAATAGAGTCCTTTGATGTAACCAGTAATTCATTCTTGTTTATTAAGTCCCTACTATGGTCCAGCCCTAGGGAGGCTGTAGACAATAAACCAATATAGAGTGGGGGTGGGGGGCAGGAGGTGATGAGAGGTTGAACAGCTCTTTTAGGGAGAAGAATAAAGAGGAAACAGGGAATGTGGGGATGGTTTGCAGTTTTAAATAGTATGGTGCAGGAAGGCCTCCTGAGAAGGGGCCTTTGCACGGACACCAGAAGATATGACGGAAAATCCATGGGAATTTCTGAGGAATGAGGGGAACAGCAAGGACAAATGTCCTGGGGGCAAGACTGCACCTGCCTTGATTCAAGGAGCTCCGGAGAAGCCAGAAAGGGGGCGGAGTGCAAGGAGGAGGGGCCCAGATGGAGCTGGGCCTTAGAGGCCGCTGAGATGCCCAAATGAGGATATAATATGCAGTGACAAAGGTGCACGATGAGAAAGAAGCACAGACCGCTCATTAGGCAAATCTAAACTTGTGTCTCGCGTTACCCAACCGCACCTCCTACAGTGCACTAAAAATTAATATTTTCTATAAATCCTGTAATTATCTTGTGAATAGCACAATTATATTGCATTGTATCCTCTGTGGTGAAAGCATTCATTTGTTAAATGTAAACATTTAAAA
This sequence comes from Cervus elaphus, assembly GCF_910594005.1. Taxonomy (NCBI): domain Eukaryota; kingdom Metazoa; phylum Chordata; class Mammalia; order Artiodactyla; family Cervidae; genus Cervus; species Cervus elaphus. The sequence goes on along the minus strand of NC_057822.1, from coordinate 9,815,422 downwards.
TAGACCATGTATTATGGAGCCCTTTTTACTTTTTTATTTAATAAACTGGAAGTCTTACAGTTAGAAGCAGAGGGGGCTTTTTTTGCCCTCCAAGAGTCCCAAGGAAGCAGATCTACACTCACACTCACTTACACCCTCACATACTCACACTCACTCACCCACAGTGCCCAGCTAGCACTCAGGGATGCTCACCTGTCACCTCGAGGTAGCCTTGGACAGGTCACTGTTGTGTATTCTACTACTTCAGCACCACCTTGTCTGGTCCTTGACTATGTACAGAGCATGTCCTCATTCATGGGCCTTCAACTATGAAATGGGCAGGGATTAATATGTCCGCTTTACAGAGAGATAAGCTGAAGCTCTGAAAGGAGCCTGGAGCAGAGAGTCTGAAGAAGGATAAGGCAAGATGGGACTGGCGAAGATTTAAACATGTAAGGCAATGAGATCCAATCAGTCCATCCTAAAAGAGATCAGTCCTGGGTGTTCATTGGAAGGACTGATGTTGAAGCTGAAGCTCCAATACTTTGGCCACCTGATGCGAAGAGCTGACTCATTTGAAAAGACCCTGATGCTGGGAAAGATTGAGGACAGGAGGAGACGGGGACGACAGATGATGAGATGGTTGGATGGCATCACCGACTCAATGGACATGAGTTTGGGTAAACTTTGGGAGTTGGTGACGGACAGGGAGGCCTGGCGTGCTGTTCATGGGGTGGCAAAGAGTCGGACATGACTGAGCGACTGAACTGAACTGAAGGTTATGTACCCTAATATTCATAGCAGCACTATTTAAAATAGCCAAGACATGGAAGCAACCTAGGTGTCCACTGACAGATGAATGGATAAAGAAGTTGTGGTACATATGTGCAATGGAATGTTATTCGGCCATAAAAAACAAATGAACTTGAGTCAGTGGAAGTGAGGTAGATGACCCTAGAGCCTGTTGTACAGAGTGAAGTAAGTCAGAAAGAGGAAAACCAACACTGGACATTTACTCATACATATGGAATCTAGAAAAATGGTCCTGACGAGCCTATTTGCAGGAAAGGAATAGAAACACAGACGTAAATAACAAACTCATGGACCCAGCAAGGGAAGGGGAGGGATGACTCCAGAGAGGAGCACTGACATATACACCCTGCCATGAGTCACACAGATGGCTAGCAGGAAGCAGCTATGTAGCACAGGGGGCTCAGCTTGGTGCTCTGTGACAAGAGAGGGTCAGGATGGGGGTGGGACAGGAGGGAGGCTTCAGGGGGAGGGGGTATATGTATACTTAAGGCGCATTTGTCTTGTACAGCAGAAAGCAACATAACATTGTAAAGCAATTATCCTCCAATCAAAAATAATTTTTTTTTTAAAAAAGTGTTTTTAAACAGCCGGGGAAATGTACAGTGAGGAGCGGGGGGCGGGAGAGTGTCATTGCTAACCCTCCGGTGGGCCGTGACCTCAGACAGACTTGGGTTTGAATCCCAGTTCCACCCTTTGTTTATCTTGGGTAAATTCCTTAAAATCCCTGAGCCTCGGCTTCCAAATCTTTATAATGGGTAAAATGGTAGTACTCACCTCATGACTTTGTTATGCAGATGAAAAATTCCAATCCCAAAGAAAGGCAATGCCAAAGAATGCTCAAACTACCTCACAATTGCCCTCATCTCACACACTAGTAAAGTAATGCTCAAAATTCTCCAAGCCAGGCTTCAACAATACGTGAAACGTGAACTTCCAGATGTTCAAGCTGGCTTTAAAAAAGTCAGAGGAACCAGAGATCAAATTGCCAACATCCACTGGATCATCAAGAAAGCAAGAGAGTTCCAGAAAAACATCTACTTCTGCTTTATTGACTATGCCAAAGCCTTTGATTGTGTGGATCACAACAAACTGTGGAAAATTCTGAAAGAGATGGGACTACTAGACCACCTGACTGCCTCTTGAGAAACCTGTATGCAGATCAGGAAGCAACAGTTAGAACTGGACATGGAACAAGAGACTGGTTCCAAATAGGAAAAGGAATACGTCAAGGCTGTATTTTTTCACTCTGCTTATTTAACTTATATGCAGAGTTCATCATGAGAAACGCTGGGCTGGATGAAGCACAAGCTGGAATCAAGATTGCCGGGAGAAATATCAATAACCTCAGATATGCAGATGACACCACCCTTATGGCAGAAAATGAAGAAGAACTAAAGAGCCTCTTGAAGAAAGTGAAAGAGGAGAGTGAAAAAGTTGGCTTAAAACTCAACATTCAGAAAACTAAGATCATGGCATCCAGTCCTATCACTTCGTGGGAAATAGATGGGGAAACAGTGGAAACAGTGGCTGACTTTATTTTGGGGGGCTCCAAAATCACTGCAGATGGTAACTGCAGCCATGAAATTAAAAGACGCTTATTCCTTGGAAGGAAAGTTATGACCAACCTAGACAGCATATTAAAAAGCAGAGACATTATTTTGCCAACAAAGGTCTGTCTAGTCAAGGCTATAGTATTTCCAGTAGTCATGTATAGATGTGAGAGTTGGACTATAAAGAAAGCTGAGCACCAAAGAATTGATGCTTTTGAACTGTGGTGTTGGAGAAGACTCTTGAGAGTCCCTTAGGTGCAAGGAGATCCAACCAGTCCATCCTAAAGGAAATAAGTCCTGAATATTCATTGGAGGGACTAATGCTGAAGCTGAAACTCCAATACTTTGGCCACCTGATGGCACTGACTCATTTGAAAAGACCTTGATGCTGGGAAAGATTGAAGGCAGGAGGAGAAGGGGACGACAGAGAATGAGATGGTTGGGTGGCATCACTGACCTAATGGACGTGAATTTGGGTAATCTCTGAGAGTTGGTGATGGACAGGGAGGCCTGGCGTGCTGCAGTTCATGGGGTCGCAAAGAGTCAGACATGACTGAGCGACTGAATTGAACTGAGCGTGGATGAAATGACTATTGTTATTATTGTTGTTTTCAATCTTACCAAGTCCTGGGGTTAGAGCTGGGATCAGGGGCAGGCTGCTCAGATTCCCCCCACCCAGTCACACACTGGCTAGACTCCTGCTCCCTCTGCCTGTGTAGACAGCAGTTATTTTATGACCATAATTCCAGCCTTTCTCATCATTCTTGCTTTATAATTTATGAAGTGGGTTAATTCATTCATTCAACATTTACCGGGTGCCTTCTGTATAAACCAGCACAGTGCTGGACTCTGGGCGTCTCCTGATGAATGAGGCAGGCACTGTCCCTGAACCTAAAGCCCTGCTAGAGAGCGAGAAATCACACATAAAAATATAGTTAGAAATTGGGTTAAGAGCTAGGAGAGAATGCTACAAGGGGCCAGGGGAGAAAATGATAAGGGGCCCCAATTTGATCTCAACAGACCTGCCCAGCAGTGGCCAAGAATGTTTCACTCCTGCTGCCCCCTGATGGAGACCCTAAATCTCAGCATAAGGCAGGCTCTTGCCCAAGGGCACTGGTAAGGTGGGGTGAAGGGACCAGGAAGCCAGCATATCCAGCTGGCCCTGGTTCTTTCCATTCTGGACATAGCAGCCTCCTTGTTTCTCAAGTTTATGGACACATTCCTGCCTCAGGGCCCCTTGCATTTGCAGTTCCCTCTCCTGGAATGTTCCATGCCCCCAGGTCTCTGTGGCTTCCTCTCGCACTCCACACAAGCCTCCATTCAAATGCTAGCATCTCAAAACAACATCTTCTGGGACTTCCTTGGTGGTCCAGTGGCAAAGACTCCCCGCTCCCACTGCAGGGGGGCCAGGCTTCAATCCCTGGTCAGAGAACTAGATCCCACTTGCCACAACTAAGACCTGGCACAGTCAGAGAAAGTAAATAAAAATATATAAATAAAAATATATCTATTTTTTAAAGAGCATCTTCCTTCCTTCTATCCCTTATCACTTTCTCTCCGGACACAAGTCACAGGGACTTCACTGGCAGTCCAGTGGTTGAGACTTTGCCTTCCAACGCAAGGGGGTGTGGGTTCAATGCCCACATGCCTCATAGCCAAAAATACAAAACATGAAACAGAAGCAATATCACAACAAATTCAATAAAGACTTTAAAAAAAAAAATGGTCCACACTAAAAAAAAAAGAACACTGATCACCACCTCACATGCTGCCATCTGTCTCCCGTCTAGAGTGGGGACTTTGCCTCCTGTTCACTGACTGACCAGTGCCTGGTGCATTGTTGTTGTTGTCCCGTCGCTCAGTTATGTCTGACTCTTTGCAACCCCGTGGACTGCAGCACGCCAGGCTTCCCTGTCCTTCACTATCTCCCAGAGTTTTCTCAAGCTCATGTCCATTGAGTCGGTGATGCCATCCAACCATCTCATCCTCTGTCACCCCCTTCTCTTCCTGCCTTCAATCTTCCCCAGCATCAGGGTCTTTTCCAAGGAGTCAGGTGGTCAAAGTACTGGAGCTTCAGCTTCAGCATCAGTCCTTCCAGTGAATAATCAGGGTTGATTTTGTAAGGTACAGTTCCAGCGAGGCAGAAAAGGAAAGACGACCTCAGCAGAAGTAGGTTACCTTTATTCAGGCAAGGAGGGGCGACAGTCGGCCTAATGACCAGGCTGAGCGCCGGATCAGGGAGGCTTCATACTTATAGGGAGGTTTGTGGAAGCGATAAGAGAAACGTCAATCAGACGGGATATTTTGAGTATTCTTTTGTTGAGATGACATTTGTAGTTGGGCAGGGGGTGATAAGTCTTCTGGGTGGGTGTAGGGGGTGGTAGATTTCCGGACAGGGGGTGATAAGTCCCAGATAGATGCAACCGGCCTGGAGCATCAGGGTGGAACTAAAGTTATGCTTTGTTTTCTCCGAAGTTAGATGATTCAGCAAGGGGCCTTGTTCTCTTTTCTAGGCCCAAAAGACTCCTTCATTCCAGACCCTGAAATCATAAAAAAATGGGAAAAGGGGCACCATATCTCTCTGGCTACTTCCTGCTGGATAGGGGCGACAGTTTTAGGTCTGGAATGGAGGATTGTCTTGGGGCTCACCGTCTCTTTTTTCTGAGCTTGAGGTGAGGCTCTCGAGAAGAAGAATGGTCTTGAGCTGATCTCGAGAGATGGCCCAAATCCATTCTTGGAGAAACCTTTGAAAGAGATTGAAGAGACAGGGTCCTAATAAGAGGAGTAGAATGATAAGTCCCAATGGCCCCAGGAAAGGGAGCAACCGAGGGAGGATCTGTTGGAACAGGTTTTGGGGAGGGTAAAGGTTTTGTAACTCTTTCCTGCAGCGTTCAGTTCTGTCTCTAAGTTCTTTGACTCTGCCCTGGACTATGCCCGTCTCATTAACAAAGTAGCAGCCGTCCTCTCCTAGGAAAAGGCAGGTCCCTTCCTTTTCTGTGGTGAGAAGGTCCAGGGCTCGCCTCTTTTGTAGGGCCACAGAAGCTAACGAGTTAATTTGTCTTTGGATTGAAATGAAGGACTCCACTACCCGCTCCATGCCCTCATTAAGTTCTTGGGACAGCTTGTAGTAGAAAGGGGCAGAGGTTGAGATGCCTCCAATCCCGGTGCCTAGGGCGGCTGCTATGCCAGTCCCAATCAGGAGGGAGGCTACAGCTCGTCTTTTCCTGTGGGAAAGTTTCCCTTGGGGGTAGACTATTTGTTCTATCTCTTCTTCTTTGAGGAATGTTAGGCCCGGGGTCAGGAAGACCAAGATGCAGGGGCCAGGGGGTCTAAGGGGAGGCATGAATATGCATAGGTCCCACAGAGAATGAAGATTCCCGGATTGGTGCAATTATTTGTGTTGTTCCAGAGAACCCAAGTGGAACAGAAGGAGGGAGCAGAGTTTGTAAGACCAGTGTAGTTGGGACTAGAGTAGTTAATACAGGTTAGATTTGAAGAGGCTGAGAGTAGGACATTGTCAGAGACTGGCCCAATGAGTTGTGTAGTTTTCTGTTGGGAAGGGGAGGTATAGTTGCCCTGTGACAGCCAGGCTGAGGGTAAGGGAATTGCTATGTGTGGTGAGGGAGATAGTGACATGCATATCGAGCACTGGGATGTGTGTTGTGTGTACTGGAAGAATTGGAAGGAAGATCTGAGAAGGCGGGTAAGGTGTTGGTTGCCAGAGGAAGGTTTTAGGAGAGGCCGTAATTGGGAAAGGAGGTCTAGGCATTTATAAGGCTCAGGGGTCGCCTGTAACTGGGAAATTATGTTCTTTATGACTTGTTCTTGTTTCTTTTTCCGATTTTGATCTAGTACCCCACCCCCGTCTGAGTACACCCAGTGGGTAATCAGATAGAAACATATGTTTCTTCCATTTGGCTTATGGCAGGTATTCAGGAAACTCCCTCTCTTTTGTACTTTTACAGTGAGTAGGGATTTGGACTTCCCGCCCCTGAGGTTCATGGTGCATGGTTTTGGAGCTGTATTATAACATGAGGAATGTACATAGGAATAAATGTCTGAGCAGGGGCAGGGAGTGGCCAGAAGGCTGGGGAGCTCAGCGAGGATAAGGAACAGAGGAGCCATGGGCTGTTAGTTAGGCAGTGCAGAGGAAATGGCACCCTAGGAGTAGAACACAGCCAGCAACGCAGGCGATGCCCACGGAAAGACAAAGGATAGGTGGCCAGTCTTGAGGGGAGACAGTTACTAGGCCTGTTGCAAGGATTAAGATTAAGAATGCAGTTATAGTTAGAGAGACAGGGAGAGGCCAGTCAGGGCGAGGGGCAGAAGGCCCCAGGTTGGTGGTGGTTTGAATCTGAGGAGGAACAGTGCTCATTAAGATGTAGAATGAGGTAGAGAATGATAGTAAAGAAATCAATTTCGTCTGGAGTCAGGTTGTAGAAGGTTCCCTGGAACCACAGTTGAGACACCAGTGTAGTCAGGTCTTTGAAGGAGGTTCCTGTCGGGGCGCTGGTCCAGAGGTCTTGCAGTAGCTGAGTCAGGAACAGTTGTAGGTTGAAGAGAGTCCAGGTCATTCAGTGTCTTCTCGGATGGTTGACAGGGGTTGTTGCCGGGTGAATTTTAAGGAGGTGGGTCCTGTGAGGGAGACCTGATAGGTGTCATTTAAGGAGGGCAGCGCAGGATTGGAGGTGACCCGTTTTAGGCGAGAGAGGTGTACGCAGGAGGTGACCTTTTCGAGTTTAGCTGCAGTTGGGGTAAGGTGGATGACTTGGAATGGTCCCTGCCACTTTGGGGTTAGGTCACCCTGGGGACTATCAGACAGATAGACTATGTCCCCAATTTGTAAAGGGGGCAGGGAGGCTTGGGGGTCAGGGGCAGGCAGATTGTGGTTGACGTATTTCCAGAAGGCATTGCGGAGTCGCGCCAGCAGAGGGGAGTGTAGGAAGCTTGGTATGGGAGGAGGTTCAGCGGGGAGTCCAGGAGGGAGCGTGGGCCTTCCACACATCACCTCAAAGGGGCTCAGCCCCAGGGGCTTTTTGGGCAAAGCCCGTATTTTGAGGAGAACAATTGGCAAAAGTTTAGTCCAGTCCAGATGTACCTCGAGGGTTAGTTTGGTAAGGGTTTCTTTGATTATTCTATTCATCCTTTTTGCCTTTCCTGAGGACTGGGGACAGTATGGAATGTGAAATTTCCAGGGTATCTGTAAGAATTGGACAAGTTATTGGGTGAACTTGGATGTAAATTCCGGGCCATTATCAGACTGTAGGGATGAAGGCAGGCCAAACCTGGGGATAATTTCTGTGAGGAGGATTTGGGCCACTGTGTGGGCTCTTTTGTTTGTAGTGGGAAATGCTTCTACCCATCCTGAAAAGGTGCCCACAAGGACTAGAAGGTATTTGACTCTCTGGACCCGGGGCATATGAGTAAAGTCTATCTGCCAATCCTGTGCTGGGAGGCTGCCTCGCATTTGATGGGTTGGAAAGGATGTTGGTTTAAGGTTGGAATTGGGGTTAGTACGTTGACATGTTTGACAGGAGTGGGTAAGGTTATCTAAATATTGTTGGTCAGCATTGGATATGGGGAAGTGGTTACGGAGGAACTGTTGGAGTGTCTTGGATGAGGGATGAAAAAGTGAGTATAGATAAGAGAGGATTTATCTGGTGGTGGGAGGGTCGGGTGGAGTCAGAGCTAGGATGACAGGGGACTGGAGGGAAGGATGGGACAGGGCTATCTCCTTTGCCTTCTGGTCTGCAGCAGTGTTGTAGGCTGATATGAGACTTCCCTTTTGATGTCCCCTACAGTGGAGGATGGTGGCTTTATTTGGTAAAAGTGCTGCTTCTAGAAGTTTGTGGATCAGGTCTGAATTAATAATGGGGGATCCCTTTTGGGTTAGAAAACCTCTTTTTCTCCATATTAGGATGTTTGAGTGAAGTATGTTATAGGCATATTTGGAGTCTGTGTGGATGTTAACCCTTAGATTTTTAGCTAGAGTTAAAGCTCTGGTGAGAGCTATCAGTTCTGCCTGTTGGGAGGTGGTGTGAGGTGGCAGCGGTGAAGCTTCAATTGTCTGGGTTTCGTGATTGTGACGAAGGTCCCCCTGGATGATGGCATATTCTGCTGCAAAGGGTGGGGATTTTTGAGAGCTGCCATCAACGAACCAGTGTGGGATGTCTGGGTCTAAGATGGGCTGATCTGTTACATGTTGGAAGGGGTTTTGGGTAAGATCTACTGTTAGGCTGCAGCTATGTAAGAGGGAGTTTGTTGTAGAGGACATGGGTAATAAGCTGGCGGGGTTAAGGGGAGAGCAGGGGGAGAACGAGAGCTGAGGGTCGAGGAGAAAGGCATGTAGGACCTGTTTCCTGGAAGGGGGAAGGGAGAGGAAACCCTGATGTGACAGCAAGTCTCGGAAGGTGTGTGGAGAACAGACTGTTAAAGGGGCACGTCTAGAGAGTTTATTTGCTTCGGGTATGGGGGCTGCGATAGCAGCCATGGCCTGTATGCAGGGAGGCCACCCCTTGGTCACCACGTCCAGCTGTTTTGACAGATAGGCTGTGGGAGCCCAGCTGTCTCCAGCCCGCTGACATAGAAGCCCCAGGGCCTGTCCTTGGTTGGAATGTGCAAAGAGAAAGAATGGTCTGGTGTGATCTGGCAGGTGGAGAGTTGGCACTCGGAGGAGGCTCTGGGTGAGCTGGTGAAGAGGATTGGCCAGCGAGGAAGGATTAAAGAGGGGCTCATCCAGACACCCTTTAGTTGCCTCATAGAGCAGCTTTGCAGTGAAGGAGAAGTTGGGGATCCAGATACAGAAAAAATTTAGGAGGCTGAGAATAGACAGGAGTTCTCTTTTTGTTTTTGGAAGTGGACAGTTAATTAAGGCCTGGATTCTATCTGAGGGAATAGTTCTTTGTTGATGGGATATGGAAAGCTCCAAGTAGGTGACTTTTGTCTGGACTATTTGGGCCTTAAATTGGGATACCCGATAACCCCAGGATCCCAGGGCCCCAAGGAGTTTGGCAGTATGTTGGAGACAGAGTTTTTGGGTTGGGCTACAAAGGAGGAGGTCATCTACGTATTGGAGGAGATGACTCGGGGCTAGGTCGAGTGTCTGTAGGTCCTTTTGTAAAGCCTGTCCAAAAAAGTGGGGACTGTCTCTGAACCCCTGGGGCAGAACTGTCCATGTTAGTTGTTGGGACACGTGAGTCTCAGGGTCTTGCCAGGTGAAGGCGAAAAGGGATTGGGAGAGGGGGTGGAGGGGGATGGTGAAAAAAGCGTCTTTGAGATCTAATACTGTGAAGTGGGTTGCAGTCGGGGGTATGGTAGACAGAAGGGTATAAGGGTTAGGGACTACTGGGAATGTTGGCATAATAGCCTCATTGATTTTTTTCAGGTCCTGGACCAGTCTCCAAGAGTTTGGTCCCTTCTTTACTGCCAGAATAGGGGTGTTGTGTGGTGAATGGGTAGGAATTAGGATAGAGGCTTGAAGAAGACGGTCTATGATAGGCTTAAGTCCTTTGTGGGCCTCCAGGGTGAGAGAGTACTGTTGTTGGGTGATTATAGTTGATGGGTCTTTTAGGATAATGTGGACTGGGGGATGATGTTTGGCTATGGATGGGTGATCAGTGTCCCAGACTTGAGGGTCTAAAGTGGGTAGAGCCAAGGGAAGGTCAGGGGAGAGGGATAGGGACTGTCTAGGTGTCATCTGCATGCAGAATATAAAGACTGTATTGAGGTTGGATATGGTAATAAAGACCCCCAATTTGGATAACAAATCTCTCCCTAGGAGTGCCATTGGGCACTGAGGCATTATGAGGAATGAGTGTATAAGGGTCGCTTTTCCAAATTGACAGAGTAATGGAGGACTGATTTTTGGCCTTAGGGGAACTCCAGAGACCCCCTTGATTGTGAGTTCCGAGTCTTGAGTTGGGCCAGAGAAGGAAGTTAAGAGAGAGAAAGTGGCTCCAGTGTCTACTATAAAGAGATCTTTTTCTGGCCACTACCCCGTCTATCCTATTCCAAGCTCGTGTTTAGGACACAAGCTGGGGGGCTGGAACCTGGGCCCCAGCATTGGAACAACTCACGCAGAGTTGGGCTGGGGTTTTGGGGAGAAGTGGGGATCCCCTCAGGTGTGCCAGGGCGTCCCTGTGGACATTTCACTCTCCAGGTCTGGGAGGTGGGGTCCTCCCCAGGGACGCCAGTCCATCTTCCAGTGTCCCCATTGGCCACAGGTTGGGCATGCTTTTGTGGGGGGCCGCAGGTTTGGACATGCCTTTGCCCAGTGTCCTGACTGGTTGCATTGGAAGCAGGGTCCGGGGGGAATCTTAAGCCCTGTTCTGGGATGACTTGGGCCAGGCTGATCTCTTTCCTTAATTGATGCTGCCAAAAAGGCATATTTAGCTTTTCTCTCACTTTCTTTTTCTCTCTTAGCCTCCTCTCTATTATTGAACACCTTAAAGGCTACTTCTAGAAGGTCTCTTTGGGGGGTCTCAGGGCCCTTTTCTAGTTGTCAAAGCTTGCGTCTGATGTCAGGGGCAGATTGGCTGATGAATTGAACATGAAGGTAGAGTAACCCAGCAGGGGTAGTGATATCTAGGTTGGTATACTTCTGGACTGCCTCTGTGAGGTGTGCCAAGAATAAGGCTGGATTTTCGTCTGCCCCTTGGGTAATTTCTCTGACTTTATAATTGACATGGATATGAGTATTTTTCTGCATTCCTTCCAGAATGCAGGTAATCATATGATTGAGTCTCCTGAAACCTGGGTCACCAGGCTGGTAAGTCCAGTGGGGATCTAACTGAGGCACCACCTCATCAGCAACTGGGCTGTCCTGATCTTGGTTATGTAAATGATCAGCATGGGCTTTTGCTGCTTGCCAGATATGGCCTTTTTCATCTGGAGTGAGAATGGCATTTAGGATATAATGGCATTATTTCATCTGGAGTGAGAATGGCATTAGGATATAATGGCATTTAGGATATAATAACCTCCATGTGAGGTTATAGGCCTGGGAGAGTCTCAGGAATTCTTTTCTGTATCTAGTAGGATTTTTCAGAAAATGATCCCACCTTTTCTTCTATCTGGCTCATATCTGACAATGAAAATGGCACATGGACTTGGGTGGGGCCCTCTGGCCTTGCCACCTCTCTCAGGGGACACATGTGTTGGGTACGTGACCGTGTGGCAGGGGGGAGGGAAGGGGGGAGGGAGAGTCGGGGAGATGGGGTAGTGGGGCTGAGGGGGAGTCAGGAGAGGTTTTGGGGCCAGTAGGTGAGTTGGATGAAGGGGAAGGAGAGGGGCAGAGAGGTGGCAGGTAGGGAGGGGGCTCGTCCGCGGGGTCGAACTCTGGGGGTGCAGAAGGTTGCAGTCTGCGGTTAGTTGAGGAAGAAGAGCCCTTTTGCTTGGGAGGCAAGGTGCATAGAAGGACCTCGTGGGTGGAGCAGGCCTGGCATAGGGAGGGCCTGCTCCAAAGGGCCCAAAAGGTTTGGGTATAGGGGATCTCCGACCACTTGCCATTCTGTTTAAAGAAGTCAGTGAGATTTTGGAGAATGTTAAAGTCAAATGTGCCGACTTCAGGCCAGCGGTCTTGATTGTCTAATTGGTATTGAGGCCAAATCTGTGTACAGAGTTGCTTTAAGCGGTTAGCTTTGAGTTCAGTGAGTGAGAGTGGTTTGAGATTTTTGAGAACACAGGCCAGAGGGGAATCTTTTGGGACAGATTGGCCAGACCCCATAATTGAAAGGCAAGCAGAGGCTCCTATTGGGAACTCGAGTCATCACCCGTAGTCGCAATAGGAGTTATGAGATGAGAGCTCTGTGTCGAGGTGGAGCGTCCCCCACCCACGCCTACAGAGTGGCCCTGGGCCGGGGGTCCCTGGGACCCAGAGAGGACTGAGCTCTAGGGCACCTCTAGAACTCCGCCCGGATCGGATCTTACCTTAATCTAGGGGCCGGCTTGAGTGGAGTGTTGCATGTAGAGTGGTCGAATGGCAAGAGGTCCCTATTTTGGAGGTCGTCAGAGAGAGAGAGAAAAGGGGGTAAAGCCGAGGCCTGGGGGTACGCAAAGCATCAATAAAGCCTTAGCACAAGGCTTGCTCCGCTCACGAAGGCACTAGGCGTCCCCGAGAGGTAAAACTTAAGAGCCCTGGCAGAAAAGTGAGCTCGGAGGATGTACTTGCTCTCAGACTCCAGGGAGAAGGGGAAAACAATGAGAGGGAGGGAGAGTGAGAGAGAGTGAGACGAGTGCCTCGCCCCCTGCCGGGTTTCGGCACCAAGAATGCAAGGTATAGTTCAGACGAGGCAGAAAAGGAAAGACGACCTCAACAGAAGTAGGTTACCTTTATTCAGGCAAGGAGGGGCGACAGTCGGCCTAACGACCAGGCTGAGCGCTGAGAGGGATCAGGGAGGCTTCATACTTATAGGGAGGTTTGTGGAAGCAATAAGGGAAACGTCAATCAGGCAGGATATTTTGAGTATTCTTTTGTTGAGAGGACATTTGTAGTTGGGCAGGGGGTGATAAGTCTTCTGGGCAGGTGTAAGGGGTGGTAGGTTTCCGGACAGGGGGTGATAAGTCCCAGATAGATGCAACCGGCCTGGAGCATCAGGGTGGAACTATAGTTATGCTTTGTTTTCTCCGAAGTTAGATGATTCAGCAAGGGGCCTTTGAGACTGTTGTTCTCTTTTCTAGGCCCAAAAGACTCCTTCAGATTTCCTTTAGGGTTGATTGGTTTGATCTCCTTGCTGCCCAAGGGACTGTCAAGAGTCTTCTCCAACACTACAGTTCGAAAGCATCGATTCTTTGGTGTTCAGCCTGGTATATAGGAAGTATTGAACCAAATGAATGAATACAGATACAAAGTGGGATGAGGGCTATGAATGAAAAATACAGGAAGTCTATGGATGAGGGAACAAGAGGCCTAATCTAATTGATTGCAATCAGAAATGGTTTCCCAGGGAGCTGGGGCAGAGTTAACCCAGACTGATGCAAGGGGGTCAGACCCCTGAGACTCCCTGGTGACCAGTCACTGAACCCAGGCTGCCCCAGGGAGGGGACAGAATCATGTGCTAGGCAGCTTCTGGGGGAACAAGTAACGGAGTCCCAAGGTGGGGGGCGGGGGGAGGCTGGGTGATGCACCCCAGAGCCCGTGAGCAGCCCCTGCATGTGACCATGCAGAGTCACCCTCCTCATCTCAGCTTAACTGTGGAAAATCCAGACTTCCTACAAACCTCTTCCATCCCCATAATTGTGGGAACTTCAGGAGCATTTGTACATGTCCAGGAACCCACCATGGTCAAGCCCAACTCTGGGAGCTCCTCACCTGGTATGTATGCAGCAAGCGCCCACTCACTGTTAGATGACGGGGATAGACTGTGGAGGGAGGAGAAGGGGGCATGTCTAGGGAGACTCTGAGCTTCCCTTCTGATCTGGGCCCCTGACTTAAATGGAGGCCGAATCTGGGGAGGGAAGATGTAGTGGCTTTGGGACGCTCCGAGGCCTTGGTGTGACTGAGATGCCCAGGCCCTGGGGTGTGGTGCCAGCTCCCCAGGGAGCCCCACCATGAAGTGGGTAAGAGGGAGAAGAGACCAAGAGGGTCGTGGGGCAGGGGTGGGGGAGGAGGGTGGAGCTTGGGCGGAATGGGATTTCGGAATCCAGGGAGCAGGCAACGATGTCAGACATCGAGAGGGCAAGAGGGATGGGGACCAAAATGAGGGGCTGCAGAGGACACAGCAGGGCCTGGTGGAGGCGCCTGGGAGCCTCGGAGGGGGCTTGGGGAGGGGCCAGGAGCCCGTGAGGGCCTGTGAGGTCCCTGGGGCAATCGCGGGGGAGCAAGGCTCCCTGGAGAGCAGCCCATGAGGGGGGGCCTGCTCCAGAGCTCCCCCAACCCATGTGCCCAGAGGCCCCACCCCGACACAGCCCACTGGTGAGAGCCCAGGTTTAAGGACCTCTTCCTCCCCGACATCTCCTGAGGTCCCCGCTACAAGGTGTCCCAGTCCAGGAGGCTCCTCCCTGGAAACTGTTGCCTTGGCCCAAATTCGAATCAGACAACAGACTTCCTGGCTGGGAGGTTTGGGAGGTCCTGGACAAGGTGAATGGCCACATGTCTGTCCTGACGAGAGACTGGACATGGTGACTTCCGGGGGCCCCTTTCCAGTTGCTGGACAAAAAGAGCGGTGTCTTCTCCAACCTGGATGGGGCAGGAGGGGAGCTTTTTAGAACAAGGGGAAAGCACTTGCTGCCAGAAAGCATCAGGTCCGAGTCAAGAGCTCGGATCTGAACTGGACTCCCTCGGCTGAAAGCTCAGCTCCATCCCTAACTAGCTGTGTAACCTTGGATAAGCCACTTGACCTCTCTGTGCCTCAGTTTCCTCATCTGTAAAAAGGGAACGATAGTAGTTCCTCTCTCTTAGGAAGTTTCAACTAACGAACTGAAATTTGTCAGGTCTCAAAATGATGCCTGACACCAAGTGAGCTCTAGATAAGTGTTTGAAGAAAGAAATAAAAGATATCAGTGACTCCATTTGAGAGCCTCCTTGGTGCTAAGCAAAGTTGTGCCAGGCGTTTCGTTTACATTCCCTCTAGTCCCCACATTCCTCTATAAGCTAGGCCTTATCATTCCCCTTTTACAGATGAATAAACTGAGACCCAGAAAGGTGAAGTCACTCGCTTAAACTGAACTAGACTAACTTGACCAGCACTCCTAACTACCATGCTGTTTTTCTCCACTACAACGGCAGAGGGATGGACGAGATGGCCTCCCAGAGGCCTGTCGTGGACCCTCACACCCACACTCACAGCACAGACCCCTCCAGTATAAAAAGCATTCATGGCCTCATGGAAGCCTGGGAAGATTTTCTACTTTGAGGATAGCTAATAACTCAGAGCACAACCATCTCATTAAGCAATTATTCTGGGAGCGCCAAGGCAAGGAAGTGACCTCACTGGCCGCTGAACACCGCCCTGCCGCTGGGGATGGAGGTAATGGGGATAATCATGGCAATGGTAGTAGTGACATTGACCATGACGTTGTCAAGTGATGGAAAAAGTGACAGCTGTCAGATCTCGATGCTGGTGGAGGAGATGACAGGGCAGGTAATTGACTCAATGGTGGTTAAGGAGGTGGTTCCCTCACTCAGGTGTCTGTCAGCCAAGGGCTGACAGGCGCTTGGGCTGGGGATGTCCCCTCTGGTTTCAAAGATGTGCAAATGAGGTTTAAAATATAATGTTTGATTCTCAACTTTGTGCTGTCTGAATAAAGCAGTTTATTTTGGGGGGAATAGAAAAATAGATCATAGCATTGATGGAGAGGTGACAGTGGTTGGGATGATTAATGGGGTAGATCCTGTGGTGGGAGTCTCTCAACTTCTATCCCACCCTCCTAGATGGGGAGGGTAGAAAGTTAGCAACTGAATTTCCCTCCCTTGCAGCACTGACTTGTGGAACAGGCTCCACCTATTAGATTTACTCCAGCACAATTTGGAAGGCTAACACGAGGCACAGTCCTTTCAGGGCTTCAGTTTTCTCACCTATATATATAATAGGGATAATAATAGAACAGTGCCAGCCACATCGTAAGTACTATTTACAGTTTGGTTGTGGTGGTGGTTCTTTGTTTTGTTTTGTTATTTTGTTTATTTATTCTTTTAATTTTGGCTGCTCTGAGTCTCAGTTGTGACACACGGGCTCTTCTCTAGTTACACTGCTCAGGGTTACTTGTGGCATGTGGGAGCTTAAGTTCCCAGACCAGGGATTGAATCCAGGCCCCCTGAAATGGGAGCGTGGAATTTTATCCACTGGACCACCAGGGAAATCTGGTTTTGTTTTGGTTTGATTTTTTTTTTTTTTTTTTTGCTCCCTTTTGGCTGTTTCTGCCAACCCATAAGTTCACAGTAAGAGAAGGTTTTTCTGCAGCAGTGTTTTGGTATCGGGTCCAGCTTCCTGCTTTCCCAGAGACAGTGACAACTGTGGATGTGATGGTAGCAACCTCTTACCTGCAGCTTCCTGATTCCTGGACTGAAGATTTAGGGGAGTGTTCTTGAATTCACAGTGGCTCTCTCGGTGGGTCAGTTCTATGTTGTTCTGGGAAGCATTCTGAGAAGTGTGGCTCATCAGCCTCTCCAACAGTTGTCCTGTATTAAGTATCTTCCTGCTAAAAACACCTAGGCGGGGTTTCTGTTTTCTGCACTGAACACTGATAAATACAGTTTGAGAGGATGGTTAAAGCTGTTGATGCTTGAGGTCACAAGACATGGATGGTGATGGTGTCTGGTGAAGATTACGGGGCTCAGTTGATGGGTGTTTGATCTTGAGGTTGATGGAAATGGTGATAATGACAATGTCAAGTGGTAGAGGGAGGTGGCAACAAGAGTTGGGTGCAAGCAATAGAACCTGACTCTGGCTGACCTCTGAAGAAACGAAAGCTATGGGGGAGCTCCCAGAATGGACACAAAGCCCAGTGATCCAGGCTGAGATAAAGGGCAGGAAGCCAGGAAGTTATAGCCTTGGACAAACCAGCCCCTCTGCAAGACACTGAGACAGAACTGTCACCATCACAAACCACACCAACCACTGCAACCAAAGTCCACCTTTTGAGTGAATTCTAAACCCTCCTATATTTGCATCACTCACTCAAGATTCAAAGCTCTGGGCTGAGGCATCCACTTGGCTGAGCCCAGGTCATATGTCCATGCCAGGGAGTGGGGGGAGGGGCCTGTGGGTCCCTTAGCTTCTGCAGTAGGTTGCCCATCAAGACTCATGTAGTGGGGCTTCCCCCTAAAAAGAAAGGGGGGTTGGCTGTAGGGCAGCCAAAAACCAACAAAAGTCTGGTGGTAAAAAATAAAATAAAAATTTCTTGAATTGTGAGAAAGGAAAAAGAAAAGAAGCCTGGTGGTAACGATGATATGAAGCCGGGAGTAGACACTGCCTTCTTTATTGAAACCAAACACAAGTCAGAGGCATCTGGACCTTTAACACTGGCCTGACCCAAAGCCCCTTGCAATCACCTACCTATTTCTGCTGCCGCCACTACAGGTGCCCAGCGGGGCCCTAGTCCGTCCTTCACATTCTGGCCAGGTCCGGATGCACACTGCCCCTTGCCTTTACAGCCCAGCACAGAGCGAAAAGCAGGCCAGGTGACTCAAACAAGATAGTAGCGATGACCCGGGAGAATACAGAGGGAAGAAACACAGACATCTATTCACTTATTCCATGTCCTTTTATCGGGCAAGAACCAGGTACCAGGTACAGAAGAGAATAAGATCCCTACCCCACGGAACTTACAATCCAGTGGGAAGACAGTCAAACCAGTGACATGTAAGTAGACAAGGACACTACAGGCAGGAAACTCGAGGAGAATGAGATGGAGAAGAACTGGGGGAGGCTCTTGGGAGGTGGAGTATGGGAAGGACCCTGAACTAAAGCTGAAGCTGATGTGCAGAGACCTGGGGCGACTGTGAACTCCAAGCCCCTGAGGCTGGAACACGCTTGCTGTGCTTGTGAGACACACAGGTGGCCCATGGAGCCGGAGCAGAGCGAGCTGGGGTTGGAGGAGGTGATACTAAAGTCACCCAGGGGGGGCCTCCCTGGTGATCCAGTGGTTGAGACAGAGCTTCCACTAGAGGGGCACAGGTTTGATCCCTGGTCAGATCCCACCTGCCGTGGGGTACAGCCAATAAATAAGTAAATAGGTCAGCCAGGGAAAGAAATAGCTTTTTTTTTCTATCAGTGGAAGGCACCTAAGGGCCATCCTTTGATTAGAGGAATGAGTGGGGAAGAAGAAGATGGACTGGGTGCAGGAAGGGGTACAGGGTCAGTGGAGGTGAGGGCAGGGCTTCCTACCATGTTGGGCCCCTGTTTCCTCAGTGAGATATGAGACTAGGTCATCACTGCACAGGGGAAGTAGGAGATGTCAGGACACGGGTCCATAAGGCCACGTCAGGCTTCCAGTGTTTTCGACAGAGCCACGATACAGTCCTGGGGAGGCCCTCATCCTCCTGGGCACCTCCTGGCAGTTCCCCTCAGGGGGATGGAGGCATTCCCTTGACTGAGGTCAGTGGTAACAACCGAAGCCTGGTTGATGGTTGATCACAAGTACGACATCAGCCAGGATCATCATCACCATCACCTTCACACCAACAGGCACAAGGACAGGACCGGAAACCCTGGAGGGCACCCTGGCCCTGTGAGCTAGTGGGACCCCAGCCCCTATCTGCCTGTGGACACAGCGGTAGGACTGTCCCGGGACAGAGCTAGTGGTGTGTTAAAGCTGGCTCCTCCTGCTTGCAAGACACGTTGCTATGAATTTCTTCCCGACGCCACATGCAGTGACAACACATAAGTAGCTAGAAATCAAGACAGTGGAGGGCTTTTGGTTATTTTTCCTGGTAGTCAGTTGCCCAGCAAACCCTGAGGACAGAGGCTCTGACCTGCACCACTTGCCTCTGTAAACTCCAGAGACTGTAGCACAACCAGTGCAAGGAGGGTGCAGAGTTCTGGTGCTCAGGTTGTCTGGTGGGAGGATATTGGGTGGAGGTGGGAGGTCCCCTCCCCTCAAGACACACCTGATGGTGGACCAGAGCCTGGGCATCACCAGAGCCTCTGCTCCAGCCCAGGAGCCTAAAGGAAGCCTGTGGATTCCCAGCTGGACTGCCTGACTCAACCTCTTGGGCTGGGTCTGTCCTGGGAGGGACCAGCAGGCTGCTTCTCCCTGCTCCCTGATCCCAAGATGAGCCCTGACCTTGGTCATAACTGGACCTGAGCCCCATGACAAAGATCTCCACCCAGGCCCAGACAGCACCCCACCCTGGTTCTGGGTTGGGCTATGTTGGGGCCACAGAAAACACACTCCCACCTCTATCTGTGCCTGACATAGGCTCAGCCCTAAAGTCATGTCAAAGCCCAGCCCTTAAGCCCAGAGGGGAGCAGACCTGGCCAGAGGCTGGCTCAGCACCATCCACCTCTGTAGTCAAGGCTTAAGATCCTGCCTGGGAAGCAAACAGTGTGAAACAAAACCAAATTAAAACCCATCACCATCTCCTCCTTGTTTTAGTGACACATCTTCATCTTTGGAAAGAAAGCCTAAAGGCAAAGCATATTTTCTAAGACCTGAAGAAAGAAAGAGTCGGATACGACGGAGCGACTGAACTGAACTGAAAGAAAGAAAGTGAAGTCTCTCAGTAGTGTCCGACTCTGTGTGACCTCATGGGCTGTAGCCTACCAGGCTCCTCTATCCATGGAATTTTCCAGGCAAGAGTAACTGGAGTGGGCTGCCACGGACCTAACCCTTCCCCATTCCTGTCAGGCTCTCTCTGTGACTTGGAGGATTCTTGCCCTAAACTCTCCATCTCTTGTCTGAAAACACAGGCCTGCAAGTCACCAGGAGGACAGAGAGCTGTAGAAATCCCAGGAACTTCACCTGAGAACCTAGGGGTGGAGGCCAGGGCCTTATCTGGTGTAGGGGCAAGATCATTCCTCTCTACAGCCTCAGTTTCCCCATCTGTAGAGTAAGAGCTTCAGCTTTCCAGCTCTAATAGCCAAGGATCTCAGGACTGCCCTAGAAGTCCAGTGGCAAAGACTCTGTGCTCCCAATGCAGGGAGCCCGGGTTCGATCCCTGGCCAGAGAACTAAATCGCACGTGCCACAACTAAAAGGTTTCACGTGCTGCAACTAAGACCCATTGCAGCCAAATAAATAAACATAAATATTAAAAACACACACACACACACACACAGAGAAAAAACAAAATTAAGGATCTTGATGTAAATTTAGGGCCCCATGTTCAAGAGTTGGAAGGGTTGTACTTCCTGGACAATTTAGACCCAAGAGACCCAGGAAACTTTTCCTAAAACATGCATGGGATACTGGGTTCAAGTCCCGGGATGTCTTCTTAGTTGTTCTGATTCCTTGCACTAGCGACTTGGCTTCTCTGAACCTCAGTTTTCTCATCTGTCAAATGGCAGTAACAGAGATGGAAGCAAGAAAATTGCTTTGGGACTTCCCTGGTGACTCAGTGGATAAGAATCCGCCTGCCAATGCAAGGAACATGCGTTTGATCCCTGGTCCAGGAAGATTCCACACGCCGAGGAGCCACTGAGTCTGTGTGCCACAACTCCTGAGCCCAAATGCTGCAACTATGGAAGCCCATGTGCCTAGAGCCTGTGCTCCACCATAGAAGTCCACACACCACAACATGAGAGTAGCCCCCACTCTCTGCAACTAGAGAAAGGCCACGTGCAGCCACCAAGACCCAGCACAGCCAAAAACAAATAAATAAAGCAGTGTGTCACGTAAAAAAAGTATTTTTAAAAAAAGTGCTTTTAAGGTGTGGTGCAGTTGTCCTGGGAGGGAGGGGCATTTGGCATTCCTGTTGTCATGGGTTAATGCTTGGCCTTCCAGCAGAGCCCAGAAGGTGGATTGGTCTGGCCAAGCTCTCGGGTGGGAGAGCTCTTCAGTCTCCCTGGAACCCACTCCACCACCCAAAGCTGGCTCCAGCCCTGCATAAGCCAGCTGCCTGGCCTCCCCGCCTCCCCACCTTAGAGATGACAAATTTTCCTCACTGGCCATGAAGGGACTGCAGGGTTCAGAGTCGGACTGGCCTTGGGGATCCTCAGGTCCCATCCCTTTATGGTGGCCCAGACAGGAAAAGGGCTTGCCCCAGGAGGCACACAGTAAGTCAGCAGCAAAGCTGGACCTCAAACCCAGGCCTCTCTTCGCTCTACCCTGGCCCCTAAAATGGGATCCTCTGGAATCCTTACAGCAGCAACGCCCCAGCTGGTGCCCCAAGTCAGCACCCTGAGGCAGGCAGGGACTCTGGGAGACAGGGCTGTCTAAGGCATCCCTCAGTAGTCATCACGCCCTCTGGGATCCTGCCTCCTCCAGGAAGCCTTCCCTGATTGGCACCCACAAGGTTGGCAATGAGTTCCTTGCCACATACCTCCTTTGACAGAACACCGGCTTAAAGGTGAAAGGTGTCAGTTTGCCTGTCTGCTGGCCTCCGGACTGAGAGTGTCTCAGGATAGGGAACCTCTGGATTCATCTGGTCTCCCCACAACAGAGGTCTGAGACCAGACCGGGGGCAAAAGAAGGAGGGAGTGGAGAAGGAAATGGCAAACCACTCCAGTGTTCTTGCCTGGAAAAGTCCATGGACAGAGGAGGCTGGCGGGCTGCAGTCCATGGGGTTACATGACTGAGCATGGGTGCACGAGGGTGGAGGGAGATGGGTTGGTAGCAATAAAGTGGTAGAACTAAAAAAAAAAGAAAGAAAGAAAAAGAAGGAGGGAGGAGTGGGAGACAGAAGGATGGGAGGGCGCTCGGGGCAAGAAGACAGTGCACTGGGATTGACGGGCCCAAGCTGTCAGGACATAGGGTGGGGCCGACTGGACGTGGGAGTCAAAGACCCCGCCCCTTCAGACGTCAATTCCCGGGGCGCCCAGCCCTCCCCCGCGGCCAGAACCCCCGGGCGGGCTCCTCCCGTGGGAACTGCTGTCTCGGCAGCGGGCACCCAGCCACGTGGGTGCCAGGAATGAGGCTTGGCTGCAGGGCGGGCGCTTGCCTGGGTAGCGTTTGTTCCGGGCCCTCTCGACGGGGCTGCACCTTGCTTGGGACTGGGGAGGGGGCGGCTCTGGGCGGAGGCCTCGCTGGGAGGGCGGGTGCAATGGGCGGGCCCAGGGAACAGAAGGCATTTCTTCTCCCGCCAGCGCGCCCGCGGAGCAGCGGCTGGGCAGCGCCCGGGAGCTGGTTAGAGCTGCAGGTTCTCAGGTCCTTCCCCTGCTGTTCAGAATCTACACTTTAACAAGATCTCCGGGTAACTCTTATGCACATTTCCTTTTGAGAAGCCCTGTTTTGCAAGTGTCGGCCGGCCTGTGTATTTACAAATAAGGCAAATAAGTAAATGTCTACACATTTCCAGTTAATACAATAAATAACTCATGGGTGTACTGCATGGTAACTAAAAATAATAATGTTGTATGGTAATTCAAAATTTGCTGAGAGTGGATCTTACAAGTTCTCAACACACAAAAAATGTAACTAGATGTTAGCTAGATATTGTGGGAATCAATTCAGTGTATACAAATATCAAATCATGTTATACATCTGAAACTTAAATGTTTTATGTCAGTTATATAGCAACTAATAATTAAATCATGAGGGGGAAAAATGTGAACTTCTTTTCATTTCTTCTTTAAGTTTCAGTTAGGGCATTACCTTGATTTTTTTTTTTTAAGAAAAATAGGAGTATGTGAATAGGATATTTTATCTGTTAATTTCATTCCATTACTGGAAAGCAATATTGCCAGAAGTGAAAGTCACTCAGTCGTGTCTGACTCTGCAACCCCATAGACTGTAGCCTGCCAGGCTCCTCTGTCCATGGACTTCTCCAGGCCAGAGTACTGGAGTGGATAGCCAGTCCCTTGTCCAGGGGATCTTCCCAACCTAGGGATCGAATCCAGGTCTCCCGCATTGCAGGAGGATTCTTTACCGTCTGAGCCACCAGGGAAGCCCAATATTGCCAGAAACTTATTATAAAAGAGGGTGTGGGGTCTGCTGGGGCTGGAAACCCACCGATGAATACCCACTCCTATTTTTAGTCTGCAGTGTCAGCCCTGAGTAGACAGAAATGGGAGTAGGCAGCCCTTGAACCTGAGGATCTTAACTTCTGGCGGGGTAGATGAGACAGATGTATATTGCTGCCTCCCGAACCTCAGTTTCCTCACCCATGAAATGGGCATAAACAGTCATCAGTCAGGGATTCCCAGGTAGCGCTAGTGGTAAAGAATTCACCTGCCAATGCAGGAGACGTAAGAAACATGGATTTGGTCCCTGGGTCAGGAAGATCCCCTGGAGTAGGAAATGGTAATCCACTACAGTATTCTTGCCTGGAGAATCCCATGAACAGAGGAGCCTGGCAGGCTACAGTCCATGGGGTCGCCAAGAGTTGGACACAACTGAAGTGACTAAGCACGATCATCAGTCATGTTTGCCTGCCTCCTCAAGGGGCTGGACAGGCTCCAATGAGCTTGGGGACAAGGAGGGGCTTTGTGAGCTGCCTGGTACCTGAGGGATGTGAGGCCTGAGAGTGCCCTGCTTATAGCTATCTTCTGGTGTGTATTGCGGTCCTTCAGGGTCCAGCCCTCAGGCTCCTCTTTTTCTCCCAGAGCCCCTCTGTCTCTATGGTCTCACTCTCTCTTCCGCCTTCCTCCCCATCCCCACTTCCAAAAAACCCACACCTGTCTGAACCTTGCTGCAAATTAGAACTGCAAGGAGATCTAACCACTTGGACTGCAAGGAGATCTAACCACTCCATCCTAAAGGAAATCAGTCCTGAATATTCATTGGAAGGACTGATGCTGAAGCTGAAACTCCAATCCTTTGGCCACCTGATGCGAAGAACTGACTCATTTGAAAAGACCCTGATGCTGGGAAAGATTGAAGGCAGGAGGAGAAGGGGATGACAGAGGATGAGATGGTTGGATGGCATCACCAACTCGATGAACATGAGTTTGAGCAAGCTGGTGATAGACAGGAAGGCCTGGCATGCTGCAGTCCACAGGGTTGCAAAGAGTCAGACGTGACTGAGCAACTGAACTGGACTGAACTGAGCAGATGAGAAAACTGAGGCTCAGCGAAAGGGAGTGGTTTGTGCCCAGGGTCCACAGCCAGTAAGAGGCCACGCTGGAGCTGGAACTCAAGCTTTTGGTTTCTCCGACAGCGGGCTTCTTTGGCTGGAAAACAAAAACCGATTTTCCATGACCTTGAGGACGACTCCATTCGCACCCCCCCCCCCGCCCCCACCGCAGAGATCTGCCTGAAGCCACGCCCTGGTTCTAGAATAGTGCTGTTTCCTCCTTCCCTCAGGCATCCCTCATTTGTCTCATGAATATTTATAGACTCCAGGAGTTGGAAAAAAAAAAAAATAGTGAAGTCGCTCAGTCGTGTCTGACTCTTGGCGACCCCATGGACTGACTCTTTACGACCCCATGGACTGTAGCTCACCAGGCTCCTCCGTCCATGGGATTCTCCAGGCAAGAATACTGGAGTGGGTTGCCATTTCCTTCTCCAGGAGTTGGGATACCCAGAAAACAAACTCTCTGCCCTCTTGTCGATTCTGTTCCAACAGACAAAGAGGCAACAAATAGGTAAACACACAGCATGATGTGTAGATGGTGCTGGGTGCTATGGAAACAATAAAGCAGAGGAGAGGGTGAGGAAGGGAGGTTGCCATTTATTATTTTTTAAGTTTAAAAAAAATTTTATTTATTTTTGGCTGCCCCGGGCCTTCATTGCCACACCTGGGCTTTCTCTAGTGTGGCATGCGGGGGCTACTCTCTAGTTGCAGTGCAGGAACTTCTCATCGCAGTGGGATCTTCACAACCAAGGACTGAACCCCATGTCGCCTGCATTGGCAGGCAGATTATTAACCACTGGACCACCAAGCAAGTCCCAAGGTTGCCATTCTAACTGGGTAGTTAGAAAGGCCTCACGGAGAAAAAGACCTGGAAGAACTGGGAAGAAGCCATGTGGCTAAGAGGGAACAAATGTGTCGGGCAGATGAAAGCAATCACAAAGGCTCTGAGATAGGAGAGCTCTGACTTCGAGAAAATCAGTGTACCCGCAACAGATGATGGAGGGCAGAGGGGGAGGAGATGGGGGTGGGGTATCCCATGGAGCCTTGTGTGGAGTGGAAGGACTCTGGCTTTTACTCCAAGTGAGATGGAGGCATTAAAACACATGATCTGACTTCTGTTTGAAAAAGATCACTCTGGCTGCTGCGTTGAAACCACCCTCTCAGCAGCAAGTGCAATAGCAGGAGGGGCCAGCAGGGAGGCTCCAATAATCCAGGAGCGGGGTGATGGCCACAGAGGTGGCAGTTAGCTGGGTGAGGGGCAAGATGGGGTCAGAGCCTGACCCATATTTTGAAGGTAGAGCCCACAGGACTTGCTGACACATTCGATGTGGAATGGGAGAGGAAAAAAGAGAATACGAAATGGCTTCAGATGCTCAGCCCAAGAACTGGAAGTTGCCATTTGTTGTGAGAGGAGCAATTCAGCTCAAGAATTCAGTTTTTGACGTGCAAAATTTGAGGAACATAAAGAGACATGGAGAAATGTTATGTAAAATTAAACAAATGGGTATAGAGGTCAGAAGAGAGCTCTGGGCTGGAATGTATAAACCTGGGACTTACCAGCACAGAGATGGTATTTAAAGCATGAAACTGAATGAGATCACCAAGGGAGTGAGTGTAGACAGAAAAGCTAAGAGGACCAGGGAATGAGTCCTGGGCACTTCACTGTTTAGTGGTTGAGGGGATGAGGAGGAAACCACAAAATAGTACTCAGTGAAATAGAAAACTCAGGACAGTAAGATCTCTTAAAAGCCAAGTGAAGAAAGTATTTCAAAGAGGAGGGAATGGCCAGCTGTGTCACCTGCAATTTATAGATCTAGGAAAATATGAGGATTAAGAATTGACAGGACTTCCCAGGTGGTCCAGTGGTTAAGATTCTGCCTGTCAATGCTAGGGACACAGGTTCAACACCTGGTCCAGGAAGATTCCACATGCCGCAGAGCAACTAAAACCCATGCACCACAACTACTAAGCCCGAGTGCCTAGAGCCTTTATATGTGAGAATATGTTAGGTGAATTATATCTTGATAAAGCTCTTTTTGAAAAAAATTGATGACTGGATTTACCAGTGTGAAGGTGACAGATGACCTCGACAAAAGCAGTTTTGGTCTAGTGGTGGGGACAAAACCTGACTGAGGTGTGTTCAAAAGAGAACTGAACAAGTGACGGCAGCAAATATGAACATTTTCAAGGAGTTTTACTATATAGATGGTGCTCTACTTATAGTGATTCAATTTATAATGTTTTGACTTATAATAGTTCAACTTACAAGTTTTCAACTTTGAAAGTGAAAGTGAAGTCAGTCAGTCATGTCTGACTCTTTGCGACCCCATGGACTGTAGACTACCAGGCTTCTTCGTCCATGGGATTTTCCAGGCAAGAGTACTGAAGTGGGTTGCCTTTTCCTTCTTCAGAGGATCTTCCTGACCGAGGGATTGAACCCAGGTCTCCCGCATTGCAGGCAGATGCTTTACCCTCTGACCACCTTTTCAACTTTCCAGTGGTACAAAAGCAATACTCACTCAGTAGGAAATGTACTATGAATTTTGATCTTCTCCCAGGCTAGTGATATTCAGTACAGTACTCTCTCATGGTGCATCTCAAGTGGCAACAAGCTGCAGCCCCCAGTGAAGCACGCTCTCACATCACATTGAGGGGAAACAACCCATACACTTACACCATTCTTTCACTTTAAGCACAGGATTCAATAAATTACACAAGATAGGGGACTTCCCTGGCAGTGCAGTGGTTAAGATTCTGCACCTCCAATGCAGGGTGTATGGGTTCGATCCTTGGTTGGGGAACTAAGATTCTACATACTGTACACAGGACAGCCAAAAAAATTTTTTACACTATTGCATGAGATATTCAATTATTAAATAGGCTTTGTATTAGATGCTTTTGCCTAACTGCAGGCTAATGCTAGTGTTCTGAGCACATTTCAGGTAGGCTAGGCTAAGCTATGATGTTTAGTAGATTACATGTATTAAATGTATTTTCAACTTAGAATATTTTCAGATTACCATGGGTTTATGGAATGTAAGTCCTTCGTAAGTCAAGGAAGATCTGTATAAAGAAATGGGGTAGAGAGGAGGCAGATGTGAGGCCAAGAGAGACTTCATGGTTTTGTTGTGTTTTTTTTCTGAGATGCGAGAAGTTATGTTTCAGTGCTGATTGGAATGATCCAGGAGAGGGGGGAAATGGCTCAAGTGAAGTCCTTGAGTGGGTGAGAGACAGGGAATCTGGTGTGTGAGTGGAGGGAAAGCACAGAGAGGAGCAAATGGATGAACATCCGAAGTAGCAGGAGCGAGGGACAAAATGCGGCAGACTCAGGGATTGGGTAGAAGGGGTGTTGAGAGTTTGCAGAAAGTGTCCTTTGATCACTTCTATTTTCTCAATGACTAGGAAGCAAGGTTAAGAGCTGAGGGAGGGTTGAGGGGAAGAGCTATCAAGGACTGAGGAGAAGTAAGACATTGTTTATAGGGGGACTTGCCTGATGGTCCAGTGGTTAAGAATCCACTTAGCAATGCAGGGGATACGGATTCAAGCCTTGGTCAGGGAACTAAGATCAGGGGAAACTAAGCCCACGTGCCACAACTACTGAGCCCACCCACCACAGCTAAGACCCAGTGCAACCAAATAAATACATTATTCTGCTTTTAAAAAAAAGAAAAAGAAATTGTCTATAGGACTGTGACAGAGTGACCAGACTAGATCATGTGCTAGGTCACATGGTAGGACAGTGCTAAGGGGCCCCTGGAAGAGGGCGGGGGTGACATTAAAGTGAAACCAATCATCACGGCTGTATGTCTTTCTCCGACTTCTGTCAGCTGTGTGGGTGCAAGTGCAGGGTTGTGGTTTTGGACTAACCAGGGTGTGGTTTTGCCAGGTGAGTGCAATTTAATACAAAAGGAGCAAGGGGATTGAGGGCGTATGCAAGGAAGTCATTATAATGACGGCCCATGGAATCTAAGCTGGTGAAGGAGGAAAGTCAGGACTTGAGGGAGGCGAGGAGCAGTAGGGGAAAAGGTGGAAAGATCAATGGACTGAAGGTCCTGGTGGGTCTGGAAGCGACGGAGTCGGGGTTCCAGGGGGAGTGAGCAGAAAAGACAGGAGGTGGTGTCAGGAGGATGGGATACTTGATAATGAAATTACACAGGGTAGGGGCACAATTATGAGTAATAACAAGGTCTGGGAAATTATCTTGGCCATGAGGGGCTGAGGCAGGGTGGAGGACAAGAACCATGGGAGGAGGGAATGGGTGTTCTCCATAGGGGAGGGTCATCTGTGTGTCACTGAACAAACCAAGTCATCCTCAGAGGCAGGGCCCTGGGTAGCGCATGGGCTTGGGATTCAGCCAAACCTCAGTATGAAGCCCCTCTTGCCCACCCCCTCTCATGGGAGTCGTACTCAAGTTAATCAGCTTCTCTGAGCCTCAGTTTTCTCTCATGCAAAGCAAGAGATCACTCCTAAGTCAAAAGATTATGTTCTGAAAATTGAATGAGCTGTGCAGAAAGTGCCTGGTGTGGTTTTAGGCACAGGGTGCTCTGTAATGTGGGTGGATCCCAGGATGTTCCTGTCTTGGGACTCAGAGCTGAGGAGGGGCTAATGTAGGGACCAAGACTCTCCCAGGACCCCTTCTCCTTTCCCACCATCTCAGATCATAGAAGGTGTGAGTGGAAGAGCCTGACTCCTATTTCTCTCCCATTTCACAGAATAGGAAACTGAGGCCCAGATAGGAAAAGTGACTTATGTGTGTCACTATGACTCAATTATCATATAGAGTAAGTTCCCTTGTAAAATGAGTTGAAGTCAGGATTAAGGCAGGACATTTGTATGAGGGGGGAAAGGCTTATATATAAAATTTGAAAGACAGTTGGACTCTTCAGGATGTACTTTAGCCATCATTCCCCTCCGTTCATTGGAACAATTAAAAGTTGATCTTGGTGAAAATGAAACCCTATGAGATTACCCCTGCTCTCTCGCCTCTTCTCTCTCCTCTTCCTACATCCCCAAGTCACACCCCCACCCCAGCACTGACGTTGAGGTCCTGTCATTGGTCAAACATTGGACCAATTAGCTTTGGAAATGGAAGTGTCAACAAAAGGGTGACTCACACCCCCTGAATTTGCCAATTGCTCCTCCTAGCCCAGACAGAAAGAAGGGGAGAGGAAAAGAGACCTCTTAACTTTCCTTCTTTAGGGAACTTAATTCCAGGGTACAGAGTGGGTGCAGCATCAGCCCACTCTCACAAGACCCTATAGTGAGTAGTTCCAGCCCTCGCCAGTCTCCTTGGGGTAAATCCTTTCTGCTTTCTGGACCGCAGTTTCCACATCTACAAAGTGGGAAGAGAGTAAACAAAATGATTGTCAAAGAGCCTGTCAGCTCAAGTCTTCAGAGTTCTAGGAATATGTGGCTTGGCCCCATCTCTGCTCCCTAGCTGTCCAGGGACAAGCATGGGGAGATTGGGCCGAAGTGGATCCAGTAGGCACAATGGAAAAATCACTTCCTTAGGGAGGCTTTCCACGATTGCACCATCTAACAATGTATATGAATCTCTCTGGTTCTCTTCCCTCTCTTGAAAACTGTATCTTTTTCACACTCACACATATGATTGCTCTCCCTCCCACTGCCCTGTTCTATTTTCTCCTTAACACTATTATAAATGTCTTATTTATTTACTTACTTGACTATGGTCTTACTACACTAGAATGACAGTTTGAGAAGGGCAGGGATCTTGCCTATCACACACCAGAGTCTAGCTCAACACCTGGTACACAGTAGGTGCTTAATATGTCAGTGTTGGTTGATGAATGAATAAATAAGTGGATGAATGGATCCTGAAGGTGGTACCAGGGCTGTGCCAAGCATGACTGTGATCTGTGCCAACTCTTCTAAGAAGAGCAGTTGGACAAGAGGACTTTGGAATCAGGAGACCTGGATTCAAGTCTCACACTGCCCATTAGAGTTGTATGACCTTAGGCATGTCACTTGACCTTTCTAAACCTTAGGTTCTTCATCTGTTAGTTGAGGATAATGATACCACATCTTGAGATGTATTTTTAGGAATTAGAGGTCATGTGTATAAAATATCTGTGCATAGTAGGTTACCCAGTAAATGTTACTTTCCCTTCTTTTCCTCCCTCTGCTGGGACGTGGAAGGGATAGGTCAAGGGTTTGGAGACTCTGGGTTCAGCTGAAGAATGTTTCTTATCTATTTCTTATCTTTCAAGAGAAGGTAAAATAAAATAGCAAGCAACTGAGCTGAGGATAGTGCATGCATGAGACTTGGCCCCAAGTCACAAAGCCAATGAGTGGAGCAAATAGCAGATTCCCACCCTGAACCCAGACAAGATGGAGAGAAGGGACAAGGGCAGGATCTTGCTTGCGCAGGCCTCCAGATAGAGGAAACAGGTGCTCTAGCCTGAGTCAGGTTCCTGGGATCTAGTCCTAGGTCCGTCTGAGGTAACCTGGTGACCTTGGAATGTCGTTTACTATTTCTAGGTCTTGGTTTCTCTGTTCATTGGACACATTGCTCTTGCCCAGCCTACCTTACAGAATGGGGGTGTTAAGAGAATTATATTTAAAGAATTGCTAGAAGAATGATGTTTAATTTAAAAGAGAATACTGCAAGGATTTCCCTGGTGATCCAATGGCTAAGATTCTGCACTCCCAATGCAGAAGACCTGGGTTCGATCTCTGGTTGGACAACTAGATCCTATATGCTGCAACTAAAGATTCCACATGCCACAGCCAAATAAATAAGTATTTTTTAAAAAGAGAGAATATTGCAGAGATGAATCAGACACAATTTCTAGAATTTTGCCACCAGCACCTATATTTAAAATAAGAAAAGATTAAACATGATAACAATAAGCCTCATCCCACTAGGCTCTGTAAAGTGGGAGAGAAAAACATGTAAATATATTATTTCAATAGAACATATGAATATGTTTTGCCAACTATAAATAACCAAACCAAATTTTTAAAAAATATTTATTGAGCCCCTTCTCTGGAGCAGATGAGGAAACTGATTTAGAGAGATTTAGGGACTTGCCCAAGGACACACAGGACCTGAGAAGCTAAGAGGCTGGTAGGAAGGATTTCCACCTGCTGCCCAGGAAGCTGCTGCCAGAAGACCAACACTCCAGTTCCAGCTTCCCTCCAACCTCCAGCCCTGTGATGGCCCTGAGTCTGAGCAAGTGTAGTGGGAAGAGCAGGTGCTCACAGACTCTCTAGTGCGGGTTCAACACCAGGGCCTGTCTCACTTGGTGTGTGACCTTGAGACAGTCAAGCCCCTTCTCTGAGCAGGTTTCCTCATCCCTAAACCAAAACATGGGGCTTCCCAGGTGGCTCAGGTAGGCTTCCCGCCTACAAATCAGGAGACACGGGAGACATAGGTTCGATCCCTGGGTCCGGAAGATCCCCTGGCGGAGGGCATGGAAACCCACTCCATTGAATATCTTGCCTGGAGAGTCACATGGACGGAGGAGCCTGGACTACAGTCCATAGAGTAGCAAAGAGTCGGACACAACTGAAGCGACTGAGCAGGAGCATAAACCAAAACATTAACGCTAGCCAGGTAGAGGTGTGCTCGGGAGAGTACATTACAAAGTATCTACCTCGTATAGAAGTTTGTCACCTTTTCTCAACTCCGGAAGATTGCCTGAGAGCAGGAGGAGCACTGTGTTAAGTTGAACAATTGGCACAATCTCTCTGGGCTTCTGAAAATAGTGGATGACTAGGACCAGGCCCAATGATTTCTAAATTCCTTCCAGTGCAAAAAAAAAAAAAAAAAACACCTTAGTGGTCCAATTCCGCTACAAACTTCACAGGTCACTTCCTTCTCGTCTGCCTCTGGAGGGCGCAGTCCCTTTAAATCCAGGACGTGCCTTCCGCCCGAGCCAATCACCGCGAACAGAAGTTCTTTAAGGACCAAAGGAGGGAATTAAGCCGGAGCTGGAGGGCGGGCAGGGGCGTGCCATCCAGCCAATCGGAATCCTCCTGGCGACCAGTGACTCACGTGCAAAGCTTTGCTGACCAATGGCAGGCGCGTCGAGAGGCGGGGCGGTTCCCGCGGGTGACAGCAGTCCGAACCAATGGGCGTGTCGCCCGCGGCCTATAAGAGTCTGCTGGGCCCCGGGCAACAAGCTTTAGGGTCGGTTGGTCGTCGCCGTCGGAGGTGTGCCCTGGGTTTGCCTCGCCGTCGCTGCTGTCCGGTCCCTGCGTCCTCCGCGTTGTCCGGGGCCCAGCCGCTCTCCCTGCCCTCCTCCCCTTAATCGCCCCCCGGTTTCTGCCGTCGGGGCCCCGGGGCCGGGCTAATGATGCCGTCGGAGAGCGGAACGGAGGGCCGGGACCGGGCGGCTGCACAGGTGGGGACGGCTGCGGCCGCGGCGGTGGCTAAGGCCGCCCCGGCAGGCGGCGGCCCTGACTCGGAGGCCTCATCGGCCTCCCTCGGACAGCACCTGAGCGGGTTGAGCTGGCCGCAGGTGAAAAGGCTGGATGCGCTCCTGAGCGAGCCGATTCCCATTCACGGGCGCGGCAACTTCCCCACGCTGAGCGTGCAGCCCCGGGAGATCGTGCAGGTGAGAGGCACTGGGCGGTGGATAGGGGGTCTCCATCCTGAAGCTCTCGTGGCTGGGAGGTTCCCGGAGTCTGTTCGATTTGCTGGACAGCTGGGAAAACAAGGCTCGGGGAAGGACAAGGCAAAAATCGCGCAACCTTGATGGGAGTCCACATCTTACTACCCCCGCACCTCATAATCTTCTTTCCCCACTTGACTTTCCCGTCCCCAGCCCCTTGAGGAGCCCGGATGGCCCTAGGACCATTCACCTAGGTCCTGGCTGGAGGGGGCGGGAAGTGGGGAGGGACCTGGTCTGGGAGGAAGAACAGCCCGGTCTGCAAGGACAGGAGATGCCAAGCAGCCCTGGGTGGGTAGCTTTGCACGCTTGAGCCTGAAATAGTTCTTTTCATCTCCAAATCGTCATCCCCAGGTCTCATGCTCAACCCTTTACCTCTCTCTAGATTCTAGAAGCAGATTCTGTCTGTTCTCTGCTCCCACAGCCCACAGCTCAAGAGCCCCCTCCAGAAAGCTGAGAAATTCCAGCTAGGACTCCCTCTCAAACGGGGTTGTGTGGCAGGAAGAGATTACACGAGGCACCTGATGGCTGTGTGCTGGGGGAGCAACATCAGGTGTCCAGTTTAGCTGTTTCTTTCCTTTCCCAAGATTGGGAATGAGGGTTGAGTCTCTGGCCCCAAGCCCCATCTCTCTCCTGAGGAGAAGAGAATTCTGGCAACTCCTTTCCTCTTTCACAGACTCCCTCTTCCCCTTACCTGGCCCTCAACAACCCTAAAATTGTTCTTTCACCTATACAGCCCAGGCACTGTCATGCTCTGAAATACTAATATGGTAATTACTGTACCCATTTTATAGCTGGGGAAGCTGAGGTCCCAAGAGGGGTCGTGAGCGCCATAAGATTTCCTAGAGGTGAAATCTTTGGTTTTCCAAAGATCTGGGTCTTTCCAAAGACCCAGAGAATCTTTGGTCTTCCCAGGAGCTGGTTACTGCAAGTTCAAGGCTTTCCCATTTCTTCCCAAGACTTCCCAAGTTCCCAAGACTCAATTTGTAGGTCTTAGCAGTTAGAAGAAACCAGAAAATCTAGCTGCAATTCCTGCATATTCCTGGCACCAGATGGGGAAGTAGACATACAAGGCAGGTAAAGCAGACCACCCCCCATCCCTGGCTCTTCTGTCTTAGCTTCCACAGAGGGGGAAGGTTGCTTGCTGGGGGATTACCTCTCCCTCCCTCTCAAGGAATGGGAGGGGGTGGGGGCAGATTCCCTAGGGTTGAGTCATCAGTGGCGAGGCATTCCTGGGCTGCCCTGCTGTCATGGGGCAATTAGGAACCAGTTGAGGTTTTTCTCCTCCTTGACAGTCAGGTCAAATTTGGGGCCCCAAATGCTGTATCCCCAGGACTATTATCTCAGGCATGAACCTAGTGTGGCAGTTCTCCTCTGCAGGGACCATGGGGTGGCCTAAGGGGAAGTCCCTGCCCCTGTCAGCATGGTCCAAACTGCCTTTACTGGTATGTTCTCTGTGCCAAGCCCTGTTAAGGACAGCAGGGGTACAGATGTGACTGAGACCCAGCCCCCTGGCTTTCCAGCTACTCTCATCCAGGTGGGGAAGGCTGCAGGTCAATAGGAGCTGACTCTACAATGTGATAATAGTACAATGTCTCCTAGACTAGGGTCAGAAATATACAGAACAGAGAGCTGCCGGCTGTGGGGGGGAGGAGGACTTAGAGACTTGGACTTAGAGACTTGGAGACAAAGTCTGACTCTGTGGAACCCTATGTAGCCCACCAAGCTCCTCTGTCCATGGGATTCTCCAAACAAGAATACTGGAGTGGGTTGCCATGCTCTCTTCCTGGGGAATCTTCCCAACCCAGGGATCAAACCTGCGTCTCTTACATCTCCTGCATTGGCAGGTGGGTTCTTCACCAGTAGTGCCCCTGGGAAGCCCAGTGTCCCTATCTGTTCAATGGGGATGGGTTGAACTGCTCTCCGTTGCCCCTTCTGCTTCCAGAATCCAAAGGGTCCTTTACCTGGCCGGTACAAATGCCTCCACAGGGAAGAAAGTCCATCTTCTGGCAGGAATTTGTAGCTGGCAGCTTCACAAGCTATTGGGATGTGTGTGTGTATGTGTATGGTGGGGGGAGGGGGGTGGTCGGGCAGGGGGTACTGTTTGTGTGTATGTGGTGGGAGATGCTGGTTTGTTGACCTTGGGCTTCTCACCTGTGCTGAGTTGTCCCATGGTTCAAGAATTGGAAACTTTCTCCCTCTCTGCCCCCCCCACAAGCCTTGCCTACAGCAGTAATCTGGGCATTTAGAGATACGATTCCTGCTTGTACCTGGGCTAGAGGAAACTACTCTCCTGTAGGAGGCCCCCACCCCCACCCCACCCACAAACAGTTCTGGGAGAACTGACTTAAGTTCAGCCACTTATTGACTGTGTGACCCTAAACAAGTCCTCTGCCCTCTCTAGATTTAGAGGATTGAATTAGTCTCTGATCTCTCCAGCTGCAGCCAAAGGGCCTGCCTTAGGTGGCTCCAGACTCAAGTTTTGTAAGCCTGCTGGCTGAAAGCACCTATGGTCTCACTGCAGGTCTCAGCAGCAGTCTGGGAGCAGAGTGGTTTGGGGGAGGGCCTTGGCACGAGGGCAAGGAGGGTGCAGCCATTGCCCCGTCCGTGGCTGGAAAGTCTGATTCAGGAGGCTCCAAGCTGCCCTGCAGTCCTTGGGTGTGGCAGTATCTGGGACTGCCTGCCAAGTTGGCTGCAGTCACACCTGGGAACCAGACAACAGCCGCTGGCTGGCTGACACAGCCAACCCCATGGCCTGACGCAGGAGTTTTAACAAGGGTACTCCTACCTACTCACCAGGCCAGATGCCATGCCCTGGGGTGGGCATCAGCCTGGAGCAGGAGCTGGCACTGAGTAAGGCTCAGTCAGCTCTAATGGGACTTGGGGAGGGGGCTGGCCAGTGCTGCAGCTCTGCCAGGATCCTTGGGACAAGGTCTCTGGCCCGGTCCTCCCCTTGGCCTACATGGGCACAGCTGCCAGAGTGCGGGAAAATAGTCCCACAGGCTGGTCCCTTACTCCAGCCTCCCCTATCTGCCTGGTCAAGGCTTCTGCCAGCCCCACCTTCCTGCTCCCTAGCTACTCTGGCCCTGGGCTTCAGTTACTGGAGGGTTGCTCTCACTTTGAAACTCTGAAATGGAGAGCAGATTAGAGCCCTAGTTTCTGGTCTCTGCTCCTTCCAAACCCTGGATTAGTAATGCGGTAGAAAGCAGATAGGATTGGAAGTCAGCCATAAGTGAATCTGAAGGCCCCTCTGGGTGATGGCAACCCACTCCAGCATTCTTGCCTGAAAATCCCAAGGACAGAGGTGCCTGACAGGTTACAGTCTATGAGGTCACAAGAGTCAGACACGACTTAGTGACTATATCACCCCTGGGTGATCCTGTGTAGGTAATTCACTCCTCAGTTTCCCCATCTATAACCTGGAGATGTTAAAGATCTAACCCCTCATAGGTTCTGGTGAGAAGGCCCAATGCCTGGCCCCCCAGGTTCCTGATGGCCAGGATAATACCTTCCCCTAGTCAGGGGCCTCCTCCAGGAAGCTTCTTGGAGGGAGCCGCCCGCCTCAGATTGCCCCACTGCAGCTTGCCTCCTCAGCACTTAGGTGCATTCTTTGCAGTAATTCCCTGGGAGGCCAGCAGAGCAGCCGGGCCTGAAGCTGACTTGGCAGCAAGGCGGGGTTGCAGAATCGCTCAGGGTAGGAATGCTGCCTGGTCACTTTCTGTGTGTGAAGTACTCTGGGCTACTGAGAAAACAATGTCGGATCCCAGCTCCTCTCTTCTCCCCTCCCTGGTGCTAGGCCCAGGGAGACGCCTCTGCTGGAGGAACAGATTCAAGATGACACAGGTTTCCCTGTCACGTTCCTGTGTCAGCGGATGGGGTCTGCTACATTCTTTCCACTTGGCTCACTTCCCTGGTGGCTCAGACCGTAAAGCATCTGCCTACAATGTGGGAGACCCAGGTTCGATCCCTGGGTTGGGAAGATCCCCTGGAGAAGGAAATGGCAACCCACTCCAGTACCCTTGCCTGGGAAAATCCCATGGACGGAGGAGCCTGGTAGGCTACAGTCCATGGGGTTGCAAAGAGTTGGACATGACTGAGCAACTGCACTTTCCTTTCTGGCTCAGAAGGCTTCCTGAGATTTTGACCCACCCCCCTGCCCAAGAGCAGAAAGAGTCTGGGTTTTAACTTCCAGCCCTGCCATTTCTGAATGGCCTCTCCTCTGAACCTTAAGTGTTCTACTACTAGAAGCCTCAGTTTCTTCATCTGTAAAAATGAGTCTAATATTTGCTTTGCTGGGTCCTTGTAAAGATAAACGAGTGTGTCATAATCAAAAGAGCGTGCATGGACTTGAGAATTCAACTGACCTGGGTTCTGGTCTCAGCCTGACTACTCTATGACTTTGGACATGATTTTTCTGTGCCTCAGGTCCCCCACCTGTAAATTGGGATAATAATACATAAAAATTGGGATTATTATGAGGGTAAGGGAAGTAATGTATGTGAACTGCCAATTACATTCCCAACACATTTGAGCAGTTTGCATCAGGCCTGGCACAAAACTGCTTTACTTGCAGTTTTAGAGAGGTGGAATAGCGTAGTGGTTGAGACATGAACTAGAGTTTAATTCCCAGCTCTGCATTCACCGACTGTGTGACTTTGGGCAAATTACGTGGCCCCCCTGTCCTTCCAGTTCCCCATCTGTAGGGTGGGAGTTAGAGTACCTTCCAAATAGAGTTACTGTAAGAATTGTGTGAGTTTGTATCCTAATGCATAAAGTGCCTAGATCAAGACCTGGCATTTAGTAAATTCCATGCACCTATGTGTTATCATTATTGCTGTTCTGAGTCATTCCTCCAAAGGGGCCACTCTCCAGATTAGGAAATACAGGTTTAGAGAATGAAATGACTTTCCAAAGGCAAACCAGCTGGTAAGTGGTCAACAGTGATTGATGTCACTGTGGTTATTGCATGGAAACCCATAGCGGACCCCCCCAGAACCCAGGTCGCTGACAATTCTCCCTCCGGCCGGCCCCCCTGCAGGTCGTCCGCAGCAGCCTGGAGGAGCAGGGGCTGCGGGTGCACGGCGTGCGGCTGCACGGCTCGGCCGCCAGCCACGTGCTGCACCCCGAGAGCGGCCTGGGTTATAAGGACCTGGATCTGGTGTTCCGCGTGGACCTGCGAAGCGAGGCGTCCTTCCAGCTGACCAAGGAGGTGGTGCTGGCCTGCTTGCTGGACTTCCTGCCGGCCGGCGTGAGCCGGGCCAAGATCACGCCGTTGACCCTCAAGGAGGCTTACGTGCAGAAGCTGGTGAAAGTGTGCACCGACGCAGACCGCTGGAGCCTCATCTCGCTGTCCAACAAGAGCGGCAAGAACGTGGAGCTCAAGTTCGTGGACTCGGTCAGGCGCCAGTTCGAGTTCAGCGTCGACTCGTTCCAGATCCTCCTGGACTCCCTGCTGCTCTTCGGCCAGTGCTCGCCCACGCCCATGTCGGAGGCCTTCCACCCGTCGGTGACCGGCGAGAGCCTGTACGGGGACTTCGCCGAGGCCCTGGACCACCTGCGGCACCGCGTCATCGCCACGCGCAGCCCGGAAGAGATCCGCGGGGGCGGCCTCCTCAAGTACTGCCACCTGCTGGTGCGGGGCTTCCGGCCGCGGCCCAGCACCGACGTGGGCGCCCTGCAGCGCTACATGTGTTCCCGCTTCTTCATCGACTTCCCCGACCTGGCGGAGCAGCGGCGCACGCTGGAGCGCTACCTCGAGGCCCACTTCAGCGGGGCCGACGCGGCGCGCCGCTACGCCTGCCTGGTGACGCTGCACCGGGTGGTCAACGAGAGCACCGTGTGCCTCATGAACCACGAGCGCCGCCAGACGCTGGACCTCATCGCCGCGCTGGCGCTCCAGGCGCTGGCCGAGCAGGGCCCGGCGGCCGCGGCCGCCCTGGCCTGGCGCTGCCCCGCGATCCCCGACGGGGTGGTGCCCGCCACCACCATCAGTTACTACGTGACCCCCGTGCAACCTCTGCTGGCCCGGGCCCACGCCTCCTATCCCACCTGGCTGCCCTGTAACTGACTCGGACCCTGGCCGGCAAGGACTCAGCCGCCCCGGATGGAGTGGGGCCTCCAGGAGGGCGGGGAGGACCCCGCCAGAGACAGGCAGCCGGGGCTAGGGGGCCCAACACTGCTGCAGGGTCGGGCCTCAGACTGAACAGACCAGATTTCTCCCCCCGAGGGAGGGCCCCTGTGGACTGAAGGCCAAGCCGGGGTTCTGCGTAAATGGACTTGTTGGTTATTTGCACCACCCTTTTGGAGCAGCATAATTGTGGGTGCCGGGGTAATTCATCTTGAGGGTCAACTGCCTTTAGGAAGAGACAAAGAATGTTTGGGATGGTAGCCTCAAGGCCCATCATCTCAGGCTGATGTCTGTGGCCTAGAAAGGGTCTTTCTGGCTAGGGCCAGCCCTCAGTGAAACCAGCAGCCTCTAAGAGCCTGCAGCCCATGCAATGGCTAAAATATTGTTATGATATGGGAATCACTCACTTTGAGTTGGGCTGAACCACTAACTAGGAGGAGGGAAGCTGAGGCAGATGCCTAGGTTTGCAGAGGGATAAGTTTAGCGCAGCCCCCTAACACCCCTACCCCAAGCTGTCTAGGTGCGCCGTGGGCAGGAACCAAGCAGCCTGGGGTGGAACACAAGCCATGCTCCTGTCGGGGTGCTTCTCCCTTCCCCCACGCGGTGAGGAGCCCTCCTGCCTGGGAGCTTGTTTTCTAGAAGGTGCTGGGTCCAATGTAGCCACAGTCAAGTGATCCCACCCTACTGGCCTGGTTACAGGGTCCTCACAAGGAAAAAGAGAGGTATACCCCACCTCCCTTCCCATCCCTCTGGATTTGTTACTATTTTGCACTTTTAACACCTGCCAATAAAGATTGTCCACACTCAGCCTAGCACCATGCTTTCTCCTAGGAGAAGGACCTTTCATGGCTGTGGGGTCCGAGACTGCCTCTCGCACAGCCTGAGTCAGGCTTGTATTGTGGGAGGGGACTTTGGGGGATGGGGTCTGAGTCCTGGGCGGTGGTTAGGGAATGCCCCTCCTTCCCCAGCTTGGTGGTTGTGCTACAAGCCTCTGTCTACACCTGTGACTTGCCCCTGCACATCACTTCAGCAAATCTCTTGCTAAAAAGCAGATATTTCAGTATTTCCTACCTGGAGTCCTGATGACCCTGAACCTGGCCTCATACTCCAATGCTCAGGGCTGCTTGACTCCATCTCTGCTCAACCTTCCCCAACCCTCCCCAGGAAGCAGGTGAACAAGGAGGGGGAATCTGGACTAGAGACCCTCCCTCTATATGTGGCAGCTGGGGCTAGGGGGTGCTTCTGGCACCTCTAAAGCCAGAGCCCAGGTTTGGCCTCCCCACTGGGAGTTGTCGTTCAGTCGCTAAGTCATGTCCGACTCTTTGCAACCTCATTGAAACACACCAGGCTTCCCAGTCCACTGTCTCCCAGAGTTTGCACAAACTCATGTCCACTGAGTCAATGATGCCATCCCACCATCTCATCCTCTGCCGTCCCCTTCTCCTGCCCTCAATCTTTCCCATCATCAGGGTCTTTCCAATAAGTCGGGTCTTTGCATCAAGTAGCCAAAATATTGTAGATTCAGCATCAGTCCTTCTAATGAATATTCAGGGCTGATTTCCTTTAGAATTGACTGATTTGACCTCCTTGCTGTCTCCTCCCTCTCATATCCCCAAGTGCTGGTGTGGGGATGCCTTGCTCTAAGCAAGTCCCCTAGAGGGGCAAGGACTCTCCTTTCCAAACCCAGTTGGGACATGCCTGGCTGCCTGGGAGTGCCTGCCACCAGCCACAAGCTCTTAGGGAGGTGTTCCCTCAGGGCATCAGCCAGTCACAGGCCTGGACGCTGCCTACTGTTTACCCAGCCTCTTTGATCCAGGGAGTGCAATGTTCTTAACATATTGAGGCTCATTAGTGGCCTCTGAAGTGCTGGCTTTTATGGTTCCAGTCAGAGTGGAGAAAACAAGGCCGCAGAGGAGGCCCCAGGTCACCTGGTTGAGTCCAGTCATCTCACCTGCTCGGTGCGTCCCTGCTGGGCTCAGAATGAATGGCTAGAAGGATGAGTGGAAAGGCTGTCTTTGCTTGGTGACTAAAAGCAGCCTCCCACCCTACCCTGGCCCTGCCCACCCAACTAGGGTCCTAGGATAGGAGTTACTAAATTTGTCCCAGCTCCTGCTTTGGGGTGTGAGGGGGAAGCTCACAGTGTAAGCCCAGAGGCTTAACTTCTTGGGGTGGGGAGTGGGATTCACCTGCATGTGCTTGTTTCAGAGGGGAGAGAGCCAGAAATCCATAGCACATGTGTGTGTGCACTGGATTCCGCCCACGTGTGCTGGCTACCCCTCCAGGGGGTGGAGACACAACAGTAAACAAAGACCAACATCCCTACCCTTGTGAAGATCACATTCGAATGGGAAAGATAGAAAATAAACTAAATTATATAGTCTTAGAAGGTCAGCGATGCCTAAGAATATACATAGCTGGGTAAGGGATTGGAAGTGCTGAGGTGTGCAATTTTAAAAAGGGTGTGCCTCCTTGAAAGGGCAACAATCTGATTGAACAAAGACAATGGGGAGCAAACCATGCGGATGTCTGGGGAAAGAGCCTTCCGGGTGGAGGGGACTCGTCACGTGCTCCTGGCAGGCGTGTCTGGGGAAGGGCACGTGCACCTGAGGCTGCCCGGCTCACCCTGTGCAGGTCTGTGTGCTCCCCAAGAGAAGTGGGAGACGGGAGTTTCCCGCTAACAGCTACCACTTCTGGAGAGCTCTCCCCCAGACTGGGCGCCACGCTGAGGTCTCCCCAGTCACAGCATCCCAATGCACCCTGACAACAACTCCACGAGGGGAGAACAAGTATTTCCATTTTACAGACAAGAAAACTGATGCCAGACAGGTGTGTGGGCCATTGCTGTTAACCCCTGCACCATCCTGCCCCTACCCTCTGGTTTCACGGGGTTGGGCATGACAGTATGTCTCCTATACATACATGTGACATGGCACGTTTGGCATGTGACAGAAAAAAAGCTTGCATTCCTGTGACTTGGCTGTTTGACAATGATGGCAGAGTGTAGCAGTTGTGCCCGCTTGTACCTTTTCTTGATGCAACCGTAACACCAGATATGGCTTGTGGTGACAGTGTCAGAGGCCATGCCCCACAGGGGCATGACTGTGGGTGTGTTTGGGGGAGGTGTAGTGTTTCCGGGTGTGAGAAAAACACTGACTCAGTGGCTGGCATTGTTCTCTGGTGGACAATCCCTGTAGCCATCTAAGATGCCAGGACAGGAAAGAATCAAGAACTAAGAGCCAGAGAAGGGGAAGACTGAGGGAAGAAAAGACCCATGCCCCTTCCCCTCTCCAAGCAACAGTCCATTTCCCCCCAAGACGTGCAGTGGGTAGGGGAGCTCCAGAGCGGGAACTGCCTTGTTGTGAACTTTGGGGAATGAAAGATAGGCCCCCAGGCAGCTGCTGGACGTGTT
The DNA here is from genome assembly GCF_910594005.1 of Cervus elaphus. NCBI lineage: Eukaryota > Metazoa > Chordata > Mammalia > Artiodactyla > Cervidae > Cervus > Cervus elaphus. The sequence goes on along the minus strand of NC_057822.1, from coordinate 9,773,299 downwards.
GGCCCTTCCAGTCCCACTCTCTGCCCTCCTTCATGCTCTGTGCCCCTGGGAGGCTGACCTCTATGAACTGTGCATCAATGGCTCCCTTGTTCCCTGCCTCTCTGTTGGGTTCAGCCAATGAGAGTCCCCAGCAGGAGATACTGGAGGGAGGAGGAGAATGGGGTGTTTCTTTCCCTGCTCCCTTCCCATCAGGTCTCAGTGGTTGCCTACATTGCTCAGACAAAGGCCCCTGCTCCTGTCAGGATCCCTCTCCACACAGCTCACTCTCCAGGTCCCGAAGGCCTTGCCTCCCCCTCCCCTCTTTACGCCTTCAGGCCCAGGGGTTGTAAAGGCTTCTGTCTGTTGCTAGCCCCACAGATAATTGCAGTACCTTGTTAGTCTCTTAAGCCTAGCCCGCAGCTTTGGAAATAGTCTCTTAAAAAAAAAATTCTATTTATTTGGCTGATCTGGGTCTTAGTCGCAGATCCCAGGACCTTCGATCTTCATTGCAGCAGGATCTTTAGTTGTGGCATGTGAACTCTCAGATGCAGCATGTGGGGATCTAGTTCCCCCACCAGGGATAGAACCTGGGTCCCCGGCATTGGGTGCTCGGAGTCTTAGCCACAGGACCACCAGGGAAGTCCCAGGAATAGTCCCTTTTAAAATCTCTCCCGAGTTTGAGTGTGCCCCGTCTCCAATGGGACCCTGACTGTGGGGTCCATCCCCACGGTCCATGGGTCCATCCATTCACCAGCACAGTCACACGCAGTTCCCCACAGATCACCCTGCTGCCATGTCATCACACTCGCATCCCTTTGTCCCATGCGGGCATCCCATCCCTGAGCTTCCTCATCACATCCTTCATTGAGGAAGACTTCCTGGAGAGGTTCAGCTGGGAGTCAAGTCAAGGGAGAAGTCAGTCTGCAAATCTGTCAACAGGCCCAGACTGCCAAACGAAACTAAACAGAAGCTGCTCAAGGAACTGCCCACTTAAAGAGCCCTGACAGGCACGCAGAAAGGAAAGGTGGTGCGGGCACTCACAGAGTAAACCTCAAAACCACGCATGCTTGTCTCACATTCACTGAGGTTTATTCTTCCTGAATGTACACAACAGGGAACTGACTCCATATGCGATCATTTTGTGGAATTCTACAAGTTCTGGGTTAGGTGTGAGTCCATGTGGCCCCCTTCCGTCTACCATCAAGATATTTGAATCAAGTTAATTTGAATCAATTTAATCTTTCATTTAAAACTTATTATTTTTATGTGGTCAACCCCTCTTCCTGAGAAAGAGGTGTGTCCCCTGGGAGCCAGCAGCCCATTATCTTTCTGAGGGGCTGCAGGCAGGCACCCACACAGGGCAGGGATGGTGGGCGAGGGAAACTGGGGGATTGTTCAGAGCAATGTTTCCCCTCAAACAGCCCTCCTACCACTGTTCAACTGAGCAGCAACGGCATCTACCAAATTGGGGGCCCTAGCTGAGCTGAGACTTGCTTAAGAACAGTAACGATATCTTTAAAGAGAAATCCTTTTCTCGGTGGAAAGGTTTGCTGCTCTGTTAATCTGATTGCATCTCAAAGGACTTGTAACATCCCCAGTTGTACCATGTAAGCCAGAGTCAAATGCGTGAATATATAAATTCCTATTAGAGGCAACTTCCCCAGAACCCAGCCCCTTGCCACTGTCAAGTGAGGGGCTCCTTTGAGGTGAGGAGGGTGCTGCGGTTGTGCAGGGTCGATTAGAGAAGTCTTCCTGAAGGAGGTGCCCGGGCAAAGGAGCAGAATCCAGAAGTCAGATCCTGAGTTGAGGCTCTGAGGAGCTGGGAGGAGCTGGAAAGAATAATTTCAAGAGCTTTCATTACCTCTCTCTCTCACACACAGCCACCCAGCCCCACCCACACCCTTCAGCATCTACCTCCTTAAGAGAGGCCATTGTGGAGAGAAGGCACAAGGGCAATATTTTGGAAAAGGGCTCCACTGGCTCCCGCCCTGGAAGGGGTGGGGGCTCCTGGGGTGAGCTCCCTTGGGCCTCTGTCCTTGGCTGGGATCCCCACTGGTCTGAGCAGCTGGAATGGAATGTTCCTGGGATAAAACGCCTGCCCCTCCTCCACCTCTCCCCTTATGGAGTTCCTCGGGGAAGGCACTGGGGGGAGAAGGGGGACTGTTCTGGGATGCCTGATATGGCGATGCTCTGGAGAAGCAAAGGCCCACACTGCCTGGGGGCTCTGTCCTGGAAGCCTCTCCTAGGCCAGGTAGGTTGGCTCCGAGCATTTACAGACCTTCGCTGTGTGCTAGGCACTTAATGTCACCTCTCACTTAATACTTGGAAATTATTTCCTAACTCCCCATAAAACACATGCACACGCATGCACACACACACAGACACACACATAAGAAACGGACTCAGAGAAGGGAAGTCATTTGCCCAAGTTCTCCCAGCTGAGAAGCTGAGTTCCAGGCCAGGACTAAATCCCAGGTCTTTCTTGTTCTAAGTAACAGGACACTTTCTGCCCCACCATGGAGCCAGTCACCCTCCTCCTCTACCATCCCAGGCTCTTCACTCTCCAATCATGCCAGCCCAGGTACACAGGGGAGGAGGAAGCCCTCCAAGGCAAACCCAGGCCCTAAGCATCCCTGACCTGCCCTTGCTGACTCAGCCTGACTCATACCCCCAGAGCACAGACAACCGAGGTAGGGAGCCAGCCTTTGGGGGGTGTGGCCAGACCTTGGAGGGGTGGCAACTTGTGCCACCAATGTCTGATCACATCCCTCCCCAGAACCAAGGACTAGGGTTTCCTGTACCCAGACTTAAAGAGCGAGTGCTCAGAAACCCATGTGGAGCCCTCAATATCTTGATAAATGGAAAGCCACATAGCCTAATGTTGAAGGTGTCCCCGACTTAAGTGTTCTATGTCCTTGGGCCAGTCACTCACCCTCCCTGACCCTCAGTTTCCTCATCTGTGGAAATGGGAATAACTCCTACTTTGTTGGCAGAGTAGCTGGGAGGATTGAAACAGCTAATGGGTGTAAAGTGCTTAGCACAGTACCTGGCATAGATCTGGTGGTTAATATATTATTCCACAACCAAGGATTCCCTTCCCTTACCACTCCTAGCCAGGGTGCGGTCAAGATCTAATGCAGGAAGAAATAGACTGGGGATGTCCCAGCTTTCCCAAATACCTCCTCCCACGCTGGATGTAAAGGAGGGGAGGAGATAAAGGTTCTCCTCCTTCAGCTCGGAGAAGACTGGGACCCCCTGGAGGGACCTGGCTGTCAGGATAAGGGAGCTTTCTAGAGACCACCCATTGCAGGCTTGGAGCACCTTAGCTGCGAATTGTCGCTTCAGCCTAATCTCTAGGAAGCCACCTTGATCCCCAGGTGGCGGCGGCAGAGATGGAGTGTTCTGATCAATTATCAGTCTAACACATCTGGGAGGAGTACTCTGGGCTTTTACTCAGACGGTAACCGCCAACAGGTGCAACCTCTCTCTCCAAGAAAGTCTCTCCTGATGGACCTACCCTCTGAGGTCAGAGGCCCGCCCTTTCTCTAAGTGACCGCCAGTACCCGCACGTTCTTGGCAGACCCTTAAAGCTCAACGCCTGAGATGCCCGGGCAATAGGAGTAGGGGCTGGCTGGGGGCGGGGATATGGACAGAGGGAACCTGCTCCAGGCCACGCCCCCACGCCCCAGGAAGCAGCCCACACTGCCCTCTGGTGGCGCCGCCCAGGGGCGCCACACTTGCCCAGGGCCAGCCAAGAGAGCGAAAAGACTCATCCAGAAGAGGAGCAGGTTCCTCTAAATCCCTAAACTGGTCTTCCCGCCCCTCCCTTCGCTTTGCTGACATCCCAGCTTCCCTAGTGGCCATCAGCGTCCTCAGTGCACAGATCCCTCAGGATCGCCTGTCCTCAGTCCAGTCCTTAGGGCTAGATGGCTGGGCCATCTAGAAAGTGTTTAGGAAGTCATGGGGGGTGGGGTGGGGGCTACAATATATAACCAGGGGCCAGAGTTAGTTGTGGGGCTTCCCTAGTGGCTCAGCTGGTAAAGAATCTGCCTGCAATGTGGGAAACCTGGGTTCTATCCCTGGATTGGGAAGATCCCCTGGAGAAGGGAATGGCTATCCGCTCCAGTATTCTGGCCTAGAGAATTCCATGGACTGTAGAGTCCACAGAATCACGAAGAGTCAGACACGACTGAGCGACTTTCACTCACTTCATAGTTGTGAAGGCCTGAAGACAGCCCTCCTCCAACAACACCAGGGCAGGCTGCCTAGAAGAGGGTTGGGAGACACAAGCCCTTGAAAGCAGAGACCCTCTGATTCAGCGCTGCTTCTTGAGCACCTGGACTGAGCAGAGATCAATGTTTGTTAATTGAAGAGAAAATGGAACCTTCTAGAGGCATCCTGGGTGGGCCAAGCAAGGGTGGGAAGATGACTTGTATTTGTTGGCTGAGGGGTAGTAGGGCTGTGGCGCCCCCAAACAGAGCACTGAACCAAGAGCTGGGGTTTAAGTCACTGAGCACTGTGAGCCCTGGCTGAGGCCCTTAATGAGAAGCCTGAGACTTCTGGAAGTGGAGGGGGGGACAGAGCTGCCTGTGCGCCTGGGACCAATCTCCATCCCTACATATACCACTTTCTCCAGCAAGAGCCATCTCTAATTCCCTATCCACCCCACTCCCCTCTTCCAAACCAGAGCAAAGCTGATTACCAATAAATCCCAGAGAAAGGCAAAATTGTGGTGACACAGAGCACTTTAAACCATTAGCTAAAAGCTTCTGGGGACCAAGAGTCCCTCCCATGCAAACAGACCTGGCTGCAGCCCAGCACTGCAGCCTGAAGCTCCTCACCGTCACCTCCAGGGAGTCCTTGTCCTTTCTGGGCCTCTAGACCCAAAGTGACCCAAGTGGCTTTGGAAGGTCATTTCTCTCTGGGCAGACCAGAGGATGCCAGGGCCCCTCACTGCTCTCTCGGTCCCCAAGCTCTCAGTCTCTGAGACCTCCTCCTGGACTTCCCCTCCCCAGCTAAGAATGGGTTCAGGAAGGCCTGGCTGTGAGCTGAGAAACCAGGAAAAAGTTTGGTACCTGGGAAGAGGAAGAGCTAGCTGGAGAAGGGATAGGTGAGGGCCCCTGGGGCTCTGGCTTTCAGAGCAGTGTACCTGACCCCAAGGACTCTAGGATTAAACCAGAATCCCGTGACTCTTAACTGCCTCGTTCTACCCCCTTCTCCCCCAAAAGCTCTGACATGAGGAGGGACAGTTATGTTCAGAGAGGGACTGAGGAAACCAGCCCATATCAGGGATGGAGTTGTTCTAGGTCATGGGTCCCCAATCTCTGGGATCTAATGACTGATGATCTGCTGTGGAGCTGCCATAATTACAGTAGAAAGAAAGTGTACAATACATGTAATGCACTTGAATCATCCCCAAACCATCTCCCCCCACCCCCACCCAGCCCCAGTGGGTAGAAAAATTGTCTTCCCAGAAACTGATCCCTGGAACCAAAAAGGTTGGAGACCGTTGTTCTAGGTCACACGGCAGACAAGCTGACACCAGTTCTACCTAGCCCCTGCCCCTGGCCAGCAGAGAGATACACCAAGAAGGACACACACATGCCCGAGGACCTAGGTCTGTCCCTAGCTGGCAGGTGACCTTGCCACTCTGTAAAATAAGGACTTCAGATCAGCTCCCGGGCTCCGGCAGCAAAAGCAGTGCCTGTTTCTAGGTGTGACGTAAGAGAATAAGACATTCTTCCATGATTTATGGGAGAAGACAGACCTCTGCCCTGTGTTAACCTCCAGACAAACCTTCCAGGAGGTGAAGACACCCAGTTCACAGACCAACAAGTGAGACTGCAGTCAGCTCAGCTGGTGGGCAGCAAAGCAGCAGCCAGGCCATTCACAGCTGAGTGGAGCAGGGGAGCGGGGCCTGAAGGGCATGTGGAAGGGAAGTGCATCTCATTTCAGGTCTGGCCCTTTAAGGCCCCACTTTCTAGAATCTAGAAGCCGGTGACATACCTGCTCCCCTGGGGCCCCATTACAGGATGTACCTGGCTCCATCCCTGGCAGAGCCATCTTAGCGACAGGTTGGGAGCCCCTAGGAGAACCTGCAAACCTTCAGGCAGTCACCAAACAGCCCTGGTCGTCTGAGTCAGCTCTTACTGAATCTGCATGAGGGCCTGAGGAAAGACCTCTGTCCCCCAGAAGTGAAAGGGCCTAAGCATAGTATGATGGGAGCAAATCCTTCACCTCTCTGCGATTCCATCTCCCCAAATGGGAAATAGGGCCTTAGGAGACAACTCAAAGCGACATCGCTGTGCCAGCCGCCACCCCATCCTGGAGCCTCATTATTCTGCCTTGCGAAGGGCGCGCCAGAGAGTAGCGGCCTCAAGGGCAAGACTCTTCTTACAGCCCCAAGGGACCCAGGAAAGGCAACGCTGAGGAGGTGAGAGTGGGGTTGCTCCAACCGGTAAAAGTTTGCTGGCAAACCCTTCCTGGGATCTGAGCGGCCTCAACGTGTCCAACTCTATAACGGGGACTTAGTGCCACTACCTCATTCCCCAGCAGTTCTGGGAGAGGCGGCAACAGAAAGTGGACAGCTTTATTTAAGGACCCAGCGAACTCCAGAAGCTCTAGGGAAGGGAGGCCTCCCCGCCCCGCCCCTCGGATGCGCCAGCCGCTAAGACCACACCTCGGTTTCGCCTTCTTTACTGGGCCCCCGGCCCCCCGACTGTCTCTTCCTGTGGTCGGCCAATCTGTCCATCCGCGTCGGTGACGTCGTTCCACCCAGCCGGCGTCCTCAGTCCATCGGTCGGCACCCGGGCGGTGGTCTCTCGGGGTGGCCAGGGGTCCCGGCGCCGGAGGTCAGCGCTGGGGTGAGGCGGGGCCGCGGGGCGGGCTGCGGCGGAAGGGCGATTCCGGCTCCGGGCCGTGGCCCCGCCGCAGGCGCCCGGCGCCCCAGGGCACGCAGCTGCCCAGACCCAGCGCCGAGGCGAGCAGCGCGGGCGGGCGGGCGCGGCGGCCGCGGCGCGAGCCCTTCTTGAGGCGCGGCCCGTGCGCCGCCAGGTAGAGCTCGGCCTGCGCCACGCCGCCGCCCAGGCGGCCCAGGCTCTCGGCGCGGTGCGCCAGGCGCAGCTCGGCCGCCAGAAAGACGCGGTGCAGCTGCAGCACGCGGCTCTCCAGCTCCGACACCAGGCGCCGGCGGCCCTCCACCTCCAGCAGTCGCCGCCGCGCTTCGGCCAGCTCCAGCGCGCGGCCACCCGCCGCCGCCGCGGCGCCCTGGCCGCCGCCCGCGCCCCCTGCCGGCCCGGGGCCCCCGGCGCCCCCGCTAGCGCCCTGGCGCCAGCGCTGCAGCTCCAGCCCCTCAGCGGAGCCCGCCGACTCTTGGGCAGCTTCGGGCTGCGATGAGGCCTGAGCCCGGGTTGGGGTCAAGGTCGGACTTGGGGATGGGGGCTGAGGGCACGACAGGGGCTCCCGGGGCGGCGGCGGCGGCGGGGATCCTGGTTCCGCCGACCCTTCCTGGGCCCCCGGGCCGCAGGCGCTGATGCGGCAGCCCGGCATCCCCCGCCCCCCACCCCCGGCGGCCCTCAGCGGCAGGTCCGCGGGTCTGACCGGCTGTTCCCCCCACGCGGGGGAGGATGGACGCAGCAAACAAGGGTGAGATGCAGCCGCAGCCCCCACACTGGCCCTGAGCGAGCCGCGCGCGTGTCTTATAGAACAGGGGGCGGAGCGAAGGGCAGCACAGCCAATCAGAGGCGTGCATGCCCTGAACCCGCTTCTCATGCCCCGCCCCGTCAGGACACTGCCCGAACCCTTCTGGTCCGCTGGTCCTTCGACCCACCGGATCCAGTGCCCATCCACCTCCTCCACCTTTGGGGTGAAAAAGGGGCCGCATCTTTCCCGGTCTGACCCCTGAATCATGAGCTTTGGTAGCTGGGGCTTAGGAATCACGGACCCCGGGCCCCACCTGCGGGAGGGTTTTGCCTGAAGCCACACTATGTGACAGTTGAAAGCTTCAAATAGAACTCAGGAGGCTTGTTTCCTGGCACGTACCGAACGCTGTCGCTCGGCTGAATCGGCTCTACGTGGCCTCCCGGGCCGGAAACTTCACCAGGACACCCTTCAATCTCCCGGCGGCCATGGAGAGATTAACGCAGAGAGGCAACTGGCCCCTCCTGGTGGGGATCTGGCAGGACTGACTACTCACCAGGCAGGCCCTGAACTTGCAGAGCAAACCTCAGCACTTGCTGCTGAGCTTGGCGCAGCTTTCGCAAACCTTAGTGCCCGCCCGTCCTCTTCCCCCCAGAGGAGCCCCACCCTTCAGTGGGCAAAATTCTTTTCAAGCCCCTGCTCCTATCTGCTCCTCCCGGTAGGTGTCCCCACACCTTTCACAGAGAGAAGGAAACAGGACCAGAAGTGTAGTGAAGTCTTGCCTGTGGTCCATGGTTCATTCTGGACCACCGAATGGGACCAGCTCAGCCACTCATGCCCTTGGGAAGCTCAGATAACCTGGGCTCATTGTCACTGACGGGACTTTGCTTCACTGGGACTTTAGTCATACTGGCAAAATGATAGAACTGAGCTCTAGTTATTTTTTCCACAGCCGCAGTGGATCCTGCCATACCCGCTCCAAGCATTGACCAAACACCATGGCACTGCCATCCACTGGAAAGTGCCCTCAGAAATGAAAAGGCTCTGTGTTAAGTGATGGCAGGGGCTGGAGGGCCGGAAACTAGCTGAGACCGATGGAGAAGAACTGCAGCAGACACTGGGCTCACAGGAGGGGTCGGGCGGGGGCTGGGGGCGTGGGGGGGTGGGGGTGGGGGGCGGGGGGAACTTGCCAAAAGTGTGGCCAGTGTGACTACCGCCTCAGCCTGAAGAGGAGGCTGAAGGGGACGCTGCGCTGGCTTGATGTGGAGAGGGAAGAGGAGGTTGGGGGCACACCCCCTCCACACACAGCACCCCGCCCCACCCCCGCACCGTCTTGTTCTCTAAGTGCATTTAAGTGCCTTTGACTGAGTGATGGGAACTCGTGGGCGTGGGCGAGACAGCTTGGCTCCCAAGAAGCAGCTCCGCAGGGGCTGGGAAAGGAAGGAGAGGTCCATGAGGGGGCTGTCAAGCTCAGTGAACGGGAAGGGAGGAAGACTCAGAAGCAGGGCATGAGGAGAAGGGTGTTCAGTGACCAGGAGTGGTGGAGGCTTGGAGGAGGGGATTCAGTGAATGTGATGGACTCAGTGAGGGGAGAGGGGTTTAGGGGGTGCATTGGTGCTAGAGGCTCACAGAGGAAGAAGGAGAAGGGAAGTTCAGTGGAGAGGATGGGGCTTGGGGAGTCAGAGGAGCTCAATGGGATGACGGAGTGCCCTGCTGCTGGTGTCATCCCTTTGAATGGTCTCCTTTGTGTCATCAAACCTGTGTCCTTCTCTGTGCAGAAGACCCCTCCCCCATCACTGTGGGGAGATCTACAGGTGATCATCAAGCAGATCACTGCTCCCCACTTCTGGGGGATGAGTCAAGGGGGGAAAGATTAGGACTTAACCTCCACCTTCCACCATCAGCCAGATCCAGAGAATCAGTCAGATCTGAGTTTGAATCCCACACATGCTGCCCATCTGGGTGACTTTGGGCAAGTTGTTTCTCTGAATTCAGCCTACATTTACCGAATAGATGAACATTCTCATCTTTCCACAGCATCCCTAAGGGAGGGGCATCAGCAGCCTTTGTTCTTGATGGGAAACCGAAGCCCAGAGAAGTAAAGATAATTGCTCGAGGTCACACCACAGATCAGTGACCAGACAAAGATTCAAACACAGATCTGACCCATCCCAAAGGCATAGCTCAGCTCCCTGCTGTTCTCTGATATGTCCCCTGTTCCTACCCTCTATGGCATTTCCCACCAGTCATATATATATATATACGTATTTGTTTATTGTTTAGTTACTTAATAGTCTCTTCCCAGACTGGTTTTGCTTTTCATTAGATTCCTTGAAGTGAGGTAGAGTGCCTGTCTCCATAAGGTCACTCACATAGTGTTCGTTTGAATTGAAAAATAATACAAGGGTATTCAGAGCTAGTCAGGAATAGAGAGGTCCTCTTCTTCATTCATTTGCCCATGCACCCTTTATTTCACTCACTTGACAAATTTGATCATTACCTTCTCTGTGGAGCTGGCTGCTGGCGGTAAAACAGTGATCAGATGGGGCCCTGCCCTCAGAGAGCACACAGTCCAGGGAGGACACGGGTGACTGCAATTCAGTGAGGTATCTCCTGGGATAGGAGAAACACAGAGGCAGTGGGAGCACAGAGCCAACACTGAGGCCAGCTAGGTGGAGAGGGGATCAGGGAGAGTTCCCCATAGAAGATGATATTTAAACAGAGATCTGAAGGATGAATCAAAGTGCAAGATGCACAGCTGGGGAGCGGGGACAAGAACGGAGAAGGATTCAGGATGGGGACACCATGTGTATAGGACCAGAGGTGAGAGACCTTTGGCATCTGCCAGCTTCCTTAACTGCCTTGAGCTCCATGCTCCCAGGAGTGGGCAAGGGCCACAGCCAACCATCTCTTAGGGCACAGCCAGCCCAGCTAACACAACATTTGGAATTAGAAAATAAATTTTTAAAACTATAATGATTATTCTTTTTTTTCTTTGATCTTATCAAAGTTATACATTCTCATTGCAGGAAATAGAGAAAATACTAAAATATATTTTTAAAAAGGAATAGAGAAAAAAAGGCATCTGGAATTGGAGAGATCTGAATTTGAATTGAAGCTTAGTTCTTTCCAAGCTGCATAACCCTGACAGAGGTGCTTTCTCTGTGAACTTCAGGGTCTGAGGAATGGAACCGTTAATACCTATGGCACAAAGACATGCAAAGATCAAGGATTCCTCCAAGGTTTCACAGCTAGTCATGTCTGTCTGTGGTCTGAGTCAGAGACCTTGAAAGAGAAGAGGCAGCCCAGCGGCGGAGGGCGGAGGGCGGTGGCGGGGCTGGGGGGTGGGGGACCTGGTTTCAGAGTCTTATCCATTATATACACACCCCTTTCAGGACAACAGCCGCAGACACAGAACCTTCCAGAGGGAATGGTGAGTGCAGATGTGGCCCAAAGCAGGATCCCCTTTGTTAGCTGAGAGGGCGGTGGGGTAGGAAGTCAAGGCTTGAAAAGTCGACTTCCATCCCAGCTGAAAGATTCAAGCCCTCGGCTAAGAGATCCAACACCTCCATTTCAGTCTCTTGCTGGCAACCTGGCCTGGCACCCTCTAGGATGTGATATCAGTTTAATAATTTAGCAGATGCAGATAAAGATAGCAGCTCTGAAAATAACCCAGCTAGGCCTCAGCCTCCATCTCCTCTTTCCTCAACAGACTCCCCTGCCCTCCCTGCAAGGTCTCTGGTCTCCCTGCACCCCTGTCAGGCTCCTGTCCGCCAGTGGGCACCTCATTCAACAATCTCTTCCTTTTTTCTAATTTCCTCCTCCCTCTCACCTCATAGTAAGAGCTTTTGTATTAATTAGGGCTTAAAGGAATCTTGTGCTAGAAGTCAGAAGATTTGGGTTTAATTCATTATGTGGACCTGTGGTGAGCAAGTCCCTTCTCCTCACTAAGCCTCTGTTCCCACATTTGTTAAATGAGACCCCTGGATTCCTAAAGGAAATCAGTCCTGAATATTCATTGGAAGGACTGATGCTGAAGCTGAAACTCCAATACTTTAGCCACCTGATGCAAAGAGCTGATTCATTTGAAAAGACCCTGATGCTGGGAAAGATTGAGAGCAGGAGAAGGGGACGTCAGAGGATGAGGTGGTCATGGACATGGGTTTGGGTGTACTCTGGGAGTTGGTCATGGACAGGGAGGCCTGGCATGCTGCGGTTCCTGGGGTCTCAAAGAGTTGGACATGACTGAGCGACTGAACTGAACTGAACTGGATTCTTAAAGGTGGCATGAACAACATGTTTGGGTAGAGGGAGGGCAGTAATTTGGATGGGGACGAGATAATTTCCCCAGGAAGGCACAGCTGCAGTGTCAGCCATCTCAGTCATGCTGCATCCAGAGACCTCACAGGTTTTCTTTCTTTTTTTTTTTTCTCTCTCTCTCGTGATGAAAATTTTGCCCTGGATCTTATTCCTAGAATAAACAACTGTGACTTGCATTCACAATGGATGTAGCAGGTTCCATGTGCTTTTAGGGCTCCATCATGTTTCTGACAAGTAGAAATTTTACTTCCCTGTGGGATCTTAGAAAGAGCAATGCCCCTCCCCCTTGAAGCTTTGCTCAAATCACCCCACCTTTATGGGTCTCCATTTTCACAGCTCTAACATGGCCAGGTGGGACTTCCCTAGAGGTCCAGTGGTTAAGACTTCACCTTTCAGTGCAGGGTGTGGCTTCAATCCCTCTTAGGGGAGCTAAGATTCCACATGCCTGGCAGCCAAAAACCCACAACATAAAACAGAAGCAATATTGTAGCAAATTCAGTAAAGACTTTAAAAATGGTCCACATCAAAAAATCTTAAAAAAAAAAAAAAAAGATGGCAAAGTGTTGAAGGGTAAGGACAAGGTTAGAGTCTATGTTTTCTAGATTGTAAGTTCCAAAAGGGATGAGTTGGAATCTGCCTCCTGCATTCATTCAGCAATGTAATTAGGCATATGCCATGTACCAGCCACTGTGCAAAGTGCTGGGGGTACAGCAGTGAATAAGAAAAGCACAAAAAAAAAAAAAAAAAAAAGGAAAGCACAATTCCTGTTCCAACAAAAGCTTACATTTCAGAAACCAAAATAATTGAATCCCAATAAATGTGCCATGAAGGAACAATAAAATACCTGTCAATATTTATCTAGTGCTTACTCTGTACATGGCACAGAGTGCTTATCTTTTGAGGTACTATTATTAACATACTCCCATTTTACAGATAAGGAATGTGAAGGACAGATTGGTTAAGTAAATGTGGTCAAGGTCACATGGTACAAGAGTGGCAAAGCTAGGATTCAACACCCAGGCAATCTGCCTCCAGAGCCTGTTTTCAACCATGAGGTCATAGTGCTTCCCTAGAAATCATGAACAAGGACTAATCTGGTGACATGATAGAAAGGGGAGTCAGGGAGGGCTTCTCTTTTAAGAGGTGACATTTAAGCTGAGACCTGAAAGAGGATCAGGAGTAAGTTATGTGGAATTGGGGAGAGAGATTTCCCAGTAGAAAAAATAGTATGTGCAAAGGTCCTGAGACAGAAAGATCAGTGTGTTCAATGCCTACTAAGCCAGCAGGAAAATGGGGAGAACTAAGGTCAGAGGAGCTGGGTCTGGGAGCCAGGGTGAGGATTTGGGGCTTTACCTTAAGTGCAGGGGATGATTTTGAAAGGTTTAAGTGGGGATCAACATGATCTGATTTTTTTTAAAGATTGTGCTGTTAGCTGTGTAGGGAATGAACTGAAAGGCAGCAAGAGGAGGATGGGAGAGAAGGTTAGGAGATTACTGCAGTAATCCAGCTGAGAGAGAACGGAGGCCAGGCCCCTAGTAATGGCAAGAGGTGGGAGGAGGGACGGATTTGGATTTTATTTGGAGATGAACTGAGAGGACTTGTGGATGGATTAGTATGAGGTTGAGGGAATGCTCTCTGGTTTGGGGGATTGAGCTGCAGAATGAATTGCAGTGCCCTTGACTGAGATGGGAAAGACCAGGGGAGGAACAGGTTTAATAAATCAAGGTTAAAAGGTTTTTTTGTTATTTTGATTTTTTTACCCCCTACATGATAATTGCTTCACTACAAAAATAAGGGTTGAGATGTCATTACTGTAGTAATGGTTCATGGCTTCCCTTTTTTTTTTTTAGTCTAACTAAGGTTTCCCAGGGGGCTCAGTGGTAAAGAATCCCCCTGCCAATGCAGGAAACACGGAGACACAGGTTCGATCCCTGGGTCGGGAAGATCCTCTAGAGAAGAAAATGGTAACCCACTCCAGTATTCTTGCCTGGAAAATTCCATGGACAGAGGAGCCCAACAGGCTAGAGTCCATAGAGTCAGCCAGGACTGAGTGACTGGGCATGCATGCACAAGAAACAGTATACCTTGCAAGGAGTGTACATTCAGTTCAAAGGTGAAACAATTTTTTAAAATAACTGACACTAGCACAGCAGCATTCAGATGTTATGGTTTAAGTTACTGTGTGCTGGAAAATGAAAGTCTAACTTGAAAAGCATGCTCTCTGCATCCATCTAACATAGAAAGGCAAAACTCAGTTCAAAAAAAAGTAACACAGAATGGAAAAAGCATATTTTACTAGCTAGTAAAGGTCTACACATATAAGGAATAAGTAAACCTTTGGAAACAATCTTGCTGTGGACACCTATTTTGGAAACTGTCTTCTGTTTTTCTTGTTTCCTCTCAATACTCACAGAATACTTGTGACAATTCTGGTCACCAAATGTGTGCGTGCGTTTTCCCATGCCAACCAATTCTTCCACGCTAGCTGCGTGTCCTGTGATTCAGTGTAATTTGATTCTGATACTAACACAGACCCCACAGGTAAAGGGCCTATTCCCACAAGACTGCCCTTCACTTCAGACACCAGTCACAAGTAGTAGATCCCCAAGTTACCACAACTTTGTCTGTCCAACTCACCTACAGATCAGAGGTTCCTACAATCCCCACTAGGATTCAATAATTTGCTAGAACAGCTAGAAAACTCAGGGCAACACACTTACCAGTTTATTATATAATAAATGATACAGTTGAACAACCACCTGAAAAGATGCAAGGAGTGTGATCTGGGCAGGTCCTGAGCACAGGAGTTTCTGTCCCTCTGAGTTGGGGTGCACCACACTGCCAGCGTTGGGTATGTTCACCAACCTAGAGGCTCTCCAAACTCTGCACTTTGGGGAATTTTTATGGAGTCTTCATCACTTGAACATGATCAACTCAACAAGCAACTCAATCTCCAACCCTTCTCACCTTCCCCGAGGATGGGGTAGGGGCGGGGGCTGAAAGTTCCAAACTTCTAATCATGGCTTGGTTTTCTGGTGACCAGCTCTCATTATGAAGCTATTCAGGTGCCCACCAAGAGTCACCTCATTGGAACAAAAGATGCTCCTATGACCCAGAAATTTCCAAGGGTTTTAGGAACTCTGTGTCAGGAACTGGGGGCATCTATATATCCCATTATTTCACAACACCCGTGTTGGATATCCATGATAAGTAGGCAAGTGTACAGAGGCTTCTGGAAGTCAGCACTGGAGAGTCACAGCTGGAGACTTAAATCTGGGTAGTCATCCATAGGTGGTACTTAAAGCCAGGGGACAGGATGAATGGCCTTGGGCAAAGGTGTTGATGGAGAAGTGGACATAAGTCAGAGACACCACGTTTAGAAGTGGTGATGATGGAGAGGGACCAGCCAAGGAGCCTGAGCAGGGGCGGTTGTCAGTAAAGGAGGGAAATAGAAGTGAGCTGAACAGTAAGTTGAAATTAAGGAAGCAATTATGGCAAATGCAGACTATTCTTCTGCATAAGCTTTGTTTTGAAAAGCAGAGAAATAGGGAGTGGTGGCTGGCAAGAAATTGGGGTCGAATGTGTGTAGTTGCTAAGTCACGTCTGACTCTTTGTGACCCCATGGATTGCAGCCTGCCAAGCTCCCCTGTCCATGGGATTCTCCAGGCAAGAATACTGAAGTGGGTTGCCATTTCCTCCTCCAGGTAGGGTGGAGTAGGGATGGGAGCTGCTAGGAGCACCTTTGTATCCTGATGGGGTTGATCGAGTAGAAGGGAAAATAAGGCTGCCTGGCATTATCAACTTCCTGTGGGAGATTCTTTTTTTTTGGCCACCCTGTGCAGCTTGTGGAATCTTTCTTCCCCAACCAGGATCGAACCCAAGTCCTCTGCAATGAAAGTGTGGGGTCTTAACCACTGGACCACCAGGGAGGTTCCCATGTAGGAATTCTATTTTTTTTTTTTTTTTGTAGGAGATTCTTGAAACAGCAAGAGAAGATGAGCTCTCCAGCAAGTTCATTCCTATCACAAGCCTTTATTAAGTACTTACTGTGTAGCAGACACTTCCAAGTGCTAGAAATATAGCAGTGATCAAGACAAGCAAGATCCCTGCCCTCTGAGCACTTTCAATCCAAAGGAAGAGAGGAAGGCCATAAAGAATCAAAACAATTAAGATCATTTCAGATTGTGTTACGTGTATGTTTTGAAGAAAGAAAACAGGGTGAAAAAAAAAAGAAAACAGGGTGATGTGATAGGGAGTAACCCGGCCCTGTACCTTAGATTGGAGAAGAAAACAGCAACCCACTCCAATATTCTTGCCTAGAGAATCCTGTGGACAGCGGAGCCTGGTAGGCTGCTGTCCGTAGGGTCACACAGAGTCGGATATGATGAAGCGACTTAGCATGCATGCATGCATTGGAGAAGGAAATGGCAACACACTCCAGTATTCTTGCCTGGAGAATCCCAGGGACAGAGGAGCCTGGTGGGCTGCCATCCAAGGGGTCGCACAGAGTCAGACACGACTGAAGTGACTTAGCAGCAGCAGCAGCAGTACCTTAGATAGAGGAGTCTAGGCTGATGGAGTGGGTAGCTGTGGGTTTTGCCTTCCCACCATTCATTTGTGCTACTTTTAATCACCATGCCTTTATATTTCGGGGGAAACCACTGCTGCTACATGCTCAGTGCATGTTTCTTGCGGGGCTGAGCCCAGCCCATCTCCAGGAATGGGCTTATGATCCTGGGCTGGCCAAGGAAACCCAACACTAGGAAATTTCCCGGAACTACAGAGAAAGAGAAACTTTTTTGCCCAGGAATTGTTGACTAAGCGGATTATAGACCTGGAGCGGCAGGCAGTCATCCTGCCACTAAAAAGGAAGTGCGTGTCCACTGCCTGGCAGGAGAGCCCAGAAACAGGGACCTAGTGAATGTGGAAGTTACTCGAGTCACCTGATTCAGTGGCGCCTAAGGTTACCCTTGGACTTTTCTGTTAAGTGAGCCAACAATTCTCCTGTGTTTCTTAAGCTATTCTGAGCTATTTTGAACTTACAGTTGAACAAATCCTGATTGCTGAAGACAGCCAAGGAGCCAGGCTTAGAGGTGCAATGCTGTGCTTAGTCGCTCAGTCGTGTCTGACTCTTTGAGGCACCATGGACTGTAGCCCGCCAGGTTCCTCTGTTCACGGGGATTCTCCAGGCAAGAATGCTGGAGTGCGTTGCCAGTTCCTTCTCCAAGGGGTCTTCCGGACCCAGGGATTGAACCCAGGTCTCCCACATTGCAGGCAGATTCTTCACCTTCTGAGCCACTGGAGCTAGGTATAAAGCACCATTAACCTGATAAGTGCCCCCTCCTGGAGAAGAGAGTATCTACATATATTTGGAATTTTGTAAGGAAAATGTCTGCTCTCCCTATTGATTCAGTCATCTCTGATTTTTTTTCTTTTCGTCATTGACGTATAACTAACATACATGTGTAAGTTTAAAGAGTACAGAATAAATCAACTCTCTGTATAAAATAAATTAAGACATTTTTGTGGACCCTTAAAAGTATTGAGACCCCTAGGTACTGTGCTTCTTGTGCCCAGTGGATAAATCAGCCCAAATGATTAACACCATTAAAGGAATGACTGTGGAAAATTCTTCAAGAGATGGGAATACCAGACCACCTGACCTGCCTCCTGAGAAATCTGTATGCAGGTCAAGAAGCAACAGTTAGAAACAGACATGGAACAACAGACTGGTTCCATATTGGCAAAGGAGTACATCAAGGCTGTATATTGTCACCTGCCTATTTAACTTATATGCAGAGTACATCATGCGATGTGTCAGGCAGGATGAAGCACAAGCTGGAATCAAGATTGCTGGGAGAAATATCAATAACCTCAGATATGCAAATGACATCAACCTTATGGCAGAAAGTGAAGAGGAACTGAAGAGCCTCTTGATGAAAGTGAAAGAGGAGTGTGAAAAAGCTGGCTTAAAACTCAACATTCAGAATACTAAAATCATGGCAGCTGGTCCCATCACTTCATGGCAAATAGATGGGGAAACAAAATGGAAACAGTGAGAGACTTTATTTTCTTGGGCTCCAAAATCACTGCAGATGGTGACTGCAGCCATGAAATTAAAAGACGCTTACTCCTTGGAAAAAAAGCTATGACCAACCTAGCCAGCATATTAAAAAACAGTGACATTACTTTGCCGACTAGTCAAAACTATGGTTTTTCCAATAGTCATGTATGCATGTGAGAATTGGACTATAAAGAAAGCTGAGCACCGAAGAATTGATGCTTTTGAACTGTGGTGTTGGAGAAGACTCTTGAGAGTCCCTTGCACTGCAAGGAGAGCAAACCAGTCCATCCTAAAGGAAATCAGTCCTGAATATTCATTGGAACGACTGATGCTGAAGCTGAAACTCCAATACTTTGGCCACCTGATGCGAAGAATTGACTCAGTGGAAATGACTGATGCTGGGCAAGGTTGAAGGCAGGAGGAGAAGGGGACAACAGAGGATGAGATAGTTGGATGGCATCACCGACTCAATGGACATGAGTTTGAGCAAGCTCCAGGAGACAGTGAAGGACAGGGAAGCCTGGCATGCTACAGTCCATGGGGTCGCAAAGAGTCAGACACAACTGAACGACTGAACTGAAATGAATGATTAAAACTATTTTCAGAATATTTTTCTCTGGAAGAATGAGGAAAAAGGAGGCCACGGAGGAGGCTCATACAGAGGGATACAGAGGGCTTCAAAAGTACTAAAATGTCCCGTTAAACTAGTAGTGAGTATCTTCATTTTTACTCTGTAAACAACACATATATTTTTATATGTATGTATATGTACATGGATATACACAATATATTCTATACATATAAGATATTTCACAGTAAAAATTTTACAACAAAAAATATAAGGACAAGGACTTCCCTGGTGGTCCAGTGGCTAAGACTCCATGTTCCCAATGCAGGGGGCTGGGTTCAATCCTTGGTCAGTGAACTAGATCCCACATGTCACAACTAAAGATCCCAAGTGTCACAACTAAGACCCAGCACACCCAAATAAATAAATAAAAAATTTTAAAACAATGTAAGGACCAGGTCATGTGGGGAGGGAGGAGCAGTCGGTCTTAAAGATCAGGGTAGGGCCTAGCCCACCACAGCACACAGAAATTTGCTCTGAATCATTTAATGACCATCTGGTTCTGGATCAGGTCCCTCCTGCTCACTCACACTGAAGCTCCAGCTCTGCCTGCCTGCCTGCCACCGCCCCCCACCATCACAGGCATGTGATGGTGGAGGTTCTGGGGATCCTCCTCCAGGCTCCGAAAGAATGCAGGGTTGGCCCCAGTTGCTCAGCTGTAGGATGCTAAGGATCAAGGACTCTGCTAAGGGACGGATTCCCAGATCCAGAGGGATACAAGGGTCTGGCTCTGGGACAGAAAACCAGCCAGATCTTCTAGGGACCACAGTGGGAGGCTCTTTTCCAACCTCTTAGATAAGGGGTGAGGGTGTCAGTTCAGGCTTCCTGATCCCAGGGAATGGATGGATCTAGGCCCTGGGTTCAAGGGGACAAGTGGCATTCAGAAGACTGGACCTCACACTGAATGTGCCCTAGAGGACCAAAGATTCTATGTGCCCAGCATGGCTGGCACTGAATGGCACAGTCCCTGACCTGATAGGGTCATGCTGGGCAGGTGACCAGGGAGGCCAGTGACCAGACTGAAGGACCTTGTCCACGTCTGGTTCTGTAATACCCCTGGGCCTTGGCCCAAACCCTAAGTGCTGCTCTGGGTTGAGAGAGTCCAGCAATAATGGAAACTGGATTTCCCACCAGCTAGATGGCAGGAGAGCTCTGAGTGGGTTTTTAAAAAAAGAGCCTGTATCTTCCCTACCTGTCGGTGTGCACCCGTGTTCATACCCACAACACCTGCTTCTGCCTTTTTTTCTCGCTTCTGTCTCTTTCTAACTCTCCCTGGGCCTGTCTCTATCTCCCTTTCCAGGTCTTTCTCTGATTCTGCCTTCCCCTTCCCCAGCCTCCCACCTACTATAGAGTGCTCTGGTTCCAAGAAAAGAAGCTTTTGCTGTGAGTGCATCAGATGCCAGGACCTCCCCTTCCTACTCCCTCCATCTCTTCTATGCCCCCTTCCTCCTCTATCTGAGACCTGGACTCAGCAGCCACCCCCCCCCCCAACCACCACCACCACCCCCAGACAAGCCAGGCGGGAGGAAGAACAGGGCTCCGGCTGGACTGGATCGGCTTGGATGTGGGGCTGCCTTTCCCTTTGGAGGGGAGGCCAGAGCTCAGATGGCTCATGAATTATTGAGCTCCTGTGCTGGCGGCTCCACTTGGCAGAGCGCTGGGACTCTCGCCACCAGTCTAGAAGAGTGGGACAAACTCAAGGTCATTCAGGCTGAGCTGGGCGAGGCTCTAAGCTCCCAGCCTCCTTCCTATCTCCTCACCTGAGCCCCCAGGGCTAAGCCTGGCAACTCTCCCCACCCCTACTCACTTTATAGGGAACCCAGCCCAGTCCTAGGATCACCCTGGTGGCTCAGACCTTAAACAGTATGCCTGTAATGCAGTTCGATCCCTGGGTTGGGAAGATACCCTGGAGAAGGAAACAGAAACCCACTCCAGTATTCTTGCCTGGGAAATCCCATGGATCGTGGAGCCTGGTTGGGCTACAAGTCCATGGGGTCGCCAAGAGTCGGACATGAATTAGCAATTAAACAACAACAACCCAGCCCTAGTCAGAAGTACCCCATGCTCTCCCCTGGCCCTGACCTCTCACCTCCACACAATACAGTCAGTTCAGCTCAATTGTGTCCGACTCTTTGCGACCCCATGAACTACAGCACTCCAGGCTTCCCTGTCCATCACCAACTCCCGGAGCTTGCTCAAACTCATGTCCATTGAGTCGGTGATGCCATCCAACCATCTCATCCTCTGTCATCCCCACAATTCCCCTCCATCTTTCATCCCTTAGACAAGGGGCCCCTGAGAGTGGGACTCCACAGGAAGGGCTTGAGGGCCAGAAGGCTCAGACTGGCGGCTCCACGACTGGATCTGGCCGAACCCCGTCCATGTTACCACCTCCCTTAATGTCTCCTCACTGGGCTCTGCCTTCCTTAGGGGAGGAGATACAGACCCAGGACCCAAGGAGGGGCGCTCTATCCACAGCAGCTCTCAGGCCAGCCCCCAGGCACATCCCTGCCAGGAAGAGAGAGAGCCCTCCCCTCCCCCACCATCCCTATGATTTCAGCAAGAACTGAAGAGGGTGGAAAGAAGCCCAAGATGTGATGAGCTGGATCTGGCTTGAACAACCTACCCACCCTGACTTTCAGTTTGCTCATCCATTAAAATGGGAAGAATAATTTCTGTATCTGGTCTTCCCAGCGCCTCCTGGTGGAGCTGCTTTCAGCTCTGCACTGTCAGGGCTGGAAGGCAGCTACAAAGCCTGGGCTGGGGCCCGGTCTGACCTCTACCTGCTCCAGCTCCACCCTCTTGTCTATTTACTCCCAAGTACTCCTCCCCTGGGACCCCCCCAAAGGCCCTGGACAACTTTCCACTGCAGCACTAAGTTGCCATCTCTCACACTGGGTAGGAACCTGTAGGTACGGTCTGTCTTCCTCAAACACTTTGGGTTCCCCAAGGTCACAGACCAAGTCTTATTCCTCTCTGTGTTCTGCAGCCATCAGACCGGGACCAGGCCCAGGGGAGGGGCTCAGTGACGCTGCCAAATGAGAGAAGGGCCTGGAGACTTTCCAGGCCCTCTGCCTTGATTACTGCCTCCTACCCTCCCTCACCACACTTGCCAGGGACTTTGAGTTCTCCCAAGCCCACCATCCTCCTCAGTGGCTCACTTGGAAAGTCCAGGGGCAAGACACTGTACCACCACCCCACCACTTCCGGCAAACACTGCTCTCTGCTTTCTACCCTTGAATTTCACCCATATCCTTAGACCACAGACCCAGAGGTTTGTGCTAAACTCTTACACTGGCAGCCTCCAATGAAGCAGGCCTCCAGATATCCATGCCCTTTTGCGTCCTCTTCCGTGCTGACTCTGGCCTTGGCTATACGACCTGCTCTCTCCAATGGGATGTCAAGAAGCGTGAAGCAAGCAGGATTCAATAAGCACTTGCACAGTGGGCCCTGTCCTCTTGGAAGTCCACTACTTCTCTGTGAAGGTCAGCTAGACTTCTTTTTTTTAGTTGTTTTTTTTTTCTAATTTTATGACAAATTTTATTCCAAAGTGGCTCTAGTAGTACCAGAGACATTGATGTAGAGTTTGAATATTGTTTCAGGTAAAGTGAAAATGGATAAAAGTAATATTTCTAGTTAATATATTTTTAGATGATAGGATTTTAAATGTATCAGTTATAATAAACATTAATGAATTTATTTACAAAACAGAAACAGACTCACAGGCATAAAAAATAAACCCATGATTACCAGAGGGGAAAAATTTAGATAAACAAGGTCCTACCATATATATAGCACAGGGTACTATATTCAATATTTTGGAATAAATTATAATGGAAAAGAAAAAATGCAATGAATATTAAGAAGATGTTTTACTATTTTATGTATTTTGAAAGGTTTATATATTCAGAATTAAGGGGAGATTTTTTTTTTCCTTAAGGAGAACCACTTTATATTGAGTAGTAAACAAAACTCCATTTATGACATAGTAAACAACATTTCCATCAACTTCTTCAATTAGTCCAAAGAACAAAACCTCTGACTTAACTAGAATTTATATTCAACCTTAAATATTCTAAAATCCATCCATGTCAATTTTGTAATTTTAATCTTGCCTAATACTATGAAATAGGGCAAACCTTAATCAATAGTCAAATTCCTAATTTCCTCTGTTTAGCCAGTTTTTTGATTTTGCTTTCTGATTCCATATATTCCACAGTGTTCAATGGATTTGCAATAAACCTCCAAGATGAAGTGGGATTTCTTGCTCATTTTTTGCTTGAAATTTTGACTTGTGTTCATCTTTTTAACCAAAAAATATGCTCCAGAAAATGGCCACATGTTCACCTACTAAAACTTCTTTAAAGATGTTCTTTGCCAGTGGATCCATACTGTGGGCCATCCTGAGGCATGTACTCAGGAGGCTCTGCATCTAAACTCCTGAACGATGAGAGGCCAGGTGAAGAGAGGCCCAGGGAGAGGACACTGTCTCGATAATCCAGCCCCCGCTGCTCCCAGCTGAATGCAGACTCATAAGTGACACAGGCAAAACCAGCAGAACTGGCCAGCTGACCCCAGCTGAACTGCAGAATTTCTAGAAATAATATATCATTTTAAGCCACTACGTTTGGGGGTGGTTTATTTCTCAGCAAGGGCTTCCCAGGTGACTCAGAGGTAAAGAATCTGCCAATGCAGGAGACTCAGGTTCGATCCCCGGGTCAAGAAGATCCCCTAGAGAAGGAAATGGCAACCCACTCCAGTATTCTTGTTTGGGAAATCCCACAGACAGAGGCGCTTGATGGGCTACAGTCCACGGGGTTGCAAGAGTCAGACACGACTTAGCAACTAAACAGTGATCACTTCTCAGCAAACGATAACTGAAATCTTGGGCCGACCCCGAGTCCTCTCTGCCCACGTCTTGCATGTCCAGTCCTGTGGGGTCCACTTCCAGAATATATCATATATCTGAGCACTTCTCCTCTGATTCCCAGGCACCACTCTAGTCCAGGCCACTGTCCCCCTCACCTGGATTACTCCCAAAGCCTCCTCACTGGATTCCCTGCCTCCACTCTTACTCTCCTGCAGTCATCATAGAGGGACCAGAGTGAAACTTTGAGGGTATTAGATCAATTTCCCCCACCTGCTTGAGACCTTCCAGTTATCTCCTACATCACTTAGATCAAAAGAAAGACCCAGGAATTCTTTGACGGTCTAGTGGTTAGAAGTCCACCTGCAGGGGACCCGGGTTCAATTCTTGGTCCAGGAAGATTCCACATGCAGGGCAGGGGGGCAACTAAGCCCATGTGCCACAACTACTGAGTTTGCACACCCTAAAGCCCATGCTCTTCAACAAGAGAAGCCACCACAATGAGAAGCCCATGCACCACAGCTAAAGAGTGGCCACCACTTGCCACAACTAGAGAAAGTCTACACACAGCAACAAAGACCTGGCACAGCCATAAATAATTAATAAAATAAACCACAGACTCCTTGAAGCCCTGTGCAGCCCAGAGCCTGCACATCTCCACCCCCACCTCCAGTCACCCCTTGCTCAGTGCACTCCAGCCACACTGGTTTCCTTTCTGTTTCTCGAACATGCTAGGCTTATCTCCATTTTGGGGCCTTCACATCAGTCCTTTACTCTGCCCAGAAGACTCTTCCTCTAGGTCTTTCCATCTAGGTCTTCCAGTTCTCAGCTTATATGTCCCCTCCCCTAAAAGGCTATTTACAGAAGAGGGGACTGAGGCTTGGAGAAGTGAGGTCATTTCCCAAGTACACACAGTTAAGGAGAGTCTGGGCTGAGTTTTCACCCTAGGTTTGTGTGAGTCCCCACTCCAGGGCTCTTTCTGCCACATCAGTGGTTTGGGAAGGTGAAGGTCATGGGCTCCTGAAAAGCAGAGGGGTTGGAGGGGCTTCCTTCACTGACTCCTTCCACAAACACACCCAGATGCAACCTTTGGACTCTGCCTTGGGTTGAGTGCTGGGGACTCAGAGAGATGAATCAGACCAGACTTTTCTCTCTGGGAGCGCCAGTCTAGGGACAGGGAAAGCAGCAGAGGAGGTCAAGGCCATCAGAGCGGCTCAGACAGCCCTTTGGGGAGGCATAACATGGAGTATGAGGCTGGCTGGGGGCAGAGGTATGGGGGGCAGAAAGTGGGGGTGTTTGTACAGGGGTCAGAGCTGCCTATTGTCCCCTGAAAGTGACCAGGAGACTTAGCATCAGCCATGCCTGTCAAAGCTGCTGTGAGTGAGAGAGAGAGAGAGAGAGTGTGTGTAAGAGAGTAAGGGAGAGTACAAGGGGTAAGGTGGACTTTAGGCAGGAGAAAAGCTGAATGAATAGAATTTACTGATGTGGAATCTAAAGCCCAGAAAGGCTGAGTCACTTGCCCAGCTCACCATAAAGGCAGAATTTGAAACAAGCCTATGCTGGCACCACCTCCTCCAGGGTCCACTGCTTCTTCACTATGTGGCCTCAGCTAAAGCCATTCTCCTTGGGGGCCTTATTTCCTCATCAGTAAACTGAAGAAGTTGGATCAAGGTTCCTTCAGCATGAGGATTCTGCAGAAAATATCACTACTAGAGCTTGGAACCAAATTCAGAACTTGCCTCAACCAGTACAGGATGGTTTCTCTGCCTGCAGCTCCCTCCAGGCCTAAACTGGTGTCACACAGGCTAAAGTCAGTGAACCCCAGTAATTCCCCCTGTGTCTGGTGGACCTGGGGTCTCTCTCTCAACAGCCCAACCTATAGCTCCAGAATCCCTACAGCCTAGCTCTTTAGAATTTCGGGGCTCCTAGTACACCTCTACTTCATTTTTAACCCAGCCTAGATCCCAGCTCATCTGTCCACCATTCTGAGGGTAAATCTGGGACTCCCCTGGTTCTCTCCAGCCTCCAGGAAACACCAAAGCCAATGAAGGAAAGGGGAGAGGCAGCTCTGAAAGATCATTGGTCCATTGTCTGACCAAGGTCTTTTCAAATGAGTCAGTTCTTCACATCAGGTAGCCAAAGTATTAGAGTTTCAGCTTCAGCATCAGTCCTTCAGGACTGATTTCCTTTATTTATTTATTTTTTTTCCGGATTTCCTTTAGGATGGACTGGTTGGATCCAAGCTAGCCTCAACTCCCATGTTCCAGTTCTGCTCATCCTTCACCATTCTGTTCCCACAGAGTTCCCTTTCAGGTGGTTCCATTCCGTGTATTACATTCAGAATTCCAGGAAATTATATCTGGGAAAGAGAAGTATGGTGAGTAGGATTAGAGCTGATTACAGAAGGAGGATTCCCCCATTCTGCTGGGGCCTGGGGCATCCTCTGGGGCCTGGTCTCAGTGGTACCCACAGGAGCCATGGCAAAGAGCTCAGGCTCTGAACAGGAAGAACTTGGGCTCAGGTCTGAGCTTTGCTCCTTACTAATTGTGTGACATTGGGCAAGAGGCTTGAATCTCTGAACCTCTGTTTTCTTAGCTACAAAATAAGGATTTGGGATCTATTCACTGAGTTACTGTGAGGATTACATGGAAATAAGGCTCATTATATACCTAAGACATAGTAGGTGATCATGGTAGTCACAGAAATTTGTTCTGCTTATTCTCAGAGGCAGTGGTCTGGCCTCTGAGAGTCCTGGCCCCATAACAGCAGGGGAGGTAGAGAAGGGGCAAGAAGAAGGGGTTAAAATAAAATAGCCGCCACCTAACTACCATGTGCCGGCCCCTGTAGTGATCAGCATATGAAACTATTACTAATTTAACTTTATGAACAAGGCACGTCTGAAGCACAAAGTTCCATAACTTGGCCAGTCACACAGCTAGTAAGTGGCAGAGTTGGGGCATAAATTCAGGCTCTCTGGCTCCAGAGTTCAAACTCTGAACCACTGTTCTATCCTACCTCACGTTAATCCCATTTTAGGATGAGAAAGGCTGAGGTTCAGAGAAATAAGTTCTCGCTGCTTCTCAACAGGGGTGCATCTAGGACTCTAGTTGATTAAAAGTGACTGAAGTTCTGGCAATTTCTGCTGTTGGGTGCTGCCCTCTAGTGCCCCCCATGGGAGAAGCACACCAGAGGCAAGCCGCAGAGGCTTGTCCATGGCCCACACTCCTCTGACCCCCTGCTTCTCCCCACCCCCAGAGCTGCAGGTCTTAGAGCTTCTAAATATCATTCTGAACGTCATCCATATATACCATCGTGATATTTCTTGGTTATCTCACAAATCCTTAAATTCAACAGATCCAGTATTCTTGCCTGGAGAATCCCATGGACAGAGGAGCCTGGCAGGCTACCGTCCATGGAGTCGCAAGAGTTGGACACGACTTAGCGACTAAAGAGAGAGAGAATACCAAGTTTGCACTTTCATACCCCAAACCTGCGCTCCCCGAGTCATCTCCACCCATCCCAGTAGCACAAGCCAGAACCCCAGCCGTCCGTGACACCTCCCTCTCCCCGTCATTCTCTCTCCATCCGAGGAACAAAATGGCGGCCGAGGAAGGCGACCGGAAAAATAAACATCAGTCAGAACAGAGCAGAAATGTGGAAGCAGAAGATCAGAACAACGGTCCCCTGTTGTGGCCAAGAGGGAAAAAATGAGCTCAGGTGGTTAGAAAGACACAGAAGGAAGCCCAAACACAGCCTTAAGGGCCAGAAGAATGGCACAGTAAGAAACTGAAAGAAAAGAAAGTGAAGTCGCTCAGTCGTGTCCGACTCTGCGAGTCCATGGACTGTAGCCCACCAGGCTCCTCTGTCCGTGAAATTTTTCAGGCAAGAGTACTGGAGTGTGTTGCCATTTGAGCCAAAAGGACTGGATTCCTACCCAGATCCACTGCTTAGTGACAATATGGCCTTGGGACCTTGATGTGCCTCGGTTCCCCCATCTGCAAAATGAATATGACCACGGTTATGTCTAGGACTTCTGTAAGGATCAAATTTAAGTGTTTGCTTTGCAAACTGCACAGCAGAAGTGGGTTATCATCTGGAAATTTCATTCCAGTAGACTTCTATCTCCTTTGTTATGCTGCATGCTGGACCTGTACGGTGACTTGTTTTGTTTTCAAAGAATGTCATCAGCTTGAGGGTTTTTAAATTGTGGTTTACATATATATTATATATAATATATATGATTTTTAAGTTGTGGTGTGTATATATATACATATATACACACACACACACACACAGAAAATTTGCCCTTTTGTCTATTTTTAAGTTACAGTTCAGCAGCATTATTTACATTCACACTGTTGTGCAACCATCACCATTATCTGTTTCCAAAAATTTTCATCATTCCAAATAGAAACTCTGTACCCATTAAGCAGTAACTCCCAACTCCTCCCTCTCTCCAGCCCCTGAAAACCTCTAATCCCTCTCTCTATGAATTTGTTTGTTCTGAATGTAAGTGGAATCACAATATTTGTTCTTCTGTGTCTGGCTTGTTTTACTTAGCATGATGTCTTCAAGGTTCATCTGTGTTGTAGCATGTATCACAAAAATTTCATCCTTTTCATGGCTAAATAACACTCCATTGTGTGTATATACGATATTTTGTTTATCCATTCATCTGTTGATAGACACTTGATTTTCCACGTTTCTGCTTTTATGAATAGTGCTGCAATGAATACTGGTGTATAAGTACCTATTTGAGTCCCTGGTTTCAATTTTGGGGGTTATATATTAATACCTATAATGTCATCAGTTTTTGACAGAGTTTGTCAGTATACACTGTGGCAGGGGAATGGGCCCTTGGGAACAGGGCCCAGTGTATTTGAGTGTGGGAGGGAGAAGGGCGGAGGAGGAGAGGGGTTTCAGTGTGGCCATGCTTCCCAGGTGGCGCAGTGGTAAAGAATCTGCCTGCCAGTGCAGGAGATGCAAGAGACACAGGTTTGATCCTTGGGTCAGGAACATCCCCTGGAAGAGGAAATGGCAACCCACTCCAGTATTCTTTCTTGCCTGGAAAATTCCAGGTAAGAATTTTCCTGGAATGGACAGAGGAGCCTGACAGGCTCCATGAGGTTGCAAAGAGTTGGACACAGGACTGAGCACATACACACACATGATTAGAATACCAGCTAACTTGTGCCTTTTGCAAAGTACTCCACAAAACCCACTAGAGGAGGAAATATTATCATCTCCATTTTACAGATGAGGAGGAGGGAAGTGGCTTCTCCAGGGCCACACAGCTGGTGAGAGACAGGGGCTCCAGAGAAAGATCCCCTCACACATCAGAGAATGCGGCCAGAGGTTCAGAGATTATATTTTCCTTCCTTCCCTCCCCGCTTTTTCCCTTTCTAGGCAAAGAAAGTAGTTCTGAGCTGCTTCAATCATCATGTTCCTACTTATTAATCTATGGTATTTTAGATACTACAGAATCAGAATTTTGTAATGCACATTTACTAAACATATTCTGGAAAAAGCAAAACTATGGAGACAGAAAAAAGATCAGCGGTTGCCAAGGGCTGAGATGGGGAGAGGAACAGCTTGCAGAAAAGTTTAGGGAAATTTGGGGGGGTGTGGTGATGAAACTGATCTAAATTTTGATTGTGGTGGTGGTTATGCAGATATATGTATTTCTCAAAATTCACAGAGCTGTACACTAAAAAGGATAAATTTCACTGTATGTAAATTATACCTTAATCTTTGAATGAATAAACGAATGGGAGAAAACTGAACTAGATTCTAGACTCTTAGATTTTTTGGTACCTTGAAAACTTGGCAAGGGACTTCCCTGGCAGTCCAGTGGTTAAGACTGCCTTCCAATTCAGGAGGCATGGGTTTGATCCCTGGTTGAAGAATTAAGGTCCCATGTGCTACTTGGGGTGTGGTCAAAATTTTTTTTAAAAAGAAAGAAAATTTGACAAGTAACAGTGCCCTTAATCATTTACTTACAGCATCAGTTCAGTTCAGTCGCTCAGTCCTGTCCGACTCTTTGCAACCCCATGAATCACAGCACGCCAGGCCTCCCTGTCCATCACCAACTCCCAGAGTCCACCCAAACCCATGTCCATCGAGTCAGTGATGCCATCCAGCCATCTCATCCTCTGTCGTCCCCTTCTCCTCCTGCCCCAAATCCTTCCCAGCATGAGGGTCTTTTCCAATGAGTCAACTCTGCACATGAGGTGGCCAAAATATTAGCGTTTCAGCTTCAACATCAGTCCTTCCAATGAACACCCAGGACTGATCTCCTTTAGGATGGACTGGTTGGATCTCCTTGCAGTCCAAGGGACTCTCAAGAGTCTTTTCCAGCATCACAGTTCAAAAGCATCAATTCTTCGGCACTCAGCTTTCTTCACCATCTAACTCTCACATCCATACATGACCACGGGAAAAACCATAGCATTGACTAGACAGACCTTTTTTGGCAAAGTAATGTCTCTGCTTTTAAATATGCTATCTAGGTTGGTCATAACTTTCCTTCCAAGGAGTAAGTGTCTTTTAATTTCATGGCTGCAATCACCATCTG
The DNA here is from genome assembly GCF_910594005.1 of Cervus elaphus. NCBI lineage: Eukaryota > Metazoa > Chordata > Mammalia > Artiodactyla > Cervidae > Cervus > Cervus elaphus. The sequence goes on along the minus strand of NC_057822.1, from coordinate 9,743,229 downwards.
CAGTGATTTTGGAGCCCAAAAAAATAAAGTCTGACACTGTTTCCACTGTTTCCCCACCTATTTCCCATGAAGTGATAGGACCAGATGCCATGATCTTAGTTTTCTGAATGTTGAGCTTTGAGCCAACTTTTTCACTCTCCTCCTTCACTTTCATCAAGAGGCTTTTTAGTTCCTCTTCACTTTCTGCCATAAGGGTGGTGTCGTCTGCATATCTGAGGTTATTGATATTTCTCCTGTCAATCTTGATTCCAGCTTGTGCTTCTTCCAACCCAGCATTTCTCATGATGTACTTTGCATATAAGTTAAATAAGCAGGGTGACAATATACAGCCTTGACGTAGTCCTTTTCCTATTTGGAACTAGTCTGTTGTTCCATGTCCAGTTCTAACTGTTGCTTCCTGACCTTTATACAGGTTTCTCAAGAGATAGGTCAGATGGTCTGATATTCCCATCTCTTTCAGAATTTTCCACAGTTTATTGTGATCCACTTAGTCAAATGCTTTGGCATAGTCAATAAAGCAGAAATAGATATTTTTCTGGAACTCTCTTGCTTTTCTGATATTGCTATTTTTTCATATACTCATTCATTTATGATAAAAATGAAAGTCCTGGAGTACAACCCAAGAATCAGAACACCACTAAAAGTGAAGTCTGCTTACAGATTTCCCCGTCATTTCTTTTTTTTTCCCAAGACTTTATTTAGCCAAGTAAATATTTATTTCACCATGCATAGAAATATGAGCAATATGCAGTACTGGTGTTGTTTAGTCGCTAGATCATGTCCAACTCTTTCGAGACCCCATGGACTACGGCCCACCAGCCTCCTCTGTCCATGGAATTTCCCAGGCAAGAATACTAGAGTGGATTGCCATTTCCTTCTCCAGGGTCCCTGTCATTTCTGATCCCTCCACTACCCTACCCCCAGATAATCATGATTCTGAATTTTGTGTTCCTCATTATCTTGGGTTTTTTTTAATATTTTTTTCCACGCATAAATTATGCTGAAAGTGAAAGTTACTCAGTTGTGTTCGACTCTTTGTCACCCCAAGGAATGTAGCCTACCAGGCTCCTCTGTCCATGGGCTTAACCTTATGAATTTGCTATATATATATATATATATTTTAGGTCAAGAGGGGCTTCCCTTGTGGTCCAGTGGTTAAGAATCCGCCTTACAATGCAGGGGACATGAGTTCAATCCTTGGTCCAGGAAGATCCCACATGCCACGGAGCAACTAAGCCCATACACCACAACAGAGCTCTAGAGCCTGGGCCCTGCAGCGGTAGAAGCCACCACAGTGAGAAGCCTGAGCACCACAACTAGAGAATAGCCCCTGCCCTCTGCAACTAGAGAACACCCGGGCAGCAATAAAGCTCCGGCACAGCCGAAAATTAATTAATCAATTCATTTTTAAAAACCGGTCAAAAAACAGCTATGCAATATGGTTCAATCCAATATTATACCTAAATGTAGTATTTCCAGTTGTATTTGAACTTTATGAAAAGAATACCATTCCACGTGCACTCTTCTCTGACTTGCAGTTTTTTCACTCAGTATTATATCACTGTGATCCAGCCATACTGCTAGTTTTCATTCATTTTCTACTGCTATATAATTATTCCACATTTCTTTACCTCCTATCAACGGCATTTGGATGTTTTCAGTTTGGGGTTACTGTGAACAATGTTTCTGCCACCGTTCTTGTACATGTCTCCTGGTATATATGTGAAATTCTTGTGGCTGTGTCCCAGAAATACTTACTGGGTCTTATGGTACACAGATGTTCAACTGTATACGATATGACTCACTTTCTGAGGTCCAAATACAATGGCCACTTGGCCCAGGTGAGAATGTGGACAAGATGTACTGAGAAGGACTGTCATGGAGGGTCTGTGGTGGAAATTGAGCACCTACTCTGTGCGCGTGGCGGGGCACCTATAGAATGAGACGGTGGTGCCCTGAGAGGTGAGATAGGGAAGGAAACTCCCCCAGTCACTGTGGGAATTAGCTTCCAAGGGGTGTCCCACCCTGGCTGGGGAAGGGGAGGACTTGGCAAACCAAAGAGGGCAGACAAAGGGTTCTCTCCTAGTTGGCAGTATCTCCATCTGGGATTAGGAAGTTCTGTATCTTTGAAATACCTGGAGGGGAAGGGGCTCAGTGGTACTGAATCCCACTTACCCATCCTACCTCAGTGATCTCTTCCCATATCCTTTATCTCACTTTGCATCTGTACCCTTTTGAAATTCTCCCAGTTGGAGAGAGGTACTATTATTTCCACAGATGAGGTTTGGAGAAGGAAGTCTTGCCCAAAGTTACACCATTTGGGCCAAATGCCTAAGCAAATAATTTCCCCTTCCTAAGCCTCAGTTTCCTCATCTGTAAAATGAAGATGATAACACCTGGGGTGTTATTCTCAGATGGAAGGATTAAATAATACTATGCAAGTAAAGGATTAAGCATGGATCCTGGAGATGCTCCCTAAAAGTCACTTGTTCACTGCTGCTATTGTTGCTATGAAGTTGGTATTAAGAGGAATAGGAACCAAGAATAATCCAATCCCTGCCATCTGCCGCCCAATGACATTGCCTCTTGCAGAGACCCCATGGGATGCAGTGATCATGGCCCATTTTGGCCACTTCTGCTCATCTGGGATGTATTTCATGACTGCGCAGCCCAGTCTCCTCTTCCACCCTGCTCCTAGGCCCCAGAGGCCCTTGTCTTCCTCTGCAGATTTCCTGGAACAGAGAAAGTGAACTGATCAGAACAGGCGAACCAGGCCCCCTCAGGACAGAGGGAGACATCAGAGCCCAGCGGTTCACTCAGCAGAGAATATCTGCTGAAAGTGTAAGTCACTCAGTCATGTCCGACTCTTTGCAACCCCATGGACTGTCCATGGAATTCTCCAGGCCAGAATACTGGAGCAGGTAGCCTTTCCCTTCTCCAGGGGATCCTCCCAACCCAGGGATCAAACCCAGGGTCTCCCGCATTGAGGGCGGATTCTTTACCAGCTGAGCCACAAGGAAAGCCCCGAATATCTGCTGAACATCTACTATGTACCCGGTCCTGCTCTGGGCACCCAGGACATTGGGGAACAGGACTATACCCTAGTCAGAGGCTAAAGGAGGAGACAGGAGAGAATAGTGTGCTGAATATTTTGATAAGGACTGCAGAGAACTGCTCTATTTAACAGAAAACCAGACAGGCATAGTTGTAAAAGAGGAGACTTCCCAGGTGGCCAGGGTGGTAAAGAACACACGTGCCAATGCAAGAGACGTAAAAGATGTGGGTTCGATTCCTGGGTTGGGAAGATCCCCTGGAAAAGGGCATGGCAACCCACTCCAGTATTCTTGCCTGGAGAATCCCATTTTCAGAGGAGCCTGGCGGGTTACAGTACACTGGGTTGCAGACTTGGACACGACTGAAGCGAGTTAGCACGCAGGCCAAAAGGAAGGCGTCTCTGGAGACATGCCCTTTGGGCTGAGCGTTTAAGGCCTGGCTGGTGGACTGCTAGGACCATCTGCCCATTTAACAGAAAAGAAGACTGAGCCCATCGTCTGTCCACCGTGCCCGCCAGGCCTCATTTAACCGGACTAGGCGGAGCGCTGCGTTCCAAGTCCGCAGGTCAAGCGCCAGAGCCCGGCCGACTTGCCCGCCCAGCTCCCGGGGCGGGGCCTCGGCCCAGGTGCGCGGCGGAGGCGCTTCGCGGAGGCAGGAAGTGTGTCCCCAGCGGCGGCCCGTGCACCGCTCCCGCGAGACGCTCACCTGCGCCCCAGGTGAGCAGCGAGGGGGGGCGGGGGGAGGGGCCGAGCTGGAGGCGGCTCACCTGGCGGGACAGGTAAGCCCCGCGCGGGCCCGAGGGGGCGCGAATCAGGGCGGCACCAGTGTGGGAAGACCCCCCTCCCGAGGCTACAGCCGGGCGGGCGAGGGTCCCGGGGCCGGTTCCTCCGGGGCCACCCTCCCACTTCCGGGGTGCGCGGGCCGGGCCCGGCCAGGGAGCGGCCTGAGCGGGCGCCTAGGCTGGGCGGGCAGACTGGGGGTGAGGGGGCCGGGTTCGCCCTTAGGGTGGCTCTGGCTTGAGGTGGGAGCCGTGCTTGCTGGGGAGGCGGGGGCGCGCGGGGAGAGGGGGCCATGCACAGCCCGAGGGGCTGTGTCTACAGGCTGGATCCTCCCGCGGGCGGAGGGCCCCTGCAGCCGGAGAGGGTGGTGCTTGCCCCGAGGGCACCGCTGGTGTAGGGGCTGTGCTAGCCCGAGCCGCAGAGCCGGGATCTGGTTCTCCCTTGTCCCCAGGACTAGGTGCCCGAGGGGCCGGGAATCGGGGGGCTGAGACTTTGGGGCCGGAGATCAAGGGTGCACAGATGCCCAGGCACGCGAGTCGACGGCTGTTTTGGTGAACAAGGCTGGGGGGCCCCTCTCGGCCGGTCGGGTGTGCCAGACGCAGCTGGGCTAGTGCGGCCGGGCCTCTCCTGGTCACCTTTGGAGGAAGGGGATGGAACGGAGAGAGACCTCCAATGTGTGTGTTCTCAGGGACTAAGAGGGAGTGGGAGAGCCCCAATTAGAAGTTTGGGGAGGGCGTGCCAGGGTCTGGGGGCTTCTGACCCTGAGGAGGATCCCTGCAGTGCCTTGGGGTGCCCAGAGACCCAGCCCCTCCCAGGTGCCAGGCACAAGCTCTAAGGCCCTAAAAGCAATATCTCATTTAAACCTGAAGGTGGCCCCTGAAGGTATTCCACTCTCCCCTTGTTAAAGATGAGAAAACTGAGGCCAGGAGTCTTACCCCAGGCACAGCAGGAGCCCCTGCTGAAGCAAGAGACCGGTGTCCCTAGGATTTTGGAGGTGGGGGCAAAAGCAGCAAGAGGGAGACATAGCCAGGACAAAATGGACTAAGATTGACTTCAGGAGGGTTCAGGGTCTAGAAAGAAGTGGGAAACTGAAGCCAGGCACTGTCCTTACCCCAGGTCTTATCCCCTTTTCCTCCATCCCACCCTCCCTCCTAGATGTGCTGTGTAGAATAAAGTACAGGGGCTCTAGAGTCTGACAGACCGCAGTACAAATCCAGCTCCATTCCCTCCCACCTAGGTGTCTCTGGGCAAGTCACTTCACCTCTCTGAGCTTCAGAGTCCTGATCTGTAAAGTGGAGATATAATACTTACAGGGCAATTATGAGCGCTTAAATAAAGCAAAAATCCTCTTGAGCTGGAGCCTGTTTCTGGCCCATTTAGCACAGTGTTGGGCACATGGTAGGTGCTCAGTAAATATTTGTTGGATGAATTTAATGAATGGTGGTGGTGGTGTTCAGTTACTCAGTCATGGCCAACTCTTTGCAACCCCATGGACTGCATCACACCAGGCTTCCCTGTCCTTCACGATCTCCTGGAATTTGCTCAAACTCATGTCCATTGATTTGGCAATGCCATCCAACCATCTCATCCTCTGTCGTCCTCTTCTCCTGCCCTCAATCTTTCCCAGCATCAAAGTGTTTTCCAATGAGTCAGCTCTTCGAACCAGATGGCCAAAGTATTGGAGCTTCACTATCAGCATCACTCTTTCCAGTGAATATTCAAGGTTGATTTCCTTTAGGATTGACTGGTTTGATCTTGCTGTCCAAGGGACTCTCAAGAGTCTTCTCCAACACCATAATTCAAAAGCATCAATTCTTTAGCGATCAGCCTTCTTTATGGTCCAACTCTCACATCCATACATAACTAGTGGAAAAACCATAGCTTTGACTATACGGACCTTTGTTGGCAAAGTGACGTCTCTGCTTTTTAATATGTCATCTAGGTTTGTCATAGCTTTCCTTCCAAGGAGCAAGCGTCTTTTAATTTCATGGCTGCCGTCACTGTCCACAGTGATTTTGAAGGCCAAGAAAATAGAGTCTGTCACTGTTTCCATTTTTTCCCCCATCTATTTGCCATGAAGTGATAGGACCAAATGCCATGATACTAGTTTTGTGAATGTTGAGGGTTTTTTTTTTTTTTCTTAATTGAATTTGTTACAGTATTGTTTATGTTTTATGGTTTGGTTTTTTGAGGCATGAGGGATCTTAGCTCCCTGACCAGGGATCGAACCCACACCTCCTGTATTGGAAGGCAAAGTCTTAACTACCAGACTGCCAGGGAATTCCTGGTTGAGTTTTAAACCAAATTTTTTACTCTCCTCTTTCACCTTCATCAAGAAGCTGTTTAGTTCCTCTTTGCTTTCTCCCATAAGAGTGGTGTCATCTACGTATCTGAGATCATTGACATTTCTCTTGGCAGTCTTGATTCCAGCTTGAGCTTTATCCAGCCCAGCATTTCCCATGATGTACTCTGCATCTAAGTTAAATAAGCAGGGTGACAATACACAGCCTTGACGATCTCCTTTCCCAGTTTGGAACAAGTCTGTTGTTCCATGTCCAGTTCTAACTGTTGTTTCTTGACCTGCATAGAGATTTCCCAAGAGGCAGGTAAGGTGGTCTGGTAGTCCCATCTCTTTAAGAACTTTCCACAGTTTGTTGTGATCCACACAGTCAAAGGCTTTAGCATAGTCAATGAAGGAGAAGTAGATGTTTTTCTGGAATTCCCTTGCTTTTTCTATGATCCAATGGATGTTGGCAATTTGATCTCTTGTTCCTCTGCCTTTCCCAAGCCCGGCTTGTACATCTGGAAGTTCTCAGTTCATATATTGTTGAAGCCTAGCCTAAGGATTTTGAGCTTTACCTTGCTAGCATGTGAAATGAGTGCAATTGTGCGGTAGTTTGAGCATTCTTTGGCATTGCCCTTCTTTGGGATTGGAATGAAAACTGACCTTTTCCAGTCCTGTGGCTACTTCTGAGTTTTCCAAATTTGTTGCCATATTGAGTGCAGCACTTTCACAGCATCATCTTTTAGGATTTGAAATAGCTCAGCTGGAATTCTGTCACCTCCACTAGCTTTGACAACTCCTAAAACCTTGGAGGTAGAGAAGACAGTAATTGAAACCATGAATAGTAACCTCTTGTTCTTACAAATCCTGGGTACCCCAGAGCTCAGTGTAGTTCAAACAGGGTAGATATGCCTACCCTCTTGATCCAAGGGCTAAGCCCAAGACTCAAGGCTCTCCCTATGCAAGCACTCCTGGGCACAGGTTCATCCATGGAGTTGGCAGCTGACCACTCTGACTGCCCCCTTACTCTCAAATAATAGATGGGGTGGCATATGAGTCGAAGCGGGCCACTTGCGTTCAAACAGATGTGTGGCTTTGACAATTTATTTAACCTCTCTTTGCTTCAGTATAACAACAATAATACCTACAAATAGGGTTCTGAGAATTAATTGGTTGAGTACATTTAAGCGTTGAGAACAATGTAAGCTATCAATAATTAACTCTTTCACCAGAATCAAACTCCTGAGGTTAGGAAATTTTGTCTATTTTACCACTTCATCCACAGAATTTAGAAGTGTCTGCCACACAGTAGGCTCTCAGTAAATATTCATTAATTGAGTGAATGAATAAATCCATACCCACCCCAGCATTGCTCAGAACAAGGCAGAGGGTTTTTAACCACTTGCCTCCCTGGACTGTGAGGGAGGACTTTCAAGCCACCTATTACAGTTTCAGTTTGGGAACCTTTGGAGGGGGACTTCACCTTACCCTCACCAGACTGCTGTTTCCCCCACTCCAGTCAGCCTGGAGCCTAAGTCCTTTCTTTTTCTACCTAATGGTCCTGGTTCTACCCAGAGGTCAGACAGAATGTGTCAGTCTCCCGAAGTACTTACTGTACCAACCCTGTTCTGGACGCTGATGCAGAAAGGACTCAGACACAGTCCCTGTCCCCTTGGGTCATATAGGCTTATCTTCAAACAGTGGGTTCAAGGCCAACTCAGCTGACCCAGAGCCAAGCAGAATGCTGTGCGGGGAGGGGCTCCCATCTGACTTGAGGTTCTGGAGAGTCCTTGGAGAAGGAGCGCTGTGTGGAGCTGGGGGAATGGGTTGAAGAGTTGCAGGAATAAAGAACTCCTGTATCCTCCTCATCCGCATTCATCACAGCTAACATTCCCTCCCTTTCTCTGTCAACACATACCTTCTCTTTTGGGAGGAACACTTTGAGATTAGGTTGCAGACATCATGAGTCTTTACCCCTAAATGCTTCAGTGTACACTGCCTAAGAATAAGAACATTGTCTTATTTCACACTTAATTTAACATTGGTGATTTAACGTGAACATAATAGTATTAAATAATATGCCGTCTAGTTTTAAATTTTACCAATTATCCAGTTTCTCCTATTGATCCAGGATTCAATCCAGGATCTCACATTCCATTTACTTATCATGTCCCTTAATTTGCACTTGTCTGATGTCTTTTCATGATTACGTTCAGGTTATACATTTTTGGCAGGAATACTCCATAAGCGATGCTGTATCCTTTTTAGCACTTAGTACCAGGAGACACAACCTGTCGGTTTGTCCCATTATTAATAATGTTAACTTTGATCACTTGATTAAAGTGGTGTCTGCCTAGTTCCTCCAGGTTCGTGTTTGTTGTCATTGTTGCTGCTTTTTAAATTGTCACTGGCTGTAGTAAGTAGAAGGGAATAGAGGTGGCCAGAATGGGGGCCTTGATATTATCTGGGTGAGAGATGATGGCAGCTGTGTGTAGGGAGGCAGCATTGATCTGCCCAAAGCACATCACCTATTAAAGCCAGAACTGGGACTGGAATACAGATAGCCTGATGTTCAGTCCCAGTTCCCTTCACATCACCAGTTCTAGCGCACTAGTAAAAGATTAATGTCTCAGAAAATCTAGGCCAAGGATAGTTACTGCCCAGCAAACCCTTCCGTGTGGTCAGAAAGACAGAAAGAACATGAAGTCACTCAGTCATGTCCAACTCTTTGCTACCCCATGGACTGTAGCCCACCAAGCTCCTCCATCCATGGGATTTTCCAGGCAAGAGTACTGGGGTAGGTTGCCATTTCCTTCTCCAGGAGATCTTCCCGACCCAGGGATTGAACCTGGGTCTCCTGCATTGTAGGCAGACGCTTTACCATCTGAGCCACCAGGGAAGTCCTCCATGTGATCAGGGACCTTTCCAAATATATCACGACGTAATGTTCCCACAGGCAGAGTTATTTTCTCCTATAATGCTGCGTATATCCTATGTGTTCCAGCTTTTAAGCATCTGTTTTCCCTACAAAACATGTGTGAATCACAGGAATAGCATCTATAGGTCATTCATGTTTGGTTCTACTGTGCCTAACACAGGGCCAGGTTCAGTGAAATCTGAGCTTGCTAGCAGCCAAGTCAAAAAGGAAAAGAAGATGCATTTTGAGGCTTACTTTCTTGTCTAATCAAAGGCAGCAAAATACAGTGCTTGATGTTAAATGTTGATAGGAGAGCCAGTCTGAGTCATACTGAAACATGGACAGGGGACCTGTTGATTCCCAAGTCTGATCTGAAGGAGGAGGGGAAGAAAGGGAAGGTGGTGAGGATCAGGTTCTGTAGCAAGTCAGATGGAAAGGCATTTGTTGAGCAGCCTCAGGCTCTGTCCTGGTGGGCTTACCAATGGTAGGAAGACACTCAGGGAGACCATTACCCCAAAAGTGAGATCCCAGGAGCTTTTTCTTCTTATGTGGTAAAATATGCCTAACATAAAATATACCATTTTAATTTTTAAGTGGTTTTGATGTTACAGTCCTGTATGTGACATTAAATACACTCACATTGTTGTGTAACCATCACTACTGTCCATCTCCAGAACGTTTTCATTTTCCCAAACTGAAACTCTGCCCATTATATAATAACTTCCCACTCTCCCCCTGCTTCCAGCAACTACCAGTGTACCATTTTTTTACTGTTCTAGATATTTCATATAAGTGGGACCATAAAATATTTGTTCTTTTGTGTCACGCTTATTTCACCTAGCATAATGTCTCAAGGCTCATCTACGTTATTTGTTGTTTAGTTGCTAAGTCATGTCTGACTCTTTGCAACCTCATGGACTGCAGTACTCCAAGCTCCCCTGTCCTTCACTATCTCCCAGAGTTTGCTCAGATTCATGTCCACTGAGTTGGTGATGCTATCTAATCATCTAACCCTCTGCAGCCCCCTTCTCCTTTTGCCTTTAGCATTAGAGTCTTTTCCAGTGAGTTGATTCTTCGCATCAAGTGGCCAAAATACTGGAGCTTCAGCTTCAGCATCAGTCCTTCCAATAAATATTCAGGACTGATATCCTTTAAGATTGACTGGTTTGATCTCCTTGCAGTCCGAGGAACTCTCAAGAGTCTTCTCCAGCACCACAATTCACAGTTACCAGTTCTTCAGTGCTCAGCTTTCTTTGTGGTCCAACTCCCACATCCATACATGACTACTGGAAACAAAACTTTGACTATACAGACCTTTGTCTGCAAAGTGATGTCTCTGCTTTTTAATATGCTGTCTAGGTTTGTTATAGCTTTCCTTCCAAAGAGCATGCAACTTTTAATTTCATGGCTGCAGTCACTGTCCACGGTGCTTTTGGAGTCCAAGAAAATGAAATTTGTCACTGCTTCCACTTTTTCCCTTCTATTTGCCAATGAAGTGATGGGACTAGATGCCATGATGTTAGTGTTTCGAGTGTTGAGTTTTAAGCCAGCTTTTTCATTCTCCTCTTTCACCTTCATCAAGAGGCTCTTCAGTCCCTTTTCACTTTCTGCCATTAGAGTGGTATCAACTGCATATCTGAGCTTTTTGATATTTCCCCCAGCAATCTTGATTTCAGCTTGTTATTCATCCAGCAGTGGTAAAGAATCCACCTGCTAATGCAGGAGATGTGGATTCAATCCCTGGGTCAAGAACATCCCCTGAAGGAGGCAATGGCAACCCACTACAGTACTCTTGCTGGAAAAATTCCATGGACAGAGGAGCCTGGCAGGCTACAGTCCATGCGGTCATAAAGAGTCAGACACGACTGAGTGACTGAACACACACACTCTGCATATAAGTTAAATAAACAGGGTGACAATATACAACCTTGTTGTACTCCGTTCTCAATTTTGAACCAATTGTTCCTTGTTATAGCATGTATCAGAATTTCATTCCTTTTCAGGGCTGAATAATATTCCATTGAGAGTATATAGCTTTTTTTTTTTTTAATTCATTCATCCATCAGTGGACACTTGGGTGGTTTCCATCTCTACCTATTGTGAATAATGCTGCTGTGAACATCGGTATACAAATATCTGTTTGAGTGCCTGTTTTCCATCCTTTTGGGTGTAACCCAGAAGTGATATTGCTGGATTATATGATAATTTTATGTTTAACTTTCTGAGGAAGCTCCACACTGTTTTCCAGAGTAGCTATACCACTCTCCATTCCCACCAGCAATACACAAAGGTTCCACCCTCTCCATATCGTCTCCAGGGCTTGTCATTTTCTGTTTTTAATAGTTGCCATCCCAGTGGATGTGAAGTCCCAGGAGGTTTTGACATATAGGTTAGAGCACAGAGAGAATTTCCTCTTTGGGGAAGCAAGGGGACGGGGTTCATGGGCATCCTTGGGCCCATCCACATCACAGACCTCAGAAGCCAGAAGTCCGAAGCTCCTTAGGTCCCAGCGCAGGCACGTGCCCCAGCCTCTGACCCTGTCTCCCTCCCGGCCTCTCCCTCACAGGCGTCTGGCTACAGCGGACGATGCAGTGAGCCATGCCCCGCCCCGGACACCCCCGCCCATCATCCGGGCCCCCACGCTTGGGACCGTGGGAGCGGCCAGCAGAGCTATGCCTGGAGACCTACGATGAGCCATCCCGGGCCCCACCGAGCCGCCGCACCCGCAGGCCAGACCCCAAGGACCCCGGGCACCACGGGCCCGAGAGCCTTACCTTCATCTCTGGCTCTGCCGAGCAGACTCCCGAGCCCCCTGCCTGCTGCCTGCTCTGGCGACCCTGGGTGTGGGACTGGTGCCGGGCGGCCTTCTGCTTCCGCCGCTGCCGGGACTGCCTCCAGCGCTACGGGGCCTGTGCGCGGGGCTGCAGCCCCTGCTTGTCCTCGGGGGACTCCCCTGAAGGGGCCGCCGAAGCCAGCTGGGTCAAGGAACACAACGGCGTGCCCCCCAGCCCTGACCATGCGCCTCCCAGCCGGCGGGATGGCCAGCGGCTCAAGTCGGCCATGGGGAGCAGCTTCAGCTACCCCGACGTCAAGCTCAAAGGCATCCCAGTGTACCCTTACCGCAGCGCCACCTCCCCCGCCCCCGACGCGGACTCCTGCTGCAAGGAGCCGCTGGCTGACCCCCCGCCCATGCGGCACAGCCTGCCCAGCACCCTCGCCAGCAGTCCCCGGGGCTCCGAGGAGTACTACTCCTTCCACGAGTCGGACCTGGACCTGCCCGAGATAGGCAGTGGCTCCATGTCCAGCCGAGAGATCGACGTGCTCATCTTCAAGAAGCTGACAGAGCTGTTCAGCGTACACCAGATCGACGAGCTGGCCAAGTGCACCTCAGACACTGTGTTCCTGGAGAAGACCAGTAAGATCTCGGACCTTATCAGCAGCATCACCCAGGACTACCACCTGGATGAGCAGGACGCTGAGGGCCGCCTGGTGCGCGGCATCATTCGCATCAGTACCCGCAAGAGCCGCGCCCGCCCGCAGACAGCAGAGGGGCGCTCAAGCCGGGCGGCCGCCCCAGCTGCCACCGCCCCAGACAGCGGCCACGAGACCATGGTGGGCTCAGGGCTCAGCCAGGATGGTAGGTGGGGTGCCACGCCGAGGGGCGGGATGGAGGAGGCTTTGGCTAGGGAGGGTTACACTGGGCTCTTTGGACGCTGTAGATCCACCCCTCAGCTGGTCCCAGCTTTTCCTCCTTCTGGTTCTCCGGTCCTCTGCATCCCCTCACAGGCTCCTTCTGTCCCCTGCTGCTACCTGCCAGAGGGGCTTCCAGGCCTAGCGAGCTAGTCTGGTTAACAGGACCCAGGTACCCATATGAATTTGGACCTCTGACCTGTGCTGGCCTAACCAAACCCCCCATCCACCATTGTACAGACAGACAGACACACACACACACCCCCTCTGTGTCGCTTTTTAAACATCATTTCTCTACACACACACACACACACAATGTTTCTCTAACCCAGCACACATACACACACACACACGATGTTTCTCTAACCCAGTGCATGTACACACACACACTCCGTGTCATTTTTTAAACTTCGTTTCTCTACACACACACACACACACACACACACACGATGTTTCTCTAACCCAGTGCATGTACACACACACACTCCATGTCATTTTTTAAACTTCGTTTCTCTACACACACACACACACACACACACACACACACACACGATGTTTCTCTAACCCAGTGCATGTACACACACACACTCCGTGTCATTTTTTAAACTTTGTTTCTACACACACACACACACATACACACACACACACACACACGATGTTTCTCTAACCCAGCCCAGGGCTAATAAGTGGGGAGTGAGATTGAAAGGACGTGATAATGACCACTGCCCCTCGTGTTCCCTCCCTAGAACTCACAGTGCAGATCTCCCAGGAGACGACCGCAGATGCCATTGCCAGGAAGCTGAGACCCTATGGAGCCCCAGGTTTGGTCCCGACGTGATGAGGAGTGCGGAGAGGAGAGGGGACAGCCCTCGCGGCCCCCAACCTGCCCCTCTCCCAGCTTCCTCCTGGGGTGGGTGAGGATGGGATCAGAAAGGGAGGAGAGGCCCGAGCAGCCTCTTACCCTATCCCTGTCCTGCAGGCTGGCTCAAAGATTCTGCTGGGAGAGATTCAGGGGGATGCCCCTGAGCCAGGAGGCAGGCAGGTGCCCAGAGCCTGAATGGAAACCCTGGTCACTGGAGAGGAAAGTGGAGGGCGGGGGAGGTGGGCACCCACTGGAGCTGGACAGGCACCCTGTGTGGTTTCTACTGCTATCTTCCTGGCTTTCACAAGCCCCTGGAAGCAGGGTCATTCCCCTTTACAGGGAGCAAGACTGGGGTTGAGAGAGGCAAAGCTGCCAAGTGGCTCACCCACCCAGCTCAAGTCCCCCTCTCTTTCTCCTCAGCAGCTTGTTCCCTGCCCGAGGGCTTTGCATGAGCCCCTCCCCATCTCTGAGCCTCTGTTTCCTCCTTCCTTCCCCCGCAGGATACCCTGCCAGCCACGACTCATCCTTCCAGGGCACCGACACAGACTCTTCAGGGGCACCGCTGCTCCAGGTGACCTGCTAACCCTCGCCAGGCCCAGCGCTGCCTCCCCATCTGAGAGGACAGTCTACAGCATGAGGAGAGGGACCAGAGCCCCCCTTTGTGGGAGGCAAGGCCGTGAGCCCAGAAGCAGTGCCCACTCCGGCTCCTCCCGCCTTGGCTGAATGGTTCCCGAGCCACATGCATTTCACTGGGCTGTGGCGCCCCCGTTCCCCTGGGGTCCCCCGCTGGCCTGGCCCCTGCCTGGGCCTGTCCTTCCTGCCCCGTCTTCAGGAGGCCTGGGTCATGGAAAGCAAAAGCTGAGGAGGGGACTTCTGGGATTGAATCCTGACTCCATCCCCATAACATGCTCCCCCTGTAACATACAACCCATAATCTATCATACAGTCCTCCCCCTCCCCAGGACAGAGCGGGTAACAGCTCAAAGAAGCTTGTCTTAAATGTATTGGGTTTGAGGGCAGGCAGAACCTCTGTCTGGAACTCTGTGGGCAGTGCCCACTCCATGTTATGTTCTGTTGAGCAGTTAGGTTCCTGGCTGGTGTTCTACATACTAATGTGACCATAGTACAAACTTAATAGATATCTGTCTGCTCATCTTGGCTATGATGCTGTCCTTTCTGTCGCATTTGCCTGACTGCTGCCTGGGGCAGGAGACCACGCAGAGCATCCAGCCTGGCCTAGTGCTGTGGGGTTGAGGTCAGAAGGCTAAATTGACAGCGGTAAGGCCCATCTCTGACTCATCACGGTGAGTTCCAGGAGATCGAGACAAGTGCAGCATCTGTACCTTAGAAGGATTTACTAAGTAGCTTCTGTCATGATTGAGAGGTCCGTCTAGGCAGGCCTTTTGCCCCAATTCACTGCCCACAGGTGGGCCTGCTCCTGGCCATCCCTGCAGTTTCTCCACACCCTGAGTGCATGTCAGCCCCCGCCCAGCCCGCCTCAGACCTGGGGCTCCCTCCATTCCCCTGGTGCTGACAGCATTGAGCATCACTGGTGTCTTCTTGGCTCTCCCAACAGTCCTGGGGTGGATCATTCTTTCACAGGGGCTGGGAATCAGAGGCGTTAAGGAATTGAGTGGGTCACATACTAGTAACTGTGGCTCTGTACCCAGAAGCTGGCCTCTTAGCACTTTTGCCCCCAAGCTGGCAAACTGACCTGCTTGGGGTAGAAGTCAGATCCCCTATGTGGACATCAGAGCCCAGCTGGGTTCAGAAAAGTGAAAGTGAAAGTCGCTCAGTCGTGTCCGACTCTTTGCGACCCCATGGACTGTATAGTTCATGGAATTCTCCAGGCCAGAATACTGGAGTGGGTAGCCTTTCCCTTTTCCAGGGGATCCTCCCAACCCAGGGATCAAACCCTGGTCTCCCGCATTGCAGGTGGATTCTTTACTAACTGAGCCACAAGGGAAGCCCAAGAATACTGGAGTGGGTAGCCTATCCCTTCTCCAGGGGATCTTCCCGACCCAGGAATCAAACCGGCGTCTTCTGCATTGCAGACGGATTCTTTACCAACTGAGCTGTGAGGGTTCAGAAGGCTCCTGCTACTCCTCACACACAGGGGTGTATTTGTCCTCAGTGAGACCAGAACAGGCCCACCAAAGTCCTGACTGATAAAGCTAGGTATCCGGGATCCCTCTCTGCCCCCACTTCACCTGCAGCCGCCCCACCGTCCTTTTTACTGACCTCATGGGCAACCTTTGGAAAGTTCACTAGACACACTACTTGTCTATTCAGTTTCCTATTGGACACCCAGGATGGTCCCTGTGGCCATGACTGCAGGCTCAGTACCAGTGATAGAACTGGCCCTCTCCTTAGGCTCTGCTGTTCCATCCAGGTCATGGCCCTCCGTGATTGAAAATGACCACAGGCCAGGAATTCCCTCAGCCCAGTAGTTAGAACTCTGCACTTCCACTGCTTCCCTGGTGGCTGGACCTGCCTGCAAAGTGGGAGACTTGGGTTCGATCCCTGAGTCAGGAAGATCCCCTGGAGAAGGGAATGGCAACCCACTCCAGCATTCTTGCCTGGAGAATTCCACGGACAGAGGCGCCTGGCAGGCTACAGTCCATGGGGTCACAAAGAGTCAGACACGACAGAGCAACTTTCACTTTCGCTACAAGGGGCATGGGTTAGACCCCTGATCGGGGAGCTGAGATCCCACATGCCATTACACATGGTGTGGCCACCAAAAAAAAAGTGAAGAAAATGACCATGGGTCACTGGAGCTCTGGGATATCACTGGACAGAGGAGAGTCAGGCACCGCCCCTACACCTTAGCCTTGGCCCTTGTTCAGTCACTAAGTCGTGTATGACTGTGTGCAACCCCACAGACTGCAGGACAGGCCTCCCTGTCCCTCACCATATCCCGGTTTGCCCAAGTTCGTGTCCGTTGAATCGGTGACACCATCCGTGTCATCCCCTTCTCCTCCTGCCTTCAGTCTTTCCCAGCATCAGGGTCTTTTCCAGCGAGTCAGCTATTTGCATCAGGTGGCCAAAGTACTTGAGCTTCAGCATCAGCCCTTCTAGAGAATATTCAGGGTTGATTTCCCTTAAGATTGACTGTTTTGATCTCCTTGCTTTCCAAGGGACCTCTCAAGGGTCATTTCCAGCACCTGAGTTTGACCGCATCAGTTCTTCTGCTGCCTTTTTTATGGTCCCACTCTCACATCCATACATGACTACTGGAAAGAATGTGGCCTTGACTATATGGACCTTTGTCAGCAAACTGATGTCTTTAATCCTTAATACACTGTCTAGGTTTGTCACAACTTTCCTGCCAAGAAGCAATCTGAGAGCTTAGAAAATGGGCCTCTAGGGCCAAAGCTTTTTTTGAGCCCCATTATCCAAGCTCAGCCTTGGGAACCACTACTGGCATTCCCAGAAAAAGGGATTTGTAAGTTTGATAAACAAAGTCAAATACTGCATAGCTTAAGTTTTTAACAAGCTATTCTCAGATGCCAGAAGGACAGATATGCTGTGTCCCAGAAATTCAGGGGCCACCCGTGGCTCACAGGGCATAGCACCCTGGGCAAGTGAACCCACTCTTGTTACCATAACCTCTATGGCGCTCTGCACTGTGACCTGTACTTCCTGCCAAAGCGGGACAAGGGTCAGCTCTGGTGGCTGGACTGGGGCAAAAGAGAACAGCTCTACAGCCCTAGCACGGCCTTGGAGGCTCACTCTGAAAAGCCCTAAAATCTGCAAGGGTCCAGGTCAGACACACAACAGGCTCCTTTGGGCGTCCGTCCCCTTGCCTTCCCAGCCAGATCCCCACCACACACACAGCCCTTCTGGGGCCTAGGCGGTGCCCCTGGCCTTTGCTGCTCTCTGCCTCTGGGAAGTAGTGTGGAGTTTTAGAAACACTTGCTCCAGGACTAGAGGACAGACCCAGTGCAGTGGGAAACTGTCTCAGATGAAAACAGAATCAAGTCAGGCTGGTCTTAAGTGCTGCTGAGTCATGGGCCCCTTGGAGAATCTGACATATGCTTGATGCCTGTAACCCCTTTTGTTCAAAATCATACACAGACTAAAAGCCTTATCTGAATCCTCTAAGTAATGAGAAACTGAACCATGGGAGGGGCAAGGACTTGCTCCAGATCACATGGCAGAACCTGGGTACGTAGTCAAGCCCCCAGGCCCCAGCAGCAGTCCTAAGAGGCCTGAACCCCAGAGAAAGGCCAGAGGGAAAAAGGACACGAGTGGAATTGGGTAAATAGTTTTAATGTGTAACAGTAGGCCAGCTGGGGAGGACAATACCCCCCAAGGCCCCAGCCCTTCTGCCATGATGGCCTGGGACCTGTGTGCCGGCCAGCCCCGTGCCTGCCCTGGCCCTGCAGCCCACCAGTCCCGGGGAGGGTGGGAGAGGAAAGTGGGGAGCCGGGAGCTCAGCCTGGAGAGTTCAGGGGAGCAAACACAGGGGCTAGTTGAATCTGGCCTTGGAAAAGTCCATCTCTGGATGCTGATCCATGAACCTGAGGAGACAAAGCAGGAAGGTGAGACAGGCCAGGTTTCCCCAAAATTTCCTCCTTTCTCTCAGCCTCCAACATGAGGTCTAATCTGTTTAGAACTCTCAGCAACCTGGAGCCATGCCAGGCAGGAATAGGGCCCCCAAGGTCTCCCTCTGAGGCCCATCTGAGCCCGAGGCTGGATGCCGAGGTGCCAACACTGGTACTGCTTTTTCTGTTGGTGATGGTGACCGCCTGTTACCCTTTCCTACCCCGAGGTAGCCTTGCCCTCAAGATGACCTCAGTAAGTGATTAGGGGAGGCAAGCCAAGGCTATAAAGCCATAAACTTGGCTGGCTCATCCTGGAAAGGGCAGGGCAGCTCCTGTGCTCTGCTCAGTAAACACTTGCCGCTGTCACCCAGGTCCCAGCCGCAGACACCTCCCCCAAACCCCCATCTCTGCATCGCTCACTTCTTCAGAATCTCCTGTTTCTTCTGCTCATCCGAGGTAGGCAGCCCCATGGACTTCTGTCTCTGGTCATACATCATCTTCTCCACCATGCTACGGGTCTCACTGTCCAGGTCTGACAGCTGGGGGTCAGACAGTGACAGGGTGGGTGAAGCCCTGGGGCCACCCAGGCCCCAAACCTCCCAACCGCAGCTCCTCCAACCAGCCTGGGCTCACCTTGGAGTTCTCGGGGTTTATCTTCTTAGTATTGATCTCAGGGTCACTGGATACCAAGCGGCTCCACCACTCCATCTTGTTGATCTGAGAGCAAGAGGAGGGCCACCCAGGGATGAGTGGTGGCTCACTCTGGACCCTGGTGACCACCCCCCAGCTCTCCCAGCCACATCCTGTATCAGGGACTTGTGAGGCCTGAACTGGGACCTAGGGGCAGATGGGCGAGACCTCTGCCCTCTCCAGTGGCTGGGGGAGACAGACACGGAGATAGCCAGCATGATAAGAGAAAGAATAAAGTACAGAGGGAGACACTCATCCAGGGTGGAGGGAGAGGTTAGGACATACACATGGGCTGGGCCTTAAATGACACGCGTGAACCACGTTAAAAGAGCAGGGAAGGACATTCCAGGTGGGAGGAAATGCAAGGGCAAGGGCACAGATGGGTGAGTGAGAGGCAGCCAAAGCGGGTCAGGTAGGCTAGGCCAGGCAGTACGTGCCATGGGACACTTTCCTCAGACCCTGGCACTTCACAGAGACCACGTTCATGTACCGGGGTCTGTATCCCAGGTCTCTGAGAGGGGGAGCATGCAGGCTTCCCGAGGGGCATAGTTTTCTACATCTTGTTCACTGTTCTCCCTCCAGCACTTAGAACAGTCTCTGGCACGTAGTAAGTGTTCAAGTATTTGTTGAATTGAATGCTTGTATCGATACAAACCTAATGGAGGGACTTCCCTGGTGGGTCCAGTGGGTAAGACTCTGAGCTCCCAAGCAGGGGGCCCAGGTTCGATCCCTGGTCAAGGAACTAGACCCCATGTGCTGCAACTAAAGGTCCCACATGTCACAAAGAAGATCCCGCACATGGCAACCAAGACCCAAAATAAAAACTAGGAAAAAACCTAATGGACCTGGAGAAGGAAATGGCAACCCACTCCCATATTCTTGCCTGGAAAAGTCCATGGACAGAGGAGCCTGGCGGGCTGCAGTCCATGGGGTTACATGACTGAGCATGCATGCATGAGGGTGGAGGGAGATGGGTTGGTAGCAATAAACTGGTAGAACAACAACAACAAAAACCTAATGGAAAGGAAAAGGCTTTGGTACTAAAGACAATTCTGATCCTTAACTCCACCCTCTCCTAGAGGCAAGAGTTGGGGCAGATCTCTTGAGCTGCCCTTTTTCTGACTCTAAAATGTGATAAACATACTATAGAAGTCTTATTGTGGAGATGAAATAACATATGCCCATCAGGCCCCCAGCAGGGCCCCCAAGTTCAGGAACACAGGCCAGGAGGCGGGGCCTTTCGCACCTTCTCCAGATGCACCGTCACCACCTTGCCATCCTCGATGAGCCAGGAGCTCTCCTCGACCTTCACCTCGTTGTAGAGCTCCCCATCCACGATCGCTGGCTGTCCCTTGAGCCCCACCCGGAGATGCCTCCGCTGGATGTCCACCACCACGTCCTTCCCCTTCAGCCGGAAGTTCACACGGAAGGGCACAGCCAGCTGCACGGGGCAGGAGCAGTCAGGAGGGGCCCCAGGCCGGCTCCCGCCCTGCCGCCCCAGCCCCCACACTCACGTCCAGCTCCGACAGGGTCTGGGTCCAGCGGTAACTGGGCAGGTCCGCCCCGTTGCCAAGGTTGGGCTTCAGTTTCCCTTTGTCCTTCTCATCCTCCTCCTCGTCCTCGTCCTCGGCCTCCTGCTCACAATTGGAGTGCTCGGCTACTTCCCTGACAGACCTAGACTGAACCCCACTGGCCGGCATTGCGCATACAGACGCAGACAATACAGAAGACCTGGTCCCTGCCCAATCCATGGCCCACTGGGAGTCAGAGGTAAAACCTGTTTGGCTCTCTGCTAGGTCTGCCTGAGAGAAGCTCAGATGGGGAGACCCTGGGACAGCTGGGCAGGGGGGGTGGTGGCAGTCAGACACGGACCCTGGGGACCCAGCCACGGGACTTGGGAAGGAAGCCCAGCCCAGAGCAGGTCAGGAGGTGGCAGCCAGCAGAGTTGTTCTAAAGGAAAACCAGCCTGCCAAATGGTCAGCTTCCTTCTTCTCTGTCCGGAGGGTGGGACCCCGGCCTCAGACCAGAACCCCTGAAGAACTGAGCGAGTGCCCCAAGGATTATGTGGGAGTAGGAGGAGCTCCGAAGAGAACACGCCCCAGGCGTGTCAGAGAAACCCACCCACCCGAGCCCGCCCGCCTGGTGTCCGTGCAACACCGCCCATCTCTGGCTCTCGGGCTTTCCTGCCAAGGCTTAAATTAAGCCAGTGAGATTTGGGTTTTTTTTTTAACCCACTTTGGTCCAATGTGGGATCCTGGAGTATGGGGAGGATTCCCAAAGCTAAGGGAACGGTGGGGTGGGCCTTCCAGAGAAAGGGAGTGGGTGAAGAGCCCTGGAAGTTCCCAAACCCTTCCAGTCCATCTCACCTGCTTCCCTGGTGAGCCAAGACTGCCATTCTTGAGCTGGGCCTCCTGATTCTCGGCATCCTTTTTCTGTGGCAAAGGGGAAAACAGCTGGCAAGAGGGGCCCCACTTCTAGTATCCATGGGGGTCAGGGGACAAGGGAGGGAAGCCCACTCCTACCTGGTCAATTTCCAGCTGTAGCCTCTCAGCCTCCTCATCAGTCAGCTCCTTGATCTGGGGCCCGGAGGTCTCTGACTTGGCCTCCTTGGCCAACCTGGCTGCGCGCTCCGCCTTCTCACGCCGCTCAGTCTCCTGCCGAGCTCGCTTCTCCCGCCGGGCCTTCTGTGCCAGCTGGTTGTGGTGGTTGAAGGTCTGTGTGATAAGCTGAGGAAGGAAGAGAAGGCTAAGAGGCATCGGGGGAGAAGACACATCCCAAGACATGAAGCCAGTCCCATCTCAGAGTACCTGGGCATTGCACTTAGAACCTCAGTTTCAACATCTTTAAAATGGGATTTAATACACACCTGTCTCACTGAGTTGTAATGAGAATACCTGCAAAGTGTCTGCTTCAATAAAGAGCAACCACTTAAAAAAAGGCAGTCCAGGGACTAAGACCCAACACTGCAGCTGGACAACCTGCATTCTAATCCAGGCTTTGTCACACACTAGCTATTGTATTTTTGGCAAATTACTTAACCTACTAATGGTATTAGTGGGCTTCCCTGGTGGCTCAGTGGTTAAACAATCTACCTGCCGATGCAGGTTCGATCCCTGGGTCGGGAAGATCCCCGGAGAGCTTCAGAGTCCTTATCAGCGAGGATAAGTCCCTACCTCACAGGAATGTCAGGCAGACCAAATGATAAGTGCTTTGACAGTCCTTCACAGCAGAGTGAAGCTGTCAGGAGAATGCCAGCCTCAGCCCCTCTGAGAAGCTGTTCCTCAGCTCTCAGGCTGGAAAGAGCTTTCTGGAGGGAAAAGGCCAGCGTCTTCCTCTCCTCGGCCTGTAAGCTATCCATTTCAAATCTGTCCTCTCCCACGACGCCTTCCTAGGATGCTTCTAAACTGCATCGTGCTAGCTGCCCCCTCTGCGGCCCAAGAGCGACCCCAATACTATTACCACCTGGTCTGGCTCTGTGGCCTTGGACAAGGAAACAACTTTGACCTTCCTAAGCCTCAGTTTCATCAGCTGTCATGAAGACTGCATATGACACTTGTCAAGAGGTTGGCACAGTCCTAGCCACAAACCAACTGCCTATGAACTGCTGGCTTCCCAACACCCCCTGCCTGGCTGAGGCTAACCCAGGGTCAGCTGGTGGAGAAGCACCTTCTCTGCTATGAAGATAACAACAGGAGGAATGGTTATACCTCATGTTTTACATCAGAAGCTCCTGAAGTGTGGTTCCCCTGATCCATAAAATATACTAGCATCACCTAGAATTAAATGCTGAATCTCAGGCCCTACTCCAGGCCTACTGAATCAGAAATTCTAGGGGTATGGCCCAGCAATTTGTACTTTTAACAAGCCCTCCTGGCCAATTCTCATGCATACTTGAGTCAATCTACATCTGAGATCCTGGCCTACTCCTTCTACCTGTGTGACCCTGAGGTCATCTCTCTGTGCTTCTACCGTATTGTTTCTAAAAGCAGTCTTACACAGCTGTTCTTTGCCTAGAGTATCCTTGCCTCTACTTTCAGGTCACCTCGCCAACACCTTCTTATCCTCCAGGACCAGCTCAAGTGTCTGTTGAATTTCACCTCTTCACCTTTGGAAGACTCAGGAATTTACCCAACTTAGGAAACCCAACTCTGTGTCAACCCACACACCTGGAAGCGGCCTCACAGGACGCCCACCACAAGAACAGTGGTCAACAAACCATCTTTCAAGAATCTCTGAGCCAGAGCTAGAGGGAAATGGATCTGCAAGAGCTGAGGGGAACCACGTGGGGCTCAGGGTCACCAAAGTCAGCCATGCGCTCCTAGGCCTAGGGTTCTGCCAAATGCCCTGTGGCTTCTCATTCATTGGGAGCCAGTTCTTCCTGTTACCCTCAAACCTCTAACTTCATGCCACATTACAGTAGCTCCACACTCTTCGAGGTTAAAGGGTACCAAAAGCACCCCGAAACCAAATGGGTTAACAAAATGAGGTGTGTGTAAGAAATAAATGAGCCACCTGAAGGCCACTGTGCTGTCAACAGAAGGGGTTGGTCATGGCCCAATTACGCCAGCAGAGGCTGTTCCACCCTAATCAGGGAGACCTTGAACTCAGGCCATCTGCTAACCAGCGGCCAAGGGGAGGCAGGAGTGGGGCCGTCCCCTCTCCCAGCTCCAGTGAATCACGTCCCATTCGTCCTGTTCCTTCCCAGCTCCTGAAGGGCAGATGAGGGCAGAGCTGAACCACCAGGCAGAGTCAAAGCCAATCACAGCAGCCTCTGACCCCTCCTCCCGGTCTCCTCCCACGGCTTTACCTGGGCCTGGGCCCAGGCAGAGACCCCTGCGAGACTGTAGCCTACTCAGGGTGCCAACTGGCAGGCTGTCAGAGTCAAGCTTCTGTCACTGGACATGTCTTTGGGAACCAGAGCCCAGCAAAGTGAGGAAGGGGTGAGGAGGGCTGGGCCAGTTCTAGGCCCCAGAGTGTTCGGTGGGCATACCTGAACACAGCTTTCCCTGACCTAGCCTGGGTGACAGGAGAGTAAATAATGGGTCCCCCCAGACTGGCCAAGGAAGGCTCCTGAGAGATATTTAAGCTCAACCCAAAGGCATGAGGTCCTGGACCTGATCATGGAGTGGGGGGACACGTCTGAGGGAGAAGACACACTCCTGTTCTAGGACTTCATGTAAATGGTCTAATTCAGTATGTGCTCTTGTCTGTCTTCCTTTAGAAGGGTGAATAATGTGTATGTATGTGTGTGCTCAGTCATGCCCGACTCTGCAACTCTATAGACTGTAGCCTGCCAGGCTCCTTTGTCCATGGAATTTTCCAGGCAAGAACACTGGAGTGGGTTGCCGCTACCTCCTCCAGGGGATCTTCCTGACCCAGGGATTGAACCTGCATCTCCTGTGTCTCCTGCATTGCAGGCAGATTCTTTACCTGCTGAGCCATCAGGGAAGCCTGAATAATATTATATTACATGGATATATGACATTTTGTTGATTCATCTATCAATAAATGCTTGGATTGCTTCCAGTTTTTGGCTCTTATAAACAGTGCTGCTATGGGTGTGCAAATCTCTCTTCAAGATCCCACTTCCAGGGCTTCCCTGGTGGCTCAGTGGTAAAGAACCCACCTGCCAATGCAGGAGACACAGGTTCAATCCCTGATCCAAGAAGACCCCACATGCCGCAGAGCGACCAAGCCCGTGCAGCACAGCCTGGGCGCCAGGGCCCGGGAGCCACGGTCCCTGAGCCGTGGGCGGCAGCTGCTGCAGCCCACTCGTCCTGGGGACCACGCTCCGCAACAAGAGAAGCCACCGCCGTGAGGAGCCCGTGCACCTCGACCGGAGGGCAGCCCCCACTCGCCGAAACTAGACAAAGTCCATGCAGTAATTAAGACCCAGCACAGCCAAAAATTTTTTTAAAAAAAAGGTCCTGCTTCCAATCTCAGGGGGTAAACGGGAAAGCTGGATCACCTGGTAGTTCTATTTTAAAATTTTCTGAGGCACCACCATACTGTTTTCCACAGCAGCTGCACTATTCTAAAATCCCACTGATAGTGCACAAGAGTCCCAATTTCTCCACAACCTTATCTAACACTTAAGTGTTTTCAGGAGGTTCTGACAGAATCCATCCTAGTGAGTGTGAGGGGACAACATCTCACTGCGGTTTTTATTTGCCTTTCTCTAATGACTAGTGATATTGAGCATCTTTTATAATAAAAAAAGAACTATAATTCACTTTTACCAACAATGTCTGAAGAGTACCCTTTTTTCCCACATCCCCGTAAGCAATTAAAAAAAATATTTTTGTCAGTTTGACCAGGAAAAAAAGGCATCTCACTGTTTAGTTCACCTACATTTCCTTGATTACTACTGAATGTAAGCATCTTTTCATATGCTCCTCATGGAATGACCCATTTTTCCATTTATCCTTTTCTTGTCAACTTACAAGAGTTCCTGCAAATTAAATTGTCTCTTAAATTTTATCTGTCCTTCGCATTGCACATTTTCCCCAGATCTACTGTTTTTCAAATGACTATGTCATTGCATCTCTTCTGCCACAGTTTCTAAGAACAAACAGCTCTTTTATTCTATGGCTTCCAGGTTTCTATCCTCGCTAGGTCTCTTCCACACAAGGTTATACATAGTTTCCTAGCTTTCCTTACTAAGCTCTTCTTGATCTGCAATTTATTTTTAGATATGAGTACAACAAGCTTCCCAGGTGGCACTAGTTGGCAATTCAGGAGACATAAGACACACAGGTTTGATCCCTGAGCCAGGAAGGTCCCTTGGAGGAGGGCATGGCAACCCACTCCAGTATTCGTGCCTGGAGAATCCCATGGACAGAGGAGCCTGGCAGGATACAGCCCATAGAGTCGCAAAGACCCAACTGAAGTGACTTGGCAAGCACGCACATATGAATAAAACAGATCGTTTTACACTTTTGGTGCTTTTACAAATAGCCAGTTGTAGCAGCACGACTTATTAAATCATCCTTTGCCTATGAACTGAATTACCTTACTGGACACATCTTAAAGTTAGACTTTTTCTGGGTTCTCTGTTTCACTACTCTATTTGTCTCTTCCTATGTCAATAACATACTGATTTGATCATTATGGCCTTTATGCAAATCCATAATGCCTAGCTTCAAAATCTATAAAAACTAAAGTGTTTTTGTGTTTCTCTAAGTTTGAAGCATGAAGGTATTTACAGTTTTCATATCTTGGCAGAAATATTGATATACACTTCCCTGCAGAAATATCAATGTTTCATTACATTATGCTGCTCCTGACCCCTGGACTGGAGTAGAGTATATTATATACAGTATATGCACTGTCAAAGTGTTAGTCGCTCAGTCGTGTCTGACTCTTTGCAATCCTATGGACTGTAATTCGCCTGAATTCGTGGACAGGTTCCTCTGTCCACGGAATTCTCCAGGCAAGAATACTGGAGGTAGTGGGTACCAATTCCCTTCTCTAAGGGATCTTCCAGACCCAGGGATCCAACCCAGAGTCTCCTGCATTGTAGGCAGATTCTTTACCATCTGAGCCACCAGGGAAGCCCAAGAATTCAAGTTCACAGTCCCTTTTTTGAACCTATTGGGGCCAGATGTGTTTTGGGATTTAGAATTCTTTTGGATTTTAGGAGGCAATACAGTGCATATTTAACCCTAAAATCCAAAGAACTCTGAATTCCAAAATACACCTGGCCCCAAGAGGTTTAAAAAAGGGACTGGGAACTTGTACTCTCATGTGCCAGCAACACTCTTTTTATCCTCACAAGAGCCTTGTGAGAGAAAGATTATCCCCTCTTCCGGGGGCGGCAGCGGGGAATGAGGCTCAGAATGTGATTCATCCAATGCCACAGTTGTCAAGCAGGGAGACGGGCACACGGGATTCAGCCACATCTGCCTGGCTCCAGAGAACATGCTCTCAACCGGAACACTTAGAAAGGACTTCTCTGGTAGCCCGGTGCACAGCAGGTCCTCAACACAAAGGAGTTACTGGTGTTACAACTGGAGACCAGTTGGGAAGGCTGGACAGGTTTCTGCCTGCCTGAGAGTCCAACCAACCTCCTGAGAAAGAGCTGACTCTAAGGGAACAAAGAGGCAAGGAGCATAACAGAGGAACCAGCAGACGTCCAACAGAACAGCTACCATCATCCTTGTGATACGCCCAAGACACCACTTCTCAATGTTGTTCATCTCCCCCTTCTGCCTGCTACCTCACTCTCCCTTCATACCTCAGGCACCTCTTCCTCAGCGTCTCCCTTGAGCCCCCAACCTAGGTTAGTCACCGTCTTATGCTCCTAGGACGTCTACCTGAACACCCACCACTTCCTCACTGTCTTTTTTTCGGTGGGGGGAGTCGGGTTTAGTAAGGAGTCTACACTGTGAGATCCATGAAAACAAAGACCATGTCTGTATTCACCTCTGCGATCCCAATGGCTCTGTCACAGTAGCTAACACAGGCAAAGTGTTAACTGTTCAATACATATTAATTAAATGAATGAATGCTGATATTTTATGGTGAAGTCTGGCCCACAGAAAAACAGGAGGTGCTAGTGCTAATACAGAAAGCATACGTGAGCCAGAAAGGGTCCTAAAGGTCAGTGAGTCCACCTTCTTCTGCTTGAGATGTGTGAAGATTAAAAGGATCAGAGAATTGGTGGGAAATCAACCAGGCCACACAGCTAGACCAAGAACCCAGGACTCCTACTCCAGGACCATGTCCGTACTACAGAGTAGCCTCAGGTCAAGGCATATCATCAAGCATTTCAGCTTGTTAGAACTCCGAGGCCACAGAAAGCAGTTTGTAAAATGTCTCCTTTTGGTTATTATGTCTCCTGTTTAACTGAAAACAACTGTCAGTTTTCACAGTTCAGTGAAATGACATCTTCTTCATTATTTACGAATCTTCAAAAATATAATTACAACCTAGACAATCAGAAGACATTCAAACTCTCAGAACCTGTACCATAAAGCACAATCCTCAGGAATCACCTAACAGCAGTCAGAATGGCTATCCTCAAAAAGTCTACAAATAATAAATGCTGGAGAGGATGTGGAGAAAAGGGAACCCTCCTACACTGTTGGTGCAAACATAAACTGGTGCAGCCACCATGGAGAACAGTATGGAGATTCCTTCAACAACTGAAAATAGAGCTACCATATGATCCAGCCATCCCAATCCTGGGCATACATGCAGAAAAGACAAAACTTCTAATTTGAAAAGATACATGCACTCCAATGTTCACAAGAGCACTACTTACAATAGCTAAGACATGAAAGCAATCTAAATGTCCAATGACAGATGAATGCATAAAGAAGATGTGGTGTACACACACACACACACACACACACACACACACACACACTCACACTCACTCACTCACTCACACACAGGAATATTACTCAGCCATTTAAAAACATGAAATAATACCATTTGCAACAACATGGATGAACCTGGAGATTATCACACTAAGTACAATAAGTCAGAGAAAGACAAATATCATATGATATCACTTTTATGTGGAATCTAAAAAAAAATGATACGAGTGAACTCATTTATAATACAGAACTAGATTCAAAAACATAGAAAATAAACTTATGGTTACCAAGGTGGGGGGGGTAAATTGGGAATTTGGGATTAACAGATACACACTACTATATACAAAATACAAAAAAAAAACCAAGGACATACTATATAGCACAGGGAACTATATTCAATTTCTTATAATAACCTATAATGGAAAAGAACCTAGAAAAGATACATACATATATACATATATATATAGGAGATAGACAATTAAAAAAAACACCCCCACCACTATTTTCAAATCCCTGAACGTTGGGTCACAGAATCTGAGAAGACTAGGGTTGGCTGGCTTTGAGTTTTCCTATCTGTCTTCTAAGCTCCATTTCTAACACTGGCCTGCTCTCACCTCCCAGTGAGGTAATCAGAACACGGGCTTCCCTGGGGGCTCACACAGTGAAGAATCTGCCTGCAATGCAGGAGACCCAGGTTCGATCCCTGGGTTGGGAAGATCCCCTGGAGAAGGGAATGGCTACCCATTCCAGTATGCTCGCCTGGAGAATTTCATGGACAGAGGAGCCTGGAGGGCTACAGTCCATGGGGTCACAAAGAGTCAGACACAACTGAGAGACTAACACTTTCACTTTCCTCAATGGAGAAAAGGAACCAAGAAGTGTTGCATAAGGGGCAGAAAGCAGTTTTACAAGAGACTCTGGTTCCAACCCTGGCTCCCCCATAACTCAGTTCAAGAATTTGGACAACACTGGCTTTCCTATAACTCACACCGATTTCCTCATTTGTAAATGGGGACAGTAACACCTGCCCCTCAAACAGTTAAAGGACCATGGGGAATAGGGTAGGTAATGCAGTTGGCGAGGTGAGGGGCTTTAATAAATGACAGCTTGCTTCCCTTTCCCAACTCTTTGCCCTTGGCTAAAATTTTACTTCTGCTAACAGTTATTAGCATGCCAAGGAAGGCCAGATAAGCTCTTCTGGAGAAACAGAGCTGCCCAAAGGACACTGGCCCCCAACACTCACCTTTTCTGCCATGCCTTCTTCTCCTCCAACAAAGAAATCTGTTTTGCGTCGAAGGAAGCTGAAGAAAGTGTTCACCAGCTGAAAGGAAACAGAGACAGAAACTGGAGAGACGCCATATTGGGGGCCCCTCAGCTGCACGGACGCCAACTCTCTCAGCCTAGGAGGGAGCCTGGGACTAGACTGTCTCGCCCCCAGCCTCTCAACTGAGGAAACATCCTCCCCACAGGCCTGGGCTTTGTCACTTCTGCCAGGAAGCCTGAACTAACTTTACCCGGATCCCTTGAAAGGCAGAATTCTCATTTCTTTCTAATTTTTGGCTGCACAGGGTCTTCATTGTGACACACAGGGCTTCTTCTAGTTGTGGTGAGCAGGCACTGCTCTTCATTGTGGCGCACAGGCTTCTCACTGCAGTGGCTTCCCTTGGACAGCATGGACTCTAGGTGTGGACTCAGTAGTTGTCGGCACACAGGCTTAGCTGCTCCACAACTTGTGAGGTCTTCCCAGGCAAGGGATCGAACCCATGTCCTCTGCATTGGCAGGCTGATTCTTAACCACTGGACCACCAGGAAGTCCCAGATTTCTCATTTTCTTGTGTGCACGTGTATATATATTTCACATTTTTTGTGGTGCTAGAGGCAGTCTGAGGATACGGGCATCTATGGCTTGAAACACCTGGGGCCCACCTTTCCTCTTCACATAGTAAAAAACCCATCCAGAGTGGCACTGGCTGAGTTACAAGGGCAGAGCTAGAAGGAAGGGAACAAATGAAGCCATTTCAAAGAAAGTTCAGACCAACTAATTCTGGCTGGGTGGCCAAGTGGTTTAAGAACATCAGTTTGGGTGTCAAGACTGATATACATGAGCTCTGTGACCTTAGGAAAGTTTCTTAACTCCATAAAAGAGAAACAGCAGCAAGACCTATTTCCAGGGATATATGCGAGGATCCTTTGTGAGAACCAAAGGAAGCAAAGGAGCTGAGGTCCCGAGCAGTGTCTGGTCCAGAGCAAGAGACCCTCTGCGGGAGAGTGAAGTCCTCATAAGCAGGCACTATGAACCATGACTGTCGACATCCTCAGTGCCCAGCACCAGACCTGACTCAAGAGCACATGCTCAATAAACATTCTGATGAATGAAACGATCTAGTGGTGACCTAAGGTTAGCATCTATAACTAAGCCCTTTTATTTGCCCAAGAAATCTGATGCTAGATTTTATCTCAATGGTTTCAATTCCTGCTCCTACACATTTTTTTCAGTTCACTCAAAAATGAACACATTCCAAATCCAGTTGTGTCAACAATTTAGGGGGGGTGGGGTGGGGAGAGGGAGCCTTTCACATCCTCAAATAGTACTCTTCCAACCTCAAAGGGCTTAGGAGTCCTTGATCACCACCTGAATGAGAGAATGGGAATGGAAAGCTCAAAACTTTTGTCCCCAGAGAGACACAGAACCTGAAATGGTCTGTGGAAAGCACACACTGGCCTAAGGATGCTGGTCCCCTCCGGGTCAGGAGCCTGTTGGATGATTTTGGGCAAGCTCCTTCAGTGTCTTTAATAAAAAGACTGATCTTGACAGGCTTTTCTACCTTTTGAACTTTTCCATGGTTCAAAACACCAATTCCAGAACCTCTTCTAAGTTGGTCCTTATCCTTCATCCACTCTGTGTTACTGGGTCTGGTCACTACGCAGGAATTATGTTCCTGCACACATCAATCACTCGAACAAGTATGTGTTGACTGTTCAAGCCAGGTTACTGAGAATTCCTCACTGTCCCTCCCCTCCCTTCAAGAGACTACTCTCCTACAAATTCAGGAAATATAAGGATTCATAGCTGAATCTCAAATAAAAGAAACTGAGGCTGGGAGATGTGGAAGGGTCCCAAGTTGGTAGGTGCGGTGTAGAACAATCGTGAACACAGGCCTCCTGTTCCCCCATTCAAAGACCACGTGTTAATATCGCCTCCCACTCTCACATTCTTTCGCTCGCTCCAAGTCTCCGTGCAGGCAAGTTGCAATGTTTAGAAAGGTTCATCCCAAGGGATGCCCTTCGGGGGCGGCCACCAACGGAGAAACGGAGCCGAAAGCTTGGCGGGCGGGGGGAGGGGGGAATTCCAAAACTCTGGGGCTTTTCCGGGGGCGGGTGCAGCGACGCCGGAGGTGCAAAGGCAGAAACTACTGAGAGGTCTCGGGCCGGGGCCGGGGCGGGGGCGGGGACGACCAGGCCTGGTACGAGTATAAGACTTGGTACTAGCAGGCCAGACCGGAAGCTCGAGTGCAGTTAAGAATGTGAAGGGGAATCCCAGAGTCCGCGAGGCCCAGGGGTGTATCTCGGCTTCTCGAAGGCAGAGAAGGATGGAGAGAGCGTGGCTGAGGCCTTCCCCCGAGTAGGCCGGGCCCAGCCAACGCCGCGCGGGCCGTTACCTCCTGCACGCCGCCCTCGTGCTGCTGCGCCATGGCCAGCAACATGCCGTCGAACCGATCCTCCTCCTGCTCCCCACCCATCGTGCCAGCTGCTAGCCACGCTCCGAAATCCGAGCTCCGCACTCGCGTCCGGCGCTCGCCGACCCTTCGGATCGCGTCCGGTCCAACGGCTGCAGTCCGCCTTCCGCTGCGGAGCCGGAAACACGCAGGCGCCGCACCGCCCAGGCCCGCCCGCTCACTCTCACGTCCCGCCCCGCTTCGAGCCTGCGACCATTGACCGCGCGGCAGATAGCCCGCTTTGCCGGCCATTGGTCGACGTGCTGAGCCAATCAAAGAGCGCGTCCGTGAAGCGGTGGACGGAGCGGAAGGCCCCAGAGTTTGGTGTGAGTTGCTATGGTCACCAGACGCTTTATTGGAGCCTTCCAGAAAGGCATGAGCACAAATCTGGCATGGTTAGAATTGAAAAAAAAGGCGCAAACTTTGTTCCTACGCCTTGGGCGTGACCTCCCAGCTTGTAGAAGGGTGAAGTGGGAAATGTTCTTAGTTATCTCCTCTAACCCTCCCATGGGTTGATTGAGGCCCCAAAAAGGAGAATGGACTCGCCCAGAGAGCAGTCTACTCCGTCATCATCACATGCTCCCTATAAATTGTGCAGTCGTAGGGGCCCCGGACTTAGAAGGACTCTGTGCTTGGATAGTGCTCTTCTGCTGCCGTCTGAAATTTTTGAACAAGAGAGCCCACATTGTCGTTTTGCACTGGTCCCCGCAAATTATGTAATGAGTGATGTATTCAACCTCACTTCTGTTAATGTGCGAGACAGGTCCCAGTTATCGAAGGCCAACCACTTTACTTTTTCATTGAATTTCATCTTCTTAGTCTTTTCAGGGATTTCACTCTTGTTATTATTCTTTTCTAAATATCCTGCACCACAATTTTCTTTCTTCTGGATTATCCCCTTCAATTTACATTTAACTCGACTTCTTTTTGTACTGTTATATGACCCCACTTTCTCTTCCTACTGCCCCAATTTTCAATTCTCTTTCACACCAAAACTTGAAAAGATTGCTATACGTGTTTCTCCACTTGATCACTCTCCATGTCTTCTTGATTTACTGTAGCCTTTTCTTTTTTATATATAATTTTATTTAATTTTGGCTGTGCCAGATCTTCTTTGCTGAGTGCTCTTTTCTCTAGTTGTGGAGAGCAGGGGCTACTCTCTAGTGGCAGTGCATAGCTTCTCCTTGCAGAGCACAGACTCTAGGGCGTGTGGGCTTCAGTAGTTGTAGCCTGTGGGCTCAGTAGTTGCAGTTTCCCCACTCTAGAATTGCAGTTGCCAGGTTCTAGCGCACAGGCTCAATAGTCACGGTACCCATTCTTAATTGCTCCCTGGCACGTGGGATCTTCTGGGACCAAGGATGGAACCCATGTCTTCTGCATTGGCAAGAGGATTCCTTACCACTGAGCCACCAGGGAAGCCCTAATTAATCTTTTATTAATACTCTGACCAAGGTTACAATGACCTGCTTATTGCCAAAGCCAGTAGACCACTATTATCTTACTCAGCTTCTCAGCTGCATTTGACACAGTTGACCCTTCCACCTTCTGGAAGCAATTTTTTTCCATAGGCTTCACTTTTATGTTGAAACTCTGACTCCCAGTGTGACTATTTTTAGAGATAGGGCTATTTAAAGAGGTAATTAAGATGAAGGGAATTCATAAAGGTGGGGCCCTAATCCAATATGACTAGTGTCCTTACTGGAAGAGGAAGACACCACAGAGACTCCTAAGCAAGCCGAGGAAAGGCTGTTTGAGGCAGCAAGCAGCAAGCCAAAGAGAGAAGCTTCAGGAGAAAGCAAACCTGCCAACACCTTGATCTTGGACTTCTACCCTTCAGAATTATGAGAAAATAAATTACTGTTGTTTAAGTCACTCAGTCTGTAATAGCTTATTATAGCAGACCTAGAAAACTAATAGGGCTTCCATATACCACACATATCTGCTTTTTCTTCCCACCTTACTAACACTCGTTCTCAGTGTCCTGACCTACCCACATTTATAAATGTTGGGGGCTCTGTGCATACCTTCTTTTCTTCTCTCTCTATGCTTTCTCTGTAGGTGATCTCATGATGCCTCTGGTCCATATCATTTTTGAGCTCCTGGACAACCCCACTTGGGTTTTTCAGTTTTTTTTGCTTATTGTTGTTGTTCAGTTGCTAAATCGGGTCCGACTCTTGCAACCCCATGGGCTGTAGACTGCCAGGCTCCTCCCTCCAGAGGATTTCCCAGGCAAGAATACTGGAGTGGGTTGCCATTTCCTTCTCCAGGGGATCTTCCTGACCCAGGGACTGAACCCAAGTCTCCTGCATTGCACTTGGGTTGATTAGCAGATATCTCAAAACCCACATGGCTAGTGATGGATGCTGGTGATGGTTGCATAACAATGTAAATGTACTTAAAGCCACTGAACTGTACACTTAAAAATGACTAAATGGCAAATGTAATCTTATGTGTATTTTAACACAGTAAGAAATTTTATAGCTTTATGAGATAATTTGAAATCTGAACTCTTAATATTTTCAAGAATTATTATTTTTAAAAACCAACATGGCCAACACTGATGCTCCCAAACACTCACAAATTAATTCTTCCCAAAGTCTTCCCCATTAAGCTAAATGGCCCCTTCAAGCACCGATTTGCAAAAGCCCAAACTTACTCATCTACTGATTTGGACCAGTCAAAACTTGACCTCATCTAATCCATTAGTAAGTCCTGTTAGCTCTCCCTCCAAAATACTTCCTGATTCTCTTTCTCACCTTGCTGTGTGAAGCAAGATGCTACTACTAGTCTAAACCAGCATCCTCTCTTGCTTGACATCTACCATATCCAACTTCCTCACTGGTCTCCTTACTTCCTTTTTTGTCACTCTGTAGTCCATCCCGGTTTGGAACCAGCTTGGAACTATTTCAAATCCTGAAAAATGATGCTGTTAAAGTGCTTCACTCAATATGCCAACAAATTTGGAAAACTCAGCAGTGGCCACAGGACTGGAAAAGGTCAGTTTTCATTCCAATCCCAAAAAAAGGGAAATGCCAAAGAATGTTCAAACTACTGCACAATTGCACTCATCTCACACACTAGCAAGGTAATGTTCAAAATTCTTCAAGCCAGACTTCAACAGTACATGAACCAAGAACTTCCAGATGTTCAAGCTGGATTTAGAAAAGCCAGAGGAACCAGAAATCAAATTGCCAACATCCATTGGATCATTGGAAAAGCAAGAGAGTTCCAGAAAAACATCTGCTTCATTAACTACACCAAAGCCTTTGACTGTGTGGATCACAAACTGGAAAATTCTTAAAGAGATGGGAATAACAGACCACCTTACCTGTCTCCTGAGAAATCTGTATGCAGGTCAAGAAGCAACAGTTAGAACCAGACATGGAACGACAGACTGGTTCCAAATCAGGAAAGGAATACGTCAAGGCTGTATATTGCCACCTGCTTTTTTAACTTTTCATGCGAAATGCCAGGCTGGATGAAGAACAAGCTGGAATCAAAATTTCAGGAGAAATGTGAATAACTTCAGATACACAGATGACACCACCCTAATGGCAGAAAGCAAGGAAGAACTAAAGAGCCTCTTGATGAAAGTGAAAAAGGAGAGTGAAAAAGTTGGCTTAAAACTCAGCATTCAAAAAAACAACTCAACATTCAGAAAACTGAGATCATGGCATCTGGTCTCATCACTTCATGGCAAATAGATGGGGGAAACGATGGAAACTGTAAGAGACTTTATTTTGGGGGGCTCCAAAATCACTGCAGATAGTGACTGTAGCCATGAAATTAAAAGATGCTTGCTCCTTGGAAGGAAAGCTATGACCAACCTAGACAGCATATTAAGAAGCAGAGACATTACCTTGCTGACAAAGGTCCGTCTAGTCAAAGCTATGGCTTTTCTTTTTTTTTTCCAGTGGTCTTGTATGGATGTGAGAGTTGGACCATAAAGAAAGCTGAGAAAACTGAGTGCTGAAGAATTGATGCTTTTGAACTGTAATGTTGGAGGCTCTTGAGAGTCCCTTGGACTGCAAGGAGATCAAACCAGTCAATCCTAAAGGAAATCAGGCCTGAGTGTTCATTGGAAGGACTGATGCTGAAGCTGAAACTCCAATACTTTGGCCACCTGATGCGAAGAACCGACTCATTTGAAAAGACCCGGATGCTGGGAAAGATTGAAGACAGGAGGAGAAGGGGACGACAGAGGATGAGATGGTTGGATGGCATCACCAACTTGATGGACATGAGTTTGAGCAAGCTCCAGGAGTTGGTGATGGACAGGGAAGCCTGGCGTGCTGCAGTCCATGGGGTTGCAAAGAGTCAGACACGACTGAGCAACTGACCTGAACCTCAACTGAGCAGACAGAGCAATTGCTCTTAAGGATAAGCCAGGTCTTGTTACTCTCTTGCTTAAAAGTAGCCCTTCATGGATCGCCATTGTATTCAGGATAAATCCAAGCTCCCAACGATGGCCTCTGAGAAGCAGCAACATCAGGGCCCTGCCTACCTCGCCAACCTCATCTTGTCTCACACTCCCCTTCACACACCAGAGTCTCTCTTCACTGGCTGCTTTCACTTCTTCAAATGCCCTGTCCTAATTCCAAGGCCTTTGCCAGCAACTCCTTTTTACCTATCAGCTTTCAACCCAAATGCCACTTCCTCTGTGAAAACTTTGTGCTTAGTCACTCAATCGTGTCTGAATCTTTGAGACCCCATGGGCTGTAGCCTGCCAGGCTCCTCTGTCCATTGGGAATACTCCAGGCAAGAATACTGGAGTGAGTTGTCATGCCCTTCTCCAGAGGATCTTCCCAACCCAGGGATTGAACCCAGGTCTCCTGCATTGCAGGCAGATTTTTACCATCTGAGCTACCAGGGAAGTGACCCTGATAGACAGATTGTTTCCATCTCCATGATTTTCACTGATCCTCTATAATTACTTGCCACAGTTGAAATACAGAATTAAGAAATTTGGGTTCTATATCCATTCCCTCTCCCTGGAATATAAACTTCATGAAAGATAGAACCTGCCTGATTTATCTGAGCATTCAGCACAGAGCCTCAAACATGGTAGAACCTCAATAAATATTTGAGGAATGAATAGACGGTCTTTGCCTGATACTGTTGACTTTCATTATAAAACTTATCAGTAAATATTGGTAAAGTTTATTTTACAAATTGGTAAAACTTATTGAGCACGCAGTATTGTGCCAAATGCTTTATCAACATTATTTGATTTAACACAATGCTCTCTTTAGGGCTTCCCTGACAGCTCAGTTGGTAAAGAAGCCGCCTACAATGCAGGAGACCTGGGTTCAATCCCTGGATTGGGAAGATCCCCTGGAGAAGAGAAAGGCTATACCCACTCCAGTATTCTGACCTGGAGAATTCCATGAACTATACAGTCCATGGGGCCACAAAGAACTGGACATGACCAAGCGACTTTCACTTCACTTCACTTCAGTGCTCCATTTAGTGGAGAGAAAACAGGGACAGAGAAGTGAAGTCACGTGCCCAGGGCCACACAGCTGAAAGGGAAGAGCCAAGATTCAAACCCATGCAGCCTGACTCCAGAGCACACACACTTACCCATCCTTTATCTTAGAGTTCTACCTCCCAGAATTGGCATTCTGATTTTAGAATTCAGACCCAGGTGCTTATTTGATGTAACTATGCCCTGGGAGACCAAGGCCTGACCTTGAACCCTGGTGATTCACTGAAATAATAAACCAGGAAAGTCTCTTGGTGACAAGTCAACCTCCCCTATTGGTCTCTGACCCCATCTGCATTTGAACACCCACCAGCTGCAGGCAAGTGGGTGATTACATCTCCCAGTAAGTGCTCCCTTAGGACTTGATGACCCCTGGGGAAGTAAGGGAAGAAGCAATTTATTCTTCCAAAGAGGCAGAGAGGGAAAACCCGTGAAGCCTGTGCTAGACCATAAAGGGTGACCCAGGAGCTTACCAAGGAGACAGGGTAATGGAAACACACCCCAGGCACGGGGAACAGCTTGGAGGCACAACGTTGCATGACGCATTCAGAGCATGCAAACCACCTAGTCCTCACTCTCTACTTCATGGCTCCAGACCTTAACCCAGGCCCTCTGCTGCCCCGGTCTCCCAGCTGTACCGGCAAGTAGTCCAAGGCCTCTGGACAGAAGGAGAGCAAACATGCACCCTGGTCATAGGGTTGCAGAGTATGTGGTCTCACAGGGTACTCCTTCATTTCCAAACAATGAACTGGGCAGTGGGAGCTCAGTGTCACTGGTAAGGATGATGATGGTCGTTGTCCCCGCTTGGATAGTAAGATCGTCGTCCCGTTGTCACGTGAGGATTAACTGAGATAACTGCTGTGAAAGCACTCTGTAAACCAGACAGCGCTGTACAGATGGGAGAGTGCTGTCATGAACTTTTCCTCCCGAAAGCCTTCCAGATTCAAGCTCTTCAGCCCCACTGCTCCGCGGCAGTGCTCCCACCCACCCTGCCCCACCTAGGAGGGCATCCTGGCTCCCCTCTTAGAGCTACTGGGAGTGGGGCTGTCTCTCTCTCCTCACCACAGGGGCTCCTGGGACTTCCCTGGTGGTCCAGTGGTTAAGACTCCATGCCTCTACTGTAGGCGGGCCTGGGTTTGATTCCTGGTCAGGGAACTAATATCCCAAATGCCAAGCAGCACAACCCAAAAAAGAATGGGGGCTCCCCCGGGCTGGCCTGTGTCTCCCCATTACACTGAAGGCTCCCCGAACCCAGGCTGATCTCCTCTATCAGACTACATCTCTGAGGCCTGGACTGTGTCACCCCCCAATTAGATCTGGGGTTCCTAATGGTGCAGCTGTGTCTCCCTCTTGGGACTAAGGACTCCTGAGGGTTGACTTGTGTCTCTCCCTTCAGATTGAGAGCAGCTGAAGGACTTGGACTCCGGGAGTTGGTAATGGACAGGGAGGCCTGGCGTGCTGCAGTTCATGGGGTCGCAAAGAGTCAGACACGACTGAGCGACTGAACTGAACTAAACTGAGGGACCATGGCTGATTCATGTCAATGTATGACAAAACCCACTACAATATTGTTAAGTAATTAGCCTCCAACTAATAAAAATAAATGAAAAAAAATTAATTAATTAAAAATAAATAAATAAACTGAGGGACCATCTTGGCCCAAGAGACCGCCTATCCCCCCAAGTTAATGATTCCAGTCAGGCTCTGGGCTCTGGAAATCCCAGCTGAGGTCTCATCTCACCTCCAGAGCCTCCAGGACTGACACTCTGGCCTTCAGGCAACACACAGGGCTCAGAAAACACAGCTCCTCACAGTGCAAAAAAGTGCAAGACTTAAAACCCCGGGAGCCAGCTTCCAGCTCAGTTTTACCATGACCCCCAGCGAGGGGTCTCCTCCCGCCTCTGGGTCTCCCCCTCCTGAACTTCCTCCTCCAGGCAACAAAGATGAGAACACCACCAGTGACTATGACAGCTGCCCTCTTTTACAGAGCACTTACTGTGCCAGGCACTTCATGTCCTCGTAACACCTAGAAAAGGCATTCTTAGAGGCAGATTTGCTGTGAAACTGAGACTCGAATTCCAGGGCCTTGCACTTGCATGGGCCCTTCCAAGGCAGCACCAGGAGAGGCCCCAGTGTCTTCTTAGGGTAGAATACATTTTTTTTTTTTTCCTTTTTAGCTTTTGAAAAATAAAAATTTTAAACAACAACTAGTCAAGACCACTGTTTCTTCTCACTCTGCATCTCTTCCAATATGAATTATTCCCAAGACATCTGGAAGTAAGTGGGTGGTGGAGAAACAAGGACTTGTGTAGAGCAAGAAGCAAATCTGTGCACAATTCTTTTACTTATCACTAAATTGTCATTTCCTCTTTGACATTAACTCAAAAAGGAAGGTTCTTCCTATAAGGAATAGGCAACATATGCAATTATAAATGTTTTTCTTTTTCAATAGGAATTACACAAAGTAGAATTTATCGTACTTCTGACTACAAACCTACAAGCAGTACTACAGGTAGCAAATACATCTATGTGTGAAGGGGCATGTTTTATATCTCCTTACTATCAAGAATAAAACTTAAAAAAAAAATTAACCTGAAACTTACATTACGGTATGTAAAATAGATAACGAATGGAATTTGCTGTATAGCTCAGGAAACTCAAACAAGGGCTCTGTATCAACCTAGGGGGGTGGGATGGGGAGGGAGATGGGAGGGAGGTTCAAAAGGGAGGGGATATATGTATACCTATGGCTGATTCATGTTGAGGTTTGACAAAAAACAACAAAATTCTGTAAAGCAATTACCCTTCAATAAAAAATAAATTAATTAAAAAAAAATAACCTTGCAGAGTTCCCCAGCGGTCCAGTGGTTGAGTCCACCTGGCAACGCAGGGGAAAATGGGCTCCTTGTTCCAGGAAGATCCCACATACTCTAAACAACTAAGCCCGTGCAAGACAACTACTGAACTCCGCGCCTAGAGCAGGTGCTGCACAACAAGAGAAGCCACTGCAATGAGGAGCCTGCTTATCGCAAGGAAGAGTAGCCCCCGCTCACCACAACTAGAGAAAGCCCATGCACAGCAACAAAGACCCAGCACATCCAAAAATAAATAAATGTTTGTTTAATTAACCTTGCAAGAGGAAAGACAGAATCATCTCTCTACTCATTTCCAAAAATCACTAACAGCTCTACCTCCTTATCTTCCTTTCTCTTCCTGAAAATGTCCACCCTAAAACTGCTGGGTAGAAGGGAACACGGTAAAAGCAGGCACCAGAGGAAAGAGGGTACCACGTTGGCCTCAACAGGGACAGGAGGGTGTCCACACAGAGCAGTGACCTGGCACAGAGGAACAGGTCAGGTCCAGCAGGGTGAAGGTGACCCTGAACCGGTGGAGACAACCTAACCCAAGGTATCAGCACCCAGGTGGGGAGAGGAAGGCATCTCACAGCAGAGATGGTGCTGGCGGAGAGGGGAGATTAGTTACAAATAGAGGCTTGGTTCAGTGAGTAAATAAATTAAGAATAATGGAAACCAGATTTCTCAATGTCAGAGAAAGTGTGAGTCGCTCAGTTGTGTCCAAGTCTTCATGACCCTATGGACTATGGCCCGCCAGGTTGCTCTGTCCCTGGAATTCTCCAGGCAAGAATACTGGAGTGGGTAGCCATTACCTTCTCCAGGGAATCTTCCTGTCCCAAGGATCAAACCTGGGTCTCCCGCATTGCAGGCAGATTACCATCTGAGCCACCAGGGAAGCCCCTGTGTCAAGAAGGGAGGTATAATGTATTTAAGGGCGAAAGTAGAATGAATCCCATTATAGTGGATTAAAATTACGTAATAGTATGTGCTCATGAGCTCAATTGGTAAAGAATCTGCCTGCAATGCAGGAGACCCCGGTTCGATTCCTGGGTTGGGCTACCCACTCCATATTCTTGGGCTTCCCTTGTGGCTCAGTTGGTAAAGAATCCGTCTGCAATGTGGGAGACCTGGGTTCAGTCCCTGGCTTGGCAAGATCTCCTGGAGAAGGGAAAGGCTACCCACTCCAGTATTCTGGCCTGGAGAATGTCTATGGGGTCGCAAAAAGTCAGACAGGACTGAGTGACTTTCACTTTTGCATGTTTTTCAGTATGTATAAGTAAATATAAATATAACTGTGTGTGTGTGGATGGACGCATGCACAGTCAAATATTCCCTAGCTCTAGGAGGGCCTGAGAGCAGTGGCACCCTCATAGCAATTAGCAGATCTTGGTTTCTAAATTATTAATTGTTTTATTTAATTAATTTATTTGGCTGTGCTGGGTCTTAGTTGTGGCACTCGGGATCTTTGATCTTCATTGCAGATGTGGGATCCTAGGGCTATGGCATGTGGGATCTAGTTCCCTGAACAGGGATCGAACACAGGCCCCCTGCATAGAGAGCGCAGCATCCTAGCCGCTGAACCCCCAGGGAAGTCTGCAGATCTTGGTTTCCAAATATGATTCTGGCACCCAGATCATGGTTTTTAAATACTATTCCCAAATAAAAGGGTAAATCAGAGCTTCTTTAGTACTGGTTGACTCCAGGGGCTAGAAAAGTGATATCTTCATATACCAGAAAACAAAAGATGTTTATAGAGTGATGGCGGTTGGTGGTGGTTTAGCTGTTAAGTTGTGTCCGACTCTTGCAACCCCATGGACTGTAGCCTGCCAGCTGCCGCTGTCCATGGGATTCTTCAGGCAAGAGTACTAGAGTGGATTGCCATTTCCTTCTCCAGGGGATCTTCCCGATCCAGGGATCGAACTCAGGTCTCCTGCGTTGCAGGCAAATTCTTTACCAACTGAGCTAGAAGGGAAGTCCCAGGCATGTCAAAAGGACATCGATCCCAGCTGGACAGGACACCCATTGACAAGTCTGTGACAATCTGAACATCAAAGTAAATAATGAAAGTAACAGATTACAAGCCATTGAATAAAATAGGAGACCATGAATTCATACTTAAATATACACAAACATACATATTCAATGTATGAGGAGGAATGTTTACATAACTTCAAAGTACTTCCCCAAGAAATACTGATTCATTACAAAGAGGAAAAGAGTAACTGGTATATGGCAAAGTCTAGCAGAAATCCCCTTAATCAAGTAATCAAAGTGAACCCTGGGACAAATGGAAATAGGTCCTCCCTGATACATCAGGGTGTATCAAGAACACAGCATCACTTCCAGGGACAGTCCTGGTAGGATACACAACCTGAGTCTAATCACAAAAAAGCCACAGACAACCCCAATTGAAAACCATGCTACAAAATAACAACTCTTCAAAAGTGTCAAGACTGTGAAAGGGGAAGACAGACTGAGGATAAGTTTTCCTGACCAACAGAGGCTGAAGTGGGGCTTCCTCGGTGGCTCAGCGGTAAAGAATCCACCTGCAATGCAGGAGATGCAGTTTCGATCCCTGGGTCAGAAAGATCCCCTGGAGAAGGAAATGGCAACCCACTCCAGTATTCTTGCCTGGAAATCTCATGGACAGAGGAGGCTGGCAGGCTACAGTCCGTGGGGTCGCAAAGAATCAGACACAACTGAGCAACTAAACAACAAGAGGCTGAAGTGGCATGGTGAAGAATTGCAATGTGCAATTCTGGACTGAGCCCTTTTACTACCATGATTTCACTAGAGCATTTGATGAAACTTAAAAGGTAAAAAC
The DNA here is from genome assembly GCF_910594005.1 of Cervus elaphus. Taxonomy (NCBI): domain Eukaryota; kingdom Metazoa; phylum Chordata; class Mammalia; order Artiodactyla; family Cervidae; genus Cervus; species Cervus elaphus. The sequence goes on along the minus strand of NC_057822.1, from coordinate 9,700,200 downwards.
TAGAGATTAGGTATTACTTTCCTGATGTTATTCAATGAAATTAGGTGTTAATTTCCTGGCTTTATTCAATGTCTGTTTCCTTATGTTGATTGTTATGTAGTATAGGAACATGTCCTTGTTTGTAGGAATTGTACACTAAAGTAATTGAGGGTGCTGGGGCTCACGTTGGCAACTTACTTTCAAATTATTCAAAGTAAGAAAAGTTCCCTGTACTATACTTGCAACCTTTTTGTGTCAGGCAGGATCTTAATTCCTTGGCAGGGATCAAACTCACGCCCCCTGCAGTGGAAGCAGAGTCTTAACCATTGGACCACCAGGGATGTCCCAACAATTTTTCTGTGTTTGCATTGGCTTCAAAATAAATATCACTAACATGTGAAGAGACGAGTAAAGAGTGTGCACGTAAAATATATTGGCAATTATTGGCAGGCACTTCCTCAGTAAAAGTACTTTGGTGTTCTCCTGGGTTTGTGACGTTTGTGTTTTTGGTCAGCTTATTTTAGTTTATAATTTGTACTAACTTGTTTTTTCATTCATTAAATGTTCACTTTCACAACTGATTTTTCTACTCTTAAAGAAGGCCCTACAAAATTGTATGAGTTTCAGTCCCCATAAAACCAATATCCACAAGTGGCTTAAGGTAAGGAAGTGGAGGCACAGAAGCATGAAGTGATGCACCCAGGTCACTCAGCTAAGTGATGAAGCAACGTTTAGACCCAGCCCGTCTAACTCTAGACTCTCCTTCCAGGGGATGCTATGAAGACGTAGGAAGATTAAAGGGCATTAAATAAACTTTATAAATGCAAGAATTAAAATTATTATGCGATTTCCCTAAAGGCCCACTTTCACAAATTTTACACAATTGTATGACCATGTGAACACATTGCTAGGGCTTCGCCCAGCATCTTAGAGTGGCTTTTTTTATATGTATGTGTGGCCATAAAATTGACGTCCTTAGTTTCACATTAAACCTAAGTCTGGTGATCAATCTAATTATAATTTATCAAAATCTACTTGTGCCTTTTTTTTTCTTTTCTTTTTTTAAGTCGCTCAGTCGTGTCCGACTCTTGCGACTCCATGGACTGTAGCCTCAGACCAGGCTCCTCAGTCCATGGGATTTTCCAGGCAAGAGTACTGGAGTAGGTTGCCATTTCCTTCTCCAGGGGATCTTTCCGACCCAGGTATCGAACCTGGGTCTCCCGCATTGTAGGCAGACGCTTCACCGTACTTGTGCCTTTTAAAAAAAGATTATTATGAGATTTTAATTGCATGAAAGATGCGTGCCTGTCTGTGGGGCCTGTTTGCCTCAGTTCCTTAGTCAGGGGAAGTGGGGAGCAAAGTCCTCCTCCAGTATGCCAGAAACTGCTTGGAATTTGACACCTAGGGCCTCACTTTGTCCTCATAGCAGCCCTGCAAGCAGGTACTGTCCTGAGTGAAGCTTCTGAGGCCCACAGAGATTTGGGGTTCGGCCCACAGTCACACAACTGGGAAGAGGGAGAGCCGGGAGAGGATGTCCGGGGTGGCGATGGTTGCCCAACAGTGTGTCAGCAGAAGGCTTGCCAGGCTGGGCTTGCCAAGGTCCACAGAGCTGACACAGCCAAGGACCTTACCACCAGCACTCACCACCCAGGCCCCAGCATCCACAACAGCTGCCTGGGGACAGAGAAGCCATGCAGCCGGTGGCAGAGCAGTGTTTCTGCCCAGATCATAAGCGGGCAACACCTGCAAGAGTGAGGTGGGGGCCCGGGTCGTCACCAGCTCTGGCTACACACCTGGGCCAATGGGTCCAGGGGAACAATCAAGGATTTTGGAGTCAGACAGATCTGGGCTCTGTCTCTTTTTAGTGGCGTGAACTTGCGCAAGTCACTTTACTTCTTTGAGTCTCAAAAAGTAAGTATCTTGCCTCAGAAGGAAGCTCTGAATATTACAGTGGAAAGTGCCTGGTGCATAGTAGGTGCTCAATAAACAGTAGTATTTCATTATCATTCTGCCAGGGCTTCTCAGCAGACAAGGGCCCTTCAAGAGCTCCAGGAATCCAGGCTGGGGAGAAAGAGTTCTTAAGGACCTTATTTTTCCTCTCTGCCACCCAGAACTGGAGTCAGAGGAAGGGGTCCTCCTTCTAGACTGCAGAGCCAGGCAAAGTCCTCCCAGCCCCCCAGGATCCTGGCTCCCTTCCCTGCAGCCTGTTCTTTACTGACAACAGGAGCAGGGTCTCAAGGTTAGGCAAACAAGCAAGTGATAAGGCGCTTCCAGGTTGGGCCTTGCGTTCAAGGCTCGTCCGGCTCTGAGGCTGGCTCCCCTGCTGAGCGTGAGTCCTGCAGGCACCAATAGGGACACCTGCCATGGCCACCTGCTGATTGTGCACCTGAGGCCTTGGTGCCCTGGTACAGCCTGGGTTAATGACCCTGTTTATCCATTTGAATCATCTGATAAAGGGCAGCGGGGCCAGCGGGCAGACGGCCCTGTGCCCTGCACCCGCTGCTTCATTGACTGAAGTGATATCAGGGCCACGTGGAGCTCTCAAGGCTCCCTCCCCCACCACTTCCCCCTGGGTCCTGCCAGGGTCAGCGTGAGTTTCTTTTTTTTTTTTTCAATGAACATGACTTCTGGAGTCAAGGTTGTTGGGCGGTTCCCCCCTCCCTCCCCCATTTGGGGATATAAATAGCACTCACAGCACCAAGCAGAAGGTGGGAGAGCCAGGAAGAAGGCGGAGCAGATCCTCCACCATGAGCTCCAGCCAGCCAGGGCCCTGCCCGTGCCAGGGTGCTGCAGGCCGCCCGACCATTCTGTATACACTTCTGAGCCCCAGCATCAGGGACCGGCCCTCCGCCGCCCCAGCCCGCGGCCGCTGCCTGTGCAAGCAGCACCGGCCTGTCCAGCTATGTACGCCCCATCGCACCTGCCGGGAGGCCTTGGATGTTCTGGCCAAGACGCTGGCCTTCCTCAGGAATCTGCCGTCTTTCTGCCAGCTGCCCCCCCAGGATCGGCGGCAGCTGCTGCGGGGCTGCTGGGGGCCCCTCTTCCTGCTGGGGTTGGCCCAAGACACTGTGACCTTCCAGGTGGCCGAGGTCCCAATGCCTAGCATACTCAAGAAGATCCTGCTGGAGAAGCCCAGCAGCGGGGCAGGCAGCAGCCAGCAGCCTGACCGGCCCCAGCCCTCGCTAGCTGAGGTGCAGTGGCTGCAATGCTGCCTGGAGTCCTTCTGGAGTCTGGAGCTGGGCCCCAAGGAATATGCCTACCTGAAAGGGACCGTCCTCTTCAACCCTGGTGAGATCCCAGACACTCCTGGACAGGGGCCAAGGCTGGAGGGGGGCAGGGCCCAGTCAGGGAAAGACACATTCTAAGGACTTAACAACTGAAATCCCTTTGGGTCCTGATTATCTCCAAATAGCCATTTTGCAAAGCAAGCTCAGAGAGGCTCAGTGACTTGCGAAAAGTCACAGAGCCAGGTAGGGGAAGAGAAAGAATGGGGACTCAGGTCTATTGATGTCAGAATCTAGTCCTTGCTGCTCTGCTAAGAAATTTCCCTGACCTTTACGACAGGAGAAGGGGAGGGGAGGGTGGGCAGACCTAGCTATGCCTCAGTCGCACCTTCACGAGCAGACTGCATGGAGAAGTTCTGAAGATAAAACTGCGGTTTCAGAAAGACCACATAGAGAAGAGGAATGAAAATGGGGGTCGGGTGGGGTGAGAAGGAGGCGTCTTCGTAAACTTCAGCCAGGACAACAAATAGAGGAAGCGTTCTTTGTAATCTAAAAGGCACCTAGATGAGAATTCCTCATCAAAATGCCCCCATGGAATGCATGATCAGAGTAATTCATTATAATAATAGCAAACACTCGCATTACAGTTACTGTGTGTTAGGTCCAGTTCTAAAGGTTTTACATACACTAGCTCACTTAAACCTCATAACAAGCCTAGTAATAGGTACTATTATTTATCCCAATTTTACCAATGAGGAACCCGAGGCACAGAGATTGAGTAAATTTGCCCAAGGGCACACAGCTAATAAAGTGACAGTGTGGGATTCAAAACCAGGCCACCCAGGGTCTTACCCATGGCTCTATCCTATCCATGAAGGATGGATAAATGAAGTGAAAAATAAATAAATGAAGGAGGTAGTGATGGGGCCTCAAAGGCACCAAGCTGGTGGCCTCGGGTCTTGGGCCAGTCTCACCCCATGGTATTGGGGTAAGCCACTCACCAGCCATCTTTGCCTTCTCTGCCCGCAGACGTGCCAGGTCTCCACGCCTCCTCCCACATCGGGCACCTGCAGCAGGAGGCGCACCAGGCGCTGTGGGAGGTCCTGGAGCCCTGGTGCCCTGCAGGCCAAAGCCGCCTGGCACGTGTCCTCCTCACGGCCTCCACCCTCAAGTCCATTCCACCCAGCCTGCTTGGAGATCTCTTCCTTCGCCCTGTCATTGGAGACGTTGACATCGCGGACCTCCTTGAAGATATGCTTTTGCTGAGCTGACCTGCTCCAGCCCAAGCAGGGACTGGGTGGAAGGCTGGCAGCACTGATTCGGCCTGGCTGTCCCCTGGGTGACCCAGTGCTCCCAGAGGTTTCCCTGGAGCAGCTGGCCCCAGCACAGCCACTTGGGCCCTCACTCAGCCACACCCCACCTTGACCCTCCTCAGTTCGGACACAGTGCTCCAGCTGACTGGCCCTTGGTGGTTTCAGAGCCTCTGGGCCAAGACTCCTGTCCCCTCCTGGGGCAGGGTAGAAGTTTCTGCTGCTCGTTGGGCCAGGAGTTCTACTGACTTTGTACAGAACTGACTTAAGTTATTGGTTTTTGTAATAAAAGGTGTGACACCCTTGGAACGTGACAGTGTAATTTGTACATGTCAAGGGACTGGTTTATCTCCAGAGTTCCCCTGCCCCTGTCAGAGGGAGTCCAAGAGGAAGGAACTACAAGTGACACAGAAGCCAGGACTCAGGAAACTGGAGTTTTGATTTTTCAGGGTGGGATGGTGATTTCATTTCTGGCGGTGAGATTTATTTCACATGGATCTGATCCAGGAGTTAGTATCAGTTCATGGACCACCCCCCCCCCCACATCCTTGCCTTTATATCAAGGGGTAGGAGTATCCCTCCCTATTCCTCAAATCCCCTGCTGATCCCTCCTTCTGCTCCTGCCCCGGCCTCCCTCTCACCTCAGTGAGAATCACCAATAAGGAAAATGAAGAATCTCATTTCCAAATTGAAACAGTTTATAGGAGTCTCTGCCATTTGGGATCATTCACTTCCCCTATGGCATCACCGACTCAATGGACATGAGTTTGAGTAAACTCCAGGAGGTGGTGATGGACAGGGAGGCCTGGCGTGCTGCAGTCCATGGGGTCACAAAGAGTTGGACACGACTGAGCAACTGAACTGAACTGAACTTCCCCTATTCTTTCAGCAGACAGAAGGGAGTGGTCCCCTGTTCTCTTAACGGGAGGGGGCAAGGGCAGTTAGGGCTGACCTGGGGGCTGCTTGGAAGCCAAGGCAGACTGAGGTTTAGCTGCCAAACCAGTTGTTAAAGTCTGAAACACACTTCCATGACAGCCGGTTCACAGCCACTGCCTGGAGGCCCCAGGAATCCCCTCCACTGCCCCTCGGTGCTCCCTTCTCCTGGTACCCATCCTCCTGTCCAGCACCTAGAGAGGCAACGCTTGGCACAGCCATGGCTTCCAGGGCTGCTCCATTCAGAGCATGGCTTGTGTCTACTCTGATTGGTCAATGTCTGTGCCTCACTGTTCGTTAAATATTTTGAACATCACCCAGGTCAGGGTCAATGACCTGCAAGATAGGCAGGAGGGGATGATAACAACACACATGCCTATAGGACCCCCCTTTCTGGCCTCCTTCTTTCTCCAGCAATGAGGCCTGTCCTGACCAGGCCCCACCCCCCTTACCACCACAGTCTGGATTCTTCTCACGGGGGGCCAAGTTAATGATTACTCCACAAGAGGTCATTCACTCAGGGACAACGGTCTAGGAGTCATCACTCAGACCTCTCCCTAAGGCCCCAGGGAAAGAGACCACAATGGAATAGGCCATGGACCCATTATGGGCCCCCTATGCTGCCCCTTACCCAATCACCCATTCACCACTCAGACACCGGAATGAGGTCGAAACTCACAGCTCAGACCCCACAGTGAAGAGACACGCGAAACTCAGGCCCACACACTAAGTTGAACAACTCAGACATTGCCTACATTGACCCAAGAAACAGATCTTCCATCAGCACACACACATCACAGAAATGCACAGCCCAGATACACACAGTGACATACAGCAAACATGTTCAGGGAAAGGACACACGCTCCCAAGCCAGGTGTTCACACCTGCGCCGACTCTGCAGATGAACGGGGTACACCAGGGCATGCTCACCGTCTTCTGCGTGTCACAGTAAAAAGATCAGTGGCCCCCAGCATAGGGAGGCCTGTGTCCGCACACCTCCAGGGTCTACCCAGAGGCTACAAGTCCAGACCAAACTGCTCTGACTAGCATTAGGGCCTCAGTCACTCCCTTTTGCCATGGTGACCCCAACATCCACCGTCAGAAAGGCTGTGTCCTGCTCAACAACCACCCCTAGCCAGGACTAATCATAATCCTTAAATAGAGACATCCTCTAAGAGACTGGGAGCAAGCCCTACATCTCTCCACCCTCTCCCCTCTACCAGAACCCCAGACCCAGACCTCAGCCCCAAGCACCCCTCCCAGCCCTGCCCCCATCCCACCCCTTGGGCTCATCTCACCTGGAAGATGCATGAGGCAACCCTTTCATGAGCATATACCTTGGGGGACTTCCCTGGTTTCCCAGTGGTTAAGATTCTATGCTTCACTGTAGGGGGCATGGATTCAATCCCAGGATGGGGAACCAAGAGTTCACGTGCCCCAGCTAAGGATCCTGCATGCCACAGCTAATGAATAAAGAGGAGATGCCTCATCTCCCCATAGGAGCCAATTCCAGCAGGTTCAGGGGTCTGGGGCCATTCTATCTTTTATGTCCCTTCTGCCCCCAGTAGTTTACTGTGGCACCTCTCTGAACTCTCAGGCTAAGTTCTTCCTGCCTCTCACCACCCCGCCCCCCTCTCCAATCCTGAGCAGCCATTAGAAAACGTGCTTCTTTATCCACCCCAGCCATTTCCCACAATTTACCTAATGCTTCCATCATCCAAATAGCTTTCCTTATTAGCCTACTTCGTTCCTTTGCAAATTTCTTTCCTACCCCTCCGCAGGATTGGGGAGCCACACTTCTGTCTATTTCTTGTCTGTGTCTCTTGAGTCACACCCTGTACCCTAACCAAGCCTTCTAGATGAACATAAGGACAAACTGAGCAAAACTAAAGAAGCAAATTATAACACAGTTTGATAAAGGCAGTAATGCTTTCTCCATGAGACTGCAGGCTTTCTGAAGGTGGGGCACTGTGTCTTCACTATCAATATCTTAAGAGCAGGAATAGTGTCCCATCAATCAGAGAGGGTACAGAAAGAAACAGGCTTAGACAGGGTCTACAACTTGTTCAAGGTCTGCAGTGATCACGCTCTGTGCTGGGATTTGAACTGTGTGACTGTGGAGGCCAGGCTCCAGCCACCAGCACAGGCTGGAGTGAGTCATGGTCAAGAGCAGATTGTCTAGAGGCAGCTCAGCCACTGTTTACTGTGTCTCAGTCTGATTCCTGTCCTCAGGCCCAGCCAGGGATGACTCACTAGGAAACAGGAGAATGGGTATGACTCTGGGTCAGCCTCAGGTATCATTTGATTATCATCATTATTCCTACCTTCATTAGCCAAATCATCGACTGCTTATTAAGCAGTCGGGCTGCTGACGTGTCCTGTGCCCTGTGCTGACACTCCCTGCCCTTGAAACAGTCACACAGCCTAGAACCTATGATGCCAGGAAAAAGCCAGTGCCCACTATCCATCCATCCATTCCTGCCATTTCCAACACCTTTCTCTATGTCCACTTGTACCAGACCCAGTGCTAGATGCTGAGGAGCACAGAATAAATAAGATACAGTCCCTGCCTTCACTAAATATCCTGTCTATAGCAGAGAAAGACGCATGAGTAATTGCAACAGAGTGATCTGAACTGTGACAGAGGGACATCCAACAGGCAGCAGGGGCGTAGACATGTGTGCGTAAGTCAGTCACTCAGTCATGTCCAACTCTTTGCATCTCCATGGACTGCCAGGATTCTCTGCCCATGGAATATTCCAGGCAAGAATACTGGATCAGGTTGTCATTTCCTACTCCAGGGGATCTTCCTGACCCAAGGATTGAACCTGAGTCTCTTGCGTCTTCTGCTCTGGAAGGTGGATTCACTGCACCAATCTGTCTGGATTTGGGAAAAACTCTTCAGCCAGGTGGTGACCACTATGACCTTAAGAGATTGAATGGAGCTTGCCAGGCAAGTCAAGGGGGTGAGCATTCCAGACAGACGGAACAATAGGTGCAAAGGCATAGAGGTGTCAGAGCCAAGAGTGTTCCACTCACTGCCAGTGGTCCTGGGGCAACTGGATCCCAGGAGACCCAAGAGCAACAGAGGGTCCCGGAGAGATGAAAAGTGAGCATGTCACAGAACAAGGCAGCAGAGAAAAGCCATCCCAGTGAAACTGGTGGAAGCAACAAGGTTAAGGTGTCAGGGAATCAGAGTTGACAAAGGGAACCCCCCATTCCTGGCAAGTCATTCTGGGGAGCTATTAAACAGCTATGGAGAGCGATGCTCTACACACGTTACATCGATTATGTTATTTAATTCTTACAACTCAATGCTGGAAGTACTATCATTATCTCCATTACACAGATGGAGAAACCGAAGCACCGAGAAGTTAGGTAACTTACTCAAGGTTACACAGTTAATAGCAGTAGGGTCAGGATTTGAACTCAGATGGTTTTGATTTAGGTCCTGTGCTCTTTTTTAAAATCGATTATTTTTGGTTGTGCTGGGTCTTTATTCCTGCGAGTGGGCTTTCTCTAGTTGTGGAGTGTGGGGGCTACCCTCTAGCTGCGATGCGTGGGTTTCTCATTGCAGTGGCTTCTCTTGTTGTAGAGCATGGGCTCTAGGCGCTTGGGCGTCAGTGGTTGCAGCATGGGGGCTCATTATCTGTGGCTCGTGGGCCCTACAGTGTGCAGGCTTCAGTAGTTGTGATGCAAGGGCTTAGCTGCTCTGAGGCATGAGGGATCTTCCTGGACCAGGGATCGAACCCATGTTCCGTGCATTGGCATGCAGCTTCTTATCCACTACACACCAGGGAAATCCATAGGTCCTATGCCCTTAAACACTATGCTATCATGAGTCTTTAAAAGTCAGAGATGATCAAGTGGAGAATAAATAACAGCACCTAGACTCTTTCCTCTCCTCACGTCACTGTAAGGCAGAATGAGAGTGAAAGTACTGTCTTGGTTACTTTTGGGTTTAAGTTTTTGATGAGAAATCAAGCCTGCTTGTTCCCCCAGGGAAGTGGCCCATTTTCCCTGGAAAGAGTCCTCAGCCACAGTCAACAGCACATCCCCATGTTAGTGCCAGGAATATTCATTCCATCAATGATGATTTACTGAGAATCTACTACACATTGAGCATCATTCGAGGTCTTGGGAATTTCATCCCACAAATAACAATTGTGTGTAATCTTAAGTGCATAACTTCTTGGGTCATCTAACAACTTTTCCAGAACATACCATCTTTATTTTGGCACACACTCTTTGCTGTATAACACTTACTTTTCAATTTTTGGATTTTTAAAAAAGATAGTTTTAACTAAACATTTTCTGTGTAATATAAAGTATGCAAATCAGACCTGTATAACTTGATGAATGATCATGAAATGAATAAACCTTGTAATCACCACCCAGAGCAGGAAACAGAACATTGGCAATGCCCCAGAAACCCTTCCCATCACTATCTCTCCCTCCTGCCCAAAGGGTGTCACTAAACCCTGATTTCCAACATGATAAATGATATCGCTTGCCTTAAACTTTAAAAAAATGTTTTTCAATTTACTTATTTCTATTTTTGGCTGCACTGGGTCTTCGTGGCTGTGCATGGGCTTTCTCTAGTTGCGGCAAGTGGGGGCTACTCCCTAGCTGTGGTGCTCAGGCTTGTTATTGTGGTAGCTTCTCTTGCTGCAAAGCGCAGCCTCTAGGGTGTGCAGGCTTCAGTAGCTGTGGCACTCGGGCTCAGTGGTCGGGGCGCATGGGCTTAGTGGCCCCAAGGCACGTGGGATCTTCCTGGACCAGGGGTCAAACCAGTGCTCCCTGCACTGCAGGGTGGATGCCTAACCACTGGGCCACCAGGGGAACCCAAATTTTATATAGATGGAATTGTACAGCATGTATTCCTTTGTGTTTGTCTTCTTTTACTTGATATTGTATCTGAGAGCCATTCTATGCTCTATGTAGCAGTAACCTATTCATTTTCATTGTTGTAAAGTATTCCATTACACTACAATTTATTTATCCATTATACTACTGAGGAACATTTGGTCCATCAAATAATATTGCTAGCATTATTCTTGCGCACGTGTTTTGGTACACAGATGTTTGCAGAACTGGTGCTATATGATAAGAATCGGAATTACGGAGTCACAGAATGAATGCTCAACTTGAGTCGATCATGCTAGTTTTCTAAGAAAGTGAAAGTGAAAGTTGTTCAGTCGTGTCCGACTCTTTGCGACCCCATGGACTATACAGTCCAAGGAATTTTCCAGGTCAGAATACTGGAGTGGGTAGCCCGTTCCCTTATCCAGGGGATCTTCCCAACCCAGGGATCGAACACAGGTCTCCCACATTGCAGGTGGATTCTTTACCAGCTGAGCCACCAGGGAAGCCCAAGGATACTGGGGTGGGTAGCCTATCCCTTCTCTAGTGGATTTTCCCAACCCAGGAATCAAACCGGGGTATCCTGCATTACAGGCAGATTCTTTACCAGCTGAGCTACCAGGGAATCCCAAGAATACTGGAGTGGGTTGCCATACCCTCCTCCAGGGGATCTTTCCAACCCAGGGATCAAACCCAGGTCTCCCAAATTGCAGGATCCCTGGGAGGGATCATTTCTAGATCCCTTCCAAAGGCAGCAAGTCCTCCAACAACCAACCAGCTTTCCCTAAGCATCTACTATGTGAAAGGCATATAAAGATGAATACTGAAAATAAGAACAGAAAGCCCTCTCATATCCGCAGCTCCTATTATCATGAAAATCACAGGTAACTTTTAAGGAGGGCTTACTGTATCCAGTATTCTTGACTGGGAACCCCCATGGATAGAGGAGCCTAGTGGGCCACAGTCCATGCTGTTGCCAGAGTAGGACACAATTTAGCGACTAAATCACCACCACCACTGTATGCTAGGCATTTACTAAGTACTTGTATATGCATGATGACATTAAATTCTCACCACAATCCTCCAAGGGGAGGCAGTAATTTTCCTATCTAGTAGATGAGGAAATTTAGGTTCAGAGAAATTAAGTAACTTGCCCAAATCCACACAGCTAGCTAAGGACTGAATTTTTGGCCATACCATCTGGCTTGCAGCATCTCAGATGGAACTCAGGACCTGGCAGTGAAAGCCCAGAATTCTAACCTACCAGGCCTGGTATTAAACCTGTGTCCCCTGCTTTGGCAGGCAGATTCATATCACCTGTACCACCAGGGAAGTCCTCTTTTCCCTTTTCTTCATGATCTTAAAGCATACTTACATGTGTATCCTTAAAAAATGTTTTTGATTCGTACTTTTTGAACTTTATATAAGTGGAATATTCTGTGCTTTCTGACTTGTTTATTTTCATTCAATATCATACACCTGAAATTATTAGTACTAAATGCCAGTTTTTGCTCTTACAAACACTGCAGCTATGAATTCATATATACTGTCAAATAAAAAGAAATCTGGACTAAGGAAGGAGAGATTTTATTTGTAACAGTTATTGCAAGGAAGGAAAAGAACTACTGTAATAGACACAGGGAAGCTATCGCAAAGAGAAGCTCTAACCATAAGATCCGCACGTGCCTCAAGGGTCAGGCAAAGAGTTTTTCTTTCATAGGAAGGAGTAAATAGGAAGGAGTAAATAAGGCTAGAAAGAACTTAGTGTGACGAAGTGGGATGACCGGGAATGACATAATGGGACAGTAGTTCAGAGAATGTTTTACTCTGAACCCAGACTATTCTTTGGGGGCAAGGGGGCTGTTAAGGAGGAGTTGCACACAGCTCAAGCTGGGGGAGAGGAACACAGTGCAAAGTTCATGGACCTGGAGGAAGGAAAGAAGCTAAACTAAACTTTAGTTAACAAGCATTTTGTTCTTACTGATCTGTGGGGAAAAGCAGTTCATCTAAGCATTTATGAGGCAAAGAATTGAAATTTGGAGTCTGTATCCAGCCTTGCCATAAGTAAACAAGAAGGCACTCATGAGTTTTATCTAAGTCATAAAAGGAACGTTGTCTCTTTGCAGTAAGTTGATTCCAGAACACAAAAGGGTGGAGGGGGTTTCTTAACTTTCACTGTTTTCCAGGATCACAGGGTTTGAGCAAGGCTCAACATTGTCAGTACATCTCCTGATACACAGATGCAAGAATTTCTTTAAAACGTATAACTAGAGGACTTCCCTGGTGGTACAGGGAATCCGAATCTGCCTGCCAAAGCAGGGGACACAGGTTTAACTCCTGGCCTGGGAAGACTCCACATGCTTCAGAGCAGCTGCGCCCAGGCAACTCAACCACTGAAGCCCGTGGACCTAGAGCCTGTGCTCCACAAGAGAAGCCACTGTGATGAGAGGCCCGCACACCACAACCAGAGAAGGACTGCACAAGGCAGTGACGACCCAGGGCAACCAAATAAGTAAACAATTAAAAAAACAAAACATATAACTAGAAGTGGAATTTCTGGGTCAAAGATATGTGGAGTTCCACTTTTACAGGGTAATGCCAAATTGTTTTCCAAAGCAGCAGTACCAGTTTACACTTCTAACAGTATAAGGGAGCTCCAGTTGCTCTACATCTTCAGGATTTAAGGGAGGATTTGAGGATTTTAGTATATGTGCTGCGGAAGCGAGCACTGATTTGAGGATTTTAAAATGTTTGCCAATCTCCTGGCTATGAAGTGGGTCTCACATTTCCTTGATGAAATGAGATTGAGTATCTTTCATTATTAATTGAATGTGTTTCTCTTCTGTGAAAGGTCTTCAGCCCACTTTTCAATTGGATTGCCTTTAGTTGCTTCAGTCATGTCTGACTCTGTACGACCCTATGGACTGCAGCCCGCCAGGCTTCTCTGACCACAGGATGGATTCTCTAGGCAAGAGTCCTGGAGTGGGTTGCCATGCCCTCCTCCAGGTGATCTTCCCAACCCAGGGATCGAACCCGGGTCTCCTGCATTGCAGGTAGATTCTTTACCATCTGAGCCACCAGGGAAGCCCAATACGGGAATGGGTAGCCATTCCCTTCTCCTAGGGATCTTCCCAACTCAGGGATCGAACCCAGGTCTCCCTCAAGGCAGGATCCCTGGGAGGGATCATTTCTTGACCCCTCCCAAAGGCAGCAAGGCCTCCAACAACCAACCAGCTTTCCCTAAGCATCTACTATGTGAAAGGCGTACAAAGATGAATAATGAAAATAAGTACGGAAAGCCTTCTCATACTCGCGGCTCCCCGTTATCATGAAAACAACAGGGAACTGAGCCAGGGAAGCCCCGGATTCTCTTTTTCTAAATGATTTGTGGGAGTTCACCAATATGTTTCGGAAGAATGAATGGATTAAGGACTGAAAAAGCTCTAAACTGATAATTCCAATTAGGTTTGGGAAATCTTAAACACTGTCCCTCCCTCAGGCTTCTGATTTGATCCTCACTAGAGCCTTGTAAAAGAACGCTGTAACACCACTTCTCAGGTGACTTTTTCCATCACCACTTGCCTGTCTCTGGGAAAAAGACAGAACGACTTCGTCGAACCTTCCCAGCTCTAGATTCCATAGCCACAAACCCGGCTGACTCATCACCGGATACGCAGTGTCGCTACACCTCAGCGCCAGCTCGCGATGTTCTCGCGAGAGTTGATTCCAGCCGATCATGTGACAGCCAAGATGGCCGCGTCCGGCGAGGCAGAAGAGGAGGCGGCAGTTTATTTAGTCGTGAGCGGTATCCCCTCGGAGTTGCGGTCAGCCCAGCTTCGGAGCTACTTCAGCCAGTTCCGGGAACAGCGCGACTGTGGCTTCCTCTGTTTCCATTACCGGCATCGGCCTGAGCGGGCCCCTCCCCAGGCTGCTCCCGGCTCTACCCCAACTCCTATCCGCGAGGGTCTTGCCCAGACGTCACTCAGCGATGCCGGTGCTCTCTCCACTCAGGACTCTAGCCCCACCCGGACCCGCAGCTGCTGCTGTGTTGTCTCTGTACGGGGGGCCGCTCAAGCCCAGAGGTTTCTCCGCATGTACTCGGGCCGCCGGTGGCTGGATTCTCAGGGGACTTGGTTACCTGGTCGTTGTTTCATCCGCAGACTTCGGTTACCTACTGAGGCATCAGGTACCCGTGGGAAGACTAGACTTGGCCTACAGGCACTGGAACAGAGGCACCTTTCCTGAGGAGTGATAAGTTAGGTCCCTCGTTAGGGCTCTTCAAGAGTTTAGATAATTTCTGGACAAAGTTTCAGGCTTAGCTTGCACGGTAGAAAAACTCGGGGAGAGGGGGGAAACAGAGGCCTATTCAGATGATCTTTCCAATTTATTAAGTCTATTCCTAGATCCTTTCGATTTTGCACTGACATAGAGGGCTGAAAAGGAAGTCAAGTATTGTTTTTGTTGCCCCTTCTTTGTTGTCCCCCACCCAGTCCTCTCTTGGCAAGATGCAGTTGTTGCTCAGTCTCCCAACTTTTTGCAATCCTATGGATTGCAGCACGCCAGGCTCCTCTGGCAAGATGCAGATGAAGAGACAAGGTTTTTTATTTGGACTGTTCCCATTTCCATGGGAAATCACTTTGATATGGAAACAGGAAACACAGTGCAGGGCCCTCTGATTTATTCATTCAACAAATCTAGCCTGTATTGATAGACTTGAGTATGACTCGCTGGTATGCAGAGAACAGTTGGACACAGTCTGTGCTTAGAATCCAAAAAGGAACACAGATTTATAAAAAAGGTAACTGTTACAGAGATGCCATTCTAATTGTTAACATTTACTGAACACTTCCTTATTAGGCACTGTTCTAAGCCTTTCATTTTCTTATTGACTCCTGACAACAATCCTATATGGTAGGAGCTATTGTTACCCATTTTGTAAGTGAGGAAACTGAAGGATACAGAAGTTATGGTACAAGACGACAGTCACAGTATTAACCAGGCATTTTGCTCCAGAGCCTGTGCTCTTTATCTCCCACTACTGTGAGATGACAGAGGAGAAACCAATTTCCTAGAAGGAGTAGGAAATGTGGCTTTTCATCTGGATCTTGAAATATAAACAGGAGTTTGTGGGAAAGAATGGTATTCAAAGTAAAAGGTATTTACAAAGATACAGAGATGTGGAAGTCCATGAAACTTTCAGGGCATGTTAAATTGTTTGATATGATTGGAACACATGATATGAGGGTGTGCAGGGGGTGAGGGTTAGTGGCAGTTGAGAATCAAAAGGTCATCAGGAATCAGATCTGAACGAAACCTGTGAGCTTACCGAGGTCATGAGAAATGGCATAAAATTACTAGGTGGTTCTGGTCAGGGAACAGAGGAAGGGACTCTGGAAAAGTTTGAAAGGGAGAAACAGCATTAGCAAAAGGATTTAAACCTTGACCAATTTCTGACACCAATTTCTCACGTGTTACTGGAGACTTTCAGGTTTCAAGTGTCATTCTTCTCCCTGCTTTCCAAGGTTTGGGCTCCTTTCCCTTCAGGACCCGGAAGGAACTGCAGAGTCGCAAGGCTAAGAGTGAAGCCTTCACACTGGCCGACCTGAGGCAGCTGCCAGAGCTGAATCCACCGGTGCTGATGCCCAATGGGAATGTGGGCACTCCCCTGCGGGTCTTTTTGGAATTGATTAGGGCCTGCCGCCTACCCCCTCGGATCATCACCCAGCTTCAGCTCCAATTCCCCAAGACAGGTTCCTCTCGGCGCTATGGCAATGTGCCCTTCACTTATGAGGACTCAGAGACTGTGGAGCAGGAAGAGTTTGTGTACACAGCCGAGGGTGAGGAAATACCCCAGGGAAGCTGCTTGGCAGACATACCATCCAACTCCTGTGAAGAGCCAGAGGAAGAAGAGGAAGAGGAAGAAGAGTCACACTCAGATGATGTGAGTATGGAGAGCCATTTTGTCCTTGCTGGCAGCTTAGAGAGGCCAAGACATTGTTAGTGCCACTCTTCAATTGTGTGTTCCAAGACCTGGGGTCCTCAGGAGGCTTCTAAAGACTTTGAACTCCCTGACACTGAATATAAAACTGCATTTGCTTGTGCATGTATATGTTTCTTTGGGAAAAGGGCCAGAGCTTTTATCCAAAGATTCTCAAAGGCATCTTCTTATTGCTTCAGAAGAAATGTAAGGAGGGTCTCTTTCATTGATGAAATCTACTGACTGAGAGATACGATCATCTAAGGAAGTAGAGGCGGAGCTAGGATGTGAACCCAGTCCCCTTCGCTCCTTTTCTGACGTCTGTGTGCTCTCATTATGTGGTTGAGAAGTCACCTCTGTTTTCTGACCTTGAGTCTGTGGATTGAATGCTAACTTCCAGTCTAACCTCATCAGTGAAATAGACATATCTTCTTCCTCTTTCTCCAAACTTGGTTGTTCACCCATAAAATCAGGAAATTTTATGTTATTTATTGGGAAAGTTTTTTTTAAATGCATACCCTGTGTAAAAAGCAATTGATCTGTGTCTTCAAAGCTCCCCGCTCAGAGTTACTAACACATCTGGACCACATCCTTAGTGTGGTGGTTCTGCCTTTTCTCCAGCACCTGCTCTGCAGCAGTGATTCCTGAGACCTCCTGGAGTATAAATGGGGCAGGGGACACCCAGGATTTTAAGCCAGGAGTCATTCTATCATTCCACAAGTCCAGCCAAGCAGCTGTAAACACAGGGGCTAGCACAGGATTCCAGAGACACTCTAAGGCTCATTTCCTTCCCTCAAAGAGCCTTCAGTCTCCCTGAAGAGGAAGAACCAGCATCTGCAAAGGGTACATCGTATGGAATGGGTTTGCAGGCTGGCGCTACCCCTCTCTTGCTGTACCATCCTGGGCAAATCACTTTGCTTCACCAAATCGAAATTTCCTCATCTTTAGAATGGAAATAATGGTACTTATTCACAGGGTTGTTGGGGTGATTAAAGGAGCTAAGGTATGTGAAGGGCCTGACACAGTAGACAGTAGGTATTAGCTCTTGTCCCTTCTTTCTTTGTGACATAATGTAGAAAGGCATAAACAGTGTCTATTGATTAGCACTGAGAAGTTCGCAGACCAATGAGAGTGCTGTGGGCCTCAGTGTGGGGACTTCAGGTGAGCTATAGCACTTGAGGAATGAAGAGGATTTAACCAAGTGTAGAAGAGGTGGTGATGGGAGAGCAGGGCAGAGGGGCCAGGAGAATGACGTGACCAAAAGTGCAATGATAAGAGTGAGTCAGGCTTGGGACTTCCCGGAGGTCCACTGGTTAAGATTGGACGCCCGGGAAGTGCTTCCAATGCAGGGGACACAGGTTCAGTCCCTGGTCAGGGAACTAAGATCCCCACCTGCTGTGTGGTGCAGCTTAAAAAAAAAAAAAGACTAGTAGGGGAAGTGGCAAAGTATGTTGAGAAACACTCAGGGCATGGAGAGATGTCAGGTCAGGCCTCAGGGGACAAAAACGTGCTCCTTCTCCAAGAAATTGGGAGGAATGGAGCTGAGGTCCCATCTCTAGGACCTCCTGTGCAGCGAGCTGCCTGCCTTGTGGGCCTCAGGTCAGGAAGCTGGACAAGCAGGTCTCCTCTCTCCACCTTCTCCCAGGACGATGACCGGGGTGAGGAGTGGGAGCGGCACGAGGCACTGCATGAGGACGTGACGGGGCAGGAGCGGACCTCTGAGCGGCTCTTTGAGGAGGAGATCGAGCTCAAGTGGGAAAAGGGTGGCTCCGGCCTGGTGTTTTACACTGATGCCCAGTTCTGGCAGGAGGAGGAAGGAGGTAATGCTTGCACCAGGCAAGGGCAGGGGTGGTCCCTGCTGTTTTTGCTCAGGGCACTCTGCTCCACACAGTGGGTTCCCTGGTGGTCAACCTGACTAGAGGGCTAGGAAAGAGGCTTATGTTGTTGTATTTGAGACACCAGCCATCCTTTCTAGGGGTGGGGGATCAGGGGAGTGGAGAGAAAATGCCTTCCTCCGAATTCTGAGTGACCTCCCCCCCAGAGGAGAGACTTGAATATACTCCCCAAGTTCTAGAATGTGTATCTAAGTCTAGAGTTAACTCTTGATAGAACTAAGAGTCCTTGGTTCACTCTGCTTGATGCTTTTCTCTCTGCAGACTTTGATGAACAGACAGCTGATGACTGGGATGTGGACATGAGCGTGTACTACGACGCAGGTACTGGGCCCGGGCTTGCAGTACTCGGAGATGGAATGGTGCCCTGGCCGTGCAGTGACACTTCACCAGACCTGCTTAGCAGAGTCTGAGACAGGGCACCAGTCTCTTAAAAGGTCACTAGTTGAGTGCATTAAGTGCTGGTTGTGGGCAGCATCTTTTTCCTTTCTGTGTGGAGGAAGGATGTGTGGGCACAGCCCTCAGGGAGGTCTGGTTCTGATGGGCAGGCCCTAGTAGAGTGGGAGGGTCAGGAGTTCAGGCTCTGGTTAAAAATTTAGATTCTAGAGTCAAGAATCACCTAAGGTTGAGACCTCCCAGGTGGTCAAGTGGTTAAGACTCCCAAGTTTCCAGTGCAGAGGGCTTAGTGTTCGATACCTGGTTGAAGAACTAAGATCCCACATGCTGTGCAATGTGGCCAAAAAAAAAACACAAAACATGACCTAGGGCGATTTACACAGTGGGAGGTGAAGACCTGGGTCCTAATTCCATCTCTCATTTTTGGCTCTGTGACTTTCCTGCACCAGTTTTTCCTCATCTGTAAGATGGGACAGCCACGGTTCTTACTCTTGGCGAGCTCCCAGTCTAATAAGAGAAATACAGTAATGACACACGATAAAGATGAATATGTAAATCTTGTGACGAGGGCCTAGAAACCTGATTTTCCCTACTTCTGCTGAGAGAGACCTTTCCACAAACTGGGCTCTGCTTCCTCAGATGGTGGAGACAAAGACGCCCGAGACTCTGTCCAAATGCGTCTAGAACGGAGGCTCCGTGACGGCCAGGAGGCTGGCTCTGCGATCAGACACCAGGTGGGCACCTTCGAGCGCCATACCAAGGTAAGCATTGTGCCCAGCCCACTGACCCCTTTCTTTTCCTTCTTTACCCCCATTCCCTCCCCTGCCCCCACAGGAGCCCCATGTCTTGAGTCTTCTCTCTTTCCTCTGCAGGGCATTGGGCGGAAGGTGCTGGAACGGCAGGGCTGGGCTGAGGGCCAGGGCCTGGGCAGCCAGTGTTCAGGCGTGCCCGAGGCCCTGGATAATGACGGCCAGCACCCCAGATGCAAGCGTGGATTGGGGTGAGTATGGCTGAGGGACTTCCCTGGGAGCCCAAGTGAGCCAGCTGTACCCTGGTTCCCCCTTCCCTCTGGTTCTGGGTTGGGTGATAGAGTGCCCCTGGGGATTGAACTTTAAAGTAGAATTAGAAGGAAAAAGTAGATCTTGCACTAGTCTTTTCAAGACAGAGTCCTCAAGCTTGACAGGATGATTAATCTCCTGGGGGAGTCATTCCCTCAAGTCTGAGGAATTTGGACTTGATTGCTGTTAGGGAGTGACTGTAAGTCATAAAGTGGTAACAGTTGTTCTGAATTTTGTGTACTATTTAAAATGAAAGCAGTATGTGAGGCCCCTGGTTGCTGGCACCATCAACAGATAAGATGAGGGGGCAGGAGATTTCAATGCTCTGTCTTTGGGACAAACCAGATATGTTGGTGATGTACAGGGAGGCCTGGCATGCTGCAGTCCATGGGGTCGCAAAGAGTCAGACACGACTGAGCGACTGAACTGAACTGAAGATACGTAGTAGCTATTACCCTGTTCTTTCCCAACCCCTTTACTGGGGCAAGAGAGCACCCCTCTCACTGAGAGTCCTGTTTTTGTTTCAGGTACCATGGAGAGAAGCTCCAGCCATTTGGGCAACCGAAGAGGCCCCGTGGAACTGGCTTGGGGCTCATCTCCACCGTCTACGATGAGCCCCTACCCCAGGACCAAGGAGAGTTGCTGCTCCGCCGCCAGCCACCCACCAGCATGAAGTTTCGCACAGACCTGGCTTTTGTGAGGAGTTCCAGCCGTGCCTTGAACAGCCTCTCAGAGCTTCAGTGACAGGTTCAAGGACTCCCCCTTCATCAGATCACTCATAACTGCACAGTGGCAGCCCTGTGCCCAGCCTTATCTTCCACCGAAGGCAGAAAGAACTCTGGGAGCAGCAGTCTGCACGGTTGTTCAGGATGCTTTGTTCAGAACTTGCCTTCTGGTTGTCTACCTCAGGGACATTTTTACAAAAAGCCCCCGTTGTATCCTCCCCTTTAATGAAAGGGCTTAATGACTTTTCCTCCTTGGTCTCCTAACCCTAGTCCCTATTTTTTCGGCTTGCTTCTGTTGCCTCCCCCAGCCCCTTGAAAAGCTGGACTGACTGAGGTTATCAGCAAAACCTTCCTGGGAGAAGGTTACCATGAAGCCCAGAAAGAGGGGGGTTAAGGACACGGAAGAGGAGAGGGCTCGTGCTCCTAAGAGACGGTCTTGGGGCGGGCTCTCCAGTGTCTACCCTTCAGTGGCTGGGCCCGGAGCAGCGGACAACCCGCCGCAGATGTCCCGGGTCTGCGACCTAACGAGAAAATAAAAAAGTTAACTACCGAATTTCTCTTTCTCTTCGGATTTGGGCCAGGAGTAAGGTGGGAAAACCCCCGGAAAGGTCCCTGCAGGGCACCAAGTCGGCTCCACACCCCGGCGTCACCACTCGGGGTTTATCTCCACAGCTCTCGGCGCCAAGTTGTGTCGTCATCGTGAGGGCGGGACTTCCTCTCCAGGCCGGGTTTTCCCGACGTCATCCGGAAGTCGGGTGCAGGTCCCGTCGGTACCTGGCCATCTGACCCTCCACAGCGCGCGGGTTCCCTCCTCTTCCTCAGGCGAGCCCCGGCCATCGCCTCCAGCGCGGGGCGAAGCGCACTTTGGGGGAATCCCGTCGTCGCCCTCAGAACTCATCTCCGGTGTGGCTCCCGTCTCCCGCCCCTGCCGCGCTCAGCTGCTCCGCACGGAGCCGTGTGCCGGCCGCCCATGGCGGGAGCCGCTCCGACCACGGCGTTTGGGCAGGCGGTGATCGGTCCGCCGGGCTCGGGGAAGACCACATACTGTCTGGGCATGAGCGAGTTCCTGCGCGCGCTGGGCCGGCGCGTGGCGGTGGTGAACCTGGACCCAGCCAACGAGGGGCTGCCTTACGAGTGCGCCGTGGACGTGGGCGAGCTGGTGGGGCTGGGCGACGTGATGGACTCGCTGCAGCTGGGCCCCAACGGCGGCCTGCTCTACTGCATGGAGTACCTGGAGGCCAACCTGGACTGGCTGCGTGCCAAGCTCGACCCCCTGCGCGGCCACTACTTCCTCTTCGACTGCCCTGGCCAAGTGGAGCTCTGCACGCACCACGGAGCCTTGCGCAGCATCTTCTCCCAGATGACGCAGTGGGACCTCAGGGTGCGTCTGGGGTCTGGCGGGCCTATTTTGCAGATGGAAGAACTGAGACAGGGAGGAGAACAGATGCCACGCCCCCATGTCCCTCAGTGAGGTAGGGGCCCAGACGCTTTGAAGTAAAACAGGTGTGAGTTCGAATTCTGGCTTTGCCACTGACTCCACACTGTGTGGTCCTGGTCAAGTCAGTTTAATCTCTCTGAACCTCAAGTTTTCTTATCTGTAGAATGGATGTGTCACTACCCTATTTGGGATTATTGGGAGTATAGAAGGAGTTAAGTGGAAAGTGGCATGATGATTGTTGTTGTGACTTGGTGGGCCAAAGGAAGTGAAACAGTGGAGTCAGATGCAGTGCCCACTGGGAGGCTCAGTGCAAGGCGTCTTGTAGGAAAAAATGTTCCACCTCTCCTGGGATAAGGGTTAGCTGTGGCTGTTAGAATGAAACAGAAGGAGGAGGAGACTAATGGGAAGACTTGCCCTTTGCCCTCAGAAGTCCCCAATCTGATGGGAGGGACAGAGGCCCTAATGTTCCCTGCTTCCCCAGGCCACTCTCACGCCTTTCCCTTCCTCCCTTCCCAGCTGACTGCTGTTCACCTGGTGGATTCTCACTATTGCACAGACCCTGCCAAGTTCATTTCGGTGCTGTGTACTTCCCTGGCCACCATGCTGCATGTGGAGCTGCCCCACGTCAACCTCCTCTCCAAGATGGACCTCATCGAACACTATGGGAAGCTGGGTAAGAGATCCCGTTCTGGCAGCCCAGGGCAGCAGCTGGGCTGGAGTGATGCAGAGATCTCTGCTGAAGGAAGCCGCTCCCAGGGATCATGTATGGCCTGGTGATAGTAGCCACAGGCAGATCTGACCCCTGCCCATTTATTTTGTGCCCCTCCATGCCAGATACTATTCTGGGTTTTGGGGACAAGAGAGCTACAGATGGTGATATGTATTATAAAGGAATTAGAAGAAAATGATGGATAGTGAGTGAATGAGAAGGAGGGTGTAAACTGTACTATTTGAGCTGAGTAGTAAAAAGAGCCAGCCAAAGCAGACGTGTCCTAGACAGGGGATCCAGTAATGGTAAAGGCCCTTAGGGAAAGAGATTTTTGTGTTCAAGGGAAAGGGGGTGGGGAGTGGGGGAGCCCAGTGTAGCTCAGAGAGTGATAGGAGGAAGCGAGGTCAGAGGGGTGGGCAAGGGCTAAAGAGGAAAGCCACTGATGAATATGAAGCAGGAGAGCACCGTGAACTGAAAAGGCCCTTCTGGCTGCCTTGTGAATTGAAAGAGGCGAGAATGAAAACAGATCCTGTAGGAGGGTTTTGCAGCAACCCAGGCGGTGGTTGGTGGGAACAAAGAGGAGACAGATATAAAACTTAATTCAGGAAATAGGATTTGCTGGTGGATTGGACATAGAGGAATTAAGAATGGCCCTCACGTTTCTGACTGAACCAGTGAATGGATAAAGGTGGGAACAACAGAGGGAGAAGCAGGCTGGCACGAGGCAGGCGTGTTGCCTAGGGTTCTAGCTGCCAGCGTTTTTCTCCTGCAAAACTAGCGCTCTGCTGACTGGAGCATCAGTTCTTTAAATACCATCTTCAGCCACAAAAGAACGTAGAGAAGAACAGCTGAAAGGAGGTTGGGGGGAGAGTGAAGTGTCAGGGCCTTGTCCAGGGAGGGTGACTGGCTGCCAGCTGGGACACAGAAGGATGTCAGCACCTCGGAGGAACCACCTCCGCCCAGAGTCCTGGGCCATCTCTTGACAAGATAAACCCCCAGTTTATCTGTGTGCAGATTTGTGTCCTTCCAAACCTCTCTCCCCGCTTCACAGCCTCCACTCCCGATGGCTACATGTTTGTCCTCTGCATTTCTAGCTTTGACTCTTGCCAGTCATCCTCACAGGAGACTGAGGTACACACCAGATCAGGCAGTTGAGACCCAGAGAAGCTACATGAATAGCCCAAGGTCAGTCACTCAGCTAGCAAGTTAGCTGAGAGGAAATCCAAGTGCCAGCGTACCTGGCTGCAGTTTCTCCATTCTCAGTGAGAAACACAGCTGTCAGACAATCCAAGAAGTTTGTTGGAATGCCCACATTTTCTTCTTTGCAGGCACAGGGGTGGCAGTTTCTAATCAGGGCTGGTAAGAATACAGAAAGCAGAGCTCAGGGCGTGAGTCAGTTGGTCCTGATAGCCAGATTCCCTCAACTGACTTTGGGACAGACCTGCAAAGTTCCCAACTGCCTGAGTCTTCCAGGCAGAAATGGATAATGTGGGAAGGCCTACTTTCCTTCTCTTAAGAGGAAGTTTGTATTCATAGAACTGAGTTCAGGGACCTCTGAGTCATCTATTCTGATCTTCTCATTTTACGCTAGGAAGGAACTGGCCCAGAAAGGAAAAGTCATTTTCCCAAGAGGCCAGCCTGCTAGGTAGATGAGTTAGAGTGTCTGTGCCGGGTCCTGGGGGCACTGCCTGGCTGTGAGCCTCGTGAGGCAGGGGCCAAGCTGTATTACTGGTACATATTCAGTCTTATTACCATTGATCAGGCACTTCTCTGAACGAGACACTGAGGTTTATAGCACTTAATCCTCACAGTAGCCTCATGAGGTGGGTAACTGCCCAGGGAGCTAGTAAATGGCAGAGCCAACAAGTGAAATCAGTTGTTTTCTTCTTAGTAAGTTCATTTCACTGCCTCAACAAATATTTGTTGAATGAATGAGTGAGTAAATGAAGGTAAAGGAAGAAAGAAAAAAATACGTTCCCTGTTCTCAGGTCTTTTGCCTGATTCCAGCTGCTCCTAATACCAGTTTCTCTTCTCTTCTTTTTTAATTGAAGTATAATGGACTTACAATGTTGTGTTAACAAAGTGATTCAGTTACACACATATATATATATATTCTTTTTCGTATTCTTTTCCATTGTGGTTTATCTTTATCACAGGATATTGAATAGAGTTCCCTGTGCTAACCAGTTTCTCTTCTTAGCCTTCAACCTGGACTACTACACAGAGGTCCTGGACCTCTCCTATCTGCTGGACCATCTTGCTTCGGATCCTTTCTTCCGCCACTACCGGCAGCTCAATGAGAAACTGGTGCAGCTCATTGAAGACTACAGCCTAGTCTCCTTCATCCCTCTCAATATCCAGGTACAAGCATACTTCTTTTTTTTTTTTTCTCTCTCTCTTTTTCGGACGTGCTGCGCAACTTGTGGAATCCCCAGCCAGGGACTGAACCTGGGCCTTGGACAGTGAAAGCTCAGAGGGCTAACTGCAGACCGGCAGACCCTAAGGACATCTCATTTTTTTGCAATTCACTTTACTGTACTTCACAGCTACTGCTTTTTTTTTTTTTTTTAACAAATTGCAGGTTTGTGGCAACCCTTTATTCAACAAGTGTATGTTCCAACAGCATTTGCTCACTTTATGTCTCCATGTCACACTTTGATGATTCTCACAATGTTTTAAGCTTTTTCATTATTATTATATTTGTTATGATGATCTGTAATCAGTGATCTTTGATGTTACTCTCTACAATTGTTTGGGGCACCATCAACTACACCCATATAAGACAGTGAACTTAATCCACAGATGGCATGTGTATTTTGACAGCTTCGCTGACTGGCCATTCCCCCATCTCGTTTCCTCTCTTTGGGCGGCCTTATTCCCTAAAACACAGCAATGTGGAAATTAGGCCAGTTAATAACCCTACACTGGCCTCTGTGTTCAAGTGAAAGGAAGAGCTTCCCACCTCTCACTTTAAAAGCTAGAAACACTTAAAATTAGTGAGGAAAGCATGTCGAAAAGCTAAGAAAGGCCGAAAGCTAGGCCTCTGGTGCCAAATGGTTTGCCACGTTGTAAATGCAAAGGAAAAATTCATGAAGGAAATCAGAAGTGCTGCTTCACTGAACACAGGAGTGGTAAGAAAGCACAACAGAAATCTTTCAGCATATCAGAAAGCTGATATGGAGAAAGTTTTAGAGGTCTGAATAGATCAAACCAGCCACAGCATTTCCTTAAGCCAAAGCCCAGTCCAGAGCAAGGCCCTACCAAACTTCTTCCAGTTCTTTGAAGGCTGAGAGGTGAGGAAGCTACAGAAGAAAAGTTTGAAACTTGCAGAGGTTGGTTCCTGAGGTTTAAGGAAGGAAGCCACCCCAGTAACATGAAAGTGTAAGCAAAGCAGCAAGTGCTAAGGAGAAGCTGCAGCAAATTACCCAGAAGACCTCGCTGAGATAATTAATGAAGGTGGCATCACTAAGCAGATTCTCAGTGTAGACAGAACTGCCTTCTACTGGAAGATGTTATCTAGGACTTTGTAGCTGGAGAGGAGTCAGTGCCTGGCTTCAAAGGACAGGCTGACTCTTGTTAGGGACTAATGCATCTCGTGACTTTAAGTTGAAGCCAGAGCTCACTTAGCATTCTGAAAATCCTAGGGCCCTTAAGAATTCTGTTAAATCTACTTTGTCTGTGCTCTGTAAATGGAACAACAAAGCCTGGATGACAGCGCATCTGTGTACATGTTTCACTAAATATTTTAAGCCCACTATTGAGACCTACTACTCAGAAAAAAAGACTCTTTTCATAATATTACTGCTCATTAACAAGACACCTATTCACCCAAGGGCTGTGATGGAGATGTTTTCATGCCTGCCAACATAGCATCCATTCTGCAGCCCGTGGATCAAGGAATCGTTTTGACTTTCAAGTCTTAGTATTTAAGAAATATATTTCTGAAGGGTGTAGCTGCCACAGATGGTGATTTGGTTCGTGGTTCTGGGCAAAGTAAATTGAAAATCTTCTGGAAAGGATCCCCATTCTAGATGTCATTAAGAACGTCTGTGATTCATGGGAACAGGTCAAAATATCAACATTAACAGGAGTTTGGAAGACATTGATTCCAGCCCTTTGGGTGACTTTGAGGGGTTCAAAACTTCTGTGGAGGACGTAATTGCAGATTGGTAGAAATGGCAAGAGAACTAGAATTAGAAGAGCTTGAAGCTGTGACTGAATTGCTGCGATCTCATGAAAAAACTTGAATGGATGAGTTCCTTCTCAGGGATGAGCAGAGCAAGTGGTTTCTTGAGATGGAAACTACTGGTAAAGATACTGTGAAGGATGAAATGGCAACAAAGGATTTAGAATATCACATGAACTCAGTTGATATAGTAGCAACAGGGTTTCAGAGGACTGACTCCAATTTTGGAAGAAGTTCTACTGTCATGCTATTAAATGCTGTCAAACAGCATTGCATGCTACAGGGAAATGGTTCATAAAAAGAAGAGTCAATTGATGCTTCACACTTCACTGTTGTCTTATTTTAAGAAATTGCCACAGCCATCCTAGCCTTCAGTCACCACCACCCTGATCAGGCAGCAGCCTTCAAAATGGAGGCAAGACCCTCAACCGGCAAAAACATTATGACTCACTGAAGGCTCAGATGATAGCATTTTTTAGCAATAAAGTACTTTTTGATTAAGGTATATATATATTTTTTTAGACATAATGCTATTGTACACTTAGTAGACTACAGTATAGCATAAACACAACTTTAATATGCACTGGGAAACCGAAATATTCATGTGACTCACTTGATCGTGGGATTTGCTTTATTGGAATACTCTAGAACCCAACCCACAGTATCTCCGAGGTGTGCTTATACTAGGCACTAGAAGGACTCCTCCCTTGGCTTTTGGCTCTGAAGTGCCTGGAACTGCACTTCCAGACCAAGGATATAGGAGGCTTTGAGGCCTCAAACAGTGGTCCTTGTCCTGGGTCCAGCTATCATTCAGTCTCATTGGCTTCGAGACCAGTGGGAGGCAGGAATCCAGTAAAGAGGATGGACCAGACTTTGGCCCTATCTGTTCTGTTTTGCTGGGTTCTCTCCACATATGTTACCTCCTCTGTGTGAAAATGGATGAGTTCAGAAAGTCCCCAGCCGGGGACCTGCCCAAGGCCCGGGACAAGTCTTTCAGGCTCTTTCCAGATGCAACTGTCTGTTGACTTCGCGAAGTAGTACCCAACCCTTGTGCCTCTCACCTTGTACCCTGCAAAGGGAACCTGGGAGACGAAGGTACGTGTTAGATTCCTTTCTGCTGACTTAAAAGAACTTGTCTCTTCTGTTTAATGCCACACTTTTCTCCTCTACAATGAGGAGGTGAACCCTATAATATTAATCATACAATTTACAACTTGTTGAAGGCTTTCTGTATTAGACATTTTGTGTGTGTGTGCTAAGGGCTGTTACATGCACTGTTTTGATCTCTTTCCCGTCATGTGATGTAGGGACCATCCTTACCACTTTTATATGGAGGAACAAATAAGTTACATGCATATTTACTGGGTGCCTGCTGTTAGCTAAGTGCTATGCCAGGCACTGGGGATGCCTGGGCACACAAGTTCCTGACCTCAAGGGGTGCACAGTCCAGTGGGGGAGTTACTAACTTGTTAACAGTAAGCTGGTAGGCTCATAGCTACAGTGGGGATAAACCCAGGGGATGGTGAGTGTGCATGGAGGAGCTTATCTGTTCTAATTTGGGTGAGTTGGTAGTCAGGAAAGATGGGGCCTCTGGGGAGACTGTAGATATATTCCAGGCCAAGGAAGCTGCATGGACTAGAGGCTTCACAAGGCAAGATGGAGGGGGCATATTTGGAGAATGCAGTTGGTTTGGTACAACCTCAGTTCCACATACCTCTGTTTCTCTCCTCCCCGCTCAGGATAAGGATAGTATCCAGCGGGTGCTGCAGGCTGTGGATAAAGCCAACGGCTACTGCTTTGGGGTCCAGGAGCAGCGGAGCCTGGAGGCCATGATGTCTGCCGCCATGGGAGCTGACTTCCATTTCTCCTCGTATCCTTCCTCACTAGCCTCCACCATGGAGGCTAGTTTCCTGTTGACCAGTGGGCTCACTGGTGGCTGGTGCCTTAGAAGGCTTCAGTGTTGTCTGTACCTGAGCATAAGGGAGGACATTGATCAGAAGGAGCAACAAATACAGAGGCCCAGCCATGAAAGGGCACTGGTCACTAGGGAGAGACACAGGAACTTCAGTTTGCCTGGTGTCTTGAACGTGAAGGAGAAGGGGAGATGCAGTGGTCAAGGGAAGTGGGCAGTGGTGGAGTGTGGACTTCGGTCTGTGGGTGGCCGGTGGGAACCAGCATCCTACCCATGAGCTGAGCGTGATGCAATCAGATGTCCATTTTTGAAAAGCACCTCTAAGTACAGAAAGTGCATTTAAGGGATGTGATTGGGAGCAGGAGCGTTTTTAGCCTCCAAGTCAGAACGGATGAACTGTTAGAAAGAATAGAGAGAATAGAAAAAAGGGTGTGGCCTGGGAAAAATACTAAGGAGATAGACAACCAGAGCTAGTGCCCAGATGGTTATAGGATAGAAGGAGGTGGAGCAGAAGTTAGACTCCCAGGTGGTAGGGGTGGTTGTAGGGCTTCCCTGGTGGCTTGGATGGTAAAGGATGTGCCTGCAATGCAGGTTTGATCCCTGGATGAGGAAAACCTGTGACTCCTGGAGGAGGGGCATGGCTACCCACTCCAGTATCCTTGCCTGGAGAATTCCATGGACACAGGAGCCTGATGGGCTGTAGTCCAGGGGGTCACAGTCCGACACGACTAAGCAGTTAACACTTTGACTTTTCAGGGGTGGTGGTGCTCACTGAAGCAAGAAAAGGAAGAGGAGAGGGCAGGTTCTTCAGGTGGGGGTAGCAGGGATGGGAGCTGAGGGCTGTGCCATGTTTGAGGGGCACGGCTCCAGAGCGTGTGCCACAGCACAGAGCCGGAAGGTTGGCGCACTCCAGTCCTCTGCTGCTCAGCAGTGTGGGGGAGAGGCACGAAGAGGAGCATGTGGGTCTGGATGCTTCAAGGGACTTCTCAGGCCAGTTGGTCCCCGTGGCCTGAAGCTATAATTATGAGGAAGGGAACAGGATGGGAGGAACCTGCCAGACACAGTTGGGAGGCGGGCATCACAGAGATCAGATCCTGCCCAGACCAGGTCCCCATCCTTGCCTGTGCTGTCAGCCTTGACAAGCCCCCCATCAGCACCCTGGGCCTGCAGGAGAAGTACCTGGCGCCCTCAGAGCAGTCAGTGGAGCAGGAGGCCATGCAGCTGTAGCAGCAGGCTGGGCTCCGGAGGACAAGACACACGACCCAGCACTGGGGAGAGTGGCGGCTCCCGGTGACCCGCTGGACAGCTCAGCGGCTGCAGATCCAAGAGCAGCTCTCCAGGCCAGAGCTGGGAGACGGGCGAGGGGATACTCAGGCCTGTGGAGGACTTCTGGCCTGAAGCCAGACGTGTCGCCAAGCGGAGCACCCTTGTGAGCTCTGGGCGCTGCCACTGGGCATTCAGTACTGACCCGCTCAGGCTCTGATGGAATATGCTGCAATACAAGAGCTTATTTTCTACTTCTTGGGGCTTCCAAACTTTCCTTCTGCCACCCTGGCCAAGGGAAGTGGGAACGTGGGAAGGTCACCTTTCCTCAGAAGAGGCCTGTTTCTTGGTATTCCAGGGCAGTGTTGCCCCCAAGGCCAGGATCATGGCTGGAGGGGTGACTCAGTCTCCAGTTGTGCTCCTTTGTTCATCTTCAGCACTAACAGTGAACTCAAGGCTGAGCTTTCACAAGTCCCAGTTCCTGGCAGATCTCAGTGTTTTATTTTCATTGTATTTATTTCACAGTTTTATTCTTTTGAGGGGCAAGTGTTAATTAGTTTTCCATTTATAGTAATGAGTAAAGTTGATTTTAAAATGAAGTTATTTATACAAAATGAGTTGTTGAAAGAAAAATATTAGTATATAATATGGTATCATGAAGGCTGTGGCAAAAATTACAATGACTCCAGGTTGGAAATACTGGTACTAGCTTCTTTGCTGTTGCAGCGGGTTGGGTGCAATTCGTATTTTCAGCCAGTAGGTGGCGCCCCAGGCTTTTTTTTTTTTTTTTTTTTTTTTTTTAATTTTCTTTCAGTTGTATCCTGGAGGCAGAAGGGGACAGATGGCAGTTGTGCCAGTAGTCTTATTTGCAGACACTCAGGCCTGTTAACACATGGGATGGGCTTCACATATCACAAAGAGCTTCCACACAGACAGTCCTCATATGACTCTCACAGGAAGGCCTAGGGATACAGATGAGATGGGGAATAGTGCTAAGCCCTACTTTACATGAGGAAACAGAAAACTGAGGAGTTTGAACCTTGGTCAGCCTGGCTCTCTCACACTCGCTCTGCTGACTTCTTATATGGTGAATCCTTAGTGGTGAAAAGTCACGACCCCTTCTCCCACAGGGTTTGTAGCCAATCAGGAGAAAGAATTTAGACACCTGTAGAGTATTCCTGAGTCGTAAATCAGGGGGAACGTAGATGACTGGTGATTTTGACAGGTGGGGAATTCAACTTAGGAAAAGTGTTCTGAAGTGGCCTTGAGATGGGGGTGACTGAGCTTTGCTTTCTTAGTTTTGGCCATCAGAGCAGAAGGCAGAGAGGAAGGGGCTATAAGGAGGCTCTTCGGACTGGAACGGTGTGAAAGCAGTCGACCTCGACTCCCACGCCTGGCGGCATACAGGATAATAACTGGGTGCTACTTCCCCCGCCTCTTTCATCTGAGTTCAAAGCACCTCACCCCTATTAACACTGTACACAGTAGGTGGGGAGTATCAACAGGGTAAGCCAGGGAAACTGAGGCCAGGAGGCACAGCCTGGGGCTGTCTGTGAGTCACCTGTGAGGCTTGGAGCCCGGGAATCATGACGCCCAGGCTCTTGGACAAATCCCTCATCAGTTAAGGCGTGAGGGTGGTTGCTATGTGTTTGAAGCTGGTACCAATAGCTGTGGTCAGGGGTTTTGATGCTTACCCCGAACTAGAGGCCCCAGCCACCACCAAAGCACACCAGATGGAAGAAAGGCGTCATGTAGAACTTTATGGCCTCATGTGTAAGCATCCTCAGCATCACCCGAGTGGAGAAAGATGGAAATACTCCAAGCTTTATTTTCAGGCCTTGGTATGACAGCAAGGGTGTTTGTCCTCCAATGAATGGAGCTCTGACCACTTCCCACTGATAGCAACATAATTTTCTATTCCCCTGTTATGACTGGGGGTGGACAGCACAATGCAGAAAAGCAGAAGCATCTGGGTTCCAGGTGAGGTCTGCTCAGCGTGAAATATGTAGGGTCAGAGAAAGCCTGGGCTTTCCTTGTGGCTCAGCTGGTAAAGAATCCGCCTGCAATGCGGGAGACCTGGGTTTGATCCCTGGGTTGGGAAGATCCCCTAGAGAAGGGAAAGGCTACCCACTCCAGTATTCTGGCCTAGAGAATTCCATGGACTGTATAGTCCATGGGGTCGCAAAAAGTCGGACATGACTGAGTGACTTTCACTTTAGGGCTTCTCTTGTAGCTCAGTCAGTAAAGAATCTGCCTGTAATGCAGGAGACCTGGGTTCGATTCCTGGGTTGGGAATATTCCTTGGACAAGGAAATGGCAACCCACTCCAGTATTCTTGCCTGGAGAATCCCATGGACAGAGGAACCTGGCAGGCTACAGTCCATGGGGTCGCAAGAGTCAGATGTGATTTAGCGACTAAACCACCGGAGAAAGACTACCCTCAATTTGGCAGCAAGTGACAACTGTCCTTAAGATTTCTTTTTTTTCCCCCTGATAGAAAAAGAAAACACTTGGAAAATGAAAATAATAAATTTTCTATTCAAATGTATAAATATATTTTGTGTTTTTTCTTTCAGTCTATTTTTCTATACATTCAGAGGGATAGCTATAGCATTTATATATGTGGGATATATTATTGCTTTATAAGCTTTTTTCAGTTAATATATTTTCATGTAATTAGAACTAGAAAGATCTTTGAATTTTTTTTAACTTTTATATTAAAATATAACTGATTAACAATGTTGTGATAATTTCAGGTAGACAGCAAAGGGATTCAGCCATACAGATACATGTATCTATTTTCCCCCAAACTCCCCTCCCATCCAGGCCTGCCACATGATATTCAGCAGAGCTCCCTGTGCTGTACAGAAGGTCCTTGTTGAAAACTAGAAAAACCTTTTCAATGTCTTCATGATAATATTCTACAGTATGGTTAAAACATTGTTTATCCAGACTCGCATGGTTAGCCTTTAAGTTGTTGCCAGTTTTTTGCTGTTATAAATAATGTTGTGATTAACATCTTTGTCTGAGTCTCTGACTTTTAACTTATGATACATAAGTCCTAGAAATAAAATTGCCAACGTTTTCTAGTTTCTGGGTTCATATTCCCAAAATGCCTCCCAGAAAAGTGCCAGCTTACATCTCACCCTGTCTGGAAGTGCTCTTCTCAGCCCCAACCTCACCTGGCAATCGGGACTTCTGAAGGGAGGGAACCATCCCTGAGTGTCTTCCAAGGGACCTTCTTGGTCATCTCTGCTAACCACTGACATTGGGCTATTCTGTGCATTTCCTGGCTCTGAATTGGGAACCTCCAACAGTCAGAAGATAGCATTTAGAAACTTTCAGAGACCACAGCTCACTGGAAAGCCTTCCAGCCCGGACAAAGAGGCTGAGGAGTGAGGTTGACACCCTAAAGCCCACAGAGCTGAAGCACAACCAGTCGCCCTCTGCTGTTGCTGAAGTAGCAAAACGCTCACCACAGTTGGCTGAGAATAGGAAGCCTGACCCCATTAGGGTCTGTGGGGAGATGAGGCTCCCATCAGGGTCTGAGAGATTTTCAATGCTTCTGACAGAGATGAGAGTGACTTCCCAGCACCACTCAGGCCCACCCTGTTTTTTGAAAGAAGTGGGGAGGCCTACCTACCTCAGAATCCTGGCGGGAAATTCCCTATCAAGCTGAGTAGCTCTCCTCTCCTTTTTCTTCTCTTGCTCCTGGTTGTTGAACCTTTTACTCAACCAGGTCTGGGCTGCTCACCTCTTCTTCCTGTCCCCTTTGAGTCCCAGATGACACAGACGTCAGTGGCATCAGGCTTGAATGAGGGTAGGAGAGAGCCATATACCTCACTTCCAACCCAGTGTCCTTCATGTCCGGCCAGCTGCACACAGCCTCAGAAGCCCGAGTTCCAAGTGACCTAAGACTGAGGGACTGTGAAGGGATAGGCTGGGGGTTTGGAGCCCAATGAGGTGAAAAATATGAGTACTGGTAAAATGCTGTGGACTAGAACACAGAAAAGTTGAAATTCTTTTCTCCCCATCCAAAACCCTGAAGCAGTTACAGAGGAGGGAGATGAGAGGGCCCTTCAAAGCCATCCCAAATAAGCAAATCTAAAGTGGTGTGCTCACTGTGCAAATACAGCTTCAAGAAATGTTCCCTAGCGCTCCCTTCACTCTGGATTGTCACCTCTGCCTGTAATTTAATCCTGGAACCTCCGTATTGCTCTGTGGGGTCACAGAAACAGCAAAGGAGGCATACTGGGACAACTCGTAAGTCACACCAGTGGTCACATCATCGATTCTGAGCTAAAAACCAGTCCCCTTTACAGTCAGACAAGGAAATTTCAGGTTAACTTTAGTCTGGAGGAAGAAAGGGGGAAAATATATCTTCCTCTTGCCTTCTCTTTTAACAAATATTTATTGGATACCATAATCTGATGTATTTTTAAACACTGTACCTAGCCACAGATTGAAGACTGTGTGTTTTCAGAGTCTGGGGTTTCTTCTTTTATCTCTAGGCAAAATCTCTATATTTCTCAGGAATTCCTGGGCAGTCCAGTGGTTAGGACTCAGAGCTTTCATTGCCAGCAGACCCAGGTTCAATCCCCAGTTGAGGAAAACTAAGATCTTGCAAGCCACGGCCAAAAAAAAGGAGTTAAAAATGTTCAGAGGGCAGTAAGGGGAAGATTGGGTGGAGATGAGAGATGAATCAGCCCTCTGACAACCCCAGGGCGATATACCTGTCTGCTGCCCCCACAGACATTCCTGGCTCCTGACTCAGTGGGTAGGTGGGGCTAGGGGGGGTTGTGAGAGGAGGGGGACTTACCCCTGCAGAACCCTGCCTTCCTCAACCCTGCTCCTCCTACACACAGCAGGGCTGGGGGTGAAGACCCTAAGAACAGGGTGAAGAATTGAAAAGGAGCAGAAGATGTAACCAGGTTAAGGAAACCTTAATTTGAACAAGCCAGGAAATTGGTCCACTACCCATTTTTTTCTCATTTAAAACAACTCCTTTCTGTCGGGCCCTGGGGTGGCTTTGGATTAAGTAGAGTAAGAAGCCTCTCTTGATTCTTAGAAAGTCCAAGATAGGAGCAGGACAGCATAGCATAAGTTCAAATGTATTTTTAACTCATGAAACTCCCAATATACAAAAAAGGCATATGTGTGGCTATTTTAGCCAAAGTGTGGGGAAACTGGGGAACCCCTGACCACTGGGCCCCTGCCCTGTGGCAGCTTCTGGGGAGACCTCTGAACAAAGTTTGAAAATAGCTGTTGTGGTTGAAAAATCATGAGCCTTGGAGTTGAACCTGTTCTACTCCCCGAGCATGTAAGTCATGTGTAACCTTGATTATTAGGTTATTTAGCTGCTCTGAGCTTCAGTCTCTTCATAAACAAAACAAAGGAGGTAATATGTGAGGATTAAGGTATGAAACTGCCTGGCATATAGCAGTCATACTGTGTGCTCTTACAGCTGTATTCTGTACTCTAGGAAGAAGCAGGAATAGGGACTTTTGGTCAGAAGAGCAATCTTGGTGCAAGCATCTGAAATTAAGTTTTTCCAAAAAGGCACTGGACACTTGTAAGTTTGTGTGTGAGTCTCGTGCCTTTCTGCCTTTTTGGAAGGAGCCACAGTGGCCCGCCTGACCCCAATGCCTTGGCCTTCCTAGGGTGCCTGTTTAGTCCTGATAAAGTACCTTAACCCCTACGCCTTGCTTCCCATCACCTACTCCTGTGATTGACAGAGCCAGTTTGAACTTTGCTCTCTGAAGTAACTACATGTAAGACAAAGAAGAGTAGATACCTTCTCGAGAAATCTTAGGTTGCAAATTTTCCCCATACAAGGCAAATTCTTGGCAGAGGAAGATCTTTGTAAACCCTGGGTCTCTGTTTCCTGGGGGATTTTCCAGCAATGCAGAAAGGATAGGACTCTGTTTACTTGACTCTTGGTGAGCCCAATCTCTGTCTACTCAGCCTGCTTTATCCCAGAACTCGTTGTATTTCCATTTCCACAATGGAGGACCTGGTACTAACCTGGTTTCCAGGCATTTGGAAGGATGATTTTTAAACTAAGTTTTGAAAAAAAAAAATAAAATAAAACTAAGTTTTGAACTCCTTCCGGTACACAAAACCTTGCTGGAGACTCTGGGGGAAGAAAGGAGGAATAATGGGACAACGTTACCATTTTAAGGGAGCTCTCTGGGGAGTTAAAAAAATAAACCCAGGACATAATTGCAAAGCTACAGGTAGAACCAAATAGATATGAAACCATGGCTGAATAAATATACCTAAGAAGTGAAAAGAGTTGATAGACTAGGTAGCATAGCCAAAGCTCGGTATGTGTTAAAGGGAAAGGAATGGTGGCTATTCATTTTTTGACCTGAAAATGGCTTTGAAATTTGGAAAAGTTTAGAAGAAAGTGCTCAAGTGGAGAGGATGATGAGAAAAGAAGAGTGGCCATCATGAAATTTCCATTGGAACTTTGCATTCTTACCGACTTTGCCTCTGGGACTGTTTTTTTTTTTTTTTAATTGAGCATAATTCACAGATCATAAAATTTACTACAAAGTTCACAGTTCAGTGTTGTTTTTTTCCCCCATATATTCACAAAATTGTGTGACCATCATGTTGCATTTTCAGTCATTCAGTCTTTTCTGACTCCTTGCTACCCTATGGACTGTAGCCTGCCAGACTCCTCTGTCCGTGGAATTTCCCAGGCAAGAATAGTGGAATGGGTTGCCATTTCCTACTCCATCACCACTATTTAAATCCAAGAAGATTTTATCACCCTAAGAGAAATTCCATACCCACTAGCAGCAGAACTGAAAAAAAATAATTTTTTTAAAAAAGTTTACTGAAGTACAGTTGATATACAGTGTTGGGTTGTATAGAACTGAAAAATTTTAAATGTCAAATTTAGGCCAGGAAAAGATGACCAGAAAGGCTCACTAAGGCCCCACCCTGAGTAACCTTAAGAAAGCTTTAGATAGAAAGTTCTGGGACCCAATTCAGAAGCTGGTGCCTAAGGCAGCTCACAGCTAGCTGTCTGATTTGGTGCTATTCCAAACCATAGCATCTGCTTTTAAAATCTGTCAACACCAACACACTACCTTAGAGGGCAACCATGGGTGGTGTAAAGGGAGTAGGCAAAAGCCAAATGCCGAGAAAAGAATTTGCTTTCCCAGGACCTACCTCATTAAGAGAAAGTCACCAGACCTGTCTGGTAAGAGAAACCAGGTCACTTCCAAAGCTAAGGGGAAGTCACCTGTTCTTTCCCAGAGTCTTTGACCGGTTTGAAACCTTAACACCGAATACCCCTCTGAAAAGAGAAGACAAGGGACCCAGAAAGCATCTGAGTGGTCCTGCCAGCTTCCCCTGAAGAATTAATAGTTCTGATAAGAGCCTTTTAGTCCATGAGTGTGATCAAACTTGGACTCTGGGGAACCTGATGAGGCTGGACTCAGTTCCCCCAATATTATCAGGTGAAAGACTGACCACTTGATGTCAGGCCAGTATTCTCAGGTGATGCAGTGATCAGGCAGGTTGACTTTGGCAGTAAAGCTGATTCTCAGGACTGGGCCAGATTATTCTGCTTTTGGCACAGAAATGCTAGATAAATCCTGGACTACTGATGCTGGAAGGATTAATAATAGGTAACATGCATTAAATATGTATGATGGGCTACTTTACACGCATTTATTTTTCTCAAACTTCACAGCACCTTTTAAGAGGAAGGTACTGTTTTTTAATCCTCACTTCACAAATGAGGACAAAAGGTAAGCATGGTTAAGAACCCTGGCCAAAGCAGGCTTGGAGTCAAACTAAAAAGCCATTAGTTCAAGCCCCTTGTGATACAGAAGGAGAAACTGAGGCCCGAGGGGGTTAATGACTTTTCCAAGGTTGGTGGCTCAGTCGGTAAAGAATCCGCCTGTAAATGCGGGAGACCTGGGTTACATCCCTGGGTTGGGAAAATCCTCTGGAGGAGGGCATGGCAACCCACTCCGAGAATCCCCACGGCTAGAGGAGCCTGGCAGGCCGCAGTCCATGGGGTCGCAGAGTCGGGCACGACTGAGCGACCAAGCACATAGCACAAGGTTGCAAAGCCAGTGAGGGTCACATCCAAGCCTCATGGCCACCAGGTCAGGGCTTCTTGGGCTCTAGAGTGCGATGGAGACACCTTGGTGGCCTTTTTCCAGCCCATATTGCCAGCCAGGCCAGGCCCAGGCACCGCC
This sequence comes from Cervus elaphus, assembly GCF_910594005.1. NCBI lineage: Eukaryota > Metazoa > Chordata > Mammalia > Artiodactyla > Cervidae > Cervus > Cervus elaphus. The sequence continues at coordinate 9,662,113 of NC_057822.1, read as the reverse complement.
GGTTGAGCGGATGACTCAGAGGGCGGGGACTGCTTTTCCCGCACCACCCCGCCCCGTCCCGCTGCTCTGAGGATGTAGAGCTCTCGGGTCGGGCGGGTGGCGACTCGTCCGAGTGAAACCAGGAAAGCTCCGCCCCTGGCACTCAGCGGGTGACGGGGGCCTCTTCCCCCAGCTGCGCGTCCCGGCGCCTGCAGGGCCCGGCTGGCGATGGGAAGACGCGCCCAGTGCGTTCCGCCGCTCCTTCTCCTATTGGTCAGTCTGGCCCTGGGGGCGGTACCCTGGGCAGCTCCTTCTCGTGATTGGATGACATCAGCCTAGGGCCCGCCTCTGGCCTCAGGCTGTGAAGGCGGGTTGTCACTAGGCGGCAGCAGGCCAAGGAGCGTAGCTGCTGCCAGCTGAGTTGCGGAGGCAGTGGGCTTGGCCCACCACGGCTGAACCCGCTCCCCGCGGCCCTTCCCACTCAAGTTGTGCCTCTTCGTCAACGGCCCGTTTTATTTTGTCCCCATCTCCGAACGCTGGAAGGCGGTCTTCTCCTCAGACCTGAGCTTTTAATGGCGGCGTCATACTAGGCCCCTGGTGATACTTCCCTCCGCTCAGATCTGATGGGACTCTTCCCCGCTTTCAGGTCTGAGGTGCTGAGTGCCGCTTACTGCAGCGTACCCCTCCGACCTCACACCTGAGACTGTCCCCTCACACCTGAGCGCTTCAACCTCCCACCCCGCGTTCCTGGCAGAGGAGTCTCCAAGCCGCCTTTGCGCTGCTCACCCGACCCTCCCGGGATCGGACCAGTTTGAGGGGACCAGACCAGACCCTGATGGAGAGAGCTGGATCCCCAGCCTCTCTCCTGGCTCAGAGTCTTGCTTGCAGGTCACTGAGCCAGCCCCGTGAAGTGAAGGTCAGGGTCTCTGTAACTGACACACCAATCCCTGTCCCGCCCTTCCGCAATAACTGAAAAAGACAGGCGGAGTGTCACAGGGCAACTTTATTCAGAGGAAACATGGTCACACCCAGCAGACATGCTTTCCCTCTCATCCTGGGTCTTGGTTGCTGCACACACACACACACACGCACAGGCACACACACACACTTTCATCACCAACTTCTGCCACACAGTTCAGTTTTCAGCTCCAAAGATGGGACACTCCTCAATTCCTAAGATCCATAGGTAGCAGGGGCAGGAGGGGATTGGAGTGGGGAGGAAGTGGTCAGGTTCGGGGTGGGGGGCGGTGTGGGGTGGGGGTCGGGGGTGGAGACAGAGAGCAGGGCTGGATGGGATGACCAGTGGCCAGGAGCACCTGACGGCTGCAGGAAGCGTGGAATCCTCTGGCTTCAGGGGGCCTCGGCTCCACTGGTTCCTCTCTATGGAGCCTGTCTGAGCTGGGCCAGAGCTTTTGGGGAGAAGGGTCGGGCCTCCCACCCCATACAAGTCCTCTCTGCCGGGAGTGGGGGACTGGAGCGGGCAGGGCAGGGCAGGGCGCGCAGCGGGCGCGGCTCAGCTCTGGGGCTCCTCGGGAGCCTCGCCCCCTTCTTCCCCGGCGTTGTCGGCCGTCCACAGCGTCAGGTTGTCTCGCAACAGCTGCATGATGAGAGTGCTGTCTTTGTAGGAGTCCTCGCTGAGGGTGTGCAGGTCGGCCATGGCCTCGTCGAAGGTGGTCTTGGCCAGCGAGATGGCCTCCTCGGGGCTGTTGGCGATCTCATAGTGGAAGACGGAAAAGTTCAGGGCCAGGCCCAGGCGGATGGGGTTGGTGGGCGGCATCTCCTTCTTGCTGATGTCCATGGCCTCCTGGTAGGCCGACCGGGCTGAGTCGATGATGCGCTTCTTGTCGTCGCCAGTGGCCACTTCGGCCAGGTAGCGGTAGTAGTCGCCCTTCATTTTCAGGTAGAAGACCCGACTTTCGGCATCACCAGCCTCCTTGATGAGGTGGGTGTCCAGCAAGCCCAGCACCGTGTCGCACACGCCCCGGAGCTCCGTCTCTACCTTCTCCCGGTACTCTTGCACCTCCGGGCCCTTCTCTTCCGAGCTTTCTTCATTGCTCTTTTGCTCGATACTGGACAGGACCCTCCACGCCGCCCGCTGGCCACCCACCACGTTCTTGTAGGCCACTGAGAGCAGGTTGCGCTCTTCGCAGGATAGCTCCTCACCCTTTTCCACGGCGCTCTTCATGAAAGCTGCCATGTCTTCATAGCGTTCGGCCTGCTCGGCCAACTTGGCCTTCTGGATCAGACTGGCTCTCTCCATGGCTCAGGGGACAGGCAAACAGGCAGGCGGCGGGCTAACTGGCTGCCTCGGAACCAAGGCCGGGTTATGTGCCTCTCCTGCTCTCTGCCCGCCTTTTGGCTGGAAAGCCAGGCCCAGAGAAGGGTGGGAGGGGCAGAGGGCGGGGCTAGGGCCCTGGACCTGCCTCCCTCTCCTCTTCGCCCCCACACCCTTTCCGGCTCTTCCTTAAAGGTAAAAGGGCTGGGATGGGGGGTAGGGGGGCGGGGGCCGGGGGTGAGTCATCGGGACTGTCAGCGGGAGAGATTTGGGCGTTGGCCTCACCTGCACCGACACCTTTCCAGGCCCCAGGCTGCCCCCTCAGGTTCAGGGCTTCTATTACATGCCTACCGTAGGTAGCTGTCCCAGTTTCTCAAATCAGATCCTCCTTCACCGTGTTCTTCCAGGGGTTGAGGATGGCTTCAGCTACCTGGCCGCCATGGGTCTAGGCGCCCGTAAAGCCAGGTGCAGGAGGATGGGGTTCCCAGTCCTGCCAGGTATGTTTCCCCCATTGGTTCAGGTGAGATAACTGTTTATAGATAGGGCGGTAGTTTCCTAAGCGCCTTCATACCCATGATCTAACTTATTCTAACCTATGCTATGTCGATGAGAAATGGGCAGGTCTATGACTACTACTCCCACTGGAGAGATGGGAACACTAAGGCTCAGAGAGAGATGAGAATTGCTCAGTCACACAGCTACTAAATTTGGCTTTGCTCCCATCAAGTCTTTTGACCTTTGAGTTCCAGACTATTTAAAAGTGACACGCAGGTTTCTTCCGGAGTCTGCCTGAAATGTTCTACCCCCCACCCCTCACTCCTCCTCAGGGTCCTGTCCCCTCTGAGCTCCCAGAATGCACAAGTGGCAGCTTCCAGGGTGCCACTTAATGAGGTGTTTAACGAGCGGCCTCTGACGCTGTGGCCCAGCCTTTGTAATTAGTCACCCAGTAGGTTTTTTGGATACCTTCCCCATCACAGCACAATTTTCCCTTTCATGTTGGTGGCCTGTTGCCACTTGTCTGAAGACTTACCCTCTGGCTGTCCACACCAGGTCACCTGCCCCCTCTGTCTGCCGTCATGTGTCAGTGGGGCGCACAGAGGGTGGGGACCCAGCTCACTGGCTGTTCCACTTTCCTGCCTAACTCAGCCCCGCCCTCTGTCAGGGGGCAGGGATGCAGGCCACCTGGGTGCCCTGCCCAGCTGGGTACCAGGAGGGTGGGAAATGCTAGCAACTGGGGAAAAAGACAGGACCGAGAAGATGGAGGTGGCTGTAACACATGTCATTTCGTTTTATGGGGCAGCAGTCCCAGCTGAGTGCTGCCTTCCCCCCACCTCCCAGCTGAGTGAGCCTGCCTCTCAGAAGTTTCCCTGCCCCTTCCCTCTGACCACGACCCCACTTCTGATTCCTGGCAGAAGCCTCAGAGATGGAGACTTCTCTGTTGCCAATCTTCTGTCCCTGTTCACTGAGACCCTCTCTCCGTGTCAGTTGAAATTTTCACCTAAAGGTGTTGGCATTGCACCTAGGAGGGTGGGTTCCTGCTTGTCTGCTCTACCTCTAGCCAAAGCTCAGATGGGGCTTGGGGCGGGGCTCCTCTCTCTGGGATCCAGCCAGTTTAATGCTTGAACCAGGACTATTTCACAAGCCTGTCCCTCTCCAGTTCCTCTTGGTGTCTGAACACCCACCCTCTCCTCCTGGAGGGAGGCTTAGGCCAGAACTCTGAGGCCCAGAGATGAGATCTGCTTCTTATGAAGGAAAAGTAGGGACGTGTCTGAGCTGATGCCATGTTTTCCAAGGAAGCAAGCAGAAGGGATTTTAGGCTTGCCATCCTGAAGGCTTTGCCTAAATCAGCTCACTGACACAGAAAACAATGAAAAAGAAACATATCGGAATACCAGTTTACAGTGTATGTTTAGGTAGTAGGAGTCTAAGTGGGTTTTTCTTTTTCCTTTGATTTTCCTAGAATCTTCAGGTTATCAATGGTGAATGTGTATTATTTTTCTATCACAGAACAGCCTACAGTCTTGGAATCAGACTGCCTGGGTTCAGTTCTTACAAGCTGCTGTGGCTTTGGGTAAATGACTTGGCCTCTATGAGCCTCAATTTTCCTGAATAAAAATGGGGCTTATTGTGAGGATTAAATGAGTTGATGGAAAGCACTTAGCAGAGTGGATGGTAACTATTAATATCATGTGAAAAGAAAACCGAGCCTCATTATTATAAACATGCACACTCGAAGCATTAATATGGAGCGGGTTTCTATGGAATAAGGAAGGACCCCAAACCAAGTCTCAACCAAAGGCCAGACCCTGCCCAACTGGAGAGATGAATGAATGGTCAGAGGCAGTCTGACAGCACTACCTCCACCCTCTCCAGCTCACACATTCCTCTGGCCTCCACAGGCCTTGGGCCCTCGAGGACCTTCCCTGGTACTAGTCATCCAGCCCGGGCTTTCCCAGGTCCTGGAGGAAAGCTGGAGATTCCAGAACATTAGAAACCCGGAGGGCAGGGCCTGGTAGGCCTAGGAATTTTGCAGATGTTTCTGTCTCAAGGCAGGAAGACTTCTCTTCCTACCACTCATGCCAGAGACCTGGTGGTGGTGGTTCACACCACAAGCTCCATGCTCTCAGCACAGTGCTGGGCAGGGGAAAGGAAGCCTTGTCACTCCTTCCCCTCCCCTGCTGAAGCTCAGGGGTGAATTTTGGAGCCAGGCTACCTAACACCTCCTGCCCGCTCTGGCCTGTCAGTCCTGACTCAGTTCCTGTCTCAGGCACCTCCCTTTGCCTCCAGGCCTCCCTTTCCCAAGTCCGGAGCCCAGGCAGGCAGGACGCAGCAGGCCCTGACAAGGCATGGAGTTCCACTGTCAGCTGCCTGAGTCAGCAGGGCAGGAGTGGGGTCTGCAGCTCAAAGGGGGTTTCCTCATCCCACCTGCTACCTCCCATCCTCCCATAGAGCATCCTTCCTACCAGCAGGATCAAAGCCTCTCATCCCACAGACAACCACTCCTTCTTAACTGGTAATAACAGGCTTTGAAGGGTTGTGGCATAGAGAAGGCACCAACCAGTTGCTATCTACCTCCACTGAGAACAAGGACAGGGCTCTGATTGCAGCAGGAGGGATGCTGGTTAGACTTCAGAGTGAACTTCCTAGGAAATTTTTTTCAGTCTTGGAATGATCAAATTAATCAGGTAACTAGAGGAAACTAAAGTGAAAGAAAGTGAAAGTGAAGTTGCTCAGTCGTGTCCAACTCTTTGCGACCCCATGGACTGTAGCCTACCAGGCTCCTATGTCCATGGGATTCTCCAGGCAAGAATACTGGAGTGGGTTGCCATTTCCTTCTCCAGAGGATCTTCCCAACCCAGGGGATTGAACCAGGGTCTCCTGCATTGTAGGCAGACACTTCAGAGGAAACGAAGGGCTTCCCTTATAGCTCAGTCAGTAAAGAATCTGCCTGCAATGCAGGAGACCTGGTTCGATTCTTGGGTCAGGAAGATGCCCTGGAGAAGGAAATGGCAACCTAGTCCAGCATTCTTGCCTGGAGAATCCCATGGACAGAGGAGCTGACAGGCTATAGTCCATAGGGTCGCAAGAGTTGGACACGACTTAGCGACTAGAGAGACAGAGAGGAAACTATGGTGCCTTCTCCCATGGTTAGTTGTGAACAAGAGTTCAGTTAGAGCTCATTCCACTAGTTGGCTGTCTTTGGGAGAAATATTAGATCACTTTTAAATGACTCAGCTACCTGAGCCTTTTTTCCTCAAGGCACTGCTGTTTAAAGTACCCTACGTCTCCTCGGCCATTCCAGTTTAGGACACAGTGTGGAATTACTGGAAAGAGAATGGAATGAAAAAAAAGAGGGAATGGAATGAGGTCTGGGTGTGGAACTGCATCCCAGCTCCATTATAAGGCCTTGAGCAGGTCCCTTCCGGTCTTTTGGCCTCAGTTTCCCCATCAGTTCAAGGAGGCCAACACAGATCATCACTCAGCCCCTGCTATCTCTGAATGACATTCTCTGATATTAAGGTTTCTTCTCTGAGATCCCCTCCTTCCACAGCAGCCATCTTCATTCCTTGGGTGGTACAGAAAAAGTCTAAGATTGGAGGAGACGTGAGCAGGTGCAGATCTTGGATTTATCAGCTGCGAGACCCTGGCAATTCCTAAAAAGGCTGTCATCACCTTCTTCACAGGTTTAGGCGAGAGAATGGGTCAGTGCATGTATTCTGATGTGGGGTGTCAGCTGGGGAAAGGCAAGATTCCATTAATACCCTGGGCTGGGCTCAGTTCAGGGTGTGACAGCCCCAGACTGGAGTTAAACCCGCTGCCCCGGCCTGGACTGGGACCTCTCCAAGTTCAGAGGTCAGCTAAGACTTGAAGGTCTCTGGAACTGAGACCAGGAGTTCTAGAGGGGCAGAGTGAAGACAACCCTAGCCGCTCTGCCTGTGTCCCCTCTGGCTTCATTGTGCCTCTTTTTAAAAATCTCTAGAATGGCTCTGACCAGCTGACTAGGCCAGCATTGAGGATAAGCCAGATGTTCTCCTGCAGATTCATCACAGGCCCCAGCCCTGGATCCCAAATAAAGGTGGTACCAGACACTCAAAGGTATGGCAAGAAGAGGGAGATCTTTATTTTGGTTAAAAAAGGTACAGGACAGTAGACCAGCAGCCCCTGCCCCCACCCCGCCATGGGCTCAGCAGATTCCCGAGGCCCACCTGGTTGCCTTCAGTTCCTCTGAAGAGCTCGGGACTGTCAGCACTACCCTCGGTGCCTGAAGCAAAGGGGGACAGCGTCCTCCTTGCGTCCTACCCGCTGGGTGGGGGGGGCGCAGGGGGGCCCGTGGGAACAGTGTCAAACCAGCTGTGCTCAGAACAGTCACCAAACTTGTTCAGCAGCGTCATCAACACCCCAGACGGCTCCTGAAGAAACCTGCTTGGCTAGACTAGAGCTCTGCCTGGTCCTGGGGGTGGGCAGGCTGTAAGGCAAGATTCCTAGAGTCTTGACTTCTGACAGATCTGGGGAAGGGGAAGGAAGGTGGAGGAGGGGAGGGCGAGTTTCAGCAGAGTCTGACATCATTGTGCTGACAGCTGCTTTCTGACCTTCTACACTCTGGCCGCGTGGAGTGGGAGCAGGGGCAGAGAGGCCAACCCCTGCCTCCTCTGCAGGGGGAGGGGGGCGCCCTAGAGAGGATACATGTGGGGCAGGCTTGGGGGCAGACCCTGTAGGCACAGACGGTGGCAGACGGGCCACGGGTTAGGCAGGTGGAGGTGCTGGGGGCCTGGCTCCCCCCAGGCCACTCCTGGAGAGGCAGAGAGCAGCGGTCCTCAGGAGGTCCTTAAGCCCCCGCACACACTGGAGATCCCAGGCAGGACAGCAAAGGAGGAGAAGAGAGAGGGTTAGCATGATGGGGAGGAGTGAGGAGGCCGGTGGGGAGCGGGGGGGGGGGGGGGGGGGGGGCAGGGGGCGGCCACAGCACCTGTGTCTTCCCCACAGAAGGGCCGAGGCTCAGGCAGCAGGCAACCAAGCAGGAGAGAAAACGGGCAGGTGAGAGAAAAAGCTCAGCAGGACAGAAAGCCAGGACACAGAGTTAGTGACCGAGGGCCCCTGCGCACCAGGACGCCGAGAGCAGGCCCCAGCGCCTCAGGGCAGGTGCGCCATCCTCTCCCAACCTCGCCCTTCACCTCCTGCTCCAGCTGGAGAGCTGCTCTGCGTGAAGCCACTTCCTCCGTCCAGGGTGGGGCCGGCTCTAGCCCTGCGCCCACGCCCCGGCCCTTCCGCTGATGGGGGGGGAGTCCTGAGGGCCCTACCACCGCCAGCACACACACTGCACCACACACCAGACAGATGAATGGGCCCCGTGGGGGCGGCGAGGCATGCGATGAGGATGGTATGGTGTGTGAGGGGAGCGGGCAGTGCTGCTGGCCGATGGGGGAGATACAGTCTTACCAGCTAACCCTCTGCAAAGAGGCCTGTTAGCTCCCCTCAGGCTGTGCAGGAGATGGCAAAATCCTGACAGGTGTCCTCCTGGGGGAGATACCAGAGAGGTGGGCCAGGGTTACGAGCTGTCTGGTTGGGCCCTGCTGCCCAGGCCGGGGTGGGGGGCCAGGGAGGCTCTGGCTCTCAAACTGCAATCTACTTCTTTACAAACATTTTCTTAGCTAAGCAGTCACTGGAGGTCAGAGTGGAAAGACAGAAAAGAAAGAACTTAGGGATCGCAAGTCCCCAGGGCCGGGGAAAGTAGAGGGGATGGAGAGGGGACAGGATGGCCTTTTCTTCCCTGCCTTCGGGGGCCTAGCTATAGCCCTCTGTGCTCGGCCTCCAGCAAACAGACTCCAGCCAGGAGAGAACTTTAGCTGGATCACTGGGCTGTCTGCCCTATTTCTGTCTCCCCAGGCATCACCAACTGGATGGACGTGAGTTTGAGTAAGCTCCGGGAGCTGGTGATGAACAGGGAAGCCTGGTGTGCTGCCGTCCATGGGGTTGCAAAGAGTCGGACACGACTGAGCTACCGAACTGAACTGAAGAGGAAAGACCACGTTTGGCTGAAAGAACAGAGGGCTGCCAGTTGGGGCCTCAGCAAAGAAAGAGCAAACAAAAACCAAACCAAAGCAAATCAATTCTTAAAAACAAAAATTTTATTACAAGCAGGAACAAAGAATACTGGCTTAAATAAAAGGCAGGTAGGAGTCCCCTCCTCTAGCCAGCTTCCTCCCCACCCCTCACTCCCACTTCAGCAGGGAGGGCCCAAGGGCCCTGAGGCTGGGGCGAAGTGGTTTCTCCCAGAGGGGACTTCGGGTGGTTGCGACTTCTCAGCTGCCTGTGACCCACCAGCCTCTGCAGCAAGGAAGGACAAGGTGCGGGGACTTCCTATGTCCTTTTCAGCCCTCTTAGAGGGCCAAGGAGGGGGACAGAGGGACAATTTCCTATCTATTTTGACAAGAAACTATCGCTCCCAGGAGAGGAGGGCCATCCTCTAAGTTTCTGGCCCAGATTTAGGCCAACCTTCACTCATTTCAGCCCACCCTGGTCCTTCCCGGAGGGAGGTCCTCAGTTGGCCATGCTCTAGCCCCTGGCGCTGGGTCCCATAGTCAAGATCCAGGAGGAGGGGGTGTGGCAAGGCAGCCACTCCCCACAGCCATTACCCCATCCACCTGACCAGGCCCCAGCCTGTCTGGGCAGGTCCCAGCTGGAAGCCTGACCTGGGGGCTGGGTGGCTGAGTCCCAGCCACTGTTTGAGGTCCTTGGAGGAGGGCAAGAAGGATGGGCTGGGCTGCAGCAGGAGCCCAGGGGTCTCCTGTGACCAACGCACACACTCCCCGTCCCCAGGGCTCAGGCTGCTCCTGCTGCTGCCACCACCGGCTGGCACCCAAGGGCGATGGCGGAGAGTGAGGCAACCCAGGGGGTGCGGGAGCCAGTCACATTCATACCAGAGCACACACGCGCGCGCACACACACACTCACTCACAGCCAGAAGGTCTCTTGTAATAAACTTATTAAAACCAAGGTGCCTTCTGATAACCCTTCACCTGGCACTACATAGATAGCAATGTGGCTGACTTTTTTTTTTCTTCCGTAAAAAAATGCTATGTAGAAAAAAGGTCTATAAAATTGTGCAAAATACCCAGCATTAATAAACCCGTTTCAAGTATTGCCAGCATGAGTAAAACCTGCCCATCCCCAGACCTGACCTGGGAGAGAGGTGGGCTGGGGGGGCCAGGCTGGGCCCTTGGAGAACCCTCCGTGGGCAGAGGGGGGTGAGGCGCCCCCTTCCTAGTCTGCTGCCCAGGAATCATGCAGGAGCTGAGGTCTCGGGTGCCTGGCTGGCTGATTTGGCTTCCTCTGACGCAGGCTGCTCCCCCCACTCACCCCCAACTCTGCCCTCTCTACCTGGAGCCCCAGCTCTAGTCTACTGGCCGACTCCATACAAAAACAAAAACGGAAGAACGAACGATGGCTATCCCAGAAGGAAGGGGCCCAGACGCCCAAGCAGCCCCCAGAGGCATCCTCTCTGACAGTCTGCTGTCCAGAGCCGACTTCTCCTGGGTCCGGCTTCACCCCTCGGACCCCGGCTCAGCAGGGCCCAGCAGCTGCCCTACCCAGGAGGCGTCACACTCAGTCCGCAGCCTCACACACAGGGCACAGCTGGGCAGAGGCCTGGCGTGGTCCGCTGGGCGGCCTCAGGGGCCCTGGCCTCTCTCTCCTGTCACTCCTGCCACTGACCAGCTGGGGGAATTTAGGGCCCCCGGCCGTGTAAACCTGGTCTGGGGAGCAGAGGGTACAGCCATGGCACAGTGTGGGGAAAGCCACGCAGGGTGGGAAATAAATACGAAAAGACTCAAGCAGTCTTGGGCGGCTCTGCTTCCCTTCGGGTGGAATGGGGAGGAGGTCCTGGCAGGTGTGGAGGGTGGCAGGTGAGTGCGGAGGGGCAGACAGGCCAGCAGGTGGCAAGTACTGAGCCCGGTTCATGGGAGGCTTCCTACCATGCTGGCATCGGGCTTGGCTCCACAGGCTGGCTCGTCGCTTCTGATGGGCGAGGGCAACACGGTGTCGGACTGCACAAATCCCCTCCGGTCAATCAGGCTTCCAAAAGACAAGGAGGGGGACACGTGAGGGCCCTGCCTGACACCGCAGCTCGAGGCCAGGGAATGGATGGCTGGGTCCATCTCCCAGACGAGGCAAGACCCAGCCCTAGAAAGGCTGCTCAAGTTGGCGGCTCGAGACCCTTCCTTTCTGGAAGGGTCCTCTCCCTACTCTGGATACCTGGCTTTGGGCCACAGAATTTATCCACCATTAATTCAGACTGTCTGGCTTTCTGTTGGGCTCCCAAGCTGCAGGTGAGAAGAGCAAGGACGAAAGGGCATTGGGAGATCCTGCAATTCCTACTATCCTTTCCCCAGGGGCAGGATGGGTGACAGGCAAATCGGATATTGGGCAGGAGGAGGTGGGGAGGGTGTGGGGAAATCTTACCCCACCCCCACCCCGCTCCCACAGCATCCAACTGAACTCCCGATCTGGACATCTGGCGCCCCCTGGTGTCCGGACAGATGGGGCGTTTCCCGGCAGAGCTGAGCCACCAGGAGGAAGATAAGGCTCCACCCAGTCCAGGCATCAGCAGCGGATGGCAGAGTCCCTCAAGGTAGACACAACATTCATTGTGGTTATCCCTGGGGAGTAAGATTACGTGTGATATCTAACACTCTTTCTAATGTTTTGTACTTAATTTTTTCTACAATGAGCACACAGGAGTACAAATTACAACTCTACAGAATTCCTTTCTGCGACAAGTGCCCTGAATGCATACAGCAGAGGATGACAGCCGGAGGGCATCTTTGGTGTGGGGAGGTCAGTGATTCCAGAACCTCTTTGAGAGGAGTAGACTCACAGAGCTACCCCCGCCCACCCCCCACACACACATTGGCCAGGCCCGGACCTCCCCCACGCACCCCCTGGCTTACCTGGGAGGCAGAGGGCCACAGAGCACAGCACAGCAGTTGGTGATGACACTTTTATGGCTGTAGGGGTTGACAGAGGCCTCGCCACCCCTCTTGTTGGACCACGAGCCTTTGATCTGCAAGCAGGAAGGAGCTCTGGGTCAGGTACCTCCCTTCATTTCCCCTGTTCTAGAGGCTGGGGAAGACGAGCAAATTCTGAAACCAATTCTGGCTAGCCTACTGGAGGGAATGTGCCTATACCCTTTAGTCATTCCGTGAGAATATGGGGGACTGCTGGGTGTTGGGGGGGCACCCAGAAGAGGAGGCTCTGACCAAGACAGAAGTCAGAGCAGAGCCAAAGAGAAGCCTCCAGAGGAAGCTTTCGGGGTGCATCTTTCCTTCTCTTGCCAGCCACCTAGGAAGGAGGCTAGTGCAAGGGCCCAGGGCTCAGGCTGACATGGCTGTGAACTCTGGTTCTCCCAGACTTGCTCGTGACCTCGGACAGAGCACCGCTTCTGAGTCTCAGTTCTCATTTGAAAAACAGGGAACTCCAGCAATCCTGTCGGAGCATGAGATGAAACTTGCCCCTCTCTAGCTCCGTGGAGCCGGCTGTCAAAGGCACTGAGATCAGCAGTGAAGGAGACTGGCTTGACTTTACCGTAGAGTTTTCCAAATGTATCTGGCCATGACACGCTTTTTTGCTTAACCCCTAGTGATATCCTGCAGAAACAGCCCCCAGGAAATCACCTTGGGAGAAGCTGGCTGATGTCATTTCTGCTCTGTACCAATCACCCAGCATGTGATACCCTGTCATGCTTGTTAAGTTCCTTTCTCCAAATGACAGGCTGAGGTCAAGGAACATATTTTCTGTTGGTCCACGGGCCTCTGAGCAATATTAGATGCTGGCCCTGGGACAGATGCTCTCATTTGCTTTTTTGTTGTCTGGAAGGATGGGAGGGGAGGGGTCAGGTCCGACCCAGGGCTCAGCACATAGTGGGCGCTCCAACAGACAAGATTTGTTGGTAGAGAAGTCTACAAGGCAGCAAGTGGAGTGGGGAGGCTGATGGAGCTTCATGCTTCTGTCTTGACTGCCCCCCTCACTAAGGATGCCTCAGAGAGCCCCAGGACTCCCTGAGAACAGTGGAATCGCTGCTGTCTACAAGGACAGCATGGTGGGCCTGAGCTTCCAAGTGCAACCCGGGCTCTGTCCCTTTCCAGCTGGTGACCTGGGGCAAGTCACTCAGCCATCAAATGAAGAAAAAGCATCTCTGTTCCTTCTGCCTCGGAGGCAAAAGGACCCAAAGAGATGATGGAAACTGAAAGAACCCTGGAAATGGTAATGAACCGGCCAAATGTAAGGACAGCAATGGGGTCAGTGCCGCTCTGCTGGGGTTAGGGAGAAAGCAACCTCAGGCGCCTGCCCAGGGTCCCCCAGAACCCAGCCCTGAGCCCTGAAAGGAGATGCCGGGCTGCCTCGCCTCTCTGCCCACATTTGCCCAGAAGTTTGGGGGTCAGGGCTGCACTGTGGCTGCCCCAGGCTCCCTCAGCCCTGCCCCCAGCCCGGGGATAAGCTGCTGCTCCAGCCTTTACTCACGTCTTCATTAGTTGTCAGGTTGGAGGCGACGAGGTAAGTGTGAAACCCTGAGAGGCCCAGGATGGACCAGATGGAGAAGAAGCAGATCACCAACTCCAGCACGGTGAGCAGCGCTGTCAAGGACCCACACGGGGACCGGGGCTGGGAGCCTCCCTCACCAGCCCCTCTCACCCATCCCTCTGTGCAGCTACTCCCCCAGAAGGGAGGTAAGTTTGTAACCATCTATCTCAGCAGATCCCCTCCTGGGCCACAAGGAGGGTTCAGGTGCCCCCAGAGGGCAGGACAAGCCCAGGGTAATGGATGGAAGAGAGAAGCGAGGGTTTCAAACACCAGAGTCATGGACATGGCACAGTCCAGAGAGCTGGGTGTCTTAGGGGTCTGTGCTCCTGGGAGTTCTTGGCAATTCTGGCCCCACGACAGCCCATTCAGAATGGGCTATAGCCTGGGGGTGAACAGGAGCAGCTGGCACGCTGGAGTCCAGAGGACAAACATCAGCTCTAACCCACTGCCCTCCGTTTACAGGACGTGTTGCGGGGACCCGCCTCAGGGAAGGGGCCTTGGGTCCCACCAGGGCTCCCCCTTGCTGACAAAAGGATATCTCGCTGGTGTCTCCTTCAGAGTGGAGAGGAAGTTGCTTCCCTGAGAGCCTGGGGAGGAAGAGACAGGAGAGGGCATGGCTCAAGGGACGGTGACCACGGCCCCTTGAGCTGGCTGAGCTGGCCCCCGGCCCTCCCGCTCAGCCCCGCCCCATGCCCACCGTCACCCCTAACTCACGCAGCGTCAGGTGGGTGACCACACAGGCGAAGATGAAGGCCGTCAGGAATGAGAGGGAGAGAATGAATGCATAGAAGAAGCGGTAGTTCCGTTTCCCCACACAGTTGCCCACCCAGGGGCAGTGATGGTCAAATCGTTCTGGAAGGGCCAGGGAGGCAGGTCAGCGCTGGGTGTTTAGACGCCTCTCGCCACGGCTGGGTGACCCCACCCCCTCGCTCTGTCCACATGCAACTCTCAGTTCCTCAACATTCCTGGCCTCTGGTCCTTCACCCGCTGGTTCCTCTGTGTCGTGGCTGCAAGGCCACATCCTTGAGAAAGTTCTCCTTCAACCTCAGAGAGGGTGAGGCCCCTGTTATTTGCCCCATTGCTCTGGCACCTGTCCTTTGCAGCACTTTGCCTACATGGGTTTTATTTATTTATATTTATTTATATTTTTATTTATTTATTTATTTATTTATAATGAACAGGTTGGCTTGTAACCCGTTCCCAAGGGGCATAGTGGTAAAGAATCGCCTGCCAATCAGGCTCGATCTCTGGGTCAGGAAGATCCCCTGGAGCAGGAACTGGCAACCCACAGTATTCTTGCCTGGAAAATTCCATGGACAGAGGAGCCTGGTGGGCTACAGATCATGGGGTCACAAGGAGTCGGACGCGACTGAACACAGTAAGCACAAACTGTAACCCCTGCTCCACTGTGAGCGCCATGCGAGGGCCTGGGCTGAACCCCAGGGCCTGGCAGCATCTGGTATGAAGAAGACCCACAGAAAGGACTTGGCACCTACAATCCTGGCCCCTTGGCAACAACCAATGACCCCTGTTCCCAAGCTCTAGAATAGAGGGCCAGGGAGGGGCGGGCCCGCTAGGTAACTTGTGGAGAACCAGCGTTGGAGGCCTAGTCAGAGGGCTGAGCTCACACCAGCACTGTGTCCCAGGGGTGGGGTCACGCCCAGGCAGGTGAAGAAAGTCCCCTGTGGGAATGTGGGTCACAAGCCCGACGCAGGCCTGCACCGGGCCAGCGCCCTTCACAGAGGGTGGGTGGGGCAGATTCTCAGGGAGGAGCGACACCCACTGAGTCACCCACTTCACGGCCTGCCGTCCGGGTGCTCCCCACGGCTCCCCGGCGAGGGAGTGCTGAGCTAGCGTCATGAGCTCACCGCCCTGGGGACTGTGCACAGTCACCATGGCTCAGCTCGCCTGGGTCCTCTCGCATAGCGTCTCCCTTACAACACCCTCCCAGAGGCACACCCTGGGCCCCCGTCAGAGCTGCTGGGCCTCCAGAGAGCGGCGAGAGGGGACGAGACAGCCTCTGGCTCCCCAACAACCACGGCAGTCGTGGGTCAGAAGCTTAGCTTCCAATCCCAGCTCCACCCTCTCCACCTCACTGGCATGAACTCCTCAGTTCCCAGATTTTTGTCAGTCCAAACCCCGGGACTTTCAGTAGAGCTGGCCTGGGCCACATGGCTAGAATGTCATGGTCCAGACTCTGGACCCTGGACCTGCTGAGGACCAGGCCAACAGCTGGGAGGAGGGTTCAGGCGTCTCTATGTCCACTTCAGAGCTGGGGGAGGAATCCCCCCTTCCCAGGCCGAAGCCGTGATACCACTGGTCACATTCAGGGCCCCTCCCCGCAGCCCTTCCTCAGTCAGAGCCAACCTAAGGGAACCAGACTTCCTGCCCAGATGCCCCCACCCGCCCACAAGCGACTCCCAATCTCCAGGGGCTCCATCCCTCTCAGTACTGCCCGCGCCCCCCTCTCTGCTGCCTCCCACTTACCCACACAGTTGTCGCAGACACTGCAGTGTGAAGTCCGGGGCGGCCGAAACATCTTGCAGGTGAAGCAGTACTTCAGCTTCACTACCTGCCCGTTGATCATCACCTCCCGGGTCCGCGGGGGCGGCCGGTACGTGGAACTGCCTGTGTTGTCTGAGAAGAGGGAGAGACAGATGCGGGATGGCCAAGCCCTGTCCAGGGGGAGGGGAGAGCCAGTGCTGCCCGGCCAGGATGAGAGAAGCTTCAGGGAAGCTGCTTTGGGGGGACAAACATTAGGGCAAGATGGCTACCAAGGGCATGGAGAGCTGTGACCACCCACCGAGACGTGCTGCGTGCCAAGTGCTGTGGAGAAGCTTCACACGCCCTCTCACGTGCCACTTCAGGGAGGACTTTCAGAGAGGGAGACCTGGGAAGGCTTGGTGAGCTTTATCTGCATCTAAACATCTTAGTGAGCTTTATTTGCATCCTTAGAGTCTGACCCACCAGGGACTGTAAAGAATCCACCTGCGATGCAGGAGACCGGGGTTCAACCCCTGGGTTAGGAAGATGCCCTGGAGAAGGGAACCAGCAACTCCAGTATTCCTGCCTGGAGAATCCCACGGATAGAGGAGCCTGGCAGGCGACAGTCCAGGGGGTCGCAAAGACTCGGACACGCCTGAGCAACTAACACTTTCCACGTTCTTTCAAACAAGCCTCGATCTAAGTTCTGGCTTCCAGGAGGGCCAGAGAACACAGTGAGAGCAAAGCTAGGAGGAAACAATCAGATGCGGAACGTGCGATGTCTACAAGCCCGCTGCCCTGCTCCCTGACAAATGTCAAGGTCACACTGTATTTCAACTCTACTTCAGATAAAAAAAAGAATATTTTAAAAGTGTTGCTTACAAAAGGAGAAGGGAGATGCTTCTAAATTTTAAAAGATTTAAGAGATAGAAACCAGTGCAATGCTTGATCCTAGAATGGATCCTGTTTTCAAAAACAAAACAAAACAGGGGGCTTCCCTTGGTGGCTCAGTGGTAAAGAATCTGCCTGCCTGATCCAGGGAGACCCCACAGGCCTCGGAGTGAGCCTGTGCTCTGGAGCCTGGGAGCTGGAACCACTGAAGCCCGTGGGCCTGAGAGCCTGTGTTCAGCAAGGAGAGAAGCCACTGCAGTGAGATGCATCCCAGCTAGGGAGTAGTCCCTGGCCTCTGAAACCAGAGAAAAGCCTGCGCAGCAATGAAGACCCAGCGCAGCCAAAAAATAAATAAATAAAATTATTAAAAAATAGGACAAAACACAGCAACAAAAGAAATTTGGAGAGCAAGGGGGAACAAATGACTACAGATTAAAAATCTGGGAACCATTAATTTTCCCAGATGGGATAACAGAATTGTCATTATGGAGGAGGCTATCCTTAAACCTTGGAGATACATGTTGAAGTATTTATGGGGTAAGTGAATATTTTACTATGTGTATAATTTACTATGAAATGGTTTAATATGACATATATGTTTGTGTGACACATCTGACACACTAGTAACAACTATTTAATCTAGTTGGTGAATTTATACAAATTTGTCATACTAATTCTTCCCACTTTTCTGAACGTTTGAAATTTTTCATAATAAAAATTTTAAGAGAAAAAGAAATGCAGAGATATATGATATTCATGGGTTGGCAGATTCAGTCTTAGAAAACAATTTATTCTCTCCAAATTAATTTTTAGATTCAACATAATCTCAGTTGGGGTTTTTGTGTGTATGTGTGGAAATTAACAAACTCACTCTAAAATTCATATAGAAATCAAATGAATAGAGTAGCCAAGGAACTCTTGAAGAACAAAGCTAGAGGTCTTATACAGCAAGACATTAACACTTATGATAAAGCCTAAGTACTTAAGACAGCCTGGTTTGGGTACAAGGGCAGAAATGCTGACCAGTGGAACAGAACAGACTCCAGAAACAGACCTAAAATGTATATGATCATGTGATTCAGGACAAAGGCAACATCACAGGGTCAAGGAGGAAGATGGTCTCTTCCTAATAAAACAATGCTGGATCCACTGGATACACAAATGGCGGGGGGGGGGCGGGGCGGGGAATGTAACTGTTAGAAGGGCTTCCCGGGAGGTGCAGTAGTAAAGAATGCCTGCAATGTGGGAGACGCAGGTTTGATCCCTGGATTAGGAAGATCCCCTGAAGAAGGGAATGGCTACCCACTCAGGTATTCTTGCCTGGAAGATTCCATAGGCAGAGGGGCCTAGCAGGCTACAGTCCAGGGGGTCACAAAGAGTTGGACATGACTGAGCACACATATTACTGTAACCCTGCCTCCCACTTAATACAAACTCAATTCCAGATGGACCACGGTGCTTAATACAAAACGTTTTGGATTAAAAAAAAGAAAAATAAAAACAGAACAGCTTCATGACTCTGGAG
The DNA here is from genome assembly GCF_910594005.1 of Cervus elaphus. Lineage (NCBI taxonomy): Eukaryota > Metazoa > Chordata > Mammalia > Artiodactyla > Cervidae > Cervus > Cervus elaphus. Next base: position 9,643,883 of record NC_057822.1, on the reverse strand, counting down.
TAGACAAAGACTTCTTAAGTAAGACACAAAGGAACTGATCATAGAAGAACAATTTGATAAACAGCATTTTATCACAATTAAGAACTCCTATCCATCTAAAGAGATTATTGAGAATGAAAATATGACCTTCAGAGTAGTAGAAGATATGTGCAGTATGTTTATCTGACAAAGGACGAAGGATGTGTATCCAGAGTCTATAAAGAAGTCTTATGAGTCAGTAAGAAAAAAATCAGACAACTGAATCTGAATGCGGACAAAAGATTCAAACAGGCATTTCATAAAAGAAGCTGTTCAAGTGGCTAATAGACACATGAAAAAGTGCTCATACTCATTAGTCATCAGGGAAATGCAAATTAAAACCACAATATGCTACCAGTACATATGCACCAGAACGGCGAACATGAAAAAAAAATATATATATATATATATCTCTCTCTCAAGTGTTGGCAAAAATGTACAACAACTCAAAATCTCATCTGACCACTTCAGACAACAGTTCTGCACTAACTACCAAAGCTCAGCATGTGCAGCCCAGCAGTCCCACTCAGAGGTGTTTTCCCAGCAGACATGCACATGAGTTGAAGTGCACCAAAGCCAAGTGCAAGACTGTTCTTAGCAACAATTCTCAAAATAGCCAAAATCTGGAACAACCCAAACTCCCATCAATAGTAGAACGGAGAAAAAAAAATGTAGTCTATTCATACAATGGCATTCTATACAGCAGTGAGAATGAATGATCCTCAATTATACACAATAATATGAATGAATATCACAAATGTGTAGGTGCACAAATGTTCACAAACAGGTAAAAGTAATCTATGGTGTTAAAAGTCAGGACCACAGATATCCTTGCGGGGGGAGGGGTGACAGCGATTGGAAAGGGAACAAGGGGGGCTCCAGCACTGTTTCTTGGTCTGGGTGTGCTAATTAGATGTGTGTGTTCCAATTGTGAACCCTCAACAAACAGAACACTTATGAGCTGTACACTTTTGGCAAACCCGTTATACTTCAGTAAAAGCCTAAGAAAAAGGAAAAAGAAAACAGAAAGTAACTTGTCTAAAGTCACATGGTGGATCTGCTTGCAGAACAGGGTGCTGAACCTAGATCAAAACCCACAGAGCTACCCAGGGAGCCTCTTGGTACTCCAGGCCAAGAGGACCAGTGTTCCCCAGAGCAGTGGCTCCTCCCCAGATGGAATTCCGAGTCACAGGGGCGCCTGGGATCCCCAGCCCTTGGCTATGTTTCCAGCCATCACTTCCACGAGATTGACTCCCAATAATATCTCTACTTCGGCCACTTGCTCCCAGTGACTACTTACTGAGTGCCTACCATGTGCCAGGCACTATTCCAGGCGCTTGGCATGTATCACTGAAGCAGACTCGTGTCTCACATTCTTAGCTACCAAAGAGACTTTCGCTAGGCTGTCTCTGCACCACCTCAACTGTGGCATGTTTAAAGTGGAACTAAGCATTGAAGCATCTCTTCCTTAGTAACGGCAGTATGGTCAAGGCAGGGGGTTTGAGGCTAACAGACATACTCTGAAACTCAGTTTTGCCACAGGCTGTGTGTGAAGTTGCAGTCAAATGAATTTTTCTCAGTTTTCTCATCTGTAAAATGGGAATAACAGGGAGAGTGAGACATGAATCCTAGCTTCACCTCTTACTAGCTGGGTTTCTTCTGATGATGCCATTTGCGAGATGTGTGACAAGGCAGATCATTTAACCTCTCTGCCTCTGTTTCCGTGATCACTGAAAGGGAATAAGGGTACTTACCCCACAGGGCTATTGTGAGGATTAAATGAGTTAACGCACGTGAAGACGCACAAAGCAAATGCTTAAGACGTGTACACGGGGGGCATCCTTGGTGGTCCAGTGGTTAAGAATCCACCCTGTGATGCAGGGGACACAGGTTCATCCCTGGTCAGGGAACTAGACCCCACACGCCACAGAGCAACTGAGCCTGCGCACCACAACTGCCGAGCCTGCACGCCACCAACGAGAGAGTCCGCGCACCACAGTGAAAGGGATCGCGTGACAGACCAAAGATCCCACGCACTGCAACTAAGACCCCTTCCAGCCAGATAAAAATGAATTAAAAAAATGTGTGCGCTGTTATTATCAGCTCATAGAACTACTGAGAGAAAGAAGGGAATGAGAACAGGTCGCCGAGTGCTATTGTATGCTAAGCACTTTGCATATATTCTCCTCTTTAACGTCCCAGGAGGTGAAGTTGTCATCTTAATCTCCAGGTTACAAATTAGGAGCCTTTCCAGCGAGGCTAGTGACTTGCCTAAGGCCACATAGTGGCAGAATCAAGATGAGAATCCAAGTTCCTGAAGCTAGGTCTTGAGGTCATTTTGTAAATTTGCAAGTGTCACAATGAGTGTTATTCTTCCCTGCCTGGTTCCTTATTTCTGATGGCACAATTCAAGGGCTGAAAGGCACCTCGGAGAGCATGTAACACAGCCCCCGGCCCCCAGCAGATACCCGATGCCTGCTCTCACTCCTTCAGCTTACAGATGAGAAAAGAGGCCCAGAGAGGTGAGGGGATTCGTCCGAGGTCACACAGCCAGTGAGTGACTGAGCCAGAGGAACCCAGTTTGGAGTTCCCCGTGCAGATCCTTCCTCCTCCTTCATCTGGGCCTGGCCAGTCACTAGGTCTGGTCAGGTTCTTTCTTCATCACCCATTCCTCTCCACTCCCAACCCCCATCCCAGCCCAGGCCGGTATTATGGAACAGCACCCCCAAAAGACTCCTGCTCCCCGTCCCACTGCCTTTTAACCTGCCGGGCACACACCATCACATTCCCCTAAATAACCCCTTTCAACTCACTTCCCAGCTCAGAAACCCTTCACTGGCCTCCCCTAAAAAAAAAAAAAAGAACAGGATTTAAAACAAAACAAAACAAAAAAACAGGATAAAGGCAAACTTTCCATCCTGATATCAGGGCCCTCCACAGTTGGGCTCAACCTCCGTTTCCAGCTTTGCTCCCGCCACCCTGCCCTGGCTTCCTGCCCCCAATGCCGCAGCCGGGCCTCCCTTCCCTCTGCTCAGCAGGACTCATGGGCCTCAGCAGCAGCCTCTCTGACCACAGGAGCCTCCCACAGAGCACAGAACACGTTCTTGACTCCGAGCTGAGTTGTGACAGGACTGCTGTGTGTACACTGTCTCCCCAGCTGGACCCTCTGTCACTTGAGAGCAGAGACAGTCAGACCAACAGGCAGTCCCGGGACCTAGGACCCGAGAGGCAGCAGGCAACGGGCAGAGACGAAGGCGGGCCTGGAGCTTACACCCTGACCCTCCCACGTAGGAGCTGGTGCCCTCCGGGAAGCTGCCTAATCTCTGTGAACCTGCATCTGTCAAAGCAGACAAATAATGATGACTACCTTGAAAAGCGAGAAGGATCGGAAATAGCACAGGTAAAGGAACTGGCACTCGGTAAACACTTAAGTGTGTGCTCAAACACTCAGTCGTGTGCGACCCTTTGCGACTCCATGGACTGCAGCCTGCCAGGCTCCTCTGTCCATGGGGATTCTCCAGGCAAGAATACTGCAGTGGGTTGCCATTTCCCACTCCAGGGGATCTTCCCGACCCAGGGATCGAACCCGTGTCTCCTGCACTGGCAGGCAGATTCTTTACCACTGCGCCACTTGGGAAGCCCTAGTGAGTACTTACAACCAGCTGTTTTCATGAGGGCCAGCAAGAATGTTCAAACTACCACACAATAGCACTCATTTCACATGCTAAGCAAGATCATGAACAAAATCCTCCAAGATAGGCTTCAACAGTATGTGAACTGAGAACTTCCAGATGTACAAGCTGGATTTAGAAAAGGCAGAGGAACCAGAGATCAAATTGTCAACATCCGTTGGATCACAGAAAAAGCAAGAGAATTTCAGGAAAACACCTACTTCTGCTTCAATGACTACATTAAAGCTTTTGACTCTGTAGATGACAACAAACTGGAAAATTCTTAAAGAGATGGGAATACCAGACCATCTTACCTGCCTCCTGTGAAATCCGTATGCAGGTCAAGAAGCAACAGTTAGAACCAGACGTGGAACAACTGACTGGTTCAAAATCAGGAGTGGAGTGCATCAAAGCTATATATTGTCACCCTGTTTATTTAACTTCTATGCAGAGTACATCATGCGAAATGCTGAGCTGGATGAAGCACAAGCTGGAATCAAGATTGCCAGGAGATATAGCAATAACCTCAGACATGCAGATGACACTACCCTAATGGCAGAAAGCAAAGAGGAACTGATGAGCCATTGATGAAAGTGAAAGAGGAGAATGAAAAAGCTGGTTTAAAACTCAACATTCAAAAAACGAAGATCATGGCATCTGGTCCCATCACTTCATGGCATATAGAAGGGGAAACAATGGAAACAGTGACAGACTTTATTTTTTTGGGCTCCAAAATCACTGCAGATGGTGACTGCAGCCATGAAATTAAAAGACACTTGGTCCTTGGAAGTAAAGCTATAACAAACCTAGACAGTGTATTAAAAAGCAGAGATATTACTTTGCCAACAAATGTCCATCTAGTCAAAGCTATGGTTTTTCCAGTAGTCATATGCGGATGTGAGAGTTGGACCACAAAGAAGGCTGAGCACCGATGAACTGATGCTTTTGAACTGTGGTGTTGGAGAAGACTCTTGAGAGTCCCTTGGACTGTAAGGAGATCCAACCAGTCAATCCTAAAGGAAATCAACCCTTGAATATTGGAAGGACTGATGCTGAAGCTGAAGCTCCAATACTTTGGCCACCTGATGCGAAGAACTGACTTATTTGGAAAAGACCCTGATGCCAGGAAAGACTGAAGGCAAAAGAAGAGGGCAGGCAGAAGATGAGATGGTTGGGTGGCATCACTGACTCAATGGACATAAATTTGAGCAAACTCCAGGAGATGATGGACAGGGAAGCCTGGCGTGCTGCAGTCCATGGGATCGCAAAGAGTCAAACACAACTGAGCAACTGAACAATAATAATAAGCAAGGCACAGGATCTGGAGTCTGAAACGCTGGTTTGAATCTTGGTTTTGCTAGTCACTTGCTACTTTAGGAAGTCCCTTCACCTCTCTGAGCCTCAGTTTCCTCATCCATAAAATGGAGACAAGACTGTCTCACTCTCACAGAGCCACGGTGAGGGCTGAGTGAGAGGCTGGGAGGGCAGCCCTGAGCAGAGCCCTGGGTTCACAGGAGCCTCGGTCCTGACAAACAGCTCAGGCTGTGACACGCAGGGTATAGAACTCCCCAGCTCCTCCCAAAGCTGTTCATTCTGCTGCAAACTCAACAATAATCCTGTTCCTCAGGCCCTAGGTCCCAGCGCCTGCCCCTGCCCACTGGTGTCTCCCAGACTTGGATACAGGCTTTGGAGCCAGACAGGCATGTGGGTATGAATCTTGGCCCAATCGCTTACTAGCTGTGTGATGTGTAAGGAGTCGCTTAACTTCTCTGTGCCCTCATCTGCTGAAAAAGAAAATGGGCCATAATCGAATCCACCTCCTAGTGCTGTTAGGATGATCAGGCGAGAATTCATCAAGTGGGTTTAGCAAAGTGTCAAGCAGCTGGCAAGAGCTTAATAAACACTAGCCGTTACTATCACTAGTGTTGTTTCTGTGGAACACTACATTCCAAACTGATTTATGCAGAGACTTGACAACACAACCCAGCTGTGAGTGAAGAAAGCCACAGACCCTCTTCAGGGACCAAGAGCAAAGTTCCTGGACCCCTCACTGGATTCCCAGAGGCCCTCCCAGGGCAGAGGGGAGCCCACACTTCTCCCCAGGGCAGGAAGAGAACTCCTGGCAGCATGCGTTGGCCTCCAGCAGCCAGGCCTCCAGCAGCCAGGCCTCCTCCTCTCTAGGACTCTGAGAAAGAGGAAGTGAGGCTCTGGGCACCCAGCGTCTTCAGGCTTCTGGGAGCTGAAGGTGGAGAAGAGGAAAAAGGGCCACACTAGTGCAAAGGTGCCCCCCCGATGCTGAGTAAGGTCACCAACTGCAGGGTCCCAGACGGGGCAAAGGAGGCCTTGTGGGCATGCTGCTACAGGGCTGAGCCCCACGTGGGGTAGGGGAAGACGAGCAACTGTTTGCTTTTTCTCAGGCCAGACAGTGCTGACCAACAGCTGCCCTGGAGCTGGCCTCAGAATCTTCCTCAACCCCATTCCTCCGGGCACCCGTCACCAGTGGTAGCTTGTTAGTGCCCACAGCCAAGGCCACTAACCACGCCGACCACAAGGCTCAAGCCTCTTCACTTTCAGCAGAAGAAAACCACTTTCAGAGCACGTGGACATTCCCTGTTTCACTTGTACCCAAACACCCTGGGCTGGGACATGTGCCTGAGTTTTATCGACTGCACTCCTGAGTTTTATCGACTGCACTCCAACAGTACAAGGTGGGGCTGAAATTAGAACCCTTGTCCTCCAGGGCATTCATCTGTCCCTTCTTCCAGACACCAGCATCTGTGATGACAAGTTACTGCACAAGGCCCAGGGTTGCGGGTAAGGGAAATAGGGGTATGTACACAGAGGTGAGTAAATGTGGTTGCTTTGTTACTCAGTGCAGAAAACAGTTGTTGCAGAAATGAACGAAGCCCTGCCCTGCGGGAATCTAAGATCTCCTCCAGGGCTCTGTCTGGCGCAGGGTCTGCCCCAGGAAGTAAAAGGCACCCCCAGGGGGGAAACTAAAGCCCCCCCGGACGTGGTAATGAGTGGGAGGCTCCTTCTCGCTACATGGCTGGGAGAAGGAAACGAATCTCCCACGCCTTTCTCTTGACCAGGGGGCCTGCGCTGGGTCTCTTCACCCCAACCCCTGCCCCAGAGACACACAGCCCCAGCTCTGCAGGGTGAGCATGAATGGCTAGAGCTGAGACTGAAGCCCCATGGCTGGCGGGGAGGCCCCTGGGGCTGGCCATGAGCTACTGAGAGGTGTTAGTGAGGGGAGACCGAGCACCTCTATCCGCCCTGCTGGGCCCTGACGCTGCCCTCCCGATGCCCCACCTGCAGAGGAAACAGCTGTGGGTACCCAGCTCCCAGGCGTGACGTCAGCCAGGGCAGCCAGGCTGTGAGCACCAGGGTCACTGTAATCTCCGCCTGACCAGTTCTGTTCCTGCTAGAGGTTTATGGAGCCCCATAGGCTTCCTGGCAGGCCTGGGGATACAGAAAGAGCTTGGCCTGGGGGCAGAGTGAGCAGAAGAAGTGGATAATTACAGAGTCAGTGCAGGAGGCACTGAGTCAAGTGCAATGACTCTGGGACCAGTGTGACCTTATTGTGAAACCTGGCCTGGCCCCTTGTTAGCCTGTGATTTGGAGGAAGCTGCTCAACCTCCTCGCTGGGTGATGGCAGTATTGACCTTATCAGATGATGATGCCAATGAGCGATGGAAAGATGTAACCCAGGGATGGGTCAATCAATGGTGTTACCAGTGTCTGTACTCAACACCATGAGACAAAGTGGAATACGTGGGGTGGGAGGCAAGAGGCAGCATTCAAGAAAGCAATGAGAAGAACTTCCCTAGTGGTCCAGTGGCTGAGAATCCGCCTTGCAATGCAGGGGACGATCCCTGGGTGGGGAACTGAGATCCCCTATGTTGCAACTATGAGCTCGCAAGCAGTGAAAAGATCCCAATAGGGGCAACACAGGTCCTGCGTGCTGCAACCTAGACCCGGCGCAAATATGCAAATAAATTTATTTATTTATTTTTTTTTTTTTTGCAAAGATCCGCGCCTGCGCAGTGGCGCCCCGCGCGGACTTTTCCTTCCCACGACCTTCTATCCCGCGCCTGCGCATTAAGACCTGCTCCCCGCAGGCCAGCAAGACTGTAAATCTAGTTAGATAGCTTTTCTTACCGACTGAGGTGGGGAAAATTGGTTCGTAGTTAAACCCGTTGTCTCTCCCTTCCCATTCTGTGAACTATAAACCTTCCAACCCAACTGCCCCTACAGAGAAGGGACTCTTATCCTCGGGGTTTCCCTGGCGCTCGCAAATATGCAAATAAATTTAAAAATAAACATTTAAAAGAAAAGAAAGCAAGAAGGGATGAAGCAGCTGCAATGGATGGGAAAATGGGAAAGACAGAGACCTCAGGCTCTTGGGGTGGGGGGCAGAGCACAGCAGCAGAGGGGACCCCGAGAGTCAAAGCAGGAGCATGTGGTGCGGCTGGGGAGCTGGGGAGTGGAAGGAGGTGAGGAGGGAAGGCGGCCCGGACCCCGCCTTGATTCTGAAGGCCAGCGCGCCTCAGGGGGCAAGCTTTCAGGAAGGCAGGAGATGGTGTTTCCTGATCATGACACTAAGCAGCACTGAATCACATGATGAAAAAAGGCATTCCCACTTTCAATTCTCTTTCACGCCTTGACTCCATCCAGGGCAAGGTCTCAGCTCACAAGCCTTCCTCACAGGCCTCAAAGTAACTGCTTTCCACAGGCAACTGTAACCACCAAGAATTCTGTAACACTGTTACGCTTTTGTCCTTATGATTATCTTCTACTTGGAGCAAGTGGCTTCTGCTAACAGGAGTGATACACATTTTCCCCTGGAAAAATACATCTAAAAGCAAGCCATTTACAGGAAAACTCTAAATAAAGGAGGGTACCAAGGTGAGATGCTGAAAGAGCAAAAACCACTCAGGTTGTACGTCAATGGCCGACCTTCAGGAAATGGGGCTGAGGGCACTGGGGAGCAGCCCACGTTCTGGGCTGGGGGCGGGGCGCCGGGTCTAACGTGGACCTTGGAGAGACAACCGTGACCGAAGGGAGAGTGGTCGGTGGAGCACTGGGCCAGTCGGGGTGGACAATGAGCTGTGTCTTCCCCGGGGCAGTGGGCTTCAGAAGGACCCCATGGGAGACATCCTGGAGACAGACAGGATGTGGTTTGTGACCTGCCGTGTGGCTTGTCTCTGTTGTGTGAGCTGTAACCGTGGCGAGGGGAGTGTCTGTCACCCGAATTCGGGTGTTTCCATGACCTCCCATCACGCTGGGGGCTTTCAGGAGCAATGCTGCCGCCTCCTACCTCTTCTCCACCTGCCCAGAGCCTACAGGTGGTCCAGATGCCGGCCTCCCCGGCTGTCAACTCAGGGGCTCAGACCAGGCTGGCCCATCAGCCCCGTCGGCCTGAGCCTCTGGGGTTTCCCCAGACTTCCACCGCTAAAACAGGGACCGTCTTGGGCAAACTGTGAGGCGCTGGCCACCCCACCCCAGACGGTCCTTAAAGGGCGGGAGCCCTCGAGCCAGATCCGGTGGGGCTGGAATTGCTGTCTATGGGGCCAAAGCGAGAAGGTCACACTGTCTGCACGGATGCAGGGCCCCAGTGACCAGCTCATGTTTATATAAACAACATCACCCGCCTCAGAGTCAGCCCCCAACCTTCTCGAAAAGGCTCAGTGACAGCACAGGCCAAGACCGCGCTCTGGGCTCTCCACGGCTCTGGGCGCTGCTGCCGCCACCACCTTCTCCATGACCACCGCTAAAGAGACAGCCAGTGGGAATCTGCTGTGACTCAGGGAAGTCAAACTCCGCTCTGTAATAACCTAGAGGAGTGAGAATGGGTGGGAGGGAGACTCAAGAAGCGGGGGCACATAGGTACACGTGTGGTTAACTCATGCTGATGTATGACAGAAATCAAACCCATGTTGCAAGGCAATCATCAATCGATTAAAAGTAAAACATTTTTTGAAAAGGCTCAGTGACTTTGGTCCTTTTTAAGAAAATATGTTTCACCTTGAGGAAAAGCCGCCAGCTCAAGTTCAGAATTCAAAGGCCCCAAAGATGGTACCTTCCAGGCTGGGCAACTGTTCTCAAAGGGATGTTTCCAACCCTGACACTCAGGGGTCCACAAGACTGTCTCCACCCCATGCTCCAAATTCTCCGAAGCACCCCTGTGTCCAGCCAACACTGCCTGCTCAGAATCCACACCGGCCCCTTTGTACCACTGTCCTCTTCTCAGGCCCCACTGACACGGGGGGCTCCCCTCACACACCTCCCTATGTTTGAAGTCCACTCACACTGCAGGGCTTGGCTCATGGAAGCCTCTCCAGGAAGCCTCCCTGAAACCTCTCAGCACAAGACACTCCTGGTTCCTTCTATCCTCTTCCAAAGCCCGATCTCACCTGTGGCGGCCAGACGGGGCTTCCCCCAGGGACTGAGCAAGCCTGGAGATCCCCAGAAGGAGGGTTTACATCAGATTCATAACCCCCACCCCCACCTCCGTGCCTTCTCTCCCAGCAGTCAGGAGTCAGCATACAGAATTGACACATGAATGGCCAAACCGATGACATCTAATTGGGAGACATTTCAACCGTTTTTCCACCGGCTATTGAGGGAAGCAAGGAGGGCCTCACAGAGGCTGATGCATTCAGCCCCCACGTGCAGACAAAGTGAACAACACAGTCACCACCCAGGAAAGACTGCTGGGCCTGCCTGACGATTCTGAAACGACCCAGGGCCAGAAGCTCTGGGAAGGTACGACAAAGGTATGGCCCCACCGGGGTCACACAGGCTTCCCAGACACTTGAACTGAGACCTAACAACAAACAGCATGTGCCTGTGGAAGAATGGGATGTGTCCCTGCCACCATCCCAGAGGAGAAAACAGGGGATTTGGGAATCGAGGCTCCGGGGCCGTGGGACCCCGTGCCTTAGTTTCTGCAGCAGCCCAGCCAGCCTCATAGCTGCAAGGATCTGTAGGAATAAAGGATGGGACACACTCAGCACAGTCAGGCTCTCCCCGAACCTGGGGATTATCCTGGTCAGTACGACCCAAACAGCTCACAGGGAGGCCGGAGGACTCCAGGCAGCCAGACCTCCAAGGCCCAGGCTGAGTCGGACATTAATCCGGCCTCATTAGCCCCGACCTGGAGGGAGGAGAAACGGGGCTGCCTACAACCAGCTGCCGGGTCAGACCCGGGACCCTGGAATGGTGGACGCTGGGAGGCTGAGTGGCAAGCGGCCCAGGGGTGCGAGAAGGAAGGAAGCTGGATGCAGGCCGAGGAAGAAGGCAACCGAGGGTGTGGCCGAGGACAGGCCAGGGCAGCGGGAGGAGACAAGGACAGACAGGCGTGGGCGAGCATGCCCTCGCCCCCTGCCTCCCGAGCCGCTCCAGAGCATCAGTGGAGCGACTTCCAGGACGGATGCCGCAGGGCTCTGCCCCTCGCGGGCTGCCAGGGCTCTTCAGAGGCAGCTGGGTGCTTATTTAAAAGTCTGTCTGAGAGTCACCCTGTTAGGGGAACGAGCCAACCACAACCGGAAACCCCCGAGGTGTGCAACCATCCACGTCACTGCTCAGCAGGAAGAAGCCAGGGTGGAGCAGGCTGAGATTAAGGCCTAGCGCCGGCGGTGCCCAGCCATCTGGGGGGGCAACCTGGGCAGCGCCTCCGGGAGGCCAAGGGCCACCTGGGTGCTGGCAGCACAGGTCCTCTGCGGCCATGCTGGCCTTCCTGCCGCCCCTCAAACACAGCAGTCTGCTCGCCACTCCCAGCTTCTGCTTGTGCTGTGTCCAGGCCACATGTGACTGGCTCATCTCAAGTGCCACCTCCTCCTGAGAGCCGGCCTGACCACCTCATCTAGACCAGCCCACCCCCCACCCCAGCGAGCTCTCCTCAGACAGCAGCGGCGGCTCAACCCCTCATCTCTGCGGGTCTTTGTATCTTTGCTCGGAGGTCAGCTCCTTCACAAGGCCTTCCACCCCCCTATTTACAACTGTACATCCTCCCCCAGCTCTCACCCTGGCTCCCCGAGCTTCCTTCTCTGTCACAGCCTAGATGTTGGTCAACTGTCTTTCTCCTCCCACTGGAATGTCAGCTCCAAGAAGTCAGGGATTATCATCGGATTTGTTTGCTACTGTATCTAGAAAAGGTGCCTGGCACGTAGTAGGGGCTCAGTAAATGTTTGAGGAGTGAATGAATAAGTGTGTATGAATTTTTAAGAGTAGGGTCTCTGGTTAGAGTGCCTAGGGTCCTATTCGGGCTCTTCCACTTACTCTGTGACTTGTGACCATTTACTTAACTTCTGAGACACCCAAGGTAATTAATCAGTAAAAGGAGAATAACAACAGTACCTGCCTCATGGGATTACCAGGGGATTAAATATGATCACACATATACAGAGGTGAACACAGAGCCTGGCCTCCTGTAAGTACTCAGGACTGCCCGGCTGCCAACACCAGCCCTCCCATGCAGGTATTTCTTGCTTATGCTCACTTGCTTATCCTCTGCTTCTTGCACTCTTAGCATCAGCTCCAGCTGGCCCTGCTCGCCCCCAGACCCCCAGAGCCTAGCACACTGTGAGAAGAGAAAATCAGGCCTCCTCTCACATCAAGGAAGGTGCAGTTTGCAGGCAGAGCCGCAGCTGGAGCAGGAGCCTCACCGATCTGTTTCTCCAGGGCGGCTGCCTCACAGACGGTGGCTCGGGGCAGGATTCCGGGGTCGGTGAAACTTGTCTGCAGCAGGCAGCTCATGACGAAGAAAAACAGGATGGCAGCAATGATGGGGATGGCGAGGGTCAGGTGGCGGGCCAAAAAAGGACAGCTGGAAAAAGAGAGGGAAAGAGACGTGAGCAGATATCCCGGGGGCTGCCTGGGGCACAGGGTTGCATCGCCAGGCAGGCATTGTCATCCCAGTAACCACCACCATGGTCCTGAACGGATGCAGAGGTGCGGCCCCTGGGTGAGTGTAGCCACACACCCTTACGTCCTTACGCCCTGCCCTTCCGTGCCTAGAGCAGACATCACTAATTGATCCCTGCCCTTTCTCCCTCAGTGCCCGGCAGACGTGACCAATAGGTCCTGGCACTCAACCCCTGCACTTGGCTGCAACCTCTGAATCCTTCTACACACAGAGCTTCAGGCAGCCACCACCAATGAACTGGACCGTCACTTGAGATGACTCATCCATGACAACGTTCACTCATTTTTTCGGTCACGCCACATGTGTTTACTGAGGTCTTTTCAGTCTTCCCTGGTGGCTCAGGTGCTTATCCACCTGCAATGCAGGAGACCGGGGCTCAATCCCTGGGTCGGGAAGATCCCCTGGAGAAGGAAATGGCAACCCACTCCAGTATTCTTGCCTGGGAAATCCCACGGACAGAGGAGCCTGGTGGGCTACAGTCCATGGGGTCGCAAAAAGTCAGACACGACTGAGTAACTAACACAACAATTCCAGTCTTAAAGGCAATACCTTTAACAAGCAGCAGGGATTATGGCTGCTTGTGAGTAAGACAAGAGTTCCCCTGCTCCTTCAATGAGGCTCAGTCTAGTGGGGAAAACGGACACGTAAACAAAGAATTGCCACACAGGGTTTGCATGTTATAATGGGCAAGGGGGAAGTAGCAGAACAGTTAGGAAAGACTGGCTGGAGGAGAGAAAGCCTGAGCTAGGACCTGAATGAGTCGGGTCTGCCAGGTAAAGGGGGGCTGAGCGAAGAGCCTGGTCCAGCCACTGCCCCGTCACCCAAACACTGGCATCCCGGCTCGGTTCTATCAGGCCCCCTGACCCTGGTGAGCCCCAACAGCCCGAGCATGGGTCTAATGCTGAGGCCCACCCATACTATTAACCACCGTCCTACGTGGCCTTCCGTCCCAGAGCCAGAGTGGCCCCTGGTGGGCTGAGAAACTACTATCTGGGGATGACTGGCCGCTGGGAGGCCTGAGTCAGCCCAGGTTCCAGGAGCCGGCGAAGCAGCAGGAACAAACCTGTGGGTTATCTACACTGACTCTGGAGCCTCCTCTGTCGGAGGTTCTGGCCTCCAGAGAGACCCTTCCCTTCAGGAGCAGAGACCCAAAACGAAGGGCTCCCAGGGGGCCACATGCTGCTCCAAATACATCAGTGGTCCCCGGTCTGAGCCTCAAACGGAGCTGGGCCCTCATGTCACCCACGTGACAACTCAAAAATGTTCATGTACAACTAGACTTCTTGGGCGACGGAGAAGGCCTGAAGTTTGAGACTTGCAGAGCCCTCAGAGACAGCAAGTCCTGGCCCCCTGGTTTTACTGAGGGAGGACCCCAAAGCCCACGGGCAGATCCCAAGTCACCCAACCAGGCAATAGCAGGACGGGGGTCTCCAGGTTCCCAGCAAGTGTTCTGTCCATTTCATTCAACAAATACATATATTTTCTATTGTACTGTAAAATAGTTACTGTATCGAGTGCCTACTACATACTAAGCCCTGTTTTTGGCACTCTGGGTACAACAGTGAGAATAAATTCCTGTTCTCATAGAGAGAGGCAAGAAGCTAACAAAAAGCCTAAGTACCGTATGTCAGATGGAGGTAAGTGTTTTGGAGAATAAGTCAGAGCTGAAGTGACAGGAAGCTGGGGTGCAGTTGCCTCTATTATAGAGATGGTCAGGGAAGGACAGGAGAAAGTGTGGGAGGGAGCCAGGTGGCTCTCTACGGGGAAAGATATCTCAAACCGTGCAAAGGCCCTGAGGTCGGCATGCACACGCTGGCCAGCGTGCCTGGGAGGGAGGGCACAGGGACAGTGGGAGGGGACGGGACAGGGAGGAAGCCATCACCAGGGCTCCGGCTCTTATCTAGACAGCCACGGGATATTCAGATCTGAAGTGGAATTAAAGGAGCCCTCTGGTTGCTGCGCTGGGCAGGAAGCAGGGCAGAAGCTGGGACGCCTATGCAATATTGCTTCAAACCCAACAGAAGAGAACACCATTCACAGCAGGAAAGGTCCCTGCTGAGAGCCCTGGGAGAGTCCTCTCAGCCTCCAGGCCCTCACTGACAGCATTCCCCTACGCGGGGCCCCCACTGAGCCCCTACCCCAGTCCAGGCCCAGGTGAGCTCTCGGCCCGAACCCGGACCCTCTTGCCAACGCCACCAGTTCAGGTGAGGAGGAGCAGAGACAAAGAGGAGATGCTCTACCAGCCCTCCTGGAACCCAGAAGTCCTCGCTGCTGCTCCCTCTCTGGGGACAAGCCTGGCACCCATGAAGACATCCCCTCAGCCCAGAGGAAGTCCTGATTCTGAACGGACCAAATCCCACACTGCAGGGTCACAGGGGCCAGCCTGAGCAAGAACCACTTCCTCCTGCTTCAGCTACGGCCCTGGCTGGAAGGACCTGGTGGAGCCGGAGGGAGGCTGGAAAAGGCACTTTCAAAGGACCCACATGGGCCGGCTCAAGGAGGTGGATCTGAAACTCAGCCCAGGGGCCGTGCTGGGGGCTGGGGGAGCTTCCCCAGAGCTTCTGCTTGCTCATTATTCCAGAACTTTTTATCCACCCTGAGTCAGAAAGGCAAGCTGAAAGGGAGAAGCTAATTTGTAGAAAGTCCTCATCTTGCTTCAAGGGGAAGCCCAAGGTTGCAGAAACAGGACCTGGCAGCTGAAAGGGTACCTCGGGGCCCGTGTCTTTGCGGCAGCCCAACCATGGCCCTTGGGAAGGGTTTTCTGGCGATGACAAGTAATAGCAGCAGCCAGCTCTAAACACCTATTACCAGCTAAAAGCTTACGTGCCTAGATTCATGTCATCCTCGTGACACCCTGAGGGGGTGGGTAGTGTCATAAATCCTGTTTTATAGATATGGAAACTGGGGTCTGAGAAGCAAAGCGACGCCCCGAAGTCACTCACTTAGTGCCTGGTGGAGCTAAGATCTGAACTCGCTCTGCGAGCTGCAGAGATGGTGTTCCTGACCACCTGGGTAACTGAGTAAGACCACAAAGAAGGATGGGCAGCGGAGGAGGGAGAGGTGGGACTCAGGCAGCGCGAGTGTGTGAGCATGCAAGGAAATCAGGGAGCAGGCGGCTCAAGCTGGAGATCAAGGGTACAGTGGAAAACTTCTGATACAAAGATGTGACCTGGTACGTCCCTTACTCCATCCCTTAAATGGAGAACCTGTGTGGGCCAGTACCAGGTCACTGGGGACATGAAGAGGTCAAATGCCCACGGAGGCAAATATGACCTGTCACACAGAAATACTCTGAACTCTTGAAAAATAACAAGACGCTGCAGCTGTTCCTGCTATGGAACCAGCCAGAAGGTGCTCTGGAGTCTTGGGAAGGGAAACAAAGCCAGGAAGTCAGGAGGTGGGGGCAGGGGCCTGGGAGATGTCTGGGGGACCAGAAGAGGCAGAGGGAAGAGCAGAAAGCTCTGGAGAAACTGAGGAAGGTGCTGAAGGGGAAAGGGGAGGTCTGGGAGGCCCAAAGATAGGTGAGGGTCTAGGGTGAGAACCACTGAGGGGAAAGTGAGGGGGTCGGGTCTGAGAGTAGAGATGACCAGGGGACCCTGGAGGGAATAGGGAAGATGGCTGGGGAAACTGGAGGTGAGAGTATATAGCCAGAGGCCAAGGAAGATATTCAGAAGTTGTCTGGAAGGGATACAGAGATAAGATGCCTAGAGGGGTCAGAAAAAAGCTGGTGGCAAGAGACAGTCCAGAGGACAGGTGAGGAGCTGCAGAGGCCTGGGGCAGCTTCTGAGACGGCAGAAAGGATGGACGTCCTGGAGGGACATGGGGGAGGGCGGTGTTCCTGGCCAGAAGCTGGCAAAGGCAGAGTGTCAGGGAAGGAGGGGGTACTAAGGGAGGGGCCGGGATGAGGCGGCTGGCAGGCAGGGACAAGGGGGCCAGCTGAGATGATGATCCACATGGGCACGGGGGAGATGCCGAGTCTGGGAGTGTTGGAGGGGACCAGGAAGGACAGATAGGGGATAAGCAAGGAGATGGGAGAGGCCTGAGGGCAGACTCTGAGAGGCACAGGGAAGATACGGCCAAGGAGGGGCTGGGAAAGGAGGGTGCCTGGCAGGTGCTGCAAAGGGTGGAGAATCGGGGAGGTGGAAAAAGACGGGGTGCCCTGCAGGCGACCAGAGGAGTTGGAGTGTCCATCAAGGCCTGGGGAAGGTGAGGTGAGCGGCAGCGGGCAACGGGCACCGGAGGGTACGCGGCGCCTCGGGGGGCGGGGGCGGGGACGAGGAGGGTAGTGGGGCGCCGCGGAACTCACTCGAAGACGAAGAAGAGGATGGTGGTGGTGAGGATGAGCAGCAGCGTGAGTGCGAAGACGCCGCCGTGGCCGGCCAGCATGAGGCGGCCGCCGCAGTAGAAGCGGTTGCGGCCCGGGAACACCTCCCACTTGCGCCGCGGGCGGCGGCCGAGGCTCCCGCTGCCGCTGCCGCTGCTGCTCCAGCGCGGCGCGGTGGCGGGCGGCGGGGGCCCGGGGCCCGGGCCGGGGGGCGAGGCGGGGCCGGGGCGGCGCGCCTCGGGGGAGGCGGGCGGCGGGGCGGCCCCGGGGCTGATCTGCTGGTACTCGCAGTCCTTCATGCGGCCGGCCGCGGACCTGGGCTCCGCTCCCCGCGGGCCGGCCGGGCCGCACGGGGACCGGGGCCGAGCGGAGGAGGTGGTAGCGGGGACGGCGGCGGCGGCGGCGGCGGCGCGCGCGGCGCTCGCTCGCAGGGGGCGGCCTCTCGGCCGGCCCGCCCCGCCCCGCCCCGCGCGGCCTCCCGCCGCAGCGCCCCCTCCGACCGGGCCCGGGATGGCGCTCCGGCCTCTCGGCGGCCCGGTCCTGACCCGCCGCAGGGCCCCGACCCCATCCCCCGCTGCCCGGATCGCTGCCGCAAGAGGACACGGCCGCGGAGGCGCGCTCCAGGACTCTCTGCTCTTTTGCAGTCTGACCATTTGTTGGGCGTCCCCTGGGTGCCGGGCACCGTGCCGAGCGCCGAGATTTGAGAGGTGATCTATTTCTGGCAATCTGGATTTCCAGGGCCAGGCTTCACCACCCATCTCTGAAGACTCACCGGACAGGCATCTCCAGGGCCGGCAGGGGTGGGCTAGGGACATAATCTGCTTGGAAGGCCAGCGGCCTGTTAATTACTGTCGTGAACTTCAAAGTGCCCGAGGAGTCTGTGCGGCACATCTCTGCCCGCTTCACCCAGCTCTGCAATCTGGACCCAGACCCAGCTTTCCTATCACCTGATGGGGGGTGGATGTCACAGGGCCCCAGTGTTTTTCAAGAGTTCAGGGTGTATTCGTTTTCTATTGCTGTGTAACAAATTACCACACATGTAGCGGCTTGAAACAACACATCTTATATCTCACAGGTTCCAGGTCAGGGGCCCAGGACAGCTTAGCTGAGTCCCCTGCTTAGTCTCAGAGGGCTGCAGACAAGGTGTCAGCAAGGCTGCCTGCTTGTGTGGGAGCTCAACTGGGGAAGAAGACACCTGCAGACCCACTCAGACTTTGTGGGCAGAACTTATTTCTGGTGACTGACTGAGGGCCTGGCTGTCACCTGGAGGCCTGTGTGAGGTTCCAGAGGCCACCTGCAGTCAGCGCCTTGAGGTCACCCCAGTGCCTTGCCTCGTGGGCCTCTCCAACACGGCTGCTTACTTCCTCAGGCTCACAAGGAGAGTCTCTAGCTCCAGGCTGCTAACGCAGAGTTTTATATAACATAGCTTATCTTATATATGTAACCAGAGGGACAGCCCGACACCTTCACTGTGTTCTATAGGTGAGAACCAAGTCACAGGTCCCACTTGAAGTTGAGAGAATCACACAAAGGTGTGAATACCAGGAGGCAATCACTGAGGCTCACCTCAGGGTCTGCCCACCACACTGGGATTACTGGGAAACCTAAGGAAAAGTATAGAGAAAAGAGAGAGCTGCAGACTAGGATAAGAGAAAGGAAGTCAGAATACACTATGCAGAGGTAGTAAATACAACAACAGTGACCGTAAGGACCTGTAATTGTTACACAGGCCAAAAGCCACTGAACCATGCCCTTGATGCCAAAGATTCTGGATTTGATGAGCCTCCCCTCTTGCTCCTTGGTTGTGGAACAAAGTCACAAAGCTGGACTTACAGGTTCAAGGACAGATTCCTGTCCCACCTCAACTGGATCTCCTTGCAACCCTAATTCTGGCTTCTTGTTGCTTTATAGAAATCAAAACAATCTTGTTTGATTGTCAGCTACCCTCCTGTCTACCTCACATTTCTCTATTTGTTTCTATCCTTTCCTCTCATCTTAAAGATACGGGCCTCATTCTGTCCATGGCCAACCCTCCATGAATGTCCTATCTCTCTTCCTGTTCACTGAGACCACAAATTCATGCTCAGTTCTCCTCTATCAATTAAAAAACAAAGCTAAACTAAAAAACCAACCACAGAAACAGCTTTCTATGTTTGGCTACCTTCTTACTAGCTCCAGATTTACCTTTTTCCCTCTCATTTGTTGTTTTTCAGTAGCTCAGTCACGTCCGAATCTTTGCTACTCCATGGACTACAGCATGCCAGGCTTCCCTGTCCTTCACTATCTCCCAGTTTGCTCAAACTCATGTCCATTGAGCTGGTGATCCCATCCAACCATCTCATCCTCTGTTGCCTCTGTTTCCTCCTGCCCTCAATCTTTCCCAACATCAGGGTCTTTCCCAATGAGTTGGCTCTTTGCCTCAGGTGGCCGAAGTATTGGAGATTCCACTTCAGCATCAGCCTTTCCAGTGAATACTGAGGACTGATTACCTTTAGGATTGACTGGTTTGATCTTGCAGTCCAAGGGACTCTCAAGAGTCTTCTCCAGCACCACAATTCCAAAGCATCAATTCTTTGGTGCTCAGCTTTTTTTTATGATCCAGCTCTCACATCTGTACATGACTAGTGAAAAAACCATAGCTTTGACTCTGTGGACCTTTGTCGGCAAGGTGATGTTTCTGCTTTTTAACATGATGTCTAGGTTTGTCATAGTTTTTCTTCCAGGGAGCAATTTTGTCATAGCTTTCTTCTTTTAATTTCGTGGCTGCAGTCACTGTCCCCAGTGATTTTGGAGCCCGAGAAAATAAAATCTGCTATGAAGTGATGGAACCAGATACCATGATCTTAGTCTTTCGAATGTTGAGTTTTAAGCCAGCTTTTTCACTCTCCTCTTTTACCCTCATCAAGAGGCTCTTCAGTTCCTCTTTGCTTTCTGCCATTCTTGTCTCTCATTATTTACTCTTATTAAATAAGAGTAGCTATTACTTCTTTAGTAAAAGTAGCTACTACTTCCTTGTCACTTAATAATTTCTTAGCTTTTTGCAGCTTGGCTTCTATGTTACTCCCCCAAGAATTCTATCTTCAGTGGGTCACTGTGACCCATTTGAAAGTGAAGTCACTCAGTCATGTCCGACTCTTTGTGACCCCATGGACTCTAGCCTACCAGGCTCCTCTATCCATGAGCTTTTCCAGGCAAGAATACTGGAGTGACCCATTTAGTGTGATATAAACTAAGCATTCTCATCAATACCCACAGTTCCCAGCCTCTGTTACAGAGAGATACTGAATCCTGGCTAACAGAATGTGAGTGGAAGTGACAGTTGTTTAGTCACTTAGTTGTGCCCAACTCTTTTTCGATCCCTGGACTGTAACTCACCAGGCTCCTCTGTCCATGGGATTCTCCAGATGAGAACACTGGAGTGGGTTGCCATTTCCTTCTCTAGAGAGCCTTCCCAACCCAGGGATCGAACCTGTATCTCCTGAATTGACAGGTGGATTCTTCACCACTGAACCACCAGGGAAGCCAGAAGTGATAGGCTGTCCCATAAAACTCGCAAGTACTGATCACTGCTCTTCTTCCCATCTGCTGGCGGAATGGAGAAGACTCTGAGAACCTAGAAGAGTGTCAAACCAGATGTGTCCATTCCAAGCTTCAAGGTCCCATTCCTTCTCAGTCACAGGAAAGGCTTAGTAAGAGACTGAATTCAACTGATAACATTCAACAACATGCACTATATTTTTGTTCTATTTGTAGCAAATAAGTCTGGTGACTACAAGAAATAAAAGATCTTTTATGGGCTATCATGGAAGCTCTGCGACTCTCTGACCATGATTTGAGCTGAGAGTTTAAAGGCCCTAGCTTGTCATTTTCTTTCTGCAAGGACTCTGATGCTCTCAGAATTCCTTCTGTGGTCATCATCACACAGTCCCTGTAGTCATCATCACTGCCATAACCGTCAAGTACAACCACTTGGGCCCCCAAGGCACTTGCTTTAGTTAGCACTCATCACAAATAACCACAGGTGATAATTTGATTAATCATGTTGCCACAGCATGCCATGAATTAGCAGCATCACATTTCTCATTGGCAAGAAGCTCAATACATTCAAACCCATGACACAACCAAAACAGTTCCCCAATCCCATCTTTTGATTCCCTGGGACCCCTCGTAGTACCAATTTCTGTATCCCTCAGGGTCCTGCCAATGAGAAAGAAACCACACAATTCACTGGAGAAAATGTAATAAACAGAATGGTTATTCTAGCTATAACATTGTTATTAGTTATCTGAAAGGGTGAAAAGAAAACAGATACTATGGAGGCAGCAACAGCAGGAAGCATCTAAACTCCTAGGAGGAGGAGAACAAAAGGAAGAGTCTGGAATTACTAAAACTTGGAAACTTAGAAGAGAGGTCCTGCAGAGCTGAAACTCAGACCTCTAAGTCTAGTGTTGGTGGCTGGTACCTCTGAACTTGGAGGAGGGACCAACTCTTCTGAGAAAGAGGTGCTACACAGATGGTGCTGGTGTCTCTGATTGGTACGCCATGAAGCTGGGTCTGCAATTTTTGGAAAAAACTGCAAAGTGGATTCAGCTGCGGCTACAGGATGGCACTGCTGCTGCTGGGGTGAAGGAGCATAGTTAGGATGATCTCACAGGAACAGGAAGCAAACTGAAGAAAACAGTCCTTTCTTCCTCCTCTGACCTCACTATCTCCCTCTAGTGGCCCTTACTAGCAGAGTCAAACATAGAGCCCGCCGACAGGAGCAATGTTATTCGCAAAGTCCCAGCTCCAGTATCTCATAGTAGAAAGAAGGGTGGATTTGGGGCTGAAACAATAACTTAATAACTAGCACAGGTACCTTTATAAAGTATTAGAATAAAGAGGTGAAACTTAGGTGAGGATAAGTGATTTTTCAAGCAGTTCAGTTCAGTTCAGTCGCTCAGTCGTGTCCGACTCTGCAACCCCATGAATCGCAGCACACCAGGCCTCCCTGTCTATCACCAACTCCCGGAGTCTATCCAAACCCATGTCCATTGAGTCGGTGATGCCATCCAGCCATCTCATCCTCTGTCGTCCCCTTCTCCTGCTCCCAATCCCTCCCAGCATCAGGGTCTTTTCCAATGAGTCAACTCTTCGCATGAGGTGGCCAAAGTATTGGAGTTTCAGCTTCAACATCAGTCCTTCCAACGAACACCCAGGACTGATCTCCTTTAGGATGGACTGGTTGGATCTTCTTGCAGTCCAAGGGACATCACAGTTCAACAAGATGAAGATGTTGGACATCTCCAACATCACAGTTCAAAAGCATCAATTTTTCGGTGCTCAGCTTTCTTCACCGTCCAACTCTCACATCCATACATGACTACTGGAAAAACCATAGCCTTGAAAAGACAGACCTTTGTTGGCAAAGTAATGTCTCTGCTTTTTAATATGCTGTCTAGGTTGGTCATAACTTTCCTTCCAAGGAGTAAGCGTCTTTTAATTTCATGGCTGTAATCACCATCTGCAGTGATTTTGGAGCCCCAAAAAATAAAGTCAGCCACTGTTTCCACTGTTTCCCCATCTATTTCCCATGAAGTGATGGGACCAGATGCCATGATCTTAGTTTTCTGAATGTTGAGCTTTAAGCCAACTTTTTAACTCTCCTCCTGCACTTTCATCAAGAGGCTTTTTAGTTCCTCTTCACTTTCTGCCATAAGGGTGGTGTCATCTGCATATCTGAGGTTATTGGTATTTCTCTTGGCAGTCTTGATTCCAGCTTGTGCTTCTTCCAGCCCAGCCTTTCTCATGATGTACTCTGCATATAAGTTAAATAAGCAGGGTGACAATATACAGCCTTGACGTACTCCTTTTCCTATTTGGAACCAGTCTGTTGTTCCATGTCTAGTTCTGACTGTTGCTTCCTGACCTGCATACAGATTTCTCAGAAGGCAGGTCAGGTGGTCTGGTATTCCCATCTCTTTCAGAATTTTCCACAGTTTATTGTGATCCACATAGTCAAAGGCTTTGGCATAGTCAATAAAGCAGAAGATGTTTTTCTGGAACTCTCTTGCTTTTTTGATGATCCAGCGGATGTTGGCAATTTGATCTCTGGTTCCTCTGCCTTTTCTAAAACCAGCTTGAACATCTGGAAGTTCACAGTTCACGTACTGCTGAAGACTGGCTTGGAGAATTTTGAGCATTACTTTACTAGCGTGTGAGATGAGTACAATTGTGCAGTAGTTTGAGCATTCTTTGGCATTTCCTTTCTTTGGGATTGGAATGAAAACTGACCTTCTCCAGTCCTGTGGCCACTGCTGAGTTTTCCAAATTTCCTGGCATATTGAGTGCAGCCCTTTCACAGCATCATCTTTCAGGATTTGAAATAGCTCAACTGGAATTCCATCACCTCCACTAGCTTTGTTCGTAGTGATGCTTTCTAAGGCCCACTTGACTTCACATTCCAGGATGTCTGGCTCTAGGTGAGTGATCACACCATTGTGATTATCTGGGTCATGAAGATTGTTTTTGTACAGTTCTTCTGTGTGTTCTTGCCACCTCTTCTTAATATCTTCTGCTTCTGTTAAGTCCAAAAACGATGGTCCTCTCAGGGTCAGTAAAAGTGATTGTTTCTGGACTAGAAATTGTATAAGATTGAAAAAGTTCTCAGACAACATGAGTTGAAAGATGTGGTCATCTCTAAGGCAAATATCAGGTGAAGGCTGTGGCATTCCCACTTATTATTTCAGATGACCTCAATGTAGCCATCATTACATTGGAAGTGAGGCAAAGGGATAAGGAGGAGACAAATATATCAGCTTGAAAATTCTATCTAGAAAAGAACTGGAGTGTGGTTGTGTCGCATGGATCTGACTAGAAGCAAATAGAGCAGAAACATATTGTGTTAATTTTGTGTCAACTTGGCTAGGCCACAGTATACAGATATTTGGTCAAATATTCTGGACATTTCTGTGAAGGTACTTTTTAGGTGAGTGTAACATTTAAGGCAGAAGACTTGAGTAAAGCAGATTATCCTCCATAAATTAAGTGGGTCTCATCTCATCAGTTGAAGGCCTTAACAGAAAAAAACTGACTTTTCCTGGGAAAGAAGGAATTCTGCCAGTAGACTGCCTTCAGACTTGAATTACATCAACTGTTCTATTGGGTCTCCAGCTGCTGGCCTACCCAGCAGATTGTGGACTTGCAAGCTTCCACAGTCATAGGAGCCAATTCATTAAAATGTCTCTATAGACAGATAAATAAATAGATAGGTATAGATACACATACACACACAATCCTATTGGTTATGTTTCTCTGGGGAATTCTGACTTACACACCAAAAATATTTTGAGGTAAAGGTATTGTCAAAGAAACTATGAGCCCAAATTGAAAAAAGAAAAAGAAAAAAAAAAAACCCAAACTTTGACAACTTAAATATAATAGGAAATCTCAAAGGACCCTGAATAGCCAAAACAATTTTGAACAAGAAGAGTAAAGTTGGAGGTCTCACACTTCCTGATTTCAAAACTTACCACAAAGCTACAGTAATCAAAACAGTGTGGTACCAGCATAAAGACAGGCATATACACAACAGAATAGAACAGACAGCTTAGGAACCCTTGCATATATAGTCAAATGATTTTAATAAGGATTCCAAGACCTTTCAATGGGGAAAGCACAGTCTTTTCAATAAAGAGTGCTGGGAAAACTGGATATTCACATGTATAAGAAAGTAAAAACTTTACCTTATACCACATACAGAATTGAACCCAAAGTGGATAAAAGACCTAAACATAAAAGCTAAAACTATAAAACTCTTAGAAGAAAACAAGGCAAAATCATGATATTGGATTTAGTGATGATTTTTCTGCATATGATACCAAAAGGATAGACAACAAGAGAAAAATAGATAAATTGGACTTCATCAAAACTAAAAATTTTGTGCACTGAAGGGCACTATCAATAGAGTGAAAAGGCAGCACATGAAATGGGAAAAAATATCTGTTAATCACATATCTGATTAATATCCAAAATATATAAAGAACTTCAACAATTCAACAACAAAGAAACAACCCAATTTAAAAATGAGCAGGGCTTCCTTGGTGACTCAGTGGTAAAGAATCCGCATGCCAATGCAGGAGACATGGGTTCGATCCCTGATCCAGGAAGATCCCACATGCCATGGAGCAACTAAGGCTGTGCACCACACAAATTGATCCTGGGCTCTAGAGCCCAGGAGCCATAACTACAGAAGCCCATGCGCCTAGAGCCTGTGCTCTGCAACAAGAGAAGCCACTGCAATGAGAAGTCTGCACACTGCAACTAGAGAGTAGCCCTGCTCCCCGCAACTTGAGAAGAGCCTGTAGAGCAATGAAGACACAGGACAGCCAAAAATAAATAAGTAAAATTATTTTTAAAAATGGGCAAAGGATCTGAATAGACACTTTCCCAAAAGTATACAAATGGTCAATAAGCACATAAAAAGATGCTCAATATCACTAGTCATCAGGAAAATGCAAATCAAAACCACAGTGAGATACCACTTCTTACCCACTAGGATGGCCAGTATTAAAAAAAAAAAAAAAATAGAAGGGACAAAAAAGGAAAGTAAGTGTTAGTGAGGATGTGGAGAAATCTGGATCCTTATGCATTGCTAGTGGGAATACAAAATGGTGCATCTGCTATGAAAAACAGTACAGCAGTTCCTAAAACAACAACAGCAGCATAGAATTAACATATGGTCCAGCACTATATATTTCTCAGTATATACCCCAAAGAATTGAAAACAGGCAACTGTAATGTTCATGGCTTCCCTGATGGCTCAGCTGGTAAAGAATCTGCCTGCAATGCAGGAGATCCTGGATCAATTCCTAGGTCAGGAAGATCCACTGCAGAAGCAGTAGGTTACCCACTCAGTACTCCTGGGTTTCCCTGGTGGCTCACCTGCAATGTGGGAGACCTGGGCTCGATACCTGGATTGGGAGGATCCCCCAGAGAAGGGAACAGCTACGCACTCCAATATTCTGGCCTGGAGAATTCCATGGACTGTATATTCCATGGGGTTGCAAAGAATTGAACAGGACTGAGCCATTCCAGTATTCTTGCCTGGTGAATCCCATGGACAGGGTGAATCCCAGCCCTGGTGGGCTGCTGACTATGGGGTCGCACAGAGTTGGGCATGACTACAGTGACTTAGCAGCAGCAGCAGAGGGACTTTCACTTTCACTTTTCAATGTTCATTAGTAGCATTATTTGAAATAGCCAAAAGGTGGCGCTATCCAAGTATATCCATCAACAGACAAATAGATAAACTGTGCTGTATACATACAACAACATTTCACTGTCATATCTTTTTGCCCTTTCATACTCTGAGGAGAAAAGGAAAGATACACCCATCTGAATGCACAGTTTCAAAGAATACCAAGAAGAGATAAGAAAGCTTTCCTAAGTGAACAATGCAAAGAAATAGAGGAAAACAATAGAGTGGGAAAGACTAGAGATCTCTTCAAGAAAATTAGAGATATCAAGGGAAAATGACCCAGATAACCACGATGGTGTGATCACTCACCTAGAGTCAGACATCCTGGCTCTAGGTCAAGTGGGCCTTAGGAAGCATCACTACAAACAAAGTTAGTGGAAGTGATGGAATTCCAGTTGAGCTTTTTCAAATCCTAAAAGACGATGCTGTGAAAGTACTGCCCTCAATATGCCAGCAAATTTGGAAAACCCAGCAGAGGCCACGGGACTGGAAAATGTCAGTTTTCATTCCAATCCCAAAGAAAGGCAATGCCAAAGAATGTTCAAACTACCGCACAACTGCACTCAGTTCAGTTCAGTTCAGGTGTGTCCAACTCTTTGCGACCCCATGGACTGCAGTACACCGGGATTCCCTTTCCTTCACCAACTCCTGGAGCTTGCTCGAACTCATGTCCATTGAGTCGGTGATGCCATCCAACCATCTCATCCTCTGTCATCCCCTTCTCCTACTGCCTTCAATCTTGCCCAGCATTAGGGGCTTTTCCAGTGAGTCAGTTCTTCATATTAGGTGGCCAAAGTATTGGAGCTTCAGCTTCAGCATCAGTCCTTCCAATGAATATTCAGGACTGATTTCCTTTAGGATTGAATGGTTTGATCTCAAGAGTCTTCTCCAACACCACAGTTCAAAAACATCAATTCTTTGGCGCTCTGCTTTCTTTATAGTTCAACTCTCAAATCCATACATGACTACTGGAAAAACCATAGCTTTGACTAGATGGGCGCTCATCTCACTGCTAGCAAATTAATGCTCAAATTCTGCAAGCCAGCCTTCAACAGTACGTGAACTGTGAACTTACAGATGTTCAAGCTGGATTTAGAAAAGTCAGAGGAACCAGAGATCAAGTTGCCAACATCCATTGGATCATCAAAAAAGAAAGAGTTCCAGAAAAACATCTACTTTTGCTTACCTGACTACACCAAAGCCTTTGCCTGTGTGGATCACAACAAACTGTGGAAAATTCTTCAAGAGATGGGAATACCAGACCACCTTACCTGCCTTCTGAGAAATCTGTATGCAGGTCAAGAAACAGGTTAGAACCAGACATGGAACAACAGACTGGTTCCAAATTGGGAAAGGAGTACATCAAGGCTGTATATTGTCACCCTGCTTGTTTAACTTATATGCAGAGTACATCGTGTGAAATGCCAGGCTGGATGAAGCACAAGCTGGAATCAAGATTTCCGGAAGAAATATCAATAACATCAGATATGCAGATGACACCACCCTTATGGCAGAAAGTAAAGAGGAACTAAAGAGACTCTTGATGAAAGTGAGAAAGGACAGTGAAAAAGTTGGCTTAAAATTAAACATTCAAAAAACTAAAATCATAGCATTCATTTCCATTAGTTCAGTTCAGTTCAGTTCAGTCACTCAGTTGTGTCTGACTCTTTGTGACCCCATGAATTGCAGCACGCCAGGCCTCCCTGTCCATCACCAACCCCTGGAGTCTACTCAAACTCATATCCATCAAGTCGGTGATGCCATCCAGCCATCTCATCCTCTGTTGTCCTCTTCTCCTCCTGCCCCCAATCCCTCCCAGCATCAGGGTCTCTTCCAATGAGTCAGTTCTTCGCATCAGGTGGCCAAAGTATTGGAGTTTCAGCTTCAGCATCAGTCCTTCCAATGAACATCCAGGACTGATCTCCCTTAGGATGGACTGGTTGGATCTCCTTGCAGTCCAAGGGACTCTCAAGAGTCTTCTCCAACACCACAGTTCAAAAGCATCAATTTTTTGGCACTCAGCTTTCTTCACAGCATTTCCATCACTTCATGGCAAATAGAGGGGGAAACAATGGAAACAGTGACAGACTTTATTTTCTTGGGCTCCAAAATCATGGCAGATGGTGACTGCAGCCGTGAAATTAAGAAGCTTGCTCCTTGGAAGAAAAGCTATGATCAACCTAGACAACATATTAAAAAGCAGAGACATTACTTTGCCAAAAAAGGTCTGTCTAGTCAAAGCCCTGGTTTTTCCAGTAGTCATGTATGGATGTGAGAATTGGACTACATAGAAAGCTGAGCACCAAAGAATCGATGCTTTTGAATTATGGTGTTGGCGAAGACTCTTGAGAGTCCCTTGAACTGCAAGGAGATCCAACCAGTCCATCCTAAAGGAAATCAGTCCTGAATATTCATTGGAAGGATTGATGCTGAAGCTGAAACTGCAATACTTTGGCCACCTGGTGAGAAGAACTGACTCACTGGAGAAGACCCTGATGCTAGGAAAGATTGAAGGCAGGAGGAAAAGGGTACAACAGAGGCTGAGATGGTAGGATGGCATCACCCACTCAGTGGACATGAGTTTGAGAGAACTCTGGGAGTTGGTGAAGGACAGGGAAGTCTGGCAAGCTGTAGTCTGTGGGGTTGCAAAGAGTCAGACATGACTGAGCAACTGAACAATAACAACATACCTACAATGGAATGTTATTTAGCCTTAAAAAGAATGGAAGTCTTTTTAAATTTATTTTTTATTGAAGCATAATTGATTTTCAATGTTAATTTCTGCTGCACAGCAAAGTGACTCAGTTATACACATATATACATTCCTTTTTTTTCTCTCTTTTTGGCAGCACCGCAGAGCTTGTAGGATCTCAGTTCCCAGACTAATGAGTGAATCTGGATCATGACAATGAAAGCCTGGAATCCTAACCACTAGACCACCAGGGAATTCCCTATACATTCTTTTTTATATTCATTTCCATTACGGTTTATCCTAGGATATGAATATAGTTCCCTGTGCAATACAGTAGGAACTTGTTGTTTATCCATTGTATATAAGAAAGGAAATTTTCACACATTCTGTAATACGGATGATCCTTGAAGTGGTGACGGTTGCACAACAATGGGAATATACTTGATGCCACTGACCTTTACACCTAAAAACGGTTAAAATGATGAACTCTATGCTATGTATATCTTACCCCCTCCCCACACACATACATAGGCTTTTGGCTGGCCAAGATTTAAAGTAACTTTTAGGGGCTGGTCCCCAGCCCCCGGCCCCAGGCCAGCCCTCCGTCTTCCGGGGCTTTCCCGGGGTGCGGGGTAAAAAAAAAAAAAAAATAAAGTAACTTTTAGGCCCTCCATGCTTGTACCAGCAGGAAGTGGCTGAACATTCACCAAGGAGATCATACTTCCCAAAGCCCATCTCCTGTGTGGCCATGAAGGAAAAACAAGCCAGGAGATGTGAGAACAGTGGAGAGCAACGGACAAAGGAGTCTTTCCAAGAGCAAGTCAGGGTTAATCAAGGAACTCTCCCCAGGCCCAGGGAAGAGAGCTTTGACAAGTCTGACCATTAGAGGTTCAGAACTGCTTTGGAAGTGACAGCTTTACATCTTCCATTCTCTCCTTTTCTGACTAGGAGCTTACATTGAGCTTGCTTACAAGCTACAAGCTTACAAGATAGCTTGCTCTATCATTGTATATTTTCTTGTAGGGTATGGATAAAAACTCCCAACAGGAGCAGATGGATTCACAAGAGAATTCCACCAAACTTTTTCTTATGGGTGTGTATACTTTTTTTTTTTTTTTTTGGCGTATCGCTGATTTTGGGCTTCCCAGATGGTTTAGTGGTAAAGAATCTGCCTGCCAAGCAGATGTGGGTTTGATCCCTGGCTTGGGCAGATCCCCTGGAGAAGGAATTGGCAACCAACTCCAGCATTCTTGCCTGGGAAATCCCACGGACAGAAGAGCCTGGTGGGCTCCAGTCCATGGGCTCTCAAAGAGCTGAACCAGACTTAGTGACTAAATGACAACATAGTTGGTTTGCAGCAGTGTTAATGTCAGGTGTAGAGCAAACTGAACCAGTTACACATACATACATATATATTCCCTCTTCTTAAGAATCTTCTCCCATGGATAACTTTTTTAGTTTTTTAGTTCATCATCACCTTAAGGAACCACATTAGAGCTGACTGAGTGACCTGGAGCTGAACTGAGTAACTAGATGGGATCTGGGAGTATCTCCCTTGGGAGAGGTAACTGTTCTCTTTCTGGGAAGGGCAGAAACAGGCATTTGATTTAGAAACACACACTGAGGCATACTGTGACACACAAATATCTGTGTTCCCTTTGTCCTAAACTCACAGCCAGACTTCACTTCCCACTAGGGTTGCCAATTTAGCGAATAAAAATACAGGATATCCAATTAAATTTAAATTTCAGATAAACAATGAACAACTTCTTACATGTCTCCTGCAATATCTGGAACTTTATTATACTGAAAAAATATATGTCATTTACCTGAAATTCAAATTTAACTGAGCATCCTGTATTTTATCTGGCAACTCTACTTCCCAACCTCCCCTGGGAGTTAGATGTGACCATATGACCAAGTTCCAGTCAATGGGAACGACAGTGAAGGTGATGTACAACTCTCCCAGATCTGGCCCCTGAAAACCTCTCTGCAAGCAGAGGACTCTGAGCATCTATCTGAAGGACGGCAGGGTCATGAAATGGAAGAAGCCTGGGTCCCAAACGACCTGATGGAGCAGGCATCCCTCCCCAGATCTCTACTAGACTCTGATGTGAGCAAGAAAAATCTTTTATTATTAAACCACTGAGTTTGGGGAGTTGTTTGTTACCGCAGTTAGCCTACCCTGATTAATATCCCTAATCCCTAAATTCAATAGCTTTTCTCATCCTTTCCTTAACAGCATATGAACCTGGTAACTGTTTCTTTCTTCTTTTCTGGCCGTGCAGCACAGCATGTGGCATCTTAGTTCCCTGAACAGTGATCAAACAAGTCTTAACTGGAGCTCCAGGGAAGTCCCCATTTCTTTCTTCTTGAAACTCTTTTCCACCTGATACTATTTGTTCCTGGTCTTTCAGTGACAATGACGATGACACTGATGATAATGACAGTAAAAAATAGCTACCATTCGTTAAGTTCTTCCTATGCGCTAGGTGCTATGCTAGTGCTCTATCAGGTATCTAGCTGAAGATTCATAACTACTCTGTGTGGTTAAGTGATAGCATCCCCATCTTAGAGACGTCCCATCCAGTATCGTGGCAGGTGTAATTATCATGTCAGCGTGGATGGCTCCAACTCCGGTCTCCAGTTCCACCTCTCCTGGCCTATGAATGTGCTGATGGCCAAAACTCAACATGTCCGAAATGCAGCTATTCCTTTGTTAGTCCTCTTCGTTTAATTTGCACAACAACCTATGAGATAGACAATGCTATTATTCATATCTATGAGGTAGATCGTATTATCCATGTTTTACAGATGAGTGAACAGAGGCCTAGAGATTCAGTACCTCGCTCACCTTTACACAGCTAGTACAAGGTGGAGCTGGGCTTGGGGCTGATTTCAAGGCTAAGATCTCAACAATGACACAACTCAAGTTCCACTCAAACTGAGCTCTCCTTGTTCTGTTCCATTTCCTGCTTCTTATACTCATTCTCTGGCCTTAACTTTCAAATCCTACTGTCCTTCAAAGTCTATCCCTTGTGAAGTCTTTTCAAGTATTTCAAGCTGGGAGGAATCTCCATCTTGTGTGAATTTACAGTGTACTCACTCTGTAACACGGGGTCTTCCCTGGTGGCTCAGCAGTAAAGAATCTGCCTGCAATGCAGGAGACAGGGGTTCCATCCCTGGGTCAGGAAGATCCCCTGGAGAAGGAATGGCTACCCACTTCAATATTCTTGCCTGGAAAATCCCATGGACAGAGGAGCCTGTCATGTTACAGTCCATGGGGTCGCAACAGTCAGGACTCTGTACCACACTTACCTTTTCCTAAGGAAAATTCATCCTCATCATTAATGAGTTCAAGTAGAGAAATACAGAGCAAGAAGTTTTAAGTGTCTCTTCATTCCCCAGAATTTATCAGTTTTTCCCTTAACAAGCCTGTGTTTCTGCTAGAAGCTCTACCAAACAGCTATTTGAGGACAAGAGGCATGCCAGTCTTCTTTATTCCCCTAGAATAGGCATTACTAAACAACTGCTCAGAGAATCAGTTTCAAATCCCACGAGCCTGCACACACTACGTTTTTTAGATGAAGGTTAGAGGGTCGGTTCAAGAAAAGTGATTTTTTTTTCCAGGGAGGCTGGTAAAGACATGTCAGACACTCCCTCTCCTCCCACCTTCATTAAAGAACAAAAAAGCATCTACTTCGAGGTACATGAAGGGTCTGGTTTCTGTTTTAGCTGGGTCTCAGAAGGAAATGACTTTTCTCTGAAATTGTAGAAGCCCAACCCAGCTGCAGCATTGTTAGACCTCAGAGTAAACAGGAAGCTTCCTGCCTTGGGCCCTTCATGTCCCTCTCCCAGACTATTAAAGACTGTTAATAGGATAGTAAAAAGACAGCTGCTGGCCATAAAATCAGCCCATTCCTTAGTTCCTTAGAGAACAGCGACTAGATCCCTCCAAGGTCAGAGAAAATGGTGTCCGTCCCAGGTCACACCAGGTGTCCACCTAGCTGGGGTTCTCAGTTATCTCCTCTATGACCAACTGTAACTAGAATGGTCTTGGCAAAATATCAGAGTGATTTAATTCCTTGACATTAGTTGAGGAGAGGTTCCAATTTATAAGGGTTTCTGGTCCTTGAAATCATTTGTTTCTGGGGTGATAAGATCCAGTGTGAAGGTTAAGCTGAGGCTGCCAGAGCAGTGAAATCACCCCCTAACCTGTGGAGTCTGAGTCACCTCTTCCAGTAGGGGAATAATCAGTCCTGATTACCGCCAAAAGAGGCAGCAAGGTTCATCCATGAGGGCAAACAACCTAGTACTCCTACCTCTGCAATGGAAGAGCTGACTCAGGACCTCAACTCTTCTGGCACACAGCGTGGAAGGCCCCAGACTTGCAGCTGTTGCTGAGGAGAGAGGGAGCAGTTTCTGCCAACTGGAGAGACACTAGGGCAGGGGTGATCATCTTTTGCCAAGAAGGGCACTTGGGTGCCTTGGCAGAAGGCAGAGGGCTGTCCTGATCTGTGTGTACATTTTCAGAAGCACTTGATTCTGGACCAAATTCTCTCAGCTGTGCTAAAGCTGAGGCAATGGATGGGAAATGCTTATTGGCCAGGCTGACTAGGAGCTCCAACAGAGGGTGCTGGGGCTCAGCCAGGAGTGTCCCTTCAGCTGGCAAGTTGAGCTTTCAGTCATGGTCAGAGGGAGTATGTCATAGTTCTAATTCTCAGGGCTCTCCAGAAGCTGCTTATCCATCTATTTTGAAGTTTCTGCTTGCTGGAATTTTTGGTTCAAATGGGGAATGAGTGATGATGATGCAGAACTTCGGACCTGGCTCAAAGAATGAGAGAGCTCAGCAGGGGTCAAGGTTTTTACTACAATTATACAGACAGGCCCATAACCAAACAGGTGCCAGAAAATACCATTTCATTCAACCCTGGACTTACCTACAATTTATCAATTCCTGCTGCTGTGATGGTTGGTTCCTCTGATCCTTGTCTACTAATAAAGCAAGCACAGGCACTTGGGAAGGGCAGGAAATCCAGTCACTGGTCACCAAGTTGAACATTTAGTTGCCTTGGGCAGGTTTACTAACACACGACAGGGAGCCTTAGTTGCCAAGTCAATGCAATGTCAGTGCTTTCCCTCATTCAAAGGAAAGGTCACTGAAG
Source organism: Cervus elaphus (assembly GCF_910594005.1). Taxonomy (NCBI): domain Eukaryota; kingdom Metazoa; phylum Chordata; class Mammalia; order Artiodactyla; family Cervidae; genus Cervus; species Cervus elaphus. The sequence continues at coordinate 9,609,846 of NC_057822.1, read as the reverse complement.
TTACTCCTCAGAGTTGCACCTGAGAAGAGGGAGAGTTTCTTCTACGGGCTGAAAACAGAAGAACTAGATATTTTTTCCAGTAGGCTAATACAATTTCCCCTTAGTTTCAGAAGATGTAACTAAGGCTCGGGAAACTCTTCGAAGGTCCCACAGCTGGTTAAGTGGGTTTTTACTGAGAGGACCAGAATCTAGGCCTTCTGCCTTCTCATGAAATGTTCTTCTTACCATGACTTTTCCCCTCAAATAACTTGATGCAGAGCATGTGGCAGGGTCTCAGCCCTTAATTTGTGTTATTATTTTTAAAATCTTTATTTTTCAAATTATTTTTGGCTGCCCTGGGTCTTCGTTGCTATGTGTGGGCTTGCTCCAGTTGCAGCGAGCAGGGGCTACTCTTCGTGGCAGTGCACAGGCTTTTCACTGCGGTGGCCACTCAGGCTGCACTCGGCATTCAGGAGCAGCTGCGCGTGGGCTCCGCAGTTGTGGTTCACGGGCTCAGCTGACCCACGGCATAGGGGAATCTTTCTGGACCAGTGATCAAGCCTGTGTCCCCCTACCTACACTGGCAGGTGAATTCTTAACCATTGCACCACCAGGGAAGTCCTGTATTATTTTTTTTGAACGATAATTTATGGGATTTCCCTGGCAGTCCAGTTTAGTACTTTCACTGCAGTAGCCTGGGTTTAGAAGAAGGCAATGGCACCCTGCTCCAGTACTCTCGCCTGGAAAATCCCATGGACAGAGGAGCCTGGTAGGCTGCAGTCATTGGGGTTGCTAAGAGCGACTTCACTTTCACTTTTCACTTTCATGTACTGGAGAAGGAAACGGCAACCCACTCCAGTGTTCTTGCCTGGAGAATCCCAGGAACGGGGGAGCCTGGTGGGCTGCCATCTGTGGGGTCGCACAGAGTCAGACACGACTGAAGTGACTCAGCAGCAGCAGCAGCAGCAGCAGCCTGAGTTTAATCCCTGGTTGGGGAACTAAGGTCCTGCAAGCCAATACAGTAATAACAATAAAAAGGTAGTTCATTACATATAAACAAATGTTGTTTAATTTGCATTTCTTTGTAAGATTTTTCATATAAATAAGTGAACAAATCATGAAAAAACTCATCAGAAACAATGTCCCATTTAGAAAAGATGGTCCCATTTTACTTACTATTGCTGCTATACTGTTCAGGCCTCCATCATCACTGTGTGAACTATGACCAGCTTGTCAGCTAGAGCCTTTGATGAAATTTATATTTAAATTTACATGTGGGTAGGTGGTAAGTTTAAGACTATCTCTGCTAAGGTTGATTGACAACATAGATCTGGAATAAGATTTCTTCATTTATAGAGAAACCAGTTACTACTCTAAAATTTGCCACATCAAGGACCAGAAAGGGCTCTCTAGAGGCTTTCACTTCTTCCATTCCTAACCAACGTTCAGACAGAGAGGTTCTAATGGACAGAGTAAGGATACCAGGGAGCACAGGCAGCCCCAGTGTGTATCTGTACTTTCAGACCCTGGTTACGTCTGCTTCAGGCCTGTCCCCTAAGTCTCCAAGTTATGTCCAAGGCAGCCAGTTGCAATGGAGGAGTAGTCCCAAGAGCCAGTAAGTCATGAAGTAGCCTAGAATGCATCGTGTGACCAGAGAACAAGTTTTCCAGTTGTACAAGAGTCCCATGATAGAGTTTCTGGGGACCTTTTGTCCTGGTGGGGGGTCCCCTGTAGGAGACTTCCCAGGCACAGCCTCTAGGGATCTCAGCAGCGGTTCTTGATCCAGAAGCAAGTGAGCCGAGAACCAGTACACAATAGGACTGGAGGAGCATAAAAACCTGGTGAGAACCTGGAATCACAAGAGGGGGAATATCCACACATTTATTGGAATTTCACTGCCTCAAATGGGATGAGCCTGGGACTTCCCTGCTACTGGGTATACTATAGCTCCCAGACTAGGAATTTATTATACTGGAAAAGATACTCATTCAGCAGAGCTTAGATCTGCTTTATAAAGCTGTGTATAACACCAGCCAGGTGACTGCAATGTTACAAATAAACATAGCTACAGACCAATTACCACAATAATGGGCCAATCAATACTAAAAACTCCATGGGGTCCACTTTTAGCCCAGGACCAGGACTCTAACACCCCACTCTAGTACTCTTGCCTGGAAAATCCCATGGACAGAGGAGCCTGGTGGGCTGTAGTCCATGAGGTCACTAAGAGTCAGACATGACTGAGTGACTTCACTTTCACTTTTCACTTTCATGCATTGGAGAAGGAAATGGCAACCCACTCCAGTGTTCTTGCCTGGAGAATCCCAGGGACAGGGGAGCCTGGTGGGCTGCTGTCTATGGGGTCGCACAGAGTTGGACACGACTGAAGCGACTTAGCAGCAGCAGCAGCAGGACTCTAAACTCTAGGCTGGGGACCTCCCTGGTGGTCCAGTGGTTAAGACTCAGTGCTTCCAATGCAGGTAGCCTGGGTTTGATCCCTGGTCAGGGAACTAGATCTCACATGCCACAACTAAGGATCCCGAGTGCTGCAACTAACACCTGATACAGCCAAATAAATAAATATATATATTAAGCTCTGGGCTGCCCCTGAGGCTTTGGGAACCTGAAGCGGTTCTCTCATGCCCTGGGGATGGTAAAGCAGAAGGAAAGAGGCAGGGGATCCTGTGGTTCAACATGGCCCCTCTGGGGGTGTTCAGAGCCAGGTCTCCAAATGGCCTCCCTCATCTCTGGAAACTCTAAGCTTTGCTGGCACTCACTCCAGTAGCTAATCTGGCTATAAACACAGAATGCTACTTTCTATTTCCCCTGTGCCTCTTATTCATATAGCTTGGAGAACTTTAAAGACAGCCAATGTGCACCTCCAGGAGGCAGAAACTGCTGAGGAGTGGCCAGTATGGAGACCAAAAGACTTCCCCGGGGTCATCCTGACCTGAGGCCACAACCAGGAACAAAACAATCGGACGTACAGTCAAACCCTTCCCATCCCTCGACATCCTCACCACTGACTGAATACTGCACAAGACGTCCCTTCTGAAAACCGGGCCCCTGCCAGAGCTCAGAGTACCTCAGAAAGTCGGCATTCAAGGAGACATTCCAGGTACAGCTGTATGTTAGAGGAAGGTCCCAGAGACACTGTCTGTGCTCATCCCTATAACTCAGTCAGATCAGGTCCTTTTAGGATTCTCGTGTCTTCACCCATGCCCTTCCATCTGCCAGAGTGCTCATCCTCTGCTTCTTAAATGAAATTTCTTCTTACTCTTCAGGACCCAGCCTACACATGATGCCCTGCTCACCTCCTTGGACAGTTGGCTACTGTTTCCTCTGTGCTTCCACAATACTTTATCTCAAAAGGATCTCCTCTTCCATTCCACTATACTGTAGTTTTACCATTTACCTGTTAAATGTCTGCCTCTCCATTTTGACCACAAGACCCAGTAGGGCAGCAATCTTACCTTATTCATGCTCTATCCTCAGTGGTCTGACCCAGGGACTCACAATAAAAACACCCCCAAACAGTAGTTGAACGAACAAATTAGGTACAGGTCACTCAAATGGAAGAAGTTAGCTGTCTTGCCTGTTCCTGACCAATGGGTTCGGCCTGTGTTCACAGCTATTCCCAGCCAGGAGTCCACCTCACCTGAACATGCATGCATAGACTGCCAAACAGCAGCAGCACTGCAGCGTGGACCAGGTACACAAACACCCGAGGACTGAGGAATCCAGGTTCAGGCTTCTCTAGGGCCTTTTTGTTCTTGCTCCTTTGCATCCCAAGTGTAAGGAAGAGCCAAGGGTGGGTGGTCACGTATGTCCAAGTTGCCCAGGCAACCAATATAGCCATTGGTGAAGCCAGTAGAAAATTGGGCACCTGCTTGAGTTCATAGTATCTCAGAAAGCCAACATTCCAATAGACATCCTGGATGTAGCTGTATATTAGGGGAAGTTCCCAGGAGCACCAAGGCGGCTTGTTTCCCTCCGCAGTTCGGTAGCCCTGGTCTATAGCTAATTGCAGCAAGGGCTGAGGAATGGGGTGGGCTGAGCCTGGCAGACAGAACTGGGTATAGGCGTAATACTGAAAGAGGGCAAAGGGAAGGCCGAGTGTGAACACTGACAGGAACACAGAACCCATCAGCTTCAAGAGCTGTCTGAGAGCACTTTGCACCATGAGAGATGAGAAAAAGTCTTGGCACTGAGAATGTACGAGGAAGCCAATGTTGACTAGCCCATTGGATCGTACACCAGTGGCAAGGGCAAAAAAGAGTCCACTAGTCCAGCTTTGGCCCCTTTCCAGCTGCCCCATGGCGCTGAATGTCAGGAGAGCAAATAAGGCTTCTGAGTAACCAGCAGTCAGGAAGACATTGGCGGGGCTGAGGCAGAAGAGCAGTGCTCCATAAAAGGCCTGGCGGGGACAGTGCAAAACCAAACAGCCCAGGTCGTAAAGTGCAAGTGCAGCCAGCGTGGAAAACAAGGAATTGAGCAGTGCTACTGAGATGAGCAGGCAACTCCGTAGGTTCAGTAACCCCCACAGGGGTCTCATCAATTCAGTCCCCACCAACAGGACCAGGGGGAAACCAGGGAAGAAGGCAAAGTTGTGCTCATACAGGTAGCCGTGCTCGGCAACGAACAGGAAGTGTTCAGCATCCCAGTGAGAGAGGCCACCCAGAAGACCTTCCACAAGTTGGTCCACAGAGCCAGAGGGGGTGAGCCGAGGAGGAGAGAAGGCTTCTGCACGATGGTCTGGGATGATGGCATTGAAGAGAGCCTGTGGGATGAAGAAGAACTAGTACTTTGGTTCAGCAAGTGGAAGAACTACCATTTAATAAAATGAGGAAGAAAAGACACATTGGGGAAGAATCACAAGTTCAGTTTCAAGTGGATGTTCCAGTGCATAGGTCAATGAGGCAGTGAGATATATGAATCTTGACAGTGAGGAGAACCCTCAGGGGTGGAAATATAAATTCGGAAGTCGTAAGTGCATGGATAGTAATAAAAGGTGTGAGACTGAATGAGATCGCCCAGGTAAGAAGTGCAGATACAGAAAAGAAGAGCTCTGAGGACTAGGTCCTGGACATGCCAACAATTAGAGGCCCAAAGAGAGTGAGGACCAAGCAATAACGGTAAAGAAGGAAGGGTCAGTGAGGTTGGGAGTAAACAGGAGAGCACAGTGTCATAGAGCCAAGTGAAGCAAAGGAGCGATCAGCTCTGTTAAATGTGGTTGACAGGTCAAGTAAGATGGGAACTGAAACTGACCACTGGATTTAGCAATACAGTGAAGGTCACCAGTGACTATGACGAGAGCTATTTCACTGGAGTGGAGGAGAGAGAAGACTGCCTAGACTGGGTTCAACAGAGAAAGGGAGAAGGGAAACAGTAGATATAGACAACTATTTGGAGGATTTTTGCTGTAGAGGGGAGCAGAGATGGGGTAGTAGGTGAATGACATTGTGGGGTCAAGAAAAATCTTTTTTTTTTTTTAAGTGGGAGATATTTGTTTGCCAATGGGAATAATCCAGCAGAACAGAAACCACTGTGTACGTGAATAAGAAAGGGAAGAATTGATGGAGCAAGCAAAAGGGGATGGAATCTGCTATGGAAGTGGAGGAGCTGACCTTAGTTTAGAGAAGACAGACATTTCACCCCGCCTTCAGCAGTGAAGGCGCAGAGGTGCAGATGTAGGTTTGCGGATGGCTGTGGAGGAAGTATTCAGAAGGTTGCTTCTTATTGTTTCTATTTTTCTGAATTTTCATTCAGGAAAACAAGTTAGGGAAAAGGTGCTGGAGACTTAAGGAAGAAAAATGTGTAAAGTAAGTAATTCCTGACCCTAGTTCTCAAAATAGCCTGTGCACTGGATTTTCAAATACAAGATGCCTGGGTTTCTCCTCTGCTCCGTAACATTAATGATTTAACCAGTATGGGGTACAACCTGGGCATTCAGGTTGTTTTTAGCTCTCCCAGGTGATTCTGATAGGCAGAAAAATTTAGAGAATAGGTGAGGGACTGGACCAGGGAAATACACTAATATTGCCAGGCAGCACTAAGGACTCACTTGGGTTAATGGTATTGAATAAAAAGAGACTAGTTAATACAGTTGTATGCTTTTCTCTGAGCAGATGCCAGCACAGAGTACACATGGAACCGAATTTAATCAAGGTTGGGCTTTTGTCTTGTGATTAAGACAGGAAGAAGGGAGCAAGTGAGTTGTACATGTATGCATGGTGGATCATGGACTCTAAGCTGGGTAAGAAAGGGAGCTGAAGCCACGAGGTGAGTGAGGGACAGGGAAACAGAGCTGGAATCAATGGATAAGTCCTGAGGGAGTGAACTGGAAAGACAGTAGATAGTGGTTAGATGTATCAGCTCTATTAATATTGAAACCACCAAGAAATATACAGTAATGCTAGAAAGAGCAACAGTGAATCAGGAGCTAAAACCTTCAAGGAATGAGAAAAAATGAGCTGTCACTAGCAGAGATGACAGCAATAATGAGGGGTAACTGGGGATATAACCTGATGGCAGGAGTTTTAAAGCTGCCAGTAGGGAAGGGGAGGACAATGAAATAGCATTATTATATGTTTTTTCCCCCATTAGATTGTCAGCTACTTAAGAGAAAACAGATTGTGACTTTTTGTACTCCCACCTAGCAGTTCTTTGAACAGACAGAGCAGGGACTTAATAAAATTTGGTGGCTGAGTGAACAGCACAGAGCAAACACGCTTGTTTCCAAATCACCACCTGAATTAGAACCCCCGCTTCCTGGGACCCTATCCCAGGTGTCATCCAGTCACAGGACTGCTTCCTTAGTTCTGCCAATCACTCGGCTGATGCTGGTTCAAAGCCATCATCAAGCCAATTTTCCCAAGCCTGGCCACAGGAGTACAACCTCATTTTTAAGGCTCTTTCTTTTTTTGGTCAATTTCTTTACTAGGCCACTTTGAACAGTGAAAACAAGTGGGACAGGACTGATAGTCACAGGGTACAGTCCTAGGCTCCAAGCTGAAGAGCATTTTAACTAAACCTGGGACCTAACAGAGCCTGTTATGCCACATATAGTTGGGGAGGAGAGCGGAAAGGAGTTTTCCACAAAGGAACCAGCTATGAGCCTCAGAGAGAACGTGCTTGTGATGAAAGGCACACAGAATATGTTGACAGAACATCCCTAGGCTACTGACGTACATTCAATAATAATAGCTACTGTGGGCCTACAAGCAGCGGGTACTGTGCGAGGCACCATATATAGTTCATGTATATCTGAAATCGGATTAAAGTATGTATCAAGTGCAGCCATGGAAGGGAAAGGGAGTTGCAAAATGCATTGGAGGTTGTGTGTGGGTGAGACAGGAAGGGGACACAGCTAGGGGAAGAGAAGAAGACACTGATGACTAAACAGATAAACACAGATGGTCTCAGGACAGTGCCCCCTCTCTCACACTCAACTGATTGATACCGTGCTCAGCCTCCTGGTTGGGGACCCAGGGTAATGCTTTGAGCTGTCATACCCTAAAGGCATCAGGTTACCAAATATCATGGTCTGGTGGAAAGATCACTAGCCCAGGGGTAAGGAAACCTGGGGTATGATTCTGGGCCTTTTGGAACTTGTCTTGTGACTTTAAGGAAGCCACTGAACCTTTCTGGGCCTCAGCCATTTCATGTGTAAAATAAGAGATTAATAGATCATTTCTGAGAGTCCTGTCCACTTTTCAGCTATGTGGTCTAGGTCTCTATAGTTCTAATCATGTGGAGGGGCACATCTGGGAAACCGAAAGATGAGGCCTATTCTTAGCATCTAGCTCAGTCATGTGGCAATGGCACGTTCAGGATGAAAGATCAGAGACTGACCTGCAGCACCAGAGTCAGGACACGGCAGCTGACTGCAAACCCCAGGACCTCTTTCCGGGATGGGTCCAGGGGCCACATCCTCTCACCACCAGGAACTCAGGGGGGCTGCTGCCAGGGCTGAGCTCCCTCAGGCTTCTAAACGCCAAAACCCAAGGAGGAAATGTCACACATGGGCAGAAAGTAAATTCTTGAAAGCACTCTTCACAGAAACACCCTCCGGCTTCAGCATTACTATGGCAAACTTAACCACCTAACCTCCTAGATGAAGAAAAAGCATCTTAAAGGCAGATGGGACTGCCTCCCATCACTCTGAAGCATTATATTCTTGTAGGGGACGTTCCACACTTCCCCTAGGCAGGAAGCTGGAAAGCTAAGCTCACAGAAAAACTTTAAAAGTCTGTTGAGGCTGATTCATATCAATAAAAAATAAATAAATAAATAAAAGTCTGTTGAGAGCCCCTGTGCGGGAACTAAAGGCCTGGATTCAAGTCCTGACTTTCTCATTCACAAGTTTTCATTTTGTTCTTCTCAGCCTCAGTTCTCTAGGTGAAAGTGAGATTGGACTCTTCTTGTCTGTCTCATGAAACTGTCATGATGGTGACATGGACTGAAGTGTGAAAAAAGTACTACCAAATCTACATTGCGGTTGCTATTATTTGGTGTATGCCCTTTCCCTCTCACCCAGAATAATAAACTAGGTCCCAAACCAGAGTCCCAAAAGTGGGGCATAGAACTGAACTGGAAGACCATAATGACTACACACTCTAGTTAAGCTCTCTGATGTGTGTTCAGTTGGTCTGTTAAATTAAGTGGAGAAGGAAAAGAAAACCACCACTCAGCAGGACTTCAGCCAGCTAAACAAACTGAGAGGGACGACAAAGTTGACTACTACAGATGAAGAAACTGTTGTTTCCCATCTCTTCACTGGAATGGCAGCAATGTATAAACAACTGCAAAGCCATTCTGAGGGAAGGAATGCACTTTACAGCTTTCTTTTTTTTTTTTTTTTTAAACACAACTCCTTGGGTTCACAGAAGTAGCAATGGCTCTTACAGAACCAGTCAGAAATCAGAAGGGAGGGCAGGAGCATCAGAGGCAGCTCATCAACTTAGGGTGAGGAACTAACCCTAAAGGAAACATATTGTACTTAAACTGAGAAATTAAGAGGGAGGGCTGGATTTTCCTTTCTTAACACCAATCAAACCTTTAAGTATCACTTGTTTCTGGAATTCTGTGACCCTCACTAGACTATGTGATATGCTCTCATTACCCTCTCCCTTGTCGTCTTTATAGCTATTGCTTATTTAAGTTGTTTATGAGAGCAGGGGCTTTGTCTATCTTGTTCCCAACTATCCTTCCAGGGACTAGCATTACACACAGGCACATTAAACCTGTGTTCTGATTTACTGGAAGTGGCAGGAACTGGATATGGCTTCACCAGTTCACTGGCTCTGGATATAAAATCTCTGCTCCAAGTACTCCTCCCACCATATCTCACGTTGAGAGCAAAACAACAAAGTCACAGAAGCCACAGGAAAATACAATTTCTCCAGAAGCAACAGTTCTCTTTCTTCAGCACAAGGGGGCGCCTGTTGATTACTCCATCACCAGGAGGCCTGGCGGAAGGGAGGGGCCACGAACGCCACACCGGTTTGCTCATCAAAATTCAGTTCAAAGGCAAGCTTTCGAAAGCCCCAGAGAGCAGCGGTAGTTTGTGAATCTACCCAACATTGCCAGTATCTGACTCGCTGAATCGAAAGGAATCGTAGAAACAAGAACAGCCAACCTTACACGGCCGCTAGTTCTTTATCCTAGGATGAATTCACTTTTTACCTTCCTTCACTTCCCACCCACATGCAGAAGAGTCGGGAACAGAAAAGCACATAACCCACCTCTGCCTCTTCACCAGGCTTCCATTCTTCGTCTCTCCAGACTCAAATTCTAGACCCAGCGACCACAGAAGACGTGTAGCCTACACTTAGTTTGCAGGCAAACCAAGTGAAAACGAGAATAAAGCCAGTGAGCTCTCCTTTTCAGCTAACTGCGGCCCTCACTTCCCAACAATCCCTTTACGAAAGCAGACTCTGAACTGGCAGGACACTTACAGAGCAACTAGTTTTACTCTATTTTCCCTTGAGGTAAATATGCCCCAGGAAAGTGAGTAATAAAAACTCTCCAGAATTTTTACACCAGAGAGCTCATTAGACCCTGTGTAATTACCATCGCCATTTTACAGATGTGGAAACTGAGGCTCACTAGGGTCAAGTGGCACACCCAAGGATATATTTAAGGAGAACGTCTATTTTTTTTTTTTTTTTCCTGTCTGAAACATCAGTCTTTCCACCAGCCCTCAGTCCTGCCAAAGCGGATGCGCTCTTTCAGAGCCAAGATCTCCCAACTCCGAGCTCAGTACTTGTCAGATGACAGCGCATGCTCTTGTATGCTTAGGGCAGGGAGGGTCCCATCTGAGCAGACAGGAAAACCTGTTGAATCGAAGCCCTGGACCCTCTGGGTAAGACTAACATCCTCGGGGGCGAGGGGTGTTGTTCGAACCCAGGGTCCCCGGGACCAGAGGCCTTGCTGGCCGCCAACTTCAGCGGCCGCCTTCTGCCCGCCCACCCGGGTCCGAAGCCCGTTCCAGCCGTTTCCTTTTCGACAAGAGTCCCAAGCAGAGAATGGGCATCTCCTCTCCCTAAAGGGCCAAGGCTCAGGGGTTACTCTGGAGGGGGCCGGCGACGCCCGGCCCGGCCTACGACCGGAAGGCAGGGGAGGGGGGGAGGCTGTGAAGGAAGAGGCGGCACTGGGAGGCCGCTATGGCGGAGGGGGCGGGGCTCCTCGCTTCTCGGCGGCATCCGCCTCATTTCCCTCGGCCTCCGTTTGACGACTTCCCTCCCCCCACTCAAAACTCCTAAGCTCCGAAGCTGGCGCCGGGTCCCCAGCGCCGGCGGGTCTCAACCTCCCAGGCGGGGCCCGAACCTTAGCTCCTCCATCCGGGGCTCCGAGCGGACGCGCCTGCGCACTGGCTCCGCGGGTGGCGGCCCCGCCCCGCTCCGGCCGGGAGTCGGAGCTGCCCCGCCCCCCTCCGCGGCGGCCATGTTGATTCCGGGAGAGCGGGGCGGGGACGGCATAGCCCCGAGACTCAGCGCCCCTCTGCCTTGGCCCCTGCCAGCTTTGGTGACACCTGAGGAGTCCCCGCTCCGCTAGCCCCTTCCCCCCCGCCTTCAGTTAGTCCTCCAGGGTTGCTGTCTCAGCGTCGGTGCTCTTGGAAGAGTTCGAACCACCCCTCAAACATCCATAAGTTCCCTTGAGGGCCGAGGCCCTCGGAGTTGGGGGCTGCCCTGCGGCCCCTTCACGGAAGCCAGAGCCGCATTTCCCCTGCTGTCAGGCGAGAGCAGCTCAGCACAGGGCCTGGCACACAATAGCTGTAGTTTGAGTAGAAAGAAAAGCCTTCTTGGGGTTTCTGTGGCCAGCAGCGGCACCCCGTGTCTTGGGTGTGAAGAAAGTGGGGGTTCCCCCGGACTTTCCCCTCCGGCTACTAGGGACCTTCTGTCCTGCTTCAGTCCTCAGCCCCAAGTCAGGTGGCTAATGAGGGTGGTGAAGGAAACTTAAGAGAACGCCCCCCACGACTCCTTTCTCCTTCACTGAAGCCGTTTCTCTTGTAGGAAGTGGGGCCAAAAAAGAAGCTAACTTAACAAAACCGTCTGTTAGGGAGGAGCGGCCAGTTGGTACCCCTGTAACGGAAACTGTTAGAACAACTTTGCACCCTCCTTAAAGGAAATAGATAATAAATCCTTCTCCGTTGGTGGATTTCTCGTTTCTCAGGATTCCAGAGCCCTTTGTGGTTTCAGTTATCTGCCCTCCAAACGAAGCTAGGGTCTGGGTTAGCCTCTGGCCACAGCCCTGGCTGAGGGAGGGGTTTATCTTCCGCCACAGCTACTCCTGTGGGTGGGAACAAAAGAGGTGGTTGCTATCTCTCCAGGCAAAGACAGGCAGCCCACAGCAGTTCTGTGGGGGCCAGGGGCTGTATCTTTGGATTCTTTATAGCTCATTTCAGGCCCTGAGACCTAAACTGCCCTCAGATATTTGTTGTGTGTAAGGTGGATCCGTCACGTTTTAGTCGTGGAGTGTTGGAGAAGGAAAAACGGGGCTTAGAACCCTAGGTTTCTCATTGACACACCCTTGTTCTCGGCTCCAGAGGCATGTGAGTGAGTCGGCAAAGCTGTGGGTTACACTCGTGACTGGGCCCTAAGGTTGTGGCTTGAATCTGTAGAAGTCTTTGAGGCTCCAAGCAGTACTGTGTCTGTAAGGACAAAACCGAGAAATGAACTATCCTTCCTTTGTGAATTCACAAGGGAAAAAGACATGCATTCTTAAGATTCCCTCTGTTCACACACCAAATTCTCTCAAAAATCTAGTTGTGAAAAGGACAGGCGTCTATTGTGACAATTCAGAATGTTTTTTTTTAAAGCTCAACTGTCACCCTTTAGAGGTAGAACTTTGTCCAGATCTTCAGCTCTACTTTCTTGCAATTTCTCCTTCCTTTCCTTCTCTACTACCCACCCCCCTCCTCTTCCGCTCTGTTTCCTGTTTCATTTTCTGGCTCCTGCTCCGACTGGAAAACAAGGAGGCTGAATCTTGTGCTCACAAAGCTCTGGCTTGTCAGAATGGAGGAACACTAGGTGGGATGGGAGGGGTTCTGGGCCTCCAGGGCTGTGAGTAAGTAGTGGAGGAGGCAGCTGTCTCTAGTCTGCTTTTAGAGTCTGCTGCTAAAATGGAGCCTGCATCCACATAGGGAGCCAGCTGAGCGGCCAGCGCTGTGGGAGAGCCAGGGAGACTGAGACTTACCCCAGGGCTCCCAAAAGATTCTACACCACTCAGCCACTTCCCTAAAGAAGTAAATATGCCACACCACCAAGAAACGATTTCATAATACAAATCTCTGACTAAATTAAACAATGTAAGCAGTGCACCACTGTTTCTAGAATCCTAGAATGTGAGAGAGTTACAGCATTTCTCTTTCTTGAACTTGCCTGGCTCTGCTCTTGCTGTTTCCCCTGCTTGAAATGCTTCACTGCCAACTGACTACCCTTTGGCCAATCCACTTCAGGTCTCAGCTGAAATGCCACCTCCTTGGAGCTTTCTCTGTCTACCCCACCACAATCACCACCCTGTACTTCCCACCACCCTAATTCTGCTCTCTTTATGGCATTTATGATCACCTGGTTGTCCTGTCCATGGATTATTTCATTGTCTTGTTTTCCTCTTATGGAATGTAAGTGCTATGGGGGGAAGGGGGCCTTGTTCACCAAGATGTTTCCAGCACTTAGTACCTTGCATATTGTGTGTATTCAGTAAGGATCTAGTGAATAAATCTGTTTGTTTAACCTGCACTTTATGGATGAGGAAACTGAGGCTGGGGTGAAAGTGACCAGTTCTGAAGTTACACAGCTAGTGGCAGAAGTGGGATTTGAATTAAAAACCTCCCTGGCTGTTTGTTTTTTTTTAACCACCCCACACTATTTTAAATCTTTCTCAGGTTTACCTCTTTCCCTCTCTTCCTTTTTTCACTCAACTATGGGTCTTTATGGGCTATATTGAAAATTCTACATAGGGAAGACCAAGTCTTAACAGTTCCTACCTACTATTTCCTTCATTAAATTCCAATTTTACCTTTTGATTTACTCAACAAAATAGGACTACTATGTAATGAGGATGAGAACATAACACTGAAGCAAGACAGACGCGGTCCTTGTCCTCATGGAGATGATGGTATCCTTTTTAAATTAATCTTTAAATGAAACAAAGGTGAATTATTTTTAGTGATAAAAGATACAATTCACAAAGAAGGTAGACATCATAATCCATGATGGTATCGTTTATTACAAGGATTTTATAGTGCTTGGCACAAATTGCTCGATAAAGTCGGGCTGTTACAACTCCCTGAACAAAAAGGGGAGCAAGTGATTTTCCCATTGACGATGTGAAGGAAGTTTGGTAGTTTCCATAGGATTAGGACCATGGAGTGTCTAGAGACAAAATTACTGAGAGACGGCCAAGGCCATCTCCAAATGTGATGGCAGAGCAAAGCAAGGTAGCTAGAGAGAAGTAAGTTGTCAGGTTGCTCAAAGGAAGCGAGTGTTCCATGAGAACTAAACTTCCTTCACAAGAGTCGGACAAGACAATCCTACGGGAAAGATGGAGTAGCTGATGCTGATCTTGGTTTTGAGGGCATGCCATTATGGGACAAAAGTGACCACACTGGCCTCTGATCAGCATGCCAACTGTTAGCAGGCAGTGCTAATGCCTGTGATGACAGGCAGATGTGCCTTACCAGAACTTTATGCTACTTCTTTTCATGTGGATTCTTTTTGTGGGCATTTATTGGCAGTTTTCAAGGATGCTGTATGATGCTAAAATCCATCTTGAAATTAGGGGTGCCACCACTAGAAGCATCCTTTTTGGCCTTGCCATATGTATCACTTGAGGATGCCCATCCACCCTGCGACAAAGACCCCACCCTCCTCTCAATTTCAGCAGTCAAATGCTGATCCTTTAAAGGCCATGGATACTAGATATTTTTCACCCTTTCTTTGGTGTTTGCCTTTCAGTAGTTAGAAAGCCTTGACCCCACAAAGAGGCCTAGTGGGAAGGGCCTTAGCCACTTGGGGGTGGTAGTGGCTGCAGGGAGAAAGAGCCAATGAGGTTGAGAGTATTGTTTAGGCTGGACTTGGCAGCTCTCCAGTTATGAAAGAAGGTTAAGGTCATTTGGGGGGTGGGGAGGGAGGAGCCTGGGAAAAGAACTACTGGCCACACCCCTGGGTTCTCCACTGGCTAGGTTCTATTTACTTCTCCAAAGCAAATTACTCACAGCTCAGTGGCCACCAGTTCTTTCTGCATGTGGTAACTCCAGTCAGAAACTGGAGACCAGGCTAGGCTCCTCCTGCATTGCAGGAGAGCAGACGAAAGGAACCCAGGAAACCAAACTCCTAGGTAATGTTCCACACACAGCCCAGAAATGCACTTTCTTGACTAGAAACTGGAGTTTCAGAGGCCCAGAGCAAAAATATCCATTAGTGGTATTACTTGCCAAAATATAGATATGAAAAGTTTGCCATTTAGTTTTTTTCCCTGAGAGTTCTAGGAAGGCAGCTTAATTGACAAACATTAGCCAGTTGTCTCTATTTCCCCTCTCTCAATGGAGAAATATAGAAATTATTCATTCCTGTCCCTGACCCAAATATTAACAACTACACTTAGTTTGACACTTGATTGAAATAAATGGAACAATTTTACCTCATGCTAAACACAACAAAAACCAAATCTTGCCTGCTGTGCTCTGCAACTAGATCCAGTTACTCCTGGTTGTCCTCCAACCCAGGAAGGAGGTGGAGGGTGTATTAAGAACATAGGACTTGGAGTCATGGGCCTTTGTGTGTGAGCTCAAAGAAGCTCCTTTTCTCAACTGTCAAATGCGAGCAAGACTACTTACCTCACAGGCATAGAACTGTTGGGGAATTATTTGCCCTACTATGTCTGGTACACAAGTAGGTACTCAATAGAAAGCTGTTGTTTCAAGTTTCACTTTAAATGTCCATGATAATAGCATTTTCTGATACTGCTTTCGGTTTCTCCATTGTGTCCTTAAGTCAATCAAGAGAGAAGCTTGATTGCAACAAGGTTAATATATTGCAACATTAACCTTTTAAAATAACTGTGTCTGGCCAACATCTACCATTTCATTCAACAACTACTTAGTAAGTGGCTACAATGTGCCAGGTTGTTCTGTAGGGCAGGAATATAGCAAGGAACCAAATAAACTCCCTGCCCTCAGAGAACTTACATTAATTACAGTGGAAGACAATAGCTAAGTACAATATACAATAAGTCTGATGGTAACAAGTGCTATAAAGAAAAATCCAGCAGAGAAGGGAAATGAGACAGGGGAACAGGTTGCTTTTTTTTTTGGTCATATGGCGTGGCATGTGGAACTTCCCGCAGCGATGGAAACCCATACCCCCTTGCAGTGCAAGCAGAGTCTTAACCACTGGAACACCAGGGAAGTCCCAAATTATTATTTTAAGTAAGATAGGCAGGGAAAGACTCACTGAGACGATATTTGAGCAAAGACTCAAAAAAGACAAGGACTTTAGCTATGCAGTTATCTGGCAAAACAGTTTCTAGACAGAGGGAACAATAAGTGCAAAGGTCCCAAGGTGGAAACGGCTCTGTATGGTGGAATGTGAATGGGGAAGAGAGAAGAGGAAACCAAAAAGGTAACTGCAAGATAGATAACTGAGGGCCACGTAGGTCATTATAAGGATCTGGACTTTTATTCAGAGTAAGGCTGAAGCATTGAAGGATTTTGATCTTAGATTCTTAGATCTTAGATTTTAATGGGAGCATTTGGCTGCTATGTTGAGAATAGGTTCAAACACCAGGCAAAACAGAGGCAGGGAGGCCAGTTTGGAGGATATTTTAAAAGTTTAAGAAAGACACGATGGTTTCTTGAACTACAGAGATAGCAGCTGGACTGAGGATTATTTTTTGAAGGGTACCAACAACCTGGACGTGGACATGAAAGGAGTCAAGGATGTCTTTGGCCAAGCGATGGAGTTGCCATTTCCTGAGGCTTCTAGGGGAAGACAGGGCTTTTTAGGCATGTTCAGACTGAATTTCCAAGCAGAGATGTCAAGAAGACAGCTGAATGCTTTAATCTGGAATCAGGGGAGAGAGCTGGTCTGGGGAAATATTTCTTAAAAAAAAAAAAAAGAGATACTCTCTCTGCCAACTATTTCCAAAAGGTTTCTTTTTCTGGAGTATCATTACTTTCTTTGGCTACTTAAACCCACTTTATTTCAAGAGGCTAATAAGATTTTTGGGTTTCTCTGGTGGTTCAGTGGTAAAGAATCCACCTGCCAATGCAGGAGACACAGGTTTGATTCCCCAGGTCGGGAAGATCCACTGGAAAAGGAAATGGCAACCCACTCCGGTATTCTTGCCTGGGAAATCCCGTGGACAGAGCAGCCTAGTGGGCTACAGAGCTTTCTTAAATTCAGACTTACACTGTGGAAGGTCAAGTGGAATATGGTACAGAAATGACAGGGGCCAGGATGTCACCATTTAGGGAGAGAGCATACATACCATGGGAGATTTGCAAGAACAAGACGAGTTCCCCCAAGCCCCAAAAGGTCAAGATTTTAAACAGTTTGAAAATAAAAAGCCTCACAAACGTCTTACCAAGATTTAATGTACATTTATTCTTAACACGTGGAACATATAGTATAAAGATTTCATACTGAATAAATGATATTCATTAAGCCAAAAAAGGAAAAAAGGAGGAATTTACATCAAGTTTTAGCTACATTGTTTGAAATACAAATATGCAGATTTTATCACTGAAAAAATCTCAATTGTGTTTCTTCATCAGGAACTTCAACTGAACCTAGAACTTTTTCACACCTCGATTAGAAAGAAAACAAAAACAAAAACAAAAACCCAGAAAAAATAAACTATAAGTTGATTGGCTGCTGAGACAGCAAGGACTTTTTACAGAGACCTGTACAGCATCGCACCAAGAGGGGCGATGTCTGGCAAGAGATTAAATAGCTGTGTCTCGCTTTGTGCAGGTCACCAACTCGTTAACTCGTCATACTATAAAGGGGTACCTGGGCGGGGGACCAAACTGTGGGGATCCGAGGGTATGTGCAATGTACAACATCATATATATACACATGTGGCAGCGCGGCCGCTGCAGCTAAAGGTTAAAACCAGTTCTAAGAGGTGATCTCAGGGTTATTCATACAATCAAGGAGGAGAGAAAGAGGTCAGGGTGTTGTAGGTTCACACATGATACTTTGGGGGAAAAGCCTTTTTTTTTTTTTTTCTCCTCAACGTTTAACTAAAAACATTTTTAAAAACTACAGCTTGCTGCTGACCCAGCGTTTCTCTTGTTTCCGTGTGAGACGTTATTATTACAGTATGTTTACAGTATCAGGGGTACAGTACAGTACATGAAGGGTCTACACGCTACTGCACAGGCCTCTCCAGCGGACAGGGTCTGTCCACAACTGCCACCTTCTCGGTTCCTGCAAGATTGTGAATGTACAGCAATAAACCACACACAGTTCAGCAGTCACCTTTTTTGTCCTTCAGGGTTTTTTTTTGTACTTTTTTTCCTTTTTTTTTTTTTTTAACCATTAAAAACAGTTATGAAATGCAGCCTCCCCTTGATGCAAGGACCGGGAAAGCCATTTTTATTTTATTTTATTTTTTTCCCCAAACTCACTGTAAACGACAGTAACTTTGGTTAAAATAAAAAAAGTCTTCTATGTAGGCAGAGCTTTGTCTTTTCAAAGAGGGCAGGGTCCTGAGGGGAGTAAAGTGAGGACAGGGAACAGAAAGGTGAGGGTGGAGAAGGGGCGAGAAGGGGGAGGAAAGAGGAAACAGGAGAGACTTCTTTTCCCGGGGAGAAGCTGGACAGCACAGGGTAAACTGGATTCTGAGGTGGTTTTGCATAAATAAAGGGCAACAGTCAGTTTCTAAGTTCTCCACACACGCACACACACACGGGGAGGGAGGTGTCCCACGGCTGTCATGACTGGCCAATCAAAAACAGTACATCACAAATGACTTGTGAAACCAACGAGTTCATCAGCGGTGACACCGAGATGTCCAACAGCCGTGACTCGTACAGCGTGAACTCCGAGTGGTTCTCGTCCACCTTGGCCAGGGCCAGCAGCGCACGGGCAGCCCGTCGCATCATGTCCACACTAGTTGGCTCAAAGGGCGGGTTCTGCATGTGGAGCAGGCTGGCCTGGCTCTGCTGGAACTGGGTGGCAGCAAGGCTGTCCTCCAGGAAGCCCAGGAGGTTGCCGATGCTGCCCTTCTGCACTGCGATGGCGCGGGCTGCCAGGCTGTCGCCCTGTGCCAGGTTGGCCAGCAGTACTACAGCCATCTCCCGGCACACGGGGTTCTTTCGGTCACTGAGGAAGCGCACCATGGTGCTATACAACTTCTCCAGGCGGCTGAAGGGGGGCGTGGCCAGGATCAGGTCCACATTGTTGTCCTGGATGCTGAGTTTGCTGAGGGTTTCCAAGACCAGTCTCTGGGGGGAGAGGACGGCGTTGGGGCCCAGGGTGGAGAAGGGGTCCTGGGCTTCAGCTGAAGGGCAGACTGCCCAGTGCAGGAGTCCGTCCAGGACAGGCAGGCAAATGCTCTCGGGGTATGGGGAGAGGTCCAACTGCCCCGAGATATTGGCAAGCGTGACCAAGGTGTTTTCCCGAAGCATCTCCAAGCAGTCCCACCACCACTCCACTTTGTTGCAGCTCACCCCTTGGTCCTGCTCCTCCTCCTTCTCATAAGTTAGTGGTGCCTGCTTCCGTTCTGGGTGCTTGTGGTGCAGAAGGATCAGCTTGCCCAGGATCAGCAGCAGCCCCGGGTGTTTGGACATCTCAAAGTCGTTGCCTGGCACAAACGACAGGCTTCGGATGGTGTTGGAGACACAGATGCAGCGTTTGGCAAGGGAATCCTGCCAGTCCAGAAGGGTACACAGTGGGGTCTCATCTTTACTGTGCGGTTCATCCTCTAGGATCTTGATGTTCCGATGGCTCTGCGCTGGGCTGATGCCGAATGGAAACTTGCTGCTTTCCTTGGCGGCCTCTACACTCTTAGCTCCCTCCTCGGTCAGTGTGCTAGACCTCGTGGACAACATGTCATCCATAGTAGCCGTGATCCGTTTTTCTGGAGGGCCATCAGGCGGGGGGCCCTCCTGCTCTGTTGTCCCTGGTGTTCCCTCTACTGCTGTGACATACTTCCGAGGGGCTGGTGGGCAGGGCACATGAGGCCGGGAAGGCAGCAGCTCTGTCTTGCTCTCAAAGTGGGTCTGGATATGCTCAGTGGTGTCGCCCCCACCAATCCGCCAGTGCAGCAGGCCGCTGTCAAACTCCTGCACGCGCCCAAGCTTATCTGAGCAGTCCACCACAAACGGGTCATTCTTCTGCACGATCTTTACTGGAAGCTTGTCAAACTTACTAATCAGTTTCTCCTCACTATTCTCTGAGGCTGCTTTGTCCTTGCCCGAAAAGGCCATCTCCTCATCATTTTCAATTACTTCCTCCTCTTCTTCCTCCTCTAGTTTGGGATCTAGAAGGTCTTCCTCCTCCTCCCCCTCCACAGGGGCTGGACTAGACGCTTTGCTGAATCTCCCAGGGTCCAATAGTGTTCTCTGTCCTGGGTCACCCACCTCATACTCCTTTAAAATGCCAAAGATCTCTATCAGGCAACGTCGGAAATATTCCACAAGGAGTTCGAGCAGCCCTGGGAGCTAAAAGAGAAAGAACAGGAACTAAATTAAGGGAGAAAAGTGGCTAAGAAGAGAATCCTTGACTTGAGAGGCCTGCCAAGGTCTTCTACCTAACCTCCCTTCTTCCCTTCCAGATAACACATCTGTATCACTGGGAGAGTCAGGGTTCTCCTTTCCCAAAGGCTGTTCACAAAGCAAGTTGTTTAAATTCTCCTCTGCCTAGCACAAAGTTCTTCCTTCAGCCCAGTCTTCACAGAAGCCTGCCTCTGCAGATGGACATGCTGACCAGCAACTCTGCACCTACCAGGGCCACCTACTGCTCCACCTCACCTTTCTCAACAGATTTCTGCTTTTCTTCACCAGGCTCAGTTTCCTACCCGTTGGTCACTGCCATTGTCCCTCTAGGAGGACACTCTCTACATTCCACTGAAGTGGAGCCCAAGGCTAGGCATGCTGGGATGATGCCTTCCAGCACAAGGCAGGCTGGACAGGTGTTCATCTACTCTGTTCCCCAAGCTCCCTAACTTTCCAGGAGGCTGGACCTCTGTGCATCACGTAACACAGTAAATGGGATGAGGCTTATGCTCTCTAAACACTGCTCCCAAGCTGGTACAACTTTACAGCTTAGATCCTGTACAGACTATTTCCTACGCCTAGCAGAAAACATTAATCCAGTCAGATTAATCTCTGGCTGAAGAGTATAACCGAAAGGAAAAAATAGGGCTTTAGACTTAAAGAAGGATCCAGGTTTGAATTCTGGCTTTTCCAGGAACTATCTGTGTGATTTAAAATTCTGAGCTGTAGCTTTCCTATCTTTCCACTGAAAATGATGCAAACTCCTAAATTTCATAGAGTTGTTCTGAGGTCTAAATGGAATATGTCAAGTGCCTGGCTTATGGAAATTGCTCAATCAATATTTGTTCCTTTCTTTCTCATGGGAAGCAGGCTTTGGATTCAGAAAGACTGCTAACAGCTGTGTGAACCTGGGTAAGACTCTGAGCCTATTTACTCATCTCTAAGCAGCCACGTCTGCTCAGATGGCTACAGGGAGGATGACACAAAAGGAAACACGAAGGACCTCGCACAAAGCGAGGGCGCGGTAAACACAACTATTAGTTAACACTGCCCCGCTGAAGGACCTCACATGAAGTGAGGGCCCGGTAAACGCAACTATTAGTTAACACTGCCCCGCTGAAGGACCTCGCACAAAGCGAGGGCCCGGTAAACGCAACTATTAGTTAACACTGCCCTGCTGAAGGACCTCGCACAAAGCGAGGGCCCGGTAAACGCAACTATTAGTTAACACTGCCCCGCTGAAGGACCTCGCACGAAGCAAGGGCCTGGTAAACGCAACTATGGGTAACACTGCCCCGCTGAAGGACCTCGCACGAAGCGAGGGCCCGGTAAACGCAACTATTAGTTAACACTGCCCCGCTAGTCAATTCCTTGATGGAAGGGCTGGAAGGTACCGAGGATGATCAAAACAAAGAGTAGGGTGGTGCAGAAGAACCTCTTCCTAGCTGAGAAAACTCTAGCTACATGTCTGTGGAGAGAAGGTTTGGAATTTGGAAAGCCATCTCTGTGTTAACCTCCCCTGCTGCCCCACAATGTACACCTCTTCACACTTTCCATTCTACATCTTAGGAAAAATGGTTGTCAATAATGACTTCAACTATTCAGCGTGGGTGAAGAAAGAAAGTGAAAATAAAGAAACGGCTCTGCTCACGGACAGAGACCACAGGTTCATGGATAGAGACCCCAGGTTCTTTTTGGTCTAGAAAATATGGTGTCCTCATTGACATCAGCAGAATCTGCCCTTCTTACCAATACCAAGAATCTTCTCCCAAACTCCCTTTGAAGTCAGTCCTGATTGACTAACACGAATTATCAGGCCTATAGCCAGTGGCAAAGTATCGGCACAGAAAATATCAAAAGAAGAAGTGAAATAAAGGAGACCATTGGCCAGGGAGGGCGTAATTCCCTGGTCACTTAGCTCCATCTCCTTTAAGAGGACCCCAGGCCCTCCCGGCCTCCCCCAGCGCCTGGACTCACCTGACTGAGGTTGAAAGTCATGATGCTGTTGTCATCGTACAGCAGGATGTTAATGGTGTCTAATGCCCACGTGCTCTCTGCCAGCAGCCCAGACTTGAGGGACATCATTACCCGCCATGCCTCCGGGGTTCCTGAAATAAACCTCCACGTCGTCCATCCACCATGCCCAGGTTGGCAGGAGGCCCCCCACCCCAGAGCTGGCTCATTAGTCAGGCTACTCTGAAGAGAACACATGGTGAGAGGCACTTCCCATCTGGGAGAGGACACACATCTGCCCCTCACAGCTTCTAGGCTCGCTTAGGACATCACTGCATGGCAATTCCTTTAGTAAAGCCTGACATCGGCTGATTTCTTCCTTACTCAAAGTTCTTTGGCTCTATTTTAGTCAACACTGGATCAGATTTTAACTCATCCAGAACATCAGGATGGAGAGAGAACACTGAACCAGATGTAAAGAGGCAGATTAAGCAACCCAATCAAGGAGGTCTCCTTACCAATGTCTTTCATTGTGAGCCGCCGCCTCTGCTTCAACACAGGCTGCGTGGCTTCAACAGAGCCAGGTGGGAAGGTGATGTCCCGCCGAATCATAGGGGGCTGCACAGGAGCAGGTGCTATGTGCGAGGCGGGTACTGGGGGCCCTGCCTTCTGCATCTTCATCCCAGAGTGCAGGAATGGAGACTTGCTTGGAGAGGTGCGGTTCTCCATTGGCCGGGGCAGGGGAGCGGGGCTGGATACCTGAGGAATGTGATTCTGCATGCTTGGTGGGGGCTGGTAGTTGGCTGGAGGGGGCCTTGTCATAGGGGGCACGGGGGCAGAAGGACCATAGGGGGGCTGGCGTGTGCCATGGGAAGGCCACGGGCCTTCATGGTTGGCCCTCTGATCCGTGTGCAGCATTTCGTCTGTTCGGTTCACGCCATGATAGGCGGGGCCTTGCGGGGCCGAGCCCGTGCTCTGCCTGTTGGCATAGTTGTAGGTCATGTCATTGCGCCCCTGCCACATGGTGCCTTGCTGGGCAACCTCAGCCGATGCCTGTATGGGGCCGCCCATCATCTGTGGTGGCATGTTCTGCTGGGTATTGGAGCCAGGGGGTGCTGAGACACGGTCCCGGCCAAACTGGAATGGAAACTGGTTCTGGGGGCCGCCTGCTGGTCGGCGCTCAGTAGCAGCGGCGGCAGTGGCAGGATAGGCGTTGCCGTACTGGTTGTACACGTCCTGCTGAGGGGGAGGCTGGGCAGCTTGCTGCTGGTTGGCAGGCGGGGGCTGGGCGGGGGGCAGCTGCTGCTGCTGGGGCTGCCCCTGCCCCGCGCTGTACGGCACGCTGTACATCTCCCCTTCGTGCCGCTTGGCAGGAGGGCCGTAGGTGCCATCCATCGGCCGCTTGTAATTCTAAGACGGGGACAGAAGCAGAAAGTTAACACTCTGCACTCAGGGACGCAAGACCACAGCCGCCAAGAGCAACACCAGACACGTGCTGGGCTTACTTCTGCCCCTCTAGGAGAGAGGACACAGACTCCACGGGAACAAAGGAGCCACCTTTACGAGTTATCTTTTGAAGCTCCTTCTGAAAGCAAGAATCATTCTCTATTCCCTCTGGTTCTCCCTTGCTCTAAGCAGAAAAATGTAGAAAAGTTCAAAAATCAAAATACAAAATACCCTAACCCTCGTGGAGCACTGGAGATGGGCCTAGACCCCAAACAAGGAAGAAGAGACTGAAGGCTCGACTCTTCACACAAAACTGGCTGTTGGGGTGGGAGAAGAACGCCAAGGAATCTGAAGGGACTTCTCAACTCGGCCTGCTAACTGGCTCTGGGGAGGAACCTGTGGATCAGCCCACCCACTGCCCTCCTCACCTGCTGCTGCTGCTGATACATTGTGGTCTGCTGGCTGGGGAAGGGGCTGCCGGAAGGGGTGCCTTGAGCGGAGAACTGATTGCCATAGGAATCATGTCTGTGGGCAGGAGAGAAGCGGACAATCAGGGTGGGAGTGGGGAAGCCTGAGTCACAGCAGCTTTACCTACAGGCCAGGCTTTACTTACCGCTGCTGCTGCTGCTGCTGCTGCGGCGGGTAACGGCTGGGAGAATACATCCCCGAGTCTGGGTTGGAAGGCATGAGATTCGGCTGCGGGGCCCCAGTGCCCATGTTTCCCTCGGGTCCTAAGCCAGGCTCCGTCCTAAACAAAATCGGAAGAGCAGGTTGGTCCATGATAGCTGTGGGGTGTTGGGGTGGGACAGGGTGGGGGCGGGGGGACGTGCTTACCTCACTCTGTCATAAGGACCTCCATAGGGATAGTGCTGTCGCGGTCCCATTGCCACATTTCCCAGCCCAGGGCCGGCAGCTCGACTGTAGGGGTCCCCCATCCCGCCGTTGGGGCCCTGACCTGAGGACATGAAGGGATCGCTCCCCGGAGCTGAGAGCAAAAGGGGAGGCAGTGAGTAACTGGTGGGTCAGCAGGCCGGGCAACCTCTACCTCGCCTGCCCCAAAGGCCCAGACCCGCTTCAGAGTTCAGGTCTGTTCCAACTTTTCCTGACCAGTTTGAAACAGAGATCTAGAAAGGCCCCAACTGGCAAAGAACACGTACTTGTTAAGGATGATGCGTGAGCCCAGGGAGAAGACGACAAGAAAGGAGGATGAAGGGGATGGCGTGACGAGCAACAAGAACCTTAAACTACTCAAATGCCCCCATGCCCTGGCCCTGTCCTCAATGACAGAAGGCCAACAGCAGTCGGTCACCTTTCCTCATGCTGCCGTAAGGATCCTTATTTGGCTCGTAGGACATGCGCCCCATCATGTCGGAGGTATTCATACTGGGCTGGTACCCAGGGTTTGGAGTCATGGAATTCCGCTTCTGGAATGTGGGGTCACTTCCATCAGGAAAGGCATCCTGGATCCCGACCGAATTGCTCCTACTCAAGAGTGAAGGGAGCCAATTAAACCCTAAATAAAGCATTTCCTCCAATAATGCAAGGCACTTGGGGGTCACTGGCTGGACAGAGCAGGAACACACCCTGGGCTACACAGGAGCTCATGTACTCTGTTCAGGATCCCCCAGGCCGCCTGGCCCTGCTCCTGGCCTTACCTCATGCCTGGCAAGGGGGGGATCTGGCTGTGTGGTGTGGATGCTGGAGTTGGTGGCTTCAGGTCTCCTCCTTCTGCCATGGAGCTGCTGGTTGACTGAGGTGTCTGTGGCCCCTGCATCGACCCTGATCCTGCTGTGGACAGTGATACAGGATGAGCAGGAAAACTCTCACAGAAACACAAATGCCCTAGGATCTCTTTGAAGAGGAACACTAAAAAGGCTAGAACTAGGGTTCTTTAAAACCTAAATCACCCTTCTCAGCAGGAGATCTGCAAGGCCAGTAATAAAGAAGGGAATTTGAGGGCTCCATTGCTTCTCACTGCTGTTCAGGTTTAGAGACCATTAGCATGCTGGTGATGACGTGAGTCTCTGTCAAGATTCCCAACTCCTTTTCTTTACTTCCCCAAGGACCCTGTCTAACCTATCATACCTTGTAATGCTGGTACACAAGCTCCCAGTTAGAGGCCCTGGAAAGCTGGGTGGCAAGGTTCCCTCTTACCCCAAACCTGCAGAGCACTGTAGGAACCTAGAACTCCTATTCTCAAACATCTAACCCAATGTCACCAGCAGTTTGAATGTTCCCTGAAGCTGATGAGCACGCAAGTACCAGTAATTAACGCTTCCATTAGTTACCATTCTCAGCAACAGATACCCCGCGGCTTGGGCCTCCCCAGCTGATGAGTCATCTCAGGCACAGCTTACACCCTCCGAGGTCAACCCCAGGGCACATGTGTTCACACCCACCTTCTAGGAGCCCTGGCCTTCCTCCCTCACCATGCCTGTCCAGGCCCCATCCTCCTCTCAGAAAGGAGGGTGGGCAGAGGCGCTCCATTCATATTCCCACCCCACCCCCTCCTTCCCATTCACTGCCACCACAGCTCCCTGGGGAATTCAGGGCTCTAGTCTGAGCTGCATTCTAAGGCACTGACATCAGTGGGCCAAGGCTCCCAGATGGCCTGCCTCACTGCTATTTGTCAGATTTCCCGACTTGTTCAGTGTCCCTCCCACTCACTAGTTTACAAACATTTGGCAAGGCGCCAGGTGCACAATAAAAATTTAAACTTAGGGTTGCTGCAAACTACCTCCCAAGGGAGTCGCCACTGCCTGCTCTTCAGCCTGCCAACCTGTTACACTCTGTGGTAGGACAGGACAGAGCACACATCCCTGGTGGCGGCCACTGCTGAATGAGGAGCCTGGGTCCTGGAATGCTACCCCTGCAGGGGGAGCCTTGGTGAGGCTGCTCACCCCATCCTTACCAGGCGAGGGAGGCTGGATCTTGGGCTGGGACTTCTTGGAATCAGCAGCTGCAAAGATGTCTGGGGGAGGGTCTTCTCCCCGTTCGATCTTGCACTCAAAGGCATAGAGACACTGGATGTACTGCTTTTTCAAGGAGCTGGCAGCACTGCTTGAGGTGCCGACATTGAGGTTGGTCGCAAGTTCCCGCCACTTCTTGTTCTTGTTGACCTGTACAACAACCAGAAGAGTCGGGGTGCATCTTCCATCTGGCCTTCCTGCCCACATACCCTGAACCCCGTCAGGCGACCGACCAGGTACTCATCTTGTGAAATCACAGTTCTCAGTTAACCACAGAAGTTAACCCTGCTTGGTGGATAGTACACAGCCAACATTAATCCCTCTACCCTCAGCAGGTTTTATCCACAGATCACTGCAACTGTCAGACAGCGCTTATTCTAAATAGGGTGAACTTTACATCACTATTAGAGAGATCAGAATTCAGAAGGTATGGGCTTTGCGTTACACAAGTGTACTGCTGAAAAATGATGTGCAAAGCACCATCAGATCCAAATCATATTTTACATTCACTGATAAACACTAACATTTTATAAAATGGAGATGTGTGTGGCAATATCAACAACCACCCTGCCTGACTTACTTTGTCAAACTGGGGGTTTTCATATGATTTTTTTTTCTCTCAGTGTAGGGCTTCTTGCAAATTTGACATTCTTGTGTCCCTGCTCCCGTATCTCAGTGAGGTATGACTACAAGCCCCTTGCCCTCAGCCGTCGCTGTCCTGACTGTCCAGGAGGTGCTTCAGGCCCCGTGACTTCCTTTTACCTTCCCAGAGACCAGTCCAGAGCTCTGCTTCCTTTCCTCAGCTCCAGAACACACTGTCTCCCATCCCTACAATTAGTCTGTCTGCTTTAGCCAGGCAGGACTCCTTCTTCATGTAATTGTTTTTTGGCTGAGTTGCACAACATGCAGGATCTTAGTTCCCCAACCAGGGCACAATCCCGTGTCCCCTGCAGTGGCAGCGTCTAACCACTGGACCACCAGGGAATTCCCCTTGAATGTTTATTCATCCACCATGTAATAAGCCTGTCTCTCAAGGGCTACAAACACCGACTTTCCAGTCCCAATCCACAGGGAGTTCAAAATGTTTTGACACCTGCTGATCTGGTACCTGTGACACCAGAGACAAGAGTGATAAGGAAGCAAAGAAAGGAACAGTCTAGATGGAGGGGAGATGACCAGGAACACTTCCTAGAGCAGGCAATGTCTGAGTTGAGACTTGGAAGGCTGGAGGTGGCATTGGTAGGGTATATTCCAGACCCTTTCCCATCTTCATGCTATCAGGGCCAGTCAACTGGAACAGCTCCTCCCTTGACCCAGACCCTATCAATCCTTCAGAAGAGCTCAGGACTCATCTTTTGCCTTCTTGAAGCCTTCACAAACTAACTCATAACAGCACTCTATCTTCTCTGAACTGTCTTTAGAGTTCAATCACATCACAGCATCTAAAAGGCTGGCAACCTTTTGGAAACTGGAAGACAGACCCCTGGGCTTTGGGATTCCCTCGATACCTCACTTTAGGTCCGGTGAATCCAGAAGCCCATGCAATCAAAAAGTATGCCAAACCTAACCCAACGCCCCTTTTC
This sequence comes from Cervus elaphus, assembly GCF_910594005.1. NCBI lineage: Eukaryota > Metazoa > Chordata > Mammalia > Artiodactyla > Cervidae > Cervus > Cervus elaphus. The sequence goes on along the minus strand of NC_057822.1, from coordinate 9,581,686 downwards.
TCTACAGGCAGGAGTGCCCTGACTATGAGAGCTCAACACCAGGGAGAATGGCAGTACTGAACCTGGGTCACCTCAGAGGCCTGCTGGGGCTCTGCTTCCCACGCTGGCTATGTGGCAGTGTGCACGTGTCTTGTTTTATTTTGTTTTCCTTTTGTGAGGGAGGGGAATAAAGCCTGAGGGAGAAGGAATTCATAACTGACTGTTGGTTGGCTTCATTCCAATCATTTTCTCTTCTGCTGGTGGCAGCTGTTTTCCTCTTCTGATTTAGAAGATTTGGAGTCCACCCCTTCCCACTATGCATCCCCCTGAGCTCAGCTGCACATTCAGATCCAATAGCAAGCTCCTGGTATGATGACTACAGAACATACATAGAAAGAAAGTTTGCAAGGCACAATGGGCTGTCTGCCAGTGTTGCCTCACCTGTTTGACTCCTGGGCTGAGTATAAAATAAAGATTAAGCTATCAGGGGAGGCGCAAGGCTCAGGGTGGTGTTCAGTTTGGGTTTCCAGTGGAGATTAATCCATTCATTTAAGTCTCCCATACAGAGTAACTAAACACAATTTCCCACCTACTTCTTCCTTCATAAACTATTTCTACTTAATAGCTCCTGAAGTCCCATCTCCACTCGGAAGCTTTCTAGAATGAAAGGATCAGCAACTATTCTGGCTTCCCTTGTACCATCCTGTAGACCAATTTATGTGGCAGAAATCTTGCTCCAAGTTTTGTTTGATTATCCCTAGCTTTCAACAGTCTAGCAGGATACACACTGTCCCTACGTTACAAATAAGAAAAATGAAGGTTCGGAGTGGTTATACACCTTGATTAAGGTCACTTAGGTTGTAAGTGGCTAAGAAAGAATTCAAAACCAGACCCCTCTCTGAATCTTGCCCTTGTCTCATACTCCAAACTGCCTGCCATGGAATCAGAATGCTCATAGACTTGCCCTGTTTTGCAACTCAGGGGGACTCTGGGCACATGTAAGTTAAGGCTAATGCTTCACGCTACCCATGGAGATCTCAGCCTCCTCCCGTGGCCTTGTCTTCTGGAAGGCCTGAGCTCCCTGGCCTGTCAGTATGTGGCTCAGAGAGCAGGGGAGGGTGATGTGCCTGTGGGAGGCATGGCACCAGTGAGGCCACTGAGTACCTACAGAAAGGCTTGTTGAAACCACAGGGGAAGCCAAGTGCCAGGCACTCACCTGAGTCAATCCACCAATTTCCTTCACAGACACATAGAGGCGGTACAGGTCCAGAGGCTTCCTACCCACAGCAGGCAGATTTGTCATGCCCATGGCCTTCTCCTCCGTGAAGGCCAGATAACGGTCCACCCACATCTTCCTCTCAGGCTCACCACCCAGCTCATACAACTTGGTGATCTTCTCATTGGTTGTAGTAGAAGAACTGGATTTCTGGAAGGGGCAGGTCAAGATTCATAGGAACTGGTCAGATTCAAAGCCTATGCTAGGGGTCTCAGAAGCCCCTTGATTAGGGCAGTAGTAAAGCTTCTTATTCTGGGGCGGTCACTAACATCTGCCCTGCCTTCACAAAAACCAAAAGGGAGCTAGAGCTTCCTGTAAAGAAACAAAGCTAACCCTGCCTATACAGTAGGTATTGAGTGCTGTGCCAGAGGCCTTTACACATTAGGTATTACAAATTATCCTTCTCTTAAAAGGTAAGGCTGCAGGCACCAAGGAGGCCATGCCTAAGATCTCCTAGTGTTTCAGTAGCAGGACTGCGAGTCAAACCCTTGTCCACCTGACATCAGTGTCACTAATACACCCACACTGCTACCTAGGAGCCTGGACACACTTTTACAGACATTTCAGAGAACTCAAGAAACTCAAAATATGACCTTGAGACAATAGACTAAAATGAAAAGGAACTTTTCCTCCTCTCAAGAAAGGAAGGGTTCTGCTTGAATGGCTTTGGATGACTATCCAAGACATGAGGATGACTAAAAGGGTCTGGAAGCCAGAGGTGAACGTCCACAAGAGGTGGCAGCTATGATTGTTATTTCCCCTACTTTATAAGGTAGGGAAAATGAGGTATGACGAAGGGCAGAAATATTTTAAATGACTCAAATACTGAGCAGGTCCCCAGAATGCCACACAGCCCAACAGAGAGCACACCCAGGACCAACCTGAGAGAGGTCAAGGACCCAAACCACCCCCCGCCTCTTCTCCCCCTTTATAGAACATAGGGCACCAACCATTCCTGCTGTTCTGAGTAAGGTCCAGGAAGACAACAACCAGTCACCCATGACATACGTCATCTATCAGTGCATAAGAACAGGGGTCACAGCTTCAGAGAGTACAGCGTAGAGAATTCTACTCTGCCGGGCTGGCATTTCCTCCATATCAGACAGCCATGAGAACGCTATGTTATTTACATTAGGACCCCTTGGGCTAACTCAAACCTAATTCAATGAATGATTATCCTGAGACCCTTCACAGTTAAGAAGAGGTAACAGCACCCTTTGCCAAGATTATCTAGCCGGTGTCATATAAAAGGCTGGAATCTAATCATCCTCTCTTCTTTTTCCTTCCTATCACTGAAAGGATGGGACAGAAAGTTGAGGAGTCAAGATATAAGCCATTACCTTGGATTTCGATTCTGTCTTGGGTGTCCCATCTGCCTTGTTGTTCATTTTGGAGGCTGGAGTTAACTTGACATCCCCAAGACCCATCATCTCTGGGCTGGCTGCCATCCCTACAAAAGAAGAGAAAAGTTGGATGGGTTTGTGACACGAAGACCATTGTGGAAGAAATCCCTGGGGTGAGCAATGCTTATGACTTACCTGCTGAATTGTTGGCCATGGTTCCACCCATGGGATATGGGGGTCCCTGAGGGTTGATCATGCCAGCCATACTATTAATCCCCTGTCCATAGGGAGGTCCAGTTCCCATTATGCCCCCTTGATTCATATTGGGGTAGCCGGGTGGCCTAAGGAAGAAGATGCAGAGTGTGAGAGACAAGAGTTAGAGACACTAAGTTTTCAAATTAGGACTTGAGGTAAACAGGGCTGTGTGAGCCAAGATCATCTAGGGAGGCTTACAAGGGAAAGTCTTATGGGTCCCACAAACTACAACCATGCACATAGATATTCTTATTTTCTACCACCCACAGAAAGTTCTAAGAGGGTTTAAGCTCCCAAAACGAAATCATCGCTCAATTTTAAAGGATGCACTCCTTGAAGAATGGAGTCTTACTGTGTCTCTTAAATACTGCCTCCCTTTAATGCATCTCCAAAGTCAAGCTGTGTTTCCATTTAAGGGTCCTCACTATGGCAAAAGGCCTAGATTAAATGCTAAGTTTTATTACGCTGTCATGTCACCCCAACCAAACTCACAGCATAGCACCTGGAGCGGCTGTGTATTTTTAACTACACCTCAAAAAAAACAAAACAAAAAACCTTAATTTTATTTATTTTTGGCCACACTGCACAGCTTGTGGGATTGCAGTTCCCTGACCAGGTATTAAACTTGGGCCATGGCAGTGAGAGCCGGAATCCCAACCACCAGGCCACCAGGGAACACCCCTTTGTATTCTTCCTTGATGGGCCTACTGCAAACTCTGTGTTTCTATCATCCTAAAGTACTACCAAATCCACCTCTCTTTAACCCTATTCTACCTTTGTTCACCAACATCCCAGTTAAGAGTCACTTTAAGAACTGTCAGCATCAGCAATGGGGTACACAGACAGAGCCTTCAGAAACAGTAGAATCATGGTCACTGAAGCCAGTGGCCAAGGAAGAGATGAATGCTGAAGTCATAAACCAAATCACACGAGCCTTCTGCATTTTTGCATCAGAGTCAAATACAAAGGACCACACAGAAGAGTAAGAGAAATGGCAAACCGCAACCTTACCATCCTCCATTTCCCACACCACAGACCTAAATCATGTGCATCATTAAAAATATTTTTGGAAACCAAGAAGCTAGATTGGCAGAAGAAATAAACTCCGAAGACCTATTTTACTAATCAAAGTAACGTATACTTTATAAATTTCTTTACATATGATATGATACCAATCTAAGATGCTTACAAGTCAGCACTTCTGCTGTCTTTTTCAATGTAAAGAAACCCGGTTTTCTAAAGCGCTCTCAATAAAATGCCTATTTACCAAGATAACATGGTTTAGGTCCAGAAGTATCTCAATGATCTAAACGACTCTGCAATTAGATTAAATGCTCGCCTCACAATTAGATGAAATGCTTTCCTTGCACTGCTACCCTCCCTCTTCACTTCCCAGGTCTTACCTGTTTTGGATAGAGTTGGCAGCAACATGCATGGCGACAGCAGTTTCTTGAGTTTTCCGGTTCATGCCCCCAGGAGGGGGACACATCCCTGACCCAACCTGAGGTGGCATATTGGCCATGTTAGGGCCATAAGGCCGGTTGCCCATGGAGGCGTGACTCATCCTCCCGGGAGGGAGTGTGCCATAAGGTGGGATGCCAGGCTGCCCATGCATCTGACCTCCAGCACCCATAGGGTTCATGCTTCCAGCCATGCCTGCACTGGGGTAGTTAGCATTGGGCAAGGCATTATAGTTTGGCTGCCTGGGGTAGCCTCCTAGGAGGGGAAGGAGAGAAGATACAGAGACCTGGTTAGTGACTCACTGGCAACTCACTTAATAACACTCAACTCTAAAATTCTAAAGACATAAACAATGGGAATCATTCAATATTTGGTCTGGAAAGAGACCAATTTCATGTCTCTTTAAAAAAACAACAACAACAAAACCTCATAGTCCATTTAAAAAAAAAAGTAAGGAGGGTGTGGCAGAAGTGTATGAAGCCAGGCCTCAGTTGCCCCTCATCTTAAAGACAGCACAGCACAGGGCAAGGCTGGCTATGCTGCCAGCCAGGTCCTTCAACTCCCGGAATTCTTCCCTTTCTACACACTCATCTTCCATGCTCCGTCTAAGAAATTCAGCTTGAGATCCATCTAGGGCTGATTTTGAGCAAAGATCTATTCTATTGGGACTAATTTACTAAAAAATAAAAATTAATAACCAATAATTACCACTTACTAGGTGTCTGTGCTCTGTCTTGGGCTAAATTACCTTATCCCATTTTACAGATGAAACAGGCTCAGAGAGATTCAAGGACTTTCCCATGATGGCAGTCCTGCTCTACTTTAAGGCCTGGCCTGGGTGGATTTAAGGCAAACGTAGTTCTACTCCTAAAACCCAGACAGCAGCATATCAAACAAGGAACTCTTCTCTAGTCTCACCCCCATGTCCTCCTACCTGGGTAGTATACTCACCCTGTGGGCCGTACTGACTCCCCTGGGGACCGTAGCTCCCCATGGAGTTCTGCTGGTAGGAGCCCATGCCTGTGTGCATCTGTCCTCCGGAAGGCTGACGTGGAGATAAGGCTGACCCGGGCTGGGGGGAACTGTACTGGGGCATCTGGGGGTTCCTCTGCATGTAACCTGTTTGTGGGTAGTGTCCACATAGTTATTACCTCAGCACCATGGGAACGAATGCTCTCCCTTATCCTACGACTTCACCATCTACATTTTCTTTAGCAAATACTTACAAGAAGTCTCTTATTTGCTGTATAATTATGTGCTCTTTTAGGCACCCTCAAAAGTGACATAGTCATTAACCCAGGGCATGCCAACTGTCTCTATTAAATGGAGGTTTGAAAAAAAAAAAAGCAATGACCCCTGCCCCAAATCCCTGAAAAACGCTGTAGGATTTACAGGGTAAAGATTTGATGCTGAGTATTTAGTATTTGCTGACCAAATTAGGCACAATGGAGGGGTAATTCATCAAAACACATGACCAACAAAAAACAGCTGTAGGGGAACGTAATTCTGGAGCCACCAAGATGGCCAAGCCCAGCCTAACTTCACAACCTGCTGCTGAGACTGTCTTAAGCTTCACGGTCATAAAGTTCTCCAAAAGCTGCTCCAGAGATAATCGATCAGAGGTCCGCCTCTGCCCTCCACCCCTCTCCCTTGAAACCCAGGCTCTCACCTCGATCTTGGGCAATGCTTGATTGGTTCATAGAAGGATGCATGATGCTGTCCGACTGGCCACTGGGTGGCCGAGGTGGCATCTGGTTGCCTGCTCCAGAGAGAGAAAGAAGTAAGCCAGTCATGGCTAAACCTGGAAATCCTCGTCAGCAGGTTAAGTTTGAAGTGCAAATGGCTTCTGGGAAGGGCCAAGAACCTCCTAGGATCACATACACCGGAGGATCTGGCAAAGGGGCTCCCACCTCCTTTCTTCAAAGGCTGAAGGGACCCTCTCAGCCAGTGGGAGCCTGGGACTCCCTGATATCATGCGGGGGACACAGCAGTCCTCTCTCCCTCTCCCCAAAGGCCAGCACTTGAAGGTACCTGGCACTGCAGCAGGCGAGAGTGGTCCTGAGCGAGACTGAGCAACACTGGCAGGAGAGCCAACTGGGGACGGGGAGGGGCCTCGGATACCAGGCAGGTGAGGGGAGGTGTGGGGGGAGAAAGGAGACTGAGCTGGGTTACTCTGCTCCCCCTGGCTGCTGGAAATCCCTGATGTGCTCACTCCAGGGCTCAGAGCTCCTTCTGTCCCCATGGGGAGATCATCTATTGAACCAGACAGATCCTGGAACATATACACAGGGATATGGATTAGCAATTTTGAGGCAGAAAGATTCTTTGCTCAATAATCCTGCTATATGATTAACATTTTCCTTAAACAGCCCAAAGTAAATACACGGCACACATTCATGTACTCATGATACCAGAGCTTACATACAGCAAACTGTCTATTAAGGGCTAGATACAAAATAGTTTAGACTCTGCAGCCCATATAGTCCGTGTCACAACTGTTCAACTCAGGCCATCAGAGTGCAAAAGTAGTCACAGACAATTCGTAAACAAATGGATGTGATTGTGCCCCAACAAAATATTATTTATAAAAACAAGTAACTAGCCCATAAGCGATTGTTTGCTGACCCCTGGTCTATCTACCAGAAGCAGATTGAGTACTTTCATCTTCTTTCCCAGCCCCAAACTTCTATAGTCATAAGAGAGCAGCTCTTTGAGCCTTTAGTTCTCTTCCAATGGGGAAACTTAGAACACTGCCAGCATGGCACCAGGAGCTATAAGAAAATGTTAACAAGTTTGGGCAACATTCACAGACCCCCTCTGCATCAGATTATTATAACCTACATTTACCAAGAACTCACTCCAAGTTGCCATACTTTAAAACATAAGGGCTAGGAGGTAAGAAAGGGATATATTACACAGACAATTCCTTAACTGCCAAGAAGGCCTGGGACTACATTCCTAACACCTGGCCAATAACAGGGATGAACAAATGTTTACCAACTGAACAAACCAAGTTTTTTTTTTTAGTTTTATGTTTCAATGAGAACTTGGTGTTTATTTGGGGGTTGTGCTTAGGGACTGTGTCTTGAATTAAACTAAAGAGTTCACTCTTAAAAAAAAGTTCACGCTACGTCAGTAAACCCCAAGGTTAGCTATTAGGACCTCAATATGAAAAAATACTCGGAAAAAGAAAAAAAAAAAAGGGACTTCCCCAGCAGTTCAGTGGTTAAGATTCCACACTTCCACTGAAGGGGGGCTTGGGTTTGATCCCTGGTCAGGGAACCAAGATCCTGCATGCCATGTAGCCCAGCCAAAAAAGAAAAAAAAAGGAAGATATTCACCCCAGGAAATGCATCTCAGCCCCAATTTCACTCTCTGGCAACACCACAGGCTCAACATCATACATTAACTCCAAGGTGGGAACTAACTATACCTTGAAGAAAGGATGAAAGCTTTGGGAACAGGCTCGGGTCTGGGAAAATCCTAAGACTCAAATGGTTAAGAAAAGAGTTCTCTTAAAGAGACACATCTGAAGAAGAAAAAAATCCAAAATGGCCTGATTTGAGTCTATTCCTATTTCCACAAGAAGCTCACCTTGGAAAGATGAGTTCGAGGGGATCCTGACCCTAGAGTCAGACAATAACACTGGAGATCAAAGAGTACCTGTTAAGCTCTCCCCAAGTGTCCAGGTTGGTTGGACCTTTTGCAAACCAGTTGGTTACTTCACTAGGTTGGGAGTATTTCTGCTGAGTTTTGTGGGAATAAAGCTTGCCTTGAAGGCAAGGCAGGCAGGTAGATGTACATCTGTGTCTGTGTTCAGCTCTCAGAGTTAGCTGAGATTTCAGAAAACACTAGCTTTCCTATAAGCAGACCCAGTACACCATAGCATGCTTTTAAAAATGCAATTAGAATTAGTCCCAGCATGGAAGAGAACTCAAGAAGCCCTCCTCCAGGTAACACCAAAGGGCCTCTTTCTTCTCAAAGGACTAAAGCACCTGGAGTTCTAAAGAGCCTTGGGTTCATCCCAACAGAGGATTCCTTCCACGTTGAGGGCTGAGCTGTCCCAGGACACCTGGCTTCTGAACCAAGAAGGGTAAACCCAAAGTGGCAGCAAGATGACAAGAGGAGCCAACTGTGTCAGCCAGAAAAGGCCTCGAAAGCCACTTGTTAAGCCCTGGTCTATAACAGAAACCACAGCCCAATGCTCTGTTTTAGGGACCATGAGCTTCCCTCGCATTCCTTCCTACTGTCTCCATTCCTTAACAAACCACCAGCTTCTAGTAATAAGAGCTACTTGCTTAGAGGAAAAAGAAATCAGCGTATTTTGGAACAGAACAAGAATCAATGGTACAGCCATAAGATAAGAACTCTTCATATGGCCTTGAAAATTTGTTTTAAACATTTGTCTTTAATTAAACAAGTAAAACGTGAACATTTTCATGGTAAAAATAGCTCAGATAGTACAAGTAAACTCAAGTCCCCCTCTGCTCTCTTCTGGCCGCTTTCAATAGAGGCACCCAATTCCATTTGGTGGAATCCTTGGAGACCTTCCGAGGAACTGAGGAGGGGAAAAAAAATAAAGGATGTTCAACATCACTAATTATCAGGGAAATGCAATTCAAAACCATAATGAGCCTGACGTCTATTAGGACGGCTATTGACAAAAAGTAGAAAGAAACCCATATTGGCAAGGATGTGGAAAAAAGGGAACCCTTATGCACTGCTGGTGGGAATATAAACTGGTACAGCCACTATAGAAAATAGTACGGAGGTTTCTCAAAAAATGAAAAAAAAAAAAAAAAAAAAAGAAGAACTACCAAGTGATCCAGCTATTTCACTCTGGACATTTATCCTAAGTAAACCAAAGCAACAACTTGAAAAGATACATATACCACCATGTTCACTGCAACATTATTTCCAATAGCCAAAGCATGAAAGCAACCTAACCCCATTGACAGATGAATGAATAAGAAAATGTGGTGTGTACACACACACAGGAATATTCAGTCATAAAAAAGAATGAAATCTTGCCATCTGTGACAACATGGATGGACCCTGGGGGCATTATGCTAAGTGAAAAAAGTCAGAGAAAGCTAAGTACCATATGATATTACTTCCATGTGGAATCTAAAACAAAACATAGCTAGCTCACATTGGTTGGCTGCCAGAGGGGGAAGGAGAAATGAGAAGGGAGTCAACAGTACAAACTTCCAGTTATAAAATAAACAAGCCAAGGGGATGTGATGTACAGCATGGCGACTAGAGTTAATAAAACTGTGTATGTGACGTCTTTCAAAAGTTCTCATCACAAGAAAAAAAATTCTGCAACTACATGTTAGTCACTCAGTTGTGTCCGAGTCTTTTGTGATCCCAGGGACTACAGCTCTTCAGTCCACAAAATTTTCCAGGCAAGAATACTAGAATGAGTAGTCATTCCCTTCTCCAGAGGATCTTCCCAATCCATGGATCGAACCTGGGTCTCCCGCACTACAGGCAGATTCTTTACTGTCTGAGCCACCAGGAAGCTCCTGTAAACTTTACAGATGATGTTAACTAGACTCGTTGCAGTACTCATTTTGCAATATATGCATATACTGAATCATTATGTTATATACCTGAAACTAATATTATGTTGTAAGTCAATTGTATCTCAATAAACAAAAATAAAAGGAAAACACCCTACCAGCTCACCAACCACTGCTACAAGGTCAGAGTAAAGCCTGCAAATGCTCCTTCAGTTACAGAGTGTGTTATAAATCAGGCTCTCCAGAGACACACAGGCAAATGTCCTAGTCCAGCTGAGGGATCCCAGGGGCCTAGAGGCCCGTGGTGGCAACGTGGCTGCTTCCTTCACAGAGGCACTCTGAGGAGAGCTGTCAGTTTTGGTAAAGTGCCCTGAGGCTCCTCTGGAGAAAAAGTACTAAATAAACCACTTGTCAACAGCAGCCCACGTGGACTGGAATGCCTGGGCAGAGAATAACAGTAGGGAAAGAATCAGCATTAATCTTCTTATCTCTCTCATTTGATTGGTATGAGGCCAGTCCCTCAAAACTACCCTTTTCATCAGATAGCAACTGGTCAGGGGAGGGGTTGATTAAAAAAAGAAATTTTTTAAGAATCAGAATGTTGAACTACCCTGGTGGCATAGATCCCATAAGAACCTGCCTGCCGATGCAGGAGACATGGGTTCCATCCCCGGTCTGGGAAGATTCCACGTGCTGTGGAGCAACTGAGTCCGTACGCCACAGCTACTCGGCCCATGCTCTGCAGCAAGAGACGTCACTGCAATAAGCCCGCACCCTGCAGCTAGAGAAAGCCCACGCATAGTAACAAAGGCCCAGTGCAACCAGAACAAATAAATTAAGAGGAAAAAAAAGAACTAGAATGTTAGCACAGGAAAGAACTGAGCATTTATGTTAATACTAACGATCACTTGAGCATCTGTGACGCTTCGAACATTTTATGGAAGTGTAAGTGTTAGTCGCTCAGTCATGTCTGACTCTCTTCGTGAGGCCGCTGACTGTAGCCCACCAGGCTCCTCTGTCCATGGAATTCTCCAGGCAAGAATATTGTAGTGGGCGGCCATTCCCTTCTCCAGGGGATCCTCCCCATCCAGGGATCAAACTCGGGTCTCCTGCATTGCAGGCAGATTCTTTACCATCTGAGCTATGCTATGGAGTTCCTTATTTTCCACAATTCTCAGATGTAGGTACCACTACAACTAATATGTTAAAAAGGAGTAAGTTGATGCTCTGAGAGACTAGGTTATATGCCCAAGCCACCCACCAAGTAAGTGACAGAAATTAAGATTCTGAACCCAGATCTGCTGAACTCCGAAGTCTGTGTTCTCTCTCTCTCCATTATGCTGTGATACCATAAAGACTGAGGAAAAAGCATCACAGCCTTGAGTTAGGAGACTAAAGCTCTTGGTAGTTACCAGTTGTGACCCTGAGCAAGCTAGCAACAAGCTAGGCTTCAGTTCTGTCACTTAAAGCGACAAGACGACCAGACAAATCTGAGTCTGTGATGCCCCTGGGGCACTTGCAAGAAACTACTGGCACCACACGGTCAGGGCCATAAGGAAAGCGCAACACCAGCAGCAGGACCCTGGAGTAAGAGACACAACACGCGGCGGTATAAGATGTAAGACACACCCATCAGTCCCAGCTAATCACAGGAAGAGTTTTTATTGGGAAATGAGAGGGAGAGGTAAAGGCGGAAGACTCCAAAAGAGGTCTCCCCGCTCCAGCTACATGGACACTGCTCTAAACTCCGTGTCCTGTTATTGCACAGGACACACCTCTGCTTTCTACCCTACAAAAAGCCAGTTTTTCAGGTCTTTTGTTCCACAAAAAGCCGGATGTCTGGTTGTTGAGTCAGACTTCAATGTGCCTAACTGAGTTCGACTTTCTACAACACTTAGCACACAAAGTCCAAACAATCCAAGCCCCTGTTCACTCTGGTGGGGCCACCTTTTAGCATTTCAGGACTCTGGTTCCCAGTTTTCCCAAGTCCACCCAACAGGTGCCTCCTGGGAGGACTGCTGAAAAAACTACAGCAACGCCCTGTAAGTGGAAAGATCTCTTTTCCCAGCTCTGCTTTCCTCCAAGCACAATCCTGCTGAGAGACAGGAGGTGAGGATCAACCCACTCAGTGCCCTGCCAGTTCCAAGGAAGCAGCAGGGCCAGGGAGAATTTCCTCACGTGTTTCCAACGTGTTTCATGCGTTTTATTGCTCATCTACCATGCAGATCAAAAGCGCTGGAGCAGGTCCAACTATTTCACACAGAATCTCACACTCCAGGCTGGCTACAGCCCCGAAAGCCTTCGTTTCTTCACTTGAAATACTGCCCAATGTTATTTTGGGATGTGACCTGATAGAGGAAGCCCATAGGGATTCCATGACGATAAGCGTTCCAGCTGTGATTGGTTGCCCAGCCCCAGCGAGTGCCAGCATGGGTTTGTCAGGCTCTGCTGACAAACAGAACTCAGCAGCTAACACCTCCTCTTCACACCACAACAAAACCATGCCCGAAATCACACCGCCCATACCTCATCGGGGGTGTGGGGTGGGGGTTTGCTGGTGCTCTCGCGGGAGGAGCTGCGAGTTCTAACATGAATTGGCTGCCTGATTGAGTACATTTTCAAGCAGAAAGATACCACATCAGGGTTACAGAAGGGGGTTAAACAATCTCCCAACAGAGACTCACAAGGATGACATCAGTTCGTTTTGCTGAACACATTAAACAATATCAATAAGGAAGTTTCATGGCAATGTTCAGTTCAGGGTTTTCTCAGAAATTTGGCTGAATCCTTGAGAAATGGAGCTTTTGTTAACCCCCCAGATGGAGTTCTCATATTCTTTCACTTGTGAAGAGCTTTTGCCAAGCTGTGCTGACTGCTGGCAGGGAAGCCATCCACCCCAGGTAAATCCTACACACATATTTGTAGTAAATGTGTGTGTGCAAGCTTGGTGTGCGTGTGTGTGTGGTAGGAACTTCACAACTCAGCCATATTCACTTAAATGACAAGTCCCAGATGAGAAAAGTCCAAATGCACAGACTGAAGAGACCAAATCTGCACTCGCACTTCTGTCAGCCTAGCCTAACGGATCCACAGCCATGGTGGGAGGCTGCTCCCAGGCTGGAGAATGAGAGGAAATCCTAAAGAACACAGAAGAGGCTGGGAAACTTAACCTTGGATGAAGAGCAAGTGGGAGGAAAGGAGGCAATAGTTTTGACAAACTTCAAGGAAAAGACAAACTGAATTACTTAGGAATGACTTCAGGCAAATAAGTTTTGGGGAGGCCTGATTTTTCATAAAGCCTTCTTTAAAGCAACATTTATTTGTCAGGGATCAGAGGAAGAAGAGACTACCTCTATTAAACACCTCCCCCACCCCAAATATTCAGTACAATAATTCTCTTTCCTTCAGTCTTTGCTAAATGGAAAGATGGGTGATCTGACCCACCCAGACTAGAAGGGACTCCAGAGTTACATGACTGCTGCTCTGTTGTTCCAATGAGTGGTCTTCGTCCAAGAGATTAAATGCCAACCCTCCCTAGAGAGCATTGCTGGCTGAAATACCAGGAACGAATCAACACACAGAAGAGGCTGCCTCTTACTCCGCAGTCAGGGTTTAAGCAGGAGCTAAGGAAGAAGCAGGCTTCCCTTGTGGCTCAACTGGTAAAGAATCTGCCTGCAATGTGGGAGACCAGAGTTCGAACCCTGGGTTGGGAAGATCCCCTGGAGAAGGGGAGGGCTACCCACTCCAGTATTCTGGCCTGGAGAATTCCATGGACTGTATAGCCCATGGGGTCACAAAGAGTCGGACACGACTGAGTGACTTTTACACTTCAAGGAAGAAGAAAGAAAAGACAGGAGCCTGGCACTGTCCTATAGTTTGGAGCCATGCACCATCTCCTGCCTGGACTGTGTTCACTGTGTGGAAAAGCAGAAACCGCTCTGGGAAAAGCTCAGAGAACTCTTTATTTCTTAACCCCCCACCCCAAGTTTCCAAAAAAACCCTCACCAAACTCCCTCTTCCCTTTTTCTACAGATTACTGCTCTGTGGACAATGAATGATTTCTTCTCGGTACCTTCTGGCTGCCTGGTGGGGAATGCACAGTAGAGAAAGGTCAGACTCTTCTTGTCTCCAGGATGCTTTTCAGGGCCCACCCACCTCCAAGAGGAAATTCCATACATATACGTGTTGAATTTCATAAAGAAAGCTCTAGGAGACCAAATCTCCAAATTCAAAGAATGTTAGAAAGAGGAGTAAAGCAAGATCCCTCATATCTCCCTCTTGAAGGGACTCAACTGACATGAATACGTGACTCTCAGGTGTTCAACCCAAGGGGACATGGCTATCTCACACTTCATCCTCACATCATCTTCTGAGGTAGGGATCATGCCCATTTTAGCAAAGAAGCAAGAAGCTCAGAAGTTAAATGATTTGCCCAAGGAGAGAAATCTATTAAACAGGAGAAATGGGTTTAAACCCGTATTTCTGACTCCAAAGCTTGCACTCTTCCCACCATAAGGTGGAAGCTTGCCACCATCAAAGGCTGGGCTCCATGCTCCACACAACGTGAGGCAACAGCCTGTCTCCAGACATGCTGGTTGGTTAGCTACACGACTCTGAGAGGCTAACCTCACTAGGCATCACTTAGTTCTTCTGCAGAAGGAAAAAGCAAAACTAGATAATTCAACTCCACAAGTCTACCACGCTATGTGTCCCTTTCTTTTTTTTTTTTTTTTTATTATTATTATTTTTTTTCCAGTGGGTTTTGTATGTGTCCCTTTCTTTCCTAGCCTCTCTTCCTTACTAAACTTTCTTTCATGGTTATTTCAAGTCAGCCCTTTCACCTATAACTTTCTTAATTTAAGCCTACTTTTTCTAAACTAAAGGGTACAGTACTTCTCACCTCTGGGTCCTTAGAACGGTACTTAATGGATGGAGAGGGGGAGAGAATGACTTTGAATCTGGAGAGACAGGCAGAAGTCCCATGGAAGCAGGGATGTGGTCTCTGCCTGTGTCCCTGTGCCCCAATCCTTCTATCAGCCGCAGGGGTGGGGCTCAGAGAGAAGTCAACACATTCCTGGCCTCCAGGTGGCCTCATCTCGGATAATTTCAAACCCTCACTTTCTTCCTCATCTAGCCCTGTAGCCACCCTTCCAAACTGCAGGACCACTGGGTCTTGCTGAGGAGCTCCAACCCCCCCAACATGGGAAAGCTCCTTTCCAGGGGCATGAGCCAAGCAAGCCCCAACCCCCTGCCCACAGCCGTGCTCCAAATGGGGCGACAGACCGCCCTTAACAGCACCGGGTGGCCCACGTCCCAGCTTTCAAAGAGAACCAGGTGGGAAAACCAGTCGCGTGAAGTCGCACGTGAAGTGCAGCGACTATAGACTAAAACTGTTTTCTGCCTTGGGAACTTCAAAGATGAAAACAGCTTCGTGGGGGCAAAGCCTCCACAACCACAGTATAACTTTCCTGATCCCCTCTTCCTCCACAGACAAAACCCAGAGTCCCTTCAAGATCCTCCAGAACCAAAGTTCAGGACTGGCGGCACTGTGCTAAATCTGCCCCTTTCCTCACTAGCTCGTGGGATGAGGTCCTCCAATGTTACTATTAATGCCAGGCCCACAAAAGATAAAATGCTTGATAAATATTACTCAAAAGCATCCTCTTTAGATCCAATCTCTACTAGTCTCTCTCTCTTCTTTAACAGTCCCTCCCTCACCCCAGCACTGTACCTTCTCTCTAGACCTCCACAGTTGAAGAAGGGACTCTTGGTGCTGTCATCAAGGGAATGGACTTTCCTGACTAAAACTGAGAGGCGCGACGCTGAGAGGACCTTGGCCACCTCCTAAGAACTCTTGACAGAATTGCACTGCAGGGAGGAACGTCTGGAGAGGAGGCTGTTGGGAGGCAGGGCTCTGTGTCACTGGAGAAATTTCCATCTAATTACAAAGACACAAGAACCCGCTGTCCTAATCCACCTCAGCAGAATCTCTTGAGGTAGGTCTGACCCTTTGAGTGAAGGCTGAGGGCGCCGCTGAGGTGAGAAGAGGGGAGAGGAAAGAGTGGCGGGCTGCCGGCTTCCTACAATGGGCACCCCTTCGAACGGCAGCTCGGCCACTGCAGCAGCCATTGATTTTCCAGGGCTCGATACTCTGCTCCCACAGATCTGCTCAGCTGGAGGCTGAATCACACTGAGTGTTTCTGCCCAACATCTCCCTGCACTGGCCCCTCCCCAAACCAATAAAACAAACACCAAACACAATGTGAGTTGGCGACAGAGATGGTGCTCCCCACACACACCCCCACCCCCAGAAAAATTATAAACACCAGTTCAAGGGAACCAAAGCTACATGGACAACCCACAAGATGCTGCCTGGGCCAACCCACAGACCCCAGAGAGCCTTTTAATCCACTGCCCAACATCCCCACAGAGACCTTTCTAAAGATGCAGACGTTCTACAGAAAAAAATCCAGGTTCCCAACTTGTGAAAATAGATCCTGGAACTCCCAGAGAGTGCTGATGGATTGAAACCTTGCTTGCTGGTTTGTCACAGACCCCACCAGGTCTGTACGATACCCATGTTACTACCCGACCAGTCTTCTGACACACACCCCTCCCCCTACCAGGGTTTTTCACTTAGGCCAGGATAGAGAATGTCTCCTTTAGTCAAAAACCACCTCTTGGCCAAAAATGTACAGCGTGTTCTAAGGGTCACTAGCTAAGACTCAAATTTGAAAAAAAAAAAAAAAAAAAAAATGAAACTAGGGCAGAGCTGGGTCTGAGTTAGAGCAGTCAAGGCCGGTGCATATTTATGGAAAAGGGCTATTCTAATCCCAGCAGGAAAAGAGCACTGTAAAGCTGGAGAAGGCAAAGAAGTGAAGAACTCCCTACTTTCTCCAAGTCCTGAATTCCATCAGGAAGGCCAACCACACAGACCGTGTTCCTTCGTGGTCATCAGCTTGGATCCTTGAACTTGAGCAAGGAGACTAGGAAAAGGGGGAGAGGAAAATAACACAGAAAACACAGTAGAATTCTGGGTCTAAGAAATGTAAGGGGGAGGGGTACTGCCTTAAGCTTCCACCTCATCTGGCTGCTCCTCAGAAATACAGCAACCAGAAAGCAAGGAGGATGTGACGTGCACCAGCGGGGAAGGTGAGGTTGGCACTGTGCTGAACTCAGCGCAGACCAAGGTCTGGGGGGCTGGATGGCCTCCTCGGTTTGATATTTAAAGCTCTAAATGTGTATCTGCCAGTGGTCTTCCCTACCGTGACCTACAGATCTAGATAAAATCCAAAGATTTAGAGGAAGGGAGCAGAACAAACAAATCTGAGTGGGAAATGGATAGAATCTTAAACCAGAAAAGACAGCCATCAACCCTGAAGGCCTTTAAAACCAAAAAAACCAACTCTATATATAGGGAAAGACATAGTCAAGTCCTAAAGGTAGAAGACAAAGGAGGGGGAGGAGGGAACGATAAATATTCTTGATAACAGTTCCTCTGAATACAGATTCTCTGAATCTATTTGGAACTCAATTTCTCTCCTACCTTTCCCCCAACTATCAGGAAATTACCTTGTCTGATCTCGGTAAACAACATTCAGTATTCTTCCCACATCAAAGCTGGCCTTCAGGAAGGGACAGATATGCTGTCAGCTTAAACCTTGAACGCCCAGTTCCCACCTTCAACAAGGCAAGGCTTCTTAGTTCGCTTGGGAAAAGTCAAATGGGAAGCAAGCTAACAGCTTGGGGGTGAGCTCCACCTCAGGGCAATCAGAGACTATGTCACAATACCAGACAATTCTATGCTGACAGCAGGTGTGGAAGAGGAATAGGTTCTGGCCACAGAAGTAGACGGAACAAGAGATCAAGCAGTGGTCCCCAGAGGAACAGCACTAGATCACATACCACTTTCATAACAGCTTTCAGGTAGAACACCAAACATCTTAGAAACATGAGAAAAAGACAACAGAGCTGATTCTATGCTTGACTTATCAGGTATGTTAACACAGCTCCACACCTCTGGGCCCTACCCTCTGGGCCCAGATTCTTACTCTGCTGCAGAGGGGTCCTAGTGGTTTCTGTAAAGACAGCATTGCTAAGGGAACTTTGTTCAAAAAGCCCAAGATACCCCTCACCCTCCGCTGCTTCTCACCCTCTCCCCCAGAAAGACAAGACACAGCTTGGCAGTCCCACACCTAAGGGCTAGCTTTTGGATTCTAGCTGGTTTTCTTGAAGGAGGACAATGGCAGAACCAGAGCAAGTACCTCACTGAGGTCATCTCCCAGACAGCTTTGCAGAAGGTTGTAAAAGCACCAACAGGAGAGAAGGGGAAGAGGAGGTAAAGATGGAGGAAAGCCATTATCACCAAGGCAACTGAGTTCATCCATATGTTGACTCGGGAAATTCAAGAAATTCTAGCTTTTGAGGTTTCTTCCTTCCAGAATAAATGCTTCCTACATCTTCCTGGGGGGCAGATCCAGACCCAGAAGCTATAGTATCATTACCTTTGCCTAGAAGTCTCAATCTCACATCTCTCCATCCCACCTCCTTCGCTTTCTCCAAAGAGAAGAAAATATGGAAGACAAAGTCTTGTCTTTTTAATACGGCATTCTTCCTTCTCTTAAAGGAGGTTTTTGCAGATCCTTTATAGGAGCTGGTCCTCATAGTAAAAGCAATGGGCTAGAAGTCAGAGAACCCCTGTTCTCAGTTACTGAATGACCTTGGGCAAGTCCTTTACCCTTTCTGGGCCTTAGGTTCTCATTTATGTAAAGTGTGGGGTGAGGGGGATAGTGGTGTTTGTGTGAGTGTGGTGAATTTTCTGTGGAGTAGCTCATGCTGCCTCCATGATACTCTTTTCCTAACTGCAGAGGTAAAAAAGCTAAAAACTACATTTCCCAGAATCTCCCTGCAGATGCTTTTGGCTATAATTCAGGTTCTGCTAATTAGAATCAGACTCAAGATTAGATCAAAGTATGGCAGTGACCATACTTCTGTCTCCTTCACTGGTTTCTACAGGAGCATTTTTGTTTCATCTTCCAGTTAACTGGGTGCTACAGTTCTGGTGGTTGCAGCTTCTGCTGCTGGATTCCAGCTCACTGATCCCTGGATAGCAGACTGAGAGCACTCACGCTGAGAGTGGCTCACAAGCAGTTCCCTTGGTGGGTCAAATCTAGGTCTAGATCCCAATTCCCGGAGGACAAGCCTAGAGACATGCTCCCTCAGCCCTTCGACCAATCTTCAAGCCTTATTTGCTATATTAAATCCTTCTCTATTAAACTACCTAGGGTTTAGTATGGCCTAGGTTCCGTGTAGAAACCACTGACACAATTTTGTCAGATGACATGAAGAAGAAGTTGTGAAGAAGAAAGAAATTATTCACAAAGCATATTCCCTAAGTCAGAGTCTTCTGAGGAAAAACGGGCAAGATGGGGAAGCCTAGAACTTTAAAATACATTTGCCCAGGACAACTTCCTTCACTTCTTCCCTTTTTACCATCTTCCTGTACTTTCTCCCTCCCACTCTAAGCTCTGGGGGGAGCTGAATGGCTCACAGAAGATGGAAGGTTGAGTCAGCACACGCTTTCCTTTCCATCCCTATATTCTCTGCAGGCTTTTACTCTGCTGAGGGTAGCATTACCTGCCCAACCCCAAATAAGTATTCTCTGGGCTTGGGATGGAGAGGGTATCAACTGTCTTCCTCAGAAGCAGGAAATATGTTTACATAATCCAGGGGGTAAAGAACCAGGGCACGGCCCTGCACAGCTAATGACCAAAGACACATTTGGCCCATACAAGATCCTAGTTTATCTTCTTATACCAATTTCTGGTTGAAGTAACAAACCACCAGCTTCCTGTAGCAGGAGTGGGGACAAACTGAAAAAAACAAGGTCAAATCCAAGTGGCATGCTTGGTGTGATGGGGCATTTCCCACCAGTCCTCAGTGATGCTAACTAAACCCAAGAGCCATCACACTAGAGGTAAAGCTCGGCTAGTTTTCAGAATGAAGTTTTCTGAAGAAAACAAAAGGTTCCAGCAAGAGGAATCTGTGTGAGACACACAGGCAGGAAGCAGAGCTGAGCCACCAGCAACTAGAATAGAAACAGGAAACGGGCCCAGGAACAAGCATAGAGTAATCTGCTGCAAGCAGCACCAGCTCCAGCAGGCACCAGGCAGTATCAGGGCCGAAGCAGCGTGACTAAGATGGAGAAACAGATTGGCTGGTCCTGCCAGAGCACCGGCGCTCTAGAGAAGGGATGGCTACCTGCACAGGGTACATGCTGCTCTGAGCACTCTGGGCAGATGTGACAGAGGGGGTGGGGATTTCCTTTCTGAGACTTTGTAAGAGCACCTGGGTTACAATTCAAGGGGACCGAGCACAGATACACAGTCAGATATAAAGAAAACAGGTCACCGACCTCAGAATGGCTCAGCTTCTCTGGGTACCAAAATTGCTAGTGACATTTCTGTTATCCCTTAAAAAAATAAGCCATCAAAAACCCAGGCAAAAACTGTTGGTCCTGCGTTCTTTTACCATGAAATGTAACAAAAGGGAACATAGTGTAAAACTTAAATCCTTCAAACATTCCAGTTTATTAAGCCTTTAGAGAATTTCTGTCACCTCTCCTACCCCTCACCAATAAACCTAGACAATGAAAAGCAGGTCCCCAAGCTCAGGTACGTAGTAAGAACCTATGGGCTAGTCAACAAAGGTAGACTAAGATTTGCCTAACACAGGTATCAGACACAGGTCTGAATGCTCAAGCAGAAGTACCAGCATAATGCTACACCAGCATGAAGCAAATGGGAAGAAGTCCCAGAGAAGGTATTTCACAGCTAGGTTTTGAAGCCAAAGTAGAACTTTGCTGGGCATTAAAAAAAAAAAAAAAAAAGGTGGGGGAGGGGGAGGAGGAACAGAGACGACACACACACCTTAAGCCAGAGGACAATGGCTCTGTGAGGGCAAGGAGCTGTGAGGAGCTTAAAGGCACCCCTGAGGGGCCAGAGATGAGGCTGCAGAGGCGTGCTGGGAGCTCTGGATGGCCCCATAGTAGGTTCTGGGCTGCACGTACGGGTACTTCCAGAGCACACAGACAACTAGTTTACTAGACATGTAACATTTATTAGAGGAGACTGGTGGGCTACAGCCCATGGGGTCACAAAGTCGGACAAGACTGAGCACACTTGCATGTGTGCGCATGCAGGCACGCACATGCATGCATGCGTACACACACAGACACAGACACAGACAGACACACACACACAAACACAGTCTCTGGCAAGATATTTCATTTGCAAAGTTTACTCAGCTTTCAGGGTCCAACTCTTCCTTGCTCCAGAACCATAAGACACATGAATCACCTGAAGACCTTGTTAACAGTGTTGGATTCAATCAAGCTGGTATAGGGCCCAAGAATCTGCATTTCTCACAAGCTCCCAGGTAATGTCTGTGCTGCTTGATAATGGACCACATTTTCCTCAGCAACAAGGATCTGACTGATCAAAGTTTCACCATTAATCAGGACACTGTCTAAGGAAAAAAGGCACAGGACAGGGCTTGCTCCCACACAACACAAGGGAACCAAAGAACCGCTCTCGTCAGCTTTGCGCTGTCGGAGCTGATGCCCTGCTTCGGGAGCCCCTCCAGCAGGCCTCACCTGTAGATTTAACCACCTTCCTCCCTGTCCCTTCAGTTCACAACTCGTCTATGCTTCCATCACAGGGAGGTCTGAGGGAAGAAAGTGATGGATATCCATTTACACTCCTCCTTTTAGGACAACTCTAGTAAATGAAAAATGACAAAGGGTTGAGGTTTTTGGCTAAATATTAAGAGAGAATCAGATTGTCCATGGCTTTCCTCTGCTGGGCGGGATGCTAAGGGAAATATTTCACCTGAAATATCAGAGAAAACTGGATTCAAACTCTTAACTCCAACCCTTAGTTTCCCATGTAAAATAGAAGCGATTATTAAACTTAGTACATTTCAATTCCTGCCCTTCCAGGAGGATTCACGATGACTGAGGATCCTTTCCTGGCCTCACTCGTACCCTTTAAGATTCAGATTCTGTAAGAGTTCCTTTCCATTTTTTCTTTCCAGATCACTATAACCTAAGCTCTCAAGATTTGAGAACATCACAGTAGTAAAGCCTGAGTGTGACTAGGTACTCTCTTGTTAAGTAGAAATGTAAAGGAGGGCTTGGAAACTCAAGCTATCAAAGAATATCTTTCGAAAATTTAACAGACATTAAAAATCCTATTTCTATTCACCTCACTCCTGGCATCAACAACTTTCACTCCTGTCCAAACAGAGCAAGCAAGTATGGTCTAGATCTTCAAGAGCAGCCTAATAAGACTTTTTCAATCAAGGATATAGTGTCCCTTTTAAGCTAACCCAGTGCCCTTGATTCTCTTCTCTTGTTTAACTCCTGGAGGATGTGTCTCTTTATATCTTCCTAACACTCTGGCCGTCCAAGGGACCCTCAAGAGTCTTCTTCAACACCACAGCTCAGAAGTATCAATTCTTCAACACTCAGCTTTCTTTATGGTCCAACTCTCACATCCATACATGACTACTGGAAAAACCATAGCTCTGACTATATGGACCTTTGTCAGTAAAGTATATCTCTGCTTTTTAACATGTTATCTAGGTTTGTCATAGCTTTTCTTCCAAGGAGCAAGCGTCTTTTAATTTCATGGCTGCAGTCACCATCTGCAGTGATTTTGGAGCCCAAGAAAATAAAGTCTGACACTGTTTCCACTGTTGCTCCATCTATTTGCCATGAAGTGATGGGACCGGATGGTATGATCTTAGTTTTCTGAATGTTGAGTTTTAAGCCAGCAATTTCACTCTCCTCTTTCACTTTCATCAAGAGGCTCTTTAGTTCCTCTTCGCTTTGAACTGTGGTGTTGGAGAAGACTCTTGACAGTCCCTTGGACTGCGAGGAAATCAAACCAGTCAATCCTAAAGGAAATCAGTCCTGAATATTTATTGGAAGGACAGATGCTGTAGCTGAAGCTCCAATACTTTGGTCACCTGATGTGAAGAACTGACTCATCTGAAAAGACCCGGATGCTGGGAAAGATTGAAGAGAGGAGGAGAAGGGGATGACAGAGGATGAGATGGTTGGATGGCATAACTGACTGATGGACGTGAGTTTGAGCAAGCTCCTGGAGTTGGTGATGGACAGGGAAGGCTGGCGTGCTGCAGTCCGCGGGGTCGCAAAGAGTCAGACACAACTGAGTGACGGAACTGAACATTCCGGCGCCAACTACACCATTTTGTGCCCTATATGCTTTATACATATATGGGTCTTGAGATGAAGCTGAGGAATTTGGGCCGATTCAGCTGACTCCTCCTAGCATGCCTTTCAAAAGCCCTCTTCACCTTTATACCCTTCCCTTACTCATTTCCTTCCCTCCAGGCTCAGAAGTCAGGGCTTCTCCCTACCTTAGAAGGACCCCAATAAACTGCTTCATGACAAATTCAACTTTACATTCCTTGAAAAGACATTAGATGCAGACCAACTTTGTCCCTTTCCTTGGCTTCCAGAAATATGACCCAACTCTGGGCCCCCTCCAACCTTTCCAGTTACGCGCTGGTCACTTCTACTCAGTGGCCCCAAGCACAGTCTAGCGCTCCATCTGACTCCTCGCTCCATGCTGCATGGCCTGGGAGGTTTAACTATTAACCACTATGCAGACAACTCTCAAACTCGATCCAGACTCAGCTCTTACCCGAGTTTCAGCCTCCTAAATTCCAACTAGCAATGAAGCATTCGTTTTTAGGTATCTCACTATATGGAACGTAACTTCTCCTGAAAGGTGAGTTTTCCTATTAACCTTCTATTTCTGTCAATGAGAGCCCCACCCTCCCCAAACCTGGTATATCAAGATTGTTAAGTTTTCCAGCCAGTAGAATCCACTTAGTCCCAGTTCTATAGATTCTTTCCTGAGCACCTCACAACTTAAGACTAGGTAGCTATGTAAATGAGGCTGAGGAGCAGAACTCCACCGAATGCTAGAATTATTTCAATAGTTTAACTCATCTCCTTGCTTGCAGACTACCCCCTTTCCAAACCATACTACACACCAGTGGATTATTTTTGTTAAAACATTAACTTCATCATGTTATTGCCTAATTAAGTATCTGCAGGCCTATGAGATCAGATCCAAGTGGCTTACTTATCCTACCAGGGCTCCAGCCCCTGTGATCTAGCTTTCCTTCCTGTTCCTGCCCACCTCAGGAAGCCTGATTCTGACCAGCCCCCCAGAGGTCATCCACACTGCACCCCACCCTCACCAAGCCTCAGCCCAGCACTTTTCCTTTCCATCCCACCCAAGACATCCATATCTAGTTCATTCTAATTAAACTTCTGCCATGATGACTCCCCTCTACGACTTTATTCTTTTATGTTTATTTTTAATTGATTGATGATTACTTTACAATATTGGTTTCCTTCATACATCAACATGAATTAACCGCAGGTGTACATACGTTCCCTCCCTCTTAAATCTCCCTCCCTCTCTACTCTTTAGACATAAATGGATCACTGACTTCACCAAACCCTGACAGCACTCACTGTAACATTCAGGCACACATTCTTCTATCTATTTTACCAACGAAACAGAGGAGGATCCCTGAGGGTTACAACCATATCACAGTCAGAATCACCCACTTAAGAGTTCAGGTTACCTCAGAAGTATTGGAGTTCAACCCTTGCCTGATGCGTCTAGGCCTTCTATACAAAAACCAGAGCAAATGGGGTGCCAGAATTTACTCCAGAGACAGGGAGTTTACCTACTTTTCTTTTTGAAATATCCTCAATCCTCCAGATCACAAAGGAATCTGTATGCCACACTTGGGCTTAGACCTATAGGAATCAAGTAGTCAGAGGTAGTGTAACTTGTGAAGTTTGATTTTTTAAAGATGATCAACCCTGGTGATTATGTTGAGGATGGACTTGGAAGGAAAAGAAACAGCTCAGGACTCTGTCACCAGGTAAGAGATAATGGGAGACCGACAGAAAGGCAGTGAGGAAGGACAAGGGATCCAGTGATGAGTGCCAGAGAGCGAAGAGTTCCCAGGGTGGAGCTGGCAACGCAAGAGGTACCCTAAAGCCAGGAATAAACTGCAGGGGTCCCAGATGCAGGCAGTCTGTCTCTCCCAGGTCTCTCTTCCTTCACCCATTTTCAACCCAGTCTTCCCTCCAGATCATCAAGAGTCAAACGATAGCATAAGTCACCACTATTACCCAAGTTGCCACTGTGGCTTCCCAGTCCAGTAGTTTTTTCTTCCCTTTTCAAAGGAAGACCAAAGCTCACTGCTATTCAAGTATGGTCTTAAGAACTACAGCACCACCTGAGCGCTTGTTAGAAATGCACATTCTTGGGTTCTACCCGACAACTACTGAATCATAATCTCTCTGGGTGGATGTCAGTAATCTGTGTTTTAATTAATCTCCAGATGATTCCTAATGCATGCCTAAGTTTGAGAAGCAGTGATACAGCTAACTTCCCCAGATCAAAGCTTTTAATCCTATACCCATTTTGCACCACTGAATGGAAACTCTATTCCAGGTACACTTGCAAGACTAACATGTAAATTTACAAATGTGCCTCAGTAAGAAAAACTCGGGAAGCCATCATTACTCTTAAGGAAACCACATACACTTGAATGAATCACTTAAATAGAAGCTTTTCAAGATGCAACTATTCCAAGTCATTCTCAGAAATGACTATAATCAAAAGTCAGAAACCAATTTTCAGATGAGTCCCTTACAGATTTCGCCCCCAAATAAAGAAAACGAAAGACTTAATGAAACACCACGAGATTTGCTCACCTATCCCTTACAAGAACTATTTTGGGGGGGGTGGGTGGGTGGTGAGCTGCACTGTGTGGCATGTGGGATCTTAGTTTTCCCTGACCAGCAACTGAACTTGTGCCCCCTGCAATGGAAGTGTGGATTCTAGACCCCTGGACTACAGCATGGAAGTCCCAAGAACCTTCTTAACATAAGGTGAAATGAGACTATTTTACAAGATAATGACAAATCCTAACCCCACTTCTTCCTAAGGCCACTGTCAGGAAGCACAAATAAATTAATTCATCCTCTAAAATGAAGTTTGGGTGGTCCTGTAACAGCCTGTAATAACTGTCTTGCACTAGCAGGGAAAGCAACAATTTGGCAATATGGTCAAGTTGTGCCCTGTCAGTCACACACATTTTGGATGAGCAATGAATCTGCTCAGGTATACCTATTCAATCAGTTGGAACCTATTATATGACAAGCATTAGGACAGCAATGAGCAAGACAGAGCAAGTCTGACCCTCAGTGAGCTTGAAATAAGTAATAGATATTACCCTTGAGACGAGCACTGACAAGAAGCATGGGTGCTAAGACGGTCTATTGTAGTAAAGGAACCTGACATAGTTTGGACTAGAGAGCATCTCTACCAGGGCTGTAAACCAGAATCACCCAGCATAGCTTCCAGCATGCCAAAGCCCAAGCCTTACCCCATACCAAACAAATCAGAATTCTGTGAACCCTGGTCATTGGTTTTAAAAATCACTTGCTCCCTAGGTAATTCTAACATGCAGGCAAGGTAGAGAACCACTGGTCTCGGGTATAATGAGACACAGTTTGGGGTACAGAAGACAGTAAGACAATGCCTGCCCTCCAGGAGCTTTCTATCTAGTGGAAAAGACCCAACAACCCAGAGGTATTAGCAAAATGCTCTAGCAACATGGAGCAAAAAACCCTCAGATTCAGCATAATGCTTCTCTGGGTACAAGGATGGGGAAGTGATCCTAATGGATATATAAGGTGCTTTTACCTGTGGCAGCAAGGTTTGGCTCAGGCACCTGATTATTCTTTATACCATTTCATACATCTTAAATATTAACATCTTAAATATTTTTTAAAAAGTAAAAATAAAATCTGCCTTTAGTCAGTGAAGGCAACATAGAAATTATTTAAGCTGAATTTTGAAGCTTAAGGGGTTTTCTGAGGAAATGATTCTGAAGATGTAGTCTGAAATATAAACAAAAAAAGTCAGAAGGAAAAGTACCTTAGGCAAAGAGAAGACCGTGTGCAAGAGCTGGAAGCAGAAAAGGCATGGGGCCCTACAGAAACTGAGAAGGCAGAAAGCAAAAAAGGATGAAGCAGAGGTTCTCAGGGTCTTCCCTGGTGGCTCAGACATTAAAGAATCCGCCTGTAATGCAGGAGACCTGGGTTCGATCCCTGGGTTGGGAAGATCCCTTGGAGGTGGGCAAGGCAACCCACTCCAGTATTCTTGCTTGGAGAATCCCCATAGGCAGAGAAGCCTGGCAGGCTACAGTCCATGGGGGCCACAAAGTGTCGGACACGGCTGAGTGATAAGCACACATACAAAGGTTCTCAGAGTGCCATTCTTGGTCTAGCAGCATCAGCAGCCTCAAGAATTTGTTAGAAATGCAAATTCTCAGGTCTCACTCCAGACTTAAATCAGAAAGAGGTGGAGAGTTGGGGAGGTGGGGATAGCCTTGGTAATATTAAGGATTTTGGATTTTCTTCTTAATCAAAAATAATTGAGAGGTTTTAAATAGAGGAATAACAGGATAACAGTAACTAAATGGTTTGGCGTTAATAGCTGAGCCAAAAAACAAACAAAAAACAAAACAAAACAAAATAGCTGAGCAAAAACTCCTCAAAATCTAATTTTTGTAATAATCAGGATCAGAAACCATACTGAGTCTTTTTATCAGGGGTCACAATCATAATGCCTTTAGGGCTAAGCTGGAAGGGTGCCTAAGTGGAAAGAGGGATGTGAAAAACTGAAGGGGCTGCCCTCCAGTCAGCAGAACATCTGCTCTGGAGTCAAACACAAACACGTGCTGAGTGGAGGGATACACTGTGAACCTAGGGATCCCTTAAAACAGCTGCTTAAGATAGGAGCGGGCTCCTTGCAGGAAATCCCGCCTTCTCCTTTCTTCAGATGTGACTATTTCCCCAGCCTGGCTAGGCAAATCTGGCATCAAACCAGAATAAATTTCAAAGAATAAACCACCTTTTGTTTCTTTGTCTAAGTAGCAGAGGGATAAAAAGCAATTCAACAAACAAGATGCCAATAACCTGGCCAGTTCACCTCCCACGTGGAGATTCTACTGCTACAGAACAGACGACCCGTTTGGATAAGCCCAGGGCAGAGGCCTGAACTTGGGAATGCTCCTTGTGATGGGCTACCCAGGAACAACTCTTTCCTGGGTCCGAGAGGCTATAGGCTACTGGCGTCTTCACTCCAGTAGGTCAAATCAAGCTCTTGGATTCAACAGTATAAGGCTCTCAAGCCTCAACAGACAACGTGTTTGTGCGCTAGGTTTCTCAGGACAAAAAACTACCAGATGCAGTTCAACCAAAATGTCACCAGAAACAAGCAGAAACTTTCTGATGAGGCGCAACTTACAGCACGGGCAGAAATCTACCGATTTGAGTTCTTGCTACAGTACCACCTCACCCGGATTTAGCCACAGATGATAGGTGATGAGGGAGTGGTTATACAGTTCTGACTGAATCAGGTTAAAAAGCACATTCCAGCGAAGTTCAGGATGCAGAACAGGATCGCAACAGACGTTAATGAGAAGGGAACAAGAGTGACTGCCTTATTCAGACACTTCCTCCCCCAATCCCTCAGCTGAAATAGTCAACAGTCTCAGAAGTCCTAGCTGACAATGGCAATTCATCCTGGCCTTGGATGCCTGAATTACAGGTGCTGAGGGACTCCACAGACCTTGTCCTCCTAAGGTTACGGCTTAGAGATCTTCAGGGGAAGCCATGGGGCCTTCATGATAAAGTGAGTTTCCATCTCCTACCTTAAATATCCAGAAAACCATTTTCTTACAAGTCAGAGTAACGGAAGAGACAAGCTTCAAATCCAAGTAGAATAAGAATTTCAAAAGAATCTTATTCTTACCTGTGGCTGAATATCTATTTCCTAACTGAAGCCAGATTTGTAAGGAAAGGTTTGCTGCCTATAATCTTCTCAGGACAGTCCATTTTATTCCTGTGCCCAGCCTGAGGGACTTGCCAACATGTAGTGACAGAGCTAAGACCAAGGGTAAGTGCTCCCAGGACCAGCCTACTATTAAACAGTTGCTACCTGCCTTTGAGTATCGAGTATAGTTCCTTGAAGATGATGGTCATTAGAGCCGATGTTTATGGAGGGCCTACAAGCACCAACACTCTCTTTATACTAATTTAATATTAACCTCTCTATGAAGTGTGTACTTTTAGTTTCATTTTACAGATGCAAAAGCTAAGACATGGACAGGTTAAGTGACTTGCTCAAGGCTACAGTTAGTGGCAGAGTCAAAATGCAGATCCAGGGCTCTAGAGCCCAAGCTTTTCATAAGCAGACCATACTGTCTTTTTCAGGATACTGTCCATCCATTCTATAAACACTGCATCAAGTATCTGGCACCAAAAACTCTACTAGACAAAAGCACCTATTCACATAAAACAACCAGAAAATCTGCTTTTACTCCTCCATACTCAAACGTGACAATCCATGCTGAAAGCACTCCAGATTCTACCGCCTAGCTAAAAGTTAAGACAAATACCTAAAAATTTAGCCTTCAAAAGTAAGATATAGAAAAAAGCAAAAAACACTGAGCTTTTTCTCAGCTTTGATGGAGAGCAGACAGTGCTTCTATCATTTCCATCTTCTCTGTCCCTCAGTTGCGTCTGTGCCTAAGAGCCCAAGATTTAAAACAAACAACAACAACAAAAAAACCATTTAAACAATGTTGAGATCTCTGAACAGAGATCACAAATATATTCTTCCCTGGGCAGGAAACCAAAACAGACATTCTATAAAGTCGGTCCACCAATTCGTATTCAGAATTCTGAGCTTGAATTTAAGGAATAGTCCATCATTCATTTAGCTCAATACCACCAAACAATCCAATCAGAAACTGGTCTTTGTTGCTTTTCTCTCTGCCCTCATCAGCTTTTAGAGGTTGGCAGAAATACTCACAGGCAAGCTTGAAGGTCTTGACTGAAGACTCAGGTTCATATCTTCTTGCCCTCCCTTACTGGAGGTCATTGAGGGGGCTGAGGATGCCTGAGACCCAAATGAATCTTGAGATAACTCCTAAAACAAGAGAAACAAAGGCTGTGAGAGCCTGATTATTGATAAACCAGGTCAGCGTGCTTCATGGTGAAAAGGGCTATGGGACTCTATCACACAGGGGAAACTGGGTTTGAGAGACTGACCACTCGCACACAACACTATTCAAAGGCAAAAAAATACAAACTGTGGCTCTTAAGAATGTCAACAGTTACTATTTGGAGTAAAAAAAACTCATGATGAAGAATTATAAAAAAAAGAAAAAGAATGTCAACAGTGGACATAAGGCTGTCTGATGGCACTGCTGACCATTTATCACCACCAACAGAAAACTGTTCTTTGGGAATAAAGGCCCAAATCTAGCTAACTACAAATTGTTATCTATCAAGGAAAGAGACCAACTGATTTCAAAACACCAACAAAAAACTCATACTAGAACCTCTGCATTAAAATGAGTAGTGCTTCCTTTAAAGGCACTGGCCTCGGATGAGACTCCAACAATGCCACCAATGCACAAAATCTTTAGGGGACTTGTCATCATTCAGTCATTTCTCCTTTTTGCTCTTTAGAGAATAAAGCCCAAATTGTTATTTTCAGACTTTTATCACCTAACTTGTTCATAGACATTGCTACAAATGAATTTTAGCTATTTCCCAAAATCCACTCTCAAAAAAAAGTATTTGCTACAACTGAGAACGGGCTTCCCTGGTGGCTTACTTGGTGAAGAATCTGCCTGCAATGTGCCAGGAGACCGAGGTTCAATCCCTGGGTTGGGAAGATCTCCTGAAGAAGGGAATGGCTACCCACTCCAGTTTTCTTGCCTGGAGAATTCCATGGACAGAGGAGCCTGGCAGGCTACAGTCCGTGGGATCACAAAGAGTTGGATACGACTGAGCGACTTTCACTTTCACCACTAAGCATATTCTAAAGAATGTTACATCACCCCTGATAGCAATGTCAACTGAAGGGGTCCAAAATATTTTGAGTAATAGCAGAACAGAATGGCAGTTGCATGAAAGTACAGTACAGTCTCCCAAAGTGACTGTTTTAAAAAAGACCAAACTCACTTGGATGCTCAAGTTCTGAATGCTCAGTTTAAAAAAAAACAAAACAAAAACTAGTCCATTATCTTTTATTCTTGTCTGTCTATGCAACTTTCCACTGCCCTATTAGTAAAGAGAGCTACAAGTTTTTATGCAGCTAGTTAGAGAACCAATTCGTGTGGCAAAGTTCTCATGACACCAACCCCCAAAGTCTGCGGTCACGTGGAGGGAGGACGCATCTTACCTGCGGTGGAGGGAAGCGCTGCTGGGAGTAGGCAGTTTGCTGTGACTGCTGAGACTGGGGCTGAGGGTACGCAGCCTGCTGGGAAAGCGTCGAGGATGCTGGCTGCTGAGGTTGCTGCTGCTGGTAAGGAGACTGTGCCTGCGGCTGTGAGTAGGGGGGCTGGCTCTGGGGGTGCTGCTGGGTGCTGGACTGCTGGGAGGGGTATGGAGTCGGGGACGGCTGATGGGGAGGCTGGGATGGCTGCTGGGAGTACGGAGGCTGAGAGGACTGGAGCTGCGGTGGCTGAGACTGAGGCTGCTGCTGATACGAAGGTTGGGCATGGGGGGTCTGGGATGGTGGCTGCTGGGAGTAGGGTGGCTGCTGTTGCTGGGGGTGAGGACTTTGCTGGTTGTAATACGGAGTCTGGCCCTGCTGACCATACCCGCTGGGGCCTTGCTGTCCATAAGGAGGAATCTGTAAAAGGAAAGGATACTTTTAGCACTGACACTTCTGAATGAAGAAACGTGAGGTGTTCTGCCAGAAGCTATCTATGCCCTGAAGATGGGTACAGAAAGCAGGCAAGCCAAGCCTCACACTTGGAAGGCCCAGGGTTTTTCTACCAACCCTGTTAAACTGAGCCAGGAGGCTCAGCCAAGCTGGGTTACAAGGTTGGTTTGTTTACAGATGGACGACATTCATCCATGGAAAATTTACACTGTTTAATAAAAATTTGGGCAACTTACAAGAGTTCAAGAACAGCTGTCTTCACCAATGAGACTACTCTTTTTTATCATGGCCTAAACTGTTTTTATAAGTGCTAGGAATCTGTATCCTAGCCACAATGAAGAGTCACTAGCAGACTGGCTCAGTCAACTGAAAACCTAGGGTTTAGTAGTCTAGATGGTATGCCAATGACTGAACTACTCTGGTTCTCTTTTTCACTTTGTCTTTATTCATAAAGTATCTGAGAGCCTACTTGCTCACTTGTACCAGGCACTATTCTAGGCACGAGGGATACATCTGGCCAACTAGGAAAGAAAAAAGACCAATAACATTCACCCCAAATCTCCTCTATTTTCTCAGTGGGGGGAAAAAAAGGCAATTATATTTAAGGGCATACTTTGCTTCACAGTCTTAGAAGTTAGGTTTAATATTCTATTCCTCACATCATTTTCAACTCACATATAGATGATAGAAAATGCTGTCAAAACAAACAAAAAAAAAACGGTGATAAAAAGATGATGGTGCGGAAGGTCAGACAAAAGGAGCCGAGTAAAAGCTTAATGCCTGTAACAGCACCGTTAGCACCTTTACTGTTCGATCTTCCCCTTCCTGCCACTCCCAGTCTCTTCTACGCATTCACTGTAAGCCAGACAGCTGTGTGCTGAAGGCCTTGAGAAACACAAAAGGCCTCTTCTCTCCTCCGTCTTCCCTGAGGCTCAGACGGTAAAGAATCTGCCTGCAATGCAGGAGACCTGGGTTTGATCCCTGGGTCAGGAGAGCCCCTGGAGGAGGAAAACGGCAACCCACTCCAGTATTCTTGCCTGGAGAATTCCATGGACAGAGGAGCCTGGCGGGCTACAGTCCATGGGGCTGCAAAGAGGTGGACACGACTGAGCAACTAACACTTCTCTCCCCAGGACACATGGTATGTAAGTGGTTTTCCTTGGTAGCAGTGGACTGGTGTTCAGCTACTGCCTTTTTCTTTCTTTCTACCTCCTTCGGAGATAGCCACACAGTGGATACAAGCAGGCCAGCCAGGTCAAAGAAGACAGCTATGTATAGCAAGTGGCCAGGGAGCAGTTTTCCTTCAAGTATACATGCTATGATGACCACAACCTCGGCCCTGTACGTAGCAGACTGAAATTGAGTCAGCTGGCCTATGTTCCTTTCAAGGGGTTTAGAAACCAAAGACACATTCTGATCCTACAGCTCAAGACTAGATCTTGGACAGCAACAAGGATTAAGGTCATTGGAGTCACCATCTACCTGCTGTGCATAAGAGAGGCCGCCCATGGTACTCTGCGCTCGGCCCTGCATGGTCATCGGGTACCGCTGTGGGGTCTGGGACCCATATGGCTGCCCTGGGTACCCATGTCCTTGCTGCGGTCCTGATGGAGGTCCCTGTTGTTGCGAGTATGGGTTAGTCCCGCCATATGGCTGAGGTCTCATCTTGCCCATCTGATCCATTGGACTGGATGGCTACAAAATAAAGAGCATTTCATTAACCTGAAGCTTTGATGGCCTCTGGCCAATATGAACACAACCTAGGCATACAAGTCTGTATACCATAGAGGAAAACAGTTACTATGAAAAAGTAATGGTATATACCCAGTAACCCTTGGACAAGTCATTTAACCTTCTTCAGAACTGGATTTTGTCATATGTGAAAGAAAAACACCACCCGTTTATGAAAGCACCTTGTAAGCTATATTCTACCTTGTAACTATGGTACTACTTGAGACCCAAGGAACAGGCCAGGTACAGAGCAATGAATACATGGACTCTATGGTATAGAAAACAAGAACATAGGCCCTTTAGTTGGGAGGGGTTGGTGTCGTTATACTCTGCCATGATCTTGTTCAGTAATACCAAAACTGATGCTTCAACACTGTGGTTGGTAAATTAAATATACAAGCATCTAGATGTTTTTAGTCTTTAAATGGCGAAATCTTATTTCCTTGCACATCAGTAGCCCATTTGTACTATGGCACAAGCACTTAAATCTATGCTTTCTTCCAAATGGGTAACATAGTTAAGTTACTGTTGCTGAGGGAATTGTGACCATGAATTTACTTAAGAGCCTTGTACAACTCAACTGACAAGTTCACCTCCTTGAGAGTGGCAAGGCGGGTATAACTTACGTCTCTTTAAAGAGCAAGATACAGAGGTACCAATAATGAGAGCTCAATTCATAGGTATTTGGCTACAAACATAACTTTCAGCTCTTTACAATGCAACAAGATCAATCAACTCATTCATTTTCTGACCCCACTTTACCTTACTGGAGCTGCATAGAACAGAGCCCTGGCACACTGTCCCCTCCCCAAGACACCCAACCATGTCTACTGGGGGTGAGGAGGCGAGGAGGGAGTGTCTCCAAGCACTTAACTAGGTACACCCTGGTTGCAGAGCAGGCCTGGACCTGACATAAAACTTGAAAACTGAATCTTAAATTGGGGGTGGGTAGCAGATACTAATACCATGGACCTGAATATCAGTAACTTCAAATTACGGAATTTAGAGGTTCTCAAACTTTAGAGTACTTTCAGAATCACCTGGAGGGCTGGTTAAAATGCACACTGCTGGAACCTACTCCCCAAGTCTGATTCTGGAGGTTCGGGGCTGGGCCTAGGATGTGCATTTATAACAGTGTTCAGGTGATGCTGACGTTGCTCGTCCAGGGACCACCACACTGAGAACCACTGACTGAGATGACACCACGGGTCCCTTCTGGTTTTATTATTCTCTAATTAATACATTACTTTAGCCTTAAAAAAAAAAAGGAAAAAAAAACTCAAAAATAAGGGGAGGGGGCACTCAAGTAATTGGTTCTCTGTACGTATCCCCCTTTTATTTTTTGGTAGCATACTACACCTAAGTGTTTTATGATAGAGGAAGTTGAGCTGTCTTGAAGAAAATAGCTAAGATTAAAAAGCCACAGAGACTATTCCTCTAAATATCAACAGAAAAAAAGCAGAAGCAAAGCTCTCTCAAATCTCAGCCTTAAAGGTAACACGGATCATGAGAATACTCTCCAAGTTTCTAAACTATGAGAATCATAGTAAAACCATGTCCCAAATCACTATTACATATCAGTATTATTAAAGTGCTCTTTCCAACAACCATAACTGAACAATTTTGCCCAGTCCAGCCTCGGTATCAGAAGCTCCAACAACATTTCCGATCATAATTTTGGAGCTACATGCATTCTTTTGGGAAATTCAAATTCAACAACTGCACCAGTGAGTAATAAATATCATGTGATCTTCCCCAGATACACCTGGCAATGGAGCCAGAATACCACCATTCTCTCTTACAAGGACTCTGGGCCTCACACAGCCACATCATGCTGCAGATGACAAGGAGATTCCCATTTTATCCTAGACTGCAGCTGCTTTCCACGTGGCCCCCAGGTGAAGAGACTACATTTGCTGAACAGAGACCAGCCCACTCTGGGTATCTCTGTCAGTCCAGGTCTCCCCAACACACAAGGGGCAGTCACTACCATGGTTACTATGGAGCTTCTAGAGCAGCAGCTATTAACCAGGGCTACAGATCAGAGTTTTCTGTGAAGCTTCACAAATGCCTGGGCCTGTCCCTCGAGATTTCAACTTAGTGGGTCCGGAAAGCCTTGGGCTCCCTCCCCTCGAATCCCCTAAGAACCCTGGATGATTCCAGTATGTGCATATTGGACTGCACATGCACACTGAGATGCATAGCTTGAGTGACCTTAGTCTTAGTTTCTTAACCAGGGATTGGACCCAGGCCACAGCAGTGAAAGCGCCAAGTCCTCATCACTGGACCGCCAGGAAATTCCCCAGTTCTAATGTATATTACTAGCTGAGAACCAGTGATCTAGAGAAACACGCCCAATAAAATGTTCTGTGTTATATAACTATTAAGTACTTCAAATATGCCTAGAGTGACTGAGGAACTGAATTATTTTTATTTACTTTTAATTAAATTCAAATAACCATACGTAGCTGGTGGCTATCATACTGGACTGCAGTCCTAGAACACCACTCACAAATCATCTGCACTTCTCCCTGTTCAACAACAGCTCCAAACTTCCCACCTACTGCATCATGTACTGTATCAAATGAAAAGAACAAAGAACATCGTAAATCGATAGACTTGAGTTCAAAACCTAACTCTATCACTGTTTGACCCTGAACACATCAGTTCTTTATCTAAAATGCACATAACACACTTCACACAGTGCCCGGTACTTAAAACACCCAGTGAATAGCAGCTATTATCAATAATGATAAGTAGTGCTTCTGCCCGGCTCTGAAGTCTGCCCCAGTGTGCTCCGGTTCTTCACATTTTTCAGCCTCATGCCAAACTTTCCACTGTTCAGCTCCATGCAACTGTATCCTGCCCCACCTTCCTGCCCACAATGGCTTCCACCAGCAGAAACTCAACCCTTCAACATGAAGCCACTTCCCAGTTCTTTAGCACATTCTGCTCTTTCACATTTCTAAAGGTCCTGCTGTAAAATCAGTCACAAGCACAAGTTGAGCACTTAGTTGTCCAGCTAACTAACTGCACCTCTCAAGGCTAAGTTCTTGGAAGTCAGAGACCAGGTATTTTATTTCAAAGTCCCCGCCAAGACCCCATCTGCAGAACTAGGGTTCGGGAACTTCAATGTGCCAGGCTGTCTTACTTTAGGAAGCGGTAGCGGATACCATGGATGGAAAGCCTAGATTAAACCATCGAGTCAAAGGACCAGGGGCACTGCTAAACCCTAAACCAGGTTACGACTCTGAGGGCAGAAGAAAATGGGGATGGGACTGAAAAAGCAGAAGGGAGGGTAGAACAAGCAGTCAAAGAATGAGCACATTTCTGAGGAGAATTGTGGGTGCTACCCTATAACCAGAGAGGTCATCAAACTACACAGGCGTCCACAAACACACTGCTTAAAAAACAAAAAGACTAAAGGCAACTTACTTTTTCCTCTCTCATATCAGGGGGACTGCACTCCCAATTAAGGACAGTCACTAATGTAGGGGCTAGTTAATAAAGGGTTCAAGGATTCTTCCATCAAGAAGAAATTCCTTGCAGACCAAAAATAAATGCAAGTTAAAGAAATTCTTGCTCTTAAAAAAAATGAAATGAAGACATTTCCTTTTCCTGGACATGAGATTTCTGACCCCCTCCCTTCAAGAGAATACGCAGCTTAGCAAACTAAAATGTATTCAGTTCAATCAGATTACTTTGGTCTCATGTGAAAGTTCAACATCTGCTCATATTAGGAGGGGAGGTGGGCAGGGACTGAACTCACACTTCTGACATTTAAAACCATTGTGAAAGATTTGTGACTTGCCGTTATAGATGAAATGTCATCTTCCAATCTTCTGTAACAGAGAAGGGGGCCTTAAATCTTCACTAATCAGTTTATTGGAAAGTAGCAATTGTAGACCAGAAAAAAATCCCTACTACATGCAAGACAGAAAAACCAGTATCAGCAGTCTGCAGGCACCCAGGAAGAGGCAGAGGATGGGAAATACCGAAGAGCCAGAGGTTCCACTCTGGGAGAGACGGAGAGGAAATCCTTTCAATGGGAAACCACGGGGGTAGATTACTGTGATTACACTTCAAAAGCAAAGGCTCTGCCACAAAGACACATAATTGAGAGGAAAATGCTGCCCCCTTGATCAGGGAAGTGGCGGGGGGCGGGGGGGGGGGGAGCCCTGCTATATACTCTCCTGCATTCATAAAAATAAAAATAAAACAGAGGAAAAGAGCCATAAGAAAACCCCCATCTCCATTCACCACTTATCTCTTTCCAGATCACTGGACGTGTTACAAACTGCCTGCCAAATGAAATGCATCAAAAGATGCTGTTTAGGGGCATCAAAAGGAAAAGGATGCCTGGCAGGCTGAACCCTTTGAATATATTCAGAACAAACAACTTAGACTCACCACTTGCATAGAGTCCCCCTGCTCTAAGCAAATGGAATTAAAAGCCCCACCAGATCAGAGGGCTAATGGAATCCCTTACAACTTCTTATTGCACCAAAGGAAGCCATAACCACCTAAGGCGTAGCTGAGATATAACACACTTGACTTCCAAATTCTCCAACTTGTGATCACGACTGGTTCAGAAGGCAGTAGAGAGGGCAGGACCAAGGACCCAACTACCAAGCAAAAGATATACAATTCATCAAAACGCACCACACCACATGGCAGGGGCAACAGGAAAGAGAAACTTCTTAATTTTCTTGAATAAAAGCTCCACTGAGAAAAGCTCCAGGTTTCATTCCCAATCCAAAGATGCAGAAAGGAAGTGACCAGGCAGCAAACCAAAGGAGCCAGATTTGGTACCCAAGGGCCAGCAAAAACATGATCAGAGAGGGATGGGCCGGGGGCTGCCCCAAATGCGTCCATCAGCAAGCAGAAGTCTTGACTGCCACTCGTCCTGCCACCCTAAATGCCAACTAGTTGGGGCCGGAAGAAACCTAGAATATCATTTCCTACTCCTTGTGCTTTCAAATTTATTCCTGGCCAGATTTGTTGTATGACTTTTAATAATAACAATAAAAAAAAAAGCATCCCTGGCTCTTTAACCGAAAGAACCCCCTAATTGATTCCCACAGTAATTAACCTGCATTTTACCTCAGAGAGCGGTAGTTAAGGAAGTCGGCACTGCTATTTATAACTCATCTCAAATTGAGGGCAGACTGCCTAAAATCTAACACATCCCAGCTGTACTCCTGTTTGAACTGGGGCCAAGGGAATTTTTTAAAGCAATCTTGGCACCGAATGAATGACACCAACAGTACGAGCGCGCGAGCGGTGGTGTTGTGGTGACGTAGCACTGGAGGTGGAATGGGAGGGGGCCAGTGTACTGTGATCCCTCGCGTGCACGCCTGCTGCTCGCCGAGTCCCAGTACAGTAAGCTGGGAACCGCCCACTGAGAGCCAAACACAGGAAAAGGCTTTTCCTGTGGAACGCCTTGAAGTGAGAAACACATGGCTAATCTGCATAAACGCGAAGCCATACCGCCCCTGCCAGGAAGGTTAGTGCTCGTAATCTCTGGCCATGAAGCTGGCTGCCTGGGAGGACTTGGACTGGCGCCTGATAACCCAGAAAGAGCCGAGAGAACAGATGGGTAAGGACCCCGGCAGAAAACAGCCCCAGGTCACGTGACGCGCCACATGGCCCCGCCAGCACAAACTATTGTCTGGCTGCGGAGCTCCCATACAAAGGCACCCGGCCTCAGCTTCCTGTGATTATAGGGACGGGCGGCAGCTGTTGATCCAGTTCCCGTGTGGGACCCTCCCCTACTGAGCTGCATTCCAGGCAGGGACAAGTAAAAAAAGTTAAGGGCTCTCGGCTTCCCCGCAAGCTCCACGTGGTCCCACTCAGATCTAAGGAAGGACAGAGCAGACTTCCATAAACAGACCCGCCCTTTGCACCCCGAGCCACACGAGCTGACCAGCATAAATCACTCTCGTTGTGCTCCCCTCCCCGGCCACACAGACATCTGTATCCTCACCCACTCTTCTCTCACTCCTCCAGCACACTTCAAGGCTTTGAGGACTGGTCTAGGAGCCCAACCCCCATCACAGATAAATTGCCCAGAAACCTGCTTATTTAGTTCCACCCCAGATCCTGTCTCTGACAATAAGGAGATTCCTTCCTTTTCGTTTTGTCTTGCAGTTAAGCAGTCATTTCCCCACCGATAATGTGACCCAAGGCAGTAAGAGATTCTTTACTTCCTATCTGGTCTCACCAGAGGCATTCACTGATGATTTCCTGAATCTAAATTGATAATGAAAACCTCTCATCAAATCTACCCATACCTGACCCAGGAAATCAACCCACTCAGCCTATATGTCTTATCATTCATAACCTGAGAATCACACCCCATTTTTCTACTTCACAAGAGACTGAAAATTCTTTCATTTTAGTTCTAGTTCATTCAAGTTCTCAACAAACTGGTCATACGCCTGTGGTGAAAGAGGAATTACCTACACTAGTTTACAACTACCACTCCAAAGAGACAGTTTAAAAAAAAAAATTCTTTCAAAGTTCTGTATGTGTTCACAAAAATCCAAAGTCAATGAAAAGTTCTACCTACCCCCATTCTGTTTACTGAAGTGATTCCTGAAGATCAGGGCACATTCCTCTTTGCAGCCTTAAGTAAGAGCTCATTTCAAAGACATCGCCTGAAGCATCAACCTCATGGAACCCCTAGGAGGGGCTGCAACCAGAAAACAGACTCAGGACCTTCCAATCCACACTGTCTCGAAAGTGACAGAGAACAAGAAAGGATGCCTGGCTTGTCCAGGCTCAGAGGTATTTAGGCTATTGAGCTCCATCCTTCCAAACCAGAAGATCAGGGGAGAAAAAAAACTCACTAAAGGTAGAAAA
The DNA here is from genome assembly GCF_910594005.1 of Cervus elaphus. Taxonomy (NCBI): domain Eukaryota; kingdom Metazoa; phylum Chordata; class Mammalia; order Artiodactyla; family Cervidae; genus Cervus; species Cervus elaphus. The sequence continues at coordinate 9,541,380 of NC_057822.1, read as the reverse complement.
AAGAGACCAGAGGGGGAAAGTCATTGAATCTTCAGATTATGAGAGCCAACTGTAATAACCACCTCACAGCTGTCCATCCAAAAGAGGCATATGACAGAAAAACCACAACCAGGTGTCTGATACATCTTTATTTCTTCGTTGGTTTCTGAAAGGGCCTTCAAATAAAGCAGCTAGAGCATCAAAGTAATAAATTCCCCAACAAATGATAAAGTTCTTCTCATTCAGAGCACTTTCATTAGCCACCTTTTACAGAGAAAGTGGTCTTCCAAAAATGATGATCACTTTTTTGAAAGACCAAACTTACCAAACCAAGTTCTCCCAATTTCCAATGAAAGAAAAACCTCTATGAAAGACACACATCTTCTTGAGAAAGGTACTGTTAAAACATAGGGATAAAATATATAAAACAGTGAGGCCTCAAGACAAGACTTCCCTGACGGCTCAGTGGTAAAGAATCCACCTCCAATGCAAGAGACACAGGAGTTACGAGTCTGATCCCTGGGTTGGGTTGGGAAGATCCCTGGGAGGAGGAAATGGCAACCCACTCCAGTGTCCTCGCCTGGAAAATCCCATGGACAGAAGAGCCTGGTGGGCTACAATCCATAGGGTCACAAAGAGTCAGACGCGACTGAGCATGTAGGCGCACAAGGCCCCAAGACAGTAACTAAACAAGAATGAAATGGTGAAAAGAGTACACCAGACTGAGAGAACGACTGGGTTTCCATCCCAGCTCTCTGACCAGCTGGGGACACAGGGGCAGGTACTAACCAGGTTGTACCTTAACCTCCTCAGCTACATACTAGAATCCTGCCCTCCAGATTCTGAATCAGCAGTTCTGGGATAGGGCCAGGAATCTCCTCAGGCGATTCTCAGGTCCAGTCTGGGAGCATTTGGGCTCCATGGCCTCCCTCCAAATCTCCTCCCATCTCCAGCACAGAGCGACTCGAGAACTCAGATGCACGTTTGGTTTCCTTAACCAAACAATGGTCTGAAGAGGGCAGTGCCCGGCCAATAGAGCAAAACCAGGAATGGAACTCAGATTCCCAAGTAAGCAGCACTCTCAAAGCAAAGATTTCCCCAAATTCTTATACTCAATCCCTGACTGTCTTGTCCACCTAAGCACCTATTACTAATAATTACTATAAGCTTTATTTATTTATCCTGTTCACTGTCTATACCCTAGAGTAGAACATAAGCTCTGGGAAGGAACATAAGACACCTGTATGTAAAACACACTTACCCACTTTAAAAGGAAAAGAAAGGAGACTGTGAAAGAGAAGGTGGGACTCTGTAGGTCCTGGCAATTCCTACCAGCGTTCATGTCGAGAGGAAATGCTTTGGCTAAACATGGTCAGTCCTAAGAGCTCTGCCTCCAACTTCTCTGTCCTTCAGTTTCTACGTCAACAGAATAGAGATGACAGTGGTAGCACCCTCAGGGTTGAATGAAATAAGTTAATACATTAAAACAAAACAACACAAGACACTGTTCTTTAAACCAGCTGGACATGCTCCAGCCTCAGTCTTTGTACTCACTGATCTCTCCACCTGGAATACTCTTTCTCCTTCCAGGTATTACGTGAGCTCTCTCATGTAAAATATCACTTCAAACTGACCTCCCCTGATGCATCTATTTAAAATTTCAATCCAGCACACTTCTCGCAGCTGACCCCTGATTAACTTTGCTCCTGAGCACATATCACTAAGCATACTATATGCTAAAGTTTACTTATTTATCTTGTTTAATGTCTATAACCGAGACTAGTATAAGCTACAAAATAGAATACAAAGCATGTGTCTGTGTTTAAATGATTGCTCTATCCTCCAGAACTTAAAATTAGCTATTATCATCCTACACAAATCCCAAATTTCTAGCAATAAAGCTTAGAAACCAGAATAGTTAAGGTCCGGTCCCACACACTCAAGACCAGAAACCCAAAGTGGTCAACTAGAAGTTAACAAATTACTTCCCTCTCTACACCTTCAACAGGAGAAAAAGCAGAATGGAGCTGAAAGCGGTTTCAAAATACCTACTTAAAAAACAGAAGCACACAAGCCGGACACCAGAGGGTTGGCCAGTCCAGTTCCCAAGCTCCGCCTACTTTCAGTGTGTTCTTCCCAAGGAATTTGCTCAATAGCTCCTTCCAAGAATCCTGACAGTAAAGTCCAGCAGTTTTCAACCAGCTGAGCCCCTGAGAAGTGTTTGGAAACAAATGTATGAAAAGTGGCCTTTTTGGTTATCACAGCGGTTCTGTAGTGTTACTGGCATTTGTTACCTGGGGAGCAGGATGCCAAATGTCCTGCAATGTATCGCCACACAAAGAAGAGCCTCTCAGAAACAATGGACTCTAGCCCATTACAAGCTGAATCTGAGATGGAGAATTTCCTGTAACACTTGACTCGGGAGCAGTGGAGGGAAAGGGAATCAGAACTGACTGGTACCCATCCCAAGTACAAAGTCACCCACTAGCCAAGATAATCATAAAGTAAATATTTACTTTATGAAATAGCTGGAAGATAATTTATTGAAGGTGGTACTTTCCCAGTGTGTTAATCACAATTATATAGTTATTTGTGGTTATTTATATATATACATCTTTTCCTACTAGAAAGTACTCCGTGGCATTAGAATCCTGGTGCCTGATACACTGTAGAAGCTCATTAAATATTTGCTGCATTACTGTAAGCAACTGCCGAATGGCAGGTAGATACAGGTTTTTCAAAAAAAGTTTTGCTACAAGACTTCTTACACTGGCAAGTCCCAACTATCGAATGCTTTAAATTAGACAATATTTCAGTAACAGGACTGGACCATTAAATGAGCTAAAAAAAAGTTCTTATCCTGAAAATTCTTGAGAAATGAAGCATGATCAAAGCCTAAGAAATCTTGATGATATACAAGGAAGACAGATTGGTGTACTGAATCCCTAGTACATGCTTAATAATTAAAAACTTAATGTACAGATCTTGCTACCCGCACTAAGTGTTATGGGTTGACATCAGAAAAAATGTATTTCCTCCTGCAAGCCATCCCTTGGTGCTTCTACTCAGGAAAGGACCTTAGTGTGGATGGACCACAAGCCCAAACAAGAGGGGAAATTTTTTAAGTATTTTCTTCCCTACCTATTTGTCATTCATCATGAATTGATCCGGTACACTTAAGGGATACCTGGAGAAACAAGGGTCACATAACCTTACAGACAGAGCTTTACCCAGGAGAGTAACTATCAACTTTTCAGTAAGGACAACACTTCTAAATCACACCAAGTTCTTTTAACCTGGTTTCTAAAATACTACTCTTTCTTCCATGCATTAAATTGCTCCGCGGGTAACTGCTCAAAAACAAAGAAAAAAGGCAAAAACTGCTCTTAACCAAGAAACTTTAAGGCCTCCTTGCCTTCTCTTTTAAAAAGCTCTCTTCCCCTCTCCCTGGCCCCCATTCCTTTTTGTCTCCAAAGCTGGACTGATCCGGCGTGGGTCATATAAAGAGATCCCAAACTTCTCTGAGTGCACAGTTCTACATTCTGCCAGTTTTTCCTTTACTAAAAAAGGTATCTGCGATATATCACTTAGCTGTAGGAGTGTGACTTACATGCAGTAGGGGACTCTGTTTGTCGTCATGCTTTGACTGTCATCAATCCAAACAAGTACTATATTTTCGATAAAGATACTGAGAAAAGGCAGCCATATCACTATTTCATTAATTCCCAGGGCTGCCTTTGACCACTCTCCAAAAATGCCAGCCTTTCCCTTGGTCCCCCTAAGTCCACTGGGGCTATAACAGATACAATAAAACTGGTTAAAGAATGGCTGAAGGAACAGCCAACATTACTAAGATTATGCTGTTGTTTAGTCGCCCAGTCGTGTCCGACACTTTGCAACCCCATGGACTGCAGCACGCCAGTCCCTGTCCCTGTCCCTCACCATCTCCCAAAGTTTGCCCAAGTTCATGTCCATTGCATCAGTGATGCCATCCAGCCATCTCATCCTCTGAGATGCTTCCAAATCAGACTTTTTAAAAAAGGTCATTAGTTCCCCAAATGAAAAGCCATAGAGTCCTTCCTATAGATTCTCCAATTCTCTCTCTTCTGAGCTCCAAATGTACCTGGGTACCAACCTCCTCTACACCACTGTCCACACAAATGTGTACAGAAAAGCCTTGCTTCATCATCATTTATACCAGAAATACATGAGAACAGACCAAAGATACCAGCTGTCTTTCTTGCTATCTCTGGCCAGTATAATCAAATTGGGATGGATATTTGGCATGCTAAGCTATGGAAATCTAGCTAATATTTATCCGTACCCCCACCCCCTAGTCTGTTTTGGCTCACAGACTCTTTTGAGACTGTCTTATTCAAGGCACACCGAATTTCCCTTTGGTAAATGTGTCTGGGTGGGTGAACACAGCTATCTCAATCTCATTTTATTTTAACCCAAAATACCATAATGAGACCACATATTGGTCACTTGAGGTTTTATGTAGGGGTTTTAAAGAAGCCAATTCAAAGCTGCACTGGGAAAGCAGAAGACTGAAATCACAGACTAGAAAGAAAAACAAGAATGCTACAAATCTGTCCTAGACCAACAGAACCCCCAAAACAGACTAAGGAGGGCTGAGAAACAATCTCCAGACCAAAGGAAATAAAGTGGGAAAGGAGAAGAGGCAGAGATCACCTAGGGAACTCTGGTTTATTACTTAATTAGACAAAGGCACGTCCTGCCTCTAGTTAGCCAGGCCATTCCAACAGGGGTGAGCAGATACCAGGAATCTTCACTGAAACGATGTTGACCTGAAAGTGGTATAAATTGCCTCTCCAGTTCTTTTAAGACGTTTTACCAGCTCTGATGTGTTAAAGTTACTGATGTCTCCATGTGCTCTGCATTCTACTAACAGAGTTAGACACCAAAGGAGAGAATGAAAAAGCAAGAACAGAGAGAAAATAAAGCTAAATGGCAGAGGGATGACAGTGAATCTAGAACACAGAAACACACACAGAGCACATGACTCCCTACCAGAGTATTCATCTGTCCATACAAATATCAACTCACAGATCAAACTGCCAACATACTGCCTCCTGGAAGCCTCTGCCTTCATCGCAGCCCGGTCACAGCGATCCCAGTTTCCCTACTCAGGCAGGAGGGACAAGCGGTCTGGTACAGGAAACTTATTTTTAATGGGAAGGATTCAGAAACCACATAGGGTTTTCAGAAAGCCCACATGAACTAGAACACTGGTTCTCCACTTGGTCTTTCCATTACTAATGTTTATTGTCTGACCATTTCTGTCACCTCCATTTCTGTGCCAACCACAATCCTTAAGACATACAACAAGGGACAGGTCTTGGTTCAAATGTCCATTACTCAAAGAGACCTCATCCACTTCAGAGACGGGGTAACTTGTCAGGAGTCTTCTTAGAGGGTTTATTTACTAGGACTTCACAACAAGTGACACAAGGAAAGGAAAAACAACAAAATGCAAGATGGCTACTGGGGCAATGGGGCGGGGATGAGAGACAGAGGGACGTTATTAAGAACGATCTACTCAGAGACCACCAGATTCTCAGATCAGCTGGCCATCAACAAGCTGAAAGGATATCACAGCATTTAATTAAGGCTCCCATACTAGCCTCTGAGTAGCATTTTAAGAATCAGTTTTCAGGCAATTTCCTTAACTGGTCATACTTGGAGACCATCATAGGTCACCATCCTAAAATGAGCTTTTCCACCTTCATCAAACAACCAGACCACAGGTTCAGATTATCCTCATGCTATGCCACCAAAGAGTTAGAAGAGAAAGAAATGGAAGGCAAGGAGTCTCCAGGTCCTATAAACAGAGTTTGTCATTATTGCATAGTAGAAAATATACTATGTATATCAAAAGTATTTTCTTTAAAAAGAAGTATTTCCTTTCTTCTCCCCCAACTCCAAGCACTTTTAAACTTTTCTCTAACCAGTAACATACTTTGAACATAATGTGAGGGCAGTTACATCCGAAACATTTTAGCCTTTGGTGCAATTTGGAAGAAGCCCCTCAGGTAACTCGGACACCCTGCACCTAGATGAGCATAAACCCAGTGGTTCTCAAGCTTCAGTGTGCACTGCGGTGGCCTGAAGGTCTTACTGAAACACACTGCCACAGCTTCAGATTCAGCAGGTCTGGGTGAGTCTTTGCACTTCTGAACAGGACCCAGGTAGTGCTGGGTGATGACGAATGGTTAGGGGTGACACTGAGAACCACTGCACTAAATGCGCCTCTCAAACTAGAGCAGATGCTTAACAAAATCTGTTGGGTTTTGTTGTTTTAGCATTGATACAACTCAGATGTAGCTAAATACTACGGGACAGCTTTGAATTCAGCAAAGACTAACGCTGTGTTTAATCACTCAATTCTATCCCTTTCTCAAGCAGAGGCCTCTACCAACTAGGAGTTGGGTTTGAATTTCAGTTGATAAAAAATAACACTTTCATATGTTATTTAACATTGACTACAGTTGCAAGGTAGGTAGTTTTCCTCCTTACACAGTTGAGGATACAGATTCAGAGAAGTTAAGTGACTTGCGTAAAGTCACACAGCTTAAGGTAACTTTAAACCTCAATTTCAGAACTGACTCTAACATGAAACTGTGTGAGGCACTTAACCTTTATGCGTTCACTCTCTTGAAGTGGAAAATTAAGACAAAAATCTTCATCTCTCCAGTGAGTGCTCCAACTTCTAGAAAGTAAAATCACTCGGCAAATATGTTCATAATGCAAGTTTTGTTCACTTAGATCAAAGTGAAGGGTTCTATCTTTGAGTCTGAATCCTACCTCCACCCCCACTGTCAAAGAGAACAGGGCCTCAGGACCAAATGCTGCCAATTCTTACCACTGGTATCATACAGCCATTCATCAGAAACCTAAATAAAAATCTAAATGGAAGAGATGGATGGGACAGAAATCTTGGCATAATGTCAACTGTAACTAAAGGCTTTTCAGTCTTTCACCCCATTTAAGAGTTCTAGACTACTGCAAAAATAATGTTCCAACAAGCTCCAGTGCTTGAATAATTTATTTTGGATAAGCAAACTTAGTATTTTATAATGTTAGATAGCTCTGGAGAATCAGACAAACCTAGATTCAAATCTACCTTTTACTAGTTTTTTTGCCCTAGGGCAAATTTCTCATTCTTACTCTACTTTCTTGCCTGTAAAGTGGGAGGAGTTAACACTAGAACCCGCCTCTCAGGGTTTTGAAGATTAAATGCAGAAATTCATGGAGAGACACAAGCATAGCTCTTGGCACATAGTAAGTACTCAAATACACAGTAATTGTCATTAATGGTCACCTCTGACATGCCATCAGTTGAAAACAGGGACCTCAGTGAGGTCCCTGGCCTATCCCTGGCCCAGGACAAAGTTGTGGACACATTACCTATAGAACTGATCCCCAAATCTTTTATAATATCTTTGGCAGCCCAGATTCCTAAACAAATAAAAAAATTAGAAGTCTAGAAACAAAAGGCAGGCTAATGCTAATGAAACTCCATCAGTTTGTGGCCAGAACAGAATCCTGTCCAAAATGCAAGAGAGAATGCCATCTGTACTCACCAGAGAAGATGTAGTAACAAACAGGAACCTATTTCCAGCATTTCTGCTCAGGTGACTTCTTTAAGAACAGCAGAAAGCAGTAATAAGGTCTACCCAAGAGACAGGGGAAATCACTGGGCAAGAAGAGCCCAAAGACATATCTGTTTCCTCTAAAAGGAAGCACCCAGCACGCTGTAGCCTTTAATCCTCTACCACGTGGCTGAACTCACACTCTTCTTAAAGTCAAAGTACACCAGGCACCAGTCAGTTGAGAATAAACAGCTGGATCCAGATGCACTCATGCAAGTTGTGACCTCAAGGAAAACAGGAGGCAAAATAAAAAACACTCAGCACACAGCAAATGGGTTTTCAAATGACTGGTATCACACCAGTCCCTGATCTCCCCTGCTGCTGTCATGCTGGTGCTAGATCTCGAAGGGGGAGTTCCTTTTAACAGAGATGTCTATAAACAAGCAAGCTGAAAGCTAACAAGTTGAAGAGGGAAACGCATACAAAATTCTTGGCTGCTGGTGATGAGCCACAAAAAAATCATGAATGCGCCAGTGCCAAGGGAAGAGGAAGTCTAATATCTAACACTGCAGACTTGGGAACCCAGAAGCTATGAAGCCATAAGGAAGCCCAAATGCAAAAAAGGGGGGAAAAAAGCACATGGCACATTTCCTCTTCATATCCAAGCAGCAACTCTGGGCCTGAAGAGCACATAGCCCAGCGCCCAAAAGCCCCTTAGTATTTCATATCAACATTCACTTCCTGGAGGGCGACAGAAACCTGTCCCGGATTACTGAGTGATTTCTAACATGTACCATAACCAACACTAAGTCAACATTTCAGGGATCAAATTTCCTACTCGGCTGCATGTTGGAATGCATTCTTGGCATCAGACTTCTTCCCACTGCAGTCCACCCTTAGAAAATGCAGACGCCACTGGGAAATAAAGATTCAACCTGTCCCAAGACCATCTTCTAGTATGCACAAATGACTAACAAAAATAAACAAAAGTTCACTCAGGTGTCCCTTCAAATTCAATAAAACTAATGGCATCCACTTAAACAGGGAGAAGAGTGAGTTCAGGGAAGAATACTCATGACAGTTAAGTCAACATTCACCCAAACTTGGATTCTTCTAAAACCTAGATTGACTGAGGAGTTCATCTCAGCCCCTATAAACCTGCTGCTGAACCACTGTGCCCACTTCCGAGTGGCTGGAAACTCACTTTTGCAAAATGCCAGAATGGCCCGGAAAAGGTGGTGCGAGAGATATTTCCAAACTAGAATCTGTATTCAAAATTCCATACACCTTTACACGGGAACGGCGTAACCCACCCTCCTCCTCTAGGTGGAGGGCACTGGACCCTCCAAGCACCTTTATCTGTTAAGCATCACTTAGAGCCCTTTGAGAAGTGCCCCAAACTGCTTGTGATCCAATCACACAGGGACCAGCAGGTAAAGAGAAACCAAAATCACTACATTAAAGAGGCTCCTATAAGGAATACGCATGTGTTTGCAGCTTTTAGGAGCTTCTTGGCCACAGTCAGTCTAGTCAAAAACAATATTAAAGGCCATTTCTGTGAACAGATGGGCAAACTGCATATGCCCAACATCCCGCAATATAAGGTCTGATCCAAACAACTCAGCTTGATCATGGCTCCCAAATCTTCAGAAACAGCAGCAGTCTAAGATCCAGACAGGTACCTCAGGGCTTCTGTTTTAAGAAAGGTCAGTTAACTCTGCCAAAAAAGAAAAAACTCAGGCTCTCTAACCAAAGTTGAACCACTGACACTGAAGCGTCCAGGGCACACAACTCTGAAGGTGACACAACCTTCCAAACCCAAAATTACTACAAAAGAGGCCCTGAACTGGCCAAGAACTTGGCAGGTTGTACTAAAGGCCCCACGTAACCACAGGAACCACTAAGACCCTGAAACCACTCTCTTTCATGGAATTGGTTACAGTCCAAATTCCCAAAGTCACCAGAATGAGACAACTACAGGTCTGGGGATGGATGTGTAATTTGGATTCTGCAAAGCCCGTGAAACCCAGAGTAGCACTATGAAAAAGCAAATTAGTAACTTTCCCTTTTGGACATTTAACTTCACAAATCACTGCCTCTGAAAAGTTGTCCCAGGTTTACCCTGCCCAAATCTGACCACTCCTTATTCCCAGATCCCTTCAGGCCATACATACACTTAGCTTGGTCCACGTCCATTTATAAAACCTGGCTCTGCAAGTTTTCCAAATGTGTGCACATAAGCATGCTTCCCAAGAAAACTAAATTCCTCTGAAGCAGATATTACCTCTATCTCTCAAGTCCCTCCCTAGTATCTAGTAGGTATGTTCACACAGAGCTACTTCCCACTCTCATCTGAAACTCCGGCTCTCAGCAACAAACCTGAAGTTCCAATACCCTCCCTACCACCATACTGGGAAAGGCCTGGATAATCAATGTCAGTGTCAACCCAAGTTTTTGTATCTTGTTTTAAAACAAGCTGATAGTCTTTGGTAAGTGAGCTGAACCTAACTAAAAATTATGGTCAGAGCCATAATTACATTCATACTCCCCACTATCGATACTATGCTGAGTCAAAAAGGCACTTCCAGGAATCTGGTCTAAAAAACAGTTCTTGCGAAGAAAACTGGTGTCAAGAGTTAGTGGATTATGTTTGAAAAGGGACTTTGAGAAAGTAAATCCAGTCATCTCACAAGACCACCAAGGGAGAGTACGATCAGAAGACAGTTCAAACAATTCTTAAATACCTCCTCCTCCATAAAAAGGATGTTTCACTAAAAGAACCCAGAAACGTGTTTAATCCTAAAACGGCAATTTTAAAAACAAAAACTGAATCTACCCACATAACCCTTCAGGCAGGATTTGGTGAGTCCCCAAACACTGTACTGAAACCTTGGGTATTAATTTTCATATAAAAACAAGCGATGCACAGGAGTCCAGTAAAAACTACATAAATAAAACCAGCCCTTGGAGTGGGCTTATAATCCTGAGAGCCAAAGCACAATAGAGGCTTGGGACAGACAACACTGAAGTTGTAGTATCTTTTTTTCTCTTTATAGTATTCTAAAAACGCAAACCCCAACCCTAAAAACATCTCACCAAACTACAAAACCTTTCTGAAAGAATAAGGCTTTAAATTTAAAACTCACAGTCTCATAAACAAAGCGTTAGAAGCACACTTAATTCACTGACTGAAACTTAGGTCCTTGTTTCCAAACTTCTGTTTATTTTCACTCTGAAACTGCAATCGATTTTAAACAGGGTTCCACGTGTCCTGAACTTAGCACAGAGCCAGGACAAGGAAGGCTTCTCTTCCATGGCATCATCTTTTCACTTCAAATTCTTCTAGATGATCTCTTATCTCCACGCTCCCTGCCCTCACCTCCACCCCCACCCCCCACCCCCCACATCACTCTCTCTTCCCTATCCCCAGGTCTTTTTCTTCAATGTTATTTTATTCCACCACGTGAAAAGAAACTAGCATTATCTTTGCTTGAAAACTGTTTATTAATTTGCCTGTCAAACATTCTATAGAGCCGTTTACATCTTACTACAGAAACCTCCTGGGTACATATTGACAGCTCAGCAAGTATTTACACAAAGCTCTGAAACATTTGGTTCCTTCAGAGAGAAGAAGCTGCTGTGTCAAGCAGAGAATTCTCAAACACCTTTCCCTCATTCATAAAGGGAAGCTTCCTTCTAGCACCCCTCCAAGATGCCTAAATTACACTTCTTAACCACTAAACCAAGAAGAGAAAGACTGGAAATTCAGGGGCACTGGAGAACACCTGAAAGAACAGCATATGCAGGACCAATTGCAAACCATACCACATAGTTTAACAACAACAACAAAACCAGGGGTATGAGAAAAAGCAATACACCTACGAAGTTGACCCTGAAACACTTAAGCTTTTCCTGTTCCTGTCTCAGGAACTTTTACTCCTCTCTCAGCAAAACTTACAGGGCAAGTTCAGGCACTCAGATTACAACCAACTGCCCAAACCAGACCTAGACCTGCCCAAACACCCGAAGAAGCTGGAGAGCTTAATGCTACCTCTCCCCACCTTCCTACCCTGCCCCGGAAAAGAAACGGTGTTAACATTCAATTTATGAACACCCACTCCTCACCCCTTCCCTAATCTACCTCTAAAATCCTCTCGTGGAGATTCTGAAAGAACTATTTTTCAAGTCTTACTTTAATGAAGTCTGCCTAATTTTTTCAATTACTACTTAGTGTTTTAATATCACAAGCCAGGTAGAATGACTAATAACAAACAGATTAACAGTCTCAAAGCAAAGGAGTCTGACAGGGCCTTTTCTTCGAAGGGCCACAGACACAGTGGTACCCAACTATTTAGAGCTTGATTTTGTAAATCCTGAAGAGAAAACAGCCTCGAGTTCCATGAGCCCAGGGGAAGAAAGATGGTCTCCAGATCCCTATCAAAAAAGGTACAGGGAGAGGCTGCCCTCCTAACAAGCCAGGTATGGAAGCACAGACAGATCCGTAGCATCAGAGAGGAAGGTCATGCAGTCTGGAGGGAGAGAAAATGAAACAGAGAAGGCAAATGCCCTGCCCAAAGTCACACAGCTTAATCCAGAGCTGCATATGGAGCCAAAGCTCCTCTTCCCGAGTCCTCTGCTCATGACCCCTCACTACTGCACCACACGCAATTCGATGTACAACGGTAATGATAATGACCAATCTAACCAGGGAAAAACTCAAGAGATAAAAAGCAAAGGGAATTTAGGACTCCATATCAGAAATCGAGGTATCACTCCAGCTCACTGGCAGAAAAGAACTGTTCAGTGCCAATTTATTCTGAATACCGTATTTGCATGCTTCAGATCCTTCTAGAATTTTGGGATTTGTAGCCAATCAATACAACTTTTTGAGGGACGGGGATGGGAAAAGCCCCTGACCAGTACTCTGTTAGCTGATGCCCACATTTCAAAAAAGGTTCACTAACTTTGTAAAAGGCCTGCTAGAGACATCACACCCTACAGGAGTTAATCTAACATATGAATGTTTAATGCAATCCAGGACATCTTGTTACAGCAGGTGCCACTTGTCATGGTAACTCTGTGTCACACACAAAGGAAGGAACCTTAAAAAGTCCCCACAGGGCCCAATACAAAGAAGCCAGCCTTGGTCCTGACAGCTTTCTCTCTTCTCTCACCATCAACCCCACTTCATCACCCCCAGTTCTCTCGTGGAGAGCAGAGACACATGCCCCTACAACTAAGTGCTGTCTCAATGTGGTTACCCTGATCCCTCCTACTTGAGAGAGCTCCAAGAGTCCTGTGTTTCAGCCAGCCCAGAATTTCTGCCAGTAGGCATTCCCATAATAAGCCTAGGATTCCTGTGTTTGTTTCCCAGGAGTCGGAAGTATCATTTGATATTTCCATAGCAGGAACTAACAGCCAAGCTTCCACAATCAAATTCACTTTGATCCTGGATTACATATTCTATTGGATTTTTTTTTTACTTTGATGAGCTGGTACTACTCTCAAGGTACTATAGCTAAAAGCATCCCAAGTAAAAAGCTTTAAGTGATGTTCAGTCACATAGGTGACTGAAAAGTATTTCATTACTAGCAGGATACAACTCTTTGAGATACAATTTTACTCATGGAAGGGCATAAAGGAAAAGTTGGTTTGCTGGGATCTTTCCAGCTCCTGTAAAAAAGACATAGCCACAATATGCACACTTATCTTTCTTTCATAAAGGCAGAGTCAAAGGAGAGCATTACTATCTTAGATGTGTTAATCAAGTATCTACAAAACACTGTTAATTCAAGAATGAGGGAAAGAAAAGAACAGAGCAATATCTTATTAATTAAGAATGTTAAGAATAGGCCATCATGGTCTGACAAGAAATTTATCCTTAAGTAGCAAAAAGGAATTCAGTACGAAATCTATCCACCTACAACCTTCATCTAGATGACATATCTGAAGCAATCTACAAAACTGGAAGTTGCACCGTCTCTCCTAAGAGTGAATGCTCTCCAGCCCATGGCTGTGGGTCTCAGGGGAATAGGCAAATGAACTGAAATCCAACAGGAATCTATGTTGTGTGAAGTGCTAAGCCTGGTAATGTTAAAAGGGAGTCAGAAAATTTGCCCAAAGGCAGCACAGACAAGCTTCTAAACAAGGACTGTATCTACTTTCCCACCTTTTACCCAGCATAGAACATAGTACCAAGTACATAGAGAATGCTCAAATATTTGTTTAATGACTGAAAAGCAGAAAATGCTATACAGTAAACATTAATTAAAAAAAAAAATTGCCTGAATATCCCCAAACTTAAAGAATTCAAGGTGATTTTTGTTTTTAAATGAGCCTTGACTTACCCCAAATTTTTCCTCCAATGGTTTAAGAAAGGCAAATTTCTCAGCCCTCTTTCCCCCTCCACCACAAATAAACGGGGAATGAGGGGAAAGAGATATAAACTATAGAATGATCCAGAGACAAGAGGATGTTCTAAAACAAAATTTATCCTCCAAACACTAGGAATCCAATTTAAAATTCCCCTATTTCTTGCCCAGATATAGGACATCATGGAAGACATGGAGTCAAGGCACAGACCTCTAAACCTGCTATCTGATACAGCTACTTTTAAAAATCCCAGCTCCAAGTAACAGTGGAAAAGCAGTTCTAGGATGGGGAGGGAATATATATATATATAATTATGCCACTTAAGTGAACAAAATGTGAACAAGATCTCACAGGACAAAGGTATAACTGGGTACTGCTGAGAGAGGGGCAGACATGAAAAAGGATCGAGCCTTTTTCCCTTGCTTTGAAAAGATAAGATGACTCCATAGAATACCCAATATTCCTGACCAAAGCATTGAAGACAGAACATGATGAAAGAAGAAGAGTAAAATAAAGCAGAATGCACAGAAACATACCTAAAAGTTGTAATTTCTAAGCAAATCTTAAGTATCACTGCAGGTCATATTTTTATTATCTTGGAAGACAGAAATAAATGGAACTTAAAATGCAAAGAAAAAAAAAACTGACCTGTATTTCAAAGCTGTAAAATGATGACAAAAGAGAAAACTGGGTTTTGTTTTTTTTTATTCCAGGAATAAATGATAAATTTCACCAAACCAAGCCTTTAAGAAACAGTCCCTCTCAAGATCATGAAAGATGTCCTTCCCTTTAAATTGAGCTGCTCTCCCAAAGTTTAATTAACAAAAGAAAGTGTTAACAAGATTCAACATGTAAACAAAGAATGTCGCCAGCCTTCCTTAGAACACTTAAATGTGAAATTCTCAGAAAGCCTCCAGTTCTCAAAGTTTTCTCTTACCCCCTCTGATAAAGATCCCACATTTGCCACTCAATAAAAAGCTCAGTAAAATAATTTCAATTCTGCAAAGCGAACAGGGTCAAAATTACTCAAGACAAACGCATCTTCAGAGCCATCAAAGAAGTCATTTATACCATCAGGAAAGTCACAAAACCAAAACAAACAGCAAACCCATTGTAGAGAAAAACTCAGCTACTGTTCGGATAACACAGAATCTATTTCAGGCTGCATAAAACATAACAAGCAAAATAAATCCAAGGTACAAGCAAAATGCCACTGCCTCCTCTTTTGTTCCGGGCACAATGTAACAAGGGCAGCCTGTCTGGGGCTCTGCTCCTGCTGATACAGTATTGCTGCTTAAACCTCCCTCCTCAAGGTCACAGCCAATTTCAGCTCTGGAATAAAAGGCAGATAGTGGCAGCGATGGTTTGGGTTATCACTGGCAGAAAAGCAGAGTGTAAAAGTTTATGAGCTCATCAGGATTGTTGTACCATTACATCAGAGGCAATTATAAATGGCCAAGAGCAGGAGATGGGGAGCCAATCAGATCACAGATAGGATGTCAACCTAAGACCAACTGTCTCCTGGCTTTGACAGAAGGATTTTACCTCCATAATTCAAATCCCAAACCAAAGCAATCTGCACTTACTACTCCAATCACTCAGCTGTTTACCAGCACTTCCAGGGAGAAGCCCAGGCCACTGGGCCGACGGAGACTAAGACAGGAGACGACCCGGGCTGCCCAGGGTGAACCGAAGCCGGCCTCTAGCTGCTCCCAAGCAGGCCCCTGCCCTCCCTCGAGGTCCCCCCGAGCCCGAGGGGCCCCCTCCTTGAAAGCACAGATGGGGACCGGCCTAGAGGAAGGTAGGGAGGGCAGAGAGGAGCGGCAGGTGAGCAAAGAACTGTTCACTCAACTCCCGACCTCCGAGCGCTGCCTACACCCCTAACCTGAGCCCCCAACACCCCCTCACCCCGGGCCGGGCCCTTTTCCCGCACACCCGGCTCCGCACCCCTCTGAAGACCCCCCGGAGCTGGAAGGGACCAGGGGAGGAGGAGGAGGGGAGCAGACACCTCAGGGAAAGCCCCACACAAAGGCTGAAGGAGGGAAAGAGAGGAAGGCAGACAGGCAGCCATTTTAAGAGAGAAAGAGCGAGACAATGGCAGCTCCCCAGCAGTGGGGGCCCCAGACTGGGGGTAGCCCACGGCCGTGGCCCGCTCCCCGCCGCCGCCACCCACTCCCAGGACCCCCCCCCACCCCACTCGCCACAGCCCCCCCCCCACCCCACTCAGCCGTGTTACCTGCGGGGTCCGGGCGAGCGGCTGCCCCCCGCCGCCGCTGCTCCCAGGGCTCATGGGCGCGTGGTGGCTCCTTTGTTGGGCCCCTCCCGAGGCGGCCGCGGCCGCCGCCGCCGCAGCAGCAGCAGCCCCCCAGCACTGCGAGGCCATGTCCGCCGGGCCCTTGCCGGCGCCCCCGTCCTGGGGCCCGCCGCCGTAGTCGCCCCCGGGGTAGCCCTGGTAGCCCCGGGCCGAGCTGGGCGACGTGAGCAGTTGGTTGAGGGTGGGGGTGGCGGTGGGCTGGGGGGTTCCCCCTGCGGCCGCTGAGGGGCCGCCTCCCCCCATGGCCCCGAAGCGCTGCTGAGCGAAGGACGAAGACGACGAGGAGGCGGAGGCGCTGGAGGAGGGAGGCGGCTTGGAGCCGGCGGCCGCCGCCGCCGCCGCGCCGGAGCCCGGAGTGCCACCTCTCGGGGAGCTCAGCGCGTAGGCCTGGGGGGGCGGGGGGTAGGCGCTGCGGTTGGGGTAGTAGGAGTTGTACTGGTGGTTGGGGAAGCCGTGGTCGTGCGAGTTCTGCTGGGGCCCCGCGTAGGGCTCCAGGCCCCCGCCGCCGCCGCCGCTCTGCAGCGCTGCCAGGCCAGGGCTTTGTTGTCCGCCATGTTGTTGGTGGAAGACGGCGGCCGCGGCGGCGGCGACGGCAGACGGGCTCCGGCCGTAGGGTTGCCCGAAGCCGTAGGCTGGGGGCGGCAAGGCGGCCGCGGCTGAGTGAGGAGGCGCCCCCACCCCGTCGCTGCTGCCGCCGCCACCGCCGCCGGGCGGCTCCGTGAGGTTATTGTTCAGGGCGGGCCTAGGGCCCGCGTTCCCGTTCGAGTTCTTCAGGTCCGGCTCCGCGCCGGGCCCGCCGGCTCCGCCGCCGCCGCCACCCCCATTGCTCTCGGCCCCGTCCTGCAGCTCCTTTCCCAGTGGCTGCGGCGGCCCCACGGCGGGGCCCTCGCTTTCCTGCCCGGCGGCTGCCTTCATTTCCCCGCGCTCCGCCGCGACCGCCGCCGCCGCCTCGCCCCCCGCCTCCTCCCGCTGCTGCTGCTGCTGCTGCTCCGCTTTCTTCAGCTCCGAGGGCGGCGGCGGCGGGTTGCCCAGGCTGCTGGCGGCGGCGGGGGCGACCTGCGCGGCCATGATCCCCGCTGTCTCGTCCGCGGAGAGACCCGGCCCTGTCCTCGTCTTCTCTCACCCCCCTCCCACCCCACCCCGCCCCGGGGCCGAGTCCCCCCGGGCTTCCCTCCCCACCCGCCCGGGCGGGCCTCGCGGGGCTCCGCGGCTTTTGCGCTGCGCTCGCTCGCTCGCTCGCTCCTCTCCCCCCCGCCCCGCCGGCTCAGGCTCCGGGCTGGCGGCGGCGGCGGAGGAGGAGGAGGCGGCGGCGGCGGCCGAGGCGCCGGCGGCTCAGCTGCTCCCGGCTCTGTAAGCTCGGGACCCGGCTCTCCCGGCTCATTCCCCCCCAAGCCCTTGCCTGGGAATGAGGGGGGCGGTGGAGGCTCCGCTCCCCAGGGCCTGGCCCCGCTGTGACTCTCCGCTTTCTGCTGCCGGAGAAAGGAGGGAGGGAGGGAGGGGAGGGAGGGAGGCGAGGGGGAGGGGGCGGGGAGGGAGGGAGGGAGCGGGGGGGGGGGGACCCGGGACGGGCGGGCTGGAGGGCGCGCGGCAGCAGCCCGGGCGCCGGCAGGCAGAGTCGGAGCGTGGGCCGGGCCGGGCGCCCTGCCTCCCCTCCCCGGCCGCGGCGCCGGGCCGAGGCTGCTGCGCGGCGGCGGGCGGGCAAGCGGGCGGGCGGCCGGACTGAGCGGCTAGAGCGCCCCACTCTCCTCCGAGTCCCCCTCACTCCGACACGAGGCTCAGCACTGCCATTTTACCCAGCGCCGTCGCGGCCGCCTGGCAAACCCGGAACGGAGCGCGGAGCGGGGCGCAGGCCGTGGAACGGACTCGCTCCCTTCCCCTCACAAAGGAGGAGGGGAGAGAACCAGCCGCGGCGGCGGCGGCGGTGGCGGCGGCAGGCGCTCTGCCGCTCTTGCTCGGCAGCGCCGCCGCCGAAGGCTTCGGGGAAAACCCGGCCCGGAGCTCGCGCCTCTCCGGAGCCTGCGTGCCGCCTCCCTCCTGGCCTCCCTATCCAGGTCGGTCCCCTCCGCGCCGCGGGCAGCGTGAACTTTACTCGCGGCTGCAAAATTGGCCTGAGCCCGAGACCGCGGCCGCCTCGGCCCAGGCCTGACCCCCCCCTGGCAGCGGGCCTGGTCTCTTGGCCGCTACTTAGCATCTCCGCGGCACTTTTCCTCCTTCAAAGCGTTTTGCAGACCTGCTCCAAAGACCCAGCTGAACTTTACGTTGTATCCTCTTTGCAAGCTACATGGAATGACAGATCATTGTTTCAGACTGTCCGTTTTCCCACTCTCTGCCCTCATTAGCCGGTCCTCACAGGCCCTAGGGGCATGAAGTCCCTGATCCCCATTTTACAGAGTCATAAGACAGCGTAGGGGACGGGACTATCACTTAGCCAGTGGAGGGTGACTTTAAAAAGTAGTAGAGTACCCAATGCTGCCGCTGTCTACTTAGCATTAGAAATAATGGTAATGTCAAGTGGTGCCATATACAACAGTGGGATCAGAACATCAGAATGGGTCTTAGATCAAAACTGGTTATCTCAACTGATATGGTCACCCCTGAAGATATTTTGGGGACATATGACAGCCTTCTTGCAGGAAGACACAAGCCCCACCTTTGCCCACAATGACCAAGGGCCCCAGTCTCCAAAGACAGTACCTGTAAGACTGTAACAGAACACAGAAGAGACTCCAGGGACTGGTGGAACCTGAGTGTTCAAAGGAACCACTGCCGAACAGGGATGACCAAATAGAGGGAACCATTTTCTCCTTAAAAAGAGAAAAGGTGCAGTCTAACACCTCACTCAGAAAATAGATGCAACCTAAATTTGTTTTTCTATCCTTCATTGTAAGGAATCATTAAATTTTACTGTTACATTCTAAGAGATGCTGAGTGAACTGGAGGTATACACAGAAAATTCTAGATTCACAGGCTCCACCACATCTCAGCAGCAGCCTTGTCCTCCTCTGACTGACTTAGAATACTCTGACATGACAGGCTACACAGGCCAGAGGGGATACCAGCTCCTCACCAAGCCCAGGGCTGCCTTGAGAGATGCTAGGTCAGCTAGTCATTAGACACCAGGGCTTCATCCCTGCTTAAATGTTGTAAATAGACACTTCATGACCACAGAACCATTACCTTAGAATTTCCAGATTCCGCAGGCCCCTGGAGTTTTTTGGCTGTGCCACTCACTGATCACTGAATAATTCCCCAAACCTGAGCTCATTCTTAACCCCCAGAAAACCTAAGATCATCTTACACTAAAAAGGCACAAACTTATGACTCTAAGAGTGGTGTTTTCTTCCCCTCAAGCCAAGAACCAAACCAGCCTACCAGGATCTAACTGACTGGAATGGACCAGTGCCCTCCTTTCATTCAGTCCTCAGGGGCAACAACTCTCCTGGTGCATCAGGTCCTAGAAACCAAATTATAGGCTGCCTCAGAAATGGAGCTTGGCTATTTAATCAACTGCCTCTGAGCTGGCAAACAGTTCTGAGTCCTGCACACAAATGAAGAATTTTTTACATGCAATTACCCTGCCATTTCCCTCAGAGCTGGAGTGTAATGAGAAACCTGGAGCCCAGTGAAAATCTGGAAGCCAGAATGAATTTGTCCCCAGAGGAAGCCCTGATCCCCCTTCTTCAATGGCTGTGAAATTTGGACAGTGACAAAATCCCTGACACGTGGGCACGCTGTTTTGAAAATAGCCACCATCTTTATCTAGCAATAAAGTGCAAAAAAATCTATCCACTTGGGTTGGAGGAGGTAATGTAGGATTTCTCCTTTCCCACCTTTTTTTTTTTTTTAATTTCAAATCCTTTAGGATCCTCTTCCACGGCTACCTCTAGAGCCCACATCACTGTCCCAGGGACAGCCGAGTGGACGGGAACTTTCTTAGAAACTGGCCCATCAGCTTTCCCTAGGGGCAATGGCAGCGGGAAAGGGGGGGAGGGGAGGAGCTGGGCACGTGGCTGGCCCGAGCTCCGAGACCCGGGTTTGGGACTGGGGGTCCTCCCGTTGGTGGAGTTTTCTCCCCCACGGCCCCTGCCTTTTAACCCCACACCCTGGCAGCTCAGGAATCCCGGCGCAGATTGGAGAACTAGGACTAGGACAGCGCTACCCGCACGAAAGCTCCAGTGCCACCAACAGCCTGATGGCAAATATGGACTGAATCGTTGACATGGAAACCGGACTAAAGTCTCGCTCGCTCCCTCACGAGAGAGTTCTTATCGCCGTCCCCGACCGCACGGCACTTGGCAAACGTGGACTGGATCTCCGGCCCGGAGGATCAGGCGGAGTTTTCTGCGCTCAGCCTTAACTCCCGCGGCTGCCGCAGCCAAGGAAGGGGGGCAGGGCTGCCAGGACAAACCGACTGAAAATGGCAGAGGATGTGCTCTCATTTAATCTGGCTGCATGGTGTGCATGGATTGGGCCTGAGAGTAAGGGAGCAACCTATTAAAATCCACGCAGTCAACTGCAAAATGTGGAACCCAGGCCTGGAGGGTTTGCTGAGAGATGGAAACGTTTGCAAGGTGGACAGCCTTTCCTTTCTGGCTATTTGCTTCCCCTAAGTGTCCGAAATACAAAATTCCATAAACAAAAGATAGGGCCCGGCTCCCTCTTTTCTCCACTTTTTTTTTTTTTTTTTTTGAAGGAAAACGTTTAAGTTCAGGGACCCAAGTGAGGGTTTGCCTAGGTTCTGGCGGGGAAATCGGGTGGAGCGCCGGGTGGTGGCCCTGCACGCGTCTCAGCCGCGGCGAAGCAAGCAGACACCCAGCAGAGCTCTCCCGAGTGAGAACTGGAGCTGCGAGTTTGAGCAAAAGGGCAACTATGTCAGTTGACGGAAGCCAGAAGCAGAGCTCAAAGCCTGGCGTGGATTTCCGTCTGGAGCTGTCTGTTTCTTAAAGTTTGTAACTCCGTGTTCTGAAACAGCCCCAGCGGAGGCTTTGGGAGCAGTGTGAAAGTCTAGCACTACCATCTGACAGCGAGCTGCAAAACTTTGGGCTGCATATTAAGCGAGGAAAGTGGATTGAAGCAAGAGTCAAGGCAATTCATTATATTGCCGGCTTCCAGGCGGGAGCTGTAAGATACGAACTGGATCGCCACGGAGAAAAATGGAACGGAGTCCGAGTGGCGCTCTCAACAGACCCTGGTAAAATTGCGCTTGCCCAGCACCTAGAATTCCAAAGAAGCAAGTCCAGAGGTAGCAAGCATGGTGGTGGCTCAACAACTGCTTGTCTCGATCCTTTTGCCATTCACTTTAAAGTTTTAAAATAAACAACTTGAAGGAATTTATCTTTCAGAATAAGAAAGAACACATTTGGAGAAATGTTAATTTCTCAATGAGTCTTTTTTTTTTTCACCAGAAGAGGAGCCCTGCAAAAAAAAAAAAAAAAACGTTACGTATAAGTCAACTTGCTTTTTCTGTACCACTATAAAAAGAATTAGCCTCACCATCAATTACCCCAAAACTGAAATGTAAAGTAAGATAAAGGTCCAGGCTGATCTGGATTGTGGTGGATTTCAAACAAAGCAAGGACTCAGAGTCAATCTAACAAGGAGAAAGGCACCAATTCTCTCACACTGTAATATATACATTCTCCTTATCCACCTGTCTCATTGGTGAGCTTGCTGACAATTCTTTTGCAGAAGATAGTGTAAAAGTATTAATAATATTGTAAGACAAACCATTGCAGACAGGAGTTTTATAAAACCACTGAAAATATCAGGAATTTGGGCATTTCTGCTGAGCCTCTTTGAAGGTTTGTATTTACCAACTGACACAGAGACAGAGCATATTTGAAAAACCTACTTACAAAGAAGTTTGAAAGCCGCTTTATAGTCCATAAGAAGACACAGGACAATTTTGTATTTAGCACTTAATACACAAAGCTGTTTTTAGATTTGGAGAACTAAACACAAACAACACACTCACAACACTACCAAAGAAAGATAAGGTCACCAGTTTTAATACAGAAGGTATTGCTCAGGAACAGGAAAAGTCTGTTTTCTTTGACTTCCCATATTAAACCAATACAGGCTGCTTTTGTTCTGCTTTATTCTTTAAAAACCAGTCTAGAACATTTCACACATGTAAAGTGATTGTGAGGGAAATTTTTGAAAGTTGAGAGTGGAGAAGAATATCAGAAAGAAAATCAAATATTCTAGGTGGGTATTTATTTCAACCCTGATTGCACAGAGCTTTCTTACACTGCCATTTTACTGAGATAGGAGAAAAAAAAGAGAGTGGGGAAGTTTTTCATAGCAACTCTGGAATGGATCTGGAATGGAGTCTTTTGCTCCAACACAAATCTGTAGAAGAGAGATGGAAAGTAAAGAAAAACCCAGTGAGCACCGACAAAATGGAAGGAGGCAGGGCGTACAGTCCTGTGAAACACGAAAGGAGGCTAAAGCAGCAAGTGTGCAACACAGCCACCTCAAGAGAACACTCCAGCATGATCATCCCAGGCTTTTCATGTAAGCATCAAGGAAAAGCCAAAGGAACTTACAAGGCATAAGGCAGGAAGTGAATGGCCCTTAAGGGAAAGCATTCCGACTAGCTTTAAGAGAGTGTAAATCCATCTATCCCTACTGAAAAACGGCTTCTTCCGAAGATGAAAGTGGACCAGTTGAGAAAGTCTGCTGTGGGGTATTGTAGTAGTAGTGGTGTGGTACTCCAGTGAAATGCAGAACTTACCAGTGACACCAAGGGAAAGCTGCCAGGAAAAATTACAGTCGGTTTTGGCACTTTTCCAAATTATCACTTTCTGCCCTGAAATTTAACAACATTGAAATGAAGCTACAGAGGGGCTGGGGGTGGAGACCAGTAGGTTGGTTCCAATTGGCTTACCCTTAGAAGAGAATCCTGGAGGCCTGGGTATAAGTGTGTTGCTGTTCTTCCAGTCTTGCTACAGAGAGAACAGGAGACAAAGGTAAAACAACCTAACACACTGCATCAAGCCTACCCAAAAGACCATTTGAAAACTTAAAACACTGGAGAAGGAAATGGCAACCCACTCCAGTATTCTTGCCTGGAGAATTCCATGGACAAAGGAGCCTGGTGGGCTACAGTCCATGGGGTAGCAAGAGTCAGACACGACTTAGCAACTAAACAACAACAACAACACACTGCTATATCTCAGATGGATAGCCAACAAAGTCCTACTGTACAGCACAGGGAACTCTGCTCAATGTTAGGCAGAAACCTGGATTGGAGGGGCGTTTAGGGGAGGAGGGATACATGCATATGTATGGCTG
This sequence comes from Cervus elaphus, assembly GCF_910594005.1. Lineage (NCBI taxonomy): Eukaryota > Metazoa > Chordata > Mammalia > Artiodactyla > Cervidae > Cervus > Cervus elaphus. The sequence goes on along the minus strand of NC_057822.1, from coordinate 9,517,803 downwards.
AGTCCCTTTGCTGTTCACTTGGAACTATCACGACATTGTTAATTGGCTATTCTCCATTATGAAATAAAAAGTTTAAAAAAAAAAAAAAAACTTAAACACACACACACAGACACGTACACTCACACACGTTCCTCTCCACCACAATGTACTTTGTCTAATAGAGTCCATCAACAAACTATGTTCAAACAAAAGAATACATTATATCGTACAACATTAGGTACGAGTTTTGCCCCAAACACCAAGATCATGATATAAAATACCCATTTTTTAATGTGAGGTCACTTTTGACCTCAGAACAAAGTCCAAGAGCTCATTTAAGTAATTTTTTCCCCAGGCAATCACAGTCACCTAAAAATATGGCAGTCTGTCCTACAAAACTTGGAGTTCATGACTGATGTTGTTCTGCTTTAGCCCAGCTAAAGCTGGAAGTCCAAAGTAACTAGAAAAGAAGAATTCTAGTCGACTCGCACATACTCTGGTTTTTTATGACTAGCAGCCAGTGTTTTCAAGATGAAAACATAGGAGAACTGAGATACTACATAACCTTCCTAAGATATTCTCTAGGACTTCCCTAGTGGTACAGTGGATAAGAATCCACCTGCCAATGCAGGTCTGTGAATATTCCACAGGCCGCAGAGCAACTAAGCCCATGGACCACAATTACTGAGCCCATGACCTGCAACTACTGAAGCCCCTGGGCCTAGAGCCTGTGCTCGACCACAAGAAAAGCAACCGAGATGAGAAGCCCGTGCGCTGCAACAAAGAGTAGCCCCTGCTGGCCACAACTAGAGAAAGCCCATGTGCAGCAATGAAGACCCAGCACAACCAAAATAAATAAGTAAACAAATAAAATTATTTTTTACAAAAAGATATTTTCTAGGAAGAAGCTTAGAGCTGAGGAGGTCACAACCTGATTGGCTACTGAAATTTTTAATAATCTATTATGAGCACAAGTGGTAACTATTACAGAAAGTTTAGGTAGAAACCATTTTATAAATTTCACCAAGGGCACACAGTCTATACACTGAATATTCACCTTTGATGATGAAGCAACTTCACTCTATGCGCTTGCCCTTCTTCAGCAATCCTTGAGTTGCATGTGCTGTTCTGACCCAATTTCCACCCAAATGGGTCTTCTATTTAGGCTCCAAATTCCTGTAAGCATTTTATTTTTTCAACTAGAAATTAATATTATGATTATTGCCAATAGTATCAGTATAAAACCATATTTATAAACCACACTAAGTAACCTGTTCCTTGTTTTAACTGTCTCCTAGGACACTTATTTATGCTATCATTGGCAGTAGACATTTCTAAAGTCCCACAATAAAATTCAGAGGAGAACCCTGCCGTGGCAGTGGTGCTAGAACTAAATGCAACAGCAAACAGAAGCAATCATGTTGAGCCATAACTGTTCATTGACATCACTTTTTAACTGCCTGTGAGTGATCTGCTAATTGGATATTAATTAATTTAGTAAATGCTTCACCATTGAATACACTGTACTATCTAACCTAGTCTTTCTCTGTATAAACATATATATACACAAATCCTGATCCGGACTAGGGTTATATCAAACACATTCTACACTGCCATTTTCCAAACTACTTGAAACAGAACAAAAACATGGATAAGAAGGAATTTACAGGAATGAGGTACTAGAAAGACAACAAAAACTCTCTTAGAAGTGTAATTCTTAGGAGTGATTGGGGGTGGAAAGGGAAGACAAAAAGTTAAAGGAGAACAAACTACCTAATATTCAAGGCAAAGAGCCAAGAGTTTGAAAATATCTCATCACTGGGGATAAAGGTCCAGACTTTCATTCTAAGTCAGATTTCCAAAAGGCTGTATCCATTTATAGATGGTAATGATCAAGATTTCAGACTCACAAAATCTAATCATGTGGACTATGTATGCTCTGAAGCATCAGAGCACAGGTTTTCCATGAGTCAAATGTCTGTCTTTTCACTGTGATGCTTTGAAACCAGTCTAGAAGTTTCCACTTTTTGATTTTGGATGCCAGTCCTCTCATTCAGTTTACAGTAAGTGGAAGGTTCTCTGACAGTTACCCTGCTGTGATGTACAACAGTGTAATATACAGTACTTTTGTACATCCCCTAAATCCAGTGTAGGATGATCTCTAACAGGAAAGATATTATATAACTCCAAAAGAGTATATACTTTTTTCCTTCAAAATTTATGAGTTTCTAACACTCAGAGCAAAATCCCTCATTTTGCAAGAATGTTGATGAATAAAGAGAAACAGGGAAAAACTTAAGACATGGCAATTCCCATTCTATGGGAACTTAAAGAGACTTTGGTGAGTACAAAGAAAATAGTGGATTTTAAAAGTACTTTGAGATCACTGGCCTAATTATCAAAGATATTCATATTACTGATGCTCTTACACTCAGGTTATATTTTAGTCATTTTTCCCCCAGAGGAGAAGAGAATTGAGATAATTTCTCTCCTCCTGCTCCTCCTCTCCTTCTGTCTTTTTGTTTCAGTGTCACATAGGCTCTCACAATGGGTAATTGTACTTGGACTAAATGGCACAAAAATGTCCACAAGGCGCAATCTATGCCACACTGGCTACACTCAGAGCTCAGGCTTCTGTATGTCACAGTGCTTATGCCTGTGATTCCTGGATAGATTGGAGTCCAGTCCTCCTAAGGCAGGTATGTGGAATTAGGAGATATTTGTTTTACCTATTTGGCTGACTCTGGGTTTAGAATGGTCTCTGGCCTTTAACAAGAGAAACAACTGTCCACCAAAATGAATGGCTAAGATGCACCAAACCAAATAATGTCCTTAATTGGCCAGATGAGAAAGGAAAGCACAAGTCTACTTAGAGTCCACCCCAGGGTAACTCTTCACCAGAACCCTGGTGCTAGATGAGGAAACAGGATGCAGACTTCCAACCTTTTGATCCTTGCTATTGAAGAGAAGAATTTGGTCATTAAGATCAATGTTTAGGGGGTTTTTCAAAATTAGTGACCTGGGAAATCCCCAGCCAGCAGCTAGCACTTCCTCACTCCATGAACACGTGACTGTCCCTTCCAGGGGGCTGGTGTTTCTAGTTCAGCCTTTCTGAGCCCCTCATGCAACAGTGACATAAAGCAGAACAGTTAACAGAAGAAATTCTAAATATTCAAAGCTGCACTGAAGAGGCAGAACCCCTTGTTTCCTTCTTCAAATTTGAAACTATGTCTTCAACATAATTCTCCATAAAACAAAATTTTTAATTTGTTTTTGACATCTCCAAAACCAGTTTTCTATTACAGTATTTACAAAAGTTAGAGTGCTGTTTACCTTAAACTCTAAACATTTACCAGCTGACACCATTAGAGTCTTCTATAATTGAAAAAACAGAGAAGGAAATGTATTTTTAAGTCTCCATACTGCTTAGGTCTTCATATAGGTAATGCTGAGTACACAGTGATAGAAGGTGTTGGCAAGAGGCTAAATTTACAAAAATAAAAACAAACAAGAATGATTTATCACTAATAAATGAATTTCACTAATGCTGCATACCAGGAACTCCCCAGTGACAATTGGTATCTGCTACATATTCTTCCAAAAACCAGGAAAATCAAGGCGATAAAGCCAGCTTAAAAGTCAAAAGAATATAAAAACAAAAGGAAGCAAGTACACTGGGCAGTCTCCTACTACTAACATTCAGTTAGTAGCCCAAGTATAACATGGGAGAACAAGGCACCCGGGCGCTCACCTAACACTGTAGTCCATGCACCTCCCAGATTAGAGTGCTACAAGGGGGAGAAGCAGCAGTCCTCACTCTAGGCCAAGTTGTGTGCCTGTGATGTCATGTCATTTGCAGCAGGACTCCCTCTTCAATGGGGAGCTACTAAGGAGCAGCTCTGCTCTAAAACAGGGTTCCCCGAATTGCCTCTCTCCGTAGGCTTCCCTGAGGACCAGGCATTAGAAAGAACTTATTGCTGTACCTGTAACAGGAAAAGGAAAACAACAGAAGCCCTGAAGTGAAATTGAGTAACAGCTTGAAAATTCCTTTCAGCAAAAACAAAAGCCATTGTGGTGGAATTATTTCAGCTTTGCACTTGAGAACTGGGGAGACCAAAATTCCTTATTAAATTAAATATCCTGAACTTTTACTTTGAATCTCTTAATATCAGAACCAATAATCTCCCCATCCAAAAAAGAAAACACACATCTATGTATTAAAAATTATTTTCCATATGGATTTTACTAGAGTTCTAAACAACACCTTCTTCAAGCAGATAAAGAAAAATAATCTTAGAGAAGCATCTCCCACACAGCTAAAATTTCAAGATTTAGGAGATTCAAAAGAAAATACAGAGTGTGCAGATGTGAAAAGGAAAGTGGGGTAGCTCTTTCGCCTCACACAGATTTGATGACAATAATAGTGGTTATCTTAAGAGCGACTCACAAAAATCCGCTGAGATAGGTATTAGTATTTCCATTCTATAAACAAAGAAACTGAAACACAGATAGTCCAAGGCCATGACATTGGTAAATGATAGAGCCAGAATTCAAACCCAGCTCTCTTACAAATTCCAAATCCTGAACTTATCAATGAAAAACAGATCATGCTTGTGCTCACTCACTAAGTTGTGTCCAACTCTTTGCAACTCCATGGACTGTAGCCTGCCAGGCTCCTCTGTCCATGGGATTTCCCAGGCAAGAATATTGGAGTGGGTTGCCATTTCCTTCTCCAGGGTATCTTCCTGACCGAGGGATCAAATCCATGTCACCCCTGTGTCTCCTGCATTGGCAAGAGGTTCTTTACCACTGAGCCACCAGGGAAGCCCATAAAGAAAAAGCTAATAGACCCCATAATGTTAGTAATGTACATTTATTCAACATACCTGTATTAACTCTTGTTAGAAGCATCATATATATATTCTGCCTCTAACAAGTAAAGATAAGGTCAAAATAAAAAATTTACTTGGCATTTTAACTTCATACAGAGCAGACATAATACTGAGTCCAATCAAAGAGTAAATATAATTTCACCAAGTCTCTTAGAGTCTCTCTATTCAAAGTGTGGGGCTTCCCTGGTGGCTCAGTGGTAAAGAATCCACCTGCCAGCAGGAGATAGGGGTTGATCCCTGGGTTGGGAAGATGCCCTGGAGAAGGAAATGGTGACTTAAGGAGGACTGAGTCTTTAAGAAGGACTTAGTGACTAAACAACAACAATGATTTAAAGTGTAATTCCAAGCCAGCAGCTTTTGGATACCAAGGAGCTTCTTAGAAATACACAGTCTTGGGCTCCACTTCAGACCTTCGGAAACAGAATCTGCATTTTGACAAGATCCCCACGTGATTTGTATGCAAATTAAAGTTTAAGAGGCACTGACTTAGAGATACGGAATTCCAGGTAAAGGAATTTCTCTCATCCCTACTGAAGTCTTCCATATTCAAAGACCAGGGAGGGAGAGAATGGTTAAGAATCCACTCAGATTTCCTCTCTGGTTTTTAACTAAATATTCTTTTTTTTTTTTTTAGTAACAGCATTATTGAGGTTTCATTACAGTTCATCCATTGAAGTGCACGATTCAATGGTTTTTAGCTTATTCAAAGTTGCACAACCATCACCACAATCAATTTTAGAACATTTCATCACCCTAAGAAGAAATCCCATACCCTTTAGCGGTCACCCCCTCTTTGTCTGCCTGCAATACCAGAGACTACCTGCAATGCAGGAGACCCAGGATGGACCCCTGGGTTGGAAAGATCCCCTGGAGAAGGAAATGACAACCTACTCCAGTATTCTTGCCTGGGAAAGCCCACGGACAGAGGAGCCTGGCGGGCTACAGTCCACGGGGTCCCAAGAGTCAGACACGACTGAGTGACTAACCACCGGCACCGTTCTCTTTGCCCCCAGCCTCAGGTCCTCGGCAACCACTAACCTACCTTCTGTCTCTATAGGTTTGTCTGTGTTGGACATTTCACACAGGTGAAATTGTACAATATAGGTCTTTCGTGATTGGCTTGTTTCTCCTCCCCTGTTGGCAAGGTCCATCCATGTTGTTCATCAGTCCGTCTTGCTCTTCCTCTTAAGTGGCAGTTGTTCTTTTAACAGATGTGCAGGTGTCAAGCAATGTGACCTCCTCCCCCATTCCTTCCAGGGGAGCTCCTGGGTGCCACCGCTCCCCCAGAAGAAGGCTTTTCCTTCCATCGCTAACTACCCTACTAAGGAGGCCTTTTACAGAGTTCCCCTTTTCCATCTTTTCCCTGGGACTTAGCAGCTCAAGTACAGCTGGCCCTAGGCCAAGTTTCTCTCCACAGCACCTGCAGGCACTACCAGTGCTGCCACCTTATGCCCATTCCCTGAAGTAGTGGACACAGGGTCAGGCACTGTCTTCCTCCCCGAGAGCCCAGCTCTTTGCTCTTTGCTCAGCACTCAAGGGTGTGACTCCTGGCAGAGTGTGACCAGGAGAGGTCGAGGGTGTGCTGTGTGGCCGTGCCTGCCCGGCACCTCCAAACAGCCAAAAGCCAGAGAAAGAAGCAAACGCAGATGCACTTCGGACTAAGGGGGGCATGTTTTGCAATCTCTCTTCCTGATTCTTGGCTGTTTCTTCAGCTCCCATTTCTCTTCCTCTCCTTAGTTCGCTTTCATTTCCCTACGTTACTCTTCACAGAATAGGGAACCTAAACATCTTTTCCTGTTCATTTCTACCTGGATTGTTTTCTCTTGTCACTTCCAGCAGCATAACAGTTGTGTACATAGACATTTGGGTATGCTAAGTTACTTCTATAAAAAAGACAGCCAGTCTAAACATTCTGCCCTACTGAACAGCAAAACAAGGAAACGGTTTTCTGTTCTCCAAAATCAAGATGTTCTTCTTTAATGAATGAAGCTGCCCAAAGCCAAATTTTTGTTATGAAACGTAAATGATCAGTCCCCAAGAAAAACTAGCGTGATAACAAAAGCATTTTCCCTAGATGCCTTTTCCTAGATTTGGAAACTTGTCTGAGTTCATTTGGGGGCATATAGTTCCATTACAGATTATTATACATTGCTTAGTACTCCCTGAATAGCCTATACGTTCCCAGGTCATGCCCTTATTCCTGGGAAAAGCTTTCCAAAAGAAGGCTTCAGGTACCTCAAGCTCTCTTTGCCACTCTATCATGTTCATTCAAGAAATGCTTGGGTATTGCCACACGCCAGCCCTGTGCTGTATGCCAGGCACACAAGGTACCAGCTCTCACGGGGTTTTGCCCTGGAGTGGGTGGGAAGGAGGATATGTAACAGACTGCAGCCCTGACCGACCTGCCATGTGCTTGGGTGATTCCCTCACTGTGTCTTGAACAGTCCTGCTCTTCCTGAGTGAAGCAGGAAAGAAAGACCCTGAGGTCTTGGACGGCAAGGAAGAAAAGCAGATATACTCATGAGTTCCTGGCTGGTAGCCTTGCAGAACCTCCTGCTTTCAACTTACTTTGACCCTTGAATACCAAATAACCCTAAGAGCCACAGAGGTATCTTAGAGGGTGAGAACAAGAGCATTTATGGACTTCATCATATTATTGCGTTCTTAAGCAATAGCTTATATGTATTAGGTTTAGAGGGCTCCTCTGATGGCTCAGTCGGTAAAGAAATCGCCTGCAATGCAGGAGACTCAGGTTTGACCCCTGGATTGGGAAGATCCTCTGGAGAAGGGCATGGCAACCACTCCAGTATTCCACTCCAGTATTCTTGTCTGGAAAATCCCATGAACAAAGGAGTCTGGTGGGCTACAGTCCATGGGGTCGCAAGAGTAGGAAACAACTTAGCGATTAAACCACATTAGGCTTAGAAATTGTTCTTGTATACAATCTTTGCTAATTTGTATAGATTCATGTTATTTAGCAGTACAAATAATTTACATTGTGGGTTTGTTTGTATGATCATCCTTTAATCCTTGGGAACTCAGAACTTGGTGTCTCATAACTTTCCTATTTTCTACTCTTTTTCTCTTCTACATGGCTGGGCATACCAATGGGAACTTGTCACAGTTTTACTGTTAGTCAGTTTGTAGAGGAATGCATGATTTATTCTTTCTTGCTTGGGGGGCAGGGGAGGGTCAAAGCAACCAACCAGATCTAAAGACACATTTAGAAGACCTGTCAATGTAAACAGATGTGTATTTACTCTGACTTTGCTATTATAATGTATTTTTTTTTCTTTTTTTTTTTTATAATGTATTTTTTTAACAGTTAAAAAATTTTTTTTTACTTTATTTATATTTGGCTGTGCTGGGTCTTCATTGCTCTGCAGGCTTTTCTCTAGCTGTGGTGGGCACTGTTGTCTAGCGTGATGAGTGAACTTTTCATTGCGGTGGCTTCTCTTGTTGCAGAGCATGGGCTCTAGGGCACACGGGCTTCAGTACTTGTGGCTTGTGGGCTCCATAGTTGTGGCTCTCGGGCTCCAAAGAGAACAGGTTCAGTAGTTGTGGTGTATGGACTTAGTTGCTCCAAGGCATGTGGAATCTTCCCAGATGAGGGATCAAACCTGTGTCTCCTGCATTGGCAGGCAGATTCTTTACCACTGAGCCAATAGGGAAGCCCTGCTGTTACAATTTAGAAAAGCTTCATTTATCTAACACCTTTGGAGAATGTGAAAATTCTGAATTAGTTTTCTAAATAACTTAAATTAATTAACTAAATGAATCCTTTTAAGTACAAGATGTTTAAAAATCTGCCTTTAATAAAATATTATTTTAAATAAAATAGATGCTTGCCTTCTTGAAACACAAAGCAAATCCACTCCAAGCTCTTCTCATGGTCACCATTAGCATTAAGAAGTAGAGTTCGAAGTAATGCATGTTGTGCTACTATGCTCAGTCGTGTCTGACTCTTTGCAGCCCCATGGACAGCAGCCCACCAGGCTCCTCTGGGTGGAATTCTCCAGGCAAGAATACTGGAGTGGGTTGCCATTTCCTCCTCTCCCACTGGTCAAACCCGCATCTCTTGCTTCTTCTGTATTGGCAGGTAGTTTCTTTACCACTGAGCCATCTTGGGAAATATTAAAAAACGCCAAATTCTTTGCTCTAAACCCAAGTGACCCAAGGCTGGTGTGTTTTTGTGTTCTTTGGTGTACTTCTTTTCGTTTTTTATTTATGTACTTCTAATAATTTTCTTTCTGGCTTCTCCCCCTTCCTTTGTTAAACTGTTAGATAATACCTCTTGCTACTTCCTAGGCACCTGGCTTTGGCAGCCCTCTTCCTAATCTATGTCCTAGGAACCAGATAACTATGTTTATTAGCACTGTGTGCAAAGTAGGAGCGAATAGGTTAATCTGAGAGTTTTTCCTGGAAGTGAGTTGTATTGGCTTTTTAAAGACAGTTCAATGTTCCTTTTCACTAGCTCCAGTATCCTCAGTTTCCCTACAGATGCCCTAAATTGTTGGATAAATTACCTTGTTGAAAATTGAATTACCTTAGTACTTCTCTGTTAGCACAGTTCAGCCAGATATGCTTTTTCCCATCAAAAGTTCTCCTTTATTTCTTTTCTTTTCAGTTCCTCCTGATTTCAAACTGTTAGTCCCTCCAATATGGGCATAAAGAAAACCTCAGTAACTTAGAAACCTGATCTTCTTATAGATCACAGGGAATGCTCTAAACACAATTTTGGTTTTGGATTTGTGTGTGTGTGTATGAGAGAGAGAGAGATAGGAAAAAGGCCCAAGTTGTAATTTTAACTTAAAACCAATGTATTCAATTTTAGAAATGTAACGGCTATTATTTAAAATTGGTTGCCCACTATATGCCAGGTATACTAGTTTCTTTACTTAGAACAGTGCTGTGAAGTATATAACAATCTTACTTTACACTTATGAAGCTAATAGACATTAGAGGGATTTAATCAGTTCACAGGAGTATTAAATGTAAGAGCTAATATTCAAATTCCACCCTAAATCAAGAGTCTACATTCTTCTTTCTTTTTAAAAAACAGAAAACAGAAGTTTATTTCTCAAATAGCAATCTGGAATATGCTGAACATCAGGCAGCTTTGCTGTCCCTGGTCAGTCAGAGATGGGTTCCTTTCCTATTTTTGGTTTGCCCTCTCTTAAGGATATCACCTCATTTGCATGGTCAGAATTCACTCACAGGCACATCTGGTCCAGCTTGCTCTGGAATGGTGGAGGTCAGACTGGAGTGGGTAAGGGAACCTTCAAGTCCTGTATGTTGAGGGAGAAGAGGGTGAGGGAGTCTGGGTGCCCCTGGATAAATGAGGAGTCTTAAAGACTGGGGTTGCCCATCTCCCTACCTCCACCCATCTTCCTTTCTCTGGTACCCAGACCTAGAAAGCTACTCTCAAAGTCTGCATGCTTTCTATTAAGTCAAGTTGTTTTCCTTCTACTATTGCTGAGAGGTAATAAAAGAATGTTCAGCATGTTTTCAGCAGTGTAATTGAGACCAACTTGCCCATGGACCTACTGGTAATAAAAGTAACAAACCAGCTGTGTTTGTAATTGGCAGTTATCATTAGAAGATAAAGTGGAAGTGGTTCTTCCCAGTTGCTAGAATCTCCCTCTGAGGGAGGGGTCAGGAGTGCCTTGGACTAGCCTAGCTAGGGCCAAAGGCCAACTGGCTTAAAAACTAGCACTGGGTTCCATAAGAGCAGATCTAAAGCCATTTGATGAAAGCCAAATGGCCAAATACTAGGCAGTCAGGGATATGAACATCCTGACTCAGTGGACATGAATTTGAGCAAACTCTGGGAGGTGGAGAAGGATAGGGAAGCCTGGCGTGCTGCAGTCCATAGGGTCTCAAGGAGTCGGACATGACTGAGCGACTGAACAACAATAATAAGGGGTATGAACACCCCATCCAGAGTACAAAGGCAAATGTTGAGTTAAGATAGTATAGCATTGAGACTTTGGTGAGAACAAGCACAGGCATAGTTCAATAAGAGGAAATCTTAGGCAATTTTCTAAAACAGCTGTTATTGAAAGATATACAGAGGGGTCAACCTTGCTTAAAAGGAACAAGGTCTTCTGTGTTGGCCTGGGATGACTGGAATCATAGGAGCCACTTACAAGCTTTGTCAGGCAGTGGCATAGCCCCCTAATGAATGAATGACAGTGAGAACTGTGCTTTTCTGAGTTCTTATTTAATATTTATAGCAACTTTTAAAGTGTTTAATTCTTTATCTTTCCTTCCTTTTTTCCCTCTAATTGGGATAAACACCAATTCTAGTGTGTTTCAATTAATTCTTGGTCTTTCTTCCACTTTCTGTTTCTGCTTTAGTTAGTTGTCTATATATTTATATATAGATATATTTATATCTATGTCACGTTTTCTCTAGTTGTGGCAATCGGGGCTACTCTCTAGTTGTGGGGTGAGGGCTTCTCATGGTGGTGACTCTGTTTTGCGGAGCACAGACTCTAGAGCATGCAGGCCAAGTTGTGGCTCATGGGCTTAGTTGCCCTGTGGCATGTGGGATCTTAGGGATCAAACTGACCAGAGATCAAACTCATGTTTCCTCATTGGCAGGAGTATTCTTAACTATTGGACCACCAGGGAAGTCCTATAACTTTTTTTTTTTGGCCTTCAGATTTTCAGATGTATAGTTTTGTGTGTTACTTTGCCTTCTACAGGGGCATCCCTTGTTGCTCAGACAGTAAAGCATCTGACTACAATGTGGGAGACGTGGGTCTGATCCCTGGGTCGGGAAGATTCTCTGGAGAAGGAAATGGCAACCCACTCCAGTACTCTTGCCTGGAAAATCCCGTGGATGGAGGAGCCTGGTAGGCTACAGTCCATGGGGTCGCAAAGAGTTGGACATGACTGAGCGACTTCACTTCACTTCTTTGCCTTCTACATACCTACTGTCTTCCTACCTAGGAGATGTGAAACATCTCATCTTCATTGTGGTCAACAGGATTGGGATTCTAGGGCTTCTCCTTTCTTCAGACCCCTCTATTACATCTAAGTTGGGGCCAAAACTCAGTGTGATCAAAACTCAGTTTAACTGAATGTTAACAGAGGCCTACAATTCACCATTAAAAGCTTTGCTTCATGCCTTTATATGAGGAGGAGGAAGAAGTATGTGAGACTGTGAGCTATGGTGCCGCCTTAGTGTTGGGCCTTGTGTTTTCCTGTCAGCGTCTTGCTCCTTCCATTCCTATAGTCATAAGCCTCAGTGATTGAGACAGGGGTTAACATAGTGTGGTCTTGCTCTAATAAAGACTCCACTCCAATGTATTAGGAAATATCCCTTCATAACTTATTTCATGCTGCTTCCTTCAGCAGAAGGACTCCTGTGGCTCCCCCAAGTCTCATCTCAAATATCACCTCCTTAGGAAGCAGCCTCTAATTTCTCTAACCTAGGGTTGGCAAATATTTTCTATAAAGGATCACATAGTAAATATTTTAGGTTTTACAGGTCAAGGGCAAAGAGGGTGCTATACAAGGTCTCTGTCCCAATGAAACAACTCTCCTATTGCAGTGCAAAAGCAACCATAAACAATAGACAAATGGGAAGGGTTGTATTGCAACAAAATTTTACTTATAAAAATAGGTAATAATAAAAAAAAAAAAAGGTAATAGACTAAATTAAGCCCATAGTGTGTTGACCCCTATTATACTCAGATATATATTCTTTTAACATTTATTTATTTATTTGACTGGATCAGGTCTTAGTTGTGGCATGATGGATATAGTTTCTTGACCAGGGATTGAACCCGGGTCCCCTGCACTGGGAGCATGGTGTCCTAACCACTGGAGCACCAGGGAAGTTCTGACTCAGATATTTATTTTTCAACCTAATTGTTCATGCTTCCATTATCTCACTTGTACTGTGAGTTTACCTCCACTAGAACATGAGTACCTTGAGAATAAATTTTCTGTCTTTACATCTTTCTGAACTGCACAAAACTGAGCTTCTAGTGATTGTAGGTACTCTGTGAACATTTCTGGAAGATAGTGGGGCAGAAAGGTAGGAAGAGGTGTGTTAGTTGCTTAGTCGTGTGAACTCTTTGTGAACCCATGGACTGTAGCCCACTAGGGTCCTCCATCCATGGGGTTTCCTAGGCAAGATTACTGGAGTGGATTACCATTTCCTTCTGCAGGGGATCTTCCCCACCCAGGGATCAAACCCAGGTCTCCTGTACTGCAGGCAGAGTCTTTACTGTATGAAGCACCGGGGAAGGTAGGGAGCAGGATCCTGCTAGTCCTCTCCTGACATGCAGTTGAATATGACCTTACTTGAGTAAAACGAACAGAGGCTGTTTATAAAATGGTTACATTGGGTTCTTCTGAAGGTCTGATTTCAGCAAGCTTGCATTTGGAGATTCATAGTGACAGTCAGCCTCCAAGATGGTCTTTAATAGTCTTACCTCCTGGTAGTCATGCCCCCTCCCATGCTGACAGGGATGACCTCTGGAACCAGTAGGATAGTGTGGAAATAAAAGTACAGGATTTCTGAGGCAAGTCATAAGAGACCTGTGGCTTCTGCGTTACTCTCTCTTGGATCACTCTTCCCAGAAAAAAACTAATGTCTGCCCTTTTCTCTCTCTCTCTCCCCCGCTCCATGGGGCGATGTTCTCTTCGCCTCTTTGGATCGACGTGCCCTCACGCCTCGAAGATGGATTTTCCTGCTATTATCTAAATAAATAGAGCTGTAACACTGAGCTGTAACACTGAAAAAAACAAAAAACAAAAAACTAATGGCTATGTCTTGGAGACAAGCAGCTCTATAAAGTCGTCCATGAGGCAAAGAACTGAGGCCTCCTGCCAACAACCAGCTGAACGAGCCATCTTGGAATTGGCTCTTTTTGCCTCAGTTAAGTCTCAGATGACCACAGTTGTGACTGACACGTTGACTGTAAACTCATGACGGTCTCAGAGCTCACACTACTCAGACACTCCTGAACTCCTCACCCTATAAATTCTGTGGAATAATAAATGTTAATTTTTGTCTGAAGTTTCTAATTTTGGAAATTATTTGTTATATAGCAATAGACAGCATACAATAGACTTAGTGGTTTTCCGTCTATCTAAATTCCCTATAGTTTTACAAGACACCTTGAACTTCTCTTCTTAGTTTTGAAAATAACTAATTCTCTATTTGTTTAATGTCTGTCTATCTCCTTCAATGGAAGCAGAGACCACATCTAATTTTTCTTCAAGGACAACTACTAGCATTCAAGAGGCATTAAAATATGTTTTAGTAAATATCTAATAACAAACAAAATGAAGAATCCTAAACCCAAGAATGATTTGTTCCCAACATTTTATATCTCTAAAAATATTATAGTGATGTCATTCCCTAAATCATTTTTCACATAATATTAAAACATATATGTGCCTCTATAATAGCATTATCACACATAGTAATAGTTGGCATTCTGTGTGCTCCATGAGGGCAGGGATATTAGCTTATTGACTCAGCATTCCAGCATTTGCAAGTAGCCACCACAAAAGTGTTCAGTAAATGCTAGTGAGTGACAAACTAAGAGAAGTGATCAATCTGCGGAATGACTAAGGATGGACTTCTCATGATACTCACCATTCAAGACTTGAGGGTATGCCATCTCATTCTCTGCAGTTTGGAGGATTCTTTTCTTTGTTGTGGAATTTATACTGAATTAAAAAAAAAAAAAACCCTTCTAATAATGCCCATTGACCAAACCAAATTTAAACAAGAGATTCTACTCAGAAAGACAATAAACAAGAGGAAGGATAGTAGCATCTTCTGGTCCAAATGCTGCTCCAGTTTGGCAGATGGAGAACACAGTAGAGGCACCGATGTAGAGAATGAATGTAAAGATATAGAGCGGGGGAGGGGCTAGCATGATTTGGGAGAATAGGGTTGACATATGTACACTATTATGTATAAAATAGATGACTAATGAGAACTTACTGTATAGCACAAGGAACTCTAATTGATGCTCTATAATGACCTAAATGGGAAGGAAATCCAAAAGAGAGGAGATATATGTTATATAATCAAAAGGAGATACCTATTGCTGATTCACTTTGCTGTACAACAGAAACTAATGCAACATTGTAAAACAACTATGCTCAAATAAAAATTAATTTAAAAATATAAATAAAGTACCATGTTATGCTAGAAGGTATCAAACGTGAGCTATCTGACTGTAACCAAAGCTGCTTATACAAATTATGTAATAAGTATACACTCTAATGAAAGTTAGCCAGAGTATCTGTTGATTTAGGAATGACTGAGAGTTGAATCAGTTACTTTTCTTCTGTTACTTACAGTCCCTATTGCAATGACTACTAGTATAACTTATTCATCAAAATAATCCATCATCAAAGAGTTCCATCATCAAAATAATGAGGTTATGTCTTTCACTGGTGGTCTTTCTAACTGTTAATGACCTTCTCATCCCATATACAAAGAATTGCCATAACACAATAGCAAAAACAAATCTATCTAATATTGTCAAAGTATAATGACCAACATGAAACACAGATATCTTGATTAAAAGGAAAAAAAAAAACAAAGACAATATTTAAGCTGGTACTCCCATATTCAAACATTTTCATTTGGATATTTAGTAAAGAACAGGAGGGCACAGTAAGGCCAGCAATAGATCACACAGCTTTGAAGAGGATCTCCCAACGAAGTCAGAGCCACCGATGTACACTTGGTATTTAATGAAACATAAAAGTGCAATGTTCTAGGACAGGGCTATGTTTATACGGTGTTGGTATAAAGACCATCTCAGCTCCAACTGTGGCTTGCAATAGTCATGAGTGAAGGAATTTTGCTAACTGATGAAGCTGTTAATCAACAGTTCCGAAGACATAACCATGAAGGCCTGAATGCTAATTTTCACAGAAGTAACCAATTTGATGTTGTCCCTATTTAATATACTGAATTTTATTATATATTCTCAAACTACGATGGTAATCATTCATTCATATTTTCCCCCCTTGGTCATTCATCAGGTATTTATTTTACTATACATTAATTTTGGTGATATAAAAGATTTTATTTCATTTTTTTAAGTGTCTTGACGTGTATCTTTTTTTAATATTCATTTATTTTTTTTAAAGCCTATGATTTGCCTGGCCCTAGTTTTGGTATTAAGGAAACGGGGTAAACAAGATGGGCAAAAGTCTCTACTGTTAAAAACTGACATTTTAGTGATGGGAACTAGACAATAAAAAATAATTAAAGTATAGGTATAATATGCCAAATGATTCATTGGAGAAAAATAAAGCAGGAAAGAGGGAAAGATAATGCCGGGGTTAGGTGGGATTGCAACTTTAAACAGGATGGTGAGGAAATGCCTCAGTGAGAAAGCAACAGCTGAGCAAAAACTTGGAGAAAGTGGTGTGTGTTAATCAATTCAGACTGCCATAACAAAACACCATAGGTTGGGTGGCTTAAACAATAGACATTCATTTTTTTTTCAAGTTCTGGAGGCTGGAAATCAGAGATCAAGGAGTTAGCATGGTCCAGTTCTGAGGAGAGCTCTTCCTGGCCTATGGAAGGTAGCCTTCTTGTTCTGTGTGCACAAGGAGACATAGAGGGGAGGAGACAGAGAGGGAGGGAGGTGGCTCTCAGGTATCTCTTCTCACGTGGACATTAACTTTGTTATAGCAGGGTCCACCTTTATGACCTCATTCAACCATAATTACCTTCACTAAAGCCCTATCTCCAAATAGTATACTAGGGGTTGGGGCTTCAATGTATAAATATGGGTCGGGGGGTCAACACAATTCAGTCCATAGCAGGTTATCAGTAATGTGTATATCTGGGGGAAGAATGTTTTGTTTTTAAATTGGAGTATAATTGCTTCGGAATTCCCTGGTGGCTCAGCTAGTGAAGAATCCGCCTGCAATGCAGGTTCAATTCCTGGGTCAGGAAGATCCCCTGGAGAAGGGATCGCTACCCACTCAAGTATTCTTGGACCTCTCTGGTGGCTCAGACAGTAAAGAATCTGCCTGCCATGGGGGAGACTTCGGTTTGATCCCTGGGTTGGGAGATCTCCTGGAGGAGGGCATGGCACCCCACTCCAACATTCTTGCCTGGAGAACTCCATGGACAGAGGAGCCTGATGGGCTACAGTCCAGAGGATTGCAAAGAGCCAGACTGAAGCGACTAAGCGCAGCACAGCACATAATTGCTCCACAAGGTTGTTATGTGGAGCTGTATACCAAAGGGAATCATCTGTGTGTGTACACCAAAGGGAATCATCTGTGTGTGTACACCAAAGGGAATCATCTGTGTGTGTACACCAAAGGGAATCATCTGTGTGTGTACACCAAAGGGAATCATCTGTGTGTGTACACCAAAGGCAATCATCTGTGTGTGTACACCAAAGGGAATCATCTGTGTGTGTACACCAAAGGGAATCATCTGTGTGTGTACACCAAAGGGAATCATCTGTGTGTGTACACCAAAGGGAATCATCTGTGTGTGTACACCAAAGGCAATCATCTGTGTGTGTATACCAAAGGGAATCATCTGTGTGTGTACAGATATCCCTTCCCTCTTGAGCCTCCCTCCCACCTTCTCCCCCATCAGATGACCCCTCTAGGTCATTACAGAGCACCGAACTGAGCTCCCTGGGGGAAGAAAGTTCTGGGCAGAGAGTTTGGGACAAACAAACTCTGTCCAGTCGAGGAGTTGTCAGCATATAGATGATATTTGAAGCCATCGGGCTGGATGAAATCACCAATAGAGTAAAAATAGAGAAGCCAAGGTCTGAATCCTAGACAGGAGCAGTCAGTGAGTGCGGTAGGAGAAAACCAAGAGAGTGTAGTGACCTGGAAATCTAGTGGATAAAACGTAGATATTTCAAGAAGGAGGTAAGAGCTTTGTCATAAAGAATGAAGGCTGAGTCTTGGCTGTTGGATTAACAACATGGAGCTCACGGGTGACCTGACCAAGAGCAATTTTGGAGGAGTGGTAAGGGCAAAAGCCTGATTTTGGAGTAGGTTCAAGAGAGACTGAGAGGAGAAGCTTCAAAATATTGAGAAGACAAACAACAAAAGAAAAAAAAAAACAGATAAATTGGACTGTATCACAATTAAAAACCTTTAGCTGCAAATGATACCATCAAGAAAACAAAAAACAACCTACCATATGGGAGAAAAATTTTTACAAATCTGATAAGAGACTTGCTTCCAGAATATATATATTTTTAAGGTTTTATAACTCAACAGTAAAAAAAAAAAAAAAAGTCAATTTTTTTTTCCAAATGGACAAAGGACTTGAATAGACTTTCTCTCAGGAAGATATGTAAATGGTCAGTAAAAATGTAAAACGGTGGGACTTCCCTGATGGCTCAGTGGTTAAAGCTCTGCACTTTCAATGCAGGGGATGTTGGTTTGATCCCTGGTTGGGGATCCCACATGCTGTGCCATGCAGCCAGTAAGTAAGTTTATAAAATAAAATTACCTATGGCTGATTCATGTTGAAGTTTGACAGAAAACAAAAAAATTCTGTAAAGCAATTATCCTTCAATTAAATAAATTTTAAAAAATAAAATTTCTTTAAAAAACATAAAAAGTAAAAAAAAAAAAAAAACAAAACATAAAAAGGTACTCAAGAATCATTAGCCATTCAGTACAGTTCAGTTCAGTCACTCAGTCATGCCCAACTCTTCGCGACCCCATGAATCACAGCACGCCAGGCCTCCCTGTCCATCACCAACTTCCAGAGCTTGCTCAAACTCATGTTCATCGAGTCGGTGATGCCATCCAGCCATCTCATCCTCTGTCGTCCCCTTCTCCTCCTGCCCCCAATCCCTCCCAGCATCAGGGTCTTTTCCAATGAATCAACTCTTTGCATGGGGTGGCCCAAGTATTGGAGTTTCAGCTTCAGCATCAGTCTTTCCAATGAACACCCAGGATTGATTTCCTTTAGGATGGACTGGTTGGATCTCCTTGCAGTCCAAGGGACTCTCAAGAGTCTTCTCCAAAACCACAGTTCAAAAACATCAATTTTTTGGCGCTCAGCTCTCTTCACAGTCCAACTCTCACATCCATACATGACCACTGGAAAAACCATAGCCTTGACCAGACGGACCTTTGTTGGCAAAGTAATGTCTCTGCTTTTTAATATGCTGTCTAGGTTGGTCATAACTTTCCTTCCAAGGAGTAAGTGTCTTTTAATTTCATGGTTGCAGTCACCATTTGCAGTGATTTTGGAGCCCAAAAAAATAAAGTCTGACACTGTTTCTACTGTGTCAGAAACTTCATGGGAAATCTATTTCCCATGAAGTGATGGGACCAGATGCCATGATCTTAGTTTTCTGAATGTTGAGCTTTAAGCCAACTTTTTCACTCTCCTCTTTCACTTTCATCAAGAGGCTTTTTAGTTCCTCTTCACTCTCTGCCATAACGGTGGTGTCATCTGCATATCTGAGTTTATCGGTATTTCTCCTGGCAATCTTGATTCCAGCTTGTGCTTCTTCCAGTCCAGCGTTTCTCATGATGTACTCTGCATATAAGTTAAATAAGCAGGGTGACAATATACAGCCTTGACATACTCCTTTTCCTATTTGGAACCAGTCTGTTGGTCCATGTCCAGTTCTAACTGTTGCTTCCTGACCTACATACAGGTTTCTCAAGAGGCAGGTCAGGTGGTCTGGTATTCCCATCTCTTTCAGAATTTTCCACAGTTTATTGTGATCCACACAGTCAAAGGCTTTGGCGTAGTCAATAAAGCAGAAATAGATGTTTTTCTGGAACTCTCTTGCTTTTTCGATGATCCAGAGGATATTGGCAATTTGATCTCTGGTTCCTCTACCTTTTCTAAAACCAGCTTGAACATCTGGAAGTTCTCGGTTCATGTATTGCTGAAGCCTGGCTTGGAGAATTTTGAGCATTACCTTACTAGCGTGTGAGATGAGTGCAATTGTGCGGTAGTTTGAGCATTCTTTGGGATTGCCTTTCTTTGGGATTGGAATGAAACTGACAGTCCTATGGCCACTGCTGAGTTTTCCAAATTTGCTGGCATATTAGCCATTAGAGAAATGCAAATCAAAACCACGATGAGATACCACTTTACACCCGCTAACATGCCTATTATACAAAAGACAAATATTTACAAGTGTTGGTGAGGGTTGAAGAAATTGGAATCCTCATATATTGCAGGCAGGAATACAAGATGGTTCAGAATTTTGGAAAACAGTGACAATTCTTCAAAAAGTTAAACATAGGATTACCCTACAGCTTAGCAATTTCACTTCCAAAGATATATCCAAGATAAATAAAAATATATATCCTCACAAATACCTACATGAAAAGAGATGTACATGGATGTTCACAGCAGGATTATTCATAATAGCCAAAAAGTGGAAACAATTCGAATGTTCATCAACTGATAAGTGGATCAATGAACAAGCAATGGAATTATAATTGAGCAATTCAAAGGACTCAAGTACTGGTGTATGCTACAACTTGGATGAACTTCAAAACATTGTGTTAAATGAGAGAATCTAGTCAAAAAAGATCACATAGCTAAAAAAAAAAAAAAAAGATCAGTAACATAATTCCTCTATATGAAAAGTCCAGAATAGACAAGTCCATAAAGACAAAAAGATTAGTGATTGTGTAGGGTTTTATTGAATGGGAGTGATTAA
This sequence comes from Cervus elaphus, assembly GCF_910594005.1. NCBI lineage: Eukaryota > Metazoa > Chordata > Mammalia > Artiodactyla > Cervidae > Cervus > Cervus elaphus. The sequence goes on along the minus strand of NC_057822.1, from coordinate 9,497,252 downwards.
TGGACTGGGGGTTCTTTTATGGAAGATGAAAATATTTCAAAAGTGATTCCTGTTGCACAAGTCTGTGAATATGTTAAAATCATTAAATTTTACACTTTCAATGAGTGAATTTTATGGTATGTGAATTACATCCCCATGGAGATGTGGTAGAGTTTTTTGGGTTTCTGTTTGTTTTTTTAATTACTTATTTATTTATTTCTGACTGTGCTAGTTCTCTGTTGCGGCACACAGGCTTTCCTCGAGTTGCAGAGGGCAGGGGCTACTCTCTAGTTGCAGTGCTCGGGCTTCTCATTGTGGTGACTTCTCTCCTCATGGAGCACGGGCCCTAGAGTATGTAGGCTTCAGTAGTTGTGGAGCATAGGTTCAATAGTTGTGATTTGCTGACTCTAGAGCTCAGGTTCAATAGTTGTAGCACACTTTTCGGCCGGAACCGCCATCTTCCAGTAATTCGCCAAAACGACCAACACAAAGGGAAAGAGTAGGGGGCACCTGCTACATGTTCTCTAGGCCTTTTAGAAAACATGGAGTTGTTCCTTTGGCCACATACATGCAAATCTACAAGAAGGGTGATATTGTAGATATCAAGGGAATGGGTACTGTTCAAAAAGGAATGCCCCACAAATGTTATCATGGCAAAACTGGGAGAGTCTACAATGTTACCCAGCATGCTATTGGCATCATTGTAAACAAACAAGTTAAGGGCAAGATTCTTGCCAAGAGAATTAATGTGCGTATCGAGCATATTAAGCACTCTAAGAGCCGAGATAACTTCCTAAAATGTGTGAAGGAAAATGATCAGAAAAAGAAGGAAGCCAAAGAGAAAGGGACTTGGGTTCAGCTGAAGCGCCAGCCTGCTCCACCTAGAGAAGCACAGTTTTGTGAGGACCAATGGAAAGGAACCCAAACTGTTAGAACCCATTCCCTATGAATTTATGGCCTGAAGCGTGTAAAGATAAAGAGCTGGACTGTAAAAAAAAAAAAAAAAGTTGTAGCACATGGGCTCAGTCATTCCACGAGATGTGGATTCTTCCCAGACCAGGGACCGAACCCATGTCCCCTGTATTGGCAGGTGGACTCTTACTAACTGGGCTACCAGCCAGGCTCTTTCATTTTTTAATTGCATAGTGATGACGAGAGCCACAGAAATAAAACTCTAGGAGATACTAACTCATCACTGTTTGGGATCCAATTCTAAGTTTATCTGACTCTTAACCACTTTGCTATACTGCCTGCTAAGGATTATTTTAGTTAGATTCCTTGTAGAATTAATTACTGAAACAAAGGATGTGAACAATTCATTGGGAGGGCTGAAGGAGTTCATGCAGCCATTTGGGCTTGCCAGGTACTTGGACCCTTTCTAGGCAAAATGATCCAAACTGTTCTTTCCTGCTCAAGTGATATGACTCATACAATCTGTTTTGAATGAAATATACTCTGCTATCACAACTGATTAACCAGAGGCCAAGACACAAGTCGAAGGCAGCTATATGCAGGCTAGACAACTGCCATTGAGGCAGTAGCAGTAGCTTAGCGTGCAAAAGCAGAATTCACTAGAGAAGGGAATGGCAACCCACTCCAGTATTCTTACTTGGGAAATCCCATGGACAGAAGAGCCTAGTGGGCTGCAGTCTATGGGGTCACATGACTGAGCATGCAAGCATGAGCTGGGTGGAGGCAGATGGGTTGATAGCAATAAACAGAGGTGCTGCTGCTAAGTCACCTCAGTCGTGTCCAACTCTGTTCGACCCCATAGATGGCAGCCTACCAAGATCCTCCATCCCTGGGATTCTCCAGGCAAGAATACTGGAGTGTGTTGCCATTTCCTTCTCCAATAAACAGAGGTAGAACTAAAAACAAAAAACACAAACGCAGAACTCAGTACTGAGTAATGGCAAATCAACCCAATCAAATTATCTCTTCAGGGACATATGCCAAATGAACAAAACAAGGCAAATAATTCAAGTCCAAGTTGTTAAGCTTTTAGCAGCTGTGTGGTAAGTATAGAAAATGAATTATTTGTGAAGAGTTTTCAGTTGTTGTCCAAAGAGTGAGCCCAAACACCTCTTGAAGACAAGCCCACACTGCTAGGAACCCATGCATAACACATTGGTGCCAAGTTAATTATACTAATGTAATTATATGAAGCATTCTCCAAATATAAAGGTTTCAAAGGGAAACAAAGTCATTCCATCAGATTGAATCATTATACCAACAAAAATTTCAAATAAATTATCTTTTGTTCCAAGGTGGGGAAAATGAATATGAACTAGAATATCTAATCCGTAAGGCCTCTGAACCTTCTAAATATTCAACTGCCCTCAAGCCCTAACATCCTTTTCTGCTCTGCACCTAGCTAATAAATTTGCCTTTATGCCACTGGGAAAATATGGCAACCAGATAAGAACTTTCTCATCCTCTCACCACCAAATCCACCAACCTATATCTGCATCAGCACCCATATTCTCAGGAGTGTCCTGTTCTTATTAAAGACCAATTGTCCCATTTAGGCTTTGTTTTACATTTCCTCTAGCCTAGTTATAGACTTTGCTCCTGAAATTTTCCTTAATCTCTCCTGCATTATCAATTTCTACCTTTCTATTGAAATCATGTGATCACACTCTAGTTATCTCCTTCCCCATACTTAAAAAACTCTCCTGGGAGATTAAAACAAATGAAAACTTTGGGGGTGGGGATGGTTTTCAAAGTATGACACAAAACCCAGAAAAATTCAACTGTGTAAAAAAAATTTTCTTCAGAGAAAAATCAACATAAACAAATTGAAAAGACATATTTATAATTCATATCACAAAGAGAAGGCTAATGTGCCTAATATATTAAGAGGTCCAACAAATTAATAAGACCAATAATACTTTAGAAAGATGAAAGAAAGATAAAAAAAGATAAGAAGAGACAATTCAAGGAAAAAGAAATACAAATAGCTTTTAAACTTTTGAGAATATATTCAACCTCACTTAAAAGAAATAAATGAAAGTTTAAAATACACTAAGAAACCATGTTTCATTAACTAGATTGGCAAACATAAAAACAATTAGTAACATGATATAGGGAAACATACTCATATCATTGCTGGTGGTAGAGATATTGGTACAAATTATATTGAAATATTTTGGAACCATATCTATTAAACTCACAAATGTACTTATCCTTTGACTCAACAATTCTTCTAAATAAATTTACCCTATAGATATATTGCCACACATGTGAAAAGACTTATATATAAAATTATTCATTGCAATTTTGTAATAGCAAAAGATTGAAAACAATCTAAATATTCATCAAGAGGAATCACTAGGGGGTTGAATAAATAAATTATAGTATAACAACACAATGTAACCACAAGCAAAGTAAGTGGAAGACCTTTTTGTATACCTAAATGGAACAATCTCCAAGATATGTTGAGAAACAGAAAAGCAAGAGTCAGAAACAGTGTGTAGAATGAGCTATCATTTGTGAATTTGTTTAAAAGGAGGGAAAGTGGAAGAATACATGTATATTTGCTTGTACAAACACAGAATATCTCCAGAAGGATTCAAAAGAAAATGGAAACATTGGAATGAGGAAGGGAAACACTGTGACTGGGGGAAAGGTGTGGGAGTGAGACTTTTCACTGTTTACCCTTTTGTATCTTTATAATTTTGTACCTAATGCAACCTATTCAAAAGTTGTTTCTATTTTTTAAAAAAGTTTTTTTTTTCAAAGTTTTCTCTGACCTAGTTCCCTCCCAGCTATCATCCTAATTCTTTACAGAACCATTCAAAGGGTTTGTCTCTATTTGCTATCTTTATTTTCTCATCTTTATTCTCTCTCCAATCCATTCAAACCTAGGTTTTATTCCCACCATTCTACAAAGCTGCCTTGTTCAGGTCATTATAACCTCCATCTCTACCTTCGTCTTAGCCTCTCAACACTGTTCAACACTATTGATTACTCCCTGCTTGAAGGAATTTCTTTTCTTGACTTCTAGGACACTTCATTCTTCTAGTTTGCTTCTTGCCTCCATGGCCACTCCTCAATCATCTTGGTTGGATCCTCCTCTTCCTCTATATAATTTCTAAAGTTTGGTTCTCTCTTTGGCTCTTTTCTACTCTACCCACCCTCTGCTCTATCAGTCGGATAGCTTTAAATACTGCCATTGACCACTTGATTTATAATCCAGTCTTGCCTGTCTCCCCGACCTTCCAGACTCATATATTAAATATACACTTGAAAATTCACTGGATGTCTAGCAGACATCTCAGATTTAACATATCTAAAATAGAACTCTTGGGACTTCCCTGTAGGAGTTGGTGCTTTCACTGCTGGGCCAGGTTCCATCTTCAAGTTCCTGGCGTGGCCAAAAAAAAGAATTCTTGACTTCTCCCTAAAACCTCTATCTACTTCAGTCTCCTCCAACTCAGTAAAAGACTCTTCTGGGGGCTTCCCTGGTGGTCCAGTGGTTAAGAATCTGCCTTGCAATGCAGGGGACACTGGTTTGATCCCTGGTCCGGGATGCTTCCACATGCCATGGGGCAACTAAGCCCGTGTGCCATATAGCCTGTGCTCCACAATGAAAGAAGCCACTGCAACAGAAGTCCAAGCACCCCAACTAGAGAGTGGTCCTCACTCTTGACAACTGGAGAAAGCCTGCACACAGCAACAAAGACCCCACGCAGCCAAACATTATATACATATATATATATACATGAAGGACTTCCTTGGTGGCTCAGACAGTAAAGCGTCTGTCTACAATGTGGGAGACCCAGGTTCGATCCCTGGGTCAGGAAGATCCCCTGGAGAAGGAAATGGCCACCCACTCCAGTACTATTGCCTGGAAAATCCCATGGATGGAGGAGCCTGGTAGGCTACAGTCCATGGGATTGCAAAATGAAGACTCTTCTGGATATTATTCACAATTATTCAGGCCCAAAACCTAGGATCATCTCTGATCCCTCTTTTCCTGATACCTATATCCAATGATCAATAAGTTCTTTCAGTTTTACCTTTAAAATGTAACACAGATCTGCTCACTTTTTCTTTTTTTGCACAAGAGATCTCCTTTGAGTCATGTGGGATCTTTTGTTGGCCACATGGACTGTCTAGCTGTGGTGCCCAGGCTTTGCCCCACAGCATGTGGGATCTTCCCAGACCAGGGACTGAACCCATGGTGCCTGCATTGCAAAGCAGATTCTTAACCACTGGACCACCAGGGAAGTCTCCCATTCACTTCTTATGTCTACAGCTTCTTAGCCTGGGGCATCATCATCTTCCTAGTGTGATGCTCATGGTAATTTAACATTTTTTTGCGACTACTGGTAATTTAACATTTCTACCTCCCCAAATACAGCATGAGCCTCTCAAAAGTAGGACCCACATCTTAGTTATTTTTGTATTCTGCTATAATACAGAGCTTGGTACATTATAGCTGCTTAATAAATGTTTGTTGAGTAAATAAATGATTAGAGAAATTATGGTGGATGGTGACATGTAAACCATGACTCAGGTAAATAACAGCACCCATATCCAGTGCCTCCTGTCATTTCCTAGCAGTTGTTTGCTAGAAAGGCCATATCTTTATAGCATTTCATACAGTAGACACCCATTAAGTTTTCCAGCCAGCATCACATTTTCTGTGAACTGCTTTCCCCACCTCCCATCACACTGTGGTGGTGGTGGGTTAGTTGCTAAGTCGTGTCTGACTCTTGCAATCCCATGGACTATAGCCTGCCAGGCTCCTCTGTCCATGGAGATTCTCTAGGCAAGAATACTGGACTAGGTTGCCATTTCCTTCTCCAGGGGATCTTCCCGACCCAGCAATCAGAACCGGGTCTCTTGCATTGCAGGCAGATTCTTTACCAACTGAGCTATGAGGGAAGTCCCACCATATTAATTCACCTTATAATGGTAGTGGGGCCATGGTACCATTTTTTGAGATTTTTGAATACCAAAAGACACTACAAACTAACTAAAATGGAAGGAAAATCCCCCTAGACAGAAGATTAATATTATTAATGTAAAAATAACTTCTATGAATTAATAACAAAATGATAAACAGGAAAAAACTGGGCAAAGAATAAGAACAGGCAGTTTATTAAAGATGAAATGCAAATGTTAAAAAAAACAAAACAACAAAAGCAAAAGATAGTCAACTTTACTTGTAGTCAGAGAAACACAAAATAGATTTTTTAATTTTTTAAAAATTATCATTATGATGATTATTATTTTGACCACACTGAGCAGCTCCCCGTGTCATTCAGCAAATTCCCACTGGCCATCTATTTTATATTTGGTTATGCGCTTTCTCAGTGTGTCCCGTCCTTTCCTTCCCCTGCTGTGTCCACAGTCTGTTCTATCTGTCTGTGTCTCTACTGTTGCCCTACAAATAGGTTCATCAGTACCATTTTTCTAGAGTTCATATATATGTGTGTTAATATACAATCTTTGTTTCTCTCTTTCTGATTTAGTTCACTCTCTATAACAGGCTCTATGTTCATCCACCTTACTAGAACTGACTCAAATTCATTCCTTTTAATGACTGAGTAATATTCCATTTATATATGTACCACAATTTCTTTATCCATTCATCTGTCTATGGACATCTAGGTTGCTTCCATGTCCTGCCTCTTGTAAATAGTGCTACAATGGACACTGGGGTACATATGCCTTTTAGAATTGTGGTTTTCTCAGGGTATATGCCCAGTAGTGGGATTGCTGGGTCATATAGTAGTAGCTTTATTCTTAGTTTTTAAAGAAATCTCCATATCATTCTTCATAGTGGCTATATCAATTTACATTCCCATTAACAGCGTAAGAGAGTTCCCTTTTCTCCCTTTTCTTGTCATATCCAAGATACTGTTGCCAAATCCAGTGACATGAAATTTTTCCTTTGCTTTTTTCTCCTTAGAGTTTTATAGTTTTAATTCTTTCATTTAGGTCTTTGATCCATTTTGAGTTAATATTTGTATATGTTATTAGGTAAGAGTCTGTTGCACGAGGGTATCCCAAAGCTATTTGTTGAAAAGTCTACTTTCTCCATTGAAAGGTCTTGACATCATTATTGAAAACTTTTTGAACGTCTATGCAAAGATTTATTTCTGTACTCTATTCTATTCCATTGGTCATCTTTTTCTTTGTGAAAAATAGACTTTTATGGACTTCCCTGGAAGTCCATAAAACTAAGATCTCACATGCTGCATGGAGAAGCAAAAAAAAAAAAAAACTATAAAAACAAAAAAATAGACTTTTATCTATGGTGAAACAGATCACCAGCCCAGGTGGGATGCATGAGACAAGTGCTCCGGCCTGGTGCACTGGGAAGACCCAGAGGAATCGGGTGGAGAGGGAGATGGGAGGGGGGATCGGGATGGGGAATAAGAGTAAATCTATGGCTGATTCATATCAATGTATGACAAAACCCACTGAAATGTTGTGAAGTAATTAGCCTCCAACTAATAAAAAAATTAAAAAAAAAAAAATTAAAAAATTAAAAAAAAAAAAAAAAACAGAGGAAAAAAAAAATAGACTTTTAATATACTATTTTTAACTCCTCAGATTGGTAATATATCAAAACATTGATAACATTCAGTACTGGAAAGAACATGGGGAGATGAGGACTCTCATACATTGCAGGGGGAAATAACAAGTACTATGACTATTTGGGAAAGTAATGTGGCAGTATCTTTTAAAATGTAATATATCCTTTTAACACAGTATACGGGATCTTTTTTATAGAAATAAAAATGCCAGTACATAAAAATGCCAGCACGTATGTGTACAAGGATACTTATTGTGGCATCAGTTGTAGTGGGAAGAAGTCAGATTGGAAAATAGTCAAGTAGCTTTCTCTCCATGCATCTTTGTTTCCCTGGGGTCACATGTTTTCTCTTCTCTCTTTCTCTCTGTATGTCTCCTTGGACTTACAGGACCAACAAGATCACCAGACTTGAATCTCTCTGATCCTACAAATTTCAGTGCTCACCATGTCTCAGTCTAGAGTTTCTACTTTGTTCATTGACAAATCTGCTAATTCACTTTTTATAGTTTCTAGTTCTCTGCCAAATTGTTCAAGTGTAACACTTATCTCCTCGAACATAGTAAACAGAGTTGTTTGATAGTCTCTGTCTACTCATCAGAGTTCCCTTGGGTCTGTTTCTATTATCTATTATTTCTCTCCTTCCTCATAGTATCTTTTCTCCTCATGTGCCTGGTTATCTTTGTGCTGGCCACTGTATTTGAAAAAAAAAAAAAATTGGGGATTCCCTGGTGATTCAGTGGTCAGGACTCTATGCCATGCTTCTCCTGTAGGGGACATGAGCCAGGGGCACAGATTTAACCCCTGGTAGGGGAATTAAGGGGCTTCCCTTGTGGCTCAGTTGGTAAAGAATCTGCCAAAAAAAAAAAAAAAAAGTCTGCCTGCAATGTGAGAGACCTGGGTTCGATCCCTCGGTTGGGAAGCTCCCCTGGAGAAGGAAATGGCAACCCACTTCAGTATTCTGGCCTAGAGAATTCCGTGGACTGTATAGTCCACAGGGTCACAAAGAGTTGGACATGACTAAGTGACTTTCACTTCACTTCAGGGGAATTAAGGGGCTTCCCTGGCGGCTCAGATGGTAGAGAATCCACCTGCAATTCAGGACACCTGAGTTTAATCCCGGGCTTGAGAAGATCCCCTGGAGGAAGGCTTGGCAACCCATTCCAGTACTCTTGCCTGGAGAATCCCCATGAACAAAAGAGCCTGGTGGGGTACAGTCTATGGGAATCACAAAGAGTCGGACATGACTGAGCACCTAAGCACAGCACAGCGTAGCACAGGGGAATTAAGACTCCACATGATACGCAGCCAAAAAAAAAAAAATTGTATATAAATAGCTTGAGGCCAATGATGATGATATTTTCCTCCAAAGAGGATTACTTACTGTTCTCTAAATATACGCTCTTATGTTATATTCCTGTGCTTTTTCATATGCTATCCCTTAGTCAGGATTTCATCCCCTCCTATTCTAGTGAACAAACTACCATTTCTTTTCAAGTATCTTGACAGTCTCTTGGACAGCAAGGAGATCAAACCAGTTAATCCTAAAGGAAATCAACCCTGAATATTCATTGGAACATGCTGAAACTAAAGCTCCAATACTTTGGCCACCTGATGCGAAGAACTGACTCATTGGAAAAGACCTGATGCTGGGAAAGATTGAGGGCAGGAGGAGAAGGGGGCAACAGAGGATGAGATGGTTGGATGGCATCACAGACTCAAAGGACATGAGTTTGAGAAAACTGAGGGAGATAACGAAGGACAAGAAAGCCTGGTGTGCTATAATTCATGGGATCACAGAGTCTTAGTGACTGAACAACAAATTGTTGCCTCATTTGAAAAACAAGCAAACAAAAAAAAAATGCAAAGACAGACATTCCTTCGTCTGTCTTTTTGTAATGTGCAAAACCTTTTCAGAGCAATTATTCTATCCTTCAAGATAGGAATTATTTTTTCACTTATGTGTCTTTGGATTTTATGTCTTCTATGAAAATCAGAGAATGAGGAATCCAAGCAATTACTAACAAATTCAGAGCATTCCTCAGGGATTCCCGTATCAACCAACGCAACCAATTTCACTCCAAGGGATAAATGGCAAAATGTTTTGAGAACTAAGGATCCATCTTTTGAAGATATTTTTGAGAAAGATAAGGAGGACAGGGAGGTCAAACAGGCTATCAAGCACCAGTCACCTTCACCTTCATCAAAAAAACAGAAAGCATTGTTCAACCATGTTCCCCTAAAAGAAGAGAGTAGGAAGAAAACAGACAGAACACTAATAGTAGCTCTTTGAGGAAGAATAAAAAGAGAGGTTGAAGTATGACCAATTATACAAAGCAGGAAGGATGCAAGAAAAAAAATATCATTAAAAGTTGCTTCAACTCTAATGAGAAGACATCTACTGTGTTTAGAAAAGCATCCGTAGCCCAAAACCAAAGAAGAAACAAAATAAAAATAATAAAATTTTACCCAAAAAATGAATCACCAAGTAGATTAACTAGATTTTTTTTTCCCCATAAAATATGCTTATTTAATAACAGTGTGAAACTTCTGGTATTCCATAGCTACTGATAACTTGATCCACTTCTTTGATCTTTTGAAAGTCTTCATTTCAATAGTTGTGGCTTCCAGGCCTCAGAATCATTAGTGAAATGATGGCTTTAATATAATTTCCTAAGATCTGTATGGGAATTTTCAGTCTATTATGTTCAAGAATCTAGCCTTCTCCAATCCAAAAATTTTATTTCTGTATACAGGAGGGAAAAAAATTAAGTTGGGGAAGGACTAAAGAAAAGAGTAAAGACCAGGCTGTTTCAGTAAATGCTTGTGAATGAACAAATGGCTACGGAAGAAGAGTTAGGAAGGAAAACAGGGATCGAGCAAGTGCTGACCATGTCTTGAGCACACTGATTCTTAAAGAACACTGGCTACTTATGTAATACTTTTGCCAAAAATGTTTAACTTTAATCATAAAGAAATAATCTGATTAATCCAAATTGAGACCTTACCTCTCCAAAAATGGCAATGTCATAAAGAAAAAAAAAAAAAAAAAGGTGGGGAATTGTTCTAGAATAAAGGAAACTAAAGAAATGAGAAACTCTGGAGTTTCCTAGCGGTTCAGTGGTTAAAAATCTGCCTTCCAATGCAGGGGATTGTAGGTGTGTGCCTTAGTCTAGAAACTAAGATCCGAGATGTTGTGGGGCAACTAAACCTGTGCACCACAGCTCCTGAGCCTGTGAGCTATGAGCCACAGCTAGGATGTGACACAGCCAAGTAAATAAACTTAAGTATTCTCGCCTGGAGAATCCCATGGAGGGACGAGCCTGGTAGGCTACAGTCCACGGGGTCGCAAAGAGTTGGACACGACTGAGCTACTTCACTTTCATTTTTCAAGAAATAAAATAAAATTAAGAAAATGCCATGATGTCTACAATGTGCAACTTACTTCTGAAAGGATCATAAAATAATATTTTTAAGGTATGGATGTATATATTTTTAAGATATATGCATATATACACAACTTAGCAAATAAGACAAAATATTAATGTTATCAATTCATAAATTTAAATGAAGGCATGGATGTTGTACTATTCAATTTTATATAGAATTGAAATTTGTAAAAAAAAAGAAATTTGGAGAAAATGATAAAAGTGTACTTCTCTAGCTAAATAAGAAAAAACAAAGAGACAGTTACTGGCCATGGGGCTGTCAGTTTTTAAAAGCAGTATTCACAGGTAGAAGGACAGTTATTTCAGAACGCTTCTTGGAAATCTTACTTCAAAACCAGCAAAATCTGCTGGCTGATATCCCCCACCCAACCCTCAAGATGGAAGGGCTATGAAAACTAATGCTTCTAAATGGCAGAGATAAACAGGCTCCATATATCACATAAACTAGGATGAGACAGAAAAGGTAGAGCAGCCAGGTTAAGTAAAACCAGAAAGAACCTTGGAAATAAATTTGTTTATGATATTCCCTGTCTTCAGATTCATGATCTGAAGAAATAATTCCACCTGTACATATGGGTTCCTCTACATTCCACCTTTATAGAGTCAAGTACAAAGATGATTAACTTGAATGGTTTAAGTCTTCACTCAGTATGCCAACAAATTTGGAAAATTCAGCAGTGGCCACAGGACTGGAAAAGGTCAGTTTTCATTCCAATCCCAAAGAAAGGCAATCCCAAAGAATGCTCAAACTACCGCACAATTGCACTCATCTCACACGCTGGTAAGGTAATGCTCAAAATTCTCCAAGCCAGGCTTCAGCAATACATGAACCGAGAACTTCCAGATGTTCAAGCTGGTTTTAGAAAAGGCAGAGGAACCAGAGACCAAATTGCCAATATCCGCTGGATCATCGAAAAAGCAAGAGAGTTCCAGAAAAACATCTATTTCTGCTTTATTGACTATGCCAAAGCCTTTGACTGTGTGGATCACAATAAACTGTGGAAAATTCTGAAAGAGATGGGAATACCAGACCACCTGACCTGCCTCTTGAGAAACCTGTATGTAGGTCAGGAAGCAACAGTTAGAACTGGACATGGACCAACAGACTGGTTCCAAATAGGAAAAGGAGTATGTCAAGGCTGTATATTGTCACCCTGCTTATTTAACTTATATGCAGAGTACATCATGAGAAATGCTGGACTGGAAGAAGCACAAGCTGGAATCAAGATTGCCAGGAGAAATACCGATAAACTCAGATATGCAGATGACACCACCGTTATGGCAGAGAGTGAAGAGGAACTAAAAAGCCTCTTGATGAAAGTGAAAGAGGAGAGTGAAAAAGTTGGCTTAAAGCTCAACATTCAGAAAACTGAGATCATGGCATCTGATCCCATCACTTCATGGGAAATAGATGGGGAGACAGTGGAAACAGTGTCAGACTTTATTTTTTTGGGCTCCAAAATCACTGCAGATGGTGACTGCAGCCATGAAATTAAAAGGCACTTACTCCTTGGAAGGAAAGTTATGACCAACTTAGACAGCATATTAAAAAGCAGAGACATTACTTTGCCAACAAAGGTCCGTCTGGTCAAGGCTATGGTTTTTCCCGTGGTCATGTATGGATGTGAGAGTTGGGTAGAAAGCTGAGCGCCGAAAAATTGATGCTTTTGAACTGTGGTGTTGGAGAAGACTCCTGAGAGTCCCTTGGACTGCAAGGAGATCCAACCAGTCCATCCTAAAGGAGATCAGTCCTGGGTGTTCATTGGAAGGACTGATGCTGAAGCTGAAACTCCAATACTTTGGCCACCTCATGAGAAGAGTCGACTCATTGGAAAAGACCGTGATGCTGGGAGGGATTGGGGGCAGGAGGAGAAGGGGACGACAGAGGATGAGATGGCTGGATGGCATCACCGACTCGATGGGCATGAGTTTGAGTAAACTCTGGGAGTTTGTGATGGACAGGGAGGCCTGGCGTGCTGCGATTCTTGGGGTCACAAAGAGTCGGACACGACTGAACGACTGAACTGAACTGAACTTGAATGATGCTAATATGGTTAAAGCCCTGTGAGGAGGGAACAAACTCAAGGTAATAGTTTTTAAAATAATATTTTAAGCAGTATTCAGACAAAACAAATTCAGTGACCCAGTTAAACTCTTTGCTCTCAAACCTGAAAGTTAATTAAAGCAATTTTTACAAGTAAATCAGTAAAATAAATACTGTAAAAGTGAAGAGAACATGGACTAACCAGCTCAATTCTGTGATGGTATTTAACCGAAAAGTATCTGTTAAAGGTGACAAATCACAAAGTAAAACAACAAAAGTGAAGAATAATCTTTGAATACATTGTGAGGGTGTTGATCTGCACTCATGCTACCTGCATTGCTAATTTAAGGAGAGACTAAGCAACTTTTTGGGGCCTAAAGATAAAAATATAAGCAGTTATTTCAATTTAGTTTTCCACTCATTCAGGGTCAGTTTTCATTCCAACCCCAAAGAAGGGAAATGCTAAAGAATGTTCAAACTACTGCACAATTGCACTCATTTCACATGCTAGCAAGGTAAGGCTCAATCTCCTCCAAGCTAGGCTTCAACAGTACATGAACTGAGAACTTCCAGATGTACAAGCTGAATTTAGGAAAGGAAGAGGAACCAGAGATCAAATTGCCAACATCCATTGGATCATAGAAAAGCAAGAGAATTCCAGAAAAACATTACTTCTGCCTCATTGACTACCCTAAAGCTTATTACTCTGTGGATCACAACAAACTGGAAAATTCTTCAAGAGATGGGAATACCAGACCACCTTACCTGCCTCCTGAGAAACCTGTATGCAGGTCAAGAAGCAACAGTTAGAACCGGACATGGAACAACCAACTGGTTCCAAATTGGGAAAGGAGAACATCAAGGCTGTATATTGTCACCCTGCTTATCTAACTTCTATGCAGAGTACATCATATGAAATGCCACGCTGGATGAATCACAAGCCAGAATCTAGATTGCCATGAGAAATAGCAATAATCTCAGATATGCAAATAACACCACCCTTATGGCAGAAAGCGAAGAGGAGCTAAAGAGCATCTTGATGAAGGTGAAAGAGGAGAGTGAAAAAGCTGGCTTAAAACCCAACATTCTAAAAACCAGGATCATGGCATCCAGTCCCATCACTTCATGGCATATAGATGGGAAAACAATGGAAACAGTGACAGACTTTATTTTCTTAGGCTCCAAAATCACTATGGATGTTGATTAAAAGACACTTGCCCTTTGGAAGAAAAACTATGACAAACCTAGCCAGCATATTAAAAAGTAGAGACATCACTTTGCTGACAAAGGTCTGTATAGTCAAAGCTATGGTTTTTCTAGTAATTATGTATGTATAGATGTGAGAATTGGACTATAAAAAAGGCTGAGCACTGAAGAATTGATGCTTTCAAACTGTGGTGTCGGAGAAGACTCTTGAGGGTCCCTTGGACCCCAAAGAGACCAAACCAGCCATTCCCTAAAGGAAATCAAACTTGAATATTCATTGGAAGACTGATGCTAGAGCTGAAACTCCAATACTGTGGCCACCTGATGCGAAGAGCCAACTCATTGCAAAAGACCCTAATGCTGGGAAAGATTGAAGGTAGGAGAAGGGGATGACAGAGGATGAGATGGTTGGATGGCATCACCAATTCAATGGACATGAATTTGAACAAACTCCGGGAGATGGTGAAGGACAGGGAAGTCTGGTGTGCTGCAGTCTATGGGGTCACAAGGAGTCAGATGCAACTAAGTGACTGAATGGTGATTCAAATATTTTTTGAGTACCTGCTATGTGTAAGACACTAGGGTTGGTAGTGGGTGGTCATTGAAAATACAAATGGGAAAATGAGCTCCTAACTTCAAGGTATATATGAAAACATATTTTTAATTGACAGTTAAATGTTTAATTGACAGTTTAAATGTAAACTGTATAATTTGGTGCTTTTGAATATATTCACAAAGTTGTGCAAGCATTACCACTATTTAATTCCAGAACATTGTCATCATCCCCAAAGGAAATCTTGTATCTATTAGCAACCATTTCCCTTTTCCCCCTTCCTCTAGTCTCTGGTGACCATTAATCTACTTTCTGTCCCTATGGTTCTGCTTATTCTAGACATTTCATATAAATGGAATCATATACTATGTTGCCTTTTGTGATTGGCTTCTTAAACTTGGCATAATGTTTTCAAGTTTTATCTATGTTGTAGCAAGTACTGGTACTTCATTCTTTTTTATTTCTGAATATCATCCCACTGTATGGAAACACATTTGTTGATCTATTCATTAGCTAACAGACACTTGGGTTTTTTCTAAATTTTGGCGATTATGAATATTGATACTATGAACATTTCTGTATAAGCTTTTGTGTGAACAAAGTTAATACAGAATGATTAATGTACTAATTAGGTATAACTTAATAGAGAAGTAATGGAATGTGTTAAGCATCATGTAATGGATTTTTACTGGCTTTGACTGCCCAGCACTTACTCCTCCTTCCCCTTAGAAAGAATGCCCATATTCTCTTATGTATAATCACTAAAGGAAGCTTCAGGATAGACCCTATTTGGCTTAAGCATAGCAGATACTATCTCCATGGACATTGATCAGTTCAGTGATGGGCAAGTGATCTTGATTCAGGTCAATGAGATATGAAAAAGCTTTGCTGGGGCTTCTGGGAAAGACGCTTCCTTGTTATTCTGAAGGAGCTTCCTTAAGAGATGTCCTCTTCCCACTAGAGATGAAGGAAGCACATGCAGCCCTCTTAGGAACTGCTGCATCCATACTGAGATTATGAAAGAGGAAACTTTAGAAAATCAAATATTTTAGAAGAAATGGAAAGGAACTCAGTCTTTAGGAACATCACTGCGCCTCAACACTGAGGAACAAACTTTGATTTATTAGTTGATAACTAGTAAATTCCCTTAATTAAGTTTGAATGAGCTTTAAGTTAACAATCCAAAGATTACATCATAGTATTAACAGAAACTAAATTTTTACAGCACTTTTACAGTATAACTTCAAGCTATGTGAATTCAGTGGTAGATACACTGGCTGCTGCCTGTGGGAGTCATGAAAGCCTTCATGTGAAAAGTAACATTTGAATTACAACTTGCAAGTCATAAAGTATTTACTGAGTACAATGGGCTAAACAAAATTAAGTAGATTTCTTTTACTGAAGATGTTCTCAGAGACTTTAATATTCATTCATAATTATTCATAACATGAATCATCTCCAAGAAAGGGATATAATATACGGTGTTTATTAAATGTATTTCACCCAGAACACCAACTAATATCTCAAGCAATCAGCTGGCTTGGGAAACACTGATATGTTTTGTGTGTTAACCGATGACTAGAAGAGAAGAACAAGAGCATCTTGGCCATCTTATTAGGACATTTTTATGAAGGGAAGAGCATTTGAAACACATTTTAAGAGACTGATAAGTACTGACCAAGTAGAATGAATGTAGGTATTAAGTCAAGCTCATCAACTAAGCTCTTCGGTCAAGCAGAAATCTGAAAGGGTAGTCAGTGGTGAGTCACTTTAAAGTTTATCAGTAACACTCTTTTTTCTGGAGTCCTGGAGCAAATTCAACAAATAAAAGAAAAAAATTTCTCACTTTAGCCTTTCTAAAAAAATAATTATTAACAAAAAAAGGCCAAAGTGAGAAATCTTTTTAACGTATTGGCCACTGTATTTATAGGAAATACTTGCAGAACAGAGGCATGAGTAATAAGCATGATTCTTTTATATTTGAAAATATATTTGATAAAGTGATTTATATTTGATAAAGTAATTCTTTTATATTTGATAAGAAACTTGGTAATGTGTGTGTCACATCCAGCTTCACTATATAATTGTGAATACACCCTGAAATCAATCTACATTTTTTCAGTTCTGGCTATCCAATATGAACAATTGATAGTTGGAGAAAACTCTGCAAGTTCGTAGGGATAAAATAAGAGAATTAGAGTTGTTACTTTATTAAGACAGAATCATTAAGTCTCTAAAACTCACTCACAATCATCAATGGTAAGTCCCTTAGCTCCAGATTAAGAGATCTTTTTCTTCTATGTTTTTCCAAATTTATAAATAACAGGCCAATGAAAGGAAAAGAGACCACTGATACACAACCATCTTTATTTTCCAAAGAAATCTGTACAACTTTGACATAAATTGCTTTCAACAAAGACTTAGTTTACACATAAAAAGATGGGTTGGGAGTGGGAGTAGGAGATTAACTAATAAAAGAAACCCAAAGATCATTTCTAGAAAAGCTACAAGGCAGAAGGAAGAAAATATAAACACCCACCTCTCTCTTTAAGAGTAAAGCTTCCAGGGCTTCCCTGGTGGCTCAGTGATAAAGAATCTGCCTGCCAATGCAGGAGACTCTGGTTCAGTCCCTGGTCCAGGAAGATCCCACATGCTGTGAAGCAACTAAGCTCATGCACCACAGCTACTGACCTCATACTCTCTAGAGCCCAGGAACCACCACTACTGAACCCCGTGCTGCAACGACTGAAGCCCATGTGTCCTAGAGCCCATGCTCCACAGCAAGAGAAGCCCTCACAGCAACAAAGACTCAGCACAGCCAAAAGCTAATAAATAAATAAAAGTGTTTTTTAAAAAAGAGAGTAAGGCTTCCATTGACGTCTTACATCTATCAGTCAGTGCTTATCCAGTCTCCAGGATGAAACAGTATCTCACATGAGGCATACCTATCAATGAAAAGTGAAAGTCACTCAGTGGTGTCTGACTCTTTGTGACCCCATGGATAGTCCGTGGAATTCTCCAGGCCAGAATACTGAAGCGGGTAGCCATTCCCTTCTCCAGGGAATCTTCCCAACCCAGTGATTGAACCCAGGTCTCCCGCATTGCAGGCAAAGCCTTTACCAGATGAGCCACAAGGGAAGCCAGTACCTACCAATAGAAGGCCAATTTGTCCCAAAGTAGGTAAAGCACACAAAACCAAATTTCTAGGCTGTAAGATGCAGATGATGGCTAAATAAGGTGTTCACAGCGTACTTCTTATCCACAACTAAGTCTTTAAAGGTAGAGAAAATCTGAGATAAACCTTAAGGTACCAGATTCACATACCAAACATTCACTCCCAAGTTTTTCTACTTATTGGCTGAGTCTCTAGCTGAACTGTCTTAAAAATACATGAATTAGGAGAAGGAAATGGCAACCCACTCCAGTATTCTTGCCTGGAAACTCCCATGGACAGAGGAGCCTCGCAGGCTACAGTCCATGGGGTCAAAAAAAAAAAAAATACATGAATTATAAGAAAGCAATTGAGTCTGCTCTGCTCTTTAAAAATTGCTACAGTATTCTTAGGACCCAAAGTCTTATTGTTACCCTAAATTCTTCTACTTCCCTCATGCTAAATAATATTTTTCTTGATATTTTACTCTGTTCCCTTGAACATGATTCCCAAAGGTCTTTTCAAATAAAGAATTCAATATTTTAGGAATAAAGATAGGGTATATTTTCAGCAGAGTCAAAAGGCAATTCAAACTCTACTCTGTGAAACTTGACAAAACATCACACATTCAGTTAAAAAAAATAATATTCTAAGTCCTTTTGATTGTTTCATTGGGCTATGGTAATTTTTATTGTAAAGACAGTTATTATCAACCACAGTTTTTCTTAAATTACTTTTAAAATATTTCATAAGTATAAAACAATAAACATTAGACACACAAATACACAAGGATATCTTTCATTATCTTAAAACTGCCCCAGCTACTCCCCATGGTATCACTCCAGGAAGTAAAAATCAAGAAAATACAATTATTTTTTCACCATTCATCAATGGCAAAAATGGAAAGAGAAAGATAGAATGCACAAGCTAAAGTTTCTCTTGAATGATAAAAAGACAAAAATGAGGAAATAAAGAAGATCCAGGTGACTGACAAGAATTGAGAGCTAAGAAAAAGACAAGGAGAGGAGAAACTGAGGGAGAGATTGACAGATAGGCCCAGGTCCAAAAATTGGGCTGTAGAAAATATAAGGTAGAACATGGTAGAACATGGATACTGAGATAGAAAGACTACTGTCTTGGGAGTCAGGATATTGCATTCATGCCATACTTCTGAGATATCAGCTTTGTAATATTAGCTCTGTTTCCTCATCTCAAGTATAAGGAGACTGAACCAACTGTCTCTGATACTTCAACTCTATGAACTACTGGATGGATCCCAGGTGGCAGAAACTAATATAAGCCAAGATGGAAATCTGGAGGAACTTGAAGACTAGCAGGAATCTCACAGAGAGTGACAGGACAGAGGGACAGCCAGGGTAGGAAAAGTAAGTGAGAAGTTAAAGATTCAAGAGCAGATACCACATGAACTATCTCTATTTTTCTACCAGTTCCCTAAGAGAAGGGAAAACACATCACTCCCTTAATAATACACTTGCCATCAGGTTGAGCCATATGAAATTGTTGACATTTAATTTTTAATTAATACTTTCCATTATCTCACTTGGAGACACAGCATCCCCAAACTGATGACAAATAGCTGACTTACACTGATTCACATGGAAAATGATAGATCTGACTTCTTAATTTTTTGATAAAGCTGAATTTACTCAATAACTAGTAAGACTAGTAAATGGCCCCCACCATCTATAATTGTGGTTAGATTAATCTCTGTATTTTATAATTCTGAATGCTATATTCCCCTTTTTTCAGCATATTATGTCTTAATTCTCCACCAATTAAGGAAACTGAGTCTTAGAACAACAGAAATGAAAACGCATGATTTAAAGACGGCTTCCCTGGTAGCTCAGTTGGTAAAGACTCTACCTGCAATGCAGGAGACTTGGGTTCCTTGAGTCAGTAAGATCCCTTGGAGAAGGAAATGGCAACCCACTTCAGTATTCTTGCCTGGAAAAGCCCAAGGACAGAGAAGCCTGGTAGACTACAGTCTATAGGGTTGCAAGAATCAGACACAGCTTAGCAACTAAACCACCACCATCAATAGTAAAGAGACCTTGAAATGGAGTGGCCTATGGAAAGAAGTTTAAACAATAAAACATCATCACCCTATAGAGGAGGGGCATTCAAATAATACCACATAAAAGAAGCCTACCATCTACAGAAAACGGTTGGCAATAAGAAAGATACTAAACCTACAAGAGGAGCGATATCCCAGCTCAAAAACTTCAGATTGATCCTTGCCTAATCATGAAGGAACTGAAAGAAGCATTTAGTTATGTTACTTTGGTTCTCTAGTAGAAGGAACTAGCTCTAAGGAACCAAGAAACTAAAAAGAGAAGTAAAAAAGGGGTGGTTCAACCTTTGTCATCCAACACAAATACCAAACAATTCAGTTGGTGTAAAAAGAGGACTGACATCTGGATATCTGAGTTTTGACCCTAACTCTATCACTAACTTATTGTGTGACCTTGAGCAGTCTTCTCCTTACAAAATCTCAATGTTCACCTCTTCAAAGTGAGGGTGGGACAACTGTTATAAAGCAATGTAATTTCAAACTTGCAGAAAAATTTCAAGTATAGTAGAAGGAACTCCCGTAAGTCCTTCATCCAAATTTTAAAATTATTTCTATTTTTCCCACTTATTGTATTATTCTCTGTTTACATATAGACTTATGAATACATGTATTTTTTCCTAAACCATTTGAGACTTAGAAATATACACTTTTACCCCTAAATACATCAGTGTGTTATTTATTAGGAACAAACTCATTCTCTTATGTAACCAGTGTGTGGATATAAAAATGAGAACATTTAACACTGATACAATTATTTATTATCTAATTTACAGTCCGTGGACAATTTTGTCAATTGTCCTAAAAACATTATGTAGAGCTATATTTTTTTCTGGGTTTGGGATTAAATCTAAGGGTCATACACTGCATTTAGTTGTCATGTCTCTTCTGTCTCTTTTAATCTGGATCAGTTCCTCAGCCTTTCTTTTTGTTTCCTGACCTTGACATTTTTGAAGAGTACAGGCCAGTTATTTTGTAAAATGGCCCTCAATTTGGGTTTGTCTGACATTTCCTCATGATTAGATTCAGTTTGTGCATTTTGGCAGGGTTACCACTGAAGTGATATTGTGTCCTCGGTGCTTCTTATTAAGAGGTACATGCAGTCAATTTGTTCCAATATTAGTGATGTAGGTTTGATGACTTGGTTAACGTGGTGTTAATGAGGTTCCTCCGGTTTCTTTGTAACTATTAAATAATTTATGGAAAGATGCTTTGCCTTGTAAATATCCTGCTACTCAACAAACTTTCAGTCACTGGTTTTAGCATTCATATTTATTTGTTGTCAAACTACTGAAAGAAAAACTTTCAGTTTTTCTACATTTATGTAATGATTCATTTACTTATTTATATCAGTGTGGACTCGTGGATTCTTATTTTATTCAATGATTTAAAACCCACTATTGGATGTTTGGCAGAAACCAACAAAATTCTGTAAGCAATTATCCTTCAGTTAAAAAATAAATAAGTTAAAAAGAACAACAAAAAAAAACCCACTACTAACAGTATTTATTTTTGATTAAAGCAGGAGTTCTTAATCTTTCATTGTACCAAGGATTCCTTTAGCAATGTGGAAAAACCTATAGATCCTTTCTCAGAATTATGTTTTTAAATCCATAAAATAACTATAGAGGATATTACATTGGTTTACAGAGGAAACCTATTATACTGAAATAATTATCAAAACTTTTTTGGTAGCTTGTGGGATCTTAATTCCCCAACCAGGGATCAAACCCATGTCCCCTCCATTGGGAGTCTGGTCTTAACCATTAGACTGCAAGAGAAGTCACCCAAATTTTAAAAATGTATGATACAGTAATGAATGTATTTCTTTATTAACACATTAAATAACAAGATCTCCTAGTAATGAATAAAAACTGTATCAGCATGTCTGCAACAATTGCAGTATTGTTATGAAATTACCTGTGATTTCTATCAGTGACTGTCTCAAGTACAGTACTGCTAATACTGCTGTGGTTTTGTTTCATTCAGACTAAAAAGAAATGTTAAATTTCAATTACAAATTAGTGAAAATAAAGATGTGATTTTCCCCTATCCACATTCAGGACCCAATGCGTTCTATCCTGGATGCCAGGTTAAGAATTCTTGAAATAGTCTCTTTGTTCCTTTAACCTCTCTAAGGCCTTGCCTTAACATAACATCATTTTTGAAGCCCAAAATTTCAATCCCTCAATGTAAAAGTTCTCTTGTCAATGTATAAAAGCTAAATGACTCAGATTTGAAGTAAAAGAAGAAATTACTTTAAAAGTCCAGAGCTCTGCAGCACTGAGGCAAAGAAATGACCCACTGTAGAATGACCTGGGGCTGGTCATGGGTTCAGCAAGATTCTAGATAGAGAAACTGAAGCCCAAATAAGAGGAATGACTTACCCAGGATCCCAAAAAGAACAGAGTCAGAGGCAGTGACCAGAACCATCATCTTTAGAAAGCCTGATGATAAAAAGATTTAATAGGCATCTATTCAAACTATGGCTCATAAAATGACCAAAGAAATGGAAGCTTTATGACTTCCAATTTGGATGCAAGTAAGGATCTATTTATGCTATATGACCCAGAGGTTGACAATAAAGGGAAAAGCAAAACCTGAATTCCATTATGATAATGCTGATGACTGTGTCAATTTTTCTATAGGTTTTAGTCTACAACGTGATTTTCCCTTAGGAAATCAGATGGTGCCACTGACCTCCCAGTTCAGTGAATATAAACCACAGCAGTCTGACTCTAATGTCTATGGGGCATAGTTGCGTGTGTGTGTGTGTGTGTATGTGTGTGTGTGCTTCAGTCGTGTCTGACTTTTTGCAACTGTATGGATTGTAGCCCACCAGGCTCCTCTGTCCATGGGATTCTCCAGGCAAGAATGCTGGAGTGGGTTGCCATGCCCTCCTCCAGTACATACAAGAGTTCAGAAAATTATCCCCAGATTTAATGAAAAGTAAAGAACTAAAGAGCCTCTTAAAAAAAAAAGAGAGCCTCTTGATAAAAGTGAAAAAGGAGAGTGAAAAAGTTGGCCTAAAGCTCAACATACAGAAAACTAAGATCATGGCATCCAGTCCCATCACTTCATGGCAAACAGATGGGGAAATAGTGGAAACAGTGGCTGACTATTTTTCTGGGCTCCGAAATCACTGCAGATGGTGATTGCAGCCATGAAATTAAAAGATGCTTATTCCTTGGAAGGAAAGTTATGACCAACCTAGACAGCATATTAAAAAGCAGAGACATTTCTTTGTCAACAAAGGTCCGTCTAGTCAAGGCTGTGGTTTTTCCAGTGGTCATGTATGGATGTGAGAGTTGCACTATAAAGAAAGTTGACCACAGAAGAATTGATGCTTTTGAACTGTGGTGTTGGAGAAGACTCTTGAGAGTCCCTTGGACTGCAAGGAGATCCAACCAGTCCATCCTAAAGGAAATCAGTCCTGGGTGTTCTTTGGAAGGACTGATGCTGAAGCTGAAACTCCAATACTTTGGCCACCTGATTCGAAGAGTTGACTCATTTGAAAAGACCCTGATGCTGGGAAAGACTGAGGGCAGGAGGAGAAGGGGACGACAGAGGATGAGATGGTTGGATGGCATCACCGACTCAATGGACATGGATTTGGGTGGACTCCGGGAGTTGGTGATGGACAAGGAGGCCTGGTGTGCTGAGGTTCACGGGGCCACAAAGAGTCAGACATGACTGAGCGACTGAACTGAACACATTTTCACATGTAACTTCTTCATTTTACTCAAGAAAGACTATGTTCTTGGGGTTCTTACAATTTAACTTCTGAATCTGTTGGAAGTAGAATAGAATCGAGCTGAAAACCTAGTTACACTATAATACAGCACCACCCCCATGAGAGGCATCAGTCTGCAAACCAGGATGTAACAGCAAAGTTGCAGTAACTGGAAGTAGAAGCCTAGCAGAAACATTCAGAGTAGCAGAATGAAGCTAAAGCTTATAAAATCACTGTAGAAATGTAAATTTGAATAACAAAGTTCAAAGGCAATGCACCCTTAATTGATCTAAAAGTATTTAGATTTAAGTTATATGTTTAATCCCAACTATAATTGATTTTCTTTGGCAGTGGGGTAGGTAAGAGTTTTGACTCTGTCTAACCTAAATCAAAGGATTTGATTTCCAAAGTTTGAATTCCACTGCAAACTAGATTTTTCTTCTCTACCACTGGTATTCCTTAAAACTCCCCATCAGAGAATTCCCTGGTTCAGTGGTTAGGACTCTGTGCTTCCACTGCGGGAGCATGGTTCGATCCTTGGTTGGGGAACTAAGATCCTACACGCTGCATGCTGCTGCTGCTGCTATGTCGCTTCAGTCGTGTCCGACTCTGTGCGACCCCATAGACAGCAGCCCACCAGGCTCCCCCATCCCTGGGATTCTCCAGGCAAGAACACTGGAGTGCGTTGCCATTTCCTTCTCCAATGCATGAAAGTGAAAAGTGAAAGTGAAGTCACTCAGTCGTGTCCGACACTTAGCGACCCCATGGACTGCAGCCTACCAGGCCCCTCCATCCATGGGAGTTTCCAGGCAAGAGTACTGGAGTGGGTTGCCATTGCCTTCTCCAACATGCTGCATAGTGAGGCAAAAACAACAACAACAACAAAACTTCACCAAATCTGTGTCAGTAGTCATGTGCTTAAATACAAAACTGTTTCATCTTTCCTGAAATAAAAGCTACATTTATAAACACTCATGCAAAGTTAAACAGCATATAATTTCTAAGGCCTTCCTATCTTTCTTCACAATTTAAAATCTGAAGACCTGGATATTCTTACACTTACATTTTTCTTTCCTGCCATTCCTATAATCTCATTTTTCAATACTGAACTATCCTTATTCATATTCCCATTAAGTCACTGCCCACTCATGATCTTTTCTATTTAGATGCTTCTTGGCTCTCCAGAACCTGAGAACTGCACATAAACATTGGGGAAAATTTTGGGAAACCTCAAATCAATATAACTTAAGTGATAAAAAAAATAATCAATCTAGAAATAATGAATTTTTACTGTTTTGAGCCTATGGTAGAGAATTATCTCCACTTAGATTGCTTCTTAAGAATAGCCCTCCCTAGCTTGTCCAACTTTATGTCTCACAAAAGACCTAATATAGTGCTTTGCACATAGAAAACATTTATTGACTGAACAAATGTTCAGAAAGTTTATCATGCAATATTCAGTCAACTTAAGAAACTGGCTTGAAACAATCTGGACTGGTTCTTCAGACCATAATTATGCTTAGAAGACATCAGTCCAATAAATAATTTAGAAATACTTGCAATAGAAGGAAATAGTGATAAAACAGTCATTTAATAGAAAGTCCCACCAGTGACTTTCCAGGTGGCGCAGTGGATAAGAATCTGCCTGCCAAATCACGGGGCCAATGCAGGGGACACGTATTCCATCCCTAGTCCAAGAAGATCCCACACACCACAGAGCAACTTAGCTCACACACGACAACTAGTGAGCCCATGTGTTGCAACTACTGAAGCCTAAGCGCCTAAAGTCTGTGCTCTGAAACGAGAGAAGCCACCACCACGAGAAGCCTGCAGACCTCAACAAACAGTAGCTCCTCCTGCACACAGCAACTAGAGAAAGTCCCCAGCAAGGAAGACCCAGCATAGCCAATAAATAAAATAAATTAAGAAAACAGACCCATATTTACAATACTTGGAATGAGGATCTCAAAACATTTGAATCTGAAATAATGAATCTCTTGATATACATAAAATTATACAAATCTTTTCCTTTAATTCCCACTTGCAGCTTTAAAGTTTGTGATACACAAAAAGCTTAGAGATGCAGTGCCTCAAGATTCTCTGTGACATCTCTTGCAAACTGACTGGAGATAACTTTTAACTGGAGCTGAAGCCCAGGGAAGAATGGACTTTAGGGACTGAGGTGTGGAATTTAGGAATAACAATCAACCATACTAACAAAGAGCTTCTGTGGTGTCTGAGAAGGTAAACACTCTGCCTGCAATACAGAAGACCTAGGTTCAGTCCCTGGGTGTGGAAGATCCCCTGGCGGAGGAAATGGGAACGCTCTCCAGTATTCTTGCCTGGATAATCCCATGAACTAGAGGGTGGGCTACAGTCCACGGGGTTGCAAACAGTCGGACAGTACTGTCCGATCAACACTGATACTAATAAAAAGGAAATGTTTGTTGTTGTTGTTGCTGTTAGTGGGAGACAAATTATGTCAAAATGTTCAAAACCAAAAACATGATCTCAAATTGGGGAAGGAGTAAGAGAATTACAAAATCTAAGAGAAAATATTACACAGTGCGTTTAAAAATGACTTCACATTGAATAAATAGCCTATACATAACCTCTAAAATCGCCAATTTGCTCTAATTCAGTGATCGCTACATAGTTGATTTGGGATAAATTGTTTCTATGGTGTTTGCCAACTGGGCTCGGTGGCTTGGCCTGGATTGAGGCTGCCAAAAGACTGGGACTGGCTTTCCATGGTTGCTTAAATTGTAGCAAGTCAAGGGTTACTCTTTCCAAAACCAGTTACAGTGTCTGCTTTTGGGGACAATTCAAAAGGAGCCTTTTCATACTGTACATGGGAGTCTCCTGGCAAGAATACTGGCGTGGTTTGCCATTCCCTCCTCCACCGGACCACGTTTTGTCAGGTAGTTAGAGAGCATCAGCCACTCAATGGACAGGAGTTTGAGAAAACTCCGGAGAGAGTTAAACGACTTGGCAGCCTGACGTGCTACGGGCCACCGGGTCGCAAAGTCGTACACGACTTAGCGACTGAACAACAAGAAGCCTTTAGAGTCCAGCTCGTCGGCGCTCTGGACTTTAACTTCCTCATCTGTAAAATGGAGCAGCCATCGCCTGCAGGAGGAATACAAGGTACTCCCCAGAGCCCCACCAGCGTGAACGCAGCCATCCAGTTAGGGCTGGGAGGAGGCGGCGCCGAAAGGAGCGAGAACAGGGTAGTTTGCAGGAAGTGCTTAAGGGTTGGGAGGGGAGATAGAAGGCGGAGGCGGGAATGTGAAAGCTGAGCCCTAGCTGCGGAGTTCGTACCGAAGCTCAGGGGAGGCGGGGCGAAGCTGGGGTGAAGGGGTTAGTCAGTCGATGGGCAAGATGGGCCACCTCCCCCGAAAGGAAAGGGCTGTGTGCGGGGGAAGCTCTGAGGTGGCGGCTGAGGAACGTGGGGGGAGGGGGGGGAAGCGAACGCGCTCAGGAAAGGGGCGGGAAGCGCGCGCCCACCGCACGCATGCGCGCGCCTAGCTCCTCCAGGTCGCAGGCCTGGGTTTCTGACCGCGCGCCCAGCGCCGACGGTGCGGACGTTACTGGAGGAGGAGCAACACGATCCCTCCCCGCCGGGACCTGAAGGTCCTGCCGCGCATTTCGTGAAGTGGCGAGTCGCCACTTGTTTCTTCACTAGGTATTTAGGAAGCAGAGAAAGGGAACACGTTTCTGTCCCTTCTTTTTTCGTTCCCCTCCCCCACGAAGAGTGGGGAGGGAGGTCCTAGGCGTGTCAGGGAGAGTCCGCTCCGGGTTTTCCCGCCCACTTTAACTCTGTGAGCGCTTCGACCGCGCGGCGCTTCACTCCACCCGGCGCGTCCGAGCTCTCCGCCGGAACTCGTTCCGCCTCCACTACACATATTTCTACAGGAATGGAAAGTGGGACCTCGGACCTCTTTGCCAGAGCTCCCCAGGCCAGAGAGCTGTTCCCAGTCTTTTCGGAGTTCCAACTCCCGACAGCCTCTGGCAGCTAGAATTCTCTGAATCAGGTCGCTCTCAGGGACTACTTGACGTCTCCGTGCGCTCGGTGGTGCGACCGCGCTCTGAGCTCTTCCTGGAAACTCCCGCCTCGGGGAGCCAGGAGAGCCCGGCCGGGGGGAGGGGAGCGGAGGGGACGCACACGCCCCCTGTCCCGGGGGAGGGCTCCGCACCCCCGCCCTCCTCCCCGCGGGGAGGGGAGGGAAGGCAAGGCTAGGCAAGGCAAGGCGCGAGAGGGGGAGGGGAGAGCGCGGGGCAAGGAAACGGGGTGGGGGGGGCGGCTTCCCGCCCCACCCCCTGCCTGGAGAACAACGGGTTCCCGCTGCTGCCCCCTGCCGCCCACAGCGCCCCGCACCCCGCGCTCCTGCCTGGCCCCGAGAGGGGCGTCGGGGGAGCCGCAGCTGCCAGGGCCGTGGGAACGCGAGCCGACGCTTATAAGAACTGACCGGTTTCCTGTCAGAAAACTTCCAGTTACTTTAGAGAAGCCCTTTGGGCCAGCTTGGTCCCAGGCGGAGTTGGCCACATTTCACTACAGCCCGGTGACCTCCCTTCTACTTTAAAACAACGGGGAATAAGCTTCGGGGAAGCAGTCGGTTCATAAAACCAACAGCAACACCACGTTGCACCGCTCTGACTCAAAGGAAATTAAACAAAATACTGATTGTGGGGAATTTTTAAAGGGCTACCAACAAGGAACTCGGGTTTTTCAAATGAAAGCTTTTCCCCCCTCTGTATGTACACAAAGATTTAAGTCATGAGAATTTATTACAGCAGTACATCTGCTTGTAAGCGTACATGAGTTTGTGGTTTAAAAAAACCTTAGTGAACTTTTTAAAAGAGAGGCGTTTGTTTCTGAATCCAACAGGAAAAAAACCAATTCGAAAAAGCCTGAAAAAGTTCAATTAGAATAGCAGCCACATTTCAACATTTCCCAGATTTTGCAATATTAAACTGTGAAGGTTTGTGCCAAATTTTAAGGCAAGAATTCTTACTGCCAAATTACAAATTTCTCAAAATGAGGGGTGTTCAACCAAATTGCTGCCAGACCCCATGAACAGGCACTAACAGCACTGCTATAATTACACCTTATTATCTCCCTCGCAGCCTTATTTGATTCACTGCCTGATAAAATCCTATCCCGGGTGTCACTAGCTGGCCTTTTTCTGGGGCTGAACAATCACACTTCACCCATGCCTCAGTTCCTCCAACGCCTCTTTAACTGTGTAACCCATCGCCTTCTATTCCATTCTTCACAGTACATCTCTTCCAAAAATGCAACCCAATCAGATAGATTCTTTTCACCCTAGCTTCCCTAGAGACTAAGAAATGAAGAAGATGAAAACAAATTTATCAGAGTTACTCACAAGAAAATTTTCTTCTTTGAAGAAAAGGATTTAGGCCAAGAAACTAAATTTGTTGTTTATCTAGAGCCCCCTACGGAGATTTAGCATAGTGGGTTGAATGCAGTTAAACCAGCTTAATCACTTTCTTTGTTCTGGGCTCTTTGCATTTATTTAATGTTGTATTTTAACATGATTTGACACAACCTAAACTAATTTCTTCTGTTAGTGTAGTCTACACTGTAGACCATACAACATTGACCAAATGAAACTTTCTGTGGAACCTTTGACTTTTTGTAGAATTCTGTGCTAAACTGCTATATGACCAAGACTAAAAAGGGGTTGGGGGGGAGGGGTGGGCAGGAAGTCGTGTTTTCATTTTTTTTCTAATCCAGAGATTTTAAAAACACAAAAAGTTGACCATTGTAGACCATTTAATTCTTTGGTAAGATCTGTAGCTCCACAGCCCTTACGGGGAACTACATTTACTCATTTTTGAAAGTGGGTTGGTTGGTTGGTTTCAATGGAGAAAAAAGGAAGAGAGCATGCCAGATCTCCTGCCTGATAGATTATAATTCTTCTAGCCTTTACTCTCTCTCAAATAACAATTCTACCCTGCTTCTCCCCAGCCCCAGATTGAAGGGCATTCATTCACAAATGACTCTTGAGCTTCTTTCTGAGTGTCTGCTTGCTTATAAAGCCAAAACCTCAATAATAAGGTTCCGTGAATTAAGGTTTGTAAAGATGCAGGCAGAAAAACCTAAGTACCTAGGAGGAATAATCTCTTCTACCTTTAAATTATTTTCCAGGAATAATAATATTTGTCCTTTACTGTGTGTGAGATAGACACTGTTCTAAACTCTTCATATGAATTAACTCCTTGCTGCGGGCATATGAGAAGTGGGTACAATTGTTGCTACTATTTTACAGATGATGAAATTGAGACAAAGAAATAATTAGCACAACCCAGGCTGGAACCTACAGAACTAAATTTTAAACCCAGACTGTTTCCATTGTGCTTCTTATCATCCAAGCTGATTGTCAGTTTAACTGTCCATAAAATGAAGAGTCATCATTCATTAATTCACCATCTTTTGTTTTCAGGATGTCCCCTATATGACCAAGTCTAGGGCTATGCTTTTTCCTCTGGAACTCCAGTAAAGTGAAATCTGTTGAGATCTGCTTAGGAAAAGCATTCCCAAATCAGATTACTCTCTTGGAAGCTAGCCTCAAACTGTCAGCATATGCATTGTAAATGTTAACCAGGACAGACACATCCAACCTCACCAGAGTCAGAAAGAAGCAAGATGGTTAAAAGTGATTTGGATTCTCTGATGTTGAAATAGGTAGAAGCCAGGAGATGAAGTGGGAAGAGATAAGGTGATGGAAGCTGAGAGAAAATAAATGTAACATATGTGCACAGGGAGAGAATAGTCTGACAGAGCAAAGAATGAGGATCAAGGTCATGCAGAAAAGAATTGAATCCTGTGCATGTGTTACAAGAGAACTAGAAAAGGAGCATAAACGTGAAAATCAAGTACATAACAAAGAGGGCTGGTGGGGTGTCAGGTTGGGTTTTTTCAGCATGTGGGGCTTCAGATGAATTAAATACAATTTTGGCCTGGATTAATAGAAATATAGCATCTGGAACAAGGAGAGAAAGAGCTCCACTTCATTCTATGTTAGACCTCATCTATGTAATGTGTTCACTTTTAGAGGGATGTAATAAAGAGAGCAACCAACCAAGATGGTGAGGAGGCTTGAAATACAGGCTTAGGAGGAAGCATTGAATTCATAAGTGATGGCAGAGCTATCTTGAAATACCTGAAGAGCTATTGTGTGAAAAAAAGAATTAAGACTTGTCCTGGGAGGTTCTAAGATTCTAAAACTGATGAATTAGGAGCTTCAGAGACACACACTGTAGCTCAGAATATGGAAGAAGTCACACAAGTATGAAATAGATCATCTTAGAATGTAACAAGCTCCACATCCATCACTAGAAGTATTCAAAATATATGTGGAGGTTGGACCATATAAGATTGAGGTGCCTTTCATCCTTGCTGCCATTCACCTGGTCACTGTAAAAAAGGGGGAAAACAATATTACATACTTCAGTAGTTTGTTGAAAAACACTTAGCACATAGTGATGTGAAAGCACTCACTAAAAGTCAGCTGATAATAACATTCCTGAAGTTCTAAGAGTCAGGATTTCTAAATTTATCAGTGGGTAACTATTTAAGTCTTGTGTTTATAGATCACTTCTTTAGCACTATCAATACTATCCTGAATGATGGCTTGGGTATCAGTTGGCACCTTTAGGAGATCTTGGTGCAACTAAAACTTATTTAGTAACACCCAGGGAGCAGGATGGTGAATTCTACACCACCAGGATCTTAAAAATTGAATTGTAGCATTACACTGCAATTCCAGAGGCAAACAACACAGTAAGATAATGTGGGGTGACTGTAGGAAGGGTGGATAAAGTAAAATTAATAAAATCTGGCAGACAGAAATCAAGCAGTACAGCTTTGTGTTGATGATTGAAAAACAATAGCAGCTAGGTCAGCCTTAAATTTCACATGCAAGAGTCAGATGAGACGGCTCATTTTGAGCAGAATGTGTCGTGAAGCCCATGAAACTGACTGGGAAAGGTGGAGACAGAAACAAAAACAAGCCCATTAGTGAGCCGGTTACGCGCTTACCCCAGGAAAGGAGTACGGTAAAGATGTGGCTGTTTCATGGAGAATAAGGCTGATCCCAGCTACATCTTCAAACAAATAAACATATATGACTGTTAAAAGGGACAATGAAGCTGTCTTAGCAATCAGACTTACTTAGATTCCTTTTCCTCCTACCAAAAAGGGAAAATGGAAAGGAGACAAGACTGCTGTGGAATAGAGCAAAACTAGGACTAGAAACCCAGCTCTGCCTCTGCTAGATGAGCAACTAGAGCAAATGACTTTACCTTTCTAAGCCTTAGTTTTCTTATCTGTGGAATGGGAATAATAATAACATCCACCTCATGGCATTGTTGTTGAGGGTTATATAATAAATTACATTTAAAATATAGTTAGAAAAAATATATATAGTTAAGACAATGCCTGACACAGAGTGCCTAATATATTAACAGAATAAATTTTATTGGGAAAGCAGGGAAAAAAGTGTGACCATATTAATATCTGTGATATAGATTCTGCCATGTAGAGATAATGATATTATACAAAGGGAATGAAGAGCCATGACCACTGCATAACCATCCCATCTTAAGTGGTCACTAAAGGGCATAAAACCTACAACTTGTATAACTTATTGGAGAAAGTCAGCTGAAATGGAATTGCAAGTGTCCTTGCTCCAAATGCAAGGTAAATGATTTCCTTCTCTCTCCTTTGGTTCTGTTTTTCTCTTCATGGTTTAATCATTTTGACACCAAGCTGTACGAAAGTAATTTAAAATTAACATGTCTGACACTTGGTAGCTAGCAGAACCTGATTCTGAACCCTGCCCCCTCTCCAGGGCAGCCAAAAGTCGTCTTTGATTGGCTACTGGTCCTGCAGCAGCTGATGAAGGGCCCAGGAAAACACATCCAACAATTAATTTGCTAATTTAGTTTTCTGTTT
Organism: Cervus elaphus; assembly: GCF_910594005.1. Taxonomy (NCBI): domain Eukaryota; kingdom Metazoa; phylum Chordata; class Mammalia; order Artiodactyla; family Cervidae; genus Cervus; species Cervus elaphus. The sequence continues at coordinate 9,464,519 of NC_057822.1, read as the reverse complement.
AATTTGAAACCAGAAAATCCTTAATCACCCAGGAGCTTGGCTCTCTGTCTTGCCTTCTGAAACTTCTCTTTCAGTAGTGAGCAAAGAAACACAAAGGGAGAAGAAAGCTTACCTCCTTAGGTACATATCATACCTCCTGTGCCCTCCTGTCTTCACAATGGTTTTCTATAGGATCACAGTTCACACCTCCTTTCACCAGGAGAATTGGGAGCAAACGTTTAGGTAGGTAAAACGCTTCCTGAGTTATAGGGAATTTCCAGACCAATATATGTTCGGAATTTAGGGTTACAGACAGACCCAGATGGGCTTCTAGCATTAGAATTAAGGATTGCTCTAAATTGTGAAGCAGCTTTCAGCTTCCCTGGGAACTTTCTGGCTGATTTCAAAAGGAAGAGGCAAATTTATATCAGAGATTGAAAAGATTTGTATTAGAGGGTTGGGTGAGATAAAAGACACAAGTTTCTTCCCAGATTCCTCTGAAAGCTTGCTGTTGCTGGAAAGAATCTTAGAGGCAGAGGGGGAATATCCACCAGAACCCATTCCCTTTCTGTCATTCAGAGTGGATTTTGCTCAGCTGGTGTTTTAATTTTTACTATCAGTTTTTCCATCTCAGGGAAGTTAAACTCTTCTGCCTGACATCCAAGACCGTCTACGATCTGGTCTCACCTACCCATCAATCCCTATTTCTAACTCTTCATCAGAGTGCATTTCCTAATTTGGCCAGCCTCAATGTTCTGAAGACACACTGCTATGTTCCTGCCTTTGAACCTTTGTTCAATTCCCAACTGATATTTCTCCTACATGCTCCTCTTCCCTTTATTTAAATCCTATCCAAACCTCAAGGCCCACCAAGGTTTTACTTCCCCCATTCAATCTTCCCCACCACTAACTTCTCCCCTCTGTCTTCACACTGGTAATGTTTATATAAAGTACCACATGTTTATGTAAAGTACCACATGTTGACCACTCTGATGAAACCATATTCACTTATTTCTTTTCTCAGTTCTAATTTTCCAAGTAAACTGTAAAGTTCTAAAAGCCAGGGTCCATATCATATACTTCCTTGGTATCCCAACATGGCCATCCATGATAATCATCAGTGCTTATATACAAACACAAATTATCAAGTTGTACCCTCCCTGTGTTTCTGTTTTGTTAGGTCTCCAGTGAGACCCGGGAGTCTGTATGTTTTGCAAGTGCTTCAGGTATAGTCAGTCCTTGACTGTAGTTAGAGACCACTGCTCACAGCACATGACACAGTAGTCACTCAACTTGACTGTGAACATCTGGGTATCAACTACAATATATGTAGTTATTTATATCACACGGTGACCTAATTGATGGGCACTCCCGCTGCCAAATGTATACCTCAGGGCACAGGTTTGGAGGCAGAGAATCTGGTTTACTTTTGCTGGCTTCAGTTTGGTATGTTTGGAATTCAAATCTCTCCACCTTATGATCTCTTTGTAATTACAATTATAGAGATTGGGCTGATTGAATAGATGGAATTGTAGCTGATTGGAAACATTCCTATCTTCATTTCCTATTCTGTTCAATCAGTTACAATCTATAGTATTTTTCTGTGAAGTAATATTTAGGGGAAAGGGTACTTTGGTATGTGAAAAAAACTCCAGGCATAACTGCAAAATTGGTAAAATGTATCTTCCTCCTCAGTCCTCGCCCATATAATAAATCCAACTCAAGTGTTAAATGATGAAGGATTAAGCTGTGATCCCCTCCTGGGGTACTAGTATTTCAGAGGGAATCCTCTGGAAGTAAGAGGAGGAGATTATCTTAATGATTCCTAAACTTACTTGACAGGCAAACTGCCAGAGCCCAAGATTTGGGTGAGCATTTTCTTAGAAGATGACCCCCTGGGCACCCCTTTGCTTCTTCCTGAATGCTACAATTTTCAATAAAGTAAACAGTGACCATAGAAATTTGCAATTGTTGTTCCTAGAGCTGAAAACAGTTTAAATGTGGACATGTTGGTCTGCTGTGGATGGTGTTAGAAGAAGCATCTGAGTCAGAGTCCCATTACTGTTTTGTCAAAACAGCATCTTCTGGATTTTTCACATTCTTACACTATTAAATTCAAAAGAGAAAACCCTTGAAGTCTTCTATTATTCATCCAACAAATATTTATTGGGTGCCTATTATGTCCCAGGGACTGTCCTATATTCTAGAGATACAACAATGAACAGATGAAATTCATGGAGGCTGTTGTTCAATCGCCAATTTGTGTCTCGCTCTTTGCGACTCCATGGCCTGCAGCATGCCAGGCTCCTTTGTCCTCCACTATCTCCTGGAGTTTGCTCAAATTCATGAACAGGGTTTGTGAAGGGCAACATATAAACTAAATAAATAATCATGTTATACATTAAATGATGAATGCCGTGGAGAATAAAATTAGCAGAGAATGGAAATGAGAAGTGTTGGGGGAAATGTTAAATTTTAAACTGAATGGACAAGGAAGTTATGAGAGGGTATCACTGGAGTAAAGACCTAAAGGAAGTGAGGAAGCAAGCCATGTAGATATCTGCAAAAAGAAAATTCCCAATAACTGGTTTAATATCTCTCAGATTATAGGTTAAGAGTTAGGTCTTGCAAATTCTAATCAAACACTAGTGTCTTTGCTAAATGCACAATAACTTCCCCCTTGAAAGTTATTCAGTCCTCAACTGTAAAGTCTTCTAAGGCTTAGTTGAAGATTTTCTATTGAAAAGCAAAAAAAAAAATAATAATTTCCTGAAAGCTGAACAGTACTACCATAATCACTTAAAGGCATAGAATACCATCCTAAAACCAAACAAACCAACAAATAAAGTTTCTTGTAATTTTCAGCTGAGAGATCCCATTTATATTAATTAATTACTTTAAAAAACATTATTCATATAAACAATTAGACATTGAAATTTAAATGGATTGCTTGTTTTTAAAAGATGAAAAATAGTTCCTCGTTTGGTTCTCAGAACAAATCGTGATATGTGCAAAACTGGCATTATGTTCAGTACACACATGAGGATGCTAAGGTCCAGAGAAATTAGATGCCTTGTCATAGGTCCCACAGTCAATAAATGGTTGAGCCAGTGTTAAAACTCAGGTCTTTTGACTCTAAATTCCATGTTTCTTCCCTCTATCATAGCTGCTATTTCAGTTCCCAAATTAGGAAAACAGCTACAGCATAGTACTTACTTACAGAATTTGAGCAACCTCTAGATGCCCTGTGAAACCACATCTGTCATATAAAAAAGAGAAATAACAACAGTATATTGGAAAAGCCAGTTGTGAAGTTAAACTTAAAACCCAAAGGACAGACAGCTGGCAGCAGTTCCTGAGGCCTAAGTCTTAGAGGCTGGAAGTCTAAATCACAGCAGAAACTTTATACCTTTCTACACTGGGCTCTGATACAAGGAATGCTTTCCACCTAGGGCAGAGTGGATGCTAGAAGCAGCACAATGTTCCATTAAGTACTAAAATTTATCAATATCCAGTTCAGGCAAAAAGAGGTAGATAAAGAAGTGGTTATATTACTGGAATTTGGTTCTTTCCCCTTATTTCCAAAACCACCCAATCAGGGCTCTTGTCACTTATTTCTGTAAGTCTGTATACAGACTTTCTGTAAAAGTCTACTGTCAGTTTCTCCCCTTTCCCTGACGTTTTCCCCAAACTTTTACTTCCCAAATTTTACTCTTTTGCATAAAAAACTTTAGTGACTCCAAAATACAGTTCATTAAGAAAATAAGATTCAGTTTAGCAATCAAGATATTACTTATAACACAACTTACTAAAGTTGACACAAGATGAAGTAGAAAATGTGAATTGTCCTATATCTCTTAAAGAAATCAAATTTATTAATAAATATCTTTCTTAAAGAAAGCTCTAGACCCAGATGGTTTCACTGGAAAATTCTATCAAACATTTAAGGAAGAAGTAAGATCAATCTTACACAAATTCTTTTAGAAAATAGATAAGGAGGGAATATTTTCAGCTCATTCAACCTTAGTCAATCTGATCTTTGACATTCCTGCCCTAATTACCAAAATCTAGAGATAGAAACTATGCTTGTTTCCTAATTTTCTTCCAAACAGCATGCTACATGCTCTTGCTGACGGTTCCCCTTCCTTGAAATTCCTTCCTTGGAATTCCCACCCCACTCTCTTTGCCTATTCAAGTCCTTTGGATGGATAGAAGTGAGGATTCTTAGATGATCTGAAACTTAGGTCCATTCTTTTTTCTTTTTCCTTTTTTTTTAAGGCCTATTCTTTTGTCACTTGCCACTAAAGACAAGTATAACCTTGAGAAGTGAGCACAGAAAAAAAAAACAAATCAGTGTTAGTACTATACATAAATATTAAGCCCAGCGTAGTATACACAAAAGAAAAGTCAAGGGCTTTCTTTCTTTTTTCTCTTTGTTTTGTTTTCAAGGGCTTTTCTGATTCAACGAAGTAAAGTGTTCCCACTCACCAGTGAAATGCAATAGAGAACTATGCAAAAGGCAGAAAAAATGAGACTTTTTATTTTTTAAAGAACAGCAACAGAATACCAGTGAGAATCTTCTGTCACTCAGCTTTCCAGCAAACATTTATTGAGAGCCTACTATGAGCCAAGATTATGCTAGGAATTGTGTATATACTTGGTGGTCCCTTCTTTCATGGAACAGTCTAGAAGAAGAGACAGACAATAATTAGGTGACGAGAATTATAAATTGTGATTAACTTTTCTGAATGTAAAGGACAACCCCCCTTTTTGGGGGGGACCCTCACCAAGTAGGGATCTTAGTTTCCCAACCAGGGATTGAACCAGGGCCCCAGCAGTGAAAGTACTGAGTCCTAATCACTGGACCACCAAGGAATTCCCAGAAGAAACATGGAAAGCAAGAATAATGGTGGGAAATTTTTTTGAAGTTGATGGTCAAGAAACGTCTCTCTGAGGAAGGTAAGTTTCTTGGAGGATGAGAAGGCACCAGCCTCTTGGATGAGGGCCATTGCAGGCAGAGAGAAGAGTGTGTGATAATTCTGAAACTAGAAAATTGTCAAGTTTTCTTAGCAGCTGAACAGAAGGTCGATGTGGCCAGTGGGTTGGACAGGTAGGTGAAGCCAGATCATGATGGATCTTCCTGGTTTTGGAAAGATTTTTTTTTATTCTAAATATAGTGGAGCCCCTGGAGGATGATAAGTTAATGAAGAGAGAATTGAGAAGGCCCCAGATTGATAATATTTCAAAAGACATTATTTGCTCCCACATTCAAATGGCATTTATGGAATATCTCTGTACCAGGTACTCTTCTCAGCATTTTAACATCCCATTCAGTTCTCACCATAGACTTGTCCGTGTGTGTGTGTGTGTGCGTGCGCGCGTGCAGGCGCTAAGTTGCTTCAGTTGTATCCAACTCTTTGTGAACCTTGGGCTGTAGCCTGCCAGGCTCCTCTGACCATGGGATTTTCCAGGCAATAATACTGGAGTGTGTTGCCATTTCCTTCTTCAAGGGATCTTGCTGACCCAGGGATTGAACTGGTATCTCCTGTGTCTCCTGCACTGCAGGTGGATTCTTTACCACCGAGCCACTGGGGAAGCCCTGATAGACCTGTGAGTGAGGTATTATGTCATTATCACTTTCCCACTCATTAAGAAACTGATGCTCAGAGAGATTCAGTGACTTGCCCAAGATTTTATCGATATTAGCCCAAAGCCGTGATTTGAAATTTAGTCTCAGCTATGATTCAAGGTCTCTCTGTTCATCCCACCAGATTAGCTAACAGTTACTCAGGCCAAATAGCCACAGTATCTTTGACTCCACTCTATTTCTCATATACCCCTCCCCTCTTATTAGTTCAGTTCAGTTCAATTCAGTCGCACAGTCGTGTCCGACTCTTTGCGACCCCATGAATCGCAGCACGCCAGGCCTCCCTGTCCATCACCAACTCCTGGAGTTTACGCCCATCGAGTCGGTGATGCCATCCAGCCATCTCACCCTCTGTCACCCCCTTCTCCTCCTGCCCCCAATCCCTCCCAGCATCAGGGTCTTTTCTAATGAGTCAACTCTTCGCATGAGGTGGCCACAGTACTGGAGTTTCAGCTTCAACATCAGTCCTTCCAATGAACACCCAGGACTGCAAATCCTGGTACGTTTACCTCTAAAATCTAACAACTTGTCAGCATCTCTGCTGCTGCTGTCCTGATCTGAGACACCATTGTTTTTTGCCTAGATTCCTGCAATTGCCTCCCGAACTGTTCTCCCTGCTTCTGCCCTTGCTATCCTATCTTCTTTTTTTCTGCAAAGCAGCCAGAATAAACCTTCTAAAACATAAGTCATATCATAAAACATAAATCATTCCTCCAATGACTTCCCGTGTCACTCAAATAAAAGTCTTTAATGACTTCCAAGGCCCTACAATTCTGCCCCCTACACTGCTGCTTCCCTGGCCTAGCTCCTAAATCTCTCCCTAGCTCACTCTATTCAGCTACACTAGTCTCCTTCAACAAGGAAACTCTTGTCTGAAGACCTTTACATTTGCTGTTCTTTCTGCCAGGAATTCTTTTCTCTCTAATGTTTGTAAAGTGTCCTCCATTTTTTTTAATGTCTTAGCTCAGGGGGCCCTTTCTGATCATCCTTTGTAAAATGGATAACTCTACCCAAACAATAGCCTCATCTCCCTTCACCCTACTGTCTGATTCTCCACAACCTTGAGCACCATGAGGTAGACTGTAGGTTTACTTATTTCTTGTTTGCTTCCTCCCCTGCCCTTCAAAATATAAGTTCCTGAGGACAGCGATTTTATTCTCTGTTCTTAGAACACAGATTTCAGCTCCTAGAACACTGCCTGGCTCAATGAATTTAGAGGCAGGTGACTAAAGAACAGAGCCTATTTGATCAATGACTGAATGAACAGAAAGACAAAATCGTTCTCCTGAGGATGGGAAAGCACTTTTTAAACTAGGAAGTCATGGCAGAGGTTTATTTCTTCCAGTTGATTCTTTGGTTTCGAAGCCTTAAGAACAGCTTCTGGACTCCCCTGGTGGCTCTGTGGTAAAGAATCCACCTGCCAATGCAGGAGACACAGATTCGATCCCCGGTCCAGGAAGATTCCACATTCCTCTAGGCAATTAAGTCCGTGCCCACAACTACCAAGCCAGCCTAGAGTCAGGGCTTTGCAACAAGAGGAGTCACAGGAGTGAGAAAGCTGGCCCTGCAACAAAGAGGAGCCCCTGCTCACCTCAACTAGAGAAAGCTCGAGCACAGCAACGAAGACCCAGCACAACTTAAAGAAAAACTCAACAACTTCTGAAAGCTTTAACTAAATTGAGTGGATCAAATGATCTTGGTTTATGCAGTGCTGACTACCAGTTGGCAGGCTACCAGTCATATAACTGGGTATGTCCAGGAGCACAGTCTTGCCCCTATCACCTTCTCTGGTTCACTGCAAGGCTTACTGAATACCTTTCTCTTTTCTTTGTTTCTTTTTAAAAATATTATATGACATATTTATTTAACGTGTATAATACACATATGTTACTCTTTTCTAAGACACACTTCCATGCCTTTGGCTTTTTTGAGTTTTTTATTCTGGGCAATGGGAGTGATAGTTGGTCCCTGTCTGTGGTTGGGATTCTATACAGGGAAAGTCATTCAATTAAATCAAGCAGTATTGAATCCTTAATTGACACAAATGAGACAGACAGACAGCTGGAGGAGTGGGGGAGGGACAAGGAGCAGGTGCTCTGCATAATGGAGAAAGAAGAGGGGCAGAATATAAATTCAGCTCACTTGTGAGTCTAGGGTTTCTACCGCAAGATAGGTAAGTTTTGCCACAGCTTACTTTACATACAGCAGAAAGGATCTGGTGGTATCTTTGCCAAGGATAAGGCAACAGATTCCAAATGCTTGTGCCATTTTGGCTGCCCTGATGGCCAAGTCGGCCTCTTTTCAGGTACAGTCATTTATGAAAATCACTCTTGGTGGAGCCCAGGGTTTGTTTGTTTTTTTCCCCAGATAACTTTATCACATAATGTTTGAATGAAAGAAACCACTTTTTAAATTCCTTTCTCAAACAAAGGGATTCTTAACACATGAGTTAGGAAAGTGAGGGAAAGGATGTTTCTAAATCATCAAATGCCAGATATAGGGGCATTCCTGCTGAGGAGGCATGTCCCTTGACAACTCTGGAATTTCCCTGAGAATGTTGGGGGTATTTTTTCCTCTTAGCCCCATCTTGATCTGAGCTTTGACTCCTCAGCTCAGACAATTCTTCTCTGTATCCATGGGAATTGCTCCCATAATTAGCAGTGTCTCCTGCCTGGAACACAGACAAGTAAATGTTCAAACCTGGCAGCTGATCCTGGGAAGGAAAGCTGATTAAATCTTTCCTGTTGAGAGGCACCTCTCTGATTTGAATGTGACACCTACATCCTCCACCTCAGGTTTGTCTGAGAGAAGCAATTTCACCCATGCCTTCATAACCGGAGATCCTGATATTTAAAGATATTTAATCTTAAAAAGAGCCCACTAGTTTCCCACTGATTTAGTAAAAAGCACAGGCTTCTCCCCCACCCCTTTCCTGGCCCCTTCTCCACTAAACACCACCCTGGATTTGGTATGATGAAAGCTCCTGCTGCACAGGTCTCATCAAATGCCAGGAGCCTTGAGGAATAAAAGGAGTTCAGAACACCACTAAGTACACGTAAGTATTAACTGCAGTGGAAGAGTGAAAGAGCGGGCAAACTCTTTAAAAGTTTTGGTAAGACAGGCTGGAACCATGAAGCCCCAAAGTGAACATTCTTGGTGATATTCTGTTCCAGAAAAGCTTTCTATGGGAGGAGGTGTATTCTTATCTGGATGTATCTAGGGTTATGTATGACCATTCAAATGTGTGCAGGAGAGACAGTATCCATTTTCTTCTGATATCAAGGCAACCCTTTAAGTGTATCCAAATTTATTTCGGTTAGTGCAATAAAAAAGCCAGGTTGGAGAATTATGTCTAAAACAAAAACAAAAGCCATTGTATGCTTGAAGTTTCCCACTGAAAGCCTGCTTTTCGAGCAGTTTGCCTCTCCACAGTTCCAGTCACCTCACAGTATTTGCATTCAGGCAGGTTGGCTGTGAACAAAGCAAGTTTGCTTCACAGGCAGTAGCCCTAAACATACTCTCTCAGGACAAAAGTTTTCCTTAGCAGTGTTTTCTACACGGCTCTGGTGAAGGGCCATTCACTTACCTCCAACCTCTTTCTCCTGGGAGACAAAGGCACCTTTGGGCAGCAGTGACATGGGAGAGTTAGAATCAGATTTGTTATCGCCATTGCAGCCTTCAATTTCAGTAAGAGGCTAAATCTGTCTATTCCAACTACAGGAAGGCAGTCTTTATAACCCCTGGAGCACTTGGCCAATTATGCACCTGCAAATATACCATACAGGACATTTCAGGTTCCTAAGCACTTTGAAAACCGATACTTAAACAGTCTCAAGGGATCCTATCACCCACCTCGAATAATAGCTGCTTTGGAATCTGTTGTTGGCACCAGAAAAAGAAAGAGTCCTCTGAAGTCATTCTAAAGCCATTTTTATTGTGCATTTTCAAACAAAGAACCTCACCAAAAGAACTTCTGTTACAAAATCAGGGTAGAAAGTCAAACTCATCTCGTCTAAGAGTCAATTACCCTGGCAATTTTGTGAAGGGATGGGAAATGAGTGCTAGGGGAAAGGGTTGTGGGGAGGGGGTGGGATTGGCTTTTAAAATCCCCTGGGTGAGAAGGGTGTTCCCACTGACTCTAAGCTCTAACAATTACAACAGAAGGGCCTCTGTGACTTTCTGGCTATAAACTTTTTATGATTATTAACTGGGGAAATCTAGAATATGTGGAATTTTAACAATCGGCTTTCAACCTCCATTTGCTTCTTTCTGAGAAATTTGTTTTTGCACAGAGTGTAATAACCTAAGGCTCAGAATTTACGTTGACTACCTTATATTCCTTGCTTAAACCCACCTTCTTACATATCTTACTTCCAATAAAGAGGCAGATGCCCTACATGCTGTTTATCTCGGGAAAGAAATACATGTGGGAAAAGAAGCAATTTTCTTCTTGCAATTAAATTGTCATGACCACCTGTTGTGGGATTATCCTGCCATCTGCTGTTCAAAAGAGAAACAACAGCAGAGAAACAGGTTGGATGAGCTAAAATGTTCCTCAGTTGATAAAGGGTTTCAGTACAGTTTAAAATCTTCTTTTTTTTTTTTTTTAAAGAGTATCGCTCTCAATTACTATTGTGAAGTAGAGCTAATGGCTGATGGAATATCCCCAAAATGGGAGGACAACTGGCACTATTGTTTCTAGTTGTAGAACCTTTTTCCCTTGACCTAATAATTTCACTCCTAGAAACCTCTTCTAAAGGATGAATCTGAAATTCAGAAAAGGCCATGTGTGCAAAGATGTTTATCATGATGATCATTTTATATTGAAAAAAATTACAGAAGCAACTCAAAAGCCCACCAACTAGCAAATGGTTAGGATCATCTACTTGGTGGAATATTCTGAAGCTACTGTAATTATTTACATGAAAAATTTGACATGATGGTGTGCTTAAAATGCACCATAAAAATAAAACAGATTAAAAGAGCAGATTAAGGACATCCCTGTTGTTCTAGTGGTTAAGAATACGCCTGCCCATGCAGGGGCCCCGGGTTTGATCCCCGGTCCTAGAAGATCCCACATGCCGTGCGGCAGCTAAGTCCCTGCACCACAACTAGTGAGCCCTCGTTCTAGAGCCCAGACAATGCAACTGTTGTGGCAGTCCGAGGGCAGCTAGGAAAAGTATTTCCAGACACAGTATTTCAGACAGGAGTGAGTTTATTAAGAACAAAGAGCAGAGATAATGAGAGTCCTGCAAGCTCAGCGGGCTGACCTCCTGACAGACCAGGAGAGTCCACGGGAGGCTGTTAGAACAGTGGGCGGGCTCAGGGGAGAGCCGACGCTTTCGTGGGCTAGGAGCCAATTTTTATAGCCTCAAGACAAAGAAAATTCCTGCTGCAAGGGTGGCACGAGGTGACTGGTTAGGACACTACAGGGTGAGTGCACCCAGGGTGGGCATTTTTGCCTAATATGGGGTCAGAATACTCTGGTGGTTCCGATGGTAAAGAATCTGCCTGTCATGCAGGAGACCTGGGTTCAATCCCTGGGTCGGGAAGGTCCCCTGGAGGAGAGCATGGCAACCCACTCCGGCATTCTTGCCTGGAGAATCCCATGGACAGAGGAGCCTGGTGGGCTACAGTCTGTGGGGTCGAAAAGAATCGGACACGACTGAGCGACTAACACTTTCACTATTCGTGGGGTCAGGAAGCTGGCTGGTAAAGATCAGGGGGCTTTTGGCAATGGTTACAATGGGGCTCAGTCAGTTCCAGAGGTGACCTTGGTTCTGAGCTCCACTTCCGTGGCCTTGGTGCAAGGCCTCGCACCTGTGACCTTGGTATGGAATTACTGAAGCCCAAGGCCCAGAGCTTGTGCTCTACAACAGGAGAAGCCACCACAACGAGAAGCCCACACAAGCAGAGAGCAGCCCTTGCTCGCTGAAGCTAGAGAAAGCCCGCATGCAGCAACAAAGACCCAGAGGAGCCAAAAATAGATAAATAAAGAGCAATGTTCCTTAAGCTCTTTGGCTGCTCTAATTGTTTCCCATCTGACCATCTTGTGTAGTCTCTCTTCCCTCGTGGTGCCAGCCAGAGTGATCATTCTAAAATGCAAGGTTGGGATTTCCCTGGCAATCCAGTGAGTAAGATGCTGTGCTTCCATTATAGGGGGCATGGGTTCGATCCCTGGTTGGGGAACTAAGATTCCACTTGCTGCATGGCATGGTCAAAAGAAAAGAAAGAAAAAAAAAGGAAGGTTGATGAAGCTATTCCCCAGCTCAAAATCTTTCAAAGGCTCCCACTGCCTTATGAAATTAAGTTCAAACTCCATGCTATTTCACCCCTTTGTGATTTTGCTCATGCTGTTCCCACTGCCAGGGATGCCTCTTCTCACTATCTGCCTGACAACTCCTCCCCATCTTTTGGGACTCGGTTCGGGCATCAGCTCCTCTTGACACCTTTCCTGACACCTGGCCCTTCAACAGAACTGACCACAGCCTCCTTTGTACCAGTGGCTCCCCTCCCCACCATACTATAATAACATCACTTATCACATAGGTAATTTTCTCTTTCCTTATCTGACTCCTTCCCTGGATGTAAAGCTCCTTGTTTATGAATCTTACATCAAGGGGTAGATCCCGGACTTCCCTGGTGGTCCAGTGTTTGAGAGTCTGCCTGCCAATGCAGAGGATGCAGTTTTGATCCCTGGTCTGGGAGAATTCTACATGCTGCTTGGCAACTAAGGCCGTGGGCCACCACTACTGAAACCTGCACCCCAGAGCTTGTATTCCACAAGAGAAGCCGCTACAGTGAGAAGCCCACGCACTGCAACTAGAGTAGCCCCTGCTCACTGCATCAGAAAAAGCCCTCAAGCAGCAACAAAGACCCAGTGCCGCCAAAATAAATAAAATGAAAAAATTTTAAAGGTGTATATCCCAGCACCTAGTACTGTGTCTTGTTTATACTAGAAGTTCTATAAATGCTTGCTCAATAAGGAATTCATCTAAAACATTTTGTTTATTTATTTATTTTGGCCGTACCACTTGGCTTGTGGGATCTTGGTTCCCCAACCAGGGATTGTACCTGTGCCATGGCAGTGAAAGCTCGGAATACTAACCACTCAGTCACCAGGGAATTCCCACATCTAACATTTTAATTTCCAGAAGGCTTTCATTATAATGTGGCATTTGATTCCGATAAGTGGCAAAGCAAGGACTTGAACCCAGGTTTTCTAAAAGGAAGGAAAAAACTCAAACCCTGTAGCAGATACTATTTTTGCTCACCCCAAATCCTCTCAGATCTTTTACCAGTTCCTCCACACCTCTTTTAGGTGCTGTTTGCTTTTGCTTCCAGTAACCAGTACCTGCGGCTCTTCCCAGGAGGACGGTCCTCAGGCTACTAGAATGGCTTTGATTCTTTCCTCTTCCCTTTTCGTGCAATGGTGTTAAGTCACCTCAGTTGAGTCAGACTCTGCAACCCTACTGACTGTAGCCCACCAGGCTCCTCTGTCTATGGGATTCTCCAGGAAAGAATACTAGAGAGTGTTGCCATTTCCCACTTCAGAGGCTCTTCCTGACCCAGGGATGGAACACTCGTCTCTTGTTCCTGAATTGGCAGGCGGGTTCTTTACCACTAGCGGCACCTAGGAAGTCCTCTGTCTTCCCTGCTACTGCTGCTGCCAAGTCGCTTCAGTCGTGGCCGACTCTGTGGGACCCCATAGACGGCAGTCCACCAGGCTCCTCTGTCCCTGGGATTCTCCAGGCAAGAATACTGGACTGGATTGCCATTTCCTTCTCCAGTCTCTCTTCCCTAGCCTCTAGCAAATGACTAACTGGAGGTGGGAATTTGCAAACTCAGTTGATTGTCTCCAGTAGAATTTATACTCCTGAGTTCCCTAAGGGATTAAGCTACGCTTTCTGGGACTACCTGAAACCTCATTTTTGCTTGGCTTCTTTCTCTTCTTTGCCTTGCTTCCCCTTGGCCCTCTCTGGCTTCTTGGAGGACTTCCTTAATTAATCGCCTATCTAGGATCGTTGTCTCAGACTCTGCTTCTAAGGTTTCCAAAGCATCCACCTAAGCATTTCCTTAGTTCCTACTTTACGTCGGAACCTGTTAAGTGCTCTTACAAAAGCTAGTTTATTTATACCTCACCAACTCTCTGTGAATGACGTATATAAATTTTTTTTAACACCTGAATAAACAGGCTTAGAGAGCCAAGGTAATTTATCCAAGGTCACAGCCATCGGAAGAGTCAGAAGTTGAACCTAGTTATTTTTACCCCAAAGATGTGTCCTTTTCACTAAGTCTTGATGCCTCTTGTGACTCTAAATTCAATGTTTTTCTCTTTGTGAGGATGGCATCATAGGCTGACTGAGTTTAGTGGGAACTCTTATTTTGGACATTTATCTGCACATCGGGTGGATTCATTTGCCAGTTTGTATAAATTTTAGTAATGTCAGATAAATAGTAAGAGCAGGTAAAAGACAAAAAGCACTTCATCAAAATAGGCTTGCTCTTTTCTCTACTGCAGGATGTTCCTAGAATAACTATATATCATTCTAAAAACTTGGGATCTTTTGCCAGTTTCCTAACTCTCTGGGCCTCAATTTTATCATCTTTAAAATGGGGAAATAAGATAATAAGAATACCCACTTAACTTGATAGGTTAATGAAAAACACTTAGAACTGACACAAAGTGTGTGTTCAGTAAGTGTTGGTTACTCTTGTTATTATTAAAACTGCTACTTAATATTAAACATGTCTTTGTCCTTTTGGTCACATGTACATTACAGTGTAGAGACTCAGGATGGACAAAACACTAGCAATGAGTCACTTACAGAAGCCCTGTGTGTACTAAGAAGGAGCTTGTTCCTCAGATATCAATATTGCTATCAATATTTCCAAGTAGGTAGATTGTTGTTTAGTTGCTAAGTCATGTCTGACTCTTTGCGACCCCATGGACTGCAGCATGCCAGGCTTCCCTGTCCTTCACTATCTCCTGGAATTTGCTCAAACTCATGTCCATTGAGTTGGTGATGCCATCCAACCATCTCATCCTCGTCGCCCCCTTCTCCTCCTGTCCTCAATCTTTCCTAGTATCGGAGTAGATAAAAAGTATTATTGAGTTGTTCACAGTCCACAGAAGTTAATTCATAGTCCCTCTTGTGGTGACTCCTAGAATTACCGTTATCACTTAGATAAATCATAGAGGATCACATTTGCAGGAGTTGTCAGACACTGAAAGACCACTTTAGTTCAGAGGTTACAAAGCTAGAGTTCCAGACCCCCATATGTCAGAGAAGGTCTAATGAAAATTTTCAAAATTTCAAAAAGTCTAGCTAAAATTGTTCTTTTACTTATCACAGAAAAAAGTTTTTTCCACACATATTAACTCTTTTAATCCTTTGAGATAGGTGTCACACTATTATTCCCATTTTGCAGATGGGGAAGTTAATTCATAGAGACATTGAATAATCTGTCCAAGGAAGCAAATAACAGAAATGGCTTTGAATCCAGGCAGTGTAGCTTCAGGGCCTATCTCGTCACCTAATTGCCTAGCTGTATAGTTGCAGTAGTACTAGCTCTATTTCCCCAGTGCCCACTATATATGCCAGTCCACAAATTAAGCTCACATCATATTTTCTCACTCCGGAGCTGCATTTTGCAGATAAAAAAGCTCAGACTCAAAAAGGGCACAAGGAAGGTTAGAAGTGAAAGATTCATCACCTCTTTGTGAAGATGGATTCACAGGTGTATACAGATGTCAAAACATCCAATTTACACTGTGTAGTCTATCGTATGTCAGTTTTATTTCAATAGAGCTGTTTTTAAAAACAGCAAGAAAAATATTTTAAAAATAAAAACAACATGGAGATGTCAGGTTGTAGCATGAGACTAGTAAAAATTATAAAGCTGGGGAATGTTAACTGTTAGCCAGAATGAGGGGATATAGAGATTCAAGAGCCAATATAGCCATTCTGGAGAACAATTTGCCAGTACACAGTCAAGTGAATTCTGGATTTAGCCTATGCCCCAGTAATTCTGTTCTTGAGTCAACATTAAAAAAAGAAGAGTCACACCATAGTGAAACTGCACAAAATCAAGGAAAAGAAAACACACAAATATTCAGGAGAGGGGGACTTTTTTGGCTTTGTGGAGCAGCTTGAGAGACCCTTAGTTCTCCCATCAGGGATCAAACCTGAGCCCCCTGCATTGAAGGTACACAGTCTTAACCACTGAACCACCAAGGAAGTCCCAGGAGAGGCATACTTTTAACCTCAATATTAATATTTACTTTAAATATTATAAAGCTATAGTATGAAGTAACTATAGTATAAACTATAATATAAAGCTTTAGTAATAAAACAGTGTGGTATTATGTTAAGACATATACCTCAATAGAATAGAGAGTTAAGGGACAGAGCCACATGTATATGGTCAGTTGGTTACCAAGAAAAGTGCTGTAAAAGGATAGTCAGTCTTTCAAAAAATGGTGCAGAACCAACTTGGATATCCATAAGTAAAAAATAAATTTCAACTCTTCTCTCATACCATACAAAAAAATTAATTTGAAGTGGATCATAAACCTAATCATAGATGCTAAAACTTTGCAAGAAAGTAGAAGAAAATCTTTGAGAACTTGGGATAGAAAAAGCTTTCTTAGGAACTTCTCTGGTGGTCCAGTGACTAAGACTCCATGCTCCCAATGCAGGGAGCTTAGGTTCTATCATTGGTCAGAGAACTAGATCCCACATGCCCCAACTAAAGATCCTTGCATGCTGCAAGGGAGATCAAAGATCCCATGTACTGCAGCTAAGACCTGGCACAACCACATAAATAAGTAAAAAGAACTTTTAAAGTCACTTAAAAAAAAAGAGAGAGAGTTTTCTTAGAGTTAAAAAAGAAAATTAACCATCAGAGTAAGACTTTACATTGAAACTACTTGATAAAAAAAAGTCTTCTGCCCTTCTAAAGACAATGCAAGTTGCAGACTAGGGGAAAATATTTTTTATGTATATTACTGACAAGGAAACTGTATCCAGAATACATTAAAAAACGTATTCTCAATACGTCTTAAAAAACCTATCAACTCAATAATAAGAAAACTCAGGGAAAAAGAAGTGAAAGATTTGCTCAGATTCTTTTCCAAGGAAGATATATGAACAATGAGCAAGCGCATGAGGAGATGCTCAGCATCATTAGCCATCAGGGGAAATGCAGATTAAACCACAATATGATATATCTGTATGCTTCCACCAGAAAAGCTGTAATTTAAACAGGCATAACACCAAGTGTCAGTGATGTTGCAGAGCAACCAGAACCCTCAAATGTGGCTGATGGGATTGTAAAGTGGTTCATACAAATATTTTGGAGAACAGTTTGATAGTTCCTTAAAAGTTGAACATATGCTTAACTTATGACCCAGCAATTCTACTAGATAAGTAAAAACGTATGTCTACAAAAAGTCTTGGGACTTCTCTGGTGGTCCAGTGGCTAAGACTCCATGCTCCCAATGCAGGGAACCCACGTTCCATCCTTGGTCAGAGAACGAGATCTCTCATGCCACAACTAAGGAGCCTGCATCCAGAACAACAACAACAAAAGATCCCGAATGCCTCAATAAAGATTGAGGAACCTGCAGCTGCAACTAAGACCTGCTGCAGCCAAATAAATAATTAATTTTTTTTAAACTTTAAAAAACCTAATCCTTAAAAAAGTCTTGTATATGAATGTTTATAGCAGCTCCATTCATAATAGCCCCAAATTGCTAGTAACCCAAGTGTCTTTGAACAGGTAAATGAATAAATGAACTGTGGTATAATAATACAATGGAATACCACCTGGCAATAAAAAGGAATGAACTACTGAAATATGCAATTATGGATGAATCTTGAAAACATCATGCTGATGAAGGAAGATAGACAAACAAAGAGTATATCAGCACATCATGTATTACCCTCTTTACATGAAATTTTAAGGAAAAACTGGTGAGAACTCACTACCGTCTCATCATTGAAACTGAGGTCCAGCACGCTGAAAAAAAAGGAAAAACTGGAGATAGAATCAGTGATTTTCTGGGGGTAGAGAGGTTAATAGCAATAGAATTTTGGGGGCTAATGTAAATGTTCTATATCTTGATTGGGGAGTTTTTGCATAAGTATATATATTTGTCAAAACTCATCCAACTGTATACTTTAAGTGGATGTATTTTATTAAGTGAAAATTATGATATTTCTTTCACCTTTTCACTTTGATTTTAAAAATAAAAAAGATTAGAAGGAGACAAAAGGAGTAGGAGGAGGGAGGGGAAGAGGAAAGAGAAGGTGAGGGAGAAGCATCACTCAGGCTCAGAAACCAAAGTCATTTACCTAAGGTCCCATAGCTGATGAACTGTGGAGTTGAGAGCCCAGTCTAGATCTACCTGACTTCAAATCTCAGTCTCTTGCCACTGTTCCCATCAGCCAATGTGGTTCGATTTTAGACACAGGATTAGTGAAAGAAAAAATAACACAAAGGGATATTTAGTGGTTTTAAACAAACAGAACTGTTGGTTGGGTTTTAGTCCCTCACATTACAGATGAGAAACCTGAAGTCCAGAGAAGGAGGTGACTTACCCAAGGTCACACAGCTGGTAAATGACACGATTGGGACAATAACTCGGCTTCAGTGTTTTTAAGATTTCTCCTTGAGACACTTCTCCTCCAGTTTCATTCTATCATTTTTCTCTGCCTCAAAGAGAAAAGCATAAAGAAAGAGTAATAAAAAAGATGAAAAAACAATAGTCAAATGAGTGTTGCAAGCAACAAAAATAAAAAGAGGCAAGAGCAAGCTATGAGGCTCAAATGATGAAGAATGTTTTTCTGGAGGAGGCAGGACTTGATGGAAACCTGGAAAGACAGCCATAGTGACATTTGTGTGCAAGAGAGTTTAATTACAGGGGGGTGGGTAGATTTCATGGGAATATGTTTACAAGGTACCCTGCCATCCCATTCAGAGTGTTTTCCTCTGGAAACCTGCCAACCCCAGAATGTTATCTTTCACTGGAGCCTTAATTGTTTAGGTTGAGATCATATTCATATGTTTCCAGGAGTCCTAGGTCGTAGAAACTCTCCAACACACTGAATGCAGAATTCAGTCATGAGCTCTTCCATCATTTCATAACTGTGCCTACCGAGTGGGGGTGCAGAGTATGAAGAGGTGTGGAATGAGGGGTACGACCCTGTGTGAGCTTCTCAGGTCCAAAGAGACAGATCCTGGGAGACTTGGAGGCTGTGGATGATGAGAATGGACCTTTTGTTGATCTCTTAGGGTAGTTCTTGCTGGGGTAAGAAAGAAACCCATGAACAATTTTTTTTTGGCTAATGTGAAGTCCAGAACAGGTGTCCCTGATTGACATGTGACCTTCTTCTAAACGGATTCATTAACCCAAGCTCTTTCCATCTCATGGCTCTGCCATCTCACCACATAAAGCCCAAAGTGACTATGTTTGTCAAACTGCAGAAAGGAGAAAGAGATGGGGAGGTCTTCTTGGGAGGATTTTGTGAACAGATAATGTCTGCTCGCATCCCATTGGCTAGAACTCTGTCACATGAGCACATCTAATATCAAGTGTAGTCTAGCTGTGTGCCCAGGAAGAAGAGGAAGCAGAGAGTCAGAGGGGATAAAGACAAAAGGGACCTTGCCTGCAGCTTGTAAATAAAATAATTACGACTGATTGAATGTCTGCTTCAGTGCCAAACATGGTGCAGGGCACTTTACTTAACTCAGTCCTCTGAAACACTTGTGTAAAGTAGGTATATTATACAGAAGATGGTAGAGAAAAACACTGAGGTTCAGAAAGGTTGGATATTTTACCCAAAGTCATACAGATAGTGGGTCGTACAGCCAAGTTCTCAAGCCTGGGTCTGTCTGATTCTAGAGCCCAGTCTAGTTGTAAGAATGGGATCCCTTGGACTTGTGTTCCTTAGTTTTATTTCTATCTGATCACCTTTATATAAACTACTAAAGAGCAAACAAATTATTCATTTATGCATCCTCCCAGTGCTTCCCAGTATAGGCTGTGATCTATATATATACATATTTAAATTCTTGGCTGCACTGAGTCTTTGTTGCTGTGTTCAGGCTTTCTCTAGTTGTGGCAAGTGGGATTGCTCTCTAGTTGTGGTCCCCTGTTGCAGGGGCCCCTCTTGCTGCAGAGCATGAGCTGCGAAGTGTGCGGGCTTCAGCAACTGCAGCTCTTGGACACTAGAGCAAGGGCTCAGTAATCATGGTGCCCAGGCTCCACAGCATGTGGATTTCATTTCATTTTGTCCCTGAACAGCATTCCACGGACTGAATGTGCCACAATTCGTTTAACCCATTCATCTGTTGACAGACATTTTCCCCCATTTTGGCTCCTATGAATATTCATGTAGGAGCTTTGTGTGAACATATGTTTTTATTTCTCTTGGGTAAATAGAGTTGACCCACAGCATGTGGAATCTTCCTGGACCAGGGATTGAGCCTGTGTCCTCTCCATTGGCAAGCAGACTGTTAACCACTGGGCCACCAGGGAAATCCCAATACTGTTTTTTGATTAAATAATAATGCAAGTTAAAAGTGCCTTAAAAGTGTACAAAGTCCATTTGTGACTTTAAAACAATCCTCATAAAAAACCTAAGCAAGGACTTCCCTGGTGGCTCAGTAGTTAAGACTCCACGTCCCCAGTGAAGAGGCACAGGTTTGATCCCTTGTCTTGGGACGATCTGATGCTGCATGCCCCTCCAAAAAAAAAAAAAAAACAAAACCCCAAAACGCCAAAAAACTTAAGGAAAAAACTAAACTGAGTTGTTCAGTGTCTTGCCTAAAATCACATGGTAAAAGCAAAATCAGAACAAAGTCTACCAATGCCAAGTCCAGTACTGATACCAGCTTTACCACTCTCTAATAGGATGACCTTGGGTAGGTAATTTAACATCAAAATAATTTAACCTCATACTCTTAAGTAAAATGAGTATAATAAAAGGTAAGTAAGTAAAGGCAGTAATTCTTATAAAGCACTTAGTACAGTGAGTAGCACCCATAAGCACTCAATGCACATGAACTACTGATTAAAGGATTTAAGTTCTTTGATATTTCAGTTGTTTAAGTTCTCTGACATTCCATTTTTTCATGTGTGAAATAACAATATCTCTTTGATGTGGTTTTTGATAATTAAATGAGCTAACCTGACTTGAAGAGCCAACTCATCGGAAAAGACTCCCTGATTCTGGGAAAGATTGAAGGAAGGAGGAGAAGGGGCAACAGAGGATGAGATGGTTGGATGGTATCACTGATTCAATGGACATGAGTTTGAACAAACTACGGGAGATAGTGAAGGACAGGGAAGCCTGGCATGCTGCAGTCCATGGGGTCTCAAAGAGTCGGAGACGACTTAGCCGATGAACAGCAACAACAAAAACTTGCATTTCAAGGCCCGGGTTAAGTGCTGAGCATGTGGTAAATGGGAGGAAAGAAGAGTGATTACCTTTTAACAAACACCAAACCAAAGTCATCATTTTTTTCCTCCAAAAATTAGATGTTTTTTGGGTAGGTGCCCAGGAAATATTTGTTGACTGACAAATGAGCTGATGCCAACATCACTGCAGTGTATCATGTAATAAATAAATTTCATCTGTCTAAACATGTTGCTTTTCAGGCAATCAAAACACTTTCCCATCCCTATTTAGGCTTTCTCAGTTTCAGTGTTGGGGATCAGTAAATCATTCCTTTTTCCCATGGTGTCCCTGAGACCCTGGACAGTAGTTAAGACTCTCCTTGATATCCAGAAGGCAGAAAGATGGCTCTATAGGGCTATGGTCAAGGGTACAGTAGCTAATTCTGAATCTCTGCACTGGTTTGGTTCTTGGGACGTGTGCTTGAGGCTGGATTGAAACACACAGGCATGTATATATTTTTTGTGTATGAGTTTGTGACTTCTTTTAAAGTCCATAGCTTCATTTTAAAAAGTTAGTCAAAAAAAAAAAAAAATAAAAAAAAAAAATAAAAAGTTAGTCAAGTCTTTTAAAAGCACAAAGAAGAATCATTGTTAACATTTTGTTGTCTATCATTTTGGCTTTTTCTATACATATAACATTAAGAAGATAAATCTATCTTATACTGTACTCATACTTGCCTTTTTTTTTAATTTTAATATTTATTGGCTGTGCCAGGCCTGGGAACTCTTAGTTTTAGCATGTGTGACCTAGTTCCCTATCCAGGGATCCAATCCAGGCCCCTGCATTAGGAGCACAGAGTCTTAGCTACCGGACCACCAAGGTCAGGAAGTCTCCCCAATTTTTTAAATGAAGCAAAAGTTTTGAACAGACAAAAGAATATGTAGGAATAACCAGTAAATACATGAAAAGATGTTCAGCATCAATAGTCATTAGAGAAATGCAAAGTAAAACCACAAAGGGAAACCAATTCACACCCACTAGAATGACTAAAGTTAAAAAGACTAATAATACCAAAGATTGGCAAGGGTATGAAGCAAATGGAACTTTCATACATTGCTAGTCAGGGTGTAAAATGTCCTTTGGGAAACAGCTGAGTCATTTTTTAGTTAAACATACACCTACCCCAGCATGGAGCAACGACACTTCTATATATTTACCCAAGAGAAATAAAAACGTATGTCCACACAAAGCTCCTACATGAATATTCATATGAGCCAAAATGGGAAAAAGTGTCCATAAACAGATGAATGGGTTAAACGAATTGTGGCACATTCAGTCCATGGAGAGCAGTTCAGGGACAAAACGAAATGAATTCCTGACACAGGCAACAACACAGGCGAATGTTTATTGATGTTATGTTGAACAAAGGAAGTCAGACATGAAAGAGCACACTCTGTATAATTCCATTTATACATGTTCTAGAACAGGCAACACTAATTTATAGAGACAAAAAATTAGAATGGTGGCTGCCTCTGACCTTGGGGGAGATGGAGAAGGGACAGGAGGAAATTCTCTGGGTAATAAAAGCGTATCTTGTGAGTGGTATGGGTTTCACAGGTGTACACATTTGTCAAAACTCATCTGATCGTATACATATAACCCATGCATCTTGTTGATGGTGAATTAAACCTCACATAGCTGATATAAATACACTTGTGGAATTGCTTCCTGGTCTGTCAGCTTGTGTTGGAGTTTAGGAAAGGAACCCCCCTCTGAGTCACCCCAGAGTGGAATAGGGCCGGTCATAGTCAAGGATTAGCCCACCTGCTGGCAGTTTGCCTGCCCCCCCAAAAGTTGTATCTGCACCTCAGCTCCCTCATTGTGACCCCAAGGCCCTTTTTTTTTTTCTTTTTTGGCTGCACTGTGTGACTTGTGGTATCTTAGTTCTCTGACCAGGAAAGGAACCTGGGCCCCAGAAGTGAAGGCATCTAACCACTGGGCTGCCAGAGGATTCCCAACTTTTTATTACTATTATTATTATTTATTTATTTATTTTGGCTGCGTGTGGTGCTCCGGCTTTTCTTGTTGTAGAGCATGGGCTCTAGAGCCCACAGGCTTAGGTGATGCGTCACGGCATATGTCCTTAGTGGCCTCGAATGGGATCGAACCTGCATCTCCTGTGTTGGAAGGTGGATTCTTAATCACTAGACCACCAGGGAAGTCCCCCCAGCACCTTTCTTATGCAATGCTGATCCTGCTAGTCTTGGCTAACCAGAGGGAACTTAGGCAAGTCACAGGCCTGGCGGGGAGGGGGGCCTCTCCTGATACAAATGTGGCCAGCTTTGCAGTCAGAGATTTGGGGTTCCAATCCCAGCAGTAGGCTTCCTTCCGTTCTCAGCTGTCTGTACCTTGGCTAAATCACTTACCCGCCCTGAAGCCCAGTGCTCCAGACAGGCGAGGAACATTGGTCTTTGCAGTTCAGTGCTGGGATGAGAAGACTGTTCCGCATGCTTGTCAAGTAAAAATCTAATATCTGCTCCCCTGGACACAATGGTTCTCAACAGTTTAGGGGATCACAAACCCCTCTGAGAATCTGATGAGAACCCTGAACCTTCTCCCCAAGAAAACTACACAAGTGTACACCCTTTTACATATCATTTCCTCGTTTCTGGGAAGCCCATGGACCTCAAGTTAAGATCCCTGGTTCTGGAGGGTTTCTTTCAGCTCTGAATGTTCTATCAAGCATTCTTGCAGCATAGCTACCATTTTTCCTGCACCTAATCTCTGCAAGAACCTTCACTCTTATGACCCTCTGAGGATGGTTTACAAATGAAGAAAACAAAATTCAGAGAGGTCAAGTGACCTGCCCGAGATCACACAGCCTGTCATGGCTGATGTTGAGACCTGACTTCACTCTCGTGCCTTCTGATTCTAATCCTCTACTTACTGCTCCAGGTGAGAATATTCAGTCCCCTTCAGTTGCTCCCTGATGCTCACACAAAGGGTCTGGGACCTGGAATGCTCTGTAATAACAGCAGGAATGACTGTCCTTACCCAGTCCTCTAGTAAGAAGATTCTGCAATGGGTGAGTGACGCCAGGCCCAGCCCAGGTGCAGACCTCAGGCTCCACTCAAGCATGTGTCATCTGCCCCTCGATTTCTCAATTTAGCCCACAGCCTGAGGAGTGGGTGTGGAGCGGAAGAAGGGAAGAGAAACAGAGGAAATTACTTATAAAAAGAAGTTTCAGGTTGAGTCATACACATGAGTTATAACTCAGAGAGAGGCTCTGAGGTAGGAGAGGAAAAGACAGAGACAGTCCTTTTGAGAGGGTTCCTTCTTCTCGTGGGACAAAGATGTTCAGATGAGTTGCTGGTGTCTCTGCTCTGGAGACAGAGAGACAGAGAGGCAGAGACAGAAGTCTTTGCCCTGGGAGGAGTGAGTGGGTAGTAGTGTTAACAACACGTGTTAATCGTTAATCGTTTCCTATGTGTCAGGCCCTCTGCCATGTGCTTCTGAGGCGGTGCTTAATTTTACCTTTACCAGAGTAGACAGTACTATTAATTCCCATTTTTAAAGAAGGGGAAATTGAGACAGAAAGGCTAAATGACTTGCCCAAGGTCACACAGACAAGTGGTCAACATTGGCTTCTAACCCAGAAATGTTTATACTTTAAGAAAAAAAAAAAAAAAAGTAAACAATGTGGAGTCCTTCCCCAAGGCTACTGAGCAGGACCTCATACCAAGGCTACAGAAGTGGAGTCTAGAAACAAGGTCATCTTGGGAACTGACTGAGCCCCATTGTAACCGCTGCCAAAAGCCCCCCTGATTATCACCAGCAGGCTTCCTGACCCCAGTTCAGTTCAGTTGCTCAGTCGTGTCCGGCTCTTTGCGACCCCATGGACTACAGCACGCCAGGCTTCCCTGTCCTTCACCAGCTCCTGGCGCTTTCTCAAATTCATGTCCATCCAACTATCTCATCCTCTGTCGTCCCTTTCTCTTCCTGCCTTCAATCTTTCCCAGCATCAGGGTCTTTTCCAATGAGTCAGTTCTTTGCATCAGGTGGCCAAAGGATTGGAGTTTCAGCTGACCCCATATTAGGCAAAAATGCCCACCTCAGTGCTCACCCTACAGTTCCCTAACTAGTCACCTAACTTCCCTGGTACCTCAGATGGTAAAGAATCTGCCTGCAACACGGAAGACCTGCTTTGATCCCTGGGTTAAAGATACCCTGGAGAAGGGAACAGCTACCCACTCCGGTGTTCTTGCCTGGAGAATGCCCATGGACAGAGGAGCCTGGCGGGCTACAGTCCATGGGGTCGCAAAGAGTTGGACATGACTGAACAATTTTCACTTCACAATGCCAATCTGCCAGCAGGAATTTTCTTTGTCTTGAGGCTATAAAAATTGGCTATTAACCCATGAAAAGCGTCAGCTCTCCCTTGAGTCAACCCGCTGTTCTCACAGCGTCTCAGTCGGCTCTCACTGGCCTGTCAGGAAGTCAACCCACTGTGCTCACCACGCCCTCATTATCTCTGCTCCCTGCTCTTAATAAACTCACTCCCTTCTAAAACGCTCTGTGTCTGGAAATTCTTTTCTAACCCGCGCTTGGACTGCCACGACAAACAAAACCAGGACGGCTCTGACTGGAGTCCGTACTTAATCCCCGGACTCCGGGTTTCTTCCTACGTTCTGTTTGATGTTTGCTTATAACCAAGACTCTGTAGACACACCCTCTCCTTTAACACTCACATCAGCCCGTTTGACCGTTGGGGAAACCTCAGAGGAGTGAAATGACTCGCCCCAGGTCAAAGAGCAGGTCAGCCTTGGGGTTGGGGAGTGACTGCAGATCCAGCTGTTCCCACCACCGCCACCTGCCTTCAGGGACGAGTTGGGCCAGAGGGTCCACTGCACAGCCCTGGGGAGGGCATGGCTCCCAAGGCCCTCCTGCTCACCTCCGCATCTGTGTCTCTTGACAGCACAACCTTTGCCTGTGGCTGCAGCTGCTTCCCTGAGGGTGGGGATGGGGGTGTCCTTTAGATTTCCCTCCTGTTACTGCTGAGTCATTTCTCCCTCGAGTCCTTGGAGTTAGTGGGAACCCCCTCAAGAAATGGAAGCTACGCAGAAGACCTCAGTTCAAAGCAGAGGAATCTTCCTGCCATGTGGGGGAATGCCTTGTGATGTGGTGGTGGTGGTGGGGGGTCTCCGTAATTGCTGGCGGTATCTGAGTAGAAACGGGAGAACCATCTGTTGGAGATTCCTGTCGTGGGTGGAGACTGGGTTGAGGCCTTTAGAGCCCTTTTAACTGTGAAATTTTACAAGTCAGTGTGGGATGAAACGTAGGCTGTGCAGCAGAGTGGCCTAGAATGAGCTTTGGGGCCAAATAGCATGTGTGCTTGCTTAGTTGCTTCAGGCATGTACAACTCTTTGCGATCCCCTGGGCTGTAGCCTGCCAGGTTCCTCTGTCCATGGGATTCTCCAGGCAAATACTGGAGTGGGTTGCCATGCCCTCCTTCGGGGGATCTTCCCTACCCAGGGATTGAACCCGTGTCTCCTGAGGCTCCTATATTGCAGGTGGATTCTTTACTGTTAAGCCACCAGGGAAGCCCGGGGCCAAATAGACCTGGGCTCAAAACCTGGCTCAGTCAACCTCCTTGCTGGTGACTGGTGGGCAAGTTTCTTCTCTTAGCTTCAGTTTCCTTGTTATAAGATGGAAATGATCATACCCACCTCATGAGATTGCTTTGAGTATTAGGGGTGATATATATACTGTGCCCAGCATAAAGCAGGAACTCAGTCATGCCTACTATCATTGCCAGTAAATGAATGGCCAGATCAAGGATTAAATCCATATGTTAATCAAAGTACCAAATGTTTGGATGCTTAACATTTAGGGGAAACCAGCCTTTTCTCTGAGGGTGCCTGTCCCAGAAATAACCATGAAAAACATAAAATGTAAGTGGGTGAAATACAAGAAACAATTAGGGACTTTGATGCCTGTGCCAACAATTGAGAACTGGCGTCTCTGACTCAGAGGGGATGTGTAAAATCATCTAAATAAGTCCCCACCTGGCAACAGGAATCTTCTCGAAGATCTTGACAAGTCTCATTAGTTCTCTGCCTTAGCCCAGGCTATGGGGAACTCACTACCTTCTGAGACTGTCCATAGGAAACTCCCCAAATTCCCTAAGTTGTTTTCTGTCCTTTGCCAGCTGGGAAAACAACTTTCTAACAACATCTTCTAATTGAGACCAGACCCCAATACTATAGGCACCTTTATGACCACATGGCTAGCTGAGGTGGAGAGTGATAACCAGACAGCTCTGTGGAATATGGTAAGTAGATTTGGGGCTTCTTGGAAGCGGAGAGGTGGGACAGTACCCTGTTAAGAGCAAAGTTTCAGAACCACACAGACCTCAGTTTGAGTTCTACTCTTTCACTTAGCTGTATCCTTGGGCGAGGATATTTTTCACACAGCTGTATCCTGTAACCTCCTAGCCTCAACTTTCTCATGCTTGGAATGGAATTAATCATATCTCTGGGGACTTCCCCAGTAGTCCAGTGGTTAGACCTCTGCGCTTCCACTGCAGGGGGCATGAGTTCGATCCCTAGTTGGGGAACTAAGATCCTGCAAGCCACGGAGCACAGCCAGAAAAAAAAAAATCTCCTTCACATGAGGATCAACTGAAATAAAGCCTGGAAAACAGCTGGCATCCAGCGCTTCCACAGAGCGAGTATCTGTTTAATAGGTGCATGGGGATATTTCATGGGATGGGCACCCTAGAGGATGGCAGCTCAGGCACTGTTATTTGAGCCTTAATGGGAAGAGTGACTCTGGAACTTGGGAACATCTGGACTGACAATTCGATTCCTCAAGTCAGGTTATTTCTATAAATGGGTTTTGCCCAGGGAGTCAGCACTCAGAGAGGAAAGTTCCTGGCTAAGATGCTGGTGACTGAGAAGTGTGCTTCTGAAGTCTATTGAGTTCCTGAGGGCAGGGGGTGGGGGTGGGGGCTGAGCTTGTAAAAGTTAGAACAAGCTTAACTGTGCAAGTCACGCTTTTTACCTTCCAAAACATGTGCAAACTTACTTGCTCATTTGATCTTTAGGTTAAGCTGTGACATGAGCCCAGGTTGTAATTCCCATTTAGCAAGTGAGGAACCTGAGGCTCAGAGAGGTGAAGTATATGAGTGTCAGGGTTTAGCTGCTGAGAGAGCAGTTGTGGGCTCCCACTCTACCCATCGTCACTTCTTGGTTCTTGAATCCTCCGTCTGGTGCCTGGGGCAGGACACTAACTGCTTGGTTCGTCAGAGCATCAGCTTCCTTTCCTCCTTCTTAGATGTCTTTCCAGGCTCCTGCGACTCTGTGGGTGAAGTTTCTATGCTTCCTCTTACATCTCCAAGCCCACTGTTTCTGTGTTCTCTCTCATTCATTCATTCAACAAATGCTAGCTGAGGACCAAAATATTGTGTGCCAGGCCTGGAGCTAGGTGCTTGGGATACAGAAATGAACAAAACACAGCCCATACCTTCGAATTCACAGTCTGGGTAGGGAGAAAATACATCATTAGCCAGTTCTAAATCTGTATAACATACAGTGTCTGGGGATCCCAAAGGAGAACTGCCAAACCCTGTCTGGGATGTCCTAGTTGGCTTCCTGGAGGTGTCATTTGAATTTTCCTAAAGGATGAGTAGAAGTTAACCAGGCAGAATCCGGTGGAGGCAGGAGCCTGGCAAGTTCAGGTCTTGTGAGCAATCTGGGGACAAGTTATGAGAGCTGATGCTGGGGCTCAGCAGGGACCAGGTCACACAGGACACTGACTGTCAGACTAGGACTGACTGTCTGGGCTCTCTCTGTGGACAGCAGGGAGCCACTCCAGAGCAGACGCTGGGTCAGAATTTGTGATTCTAAATGGAGGATGCTGGGGACACAAAAGACCGAAGGGAAGTAGTAGGCAGCGGCAAAGAACAACAACAACAAAAAAACAAGATCGGGGACTTCCCTGGTAGTCCAGTGGTTGAGAATCTGCCTTCCAATGGGTGGGGTGGAGGTGCTGGTTGGGCCCCTGGTTAGGGAACTAAGATCCTACATGCAGCAGGGCAGCTAAGCCCACGTGCCACAACTAGAGCGAAGCCTGTGAGTCACAACAGAGATTCCACGTGCTGCAGCTAAGACCCAATGCAGCTAATAAATAAATAATAAATATTAAAAAACAAAAACAAATAAGCAACAAAAAAGAGGCAGACGGGGAGAAGGGAGAGAAGGGGATGGATCCCTAAAGTATTTAGGGAACAATACTGATGGGACCAGAAGGCAGACTGGATGTAGGAAGTGGGGGACGGGGTCAGGGATGAGCCTCAGGATTCCAGCAGGGATGATGGGGTCCAGGGTGGATGACCTCGGGTGGTGGGTGGGACCAGAAATGAACACACCGTGGTCAGGGGGCTCAGCACTATGTGTGTGAGTGGGTGTTCACGAGGGTGCCTCAGCCTTTGGGGTTCCAGTGCAGGTTTCCCTGCTCCTGTAGAGAGACTGCGAGCTCAGAAACTGCAAGCCAAGGTCAGCTCAGAAGTTGAACTGCTAGTGTCAGAATCTCCTTCTATCATAATAAGACTTACTCATCTCTTGGGTCCTTGCTTTCTTATCTATAAAGTGAGAAGGTTGAGAAATAACAGAAGCAAAAGCCTCTGGTTCGTAAAGCTTTGGATTGTGCCAGACTGGCAGGTTCCCATTCACTGTTACCTCCTTTCCTTTGCTGGCTCTCCCTCCTCCCCGTCATCTCCTCTAAATGCTAGTATGTGCTCAGTCTCCATCAGTCCCCGTCTCTGCTCTCAGTCCCTACAATTGTTATTATTGTTCAGTCGCTAAATTGTGTCTGATTCTTTGTGACCCCATGTACTGCAGCATGCCAGGCTTTCCTGTCCTTCACCATCTCCTCGAGTTTGTTCAAATTCATGTCCATTGAGCCGGTGATGCTATCCAACCATCTCATCCTCTGTCATCCCCCACTCTTGCCCTCAGTCTTTCTCAGCATCAGGGTCTTTTCCAATGAGTCCCTCTTCCAATCAGGTGGTGAAAGTATTGGAGCTTCAGCTTCAGAGTCAGTGCTTCCAATGAATGTTCAGAGTTGATTTCCTTTAAGATAGACTGGTTTGATCTCCATGCAGTCCAAGGGACTCTCAAGAGTCTTCTCCAACACCACAGTTCAAAAGCAGCAATTCTTTGGCGCTCAGCCTTCTTTATGGTCCAACTCTCACATCTGTACATGATTACTAGAAAGACCATAGCTTTGACTATATGGACCTTTATCAGAATGTGATGTCTCTGCTTTTTAATATGCTGTCTAGGTTTGTCACAGCTTTCCTTCCAAGGAGCAAGCATCTTTTAATTTCATGGCTGCATTCACTGTAGTGATTTTGGAGCCCAAGAAGAGAAAATCTGTTACCACTTCCACTTTTCCCCCATCTATTTGCCATGAAGTGATGGGACTGGATGCCATGATCTTAGTTTTTTGAACATTGAGTTTTAAGCCAGCCTTTTCACTCTCTTCCTTCACCCTCATCAAGAGGCTCTTTAGTTCCTCTTCACTTTCTGGCATTAGAGTGGTATCATCTGCATATCTGAGGTTGTTGATATTTCTCCCAGGAATCTTGATTCCAGTTTGTGATTCATCCAGCCTGGCATTTCACATGGTATACTCTGCACAGAAGTTAAATAAGCAGGGTGACAATATATAGCCTTGACGTACTCCTTTCCCAATTTGGAACCAGTCCATTGTTCCATGTCTGGTTCTAACCTGCTTCTTGACCTGTATACAGGCTTCTCAGGAGACAGGTAAGATGATCTGGTATTCTCATCTCTAAGAATTTTCCGCAGTTTGCTGTGATCCATACAGTCAAAAGCTTTAGAGTAGTCAATGAAGCAGAAGTAGATGTTTTTCTGGTATTCCCTTGCTTTCTCTATGATCCAACGAAAGTTGGCAATTTGACCTCTGATTCCTCTGCCTTTTCTAAACCCAGTTTGTACATCTGGAAGTTCTTGGCTCACATACTGTTGAAACCTAGCTTGAAGGATTTTGAGCATAACCTTACAAGTATGTGTAATGAATGCAATTGCATGGTAGTTTAAACATTCTTTGGCATTGCCCCTCTTTGGGATTGGAATGAAAACTGACCTTTTCCAGTCCTTTGGCCACCGCTGAGTTTTCCAAGTTTGTTGACATATTGAATGCAACACTTTAGCACCATCATCTTTTAGGATTTTGAATAGCTCTGCTGGAATTCCATCACCTCCACCAACTTTGTTTGCAGTAATGCTTTCTAAGGCTCACTTGACTTCACAGTCCAGGATGTCTGGCTCTACGTGAGTGACCACACCATCATGGTTTTCTGGGTCATTAAGACCTTTTTTGTGTAGTTCTTCTGTGTGTTCTTGCCACCTCTTCTTAATCTCTTCTGCTTCTGTTAGGTCCTTACCATTTCTGTCCTTTATGGTGTCCATCCTTGCACAAAATATTCCCTTGCTATCTCCAATTTCCCCATTCTGTTGTTTTCCTCTATTTCTTTGCATTGTTCATTTAAGAAGGCCTTCTTTTCTCTCCTTGCTATTCTCTGGAATTCTGCATTTCAATTTCTCCCTTGCCTTTCACTTCTCTTCTTTCCTCAGCCATTTGTAAAACCTCCTCAGACAACTACTTTGCCTTCTTGCATTTCTTTTTCTTGGGGATGGTTTTGGTCACTGCCGCCTGTACAATGTTATCTACTTCCGTCTATAGTTCTTCAGGCAATCTGTCTACTAGATCTAATCCCTTGAATTTATTACCTCCACTGTATAAATCATAAGGGATCTGATTTAGGTCATACCCGAATGGTCCAGTGGTTTTCCCTACTTTCTTCAATTTAAGCCTGAATTTTGCAATAAGGAGCTGATGGTCTGAGCCACAGTCAGCTCCAAGTCTTGTTTTTGCTGACTGTATAGAGCTTCTCTATCCTCGGCTGCAAAAAATACAATCACTCTGATTTCGGTATTGACTATTAGGTGATTTCCATGTGTAGAGTTGTCTCTTGTCTTGTTGGAAAGGGTGTTTGGTATGAGCAGTCCCTACAATAGCACTTCTCAAACTTTAATGTGCACACAAATCACATGTAGATCTCATTAGAGTGTAGATTCTGACTGAGCAATTCTGGGGATGGCCCTAAGTTTCTGCATTTCTAACAAGTTCCCAGGTGATGCTGATACTGCTGGTCCAGGGACCACATTTTTAAAGTCCAACCTCCTGGCTCTACAAACTTTATCCAAACTAATGGCTCCCAAATTTAGACTTCCAATCCAGACCTCTCTCCTGAACTGCCACTTCTAATTACAACTCTTAGTTGACACCTCTGTTTGGATATTCATAAGGCATCTCCTAAACTTCTCAAGGGCTTCCCTGGTGGCTCAGAATGGTAAAGAATCTGCCTGCCACTGCAGGAGACATGGGTTTGATCCCTGATCTGGGAAGATCTCCTGGAGAAGGAAATGGCAACCCACTCCAGTTTTCTTGCCTGGGGAATCCCATGGACAGAGGAGCCTGGCGGGACTATCCTTCGGGTCACAAAAGAGTCAGACACGACATAGTGACTAAGCAACAACAGGGTTCTCAAACCTACTCTTGCCCAATGTCTCCCTTAGGACTCAAGAACTCAAGTCAAAACCCTAAAAACTGTCCATGAATATCCTTTTTCTCAGTCTCTACATCCAAACTGATAGCAAGTGCTGTCTACTTTACCTGCAAAGCTTATCTGGACCCCGTTTACTCCCTCTGCTCTCCACTCCCACCACCCTAGTCCAGGCGGCCTCCTCGCTTGTATGAGCTACTGCAGAAGCCACTGGTGACTTTGCTTCCTGCCTGTCCGCTCCCCTTTCTCCCCCATCCATTCTCTACACATTAGTTAGAGTGATTTTTCTAAAGTATAAATCAAATCGCGTCACTTTCCTGCTTCATGAAATCCCTTTAGGAGCTTGCATCTCATCTAGAATTGAATCCTAACTCCTTACCCTAGCCTGTAACACCCAGCATGTCTGGCCTCTGCCTTCCTTCCGAACCTCATCTCAGGCAAACCCCTGGCCCTGACACCACAGTCTTGTTGGCTTCTCTCCAGTCCCTGAGCATGGCCTATTTCCTCCTTGGGCCTTTGTTCTGACTCTGCCCTCTGTCTCCTGGTCCTGGCTGGGCCCTTCTCATCATTCAGATCTCAGCTTCTCGGTCACCTCCCCTGAGAGGCCTTCCCTGATCACCTTATCTCTCACGCCAATTTCACTCCGCATGTTTCACCAGTAGCTGACCTTTGTTTGTCTGTTTCTCCACTAGGAAGTAAGTCCAGGAATACAATAACCTTGTTTTCTACTTGATTCACCAGCATCTGGAACAGGGCCAGAATAGGTACCCAGAGAAAATTTATCATGTGAAGAAATGTCAATTCCCTCCACCCCAAGCCTCAGTTTCCCCATCTATTAAACAGGGATAATAACATGATAGCATCTTCCTCACAGAGTTAAGATTAAATGAGAAGGACTTCCCTAGAGGTCCAGTGGTTAAGAATCCGCCTGCCAATGCAGGGGACACAGGTTCAATCCCTGGTCTGGGAAGATTCTATACACCTCAGAGCAACTAAGCCTGTGCCCTACAGCACTCAGCCTGTGCTCTGGAGGTCAAAGGTCACCAAACTGAGCCCACATACAAAAATTACTGAAGCCTGCATGCCTAAAGCCTGTGCTCTGCAACAACAGAAGCCCCTTCAATGAGAAGCTTGTGCACCGCAAATAGAGAGTAGCCCCCACCCCCTATTGCTGCAACGAGAGAAAGCCTAAACGTAGCAGTAAAGACCCAGCACAGCCAAAAATAAAATAAATTTTAAAAAAAGATCAATTGAGAAATACACATAAGGCTCAGGCACAGTGCCTGGCACTTGGTCACAAGTGGCTAATAATCCCATTACTATTATCAATACCATAACGGAATCCCTGGCAGAAATGGGGAGAGCCAATGGGACTCCCACTGCTCCCCAACTGAGCTCCAAGCAGTGGGCTAACTTGCCCGGGCCCAGTACTGGTCATGACCAAAGTCCTCAACACCCAACAGCAGAGGGCAGGCAAATCCAGGGATGATAAGCGGAGGCGAACGTGCTTCAATTCAACTGTAAGTTTATTAGAAAGGCCATGGACAGATGAACCCTGAGTTACCAGCTGAGGAAGAAATGAAAAAAGCTCCTGCCCCTCTCGGCCCGCCCCACAGGCCTCTCATGAACTCTGTCCTGTGGCGGACTCCAAGAGAAGTCAGCCAGAAAGTGCTTTCTCGATGCTCCTTCAGGGGGTGCTCGACCTGACTGCAGGGGGCCCAGGGGTGGATGCTGGTGCCTGGAGCTGGGAGCCACAGGGCCTTGGTCCTCTCCTCTAGCAGAAAGTGGTTCCAGACCTCCCTCTCGCAGCACAACAGAACAGAATAGGAGCCAACCAGGGTAGACCAAGTTCTGCTAAACAGCCAAAGGCTCTGGGAGGGGACGCCAGACTGCCTCGGAGGTGGGTGCAGATGGCTACAGACAGCCAATCGTGGGGGTCCCCCGGGGGAATCCTAAAGCTGCTCTAAGGGGTCTCAGCCACAGAGCGCCCTTATGACTCAGCGCCCTCCTGGGGCTCCACTGGCTACTTCTGCTCCCAGAAAGGCAAATGGATCTTGTAGAAATCCATGGTGGTTGATGCCATTTTGTCCTTAAAAATAGATAAAGAGTTTGTACAGTGAATCGATTTCAACCAGCAGAGCCTGAGCCGAGAAGAATCTGTCCTGGGGAAGGAGAAGGCACTTCTCACACCCTCCCTGGGGTGATCCGGGCTGGCTGCTTCCTGGGCCCCGCGGGGCTCCGCTCCCTCTGGCCCTGGGATTCAGGTCTGCTTCCTCTGGGAAGCACGCTGCCTCCATCCAGCTAGCACCGCCCTGCGGCCTGGATGCTCAGGCCCCTCACAGGGTGGTGGACGGCAGCTTCCTCACCCGCCGCTGGGCCAAGATAGACGACTCGATGGGCTTCAGCTGAGGGGTGGGCTTGGAGCTGTTGAGCGCTGAGTAGGTAGCTGCCATGGCTCCCTGGGAGACAAGGGGGACTCAGTTCATGACAGTGGGAGGTACATGTGCTCCAGGGCCAAGCCAGCCCCTCCCAGGGTTCTGTAGCCCACCCGGGCCCCCGTTAATCCTGCCTTGGTGGTTCTTCACTGCCTCCTCCCTCAGATCGAAGGCTTCAGAGGGCAGGAGCTGTGCCTTCCCCCAAAGGACTGGAGGCCATGAAGGCACTGTCGACACCCTGGTGTGTCAGACAGGGCTCCCTGGGGAGAGACGCACATGGCATCTCCTGGCTCTACCACCCCGAGTCCTTGCCCCCGGAACCCTGGCTTGGGCCCCTGCGGCTCGGCAGCCTGGGGCGGCGGTACCTTCACAAGCTGCAGGTCCTGGTGTGACAGCTGGCTCTGTGGAAGCTTGTCTTTCTGGGTGATCCACGGGTGCTGCAGGACCTGCTTGGCTGTGAGGCGCTGGTGGGGGTCCACATGTAGCATCTTGGACACCAGGTCCTGGGGAAGAGCAGGCAAGGGGGTTGGTGGGAGAGGCCAGCCGGGGAGCAGAGTGCTAGGCCTGGCCGATGGGGACTGGCTGAGGCAGCCGTTTCCTGCAGTCTCCCGCCTGGACCCTTGCAGTAGCCCCTGCAATCCTTTCTCCACGCTGCTCCAGGGCCTCCTCGAGTGGCACATGCCCTTTTTGGGGATTTCTTCCTGGAAGGCCCTTTCTTTTCTCTTTCACCATCTAGAAGCCACGCAGGAAGGTGGGAAGAACCAAAGGCTGGGGCTGGGAAGGATCAAAACCTGACTCTGCTGCTGATCGACTGCCTATCTGGGGCAAATTAATTTGACTCTCTGAGCCTCAGCTTCCCCTCTGAGAAATAGGATGACAAAAGTACCCGACTCATAAGGTCAATGCGAGGGGGTACTGTTCACTAAGGACTCAACCCAGTGTCTGACACAGAGGTTCCCACCACTGGGAAGCACTGAAAGCGCAAACGTTCCCTCCTCTGAGAAGGCCTGTCTGCCTGGTGGCCCGTAGCTCTGCCTGGGCCTCCAATGCCTATACCTCTGACCAGGAGGACCTGCCTCTGTCCCCCTGTGTGCAAGCCTGTCTCTCCCCTCACACTAAGTCCCCACGAGGCAGGGGCCGTGACAGTGCAGCCCTCTGTCCCCCTTCAGGGCCCAGAACACAGGAAGGGCCAGTGAACGATCACCAAGTTGTCCAAATAACACACAAGATAGAGTGCAGGGGAGGGGGCAGCAGTCTGCCTGGGAATCTTCCACTTGCAGAAATACAGCAACAGAGGTCTGTGGGATATTCCACTTGGAGAAATGAGGCTGCCGGTCACCTGTCTGTGAAAGCCCTGGGATGGGACCCTGCCTCCCCAGCCCTGAGTGAGCAGGGTCCAGGCCTTACAGACTCACCTTGGCTGTGTCTGAAACCGTGTTCCAGTTTCCCCCGCTGAGAGTGAACTTGCCACTGCCAATCCGGGTCAGGATTTCCTCTGGTGTGTCACTGGGTCCGTTGGCAAATGGAGTGTATCTGGAGGAGAGTCCACCGGGTGTGGGTATAGCCTCTGGCCTCCTGGCGGCGGGGGTGGCGAGGGGGGACTGTGTCTCCCCCTTCAGAGTGGGTGCCCCCAAAGGTGGCACTTCCTCCCCAAGGTGGAGCTCCCAAAGGCAGCAGCACGTTCCTGTCTCCAGCCCTTCCTCAAGCAGGGATGAGTCTCTCCCATCAGACAAGCGCCACCCCAGCCTGTGCACTAGGGCTGGAGGGAGGGCGGGGGGCGGACGGGGTGCAGGCCAGAGGGGCACTCACCCCGCCAGCATGGTGTACAGCAGAATGCCCAGGCTCCAAATGTCGCAGCCTTCATCATAGCCCTGGCGCTTCAGAACCTGGCAGGAAGGCAGGCAGGGAAGGGTGGTTGGGCCAAGGGGCATATGCCTGCCTGCTGCTCCCCAGAATGCAGGACAAGGGTCCCAGGTGTGGGCTGATCCTCCCTTGGTACCTGGACCGAGGCCACACAGACTGGAGTCCTGGACAGCGTGGGGCCTCTGGAAGGGACACAAGGCCCCCGTGCCAGGCCCCCCCCCCCCCCCCAGCTCTTGTAGCTGACGAGGCCGGGCCACTCACCTCGGGTGCCACGAAGTTGGCGGTGTAGCAAGGTGTCATGAGGAGCCCGTTCTCAGCCCGCAGCTGCTTGGCAAAGCCAAAGTCACAGATGCGCAGGCACTCGGGGTTCCCAGACTCGTCCACATACAGGATGTTGCTGGGCTTGAGGTCCCTGTGCACGACCTGGGGGCAGAGGGTCCGGGTCAGTTCTCCATGTGGGCAGGCTGCTGGGGGCCCAGGTCCACTGCCAGGGATGGGAGAGTCGGAAGATGGGCCCAGAGAGGGGGCAGAAGGACCCAGAAGCTGAAAGGGAGGGAAGGGGCTGCCAAGGGGCCTTGGTGCTGCTGGTGTTATCAACTTGAACCCTCTAGGTCAATGTCTGTGTGTGTGCATGTGCTCAGTCGCGTCCGACTTTCAATCCCATGGACCGTAGCCCGTCAGGTTCCTCTGTCCATGGAATTTTCCAGGCAAGAATACTGGTGTGGGTTGCCATTTCTTACCCCAGGGGGTCTTTCTGACTCAGAGATCAAACCCGAGTCTCTTGTGTCTCCTGCACTGGCAGGCGGGTTCTTTACCACTGAGCCACTTGGCAGCCCTAACTTCACTGTCCACAGTGAACTCCTCACATCTGCCTGCCACACATGTGTGTACGTGCATGCATGCTAAGTCACTTCAGTCGTGTCTGACTCTTTGAGAACCTATGGACTGTAGCCTGCCAGACTCCTCTGTCCACTGGACTTTCTAGGCATGAATACTGGAGTGGGTGCCATGACGTCCTCCAAGGGATCTTCCCAACTCAGGGATCAAACCCATGTCTCCTTATGTCTCCTGCATTGGCAGGTGGGTTCTTTACCACTAGTGCCACCTGGGAAGCGGGGACCACACATGTGACCTAATGGCAACTCCATCCTTCCCACTGCATGGGTCAAAATCTTAGAGTCATTCTTAATTCCTCTTTTTTTCTCATATTCCTCGATCAATCCATCAGCAAACACTGCTGGCTCTACCATTAAAATATATCCAGGGACTTCCCTGGATAGTGGTCCAGTGGTTAAGACTCTGTGCTCTCAATGCAGGCGGCCCAGGTTTGATTCCTGGTCAGGGAACAACATCCCATATGCCATAGCTAAAGATCTGGAGTGCCGCAACTAAGACCTGGTACAGTCAAATAAATAAATATTTTTAAAAAAATATCCAGAGCCCAGGTACTTTTCAGCTCCTCTACTGGCAGCATGAGGATCCCAGCCATTATCATCCCTCCCCTGGATTATGGCAACAACCTCCTAACTGGTCTCCCTGCTTCTGCTTCATCTCCTATGGCCTGTTCTAAACAGAGCAGCCAGAGTGATCCTGTTAAATGTAAGTCAGTTCATGTCACCTCCAAGGGGTCCCCTCTTAAGAAGAAAAGTCTTTACAGTGGCCTGGTGGCCTCACCTCCTCGCTCCCCTACCCCTCACCCACATCGCTGGCACTCTCTGGCCCTCTAGCACTCCTTTCCTTGCTCAGCTGGCTTTGGCCATGCCAGCCTCTTTGCTCTTCCTTCAACTTGCTAAGCACACTCCTGCCCCAGGGCCTTTGCACTTGCTGTTCCCTCTTTCTGGAATATTCTTCCCTTAGGCATCTGCCTGGCTCATTCTCTTATTTCTTTCGGGTTTCAGCTCAAATGTCACCTCACCAGTTAAGGCCTTCCCTGGACCATTCCATATAAAATAGCAACCACAGACCAGAACGCCTTCGTCTCCTCACCCTGCTTTATCTTTATCCACAGCATTTACCACTGTTGGATATTTACTTCATCGTCTTCTGAACCCACCCACTGGAATGTAAGCTCCAGGAGTGTTTTGCTCACTGCTGCATCCCAGCATTAAGAACAGTTCCCAGCACATAGCAGGTATTCAATAAACACCTGCTGAAGAAACGGAGGCCTTAAGCACATGACTCTGCCCTGGGCCCACGTGCTCACGTGTAACCTGAGGCGGCTGACCCATTCCACTTCCTTTTCATCCACACCCTCTCCCTCTGCATGGTTCCATTCAGAGTCACTAACTCTCACCTAATTATTGACAACTCTCAGATCTCCGACAGTAACCCGGAACTTTCCTGAGTCCAGGATCACACAGCTGCTTACCAGATGGCAACCACTGAATGTCCCCCTAGCCCCTCAAGCCCAACAATCCCAGACTAAACTCATTTTCACCTTCCTTCTCCCATGAGCTCATGGTACCTCCCTGAGAGCTGTGAAAAACCTTCATTGGCTCCCTACTACTTCAGGATAAACCCTGAAGTCCCCGTCCTGGTGTGGAGAGCCTGGCTGTCCGTTCTAGCCTCATTGTCCACCACATCCCTCCAGTGCCTGGAGCTCAGGCCAGAGGGGGGTCCTTCAATCACGAACAGCCATATCTCTCTGTGGAATGCCTGCTCACCCCCAGGACGGAGCATAGGGACTCGCACACAGGAAGCGCTACGTGAACTCTGTGCCCTGAATGAATGAATCGCACCTCTGAAACACACAGACACTTTGCATATTAGATCGGCCGAATCTTGCCAGTTAGTTGGCTTTATAAGAGGATCCCTGCACAGTCCCTGTAGAGCCAGGCCAACAGGCTCCAGAGGCAGCTGCTGCTCACTCCAGCTGACAATCACTACGCAGCAACTCAGGCCCAGGTTTCAAAAGCAGCCGAATTACCAAACCAAATTACCAAACCAAGAAAACACCCGCGTTGCGCAGGCCAAACGCAGCCACTGAGTCACAGGCTGTGGCTCTAGTGAAGTTGTGATTTCAGTCAGGAGGCAGACGGGCTGTAGTGTGAATCCTGGCTCTACCGGCAGCGGCTGTGTGATCATGATGTGTCACTCAGCATCTCCAGCCTTTGGTTTTGTCACCTGTAGAACGGGGCTGATAAGAGTGCTTGGCCCCCAGCGTTACAGGAAGGCTCGTACGAGTTATGTACCAGAAGTATGTAGCACAGGGCCTGGAAAATGACAGCTGCTGCCATAGTGACCCCAGCACTTCCTGGGGCTGAACCCCACCATCATGCTGGATATCAAGATACAGCGAGTGCTTGTTAAGAAGCTCTTAAAAATTAGAGGACAAGAAGGGCAGGAAAATGAGGGCACAGATGCTGTCCAAAGCAGCAGCCAATCACACGCAAGGAAGGAGCTCAGAATCTGAAGCCAGTTTAGCTATGAGACTTTTACTTAAGCTCCCAGAGCCTCAATTTCCTCACCTATAAAATGGGTGAACTAATACTCACACCTTCTTCATAGGTTTGTTGAAACAATTAAGTGAGTGGATGTGTAAAATACTTAGAATCTGTCTGGCCTGTGGAAAGTTCTCTGTGGTGCCAGGGGCAGCAAAGTGCTCTGTCATCGCCAGCATCATCGGAGGATGCGCATTAGGGCACCTGTGACCAGCCACACACACACAGATAAAGGATGAAGCTCTTTGACGCAAGTCATCTGGTTAAACAGAGAAGTCAAAGTGTGAAGCACTACTGAGTTCTCAGACAGGCTGTTCTCGGCACCTTGGGGCCCTGACGGAAGCTAGAGACTTGAAAGGGCTCCACATCTTAAACGAAGAAGTCCTGCAAAATAAAATGAAAAAAAGCAGACAACCCAATTTCATTTAATGGACAAAAGACTTGAACCGACTTTCCATAAAGAGGCTGTCCAAATGGCAATAAACCGCCGAAGAGGTGCTCAGCTTCATCAGTCATCCGGAAAACGTAAATTAAAACCATTATGGGATACCACTCCTCCTCTCTTAAGAGTGGCTATAATTAAAAAGATGGAAAATGCCAAGTGTTGGCAAGTAACAGAACTCTCACACACTTTTGGACAGTATAACTATGTAAAACAACTTTAGAAAACTGGCAACATCTACTAAAGATGAATATATCCTGCACTATGACCCAGCAATTGCACTGTTATGTTTATACCCAGGTTATAGTGGACAAGTGTTCACGAAAGACAAGTGCAAGAATGTCACGGCAGTGTTACTTGTCATAGTCAAAAAACTGGTAACAGAGACTTCCCTGGTGGTCCAGTGGCTAAGACTCCAAGCTCCCAACGCAGGGGGCTCTGAACACAGTTCAGTCTCTTGCCAGGGAACTAGATCACACAAGCCAAAACTAAAGATCCCGCATCCTGCAACCAAGACCCAGAGCAGCCAAAAGAGAAGAAGAATCCTGAATATCATCAAAATCTTACTTTATCAGCTTTGTGAAGCAATATGCTGAAGGGACCATCACTATCAACTCTTTTGTTCTTGAATACCTTCTTTAAAAAAATAAATAAGTAAACTAGTAACAACCCATGTCCACTAACAGTAGAAAGGATAATTAAACTGTGGTTTATTCACACAGTAGAAACCACAGAGCAATGAGACTGAGGAAACTGTCCACACAACATCACAGGCGAATCTCAGAGACAGTGGTCAGTGGCTGAAGTCAGATATGAAAGAGTACATTTATATCAAATTAGAAGTCAGCTTAGAATGGTTATCTTGGAGGAGGGAGAGTGGAAGGGGTTCGAGGGGCTTGGGGAACTAGAAATCCTTCAGCTCCCACTCTAGAAAGCCCTTCCCTGAAGAGTTCCCTGGTGGTCCAGTGGTTAGGACTCCCAGTGTTCATTGCTAAGGGTGTGGGTTCAATTCCTGGTCGGGGAACTAAGCTGAGAGGCACAGCCCTGTCTGCTCTTGGTGCTAGTTATGTGGGTGTATTCACTTTTGAAGACTTATTGAATTGTACATGATGATCTGTTTATGTGATATTTCAATATGAAGATAAGATGAAAACAAATAGGAGGGCCCAGAACTGGTCACCCTCTTCTCATTCCTCAGCTGTTACGATGACTAGATTCCTGGCTTCTGGACCACAGACGCCAAAGTGGTAAACGGCTTGAGAATCTCCCTCCAAAAACCTCCATGAGAGCTTCCGATTTCCTCCTCATCTTCCCCTAGTATTTGGAAAGGGCCAGAAACTTTAGAGGCAGCTGGTAAAGAACCTGCCTGCAATGTGGAAGACCTGGGTTCGATTCCTGGGTTGGGAAGAGCCCCTGTAAAAGGGAAAGGCTACCAACTCCAGTATTCTGGACTGAAGAAACTTTAGGGCCCATAGGTTCCAAAATCCCAAAGATGTCCTTTGGGCAAGAAATAATATTCTCCCATGACACCTCTACAGAGTGAATGTCTGTACCTGGAGCTCACCTACCCCTCACAGAGAGGCTCACTACTTTTGGAAGCAGCTCCCACTCTAGAAAAGCCCTTCCCTGGTTAATTTCCTGGTGGTCCAGTGGTTGGGACTCTGAGCTTTCACAGCTGAGGGTGCAGGTTCAATCCCTCATTGAGGGAACTAATATCCTATAAGCTCTGAGGTACGGCCATCCCTGCTCTGAGCTTTAGGTGGCCTGCTGGAAACTCACCACTTCAGCTCTATCTTCTAAACCTTCTTCGGGTGACGCTAGCTAGTACTCACGTGAAAACAAAACAGGAAAGGGAAGCCTGTGTACTGTCTGACCTGACATATTTCCATATCAGTCTGTTGGCACCGGTCATTCCAAAACACATAACCACTTCAAACACGACCATGCAGTAACCAAACTAGACCTCTGGTGATAAGGTAAAGTTCTTTTTCACAAAAGAATCCCCCTAATAAGTTAGACAGAATCACACATTGTTATTTTTGCAAATTCTAATGAAATGATTCAGGGAAATGTCACAAAAGGCTGAAACCATTGCATGAAAGGTTGGTGAGGATCTCCATGATACACCTCACACCCACCTACTGCCTGACACCCGTTCACCCATCCCCAGACTGTGATGACTACCGGGGGCAAGGAGACACTGGCTCCCAGACATGATGCTGTGCGAACTTCACTGCACCTCCCATGGAGTGATTTTTGACTCCTTGCTCCCAAAAAGAAGTTGAAGCAAAATCTAATTAAGACTTTGGAGCACCTTGCAGTTTACAGGAAATATAAGCAATAGAAAAACAATTAAAATGATGCCACAAGAACAAACACATTCAAAATGCGGGACCAGGACTTCCTTGGTGGTCCAGTGGTTAAGACTTTGTGCTGCCAATGCAAGGGTTATGGATTCAATCCCTGGTTGGAGAACTAAGATCCAATATGTTCTGCAGTGCGGCCAAATAAATAAGTAAATAATGTGGGACATTCCACAGAACTGCTCTCTTCAACAAGTCAGTGGCATCCGAAAGGGAGGTTTTACTATGGAGGTGACATGGATGTACACATTTAATGAAACTCATCAACTTGTACACTGAAGATCTTCTGTAGGCAAATTTTATCTCAGTTTTATAAGAGGCTTAAGGGGTATGATAAGTGAATGAAAGGTATGAACCTTGCAGAGATTGTGAATCCAATAAACCAATCGCAGAAAGACATTTTTGACATTTTAGTCAGTTCTAATGAGGTGGATGAACCTGGAGCCTATTAAGTAAGTCAGAAAGAGAAACACCAATATATTAACACCAGTATATTAATGCATACATATGGAATTTAGAAAGATGGTAACGACAATCCTATATGAAAGGCAGCGAAAGAGACACAGATGTAAAGAACAGACTTTTGGACTCTGGGAGAAGGCAAGGGTGGGATGATTTGAGAGAATAGCATTGAAATATGTATATTACCATATGTAAAATAGTTGACCAGTGCAAGGTCAATGCATGAAGCAGAGCACTCAAAGCCAGTGCTCTGGGACAACCCAGAGGAATGGCGTGTGGAGGGAGGTGGGAGTGGGGCTCAGGATGGGGGGGACACATGTGCACCTGTGGCTGATTCATGTTGATGTACAGCAAAAACCACAATATTGTAAAGAAATTAGCCTGTGTTTCCAGCAGCATTTCCTCCTACATCCACTTCCTCTTATCCTGACAGCTGAACCCACAGCCAGGTTCCTCCCTGAAGCCTTGAAGCTCCCA
The DNA here is from genome assembly GCF_910594005.1 of Cervus elaphus. Lineage (NCBI taxonomy): Eukaryota > Metazoa > Chordata > Mammalia > Artiodactyla > Cervidae > Cervus > Cervus elaphus. The sequence goes on along the minus strand of NC_057822.1, from coordinate 9,420,351 downwards.
CAGTGATCTCGCTGCTTCCTAACTCAAAACCACTCTGCATCTGTAGCTCCCCACCCAAATTTCTCAGTCAAACACTCTGGCTCCCTTCTTCCCAGGCTGTGTGACCTCAGGCAAGTGAGCTCACATCTCTGAGCCTCGGCTTCCATAACTATAAAGTGAGACCAAGAACAGCATCTACCCAATAGAGTTGTTGCGAAAATCAGTTGAGATAATGCAAGAAGGAACACAGCATGATGCCTGCCTAGGTCCTGAATAAATGTTCCTTTTCACAATGTGGCCTCATCTGTCCCTCCTTTCCTTCCTTAAATCCATCCACTTGCCCACTCACCCGTCTCGAGTCTCCCCTCTGGCTGGTGGAAGATTGCCACTGTCTGGGCCAGTCATGGTCCATGCACTCTTTTGATGGTTAGACCCCAGGCTGCCCCCCAGCCCCAGGCCCACTCAGTAGCCCCCTACTCAAGACTTACCCCCTGGGAGTGCAGATATTCCACGGTCTTGCTGATGGTGTGCAGGACGAAGCTGGCCTCACGTTCCGAGAAGAATTTCTGCCGTAGGATCTTATCCAGCAGCTCCCCTCCCCGCATCAGCTCTGTCACCAGGTACACGTGTTTGCCGTCATCGTACACCTGCCAGAGACCTCACCATCAGGCCCCTCCCCTCGATGCCAGGCCTGAGCTCCTTGGTCACCAGCTCACCGGGCCAGGGAGGAAAGACCTGAGCCTTGGGCCTGCGTTCTGCTGTGTCTCATCACCCTGGCAGCACTTTCACCTGGGCCCCTGGACAGGATGCTGGCTCTGTCCTGAGGGCAAGAACGCTCTCGGAGAATGCCAGCGTCACCCAGGGAGGGCACCTGCTGCAGCCAGGCTAAAGGCACCTCAGTGGACCTCCCATCTGTGAGCAGAGGAGGACCAGAAGCCAAAGGAATGGCAACCCCGAGACCAGTCCGAGAGCCGAGGGCCCGTGTCCCCACCCCACCCTCAAGGACTCCCACTCACATCTTTCAGAGTGATGATGTTGGGGTGCTGCCCGTACCGCAGAAGAATTTCAATCTCTTCTGAGGGGTCTCGCTTGCTCTTGTCAATGACCTGAGGAAAGGGGGTGCATGTGGCAGTGTTGGGGGATCAACTCCAGAGTCCCTCCCTGCCACAGAGCCCCATGCTGCAGGGCATGGAGTCTCAGCCGCACACCTTCCATCCATCCACAGAGCTTCTAGCACCACCTGTCTCCGACCAGTGGGCCAGGGCTACATCACCCACCACCTCCACCCCAGCCGAGCGGCCTTGGCCTGGACAAGGTCATGAGGCTCACCTTGACAGCATACTCCATGTTGGTGGCCTTGTGGACACAGCGCTTGCACTCAGAGTAGGAGCCCACACCAATTGTCTCTTTTACCACGTAGCCATCGCTAAAAACCAGGTTCTTCCCATGTAGCTGCTGCAGGAGACCAAGAGGTGGGACTGATTATGTGCTCTGGAATGGAGAGTCATCTCCCAGAACCCCAGGCCTTGGGCCCCTGGAGGTGGCAGTGGGCAAGAAGGAAGCCTGGCGTGCTATAGTCCACGGGGTCACAAAGAGTCGGATACAACTCAGTGCCTGAACAACAGGAGGCAGGAGGCTTGGGGTAGAAGACCTCAGGCAAGAGTCTGCCCCTCTTTGGGCCTGTTTCCTACACTATGATGGGCACTTGCCGGCTCCTGGGTGCCAGGCTGCAGTTTGTGGTCAGCGGGTGCTGGAGGGGGCAGGTAAGGAGACAACACACACATGGAGCAGTTGGAGGCTCCGAGAACCCCGGCAGGCCTGAGGGGGCATGGGAGCCCTGAGCCAGGTCCCAGCTCTGCCATTTACTGCGGGCTTCGGCGGGTTGTTTCCCTTTGCTGGGTGACACAGCCCACCTTGTGGGATGTCTCAAGGCTCTGAGACATGAACTGTATCAAATGCTTCTGTGATGCTGAGTGTGTGGCAGGTACTATTATGAGCCCTTCTCACCAGGTGACCACACAGCCCACACGCGGCCCTGGTTCACGTCTGTTGCCCTCACATCCAGTCTGGTTTAACACTTGTCTGGGACCAAGATATCCCAGTTGGATAATAAATCACATAGTCACCCTAACTTTATACACAGTAACTCACATAATTCTTGAAACGACCCTTGGGGAAAGGTTCTATATCACCCCCACTTACAGATGAGGAAACTGAGGCACCAGGACGTGTCCCCTCCACAATCCCTGACCTTGGAAGTTCTGACCCAGGCAGTGAGCTCCAAAGTCTCCATTCTTGCCCCTCAACTCTAAATTTCCCACGGAGTTGGGAGAGTAGGCAAGTGGGAGACAGTGGGAAGAGATCTGAGTGTACCCCCCATCCCTGTCAGGCCAGCCACCGCCCAGCACCACCAACCTGGCTTTGCCCTGGCCCTACAACATTCTGCCTCTGTGTCAAGAAACTCATAACCTGGAGGAGGGAATGGCTACCTACTGCAGTATTCTTGCCTGGAAAATTCCATGGACAAAGCAGCCTGGCAGGCTACAGTCCATGGGGTCTCAGAGAGTCAGACAGGACTGAGCAACTGAACACACACACACACACAGGACTTATAAGGACCAAACATGTGTGAAAGGAAAGCAGATGGTGATTCTTGAAAAAGTCAAATTTCAGAATATTTTAAAGTTTCAAATTATATATGTATATATGCATGTGTGTGTGTGTGTGTGTGTGTGTGTGTACACAAAGAAACTCATAACCACGCTGCCTTCCCTGTTTTACAAATGGGGAAACTGAGGCTCAAGGAGGTTGAGGTGCAGTGGGCTCCTCGGTGGCAGCAGGGTCTGAACCCAAGTCTGTCCAAGTTCAGTGCCTGTGTTCTCAGCTGTTCTGCCTTGTGGTTTCCAAGAGGAAAAGGACACTCGAGAAGTTTCTCCCGCCCCTCACCTGTACCACCGCGTGCAGGGGAGTCTGTGTGGCCCGAGGCTTGCCGTCGTCCTCCATTAGGCCGGTGGCCACGAAGCTGAAGCCGCGGAACAGCTGATGGGCACCGGCACTTGGGGGGATGCCTGGGGAGTCTGCAGAGGCAGGAGGGGGATGTGAACCAGAGGAGGTACCCTTGACCCAAGGGAGCCCAGAAAGCTGGCCAGGACGGGAGCCTGGGCAGGACCTCTCATCCCCAGCTTTAGCCCATCTGCCCGTGTGTGTTCAGACCAGCCCAGTGCTGTCATACAAGAAACAGCAAAAACCCTCACATCCACCACCCGCCTACTTTACCCCTTCCTGGAGGCCTCCTTGTGTCTGGTCTGCCCCTTCAGGTCCATCTTCTATGCAGCAGCCAGAGGGATGGTTCCAAACACAAGTCTGCCCCCTGTCTGTACCCTTCCTCTTCCCTTGGGATAGCCCAGGCAATGAGGTGCTTGTGATCTTAGCCTCCTCTCGCCCCACTCCACAGCTCAGCCACGCCCAGCTTCTCAGATCCTTAGAGGAGACTCTAAGCCATTGCACGTGCTGTTCCTACTAACTAGACCATTCCTTGTCCATCCTTTGAGGCTCAGCTCACACACTGTCCTCTGAGAAACCTGGCTTCACGCTGCTCCTCCAGCCTGTTGCCCCCATTAAGCTGCACTTGCCAAGCTGCCCAGAGCTGACTTCGTGTCTCTCTCCCACTAGAGCCTGAGCCATATGAAGGCAGGGCCAGGGTCTGTCTTGTTTACCGTCAATCCCCGCATGACTGGCACACTAATAGGGACCTGGTACATACTTGTCAGATAAATAAAGAGGGGACACACTGCTCAGAGAAGTGACAAGTTCCCCGACATCAGAGACGTGCAAGCCACAGTGAGAAAGGCACTCCCTCTGCTAAAACCTGTCCCCCCGGGAGGACTTTCAGAACACTTCCCCCATATGTGGCCAAAACGTTAGGATTTACCAAGCCCCCTCCCAGAAGCCGCCTCCTTGGCTTCTAGCAGTAACCCCATGGACTGAGTGGGTCTACGGCTGAGCCCGTGTTCCAGATGCGTCACCGAAGCCCAGCTGTCAGAGCAGCCAAAGCCGATTCCCACGCTTGCCCCTGACCTCTGGGCATTGTCACCCCGGCTCTGCCAGACCGTCCCCACCTCGCGTGTTTGCCAGGTCAGATTCTTCACCCCTGACGTGAGTGGGAGCCTGAGGTGTCTGGTCTTTCCAGTGGGCTGAAGGTGCCTGGGGCCAAGGTCCTGACTTTTCTATTGTGGCCCACCACCCACTCACTCCCACCCCCTTGCCCAGGCACAAAGAGGCCCATAGAGCCCCGGAGTGGGACAGCCAGGCTGAACGAGACGGGGACAAAGAGGCAGAGACTCCCGCCTGTCTGCCCACACACCTTGGCCTGCCTTAGCCCTCAGGGCCCCTGCGCCCCAAGAGGCCCCTGACTCCCCGCTTCCCTCCTGGGGAAGGGAAAGCCCAGGACAAAGTCAGACGAGGGACGCACCCTTGGGCGTGCGGGACGTGAACTCAGTGTCAAAGTAGAAGGTGTCATCGGGTTGCGCCACGGCCGGCTTGAAGGGTGGCTTGATCTCACGCCGGTACAGCTTCTGCAAGGTGGGGTGGGCGCCCTGGTTACCTTGGCACCCCCACAGCCCGCCGGAAGCCCCATGCAGGAGGAGTTAATGGCCTGGACAGATCACAGGCTATGCAGATGGGGCATAACTGCTCGCCCTGGGGAGGCCAGCCCATGCCCCCAAGCCCACGCCGTCGCCTCTGCTTCACGCTGGAGGCTCGAGTCAGCAGAAGCCCCCTCCCACCACAGCTGAAGGCCTGCCTGGGGCCCCAGGGTGGACAGGCTCACTCACATTCCAGTCAATGGTGGAGTAGAAGACATGCCGCTTGATTTCCTCTGCCCCGTCAGGGCCGGAGCCTGAAAGAGCCCAGATGAGGGGTCTGCTCCAGGACGTTCTGACCCCCACGCACCCACCCTGTCCTCCGAGCGGCCACGCCTCACTGGGGTCTGGGACCAGAGGCTAGGCTCATGCCACCCCAAGTCCATCCAGCCATCACCGCGAGGCCTACAGACCACTCAGCATTTTCCACTTTCTGGAGCCTCTTGATGATCAGGCTCCCATGTACTGATGGGAGAAGGAGGGTCCAGAGAAGAGAGGCTAGACTACTTGTCCAAGGTCAAAGTCAGGACAGGATCTGCCAGAGGGTCCCCACCTCCCCCAACCCCCACCAACTTAGGCCTCATCTCTGCTGCTCTTAGCCCATCGCCCTTGTCAGTCACCAGACAGGCTCTCCCTCCATTCAAGCCCAGACACCTGGATGGGACCTTAGGAAGCTGGTCAAGGTCCAGGTGAACCCAGGAGCCAAGGAGCCAACACATCTGAGCAGCTACTACAGGCACGTTCACGTGACTTCATTTAATCCACGAAGCTCAAGACCATTGTCCCCAGTGGAGACAAGGACCTCGGGCTCCAGGGGGAGACGTCAACTGCCTTGGGTCACTCTGCTCACAAACAGTACTCATTCGACCACGGTATCTGTGGAGGGACCACCACGTGCCAGCAGTGGGGTCCTGAGCCCCTGGCGCCTGAACTTGTGCCCCTTCTCCTGAGCCAGCAGCCTTGGCGGAGGAGCCGTGCCGGCCTCTGTCCTCATCCCCAGGGGGAGTGGAGATGACTCAGTTCCTGCTTTCCCCCAGACACAGGTCACCACCCCCCCGCCCCCCAATCCACACATGGGGCCAGAAGGCAGGGTGGCCGCCGGCATTGTCTGCCCACACAAAGGACAACAGCCCCTTTCAGCCCCAGATGTGGCCCTGTGGCCTAGGCCGCAGCTGTACCCGTTCCCCTCCCCTGAGCTGGGGCCACTTACCGAGTCGGTTGGCAGGATTCCGCTTGAACAGGGCCCGCAGGAGGCTCTGGGCTTCCGTGCTTAGAAACTGGGGCATGCCTAGCTTCGCCCTGCAATGGCCCCCGGGTCTCGTCAGGGTTGAGCCCCGCCCCGGAGGCCCTGTCTCACCTCCCGCCTCTGTCCACATCTCATTTCCAGCTCAGTCAGTCCAGACAAGCTGTCCACTAACTTCCCTCCCAGGGACTCAGGATTCTCCGCCCATAGGCCCCTGTGGGTGAAAAGGGAGCCCTAGCCAAAGCACAGCGCTTGAACCAGTGGAGTGTCTCATTCTTGGAGAATCTGGGGGTAGGTGTGGGGTGTTATTCTGACCCCCAAACGAGGCCAAGGAGAGGAGACACCTGGAGGTGTCAGAGAGAGGCTGGAGCTTACTTCAGAATCAGTGTCATGGTCTCCTTCCGGTCCTTCCCCTGGAAGGGCAGGGAGCCCGTCAACATCTCAAACTGCAGGGAACAAGGGTCCGTTCAGGCTCTGGTCCTGCCCCCGAGACTCCCCCACCTCCTCCCACCCGGGCCAGCCACTCAGCCCCCCGCCCAGGAGGTCCACCTGGATCAAGGACTGTGTGTGTCCCTCCCCACTCCGTCAATCAGACCACCAGGAGCAGGACTAGGGGCCTGAGGTTGGGGAGAGGCCCAGTACCGGGCCGGGGGCACCCCAGGTAGGGCCAAGCCCGGAATCCTTCCAAGGAAGGAAACTGCAGCTCGGAGGAGTGTGAGGCCAGTTTAGCTATGAGAGGACAAGAGAAGAGCCTTAGAGACCAGCAACCACCCTCCCCCGCCCCCTGCCCCACAGATGGGGAAACTGAGGCCCAATGCCTGGGCTGGATGCTGGATGCTTTACCCCTGCGTGGGCACTCACCATCAGCACCCCATAGGACCACCAGTCTGCACTGTGGGTGTGGCCCTGGCGGTTGACGACCTCGGGGGCCATGTACTCCACCGTTCCACAGAAGGAATAGGCCTTCTTCTCATGGTCGATGGCCTCCTTGCTCAAGCCGAAGTCTGTGGCAAGGAGGGCAAGCGGACACACCTTCAGGACCCCCTGCCTTCCTCGCTGCCACCCCTGCACACCCATCCCCCCTGTCCAGAGGCCTGAGGGCATCACTGCCATGGTACTCAGGAGGAAACTGAGGCCCAGGGGGGTGAGATGGTCTGCTCAGCATTACACAGTGGGGACCTGGGATTCAAACCCAGGTCATGCCAGGCCTGGACTTTTGACCACTTCTAAGTGCCTGGCACAGCCTCTCACAACAAGAGGATACCCTAGTAGCCAGCCCAGGTCCATCTAGAGCCCATCTTGCCCTCCCCTGAAACCGGAGGGGCAGGTGCCCTCCACTCACCAGTGAGTTTGATGTGGCCTTCCTCATCCAGAAGGATGCTGCAATGGAGAGAGGGGGTCAGGGCCCCTCAGCCGTGGGCCTTTGGTGGAGTCAGATGACACCATGGGGCTGTAGAGGTTGGGCCCAGCCCAGAGAAGCTGATCCACCCAGGTCCGGCTGATGAATGGGTGGGTGGAGCAGGTACTCATGGTGCCATACAGGTGTGTTGCCTACCTTTCCACTAATTCTCGAAACAACTGTGTGAGGCAGGTACTTTCATGGCCCCATTTTAATCATGGGGAAGTTAAGGCCCAGGAAGGTTAAATAACTCCCCTGGTCAGAGAGTTAGGAGGTGGCAGAGATAAGATCTGAATTCAGGTCTGCCTGACTCTGGGCTTCCCTGGTAGCTCAGATGGTAAAGAATCTGCCTGCAATGCAGGAAACCCAGGTTCAATCCCTGGGTCAGGAATATCCCCTGGAGAAAGGAATGGCTACCCACTCCAGTGATATTGCCTGGAGAATTCCACGGACAGAAGAATCTGGTGGGCTACAGTCCAAGTGGCTGCAAAAAGTTGGACATGACTGACTTAACACTTTCACTTTTCACTTTCTGCCTGACTCTAAAGCCACATCTCACTTCACGTTAGCACCTGCCCCTGGCTCCCAAGTTACCACTTAAGGATATTTAGATGTTAAGGAAAATTCTACAGAGGTTCATATCAAGGAAGGGCTTTTAATGGTGGCATCTCAGATGTCATGCTGGATTAGCAAAAAAAGTAGGCAACCCCCAGGCACAGAGGTACCTGGTGCTTGGTGATGGCAGCACTAGTGATGAGGCAGCCCCCCAGGTGAGCCTGGTGCTACCACCACACTGCTCCACCCACCCATTCTCGGGGCAACCCAAGAGAGGGGGACTTTCTCAGGGGAAGTCACACCCACCCGCCTCAGACTGGCTCTGTTCTAGAAGAGGCCCCTGGGGCCTGCCTCTGCACACCCTAGGGAGCTGGGCAGAGCTGGGCCTTCACTCACTTCTCAGGCTTCAGGTCTCTGTAAATGATGCCTAGACTGTGCAGGTGGTCCAGGCCCAATGCCAGCTCGGCCAGGTAAAACTTCACATCCTCTTCCGTGAACATAACCTGCAACAGGAGGGAGGGGGCTTCAGCCGGGATCGCCCCTTTCTCAGGAGCTGGGGCACTGGGCAGTCAGCAGCTTTCCTCGTCCTCCTCAGAGATTCCATACCCTCTTCTCTTTATGAAGGGGTTTGAAGAATGAAATGACTAATATCCAAGTCACTCATGGTAGCATTGAAAGGCAAAATAGGGAAAGACTGGAAACAGCCCAAGGGTCAAGCAGTAAACTAAACTGTCTACTTCCCACACAATGGAGTGCTATGCCAGCTATGAGGGGTTCCCAGGTGGTTCAGTGATGAAGAATCTGCCTGCCAAGCAGGAGACACGGGTTCAACATCTGGGTTGGGAAGATCCCCTGGAAGAGGACATGGCAACCCATTCCAGTATTCTTGTCTGGAAAATCCCATGGACAGAGGAACCTGGCAGGCTACAGTCCATGGGGTCGCAAAAGAGTCAGACTTGACTTGGCAACTAAACAACAAAAATGCAGCCATAAACTAGAGCAAGGATTCCTCCATACAATGGATGGCTACAGATTCATCTCCAAGATATAAGTGCTAAGTCACTCCAAAACAAACTGTCATGAAAAAAGCAAAGTACAGTATATACAGAACAGTATTTTGTATATAAGAAAGTAGGGGTCAGGATTCAGATCATACATTGAATTGGTTTGTAATTTTTTCCCAAAGAAACATGGGAAATTTAGATAAGAAAAATGTTTACCTAGGGGGGAGTCGAGAGGGCTGGAGTGGGAGGAAGATTTCTCAATGGATATTTTTCTTCTCAGTCATGTATTATCTATTCGATCATTCAAACAGCATTTTAAACATTTAAAAACTTTGGTTCTCTTCTAAAATTTAATTTGTATTAATGGTCCCATTTTTATATCTGGTTCAAATTCTTTTATGTGAGTTCAAAAGCCTTTTGGTTAACAGGACATAATCCTAAAGCATCCAGCTTTCCAGATGGATTTGGGCTTCTCCAAATCCTCATAACCCTGCCTGGAGAAGCCCTGAAAAAATGGAAGTGAAGGGGTTTCCCTGGTGGTCCAGTGGTTAAGAATCCATCTTGCAGTGTAAGGGGCATGGATTCGATCCTGGTCTGGGAAGATCCCACGTGCCTTGGAGCAACTAAATCTGTGCACCACAACTGCTAAGCCCGAGCTCTAGAGGCCACAAGCTACAACTACTGAAGCCCATTCACCCTAGAGCTTGTGCTCTATGAGAGAAACTACCTCAGTGAGGAACCCAAGCACTGCAATGAAGAATGGCCCCCACTCGCAGCAACTAGGGAAAGCCTGCACGCAGCAATAAAGACCCACCACAGCCAAAAAATAAATAAAAACTGGTAAATAAATAAATCCAAAAAAAAAAGAAGAAGCATGGAGGTGAAGAGGTGAGAGCCACCCTTGGGTTCCTGGAATCAGGGCAGGATCACATCCTGGGCCTGATTCGCCTCACCCATCTCAGGGAACTCTCAGAAACTCTGCCAGGGAATGGGCTCTGTCCCAGGGTGGGTCAGGGAATGCTGGGCAGGCCTGGGGAGTCCCAGGAGGAGGCCTCACTGTCACGCCAGCTCCATCCGCGGCCCTGGCAGTGGGTGTCCCGGGTGTCAGCTCACCTCTTTAGAGAGCCGGGTGAAGAGGTCCCCGCCGCGCAGAAAGTCCAGGATAAGGTAGAGCTTGCCCTCGGTCTGGAAGGCTGCGGAGACGGGAAAAGGCCATGGAGGAGCCAGCTGGGCCCTGGGCCCTGTCCCTCTGCCCCTCGGCTCCCTTGGTCTGCCAGGCGGCAGATGGGGCAGTATGCAGGGAAGGCAACAGGCCCCCGGCAAGGGCAAAGGCCGGCAGGCGGGGTGGGAGGTCAGGGAGGCTCCGCGGTCTCACCGTAGTGCAGCTTCACCACGAACGGGTGGTTTACGTCAGCCAGGATGTCTCTCTCCATTTTGGTCCGAACGCGGTCACGCACTGGTCAAAGGAAGAAAGGGCTTACCAAAGGTCCAGCTGCCCAGCACAGCGCCCCTCCAGCCTTGGCTAAGAAGGACTCTCTTTTCTACTTGTTCCTCATGTCTCTCGGCAGCGCCCAAGACTGGCCCTTGGTGCCCTGCCCATCTCTCTAGCCCTGTCGCTAGCTGTGCCCCAAGGGGCCATTCAATCCAGCCAGTCTAAGGAACCTGTTCCTTGCGTGCCCCCAGCCTCTGCCCCTGTGGCTCCCCCTGGGATGCCTTAATCAGCCCCCTCTCCATCTGGCATAAAAATCTCCAATTCCCAGACTTCCCTGGTGGTCCAGTGGTTAAGACTCTGCCCTTCCACTACAGTGGGTGTGGGTTCGATCCCTGGTTGGGGAAGTTCCACATGCCATGCGGTGTGGCCAAAAAAAGCAAGAAAAAAATCCCCAATTCTAGCCTGAGGCAGAGTCCCTGGGCCTGAAATTCAGACTCATGGGTCTGAGCAGGCACCTCACCCTTTTTTTTTTTTAAAGAATAAAAGTCCCTAAGCCGTTCTGATCATCAGCAGGTTCTCCTCTGACTCAGTTCAGACATTTTCTCCTCCAGGAAGCCTTCCTTAACTTGCCAAGCTGAGCTGGAACCCTCTGGACTCCTATAGTGCTCTATTTTCCCCTTCAGAGCACCTTTCACCCTCTTGTAATTTTCTTGCTTCCCTCACCAGACAAGACTGGGACCATACCGGATTAACTACCCTCATCACTGTTTCCAAAATACACCTAACATTTTCAAACTATTACTATTCCTCTACATTTCTGTTCAGGCATAGTTACTCCCTCCTGGGGTATCTTTCCTCTATGTTTTCAGTCTGGAGAGAAGGCCTAACTCGCTCTCTAAAGACACAGCTCACCTGGCTACTCCCATGGGAGCCCCTTCCCTGTGAGGCTGAAACCCAGAATCTCCTGGGTCCCAGCACCAACTGCACCACCCTGGGGGGGTCCCGCACCCGCTCCCCCGTCCCAGCCCAGGAGCCCTTCACAGCATCTTTCTTCTCCCATCATCCTTCCTGGTGAAGGATTCCCATCCCTACCAGGGTGGTCTTACAGCACCACAGCTAAGCCCACTGTGGCCACAGGAACCCAAGGCCAGTACCTCCTATTCTGCCCCCATCCTAGCCGGGGTCCACTCCTCCTGGTCAGCGGGACCAGCCTTGTCCAGTCCAAAGCCCACTCCCAACCACCCTCACACCCTCTGTAAGTCTGGGAATGCTAGACATGGGCTCAGCTCCCTTCTGAACCTCTCCATCCATCTCTGGGGCCCTGCCCGACTCATCCTTTCCAACCTACCCCAACCGCCTTGTTCCCTGGGCCCCCTCCTCTCCTCTCATGCACTCCTCCACTCTGAGAGGCCTCCTTCAGACTCTTCAAGCATCATGAAGCAATTCTACTCACAGAATGCCTCTGCCCAACCAAGCTGATGCCTGATATCTGAAGCCCTTGCCCACCCCCACCAACACACCGCACTCACCCCCTGCCTCCTGCCAGACGCCCTTCAGCTACAGACACTGGCACTTGGCTTAGGGGGGTGGGAAGGGGTTAATCCCCGGAAGTCTTTTCTTCTGCATGGATCCTGTCTTTGCCATCAGGGGAGGTGGGAGAGAAGGAGGGGCTGAAAATAGACCTGTTCTGGATCTTCAGATCTGGTATTCCTGGTGAGACAGCTGTCTCTCCCATCAGACCCAAGGCCCCTAAGCGCTGGGTGTTATCTGTCCTCTATCTCTGCCCAGCCTGAGGCTCTGCAGGGGAGGCACCCCCCACTCACCTTTCAGTGTTGCCTTCTTTAGTACCTTCATGGCGTACAAGTGCCCACTGTCAGGTCGGGTGACCTTTCGTACCAGGAAGACCTGAGACGGTATTGGGGGGGTTTGGAGGCGGGGTGGTCAGGGAGAAGCAGAAAAGAAGATGGGCAGGGGGCTGAACCTGCCAGCTCGCATGCCCCAGGTCCCAGGCTGACCTCCAGCTTCCCTGAGCACCACGTTGACCTGTGTCGCCCCTGGGAACCACAGTGACCTCTCTCCTCCTCCCCTCAGACCCGTCAACCCTTGCCCTCTGACCCTTTGAGCTCCAAGGTGGTCCTCCCACCCCCACTGTGACATGACCAGTGCTGCCCTCCCAGCTGTGGGCTCAGGACTCACTTTGCCAAAGGATCCCTGGCCCAGGACCTTGAGGAGCTCAAAATGGGATGGGTCGGCCTTCTCCGAGCCAGCCTTGACATGGTGCGTAATGGAGATCTCCTTGAGAACGCCCTCATCCTGATGGAGGAACAGAGCTGGTGAGCACGGTGGGCCCCATCCAGGTCAGCACAGGGCATGGCCCCCCACCCTGAGATCCAACTCCTGCCAGATCTCAGCAGACAGGGTCCTGCAGGCCCAACCAGCCAGCTACCCTGGAAGACGGGGCCTCCCAGTTCATCAATATCAAAACCCAGGGAGGGTCAAACTACCAAGGTGCCAGGTCAGGTGAGCTCATATCGCTCCTGCTGCTCCAGCCTGGTCAAGCCCAGAGGGGTGCCCAGGCACGGCCAGGCAGAGCCAATGCCGGGCTCTGGTTGAGGCCTACAGGCCTGCCCCTGGTCCTCCCTGTGAGGCTCCCCTCCGCAGCTACAAAGGTTTTGGTTTTGATACAATAGGAAGTAGAGTTTGCTTGCGTCCTGGGAAGGCATAACTGGGCTTTTGTTTCTGGTCAAGATGGAAGATGGGCTCTCTCTGGTAGAAGGACAGGGCTAAGGTACCCAAGAACACAGGGTCGTCACCTCAGACTCCCCCTACCAGCCAAATAAGTGCCAGCCTGGGGTGGGTGCGAGCAAGACCGGAGACTCTATGCCCCACCGTCTGAAACCTCCTTCACGCAAGTCTACCAGAAACCCCTGCCAGGTCCCAGATGTTCTAGAACCCCTCTGCTCTCCCTCCAATCTGTCGATACCGCCCTGGAGCCCGGAAGTGCCTCCTCACTTTCCCAGGAAGTAAGGCTGGACAGGGTCTAGTCACCCAGGAGGGTCAGGCATGGGCAAGGAGAACCCAGAGCCAGCTGTTTCCAAACCGGTTACCGGGGCACCTGTTCCAGGGGCCACCGTCAGGCCAGGCCCAGATATCTGGGCACACTCACCGAGTCCTGCCTGGGGCCAGGGCCAGGGCCAGGGCCGGGGGCAGGCAGGGAGGTCTGGCTGATCCTGGGCCGCTGCTTCCTGGGCAGCCAGGGGAGCAGGGCCCAGAGCCGCAGACGGGGCGGCTTGGGATCCTGTTCCATGCGCCCGGCCGGGCCGAGGCACCATGGCAGGAGCAGGCAGCGTCCGGGGCTGCTGCGGAGGTGGCCAGGCCCAAGGCGGATGTGCAGGGTAAAGGCGGGGGCTGGGCCAGCCCAGGGCCGCCAATCACTCAGGGCCTGTGGTTTCCCAGCTCTCTTACCACGTTCCCTTCCTCTCTCTTCTCCCCCCTTCCCCATCGCCAGAGGGCTGCCCTCTGGCCCTCCCCCCCATCCTCCCTGTGGGCCTGCAGAGGGAAAGCCCCATGCCAAGCCAGCTGCTGAGGAGGAGACAGGTGCCCAACAGGCAGACACAGGGACCTGACATGTTCAGGCAGATAAGGAGGGACACCCAACAGGCAGAGGCAGGCACCCTACAGGTGAAGACAGATGAAGGCGCACACCCAACAGATGGGTAGGAGAGTCCACGTGCCCAACAGGCTGAGATGCACGGGGCCATGTACCCAACAGGAAGGAGGTGGGAAGAATACACATCCAACAGGCAGAGACAGATGGGGACATGTACCAAACACACAGTGGAGGCAGGAAGGGACTCACACCCAACAGGCAGAAGTAGACAGAGACTCATATCTACCATGAAGAGGCAGATGAGGGGGACACATTCCAACAGGCAAAGATAGATGGTGACATGTACCCAACAGGCAGAGACAGATGGAGATCCAACAGGCAGAGGCAGATGGGGGCTTGCATCCAACAGGTGGAGACAGATGGGGAATGTACTCAACAGGCAGAGACAGACGGGACACGACCCAACAAGCACCCAGCTAATGTGACGTGGACCCAACAGGTAAAGACAGGCACTCATGGAGTGGAGACAGACAGGAGCCCAACAACAGAAGCAGATGGGCAGCAGTCAGAGGCAGCCAGCATCAGTGAGGCCCAAGGAGGCTGACAGACACCCAGGGCAGACACACGGGCATCCAGAGAGTCAAACCCTGGACTTAAGGGCAAGAGCTCTGGGTTCCTGCTGGTCCACCTGGGGGAACATCACCTGCAAAACCCCAGCATTGAGAGAGAGCAGTCTGGTACTTGTGGCCGACTCATCTCTGAGGAATTCCATTTCTTTGGGCTTTCAGTCCCATGCCAGGGCCTGAGAGGCGCCCAGGATCAAGTCACCCGACGGAGACGGATGTCTGCTGAGTGTAATCTGATGACTCTGACCCTGACCCAGACAGATATCCCAAAGCTGTCATGCCCCACTTCAGGAACCAGAATCTGAGCTCCACCAGACAGCAACTCACCCAGGCTCAAAGTGAACTGGTGGCAGAGCCGGCTCAAACCCAAGTCCTTTCCCTGGTCCCTGCCTGCCTAGGGGTCAGCAGGCCTCAGGAGCCAGGAAATGGAGGGCGGGTAAGTCAGCCAGAAACACATCCTGCCGAGCCAAGCCCACCCTCTCCCTTAGTACCAGGGACAGTCTGGGGACTTCCCACTCTAGATGTCGACCCTCAGAGATGCCTCCCTTGAGGGACCCTAAACAGCCACAGAAGCTGCAGTCATGAGAAACTGCAGGTCAATCAGGCCCCGGAGAGGAACCCAGTAGGTGGGACAGGCAGAAAACCTGGCTCCGAGAGGGGCTGGGGAGGGCCAAGACCACACAGCAACACCTACCCACCCCGTCCTGAAGTCTGAGTCTCCACCTCTCGGCCTGCCTCTGACTGAGAACCGTCCCTGGGGACAGAGGTAGCCACCCGGAAACCTCAGGGCACAGAGCCACCCCCAAACCCATTCCTGGCTCAGCGTCTTGGTGACAGACACCGCTGGAGGCTGGCCAAGCCTCTGCTCACCTTTCTGGGGCAGGGGCGTGAGTCTCTCTCAACTCTGGGGAAGTCTGCCGGGGTCTGCATGGTGGGGCCCACGCCTATGGCCAGAGAGCCCGGCTATTCCCCTCACTTCTGCTTTTTCAACTTTCCTGGACCAGAAGGCAGGGTCCCTGACCCCCTCCTTCTCACTTCCCCCTCTGCCGGGAGGAGGGACAGAATGTGGGCAAGGCTCCCCTGCGGAGGAGGGGACACCGTAGACCCCAAGCCCCCGACTCCAGGGTGGACCCAGAGAGACCCCTCTCCTCGTCTCCTCTGATCCTAAAGAAGGGAGACCGGGACACAGACAGAAGTCACAAGGAGAGGCGGCAGCGACACAGGGGGCACCCTCTACCTGCAAACGTCCTGAGGAGAGAACGGCGGGCAAAAGCCACCAAGGCCACCATCTCTGACAGCCCGGCCCAGGGCACGGGCGTTCCCTCCCCTGTGGTGACCTCCCCGCGGCTGGGCCCACCCAACATGGCAACAGGCACGACCACACTCAGCGCTGCCCTGAAGAAGCCCGTCAGCCCAGGGCCCTGTGGCGGGGTGGGGTGGGGTGGGCAACGGGGCAGAAGGCATGGACCTCACAGGTAGCCGTGGGGCAGGGTGGGGACCAGGCCCGGCCCTTTGCCACATGGGCCTACCACATCACTCACCCAGGACCCGCACAGGAACTGACACACACACAAATGCACACAGTCCGCTGATCGGAAACCATTTCCACAGACATCCCCTATGTGGAAACACGCCCCCACGTACACAAACTTCCCCTTCCAGTCCCCACAGAGCCCCTGACAGCAGTCTGAGGAGGGCCTGCCGGCTGTTGTGCAAGATGCTTCCTTAGACTGAGGCCTCTCGTTGTACCTCAGCTGCTTCTGGAGGGCCTGGGGTCTGGGGTTGCCCTGAGAGCCTC
Source organism: Cervus elaphus (assembly GCF_910594005.1). Classification (NCBI taxonomy): domain Eukaryota; kingdom Metazoa; phylum Chordata; class Mammalia; order Artiodactyla; family Cervidae; genus Cervus; species Cervus elaphus. Next base: position 9,404,065 of record NC_057822.1, on the reverse strand, counting down.
AAAGCTCTCTGGTCCAGTACCAGCTATGCAGCCCCCGTCGACTCCCCACTACCCCCGTATCCTTCAGAAGCAAAGGAAGGCTCTGCATGTACCCATGGGGGGGGTACAAGAAGGGGCAACAGGAAGGAAGCTGTCTCCAAACTGCCTTCACCGAAGGGGTACGTGCAGGGCCTGGGAGCCTCCGGTGGCAGCAGCGGGGAGGACAGCACCAGACCCCACCCCCTGGTCGCGGCCCCATTCCCCCCATAGATACTTCCTCTTATTTACTTCCTACCACAAGGCAGCTGGAGAGAAGCCCAGAGCGACCCCCCCGCCCCCAATGCCTCCAACACACACCCTGCCTGATCCCTGGCCTGTAGGGTCCCCAGCCCGGGCCTCCCTCCAGCAGCTGCAGCCCAAGCCCACCTGCTGATCTCTGGCCCTAACGGACACCAACAGCCCCTCCCCCAGCTAGCAGCATCTGCAGGGCCTCCCAGGGGTGCCCCCTCTCATGGGGCAAACAGCCCCAGACGCCTCTCCCGGCATGCCTCTGGGCCGTGGGGCCACAGTTCCCAGGCCTCCTTGATAGGTGAGCTGGCCTTGGGCCCGAGGCCAGGACTGGCATGCAGTGATGATGAGAATCGTGCCCCTTAACTGAGCATTTATTGCAGGAAGCCATTCTTTCCTTCAGCTTTTATTGGTGTGGATTCTGCCAGGCTCAGGTGTCCTACTCCAAGGGAAGTGCTGTCATCCCATTCCAGAGAAGAGGAAACTACATTCAGACAGAAAGTGACTTGCCCAAGGCCACATGGCCAGAAAGGCGGAGAGCTCGGGGCAAAATCGAAGCCTACAGGCTGAAGCATTTCATCATCACTCTCCTTGCGAGGCCCACCAGCCTGCCTCCCCTCTGGACATTACTCACAGCTACGGGCCCCCGGGTGTATCCCCAGGCCAGGAGCCAGATACTAGGAGGCGCACGTGTTAAGGAAGACTCCAGCCTTGTCCTCAGACAGCTCCCCCAAACACACAACAAAACGGAACTATGGCACACACAGCAGCGCAGGCAAGGTGCTGGAGGGGCCCACAGGTTCTGTCGCCCGGGGTGAGATCTGGGAAGATGCGACAGTCTGGCTGGACCCTGAAGATGAACAGGAGCTGGTCAAGCAGAGAGGAGGAAAACAGACACTCCACGTAGAGAGCATGGAAAAGAGGCCTGAGGCCAGGAAGGCCGGGTGGGAAGTTAAGAACCGTCTACTCATTTGTTCCCATGCAACCCTCTCTCCCTATCTGAGCCTCAGTTTCTTCTGTAAAATGTTCACACCCTCAGAAGGTTGTTTCGAGAAGCAAAATGGACCACAGAGATAAAGAAATGTGGTAAACAGAACGCCCTGAATGGCAAGGGTATTCTTACCACTGCAGGGTCTCCTCTGGGCAGGATGAAGGGACAGAGTCCACGGGCCTCAGGTGTTGAGATGGTGGAGGGTGGGGGAGCCTTCCCCGGCCAGTCCCAGGGAAATTCCCCTCCAACACCTGAGACTCCCAAGGCTCCCCGAAGTCCACAATCACATCCTGCCTGAGCTCCAGCCAGGGGAGCATGAGGGATCCGGGAGGGATCAGGGTTTCATAAACAGGAAGAGAGGAGGGGAGGGGGGGAGACGCACAGCTCTCAAAATAGACCTGCAGGCGCTTCCAAGGGGTCCAGCTCCGGAGATAGCCAGGGAGGGGGCCTGGGGTGCCCAGTCCACCCCCAGGAAGGGAGGGAGGGTGAATGGAGCCCCAGCATGCCTGAAGGACCAGGTGCACACGGGGAGCTCTCATCCTAGACTGCAGTCCTCTCTACAGCTGCTAAAACCCCAATCCCTTCTTCTGCCTGAAACGGATCAAATAAACAAGCATTAAACACCAATATGATGTCTCAAACACTGCTGGATGCTCCAATTTATGCACATCACGTTCCCTCCTTCTGGGTGGCCCTGATGGGTGGACTCTATTCTCCTTTTACAGAAGAGGCATCTGAGCTTCCGAGGGGTAAAACAACTCGCCCAAGGTCAGCCGGCAAATAAGAAAGAGGAGCAGGATTTTGAACTCAGAGAGCCTGCCTCTCCTCCAAGCAAGACCTCTCCTCCCCCTGGAAGGCCCACTTCTCTCTCCAGCTGCCCAAATCCCGGCTTTCGAGGCCCTGGCAAATGCCAGCTCTGCAGGGAAGGTGACCTGGTGCCCCACAGCCCACGCTTCCTCTTCTGTCATACACAGCAGTGCCCGTCCATCTGGTCCACCCTCAACCTTGAGTGTGGATGCTATTGGGTTCCCTGGGACGTGCTCATCTCATCATGCCCCAGAGAGGCAGGTAGGAAGGTGGTATATTTCACTGCCCACTGTCAGGCCTGGCACTGAATGGAGGTTCTATGTGCCCACAGCCTGTTCTCCATCACTGCATCCACCACACAGCTGTCTTGTTACCACCCTTCCCCAACACTGAGAACTCCCTGATGGTGGGGTGTTGACTTCATTTTGGGTGCCAGTGCCATGAAAATGTGATGATGCAAAAGATAAACCAGCTCCTTCCACTGCACAAAGTGATGAGGTTCTGACCACAGGCTGAGCGCCCCCTGGTGTGTTGAGCCCAAAAGTGGGCACTGGGGATGCTATGAGATTCTGCAGCAACAGAGAAGGTGAATGAGCAGGTGCCGAGTAATGATGGAAACTGGGGTCACGGGGACACAATGCTCCTCCTCCTCTTCAACACTCAGTGTGTTTCCTGGGCTGGGAGGAATGTGGGTTCTGTGGTCAAGCAAGACCTGACTTCGTTGCCCACTAGCAATATGACCTTGGGCCTCAACTTTCTCATCTGTACAATGGGGAGAGTAACAGTTTCTACCTCTGGGGGTGTTATGAGAACCAAATGCAAAGCTCTTGGTATGGCACTTTCTCTCTCTTAATGTGGCATTCAAGGCTCTCCCTGCCCCATCCAAGTCCAGCCTCGTCTCCCTTCCCACCCCAGGATCTGCTCTAGAAGCAGGAAGAAGTCACAGACTTGGGATCAAATGTAGGTCGTCCACCTGGGTAATTGCTTGTCCTCTCTTAACCAGCCCCTCTAGCTCTGAGGTGAGAAGCTGCACTCACTACCAGTTCCCTCAAAGCTGCAGGCACCTCTGCAACCCTGAGAACTTACAGTCCCAAGATCTGAACATCTGGATCTTCACTGGAGACCTACAGTCCCTTCATTACTAGGCAACCAGGGGTAGCTATGTGGTGGGAAGAGATTCTCCCACATGAAGCTGAGACAAGTCAAGGGGCCCAGTCCACACGACTCGGCCTGGCCTTTGGTGACCCAAGGTTGCCATAGTGAAAAAGAGGAGGGGGTGGGAGCCTACTTCTGTTGGCCTGCCCTACCCCAGGAAACTCGGCTCCCTTATCTTTGGAGGCTGAGTCAAGACAAACATCAGGGCCAGCCCTTGGTCTATCTCAAAGGTCGGGCTTATGGTCTGGTACCGAGGCAGACCCAGGCCAGGAGGGCGCGGCCACTAACAGGCAATGGGGCTGAGCAACACGGCCAGGCATTCAGGCTGCCAGGGCTAAAGCTACTGTGTGCCAGGCAGCTGCTCTTCCATTTGTCCTTCACATCACTCCTGAGAGGTAGGAGGCAGGCACCATCATTCCCAATTTACTGCTGAGGAAACTAGACTCAGAAGGGAGAAGCTTCAGGTCAAATGGTGATGGTGGAGGCAGGACTAGAACTCAGGTCAGCTCTACCGCCAGAACTCACGCCCTGTCCTGCCTGGTGGCTTCCACAGCCGCTTCCCAGCCAGCAGCTCTGTGACCTCACGGCACCTTGAGGATCGGGTGAGGTCATTCCCAACACGGCGATGAGAAAGCCCAGGCCAGATTGCCCCCCAGCCTCAGCAGTGCTATCAACACACAAAACCAGCAACTGGACCGGAGGGCTGAAGGGAGGCGCCCAAGGGAAGCAGAGAGCGGAGAGGTGAGGGAGCCGGCCTGGGGCTGGGAGCCCTGAGAAACGGGCTGTGTGCCACATGCCAGGCACTGGGTCCTGGTTTGATTGGACGCCGCCAGGTTCCCTCCAGCGCCAGGTGCCCAGACCATTCCAGGCCCTTGTCAGGCCCAGTGGACTTGAGCCTCTCCCGTCACCCCTTCACCCTCTTAATACAGTCAGCCAAGCCACCACGAGTAAATAAACAGAGGAAGCATCCTGGTCTGGGTGACGGGTAAACCTGAGTTCTAGCCTGGCTTCTGACCCTGACTGGGCCATAGTCCACTCACCTGAGAAACCAGAAGGTGGAAGGGAGTAATCTTGACATACGGGGTTGCCTCCAGTATTAGGTGGGACCAGAGAAGGACTTGGTGGCTCAGTTGGTAAAGAATCCACCTTCAATGCGGGGTTCAATCCCTGGGTTGGGAAGATCCCTTGGAGAAGGGAACGGCTACCCACTCCAGTATTCTGGCCTGGAGAATCCCATGGACTATATAGTCCATGGGGTTGCAAAGAGTCGGACACGACTGAGTGACTTTCACTTTCACTTTCAGAGAAGGAAGGCTGAGCTGGGCCAGGGGGCCTCACACCTGGGTGGGACAAGGTCAGTGTCTCCCTCCTCTTCTTCTCCATGCAGTGACTCCGTCCCTGACGATCCTTACCTTGGATGGCTGAAGCCCAGCTTCTTCCCCTGAGGCTTGTCCATTCTGGAAAAGAGAAGAGAGAGTGGGGAACACTGTCAGAATTTACCAGAGTGGCACAAAGCAAAGACAGCCCCTACGGGGCACCCCGGCCCTTGGATGCTCCCAGTGGCTAGAAGGGCCCTGGAGGCAGGGGCGGGAGTTCTGGGAGGGCACAGGCCTCAAGCCTCCTGCAGTCACCCCGACTCAGGCAGCCCATTTTGGGCACCCCTCTCCCACGGTCTCTGCCTAGAAAACATCTCATCTTTGAAGGTCTGGCTCAAATGTCACCTCCTCCCAGTGAGAAGGAAAGGACTCTGTGTGTGTGTGCCAACTAACCAACTCAAGAGGCCTCAGTTTCCTGATCTGTAACATGGGTATTTACATCCACCTCCCAGAGTTGACATAAGGGCTAAAGGAGACAAAGTCTGGGAGAGTGTCCAGCCCAGAAATGCCCTGGCCCTGCCTTCTCTGGGACCCCTCTCCATCCTTGCAGAATCACTGCTACTCCCTATGAGCCTTCATTTTACCACTTATCACAATGCAGGGACTACTGACTCATGGGCGGTGCGTGCTAAGTCACTTCAATTGTGTCCGACTCTTCACGACCCCATGGACTGTAGCCTGCCCGGCTCCTCTGTCCATGGGATTCTCCAGACCAGAGTATTAGAGTGGGTTGCCGTTCCCTTCTCCAGGGAATCTTCCCCACCCAGGGATCGAACCCACGTCTCTCAGGTCTCCTGCATTGGCAGGCAGGTTCTTTACCACTAGTGTCACCTGGGAGCCCCTCCTAATAAATGGGGAGCCCGGGAGGCAGAGATTAGGCTTTGGTGCTAACAGCTGCTCTCTTCCGAGCCCCTGCTGCACGCCCAGCTCTGCACTTGATGCCTCACACCTGTGGCACCATTAAACCCTCCTGACCTGACCTGGGCAGTAGGCCCGGGTCCCATTTGGCTGAGAAAGAAACTGACGCACAGAGGGGCCTCGTGATGGCACCTAAGGTCATACCACTGCTAAGCGGGGATTCAAAATCCGGTCTCTGACACCAGGAGGTGCTCAAGAGGACTGAGGATGAGAAGCCCGGTGCCCAGCCAGGGCAACAGAGAGGCAGGCACGGGAGCTCGCCCCTGGGCAGTCCTCCAGGCGCCAGATTTCGCCCTCTGCTGGGTGCTGTCCACCCTGGGTATACCACCCCTTTCCTGTGTGATATGAGGTGGGTAACCTACCCCATCCGGGCCTTGGGAAGCTAAAAGGAGCTGTCCCCAGCCCTCCTGCGCAGCAAGAGTGTGGAGAAACCAGGAAGACCCAGGACTTTGGAGCCAGGGGCCAAGTCCACAGGGCAGCTGCAGTCTTGTTGGCAGCAGCGGGCACAGCTGTGCTCTCCCGGTTATATAATCTCCCCGCTCCTGGAGCAGCACTCCCTCCCCAGCACTCCCTGGACATCCTGCCCCTTGAACCTCCTTAATGCCCCTAATCCTCCCCAGGGGCCAGTATTCCGAGGCCCCACCATATGTGTTCTTCCTCAGGAGCTTGGGGAGCAAGACCGGGTGGAACCAGGCCTGAGGGGAGGAGGAGGTGTGATGCCTTTGTAGACGGAGTTCCACTTCACCCAGCATTGTAGACTCTTGACATAACCCCGGATGGTAACAAGGGCCTACACACTAGCCTCCCCCATTCTAAGCCCTCACCCTTCCTAAAACTCAACTGCAATCATTACACTTGAGTAAGACTCCCCTGGTCACTCACTCACTCCTTATTGAGAACTTTCTAGGTACCGGGCCTCAAACTCTTCCATGGCTTCCCACTGCCTGTGGGATAAAGTCCCAGCTCCTTGGTATGGTATTCAAAGCCATCATCTCTAGCTCCCACAGATGATTAATGTGGGTTCTGGAATCTGACCTTGTGGGTTCAAATTCTGGTTTCTATCACCTGCATAATAACCCTGAGGTTACTTCATTTCTCAAAGCTTCAGTTCCCTCATCTGTGAAATGGGGATAAAAGTAATGTACCTCACTGGGTGGCTTTAAGAAGCAAGCAAAATAATGTCTCTAAAATACATACATCCAGGGACTTCCCTGGTGGTCCAGTGGGCTAAGACTTTACACTCCCAATGCAGGGGGCCCAGGTTTGATTCCTGGTCAGATCCCACATGCCACAACTAAAGATCCCAAGTGCTACAACTAAGATCCGGCACAGCTAAATAAAGAAATATTAAAAAAAAAAAAAAAAAAAAACTACACCTGGCATATAACTGGTCCACAAACAATCACCATTTATTACTATTCCTATTTTGGAGCTAAACTGAACAACCTGAGACCCCGAACAGACCAGCGTGTCCCCAAGCATTTGCACGGTGGCTCCTTCTACCAAGAAAATCTTTCCTGCCCAGTCACTTCAGCACACTCCTGGTCTTTCAGAGCTCAGTTAAATGTCTTCTCCTCTGTCCACACAGCCTCAAGTCCTTTCCTCCCTCCTCTGGGCCTCACAGCACCGAGCAAACCTCAGATTAACTCAGGGAGGAGCCACGGCTTGTCCAGTATTGTCTCCTTGGCACCCAGCTCAGGGTCTGGCACATAGCCTGTCAAATGAAACCTCAAACCAGCAAAGCGAGCAAGGAGGCCACAGTAGGTTGTTACTCCCATTTTTCAGATGAGGCTCAGAAGAGCTGAGTGACTTAACTGCAGCCCCTCCGTTAGCAGGTAACAGACATGGGGCTATGACCCAGAGTCACATGCATCCCTAGTGAGAGAGAGCAGGAGGTGGTGGGTGAACCCAGAGGAGGGTTACAGAGAAGTATCTTGGAGGATTCAGGGAGCCTGTTTGGCTGCCTCCAGTCCCCGGGTCTGGCTTGGGTACCATCCTGATGGAACCCCAGGCCTGTAAGAGCTGATGCACAAGGTCTCTAGTGGGGAATGGGCGGCCCTGGAAAAAGGACTAGGAGTGCAAAGAGGACCACAGGTGACCTTCCCCTTGAAAGCCAGGGTCCTGGGAAGACAGGGCGCATCTGCCCTTCTGGACTGACTGTTGCACAGAGGGTGGAAAGAACACAGGTCTGCAGCCACAGAGACAGAGTCCCTAATGCTAGCTCTGCCAGCCACTCACTCTGAATGTGTCTGTCACATTACTTCTCTGAGCCTTGGTTTCCTCACCTGTACTAGGAGGGCAGGTCTGTCTTGTTCACAGTGACACCCTGCTGGTTGGAGAAGTATTTGTCACATTGTAAGTGCTCAATAAATATTTGCTGAATGAATGAATAAGGACAATGATACTGACCTTGCAGAATACTGAATGAAAGACCTTGTCTACAAGTCTGGTACAGGAAAGGGCTTCTAGCCTCTTAGAGGAGGGAGACTCACTCTTCTCCCACTTCCTCAGAGAGCAATACTCATGGGCACAGCAACTGAGGGACCCCAGGCCATTATTTCCCCTCCCCAGAGGTCAGAGATGGGTTCCAATAAGCATCCTTCCTTCCCACCCAAGCCGCTCTGTCTTGGGAAGAGAAGCGTCCAGGGCAGTGTCTGGAGAAGCCGGGCAGCAGATGGACAAAGACGGCACGTGCCCCACAGGCAGGAAGCAGCCCCAGGAGTTGGGTTCAGAGCCCAGCACTGGCAACCCTGCCCGCTGCTGGAAGCTGGGGGCCAGGTGCCAGGGCTGGCTGGCACTACTAGCCCTCAGCCAAGGTTGGACAGGAGAGTCTGCCAACATCCGGAGCCTCTCCTGGAGTACCTTCCACCTGGCCAGCTTGATCCCAGCTCTTGCCTGTCCTTAAGACTCTCCCTACTGGGTAGAAGACAGTGGGAGATCTGGGTTCTAATTCTGACTCTGACATTAATTCACAGGCCAGTTCCGTCTGAGTTCACTTGTTCCATATGAAGACAGGGGTAATAATCCCTACCTTGAGAAACTGTTTGGAGAATTATTTGATTTTAATAAGGTCACAGTGCTGAAGTGGGGTGGATTGCACAGACTGAAGCTCTGCACCCAGCGAGGCTGGGCCTGGGGCCAAGGTTACTGCGCCCAGCAGGGCCAGGGGAAGGCCCCAGCAGAATCCTCACCCACACTTCCAGTGGGTTGACTCCACCTGGGCCACACCCCAGACAAGGCCCTGCCTCCGAGCAGCCCATTTTCAGCAGCGTCACAGGGAGGGCAGATCCCAGGCCTCTGCCAAATGCCCTGCCAGTCCTCGGCCAGCTTCCCTCCCGGCCAGGAGCCTGTACCTGCAGGTCAGGGTGCTGTATCACTTACATGTCACCTGGGCTGAGAACAGCGAGGCCCTGTTCTCCAGTAAGAACCTGCACCCTACCCGCGCCCTGGCTGCCCCGTGGCTCCTGTTACCCAAACAATAACACCGAGTCGCCTGGCACCTCCATGGAGTGGGGAGGAGGAAAATAGGCAGTGCTCCTTAGGGCTCTGCACCCTCTCAGGCCCAGAAAGCAGAGGCCAGAACTCAGCCCTGGCCAGTGGAGAAACAGAGGTCCAGAGAGGCTACGGAATGACTGAGGGTCATACTGCGAATCTGAGGTGAAGCTCCTGGAGAAATCACAGCCCCCCTAATCCAAGGAAATAAGCCCACCTTTTTTTCCTCTCAAAGTTCAGGTGCAGTAGGACTAAAACTGAGTTGAGTTTCCTGTTTAAACCTGGTCCCTGCCTCAGGATTTCCCAAAGAGAAGCAGGAAGCAGTGCCCTGGACTGGGAATCAAGTTTCTGGGTGTCTGCCTTCCAGACTAGTATAACCCACGGTAAGTCCCTCCCTGGCCTCTCCTAGTCCACCTTCCTCTAGAGAGGCCTAGGTCTCAAGGGTGTGCCAGGACAAAGGAATTTACCTCTGAGCACCACCACCACCCCAACCCCTTGTGCCCCAGTCCCAGGGGGTGGGCAGCCCGTGGATAGGGGCTGCAGAGGGCCATGTTCCTCAGTTTGGAGGGTGAGTCAGCGGGAGAACTTCTGAGCTGTGCAGGGCCCGTAAAAACCCCATGGCAGGAATCCCAGAGCAATTTACTCCAAATTGCGCCTTCAGGTTGGTTACCTAATCTTGCCGCGCCCACCCTCCAATAGCCAGTGTCAGCCATGACCATCCCTTTAAAGGGGCAGCACACTCTGGGCGCTGGGGACCCAGGATCCTCACTCAGCTCTCAACCAGCGGCCCTGAGAGGCAGGGCACTTGGTGGTTGCCCCAGGTAAGAGAGGGCAGAGGAGGGGATCTAAGCGGGGAGGGGTCCGAGCCCCAGCCAGAAGAAAATCACTCTGGATCTCAGGCTCTCTGAGGTTTCCATCGTCGCCCTCATATCCCCACATCCCTCTGGAAAGGCAGTATCACCTACTGTCCTTCCCATAAGGAGGCTGAGGGGAAAGTTTTCTCCATCTGCTGGTTCAAGGGCTTGACCTTGACCCTGGAGGGTCAAAGGGCACAGGAAGAGCAGGCCTCTGCAACGTTAGGGCCTAAACCACAGTATCCTCGGAAGGCAAGAGTTGCTTCTGGAAGAGGCAAAGGCCAAATTCTCTGGAGGCCCAACCCTTTCTATGGGAGGGGGGCAGGAACCAACGACCTCCTCATCTCCAGGAATAATTTTCTCAGGTCTAAGGGCTTTTCCCCATTCTCTTCTCCCCAGCCTGGAAGAGGTGACACAGGCGTCCTCTGACCCTAGCCTGGGGCAAAGAAAACCAAGGGTTTCAGCCCCAGACGGGCAGAGTCACCCCAAATTCCACAACTGCGACGATCAAGAAGGAAAGCCTTCTAAGGTCAGCAGCGGAGACACTGGGAGCTCTTGGGGTAGGGCCGCTGTGAGACATCAAGAAGTGGTGGTGGTGGTGGGGGGGTCCCATGACCCTTGTCTCTTGTAGAATCCAAGACATCTGGCATCCCAGCCCTGGGCCGTGTGCCCTAGTGAAGGAACCTCCTACAGCTCCGGGTACAGGTCCCAGGTATGTGTGGGGTGAGGCGGCGGTCAGATCTAAGCGCAGCACGGGGTTCCCTCTCCGGGGTAAGGGGCTTCCTGGGGGCTTGGCAGAACGGACCCTCGCGCACACACACCCGGGGCATTAGGGGGTGGAGCCGGAGACGAAGCTGGAGATCGGCGGGCACTCGCGTCCTCGCGGGCGCCCGCCAGGCTACAGCGGCGCCGCGGGCCGCCCCGCCCCTGTGGGGACTCGGGCTTGCCGGCCGCCGGCGCCCGGCGCCCGTCCCCCGCCCAGCTCACTCACCTCCGGGTCCAGCGGCACCAGCTCCATGAGCGGCCAGGGCTCCTTGAGCTGGGCGAGCGGCATCGCGCCGCCGCCGGGCCGCCCGTGCTCCACCGGCGGCCCGAGCCGCGCCGCCTCCTGGGTCCTGAGGTCCCACGCTCAGAGACCCCAGCGCCCCCTTTCTCCCCGCCGAGACCCTCTTGCTCTGGCTGGGCCGTCCGCCGCCGCCGCCGCCGCCGCGGCACTAGCACTTCGGCTCCCTCCGTCACCCGGCGCCGCCGCACCCATTGGCTACCTGCGCGAGGGGGCGGGGACAGCGAAGCCCCGCCCCGGCCCCCGCGGCGCGGCATTCCCATGGAGGACCCCCGCCTCCGCCACGCGGGGAGTGAGGGCCCCGCCTCCACCGCGAGCCCCGGGCCCACGCTCCGCCCAGCCCAGGAGAGGTCCTCCTGGCTCCTCCCTCCCAAACCTGGTCCCCGGGGTCCAAACTCGTTAGGGCCACCGATCTCCCCACACTCAGCACATTTGGAATAGTTCCCCAAATGCCCCCTCTCTCTCCAGCGGGCCTTACTCTCTTTACCTCCCCATCTCCCCTCAACCCCAGCACCCCCACCCCACCCCCAGTCACACCGAATGTCCTAGGCCTGACCCAGGGAGAAGCTGGAAGGGAACTTGAGCCCTACTCCCCTCGTTGCGAGGCCCTAAGACACTCCCCGCATCCCACTCCCCCGCCCCCAAAGCGACACTGGGATCCCCTGCGCCCCAGCTCCGGGCAGGGTACGGATCTTCTTTTGCCACCATCAGGGCCCACAGTGCCTGCAGACTGATGTCTTAATAGGCATGCTTTGCTCTTTTAAGCCAAGTCTCTCCAGAATCTCTCCAGCTGCAGCCCTGGCTCTGGGCTGATTTGGGTTTGCGCCCCCTCTGGGGAGGCCAGGGCCCAGGCTCCCAGGATCCACCGACGCTTGGGCTGCACTTGTAGTAAGAGACCAGGGAGAGGGATTCCCACTGGAGAGACTCAGCCTCCATCTAAAGCAGTGTTAGGGGTCCAGGTGTGGTGAGATTCACACCTGGAAGAGTGGAGAGATGGGTTTGCGGGTTTCATGGAGGGGGAAGAATGGCCATTTGCAGAGCTGTTCTAAGGCAGGATTATCAGAAGCCTTCTTCTGATCAGGCTTCACCAACTTATGACCCCTGTGGATCCTCACCACCACCTGGTTTACACGTCATAAAACAGCTTCAGAAAGATGGGGTGACTTACCTGAGGTCACACAACAGGTCGGGAACAGATTATAGGACTTTGATTAATCAAAGTCAATGAAGGTTTCTACTGAATCCACATGCTCCTGCTATTCCATGATTTTCCAAGGGTAGCACCTCAACTGTTGAAGTGAATTGAGTTTTGAGTGGAAAGACTTTGGAACCTAACAAATCTGGATTGGAATCCCGTCCCTGCTACCTCTTTAACATTGGAAAACTCCTTTCATGTCCCTAAACCTGTTTCCTTATCTGTAAAAAGGGAATTATGATTCCAATCTTTCTGGTATATCCTGAGGACAAATTTAATTCAATAAACATTTATGGGTATATATTACATGCCAGGCCCTCTTCTTGAGCATGTACTGTAAAACAGCCCCACTCCTAGCAATGAACAAAAGAAAATCCATGTTCTCATGGAGTTTACATTTGGTCTGGTGTGATTAGATAAACAATCACAGCTAACATTAACACAGCATTTACTTTGGACCAGGTACTGTTCTAAACACTTCATCTGTAAATGCATTTAATCCTCACGACATCTTTATAATGTAGGTGCTATTATTATCTGCAATATACAGATGAAGAAATTGAGGACAGAGAAGTTAAGCATTTCATTTGTTGGGTCCCTCCAAGGTTACACAGCTAGAAATAGGCAGAGCTGAAAGACAACCCTGGTAGTCTGGGCCCAGAGTCTTGTTCACTCACTTGGTTACCTCCCTGGTGAGGGCCAAACCGGAGGTAACCTGGGCCAGTGTTGATACCTGTTATTATCATCAGCGTTAGTTATCAGTTGACCGGAGCCAGTTTCTGACACCCCAGCCCCTGCTGCTCAGGGATAGCGTTGTAATATTTGGACCTAGTTAGACTAAAAAATTGTTGTTTATCTGAATTCAGATTTAACTGGGTATCCCATTGATTTGCTAAATCTAGTCATCTTACTCAGGGCTCAGAATAGATTGCACACAGGTGCCAAATATCTGGCTGCAAGCTAGTTTAAATAAATTAAACTTGGGAAGAGACATTGAGACCCAGAGAATAAGGGCAAAGGACTGGGTGAGGAAAATGAGGTAGATGAGTGGGAGGGGTATAGATGAAGGGAAAACTGATTTTGCCTTCAGTCTGCCCCCTTCCTGAAGCTGCTGGTCTCGTCCTTCCCCTTCTTACACGAAAGGATTCCCTATCAAGTGCATCATCTCAATTTAAGGATCCAGTAGTGATTGTGTTTTCCTATGAATATTTCATTTCCTGTGTCCTCTGAAAAGTATTGGGGAGGCAGCAGGTCATGATGGAAAAGGGAGCGGAGGGTGGGGGAGGAGACAGGACTCCTGGGCCATGCCTGGGAGCTTGGGCAGGTCAGCTTGCCATCATTGTAGTAGGAATGTTGCAGTCACTCAGCAGAGAGCTGTAGACACCAAGACACCAATCTATAGCCTACAATGTGCTGATCCCACTGCCACCTCAGTTCACCGTGTTCTCCATTTCTCTCCAGGCTCCAGCCTCACTGACTTTCCTGCAGTTCCCCTGCCACAGCACCTTCTTCTTTGTTCTTAAAACTATTTTCCATATTCCTCAAGCCAGTTTATCTCCACAATCACTTCCTCCAGGACATCTTTCTTTACCTCCCTGTTATGGACAATGGACACTGCTCCTGAGTGCTCCTCAAGATATGAAAATGAAACTGTTAGTTGCTCAGTCGTGTCCAACTCTCTGAGACCCCATGAACTGTAGCCTACCAGGCTCCACTGTTCATGACATTCTCCAGGAGAGAATACTGGAGTGGTTTGCCATTTCCTTCTCCAGGGGATCGTCCCAGCCCAGGGATCGAACTCAGGTCTCCGGCAATGCAAGCAGATTCTCTAGTGTCTGGGCCTCCAGGGAAGTATACCTCAAGGTATACTTTTGCATTTTTTTTTTTTTTGTGATTACTTGATTAACATCTGGCTCTCCAATTAGACAGTAAGCTGTGAGAGGGCGGCAGTCGGCTCTTCTTGGCTCTTTCCTGTTTTCCTGGCACCTGACACATTGCCTGGCACATAGGAGATGTTCAGCGAGGCTAAATGATATGTCCAACATCATCTGGTTACAACACAGCAAATCTGGGACTCGGATCCTATTCTCAGGCTCTGAAATGCTACACTCTGAGGCGTGCATAAATTCTAGCTATGATTACTATTCATAATAGGATGAAAACAGGCTGTTCCGGGCAGTCACTTGAGGTGTTTGTTAAATGAATGACTCATAAGTGTGTGCTGGACACAGGTGAGGTTCTTAGTCTGTCCCCTGTGGAAGAGGTTATTCTGGCCTGGAGCAGGGGTCTGAACTGATAGGGGCTGAGCACTTGGTTTTAGGTCCTTCTCCTGCAGCCTGGCCATGAGCTTGCTATAATGTTCAAGAGTACAGGTTCTGGATGCTCCCTGCCCCAGGAAGGGAGTCTGTCATTTTTTTCTTGGTCTTTCAGTAGAGGAAGGTATTGGCACATGTGTCTCCTGGCAGCAGGTAGAATAGCATGCGGAGAACGATCATAATGGTAGTTACCTTTAACCAGAGCTTGGCTCAGCATTTAAATAATCATCATCATCAGCTATGACAGCTTATTTTTTTAATCTGGATAATTAAACATTTAAAAAATATTTTATTTATTTATTTGGCTGCACCAGGTCTTAGTTGTGGTACATGGGGTTTTCAGTCTTTGTTCTGGCATGTGGCATCCAGTTCCCTGACCAGGGATTGAACCCCTGTCCCCTGCATCGGCAGGTGGATTCTTAACCACTGGACCACCAGGGAAGTCCCAATGGTATTTTCTCATCTTTCTTTCATGGCATGCCTCTCTACCAGCAATCATATTGTATATTTACCAGTTTATTGTTTGTTTCTCCCACTAGAAAAAAGCTCCATGAGGTAGGACTTATCTGTTGTGTTTACTGCTACTCGCTGGATATGGCAGATACGGCAAGCCCTCAAAATAGGCTTGTGAACAGAGCCACACCAACCTGGACTCTAACCCCTGCTCGCCCGCTTCCTAGTTGCATGACTGAGAATTTTGGTTAACACCTCTGAGTTTGTTTCTACATCTGTAAAATAGGAGTGGTTATGAGTTATTAGGTAAGTCAGGGAACAAAATACCTGTGCAGTGTCTGGTAGACGATCAGTGCTCACTGGAAAGGGTATGTAACAATCATAGACTCTCTCCCTTCTCTCCAAATTCTTGCCCCTGAAAAGTAGGAGGAGGGCAGTGGACTGGGGCTTGGGGGGCTCACTGGGTGAGTTCTCCATTGGTGTGAGATGAAGATGTAAGAAGAGGCTTCAGCTTGAAGGAATTCCCATGACTGTGATCAGTTCAGTTCAGTTCAGTCGCTCAGTCGTGTTTGACTCTTTGCAGCCCCATGAACTGCAGCACGCCAGGCCTCCCTGTCCATCACCAACTCCTGGAGTCCACCCAAACCCATGTCCGTTGTGTCGGTGATGCCATCCAACCATCTCATCCTCCATCATCCCCTTCCCTTCCTGCCCTCAATCTTTCCCAGCATCAGGGTCTTTTCAAATGAGTCAGTTCTTTGTATCAGGTGGACAAAGTACTGGAGTTTCAGCTTCGGCATCAGTCCTTCCAATGAACACCCAGGACTAATCTCCTTTAGGATGGACTGGTTGGATCTCCTTGCAGTCCAAGGGACTATCAGGAGTCTTCTCCAACACCACAGTTCAAAAGCATCAATTCTTCTGGGCTCAGCTTTCTTTATAGTCCAACTCTCACATCCATATGTGACCACTGAAAAAACCATAGCCTCGACTAGATGGACCTTTGTTGACAAAGTAATGTCTCTGCTTTTTAATATGCTGTCTAGGTTGGTCATAACTTTTCTTCCAAGGAGTAAGCATCTTTTAATTTCATGGCTGCAATCACCATCTGCAGTGATTTTGGAGCCCAGGAAAATAAAGGCAGCCATTGTGTCCACTGTTTCCCCATCTATTTGCCATGAAGTGATGGGACCAGATGCCATGATCATAGTTTTCTGAATGTTGAGCTTTAAGCCAACTTTTTCACTCTCCTCTTTCACTTTCATCAAGAAGCTCTTTGGTTCTTCTTCACTTCCTGCCATAACTGTGATCAAGAGGCTGGTAAAGAATGAGGCCAAAAGCCAGGACATCTACTTAAGGCTGTTGGTCAAGCTGTACAGGTTTCTGGCCAAATGAACCAAATCCTTTGATCAAGTTGTGCTAAAGAGCTTGTTCATGATTTGCACCAATCAGTCACCTCTGGCCCTTTCCTGGATGATCTGAAAGATGGAATTTCCTGGCCGGGAAGGCAAAACAGCTGTAGGGACTCTAATCAATGATGTGCCTGCCCAGAAGGTACCAAACGGAGGGTGTGTGGACTGCCCCAGGAGCAGCTGCACCCAGAGCATCATCTCCAAGGCCTGGAGCAAGATCCTCACCTTCAACTAGCTGGGCCTGGACTCTCCCAAGGGCTGTAGCACTGGCCTGCTCTCTGGTCCTGGTGAAAACTGAGAGGTGTACAGGCAAATCCTGCGTTCCAAGGGCTAGAAGTTTAAGTGCGCCGGAAACCAATGGGCCAGCTGCTGCTACAAAAGCTAACCCCAGACCCTGCCTTGTTAGTAAAAAGATTTTGGACACTGGAGAAATAAATATGAGGCCAAAGGTAGTCAGAGAAGAAGAGGAGACATGGTAGCATCCAGATGAGACAGTCCCAGGGCTACTGGAGGATTAGCTAATGGGCTCCTCTGCTGACCTGGA
Source organism: Cervus elaphus (assembly GCF_910594005.1). Classification (NCBI taxonomy): domain Eukaryota; kingdom Metazoa; phylum Chordata; class Mammalia; order Artiodactyla; family Cervidae; genus Cervus; species Cervus elaphus. The sequence goes on along the minus strand of NC_057822.1, from coordinate 9,387,223 downwards.
GATGGGACTGGGGGTGGGAGGGCAGAGAGAGGCAGAAGCGTCTCGCTGCAGGTTACAGAGGATGGGAGCTGGCAGGAGAGGGAGATACAGTAGTAACAAGAGATGAGGATGGAACTGGAGACAACGGGCAGTGAGTAAGCAGGGGGTCATCGACAGATACCAAATGGGCAGGTATGTGCCAGGCACTGTTCTGGGCACTGAGGACACCGTGGAGGAAAACAGAGAGGGTCTCTGCCCAATACTGGTGGGTAAACTATGAATGGCCCGTGGACCAAACCTGGCCTCTTTTTATGTGCCTATGAGCTAAGAATGGTTTCTACATCTTTAAAAGACTGAAAAAAAAATCAAAAGGATATTTTATAACGTGTGAAAATTATGTGAAATTCAGATTCCAGGATCCATAAATAAAGTTTTATTGGAGCACAGCCACGCTCCGTTTACGTATGGTCTAGGGCTGCTTCCACACTACAACAGCAGTGCAGAGCAGTCGCAACAGAGACCATATGGCCAAGAAAGCCTAAAATGTTTACTAGCTGGCTCTTCAGGAAAAAAAAAAAAAAAAAATTTTTTTTTTTTTTTTTTTTTGGTCAACCCCTGCTCTAGGAACTTGCATTCTCTTTGGAGAAATGGTTAAACAAGCAGGTAAGCTAATTTCAGAACCAGCCGGCATCCGTATTTCCTCACACCCTGCTTCTGCTTCAGCCACCTTCCCCAGGAAGGGAAGTTGCTCCCTCCCAGCTGGGATGTAATACAGCAAGAGAGGAACTGGGGTCATTGTGATCAGGCCCCTGCTTCCTGGCCAAGAGGATCAAGCCTTTTCCTGGAAGGAAAAAGTCACTGTCAGTGATTTGTGAAGTCCAGCACCCACTAGATCCCCTTCCCCTATCTCAGATCCTCGATCTAGGAACAATTCCTTTATGACTTTGGAGGAACCTCGTCACCTTTGTCATCAAGGTCTGCCGTCTGGGTACCTGCCACCTGTGTGCAGTATCTCCTTCTTTACAAAGTCTTCTCTCACACCATCTCCTTGAGCCCTTACGGGATAAGACATGGCTTGGGGTTACTGTTCCCCTACAGATGAGGAAACTGAGACTTGGAGGGAGGACCTGACTTACCCAGGGTCACATAGCTTGAAATAGCTTGCAGAGCCAGAATTAGAAAGTAGTGCAATGTCAGCTTTGGAAGGGCCTTTGAGACTGTCTCAGCCAGAGATAGGAAACTGATGGCCTGAGGCAAGAGGTGAATCAGGTAAGGGTGGTGGCCAGTCCTCCATGTGCAAGACAGAAGGCATGCATTGTCTGTGGAGAAGTTTAAAACATTAGTGAAACTGGGTGCGTCAGCTTTTATTATCACCATGCCCTGGCAATTCTAAACAATGTCCTTGGTGATAAAACCCTCCCTCCTGAAGAAATCTTTATTGGTCTAACTTAAATTATATATATGTGTATGTGTGTGTGTGTGTGTGTGTGTGAGTGTGTGTATGTAGGCTCCAAATTAGTACATTTCATCACCTAACCTTTCATAAATAATGCATTCTACATGGAAGCTAATTTGAAGAATTCCCAGTTACACAACTGGCCCCAATATACACCTTCAGTTTGAGAGTTCATAGCAGGTCAGCATCACTGGAGCTCACATCAGAAGTGTTCATGTCCCTGTGTCCCTTCATTTATCTACATTTTTAAAGTCTTTATTGAATTTCAATATTTCTGTTTTATGGTTCGGTTTTTTGCCTGTGAGGCACGTGGGAACTTAGCTCCCTAACCAGGGATCAAACTTGCACCCTCTGCATTGGAAAGCGAAGTCCCAACCACTGGATGCCCAGGGAAGTTCCCATGTCCCTGCATTTAAACAGCAGATTTGAAATCAATAGTGATAGCACAGTAATGGTAAAACAGTAAATTGTTACTGCAGTTCTGTCATTCTCTGTATAAATCATTCTCTGAACTTGACAAGTTGCCTCTTTTAGAGGCATTTGTTGTGTGTGTATGTTCCTTTTTGTTAAAAAAATAAACTAATGTAACCAAAAATTATTAGTCCATTACTTTGTTCCCCTTTGTATTACAATTTTTATTTTATTTTTTACAATTTTTATTTTAATTTATTAAAAATTTTATTGGTCTGAGTGCATACATGAGGTTCAGTAAAAGCAAGTTTTTACTATTTTTGTTGCTTTTCTGCAACAAATTATTATTATTTATTTCATGATTATTACTGGAGATAATTCTTGTCATGTTGGCCTTAAAAAAATGATCTCTTCCACACACACTACTGTATACAGGATGGATAACCAACAAGGACTTACTGTATAGCACAGGAAACTCTACTCAATATTCTGTGATAACCTATATGAGAAAAGAATCTAAAAAAGAATGAATATACGTATAACTGAATCACTTTGTGGTACACCCGAAACTAACACATTGTAAATCAACTATACTGCAATAAAAATAAAAATATTTTTTAATACTTACCAGAAAATATAAGTTAAAGAAGTTAATGAAAAATAAAATTTGATACCTCGGGGGGAAGAAAAGATACATTCTGGGTGTAAAACATACCAAGATCACCATTGGTCTGAAGACAGAATAGGACCTACAGACAATGACATTGTTATCTTCTCAAACATAATCATCATTATTATTGTATTGAGCCACCTGCTTGGTGCCAGGCACTGTTCTAAGGTTTGACATGTGTCATCCCGTTATTTCCTCCACTCAAAAAATATTTATTAAGATCCTACCCATGTATGAGGCACCATGGTAGGTGCTGCGGATATGACAGTGAACAAAGTCAAATGCTTTCTCTCTCTTACCCTTGAACCACTGGGCCTGGAGGTGGAATGGGTGTTCTCTTTGTGTATCATCATGTTTTAAGAATAAAGCTATGGTGAGAATATAAACTGATATAGTCATGGAGAACAGTATGGAAATTCTTTAAAAAAAACTAGGGAAAAAACTACCATATGACCCAGCAATCCCATTACTGGGCATATACCCTAAGGAAATCACAATTCAAAAAGACACATGTGGGGCTTCCCCGGTGGCTCAGTGGTAAAGAATCCGCCTGCCAATGCAGGAGACATGGGTTTAATCCCTGGTCCAGGAAGATCCCACACGCTGTGGGACAACTAAGCCCATGAGCCACAACTACTGAGCCTGCACACTAAGGCCCAGAAGCCTTAGACAAATGCTAAGACAAACTCTCTGGAGCCTGTGCTCTGCAACAAGAGAAGGCACCACAATGAGAAGCCCACGCACTGTTGAGTTTTTTTGGTGGTGCTCCCCTTAAATTCTGCATCCAAGATGGTTCCTCATTAACTTCATTCTAGTAACCTCAGCCTAGTCCTGTCCTTGCTCATGTGACCCTTTCAACAATCATGTGAAGTAGGTTCAATAATTACCCCCATTTTACAGATAAGAAAAGTGAGGCACAGAGAAGCTAAATGATTTGCTCAAAGTTATACAGTTAATTAAGTGGTAAAGCTGGTGCATGAAGTTCTCTTAGAGTCCATGCTCTTAATCCTATTTTACATTTTGTTTATATTTACATTTTGTGTAGTCCATATGGTTGCTAAGTATCTCAGATAACTTGAATTTAAATTAAAAATACAGGGAGGCACATTCCACTGCCCCTCTGGTCAGGGAAAGCCCAGGGAGGCATAGCCAGAAAGGCAGCCACCCCTCACCTGTCACACAACGCACATTGGTGGGGAACCTGGGGTTAAACCATTCATAGATGACCTGCTTCTGGGTTGGAGTTTCCTATGTAACACAGCAGCTTCCTTGCTGGGATCTATTGAAAGTCAGAGAGAAGGGTTTGTAAAAAGAAAGTGTACATAAAAAAACCCAAACAAACAGGAAGAAGAAAATTTTTAAATAGAACTTTCCAGCCTCTTTAAAAGTCAGGCTACCTGGGCTCACAGTCCAGTTTTGTGACCATCAGCAGGCAGCCTCTCTTAGATAAAATAAGCTCATCAGATTACCACAGTCTCCACCACCCCCTATTGCACCAATGCCTCTTCCCTTTCACTCACTCGCTACCTGACTGCTCCTGGGGGCTTGGAATTTGGACCCCTAATGTACTTCCATTTAGACTTCCATTTCACAAATGGAAGAATCCAAGCCCCAGAGGCAAAGAGGTTTACCCAGTTCACATAGTACTTTGAGCTGGACTCCAAGCCAGGCCTGACACAGCCCTTCAGTGACGAGTCACTTGTGATTTTACACTTGATGGGGGCTCAGAAAGGGGGTTTCCAGACCGATCAAGCTAACCCCTATTTCCTGCGCACCTCCCACTTGTTGTCTCCAAGGTGGGCGTTTCCACATCAACATCTCATGGGAATCTCCCAATGACTCTGGCAGGTCAACCTTGACAGCCTCTATCTTACGGGTGAGAAACTATGGTTCAGGGGCTTGTGACTCTCCCAGGAGCTCACTGCAAGTATGTGGCAGGTTTGTCTAACTTCACTAGCTCTCAACATAAGAACAGAGGCATCCACCTCCTGTTCCCTCCCAAAGGCCGCCATCTCTCGCTCTCGCTAGGATTTTCTTAGGCTGAGGCTGGAGTCATGGCTGGTTACATTTACTCTCTTCCAGAAGGATGCCGATACAGGGCAGCCTGAGAGTCAAGCTGGAGTTGTCAAAAATACTGATACAGGGACTTCCCTGGTGGTCCAGTGGTTAAGAATCTGCCTTGCAATGCAGGGGACACGGATTCGCTCTCTGGTCGGGAAACTCAGATCCCACATGTCTCAGAGCAATTAAGCCTGCACTTCAAAACTACTGAGCCTCCACACTTCAGAGTCCTCTCCACCACGCACCACAATTAGAGACCCTGCACGTCCCAAAGAAGATTGTGCATGCCACAATGAAGACAGCCAAATAGATAAAGATTTAAAAAAAAAAAAAGCCTATATGCCAATCATGTGCTAGATGCTTTTCAGAGTTTTTAGTATTCTCTTTTTTTTTTCTCTTCTTTATATTTATCTGCATCCTCTAAAATTTCCACAACGAATAAAATATTTTATTTTCCTGTGAAAGGAATTGCTTGATCTAGGCCTAGATCATTTCAGTAGAAATGATTCTACTGAAGGTGTGGGGAAATGGGGAGCAATATCCCCAATCTGCAGTTAAGGAAATTGAGGCCCAGAAGGCTGGTCCAAGGTCACACAGCTAGGAAGTGATGGAGTCAGGATGGTGTCCAAATCCAAGGCCTGTGCTCTTTCCATTCCACTTCTCTGCCTATCCCCTCTCCTTTTTTTGTAACACCTTGTTCCACAAAGGAGTTTAGGCAACTTATAAAAATACAAAAAAGAGGGAATTCCTTGGCAGTCCAGTAGTTAAGACTCAGCACTTTCACTGGAGTGGCCTGGTCTCTGGTCATGGAACTAAGATCCTGAAGATGCATAGGATAGCCAAAAAAATTAAAAATACATAAAAGGAACGAAGCATTTATCTTAACTTTCCTGTACACACTGTTTCAGGAAAATCAAATAATGGATGAGGAGAAGTTATTCTTTATGGAAGAATTCCAGCTAATGAATGCAAAAAGAATGATAGAATTATTAATAGAAAGTCACCATTTTGTAACACCTAATGAAATAATGGATCATCAGTGGATGCTGAAATTAACAGATAAAACTTTGGGGGGAATTCTATAATGAAGAGATTAGGCCAAGGGCCCTGAAACCATGAATCAGTCAATAAAAATATTTCAAGTCAATATTATGTACCACTAGATATGACATAATAACATCATCGCCAATAAGGTATGCTTGCCAAAGACATTAAACCTAATCAAGCTCTGGGGCTTCCCTAGTAGCTCAGACAGTAAAGCATCTGCCTGCAATGCAGGAGACCAGGGTTCAATCCCTGGGTTGGGAAGATCTCCTGGAGAAGGAAATGGCAACCAACTCCAGTATCCTTGCCTGGAAAATCCCATGGACAGAGGAGCCGGGCAGGCTACAGTCTGAGGGGTCACAAACAGTTGGACACAACTGAGCGACTAACACACACAATCCAGCTCTAGATTTAACGTTCAGTCTACTGGAAATTCAAGAGACATGTTAAACTACACCATCAGGAAGCAATCAGTCAAAACTTCTGGGATGTGGGAAGCTTTATAGAACAAATTCTTTGGTTTCCTTTACAAATAAATAGCATGAAAAATGAAAGAAAAGTGAAAACTGTTACAGATGAAAAGTTACTTATGAGATACATCAACCAAATGAACTATGTGAGCCTTATTTGAGTCCTGATTGAAACAAACTATTAAAGAAATCTGAACATGAACTAGGTATTAAAAGGTTTTAAGGAATTTGTATTAATTTTGTTAGGTATGATAGTGGCATTGCAGTTGTGTTTGAAAAAGCCCTGTCTTTTAAAGACATATGCTGAAATAATTCTAGTGAAGTGATATGATGTCTGGGGTGTGCTTTATAATACTTCAGAGGGAAGGAAAAGTGGGAAGGCAGATGAAACAAGATTGGCAAAATGTTGATAATTATTGAGGATGGGTTATAGGTATGCGAAAATTTATTACATTCTCTCTACTTTCAAGCGTTTGAAATCTTCCATAATAAACGGACTTCCCTGGTGGTCCACTGGTTAAGACTCCACCTTCTAATACAGAGGATGCAGGTTTGATCCCTGGTTGGGGAACTAAGATCCCACATGACTTGGGGCAACTAAGCCTGCACTCCACAAATACAGTGGAGCTAGACTACCATAAGACCCGATGCAGCCAAAAATAAATAAATGTTGAAATATTCCATAATAAAAATATTTTTAAAGGCTAAAAATAAGTAATTAAGAAAATTGGGACAAACAGAAAATACCGATCCAGCAGTAGAAAAGTTCTGGGACTTCCCTGATGGTCTAGTGATTAAGAATCTGCCTGCCAACACAGGAGACTTACATTCGATTCCTGCTCCAGGAAGATTCCACATGCGGTGGAGCAACTAAGACTGTGCACCGCAACTATGGTGCCCACTCGCCTCTGCAACAAGAGAAGCCGCTGCAATGAGAAGCCCGTGCACCGCATCTAGAGAGCAGTCCCCACTCACCGCAGCTAGAGAAAGGCCACATGAAGCAAAGATCCAGCGCAGACAAAAATAAGTAAATAAAAATTTTAAATAAACAAAATGTGGATTTTTTTTTTAAAGTTCTGAGTTTCTCAGCAGTCAAAACAAAGATGGAGACAAGAGTCATGATGGCCAAATGTTGAGAAAGTCTCTTGCCTGCAGTTTTTGAACCCTTACTCAATCACATAAGAATGGGCCCTGGGTCTGGAACTCTTCCTAACCAGGAGAGAGCCCATGGAACCAGTGCTGGATTTATCACCTTGTGTGGGTTTCTTTCCTTGTTTCAGGTGTCACGAGTACTCGTTCATCTCTGCTTAAAGCATGTCGGTCATTTGGCATCGAGTCAACCCCATTGCTGTATCTGTCCTCCTCTTAGAGAGGACAAGGTCCTTCCCCTGTGGCACAAAACGGGGAATACAGTGAATTCCCTGTGCTGATCACTGCGAGAGATCCCCAGGCAATGAGAGACCAACACCCACTCCTGAAGTTGATCTTGTTCTGTCTTTTCTCTACGTGAGTAAAGCATTGTTCTATCCGGTGCTTGACTGCTTTGTGTCTCCCTCGACTACTCAGATGCCAAAAGGAAATGGGTAGACGTGTTTATAGAGTCTTCCCCTGGTAATGATAACTGGTGCGTGGGTACTCTGCTTGACATCAGGATTTCTAAAGTCAGCAAACCAGCACAGTTTGTTGTAACCAAAGAGATTCTGGTGATGGCAAAATTCCTACTCAATATGGCCTACCAGCAAGGGGCCAGTCATCTGTCCTGATTTGGGCTATCATGAGGGACTTGGAGAAAGCAAGGGCCAACCGGAGGGAAAGAGGTGAGCCTTCGAGGACAAGGGGACTGGAGAAGGACACAGGAAAGACAGGGCACTCTAGGGGGCGGGTACTGAGTGAGCAAGGGTAGACAGGCTATCTCATCTTCATAAAAGACAAAGTAAACAAAATGCACGGGAACCTGGAGAAAGCTCATCTTTCTTTGCTCCCTTTTCACCCAAAAGAAATCGATCCAACTGCAAAAAGCACTGACAGGAAACAAAAAGCTTTGTTACCAAAGCTCTCTGGAGGACACTGCAAAGGGACTGATTACCAAGCACAACACATGGCAAGACCTTTTTCAGAATCCTCCCAAATCTCTCTTCCTTAAAGTTCCACACTATTACAACAGCTCCCCAAGCTCTCCCTTTTTTCTCTTTTTTTCCAAATTCTTGACCACCCAAACTCCGCCAGCTCCCCTCCCTCCTCTCAGTAGCAGCTTTTCCTGAGTGGGACTGGAAGGAAATTCCTCCAGGTCTCTCCACTCTTCTGCTTAGGTCTATTCGTCTCCCTCTGCCCGCCTTACAAAGGCTCCTTAGAACTAAGCCTGGGGAGGAGGAAAAACAGTGCATATTTACATGTGAGTATTTTTGTCCTGTTGCATGTTTAAAAAAAGAAAAAAAAGGTTGGAAGGAAAGACACACGAATGTTAACAGGAAGATGCCAGGAAAGCTTTGGAATCAGATAAAGTCGGGTCCTGGCTCTGCCACTTTCTAGCTGTGTGACCTTGGGCAAGCCTCACTGGAGACATTTCTTCAAACCTCAGATTGCTGTTCCGTGAATGACTTAGCATGGTATCTGGCATACAGTAAGCGTTCCATAAAACCTAGCTTACAAAATAAAGGAGTTAGCTGGTACGAATATGGTGCTGCCTTTATCCATATTGCTTGCCTTTATCAAGATTTTACTTACATTTTTTCCAATAAGCACATATTTGTAATTTAAAATGAAACATGAAGATCACTACAAACATAAGCATAAAACTAAATATTTATCAGTAGAAGATCAAAAGAATTATGGGGTACCTGTATTCTGGAATATTATGAACTCCTTAAAAATGAAGTATCTCTATAAATGACACACACTATAAATGTCCACAATATACAGCAAGTTGCAAAACTATATGTGGTTTGACCCCTTTATGTATGCCTGTGTTTTTATACATGTTAAGCAATTATCAGTGAAGATGTTTTCCAATTTTCAAACCCATATTTTTGTAAAGTTTAATTAAAAAATATAATATGCATGAACTACTTTTACACAAAAGAGAAACACTGAAGGGGCTTAAAAAACTGGCAGAGTTTCTAGCTGTGTTTCCCAGGCCCACAGCAGAACGGAACACCAGAAAACAAAAGGACTCCGAGATTCTGCGCACCTCAGCCCAATTGCTGAGCTCCTACCAGCCACTAGGCAGGGCAGGAAGGGTTAACAGGGCCCCTCATCTTCGTCCTCGCCCCACGTCCTCTTTTGCAGACTGCAACAGAAAGAAGCCAGTTGAAATTGCTCCATTTCGCCCCACGGGGACCCCTCTAATACCTCTGCTAAGGAGAGTAAGGTTTGTGGGAGCCAGGAGGGTAGGAGGAAGAGTGAAGGCCCTGGGGCCTGAAGATCTTTCTAGATGTATGTGGCCTGTGGCCCCCAAGACTTCCTCTCCCCAAATCTCGTTGAAACTGAAGATGAGGGCGGGCTCTGGAGGGACCACAGGGTCTTCCTGGGTTCTCAGGGTGGGGCTCACTCTGCAGCGTGTGGGGGAGGGGGCTGCTGAGCCCCCCCAAACACTTGGGGCACAAGCCTGAGAACTTCCTGGAATGTGGGGGAAATGGGTGTCTTATCAGCCATCTCTATAAAAACCATATGGGGCCCCCTATCAGCCCTCTCTATAAACACCATGGCCGACAGATCAAGCCCCAAGATTTCCTGGCTCGTTCCAAGAAACCCAGGTCGGAAAGTGGGCGGGGTTCCTGCTTCTTTCTTCCTCTCGCCCCCCCAACCCCAGGCCCTTCCCGCTTTGGGGCCCCAAATCCAGGCCCAGCCCTAGGGCCTGACCATTCACCCCCCAGGTCTAGCCGGCCCTGCGCTCGCTCACTCAAACCACCCCCGGCGTCCGCCCAGCCCCCAGTCCCGCGCCTTCCCTTCCCCCCAACCCCGTTTCCGCGTAGTTCGCGCTCCCGGCACCCTGCGCGCGCCTCGCGTACCTCCCCGGCCCGCGGGAGCGCTAGCTCGGAGGCCCCGCCCCCAGGGCCCCGCCCCCAAGTGTCGCCCGAGGCCCCGCCCCCAAAGCCCCGCCCCATGTGCCCGCGCTTGCCCTGTTTGCCTCTCCCCGCCGTTAAGGGGACCCCGCTACAGGTCGAGCCCTGGGGATGCTTTTAGTCCTTGAGACTTGCGTTCGGATGGTAGGGAAGGGGATTCGCGGCATTCAGAGAAGCTCGGAGACGACGCAGGCCCGGAAGCGGAAGCCGAGGATGAAGCGGGCCGGAGGTCCGGGCTGTGAGGACCTCAGAGTCCGAGCCCACGCCCACCTCCATCCCTCCCGGCCCGCGCACTATGGGAGCTGGGACTGGACGCTTGGTCTGGGTCCGGCGGGCTCGAAGCCTGAATCTGAGCACGAGCTGGCTCGGTACCCGCCAGGTGTGCTGCGCGGGAGTGGCGGCACGGCGGGGTAGCTCCGGCAGTGTTTGTCGGGCGTGGAGGGCGAGTCAAGCGAACCGGGAGCGCCCGGCCTAGGGTCGGGAGTCGAGGGTCCAGTCGGAGGTAATGAAGTGAGGTTAGGCCCAGCGGTTCTCTCGGCCTGGATGCCGTGACCTGTCCTGGCAAAAGGGTGGGGAGCAGGAGGCCACCCTTTGGGGCTCTGCCTCTGCCAGCGCTTCCCAGGTAGGGCGCGGAGCTCGGCTCTGCGCCGCCACCGTGTGGCCCCTGGGAGCAGCGCCTACCCGGTACCTGGAGAGTCTCCTCAGGGCCGGAGCGGGAGAACAGGTCTCCAAGACATCGGGAGGGCCGCCCTTGGGGAGACTGACTTTAGACACCCTGCTCCTCACCATCTAGCTTCCAGAAATGGGGTTGAAGTTGCCATAGCGGCGGCGGAGCGGTCACCAGGGCTTCCCCCAGCTGCCGTGGATCCTACTCAGGACGGCATAGGACTCGGGTGTGGACATCCAGTAACCGCCAGCATCTTGTTGCTCACTGAGTAAGGAGGTGTGGAGGTGTGGATGAGAATGGCCCCTTCCAAAGGCAGCGAATTCTCCAACAACCAGCCAACTTTTCCTAAGCACGTACTATCTGAAAGGCATACAAAGACGAATAATTTAAGTAAGTAGGGAAAGGCATATTCGTTGCTCCCCATACTCATGAAAATAACAGGTTACTTTTGAAGAGGGCTTACTGTATGGTAGACATTTACTGATTACTTTTATATGCATGATGACATTAAATTCTCACCACAATCCTCTAAGGGTAGGCACTGTTATTCCTATCCAACAGATGAGGAAAAGTTCAGAGAAGTTAAGTGTCTTGCTCAAAGTCACACAGCTAGCTAAGGATCAAATTTCTAAGCCTTGGTGTTTTTTGTTTTTTTTTTTTTGGGCCAAGCATGGGGCTTGCAGGATCTCAGTTCCCCCACCAATGAGAGACTGCAGCCTCTGCCGTGAAAATCTAGAATTCTAACCACTAGGCCACCAGGGAACTCCCTTGGCTTTTTTTTTTTTTTCAAATAGACTTTATTTTTTTACAGCATTTTTACATTGACAGCAAAATCAAGCTAAGATGCAGTGTTTCCCTATGCCTGCTGCCCCAACACATAACCTCCTCCCCCTTTGAACATCTCACACTGAGAATAGTGCATTTGTTACTATGCAGTTCTATGCATAGTTACTATGTTCACTAATCAGTGAACCTACATTGATACATCATTATCACCCAAAGCCCAAACTTTACATTTGATAAGTCTTGGCTTTTAACCACTATGCCAACCTCCTACCCTAACTGAAGGCCATGTTCCTGAGCAGGGATTCAACTGGGACTTTGAAGGGTACATAGAATTTCCAAAGCAGGGGGTAGGAAAGGCCTTTCAGGCAGGAGACTTGTATAGAAAAAGACATGGAGGGATTTTTAGGGTATTTGACAAATTTGACTTGACCAAGAGGCTCCAAATCTTAGTTGGTCAATTGAGTATCAATCTCATGAAGTTTGTCCTAAGCAATAATGGCTGTGGAATCATGGGTTTAGTATGAAAGTTTTATTTTTGAATACCAGTTGAAATAAATATGTAAGTCTTTGGGCTTCCCTGGTGGCTCATTGGTAAAGAATTCACCTGCCAATGCAGGAGACATGCGTTCTATCTCTGATCTGGAAAGATCCCACATACTGCAGAGCAACTAAGCCCATGTGATGCAGCTATTGAGCCTGTGCTCTAGAGCCCAGGAACCACAACTGTTGAGCCCACGTGCCACAACGACTGAAGTCTGCCCACCCTAGAGCCTGTGCTCCGCAACAAGAAGCCACAGCATTGAGAAGTCTGCACACGGCAGCTAGAGAGTAGCCCCCACTCGCTGCAACTAGAGAAAAGCCCGCACAGCAACGAAGACCCAGCACAGTCAAAAATAAATAAATAAATAAAAATTAGGGCTTCCAACGTGGCACCAGTGGTAAAGAAGCCGCCTGCCTGCCTGCAGATGCAGGAGACAGAAGAGACTCCGGTTTGATCCGTGGGTCAGGAAGATCACCTGGAGAAGGAAACAGCAACCCACTCCAGTTTTCTTGCCTGAGAAATCCCATGGACAGAGGAGCCTGGCGGGCCACACCCCATAGGGTCACAAAGAATCAGACACAACTGAAGTGACTTAGCACATTAAGAAAATATGTAACTCTGAAAAATATTTGGCCATATGCCACTAAAATTACTCATTTAGCCCTCAGTGGTAGTCATGCCACATTCTGGAAAACACATAGGGAATTACCGAGGTACCCTGGGGAGATAGGATGAGGCTGTTGTTTGTTGAGCAAGGGTCATCTGTGTCCCAAGTAAGTTGCTTGCTACTGTTCATAATTCTCTGAGCCTCAGACCTACCAGCATGTTCAATCTTATCTTTCCTGGCTGGCAACACTGGTGGCTCCCTGTCTTCTAGATAAGGAGTAAATGCCTTAACATCACCTACAAGGTCCTTGAGGATCCTGGGATAGGCCTGCTGGTGGTAAAGAGAGGGAGACAGAAGACAGGGAGGACCTCCTGGAGGAAGTGACATTTGAGCTGAAGTCTGATTTATGGAAGAGAACTAGGTGATTCTGGTGAAGAGCTTTTTAGGTAGAAGAACAGCATGTGCAAAGTTCCTGAGGCAGGAAGGAACAGTGTGCCTGTGAGTACCTGAAAGAGGCATGAGAGAGAGAGTCAGGGAGAGGAGTTTGCAGGGGCCAGACGGCAGACTCCACCTGCCGTCCCTGGAGGCATCACAAGCATTGTGATCATCATAGTATGTATGCCTTATGAGGAGCTGTTTAGAGCTTCAACGTAAGGTGACTTCAATTATTTGAATAACAAGTAACTTTTTGAACACTACTTCAGGTGGGGATTTTATAGAACAAGACTCTTATGGTCCCTACCACCAGAAAGCTTATATTCTTTTAAAAAATAGAAGTGGTACATACACGTGGTTTAAAGACATACCAAGTATTATAAGGTTTTCTCTGAAAACGGAAAATGGTCCGGTCCACTATGCTTTTGCCTCATCTCCATGTTCACAGACACATCTATGGATACTTTGAACTCTTTTTAACTGACTGTATTTTAGATTCATCTCCATCATCTCTGATCTTCTCATCTTGCCACTTCTAGATGTTTCAGGGTTTTAGGGGGGTTTAAAAAGTTGGTTTTTTTTTTACTTCACAGCATCTGGAATCCTAGTTCCTCAACCAGGGATAGGTCCCATGCCCCCTGCTGTGGGAAGGTAGAGTCCTTAAACACTGGACCATCAAGGGAGTCCCTAGATGTTTCTGTTTTAAACACTATCTTTTGATTTTCTACTATGGAAGATACAGTTTTAATTCTCTTTCCCCATGCCCTGCTCCATCATACACATGATCCGCACGTCTCCAAATTGCCAGTATAATCTTGGTTAGTTCAGTAGTCACTATGTACATTACTATATGTATGCTATGATTATTTTTCCTTTCCTGTACACCTTTTTGTTTTCCCCAGAGTCAGTAATTGTCCTGTTTCATCACTTGCTTAGTTTGTATGTGTTCCACCCCCTACCAGTTATCTAAATCTCTTCTCAAGAGGTTCCTATGAATCAGGTGTCTCAGGTTGGGGTCTCTGGCAATAGAGGTGGAGGCAGAGATGTTTACTAGGGATCAGCACCTCTGAAGTGGCAGTGGGTGGAAGCGGATGGGGCAGGGGGAAAGAAACTGCTTTGAAGCCTGGAAAGCTTCCGCTTGCCTGGCAGGGAGCGCTGAGGCAAGTATGGCCCATCTAAGAGTGTCCTGAACCCCACTGAAATGGCCAGGCCTTTATGCCTGACTCAGTCCCCGCTATGGGCTGCCCCAGGAAGGATCTGCATTTTCAATGCAGCTCTCTGCATCAGAGACTGACCCTGAAGGAGCTAACAGCTGTCCAAATTCCCCACAGCTGGGCCACAAGCCCTTCCTTGAAGAGGGCTCTGGAAGGCGAGCTCCATGACCACCACATCAGGTTTTCTGTCAATCCCGTCTTCTTAAAGGGAACTTTCCTTGGAGTCTACCTTCTGCTCCAATCTGGAGTGCTGGCCTTTCTACCTGGTGAACGGTTCTCATTCCGAGCAGGGAAAGATCCAGACTTCGTAGGGTTTCAAGTTTATACAATCTGGGGGCCCTTAAAAAATAGGTATATACAAAGTTAGGTATATTTAATTTGGATTGATAAATCAATAAATTCCTGGAGCTTGAGATCCCTGGAGATTCTTCTGAGCTCTGATTGGGCAATCCAGCGGAAATGCTTTCTTCTGTTTGGCTTTTCCCCACCTCCTTAGAGAATACATACAACCCCACCCCCACCCCAGCACGCCCGGGGGAGAGTTGCAGGAATCAGAAGCTTAGGCTTCTAAGTGAGCCCCTCTCTGATCCTGGGGTCTTCAGGGGCATCTCTCATCTCACTCCTCTGTTGGATTTCCCTGGGACTGCTTCTTTTTTTACCCTTCCTTTCAGTGGAGTACCTCTTCCAACAGTTTCTTAGGAAAGAGGATGTGGGAAAGAGGATTTTTGAGACCTTACAAGTCTGCAAATATCTTCATTCTATCTTTGCCCTTAATAATGTGGCTCAGTACAGGATATATGAAAACTCTTAGAACAGTGCCTGGCACATCGTAAGTGACAGGAGTTTTGCTTTCATTATTATTGAAAAACTCTCAGTGGAGATTATTTTCTTTCAATGTTCTTGTGAGAAGTCCAAAGGCATCCTGATCCCTGGTGCTTTGTGTGGGGTCTCTTCTCTGCTCTGGAAGCTACAGGGTTTTCTCTTTGTATCTCCCGGCCCCTGCCCTCCTCCCCAACAGTACCTTTGGGACAGGTCCATTTCCATCCATGGCACTGAGCACTTGGAGGCACCTTTCTTTTTTTTTTTAATTAATTAACTAATTTTAATTGGAGGCTAATTACAATATTGTGATGGTTTTTGCCATACGTTGGCATGAATCAGCCACGGGTGTACGCGTGTTCCCCCACCCCGGCCCGTCCCGAACCCCCATCCCACCTCGCTCCCCACCCCATCCCTCAGGGTTGTCCCAGTGCACTGGCTTTGAGTGCCTTGTTTCATGCACTGAACTTGGACTGGTCATCTATTTCACAAATGGTAATATACATGTTTCAATGCTATTCTCTCAAATCATCCCACCCTCGCCTTCTCCCACAGAGTCCAAAAATCTGGTCTTTACATCTGTGTCTCTTTTGCTGTCTTGGATATAGGGTGGTCATTACCATCTTTCTAAATTCAGTATATGTACATTAATATACTGAATTGGTGTTTTTCTTTCTGATTTATTTCACTCTGTATAATAGGCTCCAGATTCATCCACCTCTTTAGAACTGACTCAAATGTGTTCTTTCTAATAGCTGAGTAATATTCCATTGTGTATATGTACCACGACTTCCTTATCCATTCATCTGCTGGTGGACATCTACGTGGCTTCCATGTCCAAGCTACTGTAAACAGTGCTGCAGTGAGCATTGGGGTACACGTGTCTCTTTCAGTTCTGGTTTCCTCAGTGTGTATGCCCAGCAGTGGGATTGTTGGCTAGTGTGGCGGTTCTATTTCCAGTTTTTTAAGGAATCTTCACACTGTTCTCCATAGTGGCTGTATTAATTTGCATTCCCACCAACAGTGTAAGAGGGTTCCCTTTTCTCCACACCCTCTCCAGCATTTATTGTTTGTGGACTTTTTGATAGCAACCATTCTGACTGGCCTGAGATGGTACCTCATTGTGGTTTTGATTTGCATTTCTCTGATAACGAGTGCTGTTGAGCATCTTTTCATGTGTTTGTTAGTCATCTATATGCCTTCTTTGGAGAAATGTCTGTTTAGTTCTTTGGCCCATGTTTTGATTGGGTCGTTTATTTTTCTGTAATTGAGCTGCATGAGCTGCTTATATATTTTGGAGATTAATGCTTTGTCAGTTGTTTCATTTGCTATTATTTTCTCCCATTCTGAAGGCTGTCTTTTAATCTTGCTTATAGTTTCCTTCGTTGCGCAAAAGCTTTTAAGTTTAATTAGGTCCCATTTGTTTATTTTTGCTTTTATTTTCATTGCTCTGGGAGGTGGGTCATAGAGGATCTTTCTGTGATTTGTGTCAGAGAGTGTTCTGCCTGTGTTTTCCTCTAGGAGTTTTATAGTTTCTGGTCTTACATTTAGATCTTTAATCCATTTTGGGTTTATTTTTGTGTATGGCGTTAGAAAGTGTTCTAGTTTCATGCTTTTACAGGTGGTTGACCAGTTTTCCCAGCACCACTTGTTAGACACTGTCTTTTCTCCATTGTATATTTTTGCCTTGGAGACACCTTTCAACATGAAAACATTACGTCCTTCAGTTCTGGGAATTTTCTTCAATTTTTAATTGATGACACTTCCTCTCTGTTTCTCTCTGCTTTCTCTTTCTTTAATTTCTGTCATTCAGATGTTGAGTGTCTCGGACCAATACTCTAGTTTTCTTTTTTTCTCCTCTCTCTCTGCTTTTCTGTCTCTTATTTTCTTTGTTTTACTTTCTGGAAGGTTTCCTCAAATTTGTCTTCCAACCCTTCCACTGAATTTTTAATGAAGTCATTGACTCACTTTACTGTTTTGGCTGTACTGGGTCTTCATTACTGTGCTCTCTCCAGTTGCAGTGAATGGGGGCTACTCTCTAGTTACGGTGCACGGCCTTCTCATTGCAGTGGCTTCTTTTGTTACAGAGCTTGGGCTCTAAGGCTCGTGGTCTGTAGTTGCGGCTCTCGGGCTCTAGAGCTCGGGCTCAGTAATTGTGAGTAATTGCATGGCTTTCGTTGCCCCAGGTTTGTGGAATCTTCCCGAACCTGTGTCCGCTGCATTGGCAGGTACATGTTTAATCACTGGACCACCAGGGAAGTCCCCACTGAATTTTTAATTTGCAAGGATTTTTTGTTGTTGATGTTTGTTTCTTTTTAAAAGAACATCCCATTCTTACCTCCTGGACGAACTATTTCTCTTATCTCTCTGAAGATGTGTCTGTAGGTCCTTCCTCTTGGTCAGGCCAGATTAGTCTTGAGAGAACTTTTTCTGATCCTCTTGCCCAGAGAGCAAAGCCATGGCTGCCAGCTTTCTGGAAGGCAAGCTGGGAAACAGGCTGGGAGGTGTCTCAGCCCTCCCAGTGTATACAGTCACTTCACCAGCTGATTTGGGAAAATACCCCCGCCCTCTACTATGCCTATGGTCTACCGTCCCAGTGATCCTGTTTAATTCTGTCAGAGAATAAACCTCCAGTTTCCTCCCAGAATTGGGGAAGGGACATAGGGACCTAACAGTTTTGATGCTGAAACATCTTCCAACCTCTTCTCCTTATTTCGTATTCCCACCCCCATTTAAACAGGTACCCGCGCCTTTCAGGGGAGCCAGGGGTCTAACCTGGGTTGGCGCTCCTTCCCCACCCCAGGTTAGGCAGGGTCTCCTTGGGTTTGCAGTGCAGTTACCACCCGACCGTCTGCTTTCCAGCTTCCAATGCCCTGCTCTTATCTCCTCCCTTATTCCGCTCATGTTAAAGGGTTTGTGCCTTAAACAAAATCCCTTTACTGTAGTTTTAGTGAACTTTGGGGAGGGAGTGAAATTAGATGCGTATGTTCAATTTGCCATAATTTTCAGAGCTTCCATTTTTACCTGAGCCATAAACAGATGAATAATTACAGACTTAGGGACTTCTGTGGTGGTCCAGTGGCTAAGACTCTGTGTTCTCAATGCAAGGAGCCCAAGTTTCATCTCTGGTCAGGGAACTAGGTCCCACATGCCTCAACTAAGAGTATGTGTGTTGCATCTAAGACCTGGTGCAACCAAATAAATAAATATTTAAAAGAAGTAATAATTACAGACTATGATAGCTACAGAGGAAACAAACACGAGACCAAGACATGAACAACCGCAGGACGACTCAGACTTAGGAAATGCAGAGCTGTATCTCTAAACTACGCGCCTTGCTTTAGTGTAGAGAAGAGAATGTGAGGAACATTCGTGGGGTTGGAGACAGATGAGGAAGCCACTGGTGATCAAGGTGAAGGCTGGGCTGGACTGGAAAGGTGATGGCTGGAGAGCTGGAGGGAGCCGTTCAGGACACAGGCGGCCTGTCACCTCCAAAAGGGCAGGAGCCACGTCCACTCTGCTGCCTGCTGTGTATTAACCCAGACATGCCTACTGTGTATATATGCCCAGTTGTCTGGTTACCAGAGACATTTGATAAATGTTTGTGGCTGGACGTGGAGGGGTGAAGAGGGGAAAGAAAAGAGAGGAGAATGACCTTCAGGTTTCTCCCTGTAGAGTAGACCTCGAAGGCCAACAAAGGGCCACAGAGGCCAACAGAGGGCTCCACAGAAGGTCTGGGAGCAGGGGAATGACCAGCAGGGGAGAGCAGGTCTTTGTGCACGCAGGGCCTGCGTCATGTGGCCCTTCCGTCTCCAGCCGGTCTTCCATCTATCACACTCCACTCTGGTCCCTCCAGAAGGTCCCCTGGCTGACATCCCCTCCCCAGCCTCTGTCCCTCACCTGGCCCCTCCACACTCCCATACTGGCCTTAGGAGACTACTGCCTGGTTCTTCTTCTTCTTTTTTTTTTTTTGTATTAATCATGTCTTTCTGTTCTGTACATTTTAAAAATCATTTTCATACTTTGGCCACCTGATGGGAAGAGCCGACTCATTGGAAAAGACCCCAGTGCTGGGAAAGATTGAGGGCAGGAAGAGAAGGGGATGACAGAGGATGAGATGGTTGGATGGCATCACTGATTCAATGGATGTGAGTTTGAGCAAACTCCGAGATGGTGAAGGACAGGGAAGGCTGGCGTGCTGCAGTCCGTGGGGTCACAGAGTGACGTGACTGAACAACAATAGTTGATTTAGCGTTGTTTCAGTTTCAGCTGTACGGAACAGTGAGCCAGTTTCACATATACATACATCCACTCTTTTTTTTAAGTCCTTTCCCATATAGGTCATGACAGAGTATTGAGTAGAGTTCCCTGAGCTATACAGTAGGTCCTTATTAGTTATATATTTTGTATATAGTAGGGTGTATATATCAATCCCAACCTCCCAATTTATCCCTCCTTCCCACAGTCTGATTCTTTTTTAAAGCCATTTATTGATTTCTTTCTTTCTTTTTTTTTTTTTTTACTGTATGACATGGCATGTGGCATGTGAGGTCTTAGTTCCCCGACCAGGGATCAAACCCGTGCTCCCTGCAGTGGAAGCAGGGAGACCACAAGGGAAGTTCCCCCACAGTCTGATTCTTAAACCATGCTCTTTTTCTGTAGGACTCAGTTTGCAGTTGTGTGGCCACTGGTGGGCTTCTGGGTTTAACATCAGATTCCCCCATAGAGTGTGAGCTTTGCAATAGGAACCTGCCTTTTTTATCCCTTCTCTTTTTCTTTTTTCTCCTTTCCCTTTTTGCCAGACACAACTGAGCAACTGAGCACACACACACATGGAATTACTAAATTGCATTTCCCATTAAGAATCCAGATGATGTGACTATAATATCAAATTATGTTTTCTGTCCAGAAACCAGTGTCACTGAGAATCTTCCGTTACAATTCCTGGAATCCGGGCTTCCCTGGTGGCTCAGGGGTAAAGAATCCACCTGCCAATACAGGAGACATGGGGAACCTGTTGTTTTATTTACCATTATATCCCCAGCACCTGGGACTGAGCCAAGCATGCAGGAGAGGCCCAATATACTTTTTAAAATTATTTATTTTTATTGAGATGTAATCAGCATAAAATATTGTACTCATTTTATTCGATTCAATGTTTGTATATATTGGGAATTGATTACCACAATAAGTTTAGTTAATATCTGTCAGCATAGTTTCAAATTTTTTCCCCTGCCACGAAAACTTTTACCATCTATTGCATATTTGTATATATTGTATATTGTATATTTTTACCATCTATTGTATATTTGGCAACTTTCAAATATACATTGCAGTAATGCAAGGAGATCTAACCAGTCCATCCTAAAGGAGATCAGTCCTGGGTGTTCATTGGAAGGACTGATGTTGAAGCTGAAACTCCAATACTTTGGCCACCTGCTGCAAAGAACCAACTCATTTGAAAAAATCATGCTGGGAAAGATTAAGGGCAGGAGGAGAAGGGGATGACAGAGGATGAGATGGTTGGATGGCGTCACCGATGCGATGGACATGAGTTTGAGTAGGCTCCGGGAGTTGGTGACGGACAGGGAAGCCTGGTGTGCTGCAGTCCATGGGGTCACAAGGAGTCGGACACGACTGAGCAACTGAACTGAACCAAACTGAGCATACACACATGGAATCTGTTAGGGCTGTTTTCAGCTGCATGTAACAGATTACCAGACAAAAATAAGTATCTAGATTTGGTAGCTCTAAAATAAGCTTAGCAGCTCAGGGCTGTCCCAGGCTTTCTGCTCTGTCATCTCCTGTGTATTGGCAACATCTGGCCGTATGGTCACAAAGTGGTTGCTACAGCTCCAAGATTCACACCCTCATACGCCACCAAACAGGGAATTAACGAGAGGAAGATAGCAACAGGTTTTTCTCCTTTAGGAACTCTTTCTTCCTCAAACTTTATGGGCACAAGAACCACCTGAAGAACTTCTCAAATCAGAGTCCTGAGCCCCTTCTGCAGCAATCCAACTCTGTGGGTCCTGGGTAGGGCTGCACTGCTCACAAGTTCACAGGTGCTCTGAGGCACTGCCCCAGAGAGAGTGAACAGTGGCTTAGGACGCGGTTGTGATTTACTCTGGTATTATCCTTGTTCCTTGGGAGAGAAAAGGCTGAGGAAAGGATTAAAGTACTGATATTTTACTTGAGAGGGTTCCCTGGTGGCTCAGTGGTAAAGAATCCACCTGCCAATACAGGAGACGTGGGTTCAATCCCTGGGTTGAGAAGACTCCCTGGAGAAGGAAATGGCAACCCACTCCAGTAGCCTTGCCTGGGAAATCCTATGGACAGAGGAGCCTGACGGGCTGCAGTCCATGTTACTGTTGTTGTTCAGTTGCTAAGTCGTGTCAGACTCTTTGTGACCCCCATGGATTGAGGCACACTATGCTTCCTCATCCTTCACTATCTCCCAGAGCTTGCTCAAACTCATGTCCATTGAGTCGGTGATGCCATCCAACCATCTCATTCTCTTGGCACCCTTTCTCCCCCCACCCTCAATCTTTCCAGCATCAGGGTCTTTTCCAGTGAGTCATCTCTTCGCATCAGATGGCCAAAGTACTGGAGCTTCAACTTCAGCGTCAGTCCTTCCAATGAATATCCAGGGTTGATTTCCTTTAGGATTGACTGGTTTGATCTCCTTGCCGTCCAAGGGACTCTCAAGTCTTCTCCAGCACAATTCAAAAGCATCAATTCTTTTGTGCTCAGCCTTCTTGATGAATCAACTCTCACATCCATACACGCCTTCTGGAAAAATCACGGCCTTGACTATATGGACCTCTGTTGGCAAAATGATGTCTCTGCTTTTTAATATGCTGTCTCGGTTTGTCATAGCTTTCCTTCCAAGGAGCTAGCATCTTTAAACTTTACACTGTAGTCACTGTCCACAGTGATTTTGGAGCCCAAGAAAATAAAATCTATCACTGCTTCCACTTTTCCTCCATTTTAAGCCAGATTTTTCACTCTCCTCTTTCACCCTCATCAAGTTCCTCTTTGCTTTCTGCTGTTATAGTTGTATCATCTGCATATCTGAGGTTGCTGATGTTTCTCTCAGCAATCTTTATTCTAGCTTGTGCTTCATCCAGCCCAGCATTTCGCATGATGTACTCTGCATACAAGTTAAACAAAAAGGGTGACAATAGACAGCCTTGACATACTCCTTTCCCAATTTTGAACCAGTCCATTGTTCCATGTCCAGTTCCAACTGTTGCTTCTTGACCTGTATACAGGTTTCTCAGAGACAGGTAAGGTGGTCTGGTATTTCCATCTCTTTAAGAATTCCCCATAGTATGGTGTGATCCACACCATCATCGACATTAGCGTAGTCAGTGAAGCAGATGTTTTTCAGTCCAGGGGGTCGCAGAAGAGTCAGACATGATTTAGTGACTAAAACAACTTTACTTGATCTAAGCAAGCCCAGAGCGACAAGGGTGAGGAACGGGAAAGATGCAGAGTCATGAGATGGGATGCCTGATACACTGGCTACTGTTTCCCAACAATCTGCAGAGACACAGCAGGCCATTCAGAGGCTGTATTTACTTGGCACAAGAGACTTTTCTGGAAGGGCTGAAAGGAGGAAACTTGGAGGAGGCAGAGGTGTTCACTAGCACAGCTCCCTCACCTTTCATCTCCTGTCCCCCATGTTTCTGAGGAGCTGATGTCTCCACAGTTCTGGACCACATCAACCAGCTGCTGGGCTGCCTTTTAGGAAGTCAGGTTTCGTGGCCCAAGGGTGGTCTTTCATCCAAGTCTGAAAGTAGAGAGGCGACTGGGTGCAGGTGGGGTCCAAACAAGAGCTGCAGAGGCAGCTGAGGAGTCTGAGGGATCTCATAGAGTCTGTGTCCTCTGCATTTAGGACACTGCAAACTGGTTGGGTCCAAAACAGATTTTTCAAATTGGACCAAAAAAATTTATTGATGGATTGATCGTGAATGGAGTGATGGACAGGCAAAGAGAGAAATCAAAGTTTTGGTGGATGATGGTGCTATTTACTTAGATGGGGAAAGCTTGAGGGAAAGATACTTTGTTAGGAAAATTAATAAATTTTTGTTAGATGGGTGACGTCTATTAAGTTGTCTAAGTCTGGATTTGAGGGGAGAATTCTATTTGGAGATAGGAATTTGAGTCACTGTCATGTAAGATGGTGGGCTTCCCAGGTGGCTCAGTGGTAACAAGTCTGCCTGCCAATGCAGGAGACACAGAAGATGCGTGTTCTATCCCTGGGTTGGGAAGATCCTTTGGAGTAGAAAACAGCAACCCACTCCCGTATTCTTGCCTGGAAAATCCCATGGATGGAGGAGCCTGGTAGGCTACATGCCACAGGGTGACAGAGAGTCAGACACAACTGAGCACGCACACATGTAGATGGTAAAGTTGTCAACATCGAAGAAAAGAGGTCGGTTGAGAGCAAAGAGGAGATGAGGCAGAATTTTTGACTTTGGCAAGATGTACACCACTGTGGCTTAACAGGTGGGTGAGAGGCAAAGCTTCCTCATTAGAGTGGGCTGAGGAAAGACTAGGGGAAGAGGAAGTGGTGATGGAGAAAACAGACAAGTTCCTTGAGTAGTTTTGCTGTAAAGGGGAGCAGAAGAATGGGGTGGTGACTCCAGAGGGCCAAGGGAGGATGCTCTTGAGGCAGGAACAATCCAGAACAGGAGAAATGGATAAGGCAGGAGAGAAAGGGGGCACCTGTGTGGGTTTAGTCTCAGAGGAGCTGAGAGGGATGGATCTGGACACCAAGTCAAAGGCTTGGACTAGAGAAGAGAGGTGTTCCCCCACCTTTGGGAGATATGCAGGTGGCAGGAAGACAAGGGGGCTCCTCTCAACTGCATCTTCCATGACTATGAAGTCTGAATGGAAGTCACCAATGGGATGGAGACTGGGTGTTGCAGATGGGAGAGGAGGTAATGGGACGGAACAGACTGAGAGAGGAAAGCTGAGACTTTCAGAGAAATGTAATAGAGAGGTTGGCAGTGTTTGGGGCCCATTTGAAATGTGGTCTAAACTGTGAAGTGAATCTGGCTGCATGGTGGTAGGTGTCCTCTGCAACATTCAGCTGCTTGCGTGTACATGCTGGCTAAGCGCTTGGTGAGAGTGATGGAGGTGGGAGAAGGGAGCTGAGTGTTGCTTCAGTGCTGGACAGTGGAACCTAAGGTGTGAGAAGGCAAATGAATACAGAGAGAAGTAGTGACTAGAGGGGAAAAAGTAAGAAAGGTCAACGAATTGGGAGTTTGGGGTTGGAAGAAACTAAGTTTATCATATAAAGGCATTTCTATAAAGTAATGGTATTTACTATAAAGTAATGGTAATTTACTATAAAGTAATGATAATTACTCATTACCATTGAGCAAACACACACACGTTTTTAAATACCAAAAGCAGCTAAAATTTTTTAAAAAACATCTAAAAGATAAAAAATACACTACATAAGAACTATATACAAAAGACTTGAAATACACATAAATATAACACAAAATGGTACTGTAAAAGAAGCATTACCCATCTCCAGACTATATTAAGTGAATAAGCAGATAAGAAAGGGGGAATATCACATTATTTATCTGTTAAAAAATTTTAAGGAAAAAAATTAAAAAGTCCCTCAACGGGAAGCGAGGGCATAAGGTAGAGGATGATTGGATGTTGTTTAGTCGTTCAGTCGTGTCCAACTCTTTTGCGACCCCACAGACTGTAGCTGCCAGGTTCCTCTGTCCATGTGATTTCCCAGGCAAGAATACTGGAGTGGGTTGCCATTCTCTTCTCCAAAGGATCTTCCTGACCCAGGGATAGAACTGATGTCTCCTGCATTGGCAGGTGGATTCTTTTACCACTGAGCCACCTGGGAAGCCAGAGGATGATACAGGAACAGAAATTAGACTTGTCTGAGTATATTTTAAAGATCAGACCTGGAACTACATAATTATTTTACATAAGTAAAATTAAATGAGGGACTTCCCTGGTGGCCCAGTGGTTAGGATTCCACACTTCCACTGCAGTGGGCATGGGTTCGATCGATGGTCCGGGAACTAGATTCCACATACTGCAACTAAAGATCCTGCATGCTGAAACAATGAAGATCAAAGATCACACAATCTGCAAATAAGACCGGGTACAGCCAAATAAATAAATATTAAAAACAAAATAAAAAAAAAATAAAAAAAATAAATAAAAACAAAATATTCTGAAGTCTTGAATTTGAACAGAAAGTATCTATGTGTTTTATCTTAAAATATGTATACTAGCTTTGTGCCCTAAAAAGGCCTAGAAACAATGACCAACACAGCAGCAATGGGCCTTCTAGAGCCTAGATTTACCTCTCATCACTAAAAAGAACGATGGATTTTGTTGTTTTGTTCTATTCCCCTAAAAATAACTGACTCCAGGTCTGGAGCAGAAAATGGACAAGATGTGTTTGGAACATCTTATCATACTAGATAGCAAAGAAGTTACCAAATATTACTATCAAAAGGGTTCTATCAAAAGGACTTGGGAGCCAACTTGAAGAGACTGCCACTGGACAAAATTAAGGACAATTTAAGCATCATTGATGTTTAATAACTGCAATGAACTGAAACACATAAGATTTATTTAATTCAGTAACTATGATACTAAAAAAAAAACACAGCCTACTGGTCACTTTTAGAGGGTGTCAGTAAATCACCTCATTATTTAGAAAACTGGCAAAAAATCTGGACACTTTTCCTCTTTCCAATATGAACGGTAATGTAGACAAGTTTCCGTTTATAGTGGTATTTCAGGTATTATAAGGAAGAGGAATGGTAAAAAGACATTATCACCATTTTGCAAACTTGGATAAATTAATGGATCTAAGCATTGAGCTTCAATGGCTGCAACGCAGAAAAAGACACAATCAGACATGATGCATCTTTGATGAAAACATACACCACTATCTATGAGGTTTTCTTGCCATTAAATCTGAATTCACTCACACTTCCAGATCTATTCCTAATTAACAGGAAATACAAAGGTTAAAGAAACCTGTTAAATGACACCTTAGCAAAAGCCAGACTGGGAAAGAAATCGAGAAGAACCTACCAGCTCAAAAAGACTTCAAGAAATATGCTAACTTTAATATAAAACCCTGTTTGGATTTTCAAATAAACAAATTACTGAAAAATAAAGACATAGAAATTTGAGAACTTCAGTATTTCATAACATTAAGGAATTAATGTGTTTGATATGCTGATATTATGATTGTGTATCTTAAAAAGTTCATATCCATATATACTGAAGTACTTATGGATGAAATATGATGTCAGGCTATGTATGGTTAAGAGGAATAAGTAGACTGGTATTAAATTAAGACTGGCCAGGCATGAGCTGATAAATACTGAAGCTATGTAACAGGTATTTCTTTTCAGTTATTAAGTGAACAATGCAAAGAAACAAAGGAAAACAATAGAATAGGAAAGACTAGGGATCTTTTGAAGAAAATTAGGGAAACCAAGGGAACATTTCATGCAAAGATGGGTACAATAAAGGATAGAAATGGTATGGACCTAAGAGAAGCAGAAGATATTAAGAAGAGGTGGCAAGAATACGCAAAAGAACTGTACAAAAAAAGGTCTTAATGACCCAGATAACCACAATGGTGTCATCCCTCACTTAAAAGCCAGACATCCTGGAGTGTGAAGTCAAGTGGGTCAAAGGAAGCATTACTACAAAGGTATTGGAGATGATGGAATTCCAGCTGAGCCATTTCAAATCCTAAAAGATGATGCTGTTAAAGTGCTGTATTCAATATGCCAGCATATTTGGAAAACTCAGCAGTGGCCACAGGACTGTAAAGGTCAGTTTTCATTCCAATCCCAAAGGGCAATGCCGAAGAATGTTCAGACTACCGCACAGTTGCACTCATTTCACATGCTAGCAAGGTAATACTTAAAATCCTTCAAGCTAGGTTTCAACAGTATATGAAGAGAACTTGCAGATATACAAGCTGAATTTAGAAAAAAGCAGAGGAATCAGAGCTCAAATGGTCAACATCCATTGGCTCATAGAAAAAGCAAGAGAAACAGAAAACCATCTACTTCTGCCTCATTGACTATGCTAAAGCCTTTGACTGTGTGATCACCACAAACTGGCAAATTCTTCAAGAGAGGAGAATACCAGACCACCTGACCTGCCTCCTAAGAAATCTGTGTGCAGGTCAAGAAGCAACAGTTAGAACTGGATATGGAACAACAGACTGGTTCCAAATTGGGAAAGGAGTTCATCAAGGCTGTATATTGTCACCCTGCTTATTTAACTTACATGCAGAGTACATCATGCGAAATGCTGGGAAGTATCAATAACCTCAGATATGCAGATGACACTACCCTTACGGCAGAAAGTGAGGAACAACTAAAGAGCCTCTTGATGAAAGTGAAAGAGGAGAGTAAAAAAGCTGGCTTAAAACTCAACCTTCAAAAAACTAAGATCATGGCATCCAGTCCCATCACTTCATGGCAAATAGATGGGAAACAATGGAAACAGTGAGAGATGTCATTTTGGGCTCCAAAATCACTGCAGATGATGACTGCAGCCATGAAATTAAAAGACACTTGCTCCTTGGAAGAAAAGCTATGACAAACCTAGACAGTGTATTAAAAAGCAGAGACATTACTTTGTCAACAAAGTCTGTATAGTCAAAGCTATGGTTTTCCCAGTAGTCATGTACAGATGTGAGAGTTGGATCATAAAGAAAGCTGAGCACCGAAGAATTGATGCTTTTGAACTGTGGAGGCTGGAGAAGACTCTTGAGAGTCCCTTGGACAGCAAGAAAAGCAAACCAGTCAATCCTCAAGGAAAATAGTCCTGAATATTCATTGGAAGGACTGATGCTGAAGCTGAAGCTCCAATACTTTGGCTCCCTGATGCAAAGAGCCAGCCCACTGGAAATGACCTAGATGGTGGGAAAGATTTGAGGGCAGAAAGGGGCACCAGAGGATGAGATGGTTGGATGGCATCATTGACTCAATGCACATGAGTTTGAGCAAACTCAGAGACAGTGAAGGACAGGGAAGCCTGTCATGCTGCAGTCCATGGGTTGCAGAGTCGGACAAGACTTAGCAACTGTACAATGTGATAGGTACACTGGGGTTTGTTATTTTACTTTTGCATGTTTAAAATTTTTCATGACAAAAAAATGAAAAAAAATTTTCCCAAAGGTCTCCATGATTTCAGCACTCACTGGAAATGTGTGATGACAGAGGGAGCAGGGTATCTGGGCTAAACTTCAGGATAGTTTGAGGGATGGAATGGGTATGGTGCTTTTACCAGACCAGAGACCAGCTGGGGAGGTTAGTTTGTGAGCAAGATGAACTCCATGTGGGTCATGCTTAACTTGGGGTGTCTGTAGTATGTCTAGATGGGATTGCACAGGAGAATCTGTGCAATGGTGGGAATACTAAACTCCAGAGATGTGGGTGGAAGATGAAAATGGGAGTCACTGGATGACATTACTAGGAGAAACTGTAGAAAAGAGGATCTCAAAGGAGTCTCAGTGGTCATAAGGCAAAGACTTGGATAATGGTGTCTTAGAAAATGGGAAGGCCCAGGAAGAGATCCAGAGCAGCTTAGATCTCACAACATACAAAAAATTAACTCAAATGGTTCAGAGCTAAATTTAAGAATTAAATTTTAAACTTTTAGAAAAACATTGTCAATCTTTATGACTTTGAACTAGGCAATGGATTTATCACAATCAATCAAAACACACTATTAAATAATAAAACCCGGCCCTCAGTCAGATGGGCATGGAGACACTTTCAGAAATACCTCGATGGCTGCCCAAGGAGAATCCCAAGTTCAGTTCCAAGTAGCTTGTATTGGCTGGTGGTGGTGGTACTGGAAAAAACTAAACTGGTAAAACATCTGACTGGCGACTCTGAGATTATGTAGCTTACCTAGGAAATGGCAACCCACTCCAGTCCTCTTGCCTGGAGAATCCCATGGACTAGCCTGCCAGGCTCCTCTGTTCATGGGGTCACAAGCGTTGGACACGGCTTAGTGACTAAACCACTACCACCACCTTGGGTGTTGAGGTCCATGTCCTTGAGTTCCATACCAACAGAGGACCTATTAAATTCAATGTATGCGATACAGTTGGTTAGGAGAAATTTGGTGGACTGACAGATGACTGATATCCAAGGCGCAGTGTGCCATCGTGATGTTTGATGTTGTAACGAGAGTCATGTACAGTATGTGCCTAACTCGCAGAGAGATCTGGTACCAGTGAGAACATCCCCAGTGTTGTATGGCAACAGAGTAGATGTTAAGGACAGAAAGGTTAAGGCACAGTCCACTGTCTTCCCCAGAAAGAATCTTCAGTACTGACACTGCTGCCAAAGGAACTACAACTTTGAAAAGCGCTTCCTCTTGGAGTCTGTTGCCGTGCCTGCTCTTGCCCTGCCAGCACAGCACGAGCAGTCTACAGGGATGCGCAAGACAACCGCTCTCCTGGATGAAGATAGCCTGTGAGAAAGTGAAGCTGGGGCCCAGTGGCAGACATCGTTTTATAGGTAACTGTCCTGTGACGTCAGTGGTGCAGTGTGTTTGCCACTCTATCATATAGCTAAGCAGAACATGTCCTTAATCTTTGGATGCTGAGAGATGGGATGGGCTTTGGAGTGAACATGGCAGTTCAAAAAAAATTCCTTCATTTTTTGGACCTGCGTGTGTGTTTTGGAACACAGCTGTTTCGTTCTTGAATTTCAAATATAAAGACTGCTATAGTCACATGACAAGAAAAGATAATCCCACAGGATGGGAGTCCTTGCAACTCATTTATCTGAGAATCTAGTATGCAGAATATATAAAGAACCCCTGCACCTCAACAGAAGACAACTCAATTAAAAATGGGCAAAGGATCTAAATAAACATTTCTCAAAAAATAAATAAATTTTCTGGCACTCCACTGGTTAAAACTCTTGTGCTTCTATTGCTGGAGACATACATTCAACCCCTGGTTGGGAAACTAGGATCTCACAAGCCCTTGGCCGAAATTTAAAAAAAGATATACAAATGGCCAATGCAAATGAAAAGATGCTCAACATCCAAGTCATAAGGGAAATGTAAATCAATACCACAATGAAACATCACTTCATACCCACCAGAATGCCTATAATAAAACAGGAAATATGTGTTGGTGAGGATGTGGGGAAA
Source organism: Cervus elaphus (assembly GCF_910594005.1). NCBI lineage: Eukaryota > Metazoa > Chordata > Mammalia > Artiodactyla > Cervidae > Cervus > Cervus elaphus. Next base: position 9,356,795 of record NC_057822.1, on the reverse strand, counting down.
ATGGACCCCTCATTTGTCACTGGTAGGAATGTAAAATGGCACGAATGCTATGGAAAACTGTTGGTTCATCAAAAAGTTAAACATAAGGGATACCATATGCCCCAAAGATCTGAATACATGTCCATACAAGAAACTCATATACAATATTTTAAGCAGTATTCATAATAGCCAAAAAGTGGAAACAACCTGAATGTCCAACTCATCAGTGGATTTATCATTTATCAAGTATGGTTTATCATCCATACGATGGACACTTGGCAAGAGGAATGAAGTACCTGCAACTAACTCCATGGATGAACTCTGAAAACATGCTTAGTGAAAGCAGTCAGTCACAAGACCATGTATTCTAAGATTTCATTTAGATGCAATGTCTTTGATTGGCCAAACTCAAGGCAATGTGGAACTCTATTTCAATAAAAATTAATTAAAAAAATTAAGACAATGGGGATTAGCAGTTGCCTAGGGTTGGTGGGAGGGGGAACGGGGAATGACTGCTAGTAGGTATGTGGTTTTTCTGGAGTGCTAAAAATATTCCGCAATCAGATAGTGGAAACTGTTGTACAAACTTGTGAATATTCTTAAAACCACTCAACTATGTGTTAAAATGGTGGAATTTACGGTGTTAATTTTTTCTCACCTTGAAATAAGGTGGGGGGCCTGCACTCAGCAATATTAAATGTTGTAGTCAAGCCAGGCAAGGTGAGGCTTGGAGACATCACAGGACTGGAGTGTAGTGGTGAAATCCACTCACAGTTCTTGTTATCATCTCTACCCTATTTCAGTAATTCTGGCTGAATCCTCAACACATTCTGTGGTTCCATCCCTCTTGCCATGACCGTCTTAAAGAGTGAGCAGGTGATCTACTTTTGACCAATCAGACTCAAGCTACTGAGGCACATCAGTGAAATAATTCATTATTCTTAAGAAAAAAAAGAAATCATCTTCTGCCTCTGCACACTGGAGTGAAGCTGAGGTCTGGAGCAGCTGACTGGGGAGGGGTGGTGGGTGGACCACACTCTGAGGGCAGAAAAGCTGGAAAGAACCACCTGGGTTCTTAGAAGCACTCTAAGAAAAAAGCCAAGGTTTTTCTTAGGGACAGAAATCCTCCTGTTTAAGCCATTTTTTTTTTTTTTTTTAAAAGAGTCAAGAAAGCAGCCCAAGGCAGGTTACTGGCAACTCTTCCCAACTGGGCTTGGACACAAGGCATGGGGAAGGGAATCTGTTTTTTTTTCCTATGTTCAGGTCAGGACTGCCACTGATCAAGCTATTAAGATTGTCTTAAATGTCCTTACAAGGTTTTCACATTTACTTTCTTGATTTTTAAGCCCAGGCACTCTCATGCTCCACAGTTAGTCACATCAGTAAATATTTTCCAGGAAGGGGAAAAAAAAAAAAATTCAAGCTCACCTTCCTCATCCTAATTTCTAGGTAACAAAAAAATGATGCTTACTGAATATAATCTAAGCCAGTCACTTCACTTCTGAATCACTTAACTATAAAATGGGGATAACATCTACATAGACTGACCCAAAGGACAGAAAGTGGCCAAACTCCTAGCCTGGTCTATGTCTCAACAGGTCTCAACAATCTGAACTCTTAACAAATACTGATAAGGTAACTTTAACTGTGGCTTTCTCAAATCCGGCAACTTCTGTGCAATACCAAGTTGCCATACCCCGACTCTAACAGTTGTTAACAGGCTCCACTTGAAAATGACACCATCCCTGAATAAAAATTAACAACCAACACCCTAGAACTATTTCAGCAATAATGGAAGCAAATGCCTGAAATTGCCTAAGTAGGCAAAGTATACCTTCTCCAAATAGTGCCCCCTAATACAAGTCGAACTTTGAAATTATTTTTCACGCAAGTCGGGGGTTTGAACCAGGACTTTGCCACTCCTTAGATGTACACATAACCTTGAACAAGTTTCCTCATCTATTTCCCCATTAGTAAAAAGGGTGTTAACACTTACATTACACAATTGTCCCAAAACTGAAGGTCAGAGATAATAAATAGAAAAGTTACCGACAAAGAGCTTAACACCGATATGAAAGCTCTACCTTTTTGACTAAAGGGATCAAGTAACAAGGTTTTTTAAAAAACTAGCCTCCAACTTATTGGGCTGGCCAAGAAGTTTGTTTTTCTATAAGCGCTTCCAAATTTTTGGCCAACCCAACATTTTAACTCCCCTCAAATAAGACCTGTGAAATAAGGTCTGTGAAAGCAAATTCAAATTGCAACTGTCAATTACAAGTTTGATTTCCTAACAGATGAGTTCTTGCTATTTTCCTAAAGGAAAGGGTTTCTCTGAAGGGTCTTCAAGCTAAAGCAATGAGTAAAGTCCCCATTAACATCTTTGTTTCTGGAGCTAGAATACTTCACCAGCAAGGACAAGAAATTTATAATCACTTCTCAAGAGCAGGGTGCCATCTGCCTTACACATCCCATGGCCAACTGTGTAGACACTGAAGCACTTCCTTCTCACATAATACATAGCTCTTATCTATCAATTTGCTAACTTTACAGAGACCTTAAATCCGAGTGAAGTGGAAAGGCTCTTTTGCTGCCACCTACCAGGCCAAAACCTCAGACCTACCAAATACCTGCATTTAAAACTACACTTCAGATAAAACCAAGTACAGAAACCACTTCTCTGCTCCCAGCCTCTCACCACCAGTCTGCTCCTGGGATCTTTCCCAACTCCATGTAGCACTGTGTTCTATAGATGGACCATAAAGATCGACTGTACATGGAGCCTCTACAACTCACACCAGAATGCATCCTGTCCCAAGAGACTTGGGAGAAACCAGGCTCCCCCACTCCTGGGAAAAGATTAAAAGCAGCATTCCAAGCCAAACTGTATCCAGCTTTATTAAAGATACTTTTCATAAACAATCATGGTATTTCAGGCAGGACATGGGCAGACAATCGTTAACAGTATACAACTTTCAAACTCCCTTTTTCAATGGACTACCAAAATCAGAAAGCCACTATAAAACCCAATGAAATCTTCATGTGATGCTCTGAACAGGGAAAGTTTAGAGTGAGGGTTGACATTTCACATTTAGAATGTTGTTTAACAACTTTTCACAAGCCGACCCTGACTTTCAGGAAATGGAAATGGAAATGGCAGAAGTACCACTCTGAGGAGCCACAGTTTAAAAAAGGAACCGCTGCTCTTTTGAAGGACGCCATCTCAATGGTGACACTAGGAAGTCCAGATTGCCTGACATACTGGTCATCAATTTTGGGGGGGCGCTGGGTTCAGGTTCCAACAGGTCTCTGGGTTTAGGGGAGTCAAGTCTATGCTGAGGTGGAGAGGGAGAGAGGACATAAAAACTAAATTTTAGTTTCTCCACACCACAAGGTGTTTGTGCCAAGGTGGCTAATGTGTGTCAACATCAAGGAATCCCTCCTTCCTGGGAACCAAGAGGAAGTCTCTCAAAACTAGACGGGAAAGGTATTTTTCCCCCACGTCAATTCAGCTTCGGAGACATTCTGTTAGTGACGTGCCCTTCCCCCAAAAAACAACAATGAAGTGTTCTGTGTGCTAACAACATAGCTTAAAAAAAAAAAAAAAAAGTAAAACAAAATTCTGCATTTTTATAAAACTTGATAAAAAATAGTATTTCAAACTGTACAGTCACCAGAAGTACACAGTTATCAAAAATGCACACACTTCACTTGGCATCTCCAGCACCTTCAGCTTTCTGTGCCTGAAAGAAAAGGACAGAAGAATACAGTAAGTAGACTTGGAAACTATCTTAATTCATATCTCATTTACAGCACTATTCTGCTCCCAGAACCAAGCTCAGTTTTTAGGTATTTTGACACTGAGACTCAGTACTTCTTTTTAAAATGACTTACTAGGTAACTTTACTAAGTCACTTCCCCTCTGGATCTTCCTGTAAAATTGGGGAATGGGACACATCAGCACAACAAGATCTGAGGTTATTCCCAGCTTGAAAACTATGGTGTATCGTGAGTGTGACACTTAAGGAAAGGACAAGGCTCTCATGTCACAGCTCCATATACTGGATGGCAGAGACTTCAGGAATCCAGATTAAATTCACAGGGGGGGAAAAAAAACCATAAGCAAACTCTTGATTAAAAGGGTCACTTGGGAGTGATGCAGATGCAAGAAAAAGCCACAAAAGCTTTTGGAATCAGTAACTGAAAGAAAGTGAAAATAGCAGTTGTACCTGGTCTGTTTTGGCATCTCCATTTTCTGCAGGGTTATTCCCATCCTTGCCAGCATCAGCTTTGCCCTTTTTCCCTTTGGGTACCTTCTCTCCCTTCTAAAAAGGGGAGGGAGGAAAAAAAAGCTGTTTCTCATTTCGCATCACTAGGATAAAGCTCTGCACAGGACACATTTATCAAATATAAGACAAACGCCTTCCCTATTGACAGACAAAACCAAACTGTGGTCTTCAATATACAAAATCTTTCAAGTAAAAATAATAGAATAAGACAGCTTAAACACTTGGGTGTTTTAATACTCAAGTGCAGAATTTTCTGTAGACCGAAGACAGAGGTTTTGGTTAAGGACCAGCCCTAGTAACTTTGTCAAATCTCAACTTTGTGTCACCAAAAGAATGTTGTTTATAGCAGGTCTCCCTGTCAGCAACATGAGAAACTATTCAGACTTTTGTGTAAATCCTATAGGCAATGTTTGTCTCACCATCTTGCTCACCTTTGCAGGGGCCTTTTTAGGCTTGGGCTCTGGCTTTGGAGGAGCAGGTTTCTTATATTTGGGGGAGAGAAGAGAAGCAGAAAACATTAGTACAATAGAGCAAAGAAAACAACCCACAACCAAATCAGTGTCACTGGCATAGAAGTTTCTCCAACTTTGTAAAGTTTGCGGTGGGCTTTGGATTAGAATTTAGCTTCAGAAACCCACTCAAGCAACACCCAGAAGTGTCCCACTTTGGCTACAGTCAACACAATTTCAGAACGAGCAAACTCCAATGGGCAAGAGACTGACTAACTCATAGGAAATAAAGGGAATTGTTTTTCAGTGCTTTTTAGTTTCAGGGAATAACATGAAAGTTTAGAGGGAAACACACTTACAGCAGATAACCTTGCAGATCTTCTCTGTGGCTGTTTAAAAAAAAAGAAAAGAAAAAGTTACAAATAGGGCAGTCGAATTACTTAAAAATACGTTTTTGAGCTAAGTTGTTCTGGACTCCAGGGACTACAGAGAGCTTACTGAGAGGTAAACTCAGGACTAAGGATATGGTCTGGGCTCCACTGAAAGAGCCCAAAGCTTTGTGAGATTCCAAAAGTAGAAAGACTTACTTCGTCCTTCACCTTGGCTTTATCTCCTTTAGCATCCCCTTCAGCCTAAAAAAGAAAAAAAACAAGCAAAAGCTAAGAAAGCTGCAGCTTCTGAAGCAATTCTTAATGATTCAGTAAACTTAAGTCCCGGGGATGGGGGTGGAAATCAATGGGAATCTTGTACACAACTTTTTCCAAGACACACAAAACGTCAGTTTGTAGCATCTCCAGCTCCTCTGCAAATCCTCCAAGTGCTTATAAAGCTCTAGGAGTGATCTTGTGTGTCCAGTTGCACGCCCGAGCAGGCTCCAATCGCGCAGAGACGGCGAGTGTACGACCCCAAGAAGCCTGGGGAAGCGCGGGGAAACCTGGAGCGAGGCGCGCGAAGTGCGGCCCGCGCCGCCGCGCCAGGCAGAAGCAACAGCTGCACAGGGAGCAAACAAACCCCTCCGGGGGCGGGGCCCGAGCGCCGTTGCCATGGTAGCCGTCGAGGGCGGGAGACGGCAGGCGCACGCAGCCGAAGGGGGGGAACCCGTGGGCGGCAGCGGCGCGCACCGGCGCCGAGTCTCGTGCGCTGGGGCCGTGGGCGGTGCGCGAAGGAGGCGGGGCATCACCGAAGCCCCGCCCCCAGGAGGAAGGGTCCCGCCCCCTCACGGCGGCGGTTTTTTGGCGGCAGCGCGTTCCCCCCGCCCGCCAACCCCGAACGCCGCCTTCCCGCCCTTTCGGGTTTGAATTGCCCGCCCGCGGGGAAGGGACTGGAGGGGGGCGGGGGGGGGAGCTTAGCCATGGGGGGAGGGGGGGCGCGGGGCGGGCACGTCGAGCCCGAGGGGAGCGGGATAAACAGCCGCCAACATGGCTCCTCCCGCCGCGGCCGCCGCTCCTCCAATATGGCCTCTGGCGCCCGCGGGCAGACGAACCGCGCAGGGTAGCCCGGGGCCGCCTGACACCGCCTCGAGACGCTGCACCGGGCGGCTGAGCCTGCTCCAGCATCGCCGCCGGCTCGCGCGCCCCGAAGCCGAGGAGAGCGGCGGAGCAGCATTGGCGGTGGTGGTAGTGGCGGCGGCGGCGGCCCAGCGCCTGGGGCCCTCGCGCCACGTACCTTTCTCTTGGGCATGGTGGCTGCGGCGGCGGGACGTAGGCGCTGGACACGGGGATGCAGTGGCGCGCTGGCTTTAAGTCGGTCCAGGGGTCGCTCTCGCCTCTTCTTCACACTGCTCGGGCTCCGGGGGGTTTATAAAGTTTTTATAGCGCTGGGAGCCCCGGACCGGTTAGAACCGGATTTCACCTCCCGCCGCCGCTCATTGGCCCAGCTGGGGTCACGTGGGCGGGGTTTAAACTCACCTCCTCTGGAGGGAGTGAGGAGGGGGGCATGGGGGGTAGGGCGCGCGAGACGGTGGCGCGCCGAGGGGGTGGGGGCGCAGTGGGGGAGGCGCGCGTCGAAGGCAGTAAATGGCGGGGCGGGGGGGTGGGGGGTGGTGGTGGTTGTGGTGGTGGTGTGAGTCGGCGGGCTCTGGGTTTCGGCTCCCGCCAAGAGCTTGGCTTTTGCAAACTACCAAGTTCCTTCCACCTTATGCAACCGAGCTACCCACTTCTCCAAGCCGTGCGACACTTAAGGCGCATCTCAGCCGCTTTCCTTCCTGTTCCCGCTGGGGGCCCCAGAAGAGGGGTTTGCTAGGCCTGGCCGCACTGCCCTTCTCTGCCGGAGGCGGGAGGAAGCGCGCGGCTTGGAGGCACGGGCTGCAGTTCCCAGGGCCGAGGCTGACGCCTGAATTGGGGAAAGAGCTGGGAAGCCAGCTTGGCGCAGCCGGACGTGCATCCTTCCAAGCTGCCACTCAGAGGAAGCCTTTCGTGCATCTCACCTGGAAGGCGGACCATTCGAGGTGGGGTGGGGGATCCAGGGGGGAGACTTTATGCGTAGAGGTGCCTTTCGGGTGCAGTGGGGCAGGTAGGAGCTGTCCTTTCAGCACCCGTTGCTCAGTCGCCTCCCCAAATACCAATGAAGCACCCCCGCGGCCCCCTGAAGCCTGTCGGGCGGCTGGGCTCCCTTAGGTCCTTGTATTCCCGGACCTCAGAACCCCGCCACCGGATGATGGAGAGTGGCCGCCAAGGCAGCCTACTAGCACTCCCCTCCCCCTAAGCTCCACCCGCTTCGGAGACATCAAGCTCAGCTGCCCCCACCCGACGCGGCCACCAAGCCTGGGCGCTGCAAACGCAGCTGGCGAAATCCCTCCTTCCACACTGGCAGGCTGGCTTCCTTTCACTTGCGCGATGAAAAGGAGGGTGGAGGAAAGCGTCCAGGGATTAGGGAACAAGTAGAGGAACAGGTGTTGCGATGGCAAAAGGGCTCTTCCAGTGGCTCCCCCCGCCCCGCCCCCAGAGCCAGGGATCCTGGAAGTGGCCGAGTGCACCTGAGGGCGGTGGACAATTGCTGCAGCAAAACACGGTCTTCTGTTGCACTGTTCGCAAACAAGTTTTACCTCTAAGAATTTTAAAAATTCTATTTGACACCCAAGAGAACACAACACGATAAATATCCTCAAGTGGGGGGGGGGGGGCGGTTGGCTCACAGGTGGGAGGACATTTAAATAGGTCGCACCGAGTTTCTTGAGGCAAGGGTTGAGCTGGTTTGTACAAATCATACCGGTGGAAAGCAATCACAGTGACTTCGTATCAACTACTTGCAGCCCGGTTCGGGGAATCCATGATCCCTCAGCTGCTTTCCCCACCTCCTGTGGCTCCCGAGGCAGCCACTCCCCGCCCCTCCCCCACCCTGTGTACCTCTCCCAGAACACAGGACCTCAGGCCAGAGAGATACTTGCCCATTAATCACCTCTGCGGTACCCAGAAGAGAGAAAAGGACTCAACCACCATGCTCATAGGGCAGATTCCCTTTGCTGCGTCCAGCCCCTCTTTCCCGCCTTAATTGTAGGGCTCTGCCGTTATAGCCGCATAATTCATGCCTCCCTAATTAAGGCTGTCAACAGCCTCATTGTAAAGCTGGAAAATGTACAGCACCTGCTCTCTGGGAACCCTGTGCCAGGGATTGGTAGTGGGGAGTGCCAGGTGTGTGTGAGGGATTTGCCAAAGGGCGCACTGATTGGCTTTTCCATCGCAGTGTCTGGCATTCATGCCTGATTCTGGGAGCAGGGATGATGGCCAAGGGGTCTCTTGTGCCAGGTATCCAGGCACAGAAAGGGGAAGCGACTGGAATACAAGGAAGTAGGGGTTTTAAAGAATATGCTCTTAGCACTGCTTGCAAGACCCCACCTCTCCCCTAGAGGGAGGTGCTGGGGAAATAGTTTGCAGAAAGCAAAATGGGAAGACACAGCGTTTGGTTGGTATTATCCACTGGTGCTTGCTGCTGTGGGGCACCAGAAGCACGGAGTTGCTCACACAGACAGCTCTTCAAAGGCACTAATCCTCTCAGCAGCTCTGCAGCCAGGCCTGCCAGGGAGAGGTAAGGGAAAGGACACAGCCCTTGCCTTGGTCCTCTTCTCCCTGCTGGGCAACCTTGGCCCTCACAAGCTGAGACTCTGCCATGCTGAGACTAAATCATCTCACGGCCTGCTTAGGGGGCCAGGTCAAAAGCTGAGAAAAGCCTCAAAGGCTGTGGAGATGGGAAGCAGAGTCGGAGGCGCTGAGGGCAGGAGGCAGTCAGTTGGGAGAAGGGCTGGTTTCTGTGCTCTTGGTCCTCATGTGATCCATGGAAGGCGGCCTGTGCTAGATTAGACTCACCAGGGCCTACAAGCTCTTCTGTTACCCTGTGGCAATGGAGGGGGCAGTCTCACTGGGGAGTTGAGCCTGGCCCCATGCCCTGCAAGAGGAGGAGAAAAGCTTGTGTGGGCTGAGTCGACAATAGGTAATTGGATTGTAATCACCCGCCTGGCTTCCTCGCACCATTGGGGGTGCAGAGCCTTTCAGCAAGCAGTCAGCCTGGCGTGGTGGGAGGGGGTAGAGATTCAATAGCAAATCCCAGGTGGAGAGCCAAGGGGGAGGAGCAGCAGATGGGCAGATTTTCTGTCTCTCCCGTCCCTTTGCCTAAATCACGCTGGCCACCTATTAGCGCTTTACCAGCAAATCCACAGTGGGGCCACATTTTTTGTGATGGCTAAGATGGATGGGTAAAGGGCTAAGGTTTGGGGGAGACCTCTTCCCCCAAATTTTGTGTGTTGAAGGATGTGCTGGTGGAAAAACAACGTGCACCTAGGAGTACAGGCAGAGGTGGCAAAGATGGAAGAGCTGGGGCCCTCTGCTCCCCAAACCTACTGTGATCACAGCTAGGCTCAGTGTACTTGAGACTCACCCCCGTCCTTCTCCCCAGCGGCACTGTCCCAGGCCGCCCGTAGGTATCTGGCCAGCAGACCTAGCCTCTGGGGCTCCCTTGCTAAGCCAAGGAACACAATTCATCAGCAGGAGGGAGGTGCCTTTCACCAAGAAAACAAAGGGGAGTGGGGCCCTGGAGGCCAAGGGTAGGGCAAAGTGGCAGGAGGCCAGCCTCACTCAGGCTGATGCAGTGCCCAGATGTGCCAGCCAGTCAGCCCGCTTGAGTTCCAAGGCTTGCAGGAAGCCCTGGACCCGCTCTTCCCGTCTGGCTGAGAGTTTGTGCAAGCGTGTCCGTCGGAGCTGGGGGTCCCCACTGGCCGGGAGCCCCTCTTGCAGCAGCTGCTCTGTCACTGCAGCCTGGTCCCTCTCCAGCTGCTGCCTCTTCCGCTCCTCTGCATACATGTCTCGGGCCTTCTGCTAGAGAAAAGTGGGGATTGGGGTGGGGAAATCATCTTTAGGCTTGGGTGGAATTGGGATGGAGGAGGTGGGGGTGGGGCACAGCACTGGCCAAGTTAAGTGGAACAGTGGGGAGTCTGGACCATATTTGGAAAGATCTGGGAGTAGGTGTGCAATGGGTGGTACCCACGTTGTACAGGCAGGCTGCTGCCAGTTCTGGATCCATGTTGGTCTCTTTGGGGTGGGAGCTTCTATATTTCTTGAAATTCTTCTCAGGTGTGCACTTGGAAGGGAACCAGCAAATGTGGGTCTGACTTCTGGTTCTCCCACCACCTAGCTTTGTGGCTTTGGGCAAATCCTCTCCTAACCTCATTTCTTCATCTGTAAAGTGGGGGTTGTGCCTATCTTGAAGAATGGTTTTAAGGATTAGAGATAATATATGCAAAAGCCCTCCAGCATATTAGCAGGCTCTCATACAGAAATAGCAATTTTACAAGTTATTATTCCCTATTCTCTGATGCAAGGAAGGTTCTATTCCTGCCTGGGGCATATCCATTGGGTCATCTCTTTTGGTTCCCCAGGCACTCTGAGGGTGTCATCTTCCCAACTTCCTAAGTTACCTTTCAGGGTTTGGATCCAGAATTGCCTCTCATGTGAGACCAGGCTGACCTGCTCAGCAAATGACCCTCCTGTGAACATTCTAAGAAGCAGGTTCAGCTTTCCTTAGCCACTTACTGCATTCTGCCTCAAGAACAGGCACTGGGACCACAGTCCACCACTTCTGTTAGGAAAGGAGCCCTCAGGCTCCTGGAACCAGTTCTGACACCAGGTCAGTGACTACACTCCCTGGCAGCACGTCTCATACTCGGTGTCTTCAGACAAACCGTGAACTCCTAGAGGAGAGAGACTGTGGCTCTTTCTTTCTGGCACTTGGGGCACCCTGTACCTGTTAACAGACTGACCGTATGCCCCCAGGAGGACACGGAGGATGTTCCTGGCACAGGTGAAAATCTTTTTGGAGCAGAACCAAGGCTGTGCTGTGCCTCACTGATGCTGTCTGCTCCTGCTACTCTAACAGGCTGCAGAACCTTAGCCTCAGAGTTCCTCCTGCCAGTCCTATTCCATGTTGGAGAAACTCCCATCCTTCTGCCAACTTGGCATCTTATAGCTATGGTGCCCCTCCACCACATTCTACCTTGGACTGTTGTATTTGGGTACCTGTCTGTGTCCTACTCAGCCTGTGAACACCTGGACTGCTCTGTGTTCCTCCTTTAAGGAATATCTTACACATACACAAGCACGTCATCTGTTGTCTCACTTGACGCTCACAACAGAACTAGGAAGGGACTGTCTGTCTGCTGGAGACAGACATGGAGATTCAGAGTAGGGAAGTGATTTTCTAGCATCTTCTCAACAATAAAGATTTATTGCATGAATAAGACACAGCGGTAAAGAACCCGCCTGCCAATGCAGGAGACACAGAAGATGTGGGTTTGATCCCTGTGCCGCGAAGATCCCCTGGAGGAGGAAATGGCAACCCACTCCACTATTCCTGCCTTGGAAATCCCACGGACAGGAGTCTGGAGGGCTACAGTCCACGGGGTCGCAAAAGATTCAGACATGACTCAGCAACTAAACACCACCACCACCACAAAGATGAAAAATCTAGAAAATACCCACTCCAGGCTCTTAAATGATCCAAGGCATTCAAGGGCACTCTTCTGCTATGATAACGAACTCACATATGGTATTATGAAGACTAAACAAGTTTGAGAAGTTGCTGCTAAGTGTCTCCATCTTAATGAAGGGCTTCTTCCTGGCCTTGGTCAGGGGGGACCCTGGGTCCCACATGTGGGACCTTATTGGGGGTTCGGAAATGCACAGGATATAGTCACCACAATCCATGTGCTCACAGGCTAAGGAGGACACAGAGATGTACTCAAATGCCACAGTACTGGTGGAATCTGGTAAGGGTCATCAGGGAGGTAAGAGAAAGGGCTGAGTAACTCAGAGGAAAGAAACTGACTGATGAAGGTGAAGGGGCAGTGGAATCTCATGGGCAGGCAGAACCAACAGGGAAGAGTCAGACAAAGGTAGAGTGTGTGGGGGAGGAGACTATCAGGCAGGGGAATAATGGGCAAAGACTCATGAAATCGGAAAGGGTGATTAGGCCAGTGAGTCTGCCTGGAACACTGGGGTTTGAGAAGTTTCTGTTCAAAGGAAACTCACTGAGGAAACTCACTGTCCTTACCTCACTGAGCCTATTTCTTCATCTGTAAAATGAGGATGATAGCATCCATCTCATTGGGTGGTTTGAGGAAAAAGGAGATAATGAATGCCCAATCTGGTGCCTGGCTATTAACAGGGAGCTATTCTTCTGTCACTACTGCTTGTGACTAGGGCTAAGTAGGCAAAGTTCTAGCCAAGCAGAAAGGATGAGGGCAGCCAGCCACAGAGGCAGGAGATGCAGAGCTGGTTAAAACTGCTCTGGCTTTTTCCAAATGGCAGCCCGAGACTGAGTGCTGAGCAGGGAGGTGGCAGTCGGGCAGAGTCTGGCCCCTAATTTGCCAGGAATCAGCAATTCACTGGTAGGATGAGAGAGTCAGGGGAGAGCGGAAAGCCCATCAGCTCTATACTTCTCCTGTACAGACAAGGACACCAAGCTAGGGAGGGACTTGGCCTAAGTCACACAGTGAGTTAAAGTTCCCTTGGTTTCCACTAAGGTGACTTCTTGAAAGATCTATAGGGCATGTGTTGTGTGCCTCTGGATAAGCTGTACTTTCTAGGGGCAGAGTGGGGAACCAGTGAGCTGCATCTGGATGCCTCTCTGCCACCAGATGGTCTGGATCTACCACCCCGTCTCAAAGGTGTTCTAAGTTCTTCTCAGGTACTCAGCTTCTGAAAATCTAGGCTAATGGAAGTCCTAATGGTCAATTTCTCTCTCCCTGACCATACTGTCTACTCTCCCTGTATAAGGAGCAATTGGGGGAGGGTGTTAATAATTACCGTAGATACTTCTTATACAGACCTTATGTGGTTTTGGTGTAAGGGCTTCATGGAGCTCATTTTGAGAAATGGGGCTCTAAACTATTAATATAAACCTCTCCTGGGCATTAAGACTCTCTGCTCTTGTTCTCTCCTCAGCAGAATTAGGGAACCAGATGTAATGGCCCCTCCACAGTACATAAATCCTCAGGTCTGCTGACCTCACTAGGGCATGAAAAGAGGATACAGGTCTTGGGCTTCAAAACATTCACCAGCTAATAACAAGTCTTCTCCTGAGTCCCCATCTTCCCAGGCGGGTAGCAAGGGGGATGCATTTTGGAGGGTTGAGACAGCACCTCCTACTGGAAACATGATATTCTGACGAACACCCAGAGTCTCCGTGCCAAGGGAACTGTCCTGGAGACGAGATGAGCAGGGTGCTAAGTGTCTGTGGATTTTCTGGAGACAGATGAAGTCTAATGAAGAGCCCAGAGACACACGTGAACGATGCTGACCACCAGTCTCTGAAAATGAACTGTGTTCCAGCACTGCACTCAGTTCTCTTGGTGCATTAGTTCACTGAAAGCTGATCACAAACTTGTGAGGCAGGTATTATCATTACTTCTCTCATTTTACAGATGAGAAAAGTGATCCTCTGAAGGGTTAAGTAATTGCCTAGTCAGTCACATAGCTAGTAGGCAGCACCATGATTCAAAGTCAGGAATGTCTGAGATAACAGCTGAAGTTTTCTAACTTCTCTTGAGGAGAAGACAGTGACTACCTTTAGAGTACTAGAAATAAAATGGTTGATCCAGCCTAGTGTTTAACCGCTGACAGATGCATCAAAGGAAGTTTAGTGGGACCATGTCTCTTCTCCCTCTACATCATTACAGATCAGGTGGACCACACTATTACTCCTCATCTCTGAGGAAAGACCCCCGGGGACCTACCATCCATGCAGCTTGTAACTGAGGATCAGTGGCTCTGTACTGCTGCCCACCCCTTCCCCACCCTGATTTTCTCTGTTCTACTGTGTCATCGTCAAGATTGCTTCCCTTTGCCAGCCCCCAATCTCTAAGAGGAAGGGTGACCACCTGGAAACTGTCATGGTCCCTTCAGATACTAAGGTCTAGCCTCTAACAATTTGTAGCTGAGTCCCTGCTTCCATTAGCATCCAGCACCTGCCCTCATCCCAGTGAGCTAGGTCAAGAACCCAGCTCCCTGCCCTGGTTTCCTGTGGGGTATTGGGACATACTGGGCTGGGCTTAGAGACAGAGAAGCTCAAACTGAACAATAAGAATTTGGGAGATGGGGCAAGGACACAGACATGGAGGCAGAAAACCAAAGGGGATGAGAACAAGGAACTGAACAGTCCAATTTGGTGAGGATACAGGACACATACAAGGGAGATATTAGAAAGATCCGCTCTCTAGTCTGATAGCATACTGGCCAGGATGTTGTTAGTCTGGACTATACTGCTAGTGCTTCTGCTGAGGTGCTAAGATTTCTAGAAATAGTATGAATGCTCGTGGGCAGAGGAAATGTGGCCAAAACCCTCATGGGGTCTGCTGAGAAACAGTTCAGGACAGTCAATATCTGTTATTACTTTGGTCTCCTCACTCTAAAAATGGAGGCAATTAAGAGTAGTATATACCTTATAGAACTACGTAGAATCTAAGTAAAAGGATGCCTGACACATGGTAAGAACTCAATAAATGTCTGGAATTATGATTCTTAGGTACCAAATGAAACTCTTAATGGTTGTCCTTAAACATGTTCCACCCCATTCTAGAAAACAGCAGAACCATCCACCCAACTGCCTAGGCCAAAACCTAAATGTTTTGGTTCCTAGTAACATTAATATTCATACTCCTTGGTTTTCTCCTACAAGAGGCATGAAAGAGTTTCAGAATTACATTATTAACATTACCACTGATAAATCTCTTAAGTAATGTTTAAGTTTGCTTTCCAGTTTGTGGTATTCTTATAACATACACCACTGAAGATGTATAGTCAGAGAACTATGCTCAGGTAACTTGAATTAACCCCTTTCTCTGAAGGTTGTATCATCAGCTTGGTTTCATTTGTTTCTGCTTCAATGTTTGTTCTTCCTCCACCTCAGTCCACTCAGCCCTCGCCTTCTCTGCAGCCGCCACCCCACCTCGAGGCCACATCTTCCCACCGGGACATCTGTAGGAATTTGGTCTGACTCCTGCCCTGTGAAAATCCTGAGTGACTTGCACAAAATGTAAATTAGATCCTGCCATTCCCTCTGATCAGAAGTCTTCAGATGTGTCACCACAGCCTACAAGGCCGGGAATGATCAGAGGCCTGACTCCTACCCAGCTTCATTTCACATCCTTCTTCATGCATGCTGGCCTCTTTGTTCTTCTAAGACCTAAACTATGTAACTTTAGTATCCTTCCACTTTCTGCTCTCTCTACAGAGAATAATTCTTTTCCCTTACATTTTTACATGTCTGGCTACTTCTTATCTTTAATACCATGGCTTATCAAGACCTTCCTTGACTGTTCCACTCAGCACCTCTTACTTGCTTCATTACTTTCTAGGACAACACTCTATTTCTTCACTGCCTTATTGCATATATTTGTTTACTTATTATCTGTCTCCTCAAGTAAAAATATAATCTCCATGAAGGTAAGGATCTTGTCTGGCCAACTAACTGCTTAAATCTCTTGTGTGGAATACTAACATAGTGCCTGACTCAGACCAAGTACTCAATAATAGACATTTACGGAATGAGACGTTTACTTTGGCCACCTGATGCAAAGAGCTGACTCATTTGAAAAAATCCTGATGGTGGAAAACACTGAAGGTGGGAGAAGAAGGGGACGACAGAGGATGAGATGGTTGGATGGCATCACCGACTCAATGGACATGAGTTTGAGTAAACTCCAGGAGTTGGTGATGGACAGGGAGGCCTGGTGTGCTGCAGTCCATGGGGTTGCAAAGAGTCAGACATGACTAAGCAATTGAATTGAACTGAACAGAATGAGTGAAACTTGAAGTAATTCCTCTGATAGCCATGTGGGAGAGTGAGAAATCTGAATTACTAAAAGACTTGTGAACTTCCTAATTAGAGACAAGAATGTGAAAGTGAAAGTCACTCAGTCGCGTCTGACTCTTTGTGACCCCGTGGACTATAGCCTGCCAGGCTCCTCTGTCCATGGAATTCTCCAGGCCAGAATACTGGAATGGGTAGCCATTCCCTTCTCCAGGGATCTTCCCAACCGAGGGATCGAACCCAGGTCTCCCATGTTGCAGGTAGATTCTTCACTGTCTGAGCCACAAGGGAAGCCCAGAGACAAGAACAGTCATACACAAAAGTTCATGCACCAAGATCCTCTGGGCTTCATGAAAGGCCAGTTTACTCATTCTTTACAGACATAATTCTAAAAAACTTGGTTGACTGGTTTTCTTACCTGTAGCTCATTTAAAACTGGAAACAGGAAAAGAAGGGAAGAAGGAATGTTGTCAAAATTAGCCACTGACCATACACAAGAAATCCCAAAGTCAAGTATTTGTGGACCATCTAGCTTAGAGAAAGAGTCCCATCTTTCAAGGCCATCCTGCACAATGAAGTGCTTCAAGATGGGAATCACTACTATCATTATCAGCATCAGCAGAATGTGATTATTCTGATCATCATAATTATTAGCAAGTGCCTAATACAGAGTAGGTGTCAATGAATTACACACAAGACATGTTTCACAAAGTTCTCTATCAAAAAAGGATAAAGAAGGTTTAGTTCTTAAAGGGAGATTTGGTCATGTGGAAAAACTGATATTCATTTCTGACTGGATAATTGAGACTTTGCTGTTTTTCCTTTCAATTGAACTCAACTTCCTCTTTCAGTTTCCTCATATTCTGAGACTAAATGATCAAACACACAATCTGACTGACTTATTCCAGGAGTTCTGGACTTGCGATTCATGGAAAGATTTCACGAGTTATGTGAACCTCCAGACGTAGTTTATGTGCTTCAGTGATTCGTGCAATTCTATGCAAAATGCCGTGTGTTACAGTGACCTTTGCAGTTTTTCTAGGGAGAGAGTCTACGGCTTTCATCAGTTTCTCCAAGGAGTCCCCGATGCCAGAGGGACTGAGAAGCCTTGACTTATTTCCTACTGGCCATTATCTCTCCAGATTCAAGAAGCATCACCAGCTTTGGGCTTAAAATTCTGTGACTTTGAAACAGTTACTGTTTATCCCTCTGTTTCCATATCTGAACAATGAGGACGCCAAAGCTGCTGGATTGTTGGAAGGGTTAAATAAGAAAACATATGAAAACACCAGAGTGCCTCAGCAGAGCCTCAATAAGTTAGCTGCCACCACCACACACATTGTCATTATGATGAAGAGTTCTAATGAGATATAGGTGAATCTCCCTCCTAATGAAACCTGTTTCAGGACCTAGTCATCAAAATTGAAATCAGAACTTCAAGTCCTGGCAGAACACAGCTTTATACAATGGAAAGACAGTGCTATTTTGTTTTTAATCCCTCTGATAGAGTCTTGGATTTTACATACTTCCACTTCTACAATCTTTTGTTAGGCTAATTCCTTCAGGGAATAATGGCCAATCTCTCTGAGAAGCCTTTCCTAAGTTTCCACAATGAAGAGATTAAAGACTTCTAACTTGAATCTTGGTTCCGTCTTTTATTGGTTCTGGTCCTTAACTAAGTAATTTTGATTTACTCATTTGCACAAGTGGGGCTAGTATTACCTAGCTCGTTGGGTTCTTGGGAACATTAAATGAGACAGTGCATATACACTGTTCACAGTGCCTGACACATAGTAAATACTCGGTAAGTGGTAGCTACTCATCATTATCATTAACATGCCATTAGCAAGTGCCTGACATATACAGTCATGGGGGTCAATCAATGCTAACATTTTCTTCCGTCCCATCCAGTCAGGCCAGCCCTGAACTCTTACCTGAAGCATGCTATGGTTCATCTGGAACTGCAGGATGGCCTCACAGAGGTTCCAAAACGTGTATTCTGGCCACAGAACAGGCTGGAACACCAGGCAGGAGTGGGAGGTCTGGGAAAGGTGGGGAAGGAAGAGAATTTGGTTTAGTGACGTGTCACTGGAACATATCGCTGGTCAGCTTCCAAAGGAGCAGGCTGATCACGTCCAGAGATGAGGTGCCCAGGCATCCTGAGCTGCAGCTGCTGTTGCCAGCCCGGATTCACTCACTGATAGGGGGAAGGGTCATCTGAGGCAGTAAGATCACCTGCCTGTAGCAAGGCAGAACTAAAGCGAGGCGAGATCAACATTTCCACCAGGAGTTTTCTAAGAGCCAATTTTAGGACTATGAAATAACATCTGGATTATGTTATTGGCTCTTGGCCCTCAGAGGTCATCTGACAGACACAGTGTCTGATAAAAGTTAGCAATGAATAAACGGTAGCTGCCATTGTTATTTTTAAGTAGCAGAATATGGCACAATGGTTAAGAGCATGGGCTCTGGGGCCAGACTGCCTGGCTTTGAATTCTGGCTCCACCATTTACCATCTATTTGACCTGAGGCAAGTTACTTAACTTCTCTGGGTATATAAGAGTATCTTGTTTTATAAGGTACTATGAAAATTTAACAAGATAACATACATAAAACAAAGCACAGGGCTGAGTGAACTTTAAACAATCATCACTGATTTTGGAACATTCTTGATAGTCGCTGTTGATACCTTTAGAGGAAAGGAATTCAATGCCTAAAGGGGGATACGTTAGCTGTCAAAGAGCTCATTAAGCTAAACCAGTGTCACCTTCCCTGGAACTCCTACCAAGGTCTTAGGTCTTCTCTCTGGAACAACTTTATTTCTTTTCCAAAGTGACATTTTTCACATACTGGAAGGCTAGATTAGAGCTGCCTGTTATCTGCTCCCAAGGTTGTAATGACTTGTTCAGTTTGTCCTTGCTAACAATCTGTAAGTTTTAAGACAGTAGGGATTATTTCTAACTTGGTCACTGCCATATTCCCAGCACCAAGGAGGAACTCAATTTTTTTCCCCCCAAGATAATAAACTATCTTCCAGACCATCATCCTTCACTTATGCCTTAGAGGACATGAGTCTCAGATTCCTGGCCATCTTCTGGTTGGCCTCTTCTGCTAAATCCTCTAGTTTACCAGTGCAATCTCTTAAAACCCAACGCCCAGAAGTAAATTCTTCCGACATCATCTGACCAACAGAGTGGGCCATAAAACCATAAGCTGCACGTTACACTTCTTTAGTATAGCCAAAGACTAAAAGTATCTTCAGTAGCTGAATCTTGTTAGTTTGCTTTTGAGACTACGGGCCATTAAAATTTCTGGAATTTACCATGTGAATTGTTTCTAACTCATATCTCCCCCTCCAGCCTCTCCTTGAACAAGATTTCCTCCAGCCAAGTGCTACCCAGGGGCCAAGGGTACAGATGATGGAGATTCTCAAGCAAAGACAAACTTATTTGAGTATGACCTTTCAGACGACAACCTACACTGGGATAACTGAGCTGAGAGGCAATGGCAGGCCCCAAAGAAAGAGTCTGCACATAGTTTATATCCCCTGTGGACTGTGCTTGTGTAAATGCAGCCCTTTATTCTGAAAGAGAAATCAGTAAATTCAAGGCAAGGTTCTAGCCTAGAGGTGCAGGTTACATGGCAGGTTACCAAGGCAGGAGCTTGTGCTCAGGACATAAGGCAGAAGTCCAGCTCTTGAACACAGGCACAAGTAAAGCTTCCACTACAGCAGGATAGCCTTGATTTCTCCTCTGGGCATTCCAGGCAGCAAGAACCACACAGACTCACAAAGCTAGGGGTGGATGAGGAAGGGATAACAAATGTTACCAGGCACAGCCTGGAGACAGCACTCTGGATTTTAGCTCCCCCTCCAATCTGTCCTGTGGATGCACCCACAGTTTTCAGTTCTGACACAAACAGGACAGTGGCCGGAAATGACCTACCTGCCAGAGGAGGAAGTCGCTGAGCCTCACTTCCCCAGAAGTCCGTATCAAGATGTCAGGGTGAGGAGAGTGGCTGGTATAGAGGCACTTATCGAGCAGAGACTCAGAGACATCGCTAAGGTGAGTGGGGAAGAGACAAAGATAAGCACATATCTATCTCCTCTTGAACTACTCTCATGACGAACTTCCTTACATAAAGTTTCCCAGTTTGTAAAACACCATCAAATACATTCCTTCTACCTGGCATGCAGAAGGCCCTCAATAAATGCTTGATAAATTAATGAATGACTTTAATCTTCACAACTACATAAGGTATTTCTATCCTTACTTTATAGATAAGGAAACTGAAGCTGAGAGAAGATGAAAATTTTGCCCATAGTCATTTAGTTGCAGGCCTAAAACAGACGCACCCATCAGAGCATGTGTTGTCTTTCATGTAAAACATCTTTTTTTAAAAAATGCATACACCAGGGACTTCCTGGGTGGTCCAATGACTAAGACTCTGTGCTCTCAATGCAGGGGCCCGGGTTTAATCCCTGGTCAGGGAACTAGATACTACATGCTGAAACTAAAGATCCCGCATGCCACATATAAGACCCAGCATAGCCAAATGTTAGGTTGGAACAAAAGTAATTGCAGTTTCGGACTGTGAATTTTAAATCATTATAACTAGGATCAAACACATTTTTATTAATCAAAATAGGAACCATTACAATCAACATATTTTTGCCAATGAGAAATAAGTTTGTTTATTCCTGTAGCATAAAAATCCATGCTTCAGGATTTGACAAATTTCTTGGAAAAGATTTTCTGCCTCCTGCTCGTTGTGGAAGCATTTTCCCTGCAAAAAGTTGTTGAAATGCTTGAACAAGTGGTAACTGGTTGGCGAGAGGTGAGGTGAATATGGCGGATGAGGCAAAACTTCGTAGCCCAAGTGGTTCAACTTTTGAAGCATTGGTTGTGTGATATGTGGTCAGGCATGGTTGTGGAGAAGAAATGGGCTCTTTCTATTGACCAATGCCGGTTGCAGGAGTTACAGTCATCAGTGCATCCCATCGATTTGCTGCGCATACTTCTCAGATGTAATGGTTCCACTGGGATTCAGAACGCTGTAGTGGGTCAGACACCACCAAACAGTGGCCATGACCTTTCTCTGGTGCAGGTCTGCCTTTGGGAAGTGCTCTGCCGCTTCTTCCTGGTCCAACCCCTGAGCTGGTTGTCACCGGCTGTCATATAAAATCATTTTTCGTTGCATGTCACAATCCAACTGAGAAATGTCTTCTTGTGGTTGGGCAGAATTAAGAGAAGATGGCACTTCAAAACAATAATTTTTTTAGTTTTCAGTCAGTACATGAGGCACCCACTTATCAAGCTTTTTCTCCTTTCCAACTTGCTTCAAATGTTGAATTACCATAGAATGGTTGATGTTGGGTTCTTTAGCAACTTCTCATGTAGTTTTAAGAGGATCAGCTTCGATGACTGTTCTTAATTGGTCGTTGTCAACTTCCGGTGGCCGGCCACTAAGCACCTCAGATCAAGGCTCTCGTCTCCTTTGTGAAACTTTTTGCACCACTATTGCACTGTACATTTGTTAGCAGTTCCTGGGCCAAACGCATTGTGGATGTTGCCAGTTGTCTCCGCTGCTTTACAACCCATTTTGAACTCAAATTAAAAAATTGCTTAAATTTGCTTTTTGTCTAACATCATTTCTATAGTCTAAAATAAATATAAACAGCAAGTAATGTCGTTAGCAAAAAACCATAAAGCTAGAAATGTGCATTAAAATGATGTATAACATAACCACATTTATTTAAGAATATATTCCAAAAAAAAGAAAAAAAAAAGAATATATTCCAATATTAAACAACAAAGTTCAACAATGCAAAACTGCAATTTTTTTTTTACTTTTGCCCCAACCTAATAAATAATAAATATTTTTTAAAAAATAAATATTAAAAAAATAAATAAATAAATAAAATGCATATACCCTAGGACCTTGCAATTTGGTTAAATACTATGCCACTGTTGTTAATAAAGATAAACCTAAGTGCACTGATTTGGAAAGATGTCTAAGATGTCACATTAAATTAAAAAGAGGAAGTTTCAGAAAAAGTGTGGAAAACACATACACACACACAGAAACACTCACACCTGTGAATACATATAAACATAGATACATGCAAATAAAATCTAAAAAGGCATACACCATACTAATAACAGTGATTATTTCTGTTAGGTTGGATAAGAAGGAAAGACTATCTCTTTTTACTTTATATACTTTGGCTATTGTTTGAATTTATTATAGATAAAAATTTTAAAACCTTAAATTTAAGTCATATGAACAGTGAAACACTGCAAAATATCCACTTAGGATATGAAAAACAGCAAAATGATCAGCCCTCTTATATTTGATAAGAGCTACTTTTCCAAGCAGATAGATACTCAGAAAGGAGATGGAATGAAGGAAGAATGGGGACTGGGAGTACTTATCTTAAGTTAAACTTTTCTGTCCAATGAAACAGGGTATTTGCAAGACTGGTGTCTGGTGGTTCTAGGAATGCTGTTTACCTATCCTACCAAGCACCAAGAGGCAGAATTTAGAATCTCCAAGTGGTAAGAGTTGCATCTCGGGAAGAGGTTAGAAGACAAAATTTCTTGGTGGGAACATTCTTCTGGGAGTGTAGTCAAAAAAAGCAGAAAGGCTTCCCTGGTGGCTCAGGGGTAAAGAATCTGCCTGCCAACGCAGGAGACACGGGTTCGATCCCTGATCTGGGAAGATCCCACATGCCACGGAGCAATTAAGCCTGTGTCCCACAACTACTGAGCCTGTGCTCTAGAGCCCCTGTTCCACAACAAGAAAAGCCACCACAATGAGCAGCCCTCGCTCTCTAAAACTAGAGAAAAGCCTGTGCAGCAACAAAGAGCCAAAAACAAATAAATAAAAATTAAAAAAAATAAAAGGGCAGAGCGATCTGGGCTGAGTGTTCAGAACAAGGATTTACACTTACTAGTTGTGTGTCTTTGGGTAAGTTCATCTCTCAGTCATCGTTTTGCAAACCACAGCTTTATTTTCTATACCATCATATGAGAAATAATATTCACTTATGTCTGGGCAACAGGAAGGGCTCTGGTTCAGATTTCCCTGATAATCTGAGTCTTGTCCTTTTTAAAAAAATATTTATTTATTTCTGGCTGTGCTGGGTGGGTCTTCACTGCTGCTCACGGGCTTTTTTTGGTTGTGGCAAGCGGGGGCTACTCTCTAGCTGCGGTGTGCAGGCGTCTTGCCGCAGTGGCTTCTGTTGGTGCAGAGGATGGGCTCTAGGCATGCAGGCTTCAGTAGCTGCAGCACTTAGGCTCAGCGGTTTTGACATAGGGACTTAGCTGCCTCGGGCCGTGTGGGATCTTCCCCGACCAGGGATCAAACCTATGTCCCCTGCATTGGCAGGTGGATTCTTAACCACTGGACCGCCAGGGAAGCCCCCGAGTCTTGTCTTGACAGCATGATTTAATTCTCTAATTAAGAATGTGAAACATGGGAGCTCCCTGGTGGTGTGAAAGTGAAAGTCACTCAGTTGTGTCTGACTCTTTGCGATCCCATGGACTATACAATCCATGGAATTCTCCAGGCCAAAATACTGGAGTGGGTAGCCTTTCCCTTCTCCAGGGGATCTTCAGAGCCAGAGATCGAACCCAGGTCTCCCACACTGCAGGCGGATTGTTTACCAACTGAACCACAAGGGAAGCCCAAGAATACTGGAGTGCGTAGTCGATCCCTTCTCCAGCAGATCTTCCCAACCCAGGAATTGAACCGGGGTCTCCTGCATTGCGAGCGGATTCTTTACCAACTGAGTTATCAGGGAAGCCCCCCTGGTGGTCTAGTGGTTAGGATTCAGCCCTTTTACTGCTGTGGGCAGGGTTCAATCCCTGGTTGGGGAACTGAGATTCTGCACGCTGTATGGTGTGGCCAAAATTAAAAAAAAAAAAAAAAGGCAAAATCTGTACAATCAACAGTTTTTCAGCTCTCTTTGTTTTTGAAATAGGCACATTTGTACTGTCTACTTATAGGTTACTGTGAGGGTCAACTCAAGTGAAATACAGATTTGAGTGTACCTTAGGAACTATAAAATGCTACTACATACATAAGAATAAAGATTATTTCCAGACCTACCACCATGCTGGGGGACTTGGGATCCCCACATAACCCCTCTGAATTTCAAATGTGTCTGCAAAAAGCTTGTTCTGTCTAATGCATGCAGTGGGCAGAATTCTTTTCAAAAAGAAGAGAAATCTAAGGAGGTATAGACAAAAGTGACAAAATGAAAATATCTGTGCTTTGGCCAAGAAAAATCTACCAACTATATGGTATTAGCTGGCCACATGAAAAATTTTAAGAAATAATTTCTATTAAAGAAAAGTAAAATACCAGTTTTCACCTATAAAATTGGAATAGTTTACATTAAATAAAAATCTTGGCAAAAGTAAGGTTAAACAGACATATCCAGACCCAGATCCTGAGGAAACAATCCAAAATGCAGACAAGAATTAAGGCCACAGATTTCACTGTAGCCCTATTTGTAATAATGATAAATTAGAAACAGCCTATAGAACCAACAGCAAAATGATTAAGTAAATTAAAGCAAGATATATTCTGTAGCCATTAAAAATTATGATATGAAGAATTATTAAGGAGACTTCCCTGATGGTCCAGTGGTTAAGAGTCCACCTTCCAAAAAAAAAAAAAAAAAATCTACCTTCCAATACAGGGGAGGAGGGTTCAATCCCTGGTCAGGGAACTAAGGTCCCACATGCCTCAAGGTTACTGAGCTCGTGAGCCACAACTACTGAACCAGTGTACCACAGGGAAAGATCCCACATGCTGCAACTAAGACTTGATATAGCCAAAAATAAATAAATAAAGGGAAGAATTATTAAAAAACATGGGCCATGGAAGAGTGCTCATATTACAACATTATGCAAACAAAGCATGATTAAGGTTGTTTACAGTGTAATTTCTTCTGTTAAAAATATTTATGTCATTATTGGATTAGTGTTTTAAAAAGATGACTCTGGCTGAACTCCCAACCATAGCTGATGGCTTTTGTCAGCATCAGCTCTGTGCCTTGCACATCACATCCATTATTGTAGTACATGGCACCATGGATTATGTATTAGTGTACACAAACCAGATGTGAGCTGCGTGAGGGCAAGCCCTTATCCTGTTCTTCCAGGAGAGGACTTTGCCGGGACGGAGAAAGACTTGTTCGAATCAATCAATCAATGAACCATTGAAAACAGATCGCAGAAATAAATATACACTGGTTTTCCAAATATAAACACATCTAAAACGTATTTGACTATGTACCTTTTCAAACAACCTAGAACTCAAACACAAGTAACAGACATTGTCACAGCTTGCTAGAAAAGATCAACACAGTAGTTAAACACACACACATACATAAGCACACAAGAAGACTCAGAAGGAAATACTTAAAATCCAAAGTTTACCAGGCAGCTTCCCTGGTGGCTCAGGGGCAGGGAATCCGCCTACCAGTGCAGGAGACCCAGGTTTGACGGAGTCGAGAAGATTCCACATGTCTCAGAGCAGCTAAGCTGGTGCGCTACAACTTGGTGCACTCCAACTACTGCACCTGTGCTGAAGAGCCCGGAACCATAACTAGTGAAGCCCGAGAGCTCCACCTCCGCCGTGAGAGAAGCCGCTGTGTGGGCAGTGAGAAGCCCACACACCACAACTAGAGGAAAGCCCGAGCAGCAACAAAGGCCCAGCACTGCCAGAAAAACAAACCCGTTACCAGGGTTGTTGCTGAGGGTCGAATCCTGAGAGATTTAATTTTTCATCTTTATATAGCTTGCAAATTTTCTCTAATGATTACCTCTGACTTTTATAAAAGTACACGTATATTGGGGGGAGGCTGTATTCTTTTTAAAAGAAGTATTTCTATTTGGGATAATGGAAAACTTCTGGAAATAGTTGTGATGATTACACAACACTGTGACCGTACCTTATGCCACTGAATTACAGTAAAAATGGTTAAAACAATAAAATTTATGTTATGCATGTATTTTTTTGTTGTTGTTATGCATGTCTTATCACAAAAAAAAGTAAAAACATTTTCTGGAAGGATACTGGTACAAATATTCCACAAGATAATGGCTCCTCCCTAATAAACTACTTATTTCACGATATGGCCAACCTAAAATAAAATCAATTAAAAACCTATAATGGAGATACGACATCAGCTTTGGGAAGGGAGGCCTGGCAACAATGAGTATCAACAAGACAGTGAATGGCCTGTAAGCGAGAATAAGAACGTGTCACTGTGTTCCCAGTACCATCTAGGAAACACAGACCCTTTTCTAGAAGGTACAACTCAGAAATGCGCCCTGTAATAACAACATAGTACATTTCTCTAGCATTCAATTTATAAAGAAGATGGTGAAGAACATAGGCTTTGGAAGCAGATGCAACTGAGGTGGAGTCCAGGCTGTTCCACTAAGTTTATGTGACTTTAGGTTAGGCAGGGCAACTAACCTTTTTTTTTTTCTTTAATTTTTTGGCTGTGCCACATGGCATGCAGAATCTTTTTTTTTTGGCATGCAGAATCTTAATTCCCCCATCAGGGACTGAGCCCACACCCGATGCAGTGGAAGCACAGTTGTAACCACTGGACTGCCAGGGAAGTCCCAACTAATCTTTTTAAACCTTAGTTAACTGGGCTTCCCAGGTGGCACAGTAGTAAAGAATGCCAATACAGGAGATGCAGGACACGTGGGTTCGATCCAGGAAGATTGCCTGGAGAAGGGAATGGCAACCCACTCCAGTATTCTTGCCTAGGAAATCCCATGGACAGAGGAGCCTGGAGGGCTACAGCCCAAGGGGCTGCAAAGAGTCGGACATGACCGACCATGCACGCACCCATGCATATAACCAGTCTTAGGGCTTCTCTGGGGGCTCAATGGTAAAGAATCCTCTTGCCAATGCAGGAAACACAGGTTCAGTCCCTGAGTCAGGAAGATCCCCTGGAGAAGGAAATGGCAACCCACTCCAGCATTCTTGCCCAGAGAATTCCCATAGACAGAGGAGCCTGGCGGGGTACAGTCCATGAAGTCCATGAAGTCAGAGTCAGACACAACTTAGTGACTAAACAACATGAGTTGTCTTATAAAGTGGGACAAATAATAGTCACTACCTTAGGTGAAAATCAGATGAGACTATGCATGATAAACTCAGTCTTGTGCCTGCCTCATAAGATCTGATAACTGTTAGATATTAATTTTTATTTTTATACTTTGTTATTGCTTATTTCAACCTTCCTATAAGGCAGTCAGTATACCACAGTGAAAGACAGCACAGGCTCTGGAGCCAGGCTGGAAACCCTAGTCAGTGATGTGAACTTGGTTATTTAACCTCATGCTGTGTTGTGCTTAGTCGCTCAGTCGTGTCTGAGTCTTTGCAACCCCATGGACTGTAGCCCGCCAGGCTCCTCTGTCCATGAGGATTCACCAGGCAAGAATACTGGAGTGGGTTGCCATGCCCTTCTCCAGGGAATCTTCCCAACCGAGGGTTCGAACCAAGGTCTCCCGCACTGCGGGCAGATTCTTTACCAACTGAGCCACCAAAGAAGACCCATTTAACCTCACAGCGAGGTTCAATTTATAAAAACAGTATTTACCTCAAAGCGTCTAAGGATTATGAAGTATGTACGTGGACTGCTTATCAAATGCTGGCTGCACAGAAAGCGATTAGTAAACACTAGCAATTATTATTAACACTATTGACTTAAGGGGAAGACAGAGGCCTGCAGAGTGTTAAGACCTGCTCCAGAGAGTTTATTAACTATCATTTATGCTCAACCTAATTCCTTCTTCTGTAATTTGAGACTCAAAAAACAATCTATTAATATGGCTGCTAGAAAAAAAAAAATATACCCTGGAAGAAAGGAAAATGAGGAGCTGGACAGTGGTAATGAGAGAACAGAAAAATTCCAGTTATGAGAAGAGTAGAGCCTGGCTGTAGTGAACTCACTGACTCTGTTATAAATATGGATTTGCCTAAAACTGAAGAAGGGAAAGAGCACTAGGCTGATCAGGCCCCAATCTGAGCTGAACATCAAGCTTCCTGAACTGGTGGTTTGAGACACAGCCTCCTTACCCGAGTAACCTGCCCAGCCCACGCCAAGTCTGCATGACTAACCCACACAGGCAAGTTACTACACCACGCAGGGTAGAGAAAATGGATATGAGAAAACTTGCCAGGCAAAAAGCAGGAAGTCAGTGGCTATGCAATGTGGGAGGAATACAAATCACTCTGTACTAGGAGGCAAGATCAGAGTTCTAGTCCCAGGCATGAAGGCATATTAAATCTGCTTACTAAATAGCTTCTTTTCTTTTTAGCACAAATATTTGCAAATGCATAAAATGTTAACTATAAAGCACTAAGAATATAATGAACAACTACAGAATCATTCAAGAATCAGAAAGTTACCAGTAACTTGCATCTACTCATATATCCCTCATCTACTTATATCTCATCTTCCTGCCCAGCCCCATGCTGCCAACTTAACCTGTACCTTCACTTTTTCCACTAATAGCTAATTTTCGATCCATATTAACTGACGTCCACACTGTTTGATACTGTTGTTCCCACCCCACCTGCACTGATGAACACCTTCTTTACTTGGTCTCTGTAATAATGGCAGCTCTTTTGTTTCAACCTTTCTGATTGTTCATTCTCTTTTTCCCTTAAGGCTCCTTTTCCTCTACCCAGCCAGTTTTCCCCAAACTCCATCCACGGCCTTCTCTTCTTCTCACTCTAGAATCTCCTTAGATTCCTTAGGCCCTCTCTTTGCGTCAGTTACCCCAGCCCCACTCCTCCTCTCCACTGTAGACCTGCCACCTATGCTCAACAACTACAGGATCTCCTAGACCAGACTCCTGACCTTCTTCCTCAAACTGCATCCTCTCAGGGCTCTCAGCACAGTCAAGGGCACCACTGCCCTCCGTTGCGTAAGTCAAAGTCACCCATAACACCCACCTGGAGCCACCCTTAACACACCCTTTTCCCAGAGTCAGCCCACCGAGTCTTCTCGATTTGATCTGCTGCATTACTCTTGATGCACTCTGGTCTAGTTCACCATCACCACCATAATCTAAGCTCCCTTCCAAGTACTCTCTACTTGAATTATTCCCAACAGTATTTGTGCAACTAACAAGCTCCTCCCTCACATGACTGCCTCTTTCCCCAGCTATTACTTATCCTCCCACCCCCTTGGTAGGTCACTTATCATTCATTTCCTTTGGAGAGCCTTCCATACCAGGTCCATTCCTCTTAAGTATAAATTCTTACTGAACCACGCACCAATGCCTTTATCACGCTTATCATCAATATAATTTTATGCTGACTTGTATGATCTTGATAATGTTTGCTTTCCTTGCCAGAGCTCCATGAAAACAGGAAATATGTTTTTTTTATTCTTAGCACTATATCCTCTATATACAGCAATGTGCCTGGCCTTTAGTAGGCACTTAAAAAATATCTGTTTAAAGAATGAATGATTGATTGAAAGAATAAATTATATAGCACAGAAAGATCATTCAGCTATTGGGGAGAAGAAGGATTCATAAAATAGCCTTAAAAACTGTCTCTTTTTCTTCTTATATAATTTCATTCTCACTGAGAAACGTCTTCATTTTTTATTTAATTTCCCAGGAAAATAAAATTATATCCAAGAGGGAAGTCAAAAAAATTCCTGGGTCCCAAGACCCCATATGTCAGGACAAAAACTCTGGAATCAAGACAGTTTTTGATAGAAGTCCCAGCTCTGGCACTTGTTAGCAGAATGACCTTGGGAAGTCATTTCAATGTGAGCTCAGTTTTCTCATCTATAAAATGGAGAAAAGACTCAAATCTCTTACACTTAAGAATATTAATTTAATAAAATACAAAGCATAACATATTACCCAGGGTTTGTGGGGTTTTTTTCTACTTTATTTTACTATTGCTGTTGTTAGTTTACTAATATTATTACCAAAGGTTACACTCACAACAGAGACTGAGCAGACAGACGGCTTCCAAAGTCTCTCCCAGCTCTAAAAATCCCACCATGTTGTCAATGATGAACAACATTCTTTTTGAAAAATACCTGTATCTTGCATGAACTGTAACATGACAGGCCTAAAGGACAATACCCCCCAAAAGCTGCATTCCTGAAAACTCATTCCTAGAAAAACTCTGCCAAACGGCCAGGAGGGCATCATGTTTATTGCATGCCACAGTGTTGCTACCCTGCTATGCCATTTTTCTAGAACTTCTTGGTATGTGGCAAACACAGAGAAATTCTAAAGCAGGCTATAAGAAGTCATTCTGAAACTCTAAGTGAGGGGAATCACCCTCACCTTAATCTTTCCACATACATTCCTGATTTGACTTCCAACCCACGTACATGACTTAGGAGGGATTTTATGGTTCGGTGCGTGCCTGCTTTCCCTATCAGTCACCATGCTAAACAACTGTGGGTACCTGGGATCCAGCAGGCCTTGTTCCACTCCCCAGGCCATCTCTCTTACAGCATTGCTGATCTCATGACGGGATGTGTAAGCAAAACAGATGTTCAGGAAACACCTGAGAAGGGAAGAACAGAATAATTTACCAAGAGGGACAGGGAGTAAGAAGCAGAGTCCCTGATTACAGAGCACCCCTTCTGTGGTAGAACACACATCAAAGGTTAACCATGGATACTTCTGAAAGGCGAGATTATTAGTTTTTTGAGTTTTCCTATTTTCCTTGGGAAAAAACACATTAGTTTTGTAATAAGAAAAATACTAACTGATCCTTATTATTCACTTAATCTTCTTGCCTTCTGCTAGCACCTGGCTTTCAGAGGATGTGAATTCATTGTGATTATTAGAACAAGTAGAGAAGAATAGGAAGGAAATCTGATGTGAAACAAATCCACTGCCAAATATACATTACATTGCAAAGCCACACATAATGAAGTTTGGATTATTAAACTCTGTTCCCATCTGTAGCAGCATGTCCTCCTCAGGTCATCCCATCTATTGGTTAAAGCAGTGGGACAGAAAGAGAATTTCTTGAGGGATCTGTCTTCAGAGACAGGGACAAGGCCTGATACATTCCTACCCCATCCTCTGTCAATTAAAAAATACCCAAAACCACAAACATATATATTTAAACATGTATATATATATATATATACACATTATATGTATGTAAATAGGTGCATATATACATATATACACGCACAAATATATATGTATTTACATACTTAAATATGTGTGTGTGTATATATATGTATATATATAGGAGGGGGCAAGGCCCATGAAGGATGAAGAAAAGAAACTGCATGTGTGAACATACACTCATGTAACAGGTACTGCAGAAACATCTCCGTCTGCCCTACAGCTGAAGGAAGAAGCTTCTAAGCATCCGAAACCAACTCCTTATCGCCTCTTGTACCAAATGCAGGCCAAGAAAGGCCCAGGAAGTCTCCCTAAAGTCAGACGGAGTCAAAGGTTGATACAGGCCCTAGAGGGAAATCAGAAGACTTACTTGTTGTAGCTCCTGGTGGTCTGCACAGCCTGTGCGACCAGCTCCTGGAGATCCAAGGGCAACAGATGCAGATCACCCAGCACCCGGATACATACCCCATGCTTCTGCAGTTTCTCCCTGATCAGGGGGGAAAGGAGGCAGGTTTGGGAGTTGGGAGAGAGCACCTGCTGAGCTGGAGAGAGCAAAGTGCTTAGATAATATTCAATTACCAGTGTGAGTGCTTTCCTGTGTGTCAGGCACCATACCACATGTATTATTTCACTGCATGCCTTCAACGACCGGGAAAGGAATTTAGCACATTCCCTGTTCTACAGCGGGAAACGAGGCTCAGGCAGAATAGGCTGAGGCTCAGATAGGGATTGCCCAAGGTCAAACAGCCATCAAGAGCTGGGTCAGGTCTGAAACCTAGGTCTGTCTGATTTGAAAACCCAAACTTCTTTACCACATATTACACTGCCTCACGTGTCCCTGTTGGCAAGCTGCATCACACGGATTCCATGCTATCTGTCTCATTTTGACAGGCGAACAAACTCAAGGGCAGGAGTTGTATTACAGGTTACTTTTGTTAACTTCTCGTGAACTGTAAGTATAGCAACATCTAACATTAATTATATGTTTGTTAATTGCCAGATATTGGTCTGGTCTTCCCTGATAGCTCAGTTGGTAAAGAATCCGCCTGCAATGCAGGAGACCCCGGTTTCATTCCTGGGCCAGGAAGATTCACTGGAGAAGGGATAGGCTACCCACTCCAGGATTCTTGGGCTTCCCTTGTGGCTCAGCTGGTAAAGAAACCACCTGCAATGCAGAAACCTGGGTTCAATCCCTGGGTTGGGAAGATCCCCTGGAGAAGGGAAAGGATACCCACTCCGGTGTTCTGGCCTGGAGAACAGTCCATGGGGTTGCAAAGAGTCGGACACCATTGAGGAACTTTCACTTATTCAGACATTGGTCTAAGTGTTTTACAGGCACTCCATTTTTACATCTACCTTTGAGACAGACACCATTACCATTCCCCTTTTACAGATGAAGAAACTGAGGCCCAGGGAGGTGAATTTGTTCAAGATCTGACAGCTGGTGAGTAGAAAGTCAGATAAGGAATCAAGGCAGTCTGGTTCAAGGGCCTGTTTTTTTAATCACAACATTACACTGCCTCCACATAGTAACTCCCAAACGGCAGAGTGAGCATGAACTCACTGTTCCCTAGTCAGCTTCTTGAACTTGGGAATGCTTAGGAGAAACAGAATGACTAATGTTTGGAAAACAGGAGCTCCGTAACAAGAAGTATACTGTGGGGCGAGGTTATCTGGCAGGTTCTGGAGAACCCTGATCCAGAGTTGAAGGCTGCACTCACAGCCTTTCCACCCTGCAACCCTCAACCACATTTCTTCCAAGAGTGAGCAAGATCTAATCACCTAATTTTGAGAACCCACTTCAGTGATAGTAGACAAATGTATACTCAGAATCAAGGCAATATTTGAATAAGAATACCTAGATTTGGGAATTCCTTGACAGTCCAGTTTTTAGGACTCTGTGCTTCCACTGCAAGGGGCACAGGTTCAATCCCTGGTCAGGGAACTAAGATCCCGCATGCCCTGGGATGCGGCCAAAAAAGAGAAAGAATACTTAGATTCAAGCCCTAGTGCTACTGCTTACTATCTGACCTAGCATAACTGCTGAGCCTCGCTGAGCCTCTTACCTTGTAAACTGGGGGTGCTAATCATCTCTGCCATTCTGGGAAAGTGCCACACTGTGAGAATACACATGACCTGAAGGAGGTCTACAAGGAAGGAGTTGTGAAAGTGCTGGCAAGGAGCCAGGAGATCTGGGTTCCCAGCCTGGTTCTGCCACTAGTTTGCTGTGTGACCATGGGCAAACCTTTCTCTTCTTTCCACAAGGGTTAGTTTCCCAACTGATGAAACCAAACTAGACCAGTGGTTTTCCAAACTTCTTTTAGCCAAACAACTCTTTCTTTGAATCAAATCTAACAGATGTCCAATATATAATCAAATCTAACAGATGTCCAATATATAAGACAGATAAACATAAAGCAGCACTGTATACCATGTTCCTTCTGGGTCCTTGCATGCCCACCCGTCACAACACTGGGGTTGTGGCACACTATAGGAAAACCACTGCTAAGGTTTCTTCTTGCTGCATCCAGGACTTCATAACCTAAGACCATGTCCTCTACTACTGACTGATTAGAACAATCTCAGGAGCACCTTTTAAGAACTGTAAGATTACCTCCTGTTTCTTGGAGTGCAGTATAGTAGACAACAGCTTAGCTCCAGAGTCAGAAAGATTCTGTGTGTTTTGGCTCTGTCTCTCTGATAGCTGTGCAACCCAAGATACACACCTAAACGGCTGGTTTTTACTTTATTCCTCTCTACAACTGGGATAATAATACCTTTCTCACAGGATAATGAGAATATTAAATGAGAATCCACATCAGGCTCAGGGCCTGACACATAGTATAAGCACTTTAAAAAGGCAAGATTAGTGTGAAATACAGAAGAATCTGAACACCTGGAATGTGTCCCCATTACCTCTGTCCCCAGTCCCTTGGGTGTGACTTCTGAGCCCCAAAGGAGGCAGTAATGTCTGTGGCCCAGAGTCTCACCATCTTAACATGGACAGAGAAGCCTGGCTACTCTCCCCTCACCCAGACCCACACAGGGACAGAAGTGACAGAACTGTCCTAGGCCCAGCTCTGCTAGAGCTCTAAGCATTCTGTTCTCTCATCTGCCTGGTCCTGGAGTGAGGAGGAGCTGGGCAGAGAATGGTTGTTATGAAGACTTTGGGGCAGCCCGGGCTGGAGAGAGATGCACACTTTGAAGCAAATAATTTCCACCAAACTTCCTCTTTGTCCCCTTCTGGCTTTGCTCCCCAAGTTAAGGCTTAAACATAGTGACAGATAAGACTAGTACTGACTTATCCCCATAAAGGCCTTTTGTGCATCATCCATTCCCTTCCAACGGAATATACAGGGAAGTGTAGTAGCTTTTTAGGGATGACTGCACCACAGAAAATGACTTTTTCAAAGTTTCTCTTACTCTGCTTCCCTGATCACAGCTTACTGGTCCCAGGATAGAAATCTGATCCAAGGTGGGCTGCTTAGAACTAGAACCAATTAGGGTTTTAGTTCATTCTGGGCTGCACTCCTAAAGCAGACAAAGCTGGTCTGTGGAGCAAAAGAAGTAAATGCCCAAGGAAGCATTTAGAATCCATTATCTAATGGATTTCACTTCTTAACTTCAGTTTTACCTGAGGCTGGCCGTACTTGTCCTTGAATTCTATGAAATACCTCTGTACCCTCAAATAAACGTTTCCTTTGAAAAAAAAGAAAAACTAGCTTGTCATACTTGCCACTGAAGAGGTCCTATTAACAGCAGAAAGATTTAGAGTTCCTTAACTAGCCCCAGAAAAGAGAGCTGAGGGTTAGGATAAGGCTGGAGGTGGTGGAAGGACACACGTGCCCCTCTGATAGCATCTTACTGTTCTTCCATCAGGCGGCTAAACTTCTCCCGGGCCAGATCCATTAGCCCGTCTACTTCACTCTTGGAGCGTTTGAAGTTCTCGATGCTGAACGCATAGACCGTCACCTCCAGGATGCCCAAGTTCAAACACCAACGCAGAGTCTGAGGGGGAGAAGGCAAGGAGCTAGGATACAAGGAAGAGCAGGAAGGGAAACAGGACATGCCTCAGCCCCGACTCAGTGCTGGAAGTGGGAGACAGACTTTTTTCCTTCCCACTCTGGGTAAAGCTAGGTTAATACCAATGCTTCTGTCAGAATAATGAACCAAACAAGCAGAAAGCCACCACTTGAGAGACTGAAAAATGCGAACTTAATGAGTATTATTATGCTGATGCTACTGTGGTTTACTGGAAAGAACTCTTCGCTGAGAGAGTGAAGTTCTAGGTCCTAGCCCCTGACTCCATCATGCACTTGCTATGTGACTGCCGGCATATCATTTAACCTCTCAGGGCCTAAATCCCCTTATCTGTGAAAGGGCATCACAATCCATCCCTCACCAGGTGGCTAAAGGTATATAAGAACACAGGTATTACTGCCCACAACATCATTATTCCAGAAGACTGAGAGGCTGATGAGTTAGAAGACAAGCAACAACTGCACAACTGTGGAGCATTTAAGTCTCCAAAGTGTTTTCACAGACATTATTTCATTTGATTCTTCAAGCAACCCTTTGAGAAAGGCATTACTGTTTTCATGCCGACTTTACAGATAGTAAAACTGAGGCTCGGAAAATGAAGAAATATATCAAAAGTCCACAGCTCTACTGTATGAATCCATTATATGAGGTTCTAGAACAGCAGAAACTCATCTGGAGTGACAGAAATCAGAACAGTGGTTGCCTGTAGAGCGGCAGAGGAGGTAGCACAGGGTTTCACGGGGAGGGGCACGAAGGAACCTTCTAGAAAGATGGAAACGTTCTATGTCTTGACAGAGGTGTGGAGTAGACTCATGAGTGCAACTGTCAAAACCCCAAATTTGTGCACTTCCCTGTATGAAATGACACCTCAAAGGAAAGAGAAGTAAAACTCAAATTTAAACTCAGCCTTCTGGTACTTCTTGAATCCAGTGACACTGAAGGTGGAGAACAAACTGGAGCTGAGACAGGGCCTAGAGGTTAACGCCTATGACACAAATCACAGCAAGATCCGCTATAACCCACCTCTTAGAATAATGGAAATAAAAACAAAAAGAAACAAGTGGGACCCATCTAAACTTAAAAGGTTTTGCACAGCAAAAGAAACTATAAACAAGGTGAAAAGACAACCCTCAGAATGGAAGGAAATAATAGCAAATGAAACTGACAAAGGATTAATTTCCAAAATATACAAGCAGCTCATACAACTCAATAGCAGAAAAACAATCAACCCAATCAAAAAGTGGGCAAAAGACATCCAGATGGCTAATAAATACATCAAAAAGATGCT
This sequence comes from Cervus elaphus, assembly GCF_910594005.1. Lineage (NCBI taxonomy): Eukaryota > Metazoa > Chordata > Mammalia > Artiodactyla > Cervidae > Cervus > Cervus elaphus. The sequence goes on along the minus strand of NC_057822.1, from coordinate 9,320,296 downwards.
CAACATCATTATTAGAGAAATGCAAGTCAAAACTACAATGAGATATCACCTCACACCGGTCAGAATGGCCATTATCAAAAAATTTACAAACAACAAGTGCTGGAAAGGGTGTGGAGAAAACGGAACCCTCTTTTACCGTTGGTACTCTTGATAAAAGTGAAAGAGGAGAGTGAAAAAGCTGGCTTAAAGCTCAACATTCAGAAAACTAAGATCACGGCATCCGGACCCACCACTTCATGGCAAATAGATGGGGAAACAGCGGAAACAGTGGCTGACTTTATTTTTCTGGGCTCCAAAATCACTGCAGGTGGTGACTGCAGCCATGAAATTAAGACACTGACTCCTTGGAAGGAAAGTTATGACCAACCTAGACAGCATATTAAAAAGCAGAGACATTACTTTGTCAACAAAGGTCCGTCTAGTCAAGGCTATGATTTTTCCAGTGGTCATGTATGGATGTGAGAGTTGGACTATAAAGAAAGTTGAGCGTCCAAGAATTGATACTTTTGAACTGTGGTGTTAGAAAAGACTCTTGAGAGCCCCCTGGACTGCAAGGAGATCCAACCAGTCCATCCTAAAGGAAATCAGTCCTGGGTGTTCATTGGCAGGACTGATTTTGAAGCTGAAACTCCAATACTTTTGCCACCTGATGCAAAGAGCTGACTCATTTGAAAAGACCCTGATGCTGGGAAAGATTGAGGGCAGGAGGAGAAGGGGATGACAGAGGATGAGATGGTTGGATGGCATCACCGACTCGAGGAACATGGGTTTGGGTGAACTCTGGGAGTTGGTGATGGACAGGGAGGCCTGGCGTGCTGCGGTTCATGGGGTCGCAAAGAGTCGGACATGACTGAGTGAATGAACTAAACTGAACTCAACTGTACTGTTGGTTGGAATGTAAATTGATACAGCCACTATGGAAGACAATATGGAGATTCCTTAAAAAACTATGAATAAAACTATCATGGGCTTCCCTGGTAGCTCAGCTGGTAAAGAATCTGCCTGCAATGCAGGAGACACCAGTTCAATTCCTGGGTTGGGAAGATCTCCTAGAGAAGGGATAGGCTACCCACTCCAGTACTCATGGGCTTCCCTGGTGGCTCAGCTGGTAAAGAATCTGTCTGCAATGCGGGAGATCCGGGTTTGATCCCTGGGTTGGGAAGATCAGCTGGAGAAGGGAACTACCCACTCCAGTATGTCCAGGAAGTCAGTATGGAGATTCCTTAAAAAACTATGAATAAAACTATCATACAACCCAGCAATACCATTACCAGGCATATACCCTGAGGAAACCATAATTGAAAAAGATACATGCACACTAGTGTTTATTGCAGCACTATTTACAACAGCTAGGACATGGAAGCAACCAAGATGTCCATAGGCAAATGAATGGATAAAGAAGCTGTGGTATATATACACAATGGAATATTACTCAGCCAAAAAAAGGGACACATTTGAGTGAATTCTAATTAGGTGGATGAACCTAGAGCATATTATATAGAGTGAAGAAAGTCAGAAAAACAAATATCATATATTAACACATATATATGGAACCTAGAAAAATGGTACTGATGAACTGATTTGCAGAGCAGCAATGGAGACACAGACACAGAGAACAGACTTATGGACATGGGTAGGGGGGTGGAGAAGGAGAGGGTGGGATGAATGGAGAGAGTAGCATAGAAACATATACACTACCATATGTAAAACAGATAGCCAATGAAAATTTGCTATGACTCAGGGAACCCAAACCCCCTAAAACAACCTAGAGGGGTGGGAAGGGGGAGGGAGGTTCAAGAGGGAGGACATATGTATACCTATGGCTAATTCATGTTGATATATGGCAAAAACCAACACAGTATTCCTGAAACTCCAGTACTTTGGCCACCTGATGCGAAGAACTGATTCATTGGAAAAGACCCTGATGCTGGGAAAGACTGAAGGCGAGAGAAGGGGATGACAGAAGATGAGATGGTTGGATGGCATCACCAACTCAATGGACATGAGTTCAGTAAGCTCCAGGAGTTGGTGATGGACAGGGAGGCCTGGCATGCTGCAGTCCATGGGGTTGCAAAGAGTTGGACATGACCGAACTGAACTGAAAAATAAATAATTTTTTTCAAAAGCTATAGATATAATTTTATGGATGTTAAGTCATGTTGAACATACTATAAGGACTAGGATGAGGCACAGAAAAATATAAACTGTTGATTAAAGTGGTAAAAGGAGACAATTTTGTTCTTATATCAAATATTTTGTGATGATTCCCTAGACGATTTAATTTTTTGTAAATGTTGATATGAGACTTATAGCTAGCAAACAAGCAAGGAAGAAAACAAACAGCTATAAAAGCACTCTCAAACCACAGCAAACTCAGGGCTTGGTTTTTTAGCCATAATCCAATTCTCACCAGACCATTCACCCTTGATTCTGCCACCCACACCCACCTCTGCCAGTTTGTTGAAGCCCTGTGAGTGGCCCTCCTGCCGCTCCACTTGGCACTTCTTAGCATAGCGACGGTTCCCATCCATTATAAACGCAATGTGTTTGGGCATGGGGCCTGCCTGTGAGGTAAGAAGACAAACGGACACATCACATAATACTCAGAGATAAAAGGAGACAATATGCCAAACTGATAGGCTTGAGTTATATGATAAAAGTCCTGAGGAAGAGAATCGGGTATTCTGTACTTTTTTGCTCAATACATAAGCAGTAAGCACTTCTATTTATTTTTATTTATGTGTTTATTGAGCACTTACTACATGTCAAATACTATGCTGGATTTTTTATACTTCACCTTTTTTTTTTCATCATACACACATGTGAAGTAAATAGTATTATCTTCATTTTACACATGAGAAAACTGAGGCTCAGAGAGGTCAAGTGACCTGCACCAGTTACACAGCCGAGAAGAGACAAAGTGAGGATTCACATGGAGGTCTATGTGCTTCCAGAGTACGTGTCTTAACCACATGCCCTTAACCACCAGCTTGGTTTCATTAGCTTTCAACTGGAAGACATAGGAGGGATGGTGATGGATGTGGTGAAATGTAGAAGGCATCCTCCTCATAAAACAGGCACCCACTTCCATCTGAGTCCTGTCACACATGAATAGAGGTCTAAAATTGTTGGATCTTCTTATTTCACAAGAGAAGACACTCAAGATTTTTATAAAAATTTCAATGTCAGGAGACACTTCAAAACAAAAGGCATTTGGGAGGCAAACAAAACTTCTTATCTGGCTTAGAGCAGCGTTACGTTGTCCATCATAGCAAAAATTCACTCCTTGAACTATTTTCCCTCACTGGAGGGTTTCTTCATAGACCGCTTGCCCTGCAACTCTCTGACATTTTCTATTTTTGTCCCCTACATAGAGGCCTCCCCCCCAAAAAAAATTCCAATAAAGTCATGAAGTTTGTTCTTCCCAACACAAGACTGCAGTGATTCCCTAAGGAGATGCTTTCCATTTCCTGCACTGTCTGAGATCACTTGGCATTTTTTGTGTGTGGGGAGGTGGGGTTCAAGGCTTACTCATAAATTCACTGCTACCTGCTGCTTGGCAGCCTGGGGCTGAAACCAAGCTGACTGGCTCCAATCTCAAACCTTTCATATGCAGAGGATATAACTTTGCTGTGATTCCTAGAGAAAAAGCTGAGGGAAGATCTGGGGGAACCAAGGAGAATGTAGGAAACAGAGTGATTATAGTCTTCAAATGGCTGAAAGGCACCCCCAACAATAGTAATTAAAAACTGCTAGACACTGTGGTGAGTGCTTTCTATGTAGTTTCATCTAATCCTCAAAACCACCATATAAAGTCACATGGTTAGTATATGACAGAATAGGACTTTCATTCATAGTCTGCCTCCAGATCCCAAACTCTTAACCATTATGCTCTACCATCACATCAAAGCAAGATTAGTTATTTTATCTAAACCCAGAAGACAGTACTAGGAATAACCGATCAAAGTTCTACGGAAACAAATTTCAGGAAGACCTAACAGCCCGTACTGCCCAGTGATACGGGGAGGTCCTAGGTTTCCTGAAAACGCGGGAGTTAGGACAGTAATTTGCCAGAAACATAGACTTGCAATTCTAAGACTCTTTCACACCACTGCTAAATTCTATTATAAATCCATAAACGTCAGGGATTACTCAACTTTAATAACAGGTTTTGATATAAGATTACCCAACAAACCAAAAGGCCAGCTGGTGCTGTCCGCCACTGCTCACCTTTATGATATTGGCACAGAACCGCTCCCAAAATGACAGCTCTCCTTCTTTGACCCATGACATAATTCTTGCCCCGGAGAAGCAGCCCAGGACGATTAGACACCAACCAGGTAACTGTGTATAAACAAGAAAGAGAATCAGAAGTCACCACGCCGGCAAACAACTACGTCTGACTTGCAACTACGCCAAAAACGGTAGAGAGCACCCAGCATTAGAAGCCAAAGGCACTGGTCTAAGCCTCTAGTCTTTCTCCACCCAGACTTATAAGACAACAGGACTTTGAGGGCAGAGGCCTTTTCTTGGCTCCACGGGCTTGGTGGAGCTTGCTGCTATCCCCTTCTCCTTCAGTGTCTGCACCGCCTTTTTCTGAACATCTATTGAAAACGTCAGCTTTCAGTCACATCGTAGTGCCTACATCCTGATCCTTCCCCCTTCTTCCTTTTCCATCCTCCCCAAGGCAGCTTCCGACTTTCGGTGCTCCAGGTCGACAACCCTTTCAGCTACTGCACCCGTTACCTCCTAGCCTAGAGCTTTCCCAATTATTTACTCTCTCACTGTCTCTTCCACTGTCCCTTTTGCCCGTCCCACAGCTGCCTCTCGCCCAGTCAATCCCTCTCCTCCAGTCCACCCCACCCTGAATCCAGCACCTTGACGAGCTCTGCCAGCGCCTTCCAACTGCTCCAGTGGACCGACACTTCCTCACGACGTGGCGCTGGAAGAACACGTCATCGTTGGGCGCTGGGACACGCCTCTCCCGTTACCTAAGGGGCGGAGCCCTGGCCTGCGCTTGCGCGCTCGGAGGAAGAGGAGCGACGAGGCAAGCGTTCTCGGCCGTTCGAACGCCTGGGGGCGGGGCGGGGTGAGGCGAATGCGAGAGCCGGGCTTTCGGGACGCGGTGAGGCGTGAGATTCGGCTCCGGGCCAAGTGTCGGGGACCTTGCTGGGGAAGGCGGGGTCCAGACCACCTGGGAGAGCCGCTAAGTCTGTAGACCATCCGGTTACAGGACAGGAATCAGGAGCTAGGGGAGCCTCATCTCAGAAATGCCGGGACTTCTCAGCCGCTAGCTGCAGATTAGGACTGCTGAGAAAAAGGGGTAAGGTTATGTTCTGCTAACTATAAGGATGCAGAATTGGCTTTAGAGCTGATACAAGTCTTAAGAAGCGTGTGTTTACACCGTTTTGTCTTATTTAGTGGATTTAATCGTTTGCGAAGTTCCTGGCTCTCGTTAGTCTCACAAGACTTAACCTCAGTCCATTTTGTGCTGCCTTAAGGCACACACATTTTAGGGTTTGCATTCGTAGGACCTACCCAAGGAACTCAAAAAAAAGGATTAAGGTCAGAAAGAACTCTGCTTAAGAATGGCTTCTAAACTATAAGGCCATCAACTAACCCTGACAGAAAAATCGGGGGTATTCTTTCTCTACCAAACCTTTAACGAAAAGGGCTGCAGGAATTCGAGTTACTCACAAAAGAAATTGGGAGTTTAGTTTTCTCAAAATTAAAGAAGGGAAACAAAAACTACCATTTTCAAAGAACCTTCCTGTTTCTAACTTTCGATTCCAGTGTCGTCAAAGAAACAAGAGAGAGATACTGCAGTCATAACTCCCAATTCATTACTTTGTCTTTCACTTTATGATGAAAGGGTTATTCAAAGCCGTCTAAAGATGAGTAACCCACCCATGAAATTTCTTAAGCTTTTCCATCCTTCCTGCGTGGCATCTAAGTTGCCTATCTGATTACTTCAATTTTTCAGGAAAACCATTTACTGAAATCCAGTAGTTTGCTGCTTTTAACATCTTCCATGACCGGCTTTGACGTTTGGTAGAAGTCCCTGGAGTGTTTAGTTGCTCAGTTGTGTCTAACTCTGCAGCCCCATGGACTGTAGCCCGCCAGGAGCCTCAGATTTCCCAGGCAATACTGGAGTTGCCATTTCCTTCTCTAGGGGATCTTCTTGACCCAGGGATCGAACCATCATCTCCTGCATTGCAGAATTCTTTACCAGTGAGCCACCAGGGAAACTTCTTACCCTTGTTTTTGTTAATGGTTTCTTGCCCTTTGTGTGATAGTTGGTATGCTTCCAATCAAGTAAACCCTCTTTTTTATGGGGGGAGCTAGATGTTAAGAAATAGAAAGCTAGCAAACTTGTTAACATGTATTTGTAACTAGTCAGTGTATCTCCTCTGGCCTCACTTTCCCCAGTTTCCAGTATTTCCCTCCCTGGGTTGCTACAGGGGGTTAATTAATTAAGATTTGTAAAGGGCTTTGAGGAGCAAGGGACAAAGTATTATTAGGGTCTCATGCCCCAAACCATGGCCCCATCCTTTCATCCCAGCCAGTGGCACAGGCAACCCCATTCTTATGCATGTCAAGCCCTTAATCCCCTCTTGAATGTGGCAGCTTCCAAGGAAAGGACAAGAGGCCTTAAGTAGAAACAAAAATCCACTGTAATGAGGTGCTAAAAAGACTGAACTTTCAAGATTCGCTCCTAAGAAAATGGCTGAACCGAAAACTTAATGGTTCTTCTCATGACTTCTGAGTCCCAATCCAAGAAGGTGGAAATAACGGTAGGAGGAAGGCGCCTTAAATATCAACCAAGATGACAGTTTCAGTACCAATAAGTTTTTATTTATTGTATATTCCCAAGGAAAAGAAAGGGAAGGGAAAAGGGTCAGCGTGTGTATTACAAAATGATAGCAAATGGGAAAGGAAGTTCCTGGCACCGCAAAATCAGCCATCAAATAAACACTGCCCAGATGGGGTCGCCAAAGCCCAAGGGGCTGTCTCCTGCCGTTCAGGAATGAGAAGAAGGGATGAAGAAAACAGATGGGTACATGCTTTTCTACCCTCCCTCCCTCCCCATAAATTCAAGATTTCATACAAAGCTTTGGTTTCTAGCAGTAAACATGGAGTTACATTCGTCTGTCTGCTATTAAACAATCTTGTGGCTACTTTGACATAAGTTTCTTGCACCTGCATAAAAGTTCCTGAGTGACTTGGATATACATTCATCCTTCCTTTCGTGGTCTCCCAGCCCCACCTTCTACATGGAAGGCCCCCTTCATTGCTCCTCTCTACCCTTGGATTAGAAATTAAAGTTGGTCTTGATCCATCCAAATACAGCAGTCCGTGTAGCATGAATCACATCAAGGAATGGACATGACTCGAGATTGGCAACAAGGGATGGAGAGATCTTAGCTGCTTCAGGATTTTTGCACAAATCACTTAATCACAGATACCCCACAAATTAAACGTATAGGTATATGGTCTATTTTGGGGGGCACAAACGTGGAAGAGGAGGGGGTAGGAATCTAGTTTTTAGGACAGATCTTGTTTGAAATAGGAAATAGAGGAAGGGGAACACAAAAGAAAGTGTAGTTCAAGACCCCCCCCAACTTCAAGAAGAGGGGCCCCCAAGCTTATGTTTCAGATCTTTTTGCCTGGTGCAGAACATTTTGTCAAAGATGCTTTGGCTATTTTTCTCAATATAAAAAGAAGTTTGTAAACAATAAAACCCCAAAAGAACATGGAGAAGACCAACACATTATATTTACACAAACTAGGCCACCTAGCAATCACCAAATCAGCTACTTGTGAAGTCCTACAAAGCCCAGACAAATATAATAACTAGAGGGGGGCAGCAGTTGGGAGAGACAAGGATCAGACACACATCACCCAATGCGTTCTATTGCATTTGCCCCGTGACAACACAGTGAGGTAGGTCTGCAGTGATCTCACAGCTTATAAACGCCCCCCCCCCCCCCCCCCCCACCGCCCTTTCTCCTTTAGCTGCCATGATACTAATCACTGCTGCAGCAGGGTAGGACCCTGGCTCTAGGAACCACAAAGAAGCCATTGCTGATGGTCTCTCCAGAAGCCAAGGAGGAAAAGCCCAGAATCGTTAAAGATCTTGTCCTTGCTTCACATATCCATCCTTGGGCAGCTCAAGATGGGTACAGAGGCATTGTTCTTAAAAACCTCTCCTTACCAACTTCCATTTTTTATAAAACACACACCCCCTGTTGTGCATGGTCAGCCTAGCCCAGTCAGGTGAAGGATGGATCTGGTATATAAAGCGAGTCCTGGGATTATAGATCTGGAACAGGAATCCTTTATCACACATACAGATGACCTTTGCCTAATCTTGGCTTCCCCTCTCTGCACTTCTTACCTGGCCCAGCCTCTCCTAACCTCTCTGCACCACGTTTTCCTGTTCAGACCAATTTCCAATCTTTCAGTAGGAAGGAGACCAAGTCATGGGGCAACCCAGTTAAAACCTAGTCTCTCATGAAACGCTGAAGATGGAGGGGTTTTAAGAGGACACTATGGCAGAAGAGCCAGCTCTAATTGGCAAAAATGAGGTAGTTCAATAGGCTATACACTCCAAATAGTTGTTCTCTCTGATGATACAGCAACAAAAAGCATTCCTGCCGTGCAGACCCGGAGCTGCTGCTGACTTATCCCTGAGATTGCTCACGTACCTGAGAACACAGTGCAGGAATGAGGGCCTTAGATTAAAATACACAAAAATACAAAACCAGAATATTTATATTACGAAAAAAAAAAAAAAGTTAAAATGCACAAGATACGTCATTCGCACACAGCTAGTGCAGTTGGCATCCTGGAGAAAGTGGGACCCAAGGTACAGTCACCCAAGGCAGCAAATAAATAAAATTCAGTTGGCCCAGAATGGGGAGAGTGAGCTCAGAAGCACCAAGTGTGCAGCTGTTTCCTCGATCACCCCTTTATCTGTCATCATAATCCATTACTTGGGACAGTTCTTAGCATTCTGTCCCAAGAGGAGGTTATGAGGAGAGAAGAGGAAAACCTTGCTGCCCCCCTGAGATGTTTCCTCCCATGGAATGTGGTGGCTTGTTGGCTGGGTCCATCAATCTGTTCTTCTTAATCTTTACACTCTGATATGGGAAATACTATTCCATATTATTCTTTAAAACAACTTCCGTACCCAGGCCACTTTCAAAAGCTGGAGATTCTGGGGGTGGAGACTCATATAAAGCATGCAGGGAGGGTTAACCCCCAAAGCCCTCATATGCATTTGGAAAGAGCTAATTGGAGTTTCTTTGCCTCACCCCTTCTTCCCACCAAGAGGGAAGAGGGGATGATGCTGTGGACTCCAGCCTCAGATATATGGCAGTGCCAGCTGCCCCCTACCCACCCTGTCCCCACTTTCTCCACTCTGCCGATTGATGCCTGCTCCTCAAAGCTTTCTGATCACAAAAGGATAGCCCCCACCCACTGTGGCTCAATTCTGAGCCTCTGGGAGCATGGCAGAGCTATGGATCTCTTCTTCCTCCTCCCGAAAGTAGGCTGGCTTTCCCTGGGAGCTGGGAGCTTGCTGGGCTTTCAGTGGGCACGAGGCTACCATATGGTTGATGCTCTGGCAGAAATGGCACTTCTTTGGCTGGGGTGGCAGTTTGCATTCCTTGGCATGATGGTCTAGACCTCCACAGTTGTAGCACCTAGCATCAAGCAAGATAGTAAAGTTGAGAGGAAGGCTTGAGAAGAGACCACAATGTTTCCTCTGAGTGAGGACCCCTGGGCTCTGGTTTTAGTTGTTACTTTGGACCCACTTCCCTTCCTGGAGACCGATTTCAGCACTTAGAAAAGGGGTATATGACTTGATATCTCTGAGTCGCTTCCAGGCCTGTAATATCTAGATGGCAGCTTGAGATTCATGACAAATTGAAAATACCAAGAATGGAAATCCTGGACCCCAACTGAGAACTACCATACCCTTAAAAACAGTACCTCTCATTCATTAAAATAGAGAAGAAATTAAATGGTCAGAATCTGTTTGCACACGGAACAGGAAAGAAACCAGTCATTTGGAGGTGAAGAAGCAACAACTACAGATGTATTGTCTTGGCCTCACCACATACACTTTCATATCCATGGTCTCCTTTAGTTCTAAAATAGCATGTGAGGTTAGTATCACAATCCCCATTTAGCAATCAAAGCTAGAGCTCCCAGAACCTAATTATTTATCAAGTAGAAATGTAGGTCATGAAGTACCTTCCATACATACCACCCTCTCTTTGCCTCCCACATCCAGATGTTGCCAGGGGCCACAGGCTTCACTTTATCTTTGGCATCTGGTCCAACCAAGAAAGGGAAAGCAAGAATGGAAGAGTGCTCATCATCCCTACTAACCCACAGAAGCTGCCTTCCAGTCTATACCTGTCTCCCTTTGATCTGCGTTTCTGCATATTCTTCCCTTTGGGTCGCCTTTCACTCCCAATACAGAACACCCCACCAGGGCCGGTGACTCGGATAGATTCCAGGCCCTTGGCAGACTTCTTAAAGGTGAACTCCACGGCCTCACCCTCCTTCAGGCTCCGGAAGCCCTCCATGTGCAGCTTACTCTGGGGGAGAGAAGCATGGTAGATTTTAATGTTAGTCTTCATCATTACACCCAACACCTGCATACACATGTTCCTCTAAGGATTGAAGAGTAAGGGTGTAACATTTCCATTTTATTGGTAAAGACACTGTGATTGGAAGAGTCACCATTAAGAACAAAAATTCTACGTTACATCAGGAACAATCACTATGTAAACAGATGCCATAGCATTTTTGGCAGCTCTTCTCATTGAAAGTTCTCAGTAAAATAGAACAGCAGAAAAAAATGGTTAATCATAGCATTTATAAGGAATCAACCAATGTAAAATTGTAAAATATAACGTTAACAGGCCTATACACTTAAAAGATGTCAGTCATGAAAGATAAACCCCTACAAAGTAAAGAAACTGACCGCCACACATACTTCTGACTGGCTCTTAGAACAGGAGAAAATATTAGGAGAACTGACAGAATCTGTGCATGGAATGTAGGCAAACGTGTTAAGTTCCCTAATTTTGATCGTTGTACCCAAGTTACCTAAGACAATAGCCATATTCTAGAAAAAAATGCTGAAATATTGTAAAGATAAAAAGATGCTTGAAATCTGTATAAGGGATAAAAAAAACAAACAATAAAGCAAATAGTACAAAATGTTAACAATTGATGTATCTGGGTAGAGGTTATATGGGAGTTCTTCATACTATTCTTGCAACCTTTTCCCAAATTTGAAATTATATCAAAACAATGTTACTGAAAGTTGAAGGGAAAAGACAGTGTGATCCAAGCAGACAGATCAGTGGATTAGAAGAGAAAATCTACTGGAAGATCCAAAAATAAGTGCAGAAATCAGCAGGTAAGGAAAATATTTCCATAAATAGTACTATTGAGAAACCAGTTATCCACTAGGAAATGAAGCCAGAAATTTATACTTTACATCATATGTATGCAAAATATTTTGGAAGAATTAACAATCTAAATGTTAAGAGGAAAAAACTGGAACAGTTTTTTTTTAAATTATGACAGATAACTAAACTGATAAAACTACAAAAATTACTGTAAATCAATATGAAAAAAGACTCACAGAACAGAATAATTTGCAGGAGGACCTAGCATGACGCATATATTCAATATCTCACTGGTTCAAAAAAAATAAACAAAAAAATACCATAAAGCCATTCAAAAGAATGTAAAATCCTTGCTTTGTTCACTGCTGCATTTTGACACCTAAATAATGCCTAGCACATTTTGGATGAATTAATGAACAAGGAAGTAGGCTTTAATTGTATAACTTGGGAAGATAATCCCAAATTATTTAAAGAAAGAAATATTTAAAGGAAGAAAAAGACTTCAAATACTGTGTGGAATGATCTCACTAAAACACTGCTTGTTTGAACCAAAATTTAAAAGAAAAAAAGGAGTTATTCAAACAGTTAGTTGAGTGGCAACACCAGGGTCAGAAGAACCCAGAGTTCTGGATTGGATAGCCCATTTCACCTTGCCATTTTCTGCATCAATAACACATTAGTGGAATGACAGCCTCTCCTAGACCCTGCACAGAACAGACTTCATTATACCTTCCAAAATATCCAAAGAACATGTCAAATATGTCAACAAGGTGTAGTCCTTGTTGAAAATGCGGTTCAGAAGCAAAAGGGATCACCATGTACCTAGTCCTGGCTTGAGGCCTCTTATGCTGTTGCTGGTGGGGGTGGGGCAAGGTGGCTATTTCAAATTGGGACTTAGATGAAACATGCTCTTTTGCCAGATGGGATCCCCAATTCCTTAGTCACTTACATTTTTCTTTTAATTTAGATGATATTGCTTAAGACAGAACTTCCACTGAGGTAATTAAAAGCATAGGCTCAGGTGTCAGATACGTTCTGGTTCGTGAAATGCTGATTCCACCAATTTCTGGCATTGTGTTTGATCTTGGTGAGTTACCCACCTCTGGGCCTCAGATCTTTCAGACAATGAGATAACAGTAGCTATTTACCTAAAGTTTTAATGAAGATTAGGCAGGCAGGACATATGCTCAATAAATATCAATGAATGAAATATTCCAAAGGTTTGGGATCCTCCCCCTTCTTATTCACATAGAACAGACAGGGTTGTGATGACTCACTCCCTTCCCCCAATCTGAATGTGGAGCATTAAAGCAGAACATTAAAACATTTCAGAAAGGTGAAAATTCTTTCCTCCTCCCAGTTGCATAACCACCGCCCTGAATTTGATGTTAAATCTGACGTGTCTCTTATTGAGCTGGGACAAGCCAGTGAGTCAGGAGATGCTGGAGGATCCAGACCAAGAGCATTCTTGACCCAGGTAAACTCAGCTTCTCCCATTTGCCTAGTGGGCTCTTAGGGTGGAACACTCCCAGTTCTCTGTGATTCAGCAGATAGATAAGTGATTAAGAGCAAAGGTTTAGAGTCCTACAGCCTATCCCCGCTTTCTGTGTTAGCCTACAAAATGGACTTAGTACTAATTTTATGGTGGTGCTGTGAGGTTTTAAACATGAAAAGTAGTTAACACATTGACTGCCACATATAAATCCCAACTGGCAATTATCACCAACCTTTTCAGACTGGATGAGGGTGGGGTTAACACTGAGAAAGAAGTGTCAAAAGACCCAGCATTTTAACCCTAGTTTTTATCGCTAACTAGCAGTGGAAACTCAGAAAAATATCCCCTTTCTGAGCTCCAGTTTATTGAGCACCACAGTCTTCTGCATCTACACCTTCTAGGCTTAATGTGAGAACCAGAGGATAATATAAATGGGGACATTTGAAATTGACTAGTCTTCTTAGTTCACCCACTCTATCACTGGAGGATTTGAGGTTAGCTTAAGACCATCTTTTTCTTTGAAAAGATAAAGGGGAAAAAAAAAATCCCTGTGGGCACCTCACCATAATCAGCCAAGATTTAGACTGGTGGTCTCCAGGGGTAGCTCCTTGGCCCCCTCCACCCCACCCCTTTCTAAAACACATAGTTTGAATTCCTCTCTTATCAGATAGGTAATCAGCGTGCAGCCCCACTGAGCCTGCCTCACAGGGTCTGCATCAGAAAGGAGCCTGAAATTCTTGCTACCACCCCCACCCCACCAACCGCACACAAAGCAGGGCCTGGGCCCCGCCCCTCTCTCCATCCCCTCCAAAAAAGAAAAGACCTGGGGGGGAGGGGCGAGGCTTGAGCTCCCCCAATAGAGCCCTGCTCCGGGAAACAAAGAGTTGACACTGGTTGGTTCTGGTGGTCAGATTCCTGGAGTTCCAGAGGATGCAGATTCCCCCTTGACTCCCCCCCATCACACATTTACCACATTCACCAGTTCCTTCCTTCCTCTCCATGTAGGGGGTTATGGTCATGGAGAGAGGATTGGACACAGAGACACCTTTCTTCCCTAGTCAAGCTTGCTGACCAGCCAAAGCCACCACCAGCAGCCATCTTTCCTTCTGACCTACCCTCCCACCCTTCCAGGGCCTCCAGTCAAACCCTGTTTTTTTAAACTGAGGGGCCCAATTAGGGGTCATTATTCAGATAAATTATATTATAGGTGGGAGGGCTGCCACCATCCCATCCATCTTCCTTTCCCTTGCCTGTTCAAGGTAGGAGTGTGGGTAGCCTGCAGTGGGGGAGAAGGGAAGATGGTATTTAATCAGACAGAAAACTGTTAAGGATGCTTTTTTTTTTGGATGGCAGGGAAGGATGGGCCAGCTACAGTACTCTGCACCAATACCTTACCACTGCCTACTCTAACCTTCCCCCATGTCAAGTATTACAGCTTTGTAAGTCATAGAGAGAAGGGACCTTAGGGGCCACTCAGGGAATGTGGAGTAAAAAACGCATAGCAAACTGAGTTTCCCTCAGCTTGCTCTGAAATTTGGATAAATAAGCTCTGGTTCTATAATTATCTGTAATTGATCAAAGCTTGGGTTTATGGTTTTTCTACAATATCCAGGGCCATTCTGGCTCAAGACTACCTACTGTATGGCTATACCCTCAGTTCTAGGTGCTTAGCAGTGCACAAACATTTGCAGAAAAAAAAAAAAAACTAAGTTCTCTACTATCCAAAATGCCTAATATGTACTGATGCTTACTATAGGCTAAGCAGTTTTAAGCATGTCACATGATATAACACATGTGACCTTCACACCAAGCTTTTTATCATGCCCCCTGCTGAATTCATGCAGGCAGAGGGGTTAAGCACCCTGCCCAAATTTATAGTGTGAGAGCCCTGAAATGACTTTGTATCCTGTGCTCTGCAACATAATGCAAGGTGCATTGACATTTTAAAACTTTCTGAGGGTGGGATGTTTCCAGAGAACAGCATGTATATTATCTATAGTGAAACAGATCACCAGCCCAGGCGGGATGCATGAGACAAGTGCTCGGGCCTGGTGCACTGGGAAGACCCAGAGGAATCGGGTGGAGAGGGAGGTGGGAGGGGGGATCGGGATGGGGAATACATGTAACTCCATGGCTGATTCATGTCAATGTATGACAAAACCCACTGCAATGTTGTGAAGTAATTAGCCTCCAGCTAATAAAAATAAATGAAAAAAAAAAAAAAAACTTTCTAAGAGTCACACTGAAAAAGTAAAAAGCAATTTAATGAGTTAGTCCTAAGGTGTCCTCACAGTTCAACCCAAGCCTCACTCCTAAAGGTAGGGTTTGGTAGGAGGTAAGAAATCAGTGGGTTCTATCAGAAGCAGTTTGTCAGGGAGAATGGGGAAAGAGATCCACCCAGAACCAAGGGCTGCCAGCATCACCCCTTACACATCCCTCTGGCTCTGACACAGCCAGGACCACCAGTTCCTGCCTGGAGTTCTCCACCAGATGGTGCTGCTCACCAGCCTGTCTGCGCCCAGGTAGCCGGAGGGAGTCTGGAGCAGAAGAGAGGAAGGAGCCACGCAGTGTTCTCAACTCTGCACCTAAGAGTTCACCTAGATTGATCTTCCCAGCTCCTTAGGACAGGCATCTTCTCTGTGGTCCTCAGGAAGATGGAGTCACAAGGGGACTGAACTCTGATGAGGATCCAACCCAGGATAGGTCCGATAAAGATGGGGCTGTTCCCTCCCCACCACCCCCACTCAAGAAGTGAAGAAAAGATCCTGGAGTTTTTAACCAGAAGCCCAGTTGTTGTTCTGCTCTGTTGACAAAAGCCATCCACTCTCTTTACCAGTCTGAATTAAAGAACTCCAAGCTGAGTCCGTACTAATTGCTTACTATTCTGGAAAGTTTTCCCCTCCTTTTCCTTCACCTCCTTCGACCTTCCAGATTTAACACTGATAGTAGCTGCTATTCTTGCCTGCAGGAAGAAGGGAGAGGTGATGCGCTTCAGGCTGTTGCTTAAAAAAAAAGAAGCCCACCAAGGAATCCCCACAGGCTGAGTTTGATACTTCTGATAGTTGGATTAGGAATGTCCCAGCAACAACCTTGCCCTGGAGAAAAATCACTGAAAACCACTTACCAGGCAAGTAGTGCCACTACCCACAAGCTTTGCTCTGGATGGTGGCACAGCCTTTACTTGGAACACTGCCTAGAAAGTATGTCTCTTCACAAACAGGACTCAAGATCTCATAATGCTCAAATTAACTCACATGCTTTTCTGCTAACTTCCTGAAAAAAATCCACTCATTTAAAAAATTCTTTCTGGAGGAGTGGGAGGAAAACAAAACACTTTCCTTTCCCGATGGTCCAGTGCTTAAGACTCCTCACTTGTACTGTAAGGAATTCGGATTCGATCCCTGGGCAGGGAACTAAGATCCCTCATGCTTCCTGGCCTAATTAATTAATTAAAAATAAAATAATAACCTTTTAAAAATTCCCTATTAAGATGGAAAAGAAATAACTAATGAATGACCCTTCAACCCATGGCTTCCATATCCTCTCTGGAGCTATGGTCAGCTGGAGTGGATCAGCTGTGATCCACTATCACTCCACAAATTTTCATGGTGTTTCTACTGAGTGCCAAGCCCTCTTCAGGCCCTGGTCCGGATAGACAGCAACTATCAGTTCACATTCCCTCCCTATCTCCAAGCTTGTGGTCTGGAGGAAGACCTGCTGACAAGGACCCCCAACTGTGAGCGTACTCTTGATTTCTCAGGGGCCCCTTCGTTCCTCATGCTCATATCTTCAGCCCACCAAGTGCATACTAGAAAATTAACCAGACTACTAGTCCTTCTCTTCAAAGAGTTCAGGTTAGAGGAAGAGTTAAGTACATCAGTACCTGAACATAAGGAGGGTAATCAGAGGCACTAGTCAGGTTATAAACCGGGTAGGAAAGATCCCTTTACATTCTCCCTGCCCCCAAACCTGAGTCTTAATCTAGACCTGACTGAAGTTGCTCTCACCACCCCCACTCATCCTTTTCAGAGAAAGCAGGCCACGTGGCATCAGCAGTTTCTTGGTACTGGAAATTTCTTCTCTTAACCCAAGCTTGGTGCCTCAGTCAAATTTGGGCTCTTTTGCCTCCAAGCATTCTAATACAGCATTTTAGCCAGAAAGCTGTTTTAAACAGATTTGAGTTCCAAAGAGCTGTGGGAGAAAACAGGGGACCTTTTCCTGATTTTCAAATTTTGCACATCTTGGGGGGTTGGGAGTTGAGCCACAGGAAACAGGAGGTTTCTGTTAAAATGGCCAAAACCTTTTAAATGGCCATGGAGAGTTGAGAATTCTTAGTCCTCAGGCAACCCCTAGTTAGCTCTCTCTTGCTCCACCTTTTGATGTATTAACTGTTTCTCAACTGGGGGTGAGTTTGCCTCCCAGCGGGGGCATTTGGCAATGTCTGGAGACTGTTTTGGTTGTCACAACTGAGGGATGCCCAGAATGAGAAGTTATCTTGCTTGAAATATGTCAGTAGTGCAGAGATTGAGAAACTGGGATTTAAGGGCTAGCTAGCTGCCATTATGATGATTATTAAATTCCCCCAAATTCAGGGACAGCAAGTGAGTTCTAGCCTAAAACCTGTGGCTGAGTACCAGGGTTGGTACAGAGGTCTTTTCGCTTTATGGGTTTTATTTACTCATCTTATTTTAAGGCTAATGGTAGGTTTTCTTTCCCACATATCCACCCCTATTGGGCACTGAGGGTTGGACAGGGAGCATAGGAACAGTGACCAGTGTGTTGGGAACCAAAAAGGCCCAACCTTGGAAATGTCTAATTGTGTCCATCCCCCACCCCACCCCCGCCCCCCGCCACCGTTTCCTTAGGAAAGGGGCTCCCAGATCCCCTCCCCTAGCAGATGTTATCTTAGGACAGTTACCCTGCCCACCACCCACACCTACAGTTCCAAGGTACCCACCACAAGCAGCTAAAAGGGAAGTTTCACTGTTAAAGGGAAATGTCTTACTTTTTCTCCATTTTGGGAACACTCTCCTGCCCTGGGAAAATTTCTAAGGATTGATCTGCATCCACCTAATTCCTCTACACTAGATCCCCAGGGAGATATTTCTCAAGTGCAGGACTGGAATCACTAGTTTGAGTGTTACAGTAGGGTTTGAGGATCAACCTAAGCCCCAGCAGTGTGAAGACTGAGCTTCCAGGTATAAAGCTCAGGGAATTTCCACCATTGTCCTCTGTGACTGTTAGTAGCGGGTATAAGGGAGACAAAGTCTTCATTCCTTATCCCAGCTCAACTCCTCCTGATAACTTATTTGACTGTGGAATGTCCCTGGACATTCCAAGACCCCAAGTCCAGGTTATCTCCCAGCAAACCCATCTGAAACAGCATGGTGTAGGCTCCACTCCCCAAATCTGAAGGCTAGTCTCCATTTTCTTTTATTCCATCCCGTATTTCCCAACTGCTTTTGATCCTAAGGGTTAAGTGGGCTGAGGCACAGATCCATTTGCTCAGGAAAACCTTCTTTGGGAGTTGGATATCACCAAAGAACCTCAGAGGGACTACCTTCCCCTCAGTCTTTCCCTATGTGGCAACCTTTGGAAGGGAGGCAAGAAAATGTTGGGTCTGACTCTTTCATTCCAAGCTTTCCAAAGTTGGGGAAGGTGTCCAGTGGTCTCCAGACTGGGAGAGATTTTAATCTCTTTGTGATCAGATAAATGGGGAGCTGGCCACCCCGCTGAGGAGGGCCATTCAAAGCTGGTTCCTGTAATAAAGTGATTTAATAGATCTAAAGAGGCCAATTCCCTTCTTTCTCCCACAATTACTTCCTGTGGGTTATCATTCACATATGTAAATGAGACAGGGAGGGGGGCTAGCCACCAGCCAGAATTAGTAGTTTGAAGGGAAGGGGGTAAAGCTGGGGGTGGAGGAAGCAGGGGAAGCCAGGGGGCAGCCAAGCAGTCCGCAGCCGACCCTTCTGGCAGATATTCTAGGAGCCCAGTGACCCCAGCGTTAACTAGTGGATCCCCATCTCCCTGCATCCTCTCCCTCCCTTGCTTCCCCCATTCCGCGTCCTCCCTGAGGGCCATGTGGGGACTTCCCTGCTGTTTCCCTCCAACCAGTCTACCCAGCATCTCCCCTCTCCACCCCTCCCCCTCCAGAATACCATCCCTCAGGCTCCAACCCTTAATCCCCACATCCTCCTTTCCCCTCCCCCACTGCTCCTAAAGCCAACCTCCCCCGAAGTAACCCCTCCATGCCCGGCCTGGGTGTCAACCTCCAGGGTCTGGGATTAGCAATTTCTTCTCAGGTCCAGCCCCAAACCTCCAAAGGTGGAGGGGAACACAAGCAACAATTTCCTTTACATGGTGGTTACGTGAGGCTTCAGAGATACTCAGGAAGGGGCGGCCAGGGTAGACGAAGTCTTTGGTTCCTTGTTTGAGGCCGGGAATGTTAGGACGGCAATCAATGGCTGTCTGGGGCCATAAATGCCAAGCTGAGGAGAATAGGTCCTGAGGCTAGCCTCTCTCCACCCCCTGCCCTGCGACACTGAATTTCACCCCCCACCCCCGCCCTTGTGCTGCCTTGCTTTAACTGAGAACTTGGGATTGCGACCTAACTCCCTCCCAGGCTAGCCCAGGGGTCGAAGGCCTGGCTCTTCACATTTTCTTTCCTAATAGGAAATAGATAGTAAGAGCCCCCCTAGTGATCCATGTGCCTCAGACTGCTCTCGAGGAACTTCCATGCCCCCCAAATAGATCCTTCAAGGATCT
Organism: Cervus elaphus; assembly: GCF_910594005.1. NCBI lineage: Eukaryota > Metazoa > Chordata > Mammalia > Artiodactyla > Cervidae > Cervus > Cervus elaphus. The sequence continues at coordinate 9,300,601 of NC_057822.1, read as the reverse complement.
GCCAAACCCATCCAGAACCCCAGGGCTTGAGTTTTGGGTGACCACCTGGGTGAGGGGACCCAGCAGACTTCTCAGCTTTCCGCTGTTGGGTCTTGAAGCCGTTTCCCTCCCTTCCTCCAGGCCGGGAGCTCCATTCACAAGATACTGAAACGCGCGGGCGCTCAGGGTTCTGCTCTAACCGGGCATGTGCTTCCCTGGCCGGCCTGCTCGCCCTCCCCCCACTGGCAAGCACAATACAACCTTAGTTCTGCCACATGGGATCACCTCCCTGCCCCCTGCCCCCTGCCCAGGGTAAAGAGGTAACAGACACGTGGTAAACCAGAGGGGTTCCCGGAAGAGGGTGGGGGTGTTAATCATCAGCTCTTCCCCCACTCTCGTCCCGTTGGAGTTAACAGGGATTCAGACTGGGTTGCCACGGCAAAGACGGGAACGCACAATAAGGGCCCTGGATCTCCCCTCAATCCAACAGCCGAGTCGGTCCGCCCACCCTCGGATACGCGCGCCAACATCCCGTTCCTGCGGCAAAGTTACCAGAATGGCTCTCACCTGGTGCACAAAGACATCCACCGGGGGGTCGAGCGCGACCCCTGCGCGGGCGGTCATGGACAGGAAGCCGAACCCCATGCGCACGTTGAACCACTTACAGATGCCGGCACCGTGCAGCAGCTGCGGCTCCTCCGCCGCGCGGGCCGCGTCCTCCGGCGCCTCCTCCGGCGCTTTGGCGCAGCCACCTGGAGATTGGGAAGGCGCTTAGCTGGGGGGGCCACGGAATTGGAGGACCCCCATCAGAAAGCCGGCAAGGAGACCCGAGGGTCCCAGCCCGCGGGTGGACACCCAGGAGGCTGTAGCTACCGAGCAGCCGGCGAGAAAATACCTGTCCCGGCCGCCTCCCACGCTCCCCCAGCTTACACTGAGGCCAGCGGTGCCCCGAAAGTTTTGCTTTTCTTCCCGCAACTCGTTGCCCGGGGACATGCGGCCAGACAGGCCCCTCCTCTTCTCTCCCCCCGCCCCCGGACCTTCAGCTTGCTCGCCACTGGGACACCAGGGTTCCTGGCTCCAGAGATGGCCCCCAGAAGCAGGAGGCCGCACAGACTTGGGGTCCTTGGGCTAGCCTGGGGGACACTTCCCCACCTATCTTTCATGTGGCTTCGGGGCGCCCCTGCCGCCTAAGGTGTCCCTAGTAAGTCCCGAGGTCGAACCTGCGAATTGCTGGTTTGACACAGAGCCCATGGTAGTCGGCTGAGCCCGCGGCCCCGGGCCCCTGCTTGGGCGGCTGCTGGCCCCAGAGAAGTCCGGAGGCAAAGGGGTGGTTCGGGGAAGAGGCAGCTACATCTTCCCCAGCACAATAGCGGTGGGAGGGCCCACGGCTTTTCAAAGGCTCCCAAATTCTAAAAGACAATGACCCAACCCCCCGCGGGCAGCCCCCCTCCCCTCCCTTCCCCTCCCCTCCCTGGCCTCTCCCCTCCCTTTCCCTCCAGCTCCAGCTCTGGCCCTCCCCCACCACGGCGGTCTCTGACACCTCTGGGGTGTCCCTTCTCAGAACCTAGAGGTTTGACGCCCCCTCCCCACATGCACATCTGGAGACTGGGGCCGTCAACCCTACAAGTCTTGAGTACCCAGGAATTCGGGATCCCGCACTTTAAGGACTCGGCGGGGGTCCCCAAAGCAACATACAGGTGGGGGGCATGTGGCGGGGGGGGGGCAGTTTTAAAGCCACGTGACTGCTCACACACACACACACACACACACACACACACACACACACACACACACACACACACACACACTTATACACCACCCCCACCCCCCTTTGCAGATAATTATACATTCCAGAGAGTTGGGGGGGGGGAGGTGTGAGCCTGGCAGCGCTGGCCAATCAGAGACACAAACCACCTGTCAAGAGAGAAATGGATGAGCCCTCCCCCTCCCCCCGCCCTGGAGCGCCCCTCCCCCTCCCTTCCCCTTCAGGCCTCCGAGCTGACCCGGCAGCTCGGCGCTGACCCGCTCTCGCCCCCCACCCCCGTGTGCTTAGATAGACCTGGAGTTCAGGACACTGGGAAGCCTGGGATGGGGAAGCAGGGGGGAGGTGGGAGACCCAGCGGGGCCGATCTCCACTCCTGACCTAGGCGCGGCCTCTCAAAGTCTGTCTCTGACTAACTGAATGTCTCTGAGTTTCCCACCGAGTTTCTCTCGATCTCTCAAAGCGCTCCCAATTAATTCCGTGTAAAGAATTTTTCCTCGTTTCCTTCCAAATTTGTCTAACATTGACCCACGTGGAGTTTCCTGAAAGAACAGAAGGAACCCAAAGAGGCTTGAAGTGTGTTCCTCTCTCCACCAGCTGACCTCATCCTGCCCCCATGGCCATCCCATCCTCATCCCTGGTTGGGACCCCGACACTTTCAGGTTCCCTGGCGCTCCACGCTTCAGAGTCCTGTCCTAAAGTGCGCTCCCTTCCCCACAGTGAGGTTGGTGGGGGAATTGGAGTAGGGGCTCTCCTCATTTGGGGAGTTAGCCTCCCCTGGTAGGAGATAAAGAGGCTTGGCAGGGGGGTGGCTAGTGCCCTGGTCGGAGATGGACAATGGCCCGGGGCTCAGTGCACGGCCCTGGCCCTGCCCCTTCACTTCCGGTGCTCAGTTCAAACTGGACAATGCCAGCTCCGGCCAGTTCCCCTCCCCCACTGCTACAACCCATTTAAAGGGACAGAGCCTGCTTTCGGGGGCATCCGCTCACTGGCAATTCAGTCGTCTCCACTAAGTGTGCAGAAACCTCTCAAGCTCCTGCGCCGGCCCGTGCGTGTGTGTGTGTGTGTGTGCGCGCGCGCTCGTGAAATTGAGAAATAGAGAACAGGGATGAGTGGGGGTAGGAACGGGGAAGATGAGGAGGAGAGCAAGGGGCTGTTGAGAGATTATTTCTCTCTCCCATCAAGAGTGATCTCCGAGGCACTAAAACTTCAGTGTAAGAAATGGGGGATAGGAAGTTGGGATAAAATGAACAACTGTGGCCCTCAGCCTAAAAAATACAAATTATTAACAAATATCACCAACAATGCTACAGTCCCAACTGAGGACTCTAATTTAGATCTTCTCAGAGTCGTGCGAGTACATCAGCCAAAACTGTGTTTTATTTATATAATCCTCCCCACCTAAGCCTTATCTCCTCCCCTTACTAGAGCCCTTAAAATGTACCCACTCTCTGTATCTCTCTTCCTAAGATTCAGGAGCAGGTGACTAAGGTCTGGCCGAAGAAAAGAGGGGATAAGATAATTTAGCGCTCTGTTTTCCGTTGGTCTGCTATCAAGTCAGACGTTCCAGGAAGGCGCTACTAGCTTCACTGTCCAGGGTCCTGAGGGCGGCGGAAGCTCTGTCCACGGTGCTGAATAAAGACCCGCTCTCCTGGTTCCCAGCTCCCAGTTTTGAGAATGCCTTCTTGAATTCTCACCTCCGCGCTCTTCCCAGAAAACCTGGTTCTTCTCAAACCGCCCCCACCCGCTCAGAGAGCCTGACACATTGCAGACGAATGAACAGACTTTCTTGCACTCTAAAGGGAGGGCATTTCCAGCCATACATGATTCTGTGAGAGTAGTGTAAGTATCTCAAGCTCCTCTTCAGAAAAATGGTGCATGTAGCCACAGAGAGTGAAGAAAGAGGAGATAATATTTTTTAATTCACATAAAATAAGACTAGAGAGACTAATCTTTCTTTTTCATTATTATTTCCCTAATTAGTAGCACTTTTCATAGGAACACAGGCGTTGGAATCAGATAATCTATGTTCGAACATCTATTTATAGCTCTGAAAGCTATATGCTTTCTATGCCTCAGTTTCCTCCTCTGTCTAATGCAGATAATGAAGATTTAACTCTCAGAGTTATCATGAGGATAAAGGTAGATTATGTAAGTAAAGCTTTTAAAAGTGTCTGACATATAGTTAGCCCTTAACAATGTAAATTATTACTATTATTATCATAACTATTTTGCACATTTGTCTCTTTGTCTTAGAACCTGCTGGGTCATTTGATCCCTGAGAATTTGGGCCATTTATGTGTTATTTCTTTCTCCTCCTTCTCTCACATGCTTACCAGTACTTAGTACAGTGGCTGACCCACAGAAGACATCCAGTTTCCTGAGGGACTTCCCTGGTGGTCCAGTGGTTAAGACTCAGTCTTCTAATGCAGGGGTTGTGGGTTTGATCCCTGGTCAGGGAACTGAGATCTCAATGCTGCATGGTGTGGCCAAAAATTAAAAATAAATAAATCTTTAAAAAGAAGAGTTTCCTAAATAAGTTTTTAAATTTATTTTTATTGAAATATAGTTGAATTACAACATGTGTTAATTATTGTTGTATAGCAAAGTGACTCATACATATATGTTACACATATATGTGCATTCTTTTTCATATTCTTTTCTTTATGGTTTGTCACAGGATATTGAATATAGTTCCCTGTTCTAAACAGTAGGACTTTGTTGTTTATCCATTCTATATATACCAATCTGAATATTTTTTAATTAATTTATTTTTAAATTGAAGGATAACTGGTTTACAGAAATTTTTTGTTTTCTGCCAAATATCAACATGAATCAGCCACAGTCCCCTCCCTCTTGATGAATAGGCCTTGACTGAAATGATGAATGTTATTACAATAGTCATAATACTTATTCTTCTAGGCTGACTCTCTCAAGTCTAAGAATTCAAACCCAGGAAGAGTTGGGATCTCATGAAGTTGCATATGTGGAGGCAGAGGATGCTTTAGGAAGGGACACATGGCTCCCAACATAACTGACTCCTCATCCCCCTTGGGTTGTTTCCATGTGGGAGAGGAAGGCTCCTGACTAAACATTCTTCCTTTCTTGGGTCCTCATCTCAGTGAAAACTTATTAGGTAGCTACTATGATCCAGTCATTGTGCTAGCACATACATTTGGCAGAGGAATTAGATACATAATATGCACTAAGTAGTGTAATGACCAAAAATGTACCCCACAAAGTAAAGAACAAACATTTCCTACTATCCAAGAAGTTATAGTGTAGTTAGGGAGGCAAGACATGATATAGCTAAGTACTGCAAATTTCTTGTGTATTGGTTTCTGAGGATAATATTATCTGATAAGAGGGAAAACGTGGAGCTCTTTAGACAAGGCAGAAGTGTGTAGTATCAACACAAAGAGCGTGCGTGCATGCTTAGTCATTTCAGTCATGTCCGACTCTCTGCGACCCTATGGACCATGACCTGCCAGGATCCTCTGTCCGTGGGATTCTCTGGGCAAGAATACTGGAGTGGGTTGTCATTTCTTTCTCTAAACTCCTTTTGTAACCCTACCTGAAAGCTCTGGTAGGAACACAGCTGAATCAGGGCTGTAGATAAAAAGGTATTACAAGAAAACCCAGAGTCCAAAGAGATTCTCAGCAGTCAGTCTATGCTGTGCTGGAGAAAACAGAAACAGAAGATCCCACCTGCTTAACAGTTTACTGTCAGTCAAGGGGGGTGCGGGTTCACCCACCTTCATCAACCACTCAGCATCAGCTCCCAAACACAAAGAGCATGTCCCCTTTAAAGTACCTTGCTAAGTTCCTCTTGGGTAGGCTCATATCTCCATAAAAGGAAGAGCTGAAAGAGGTCTTAGTAATAATAGTAACTTATCACCATTAACTGTATATATCTATACCTATGGCAGGTGTTGTGTGCTGGGTAAATTACACAAACAAAAATCCCACCTTTGCTGAGCTTATATTCTGATAGGTAACAATAATAACAGCTATTATTTATCGAGGTACTTTTCTTATCTCATTCAAGCCTGTCAATAACTCTAAGTAATAAGTATTAATATTGCCACCTTATAGGAGAGGAAACAAGCCTAATGAATCAATTTAGCTTGGGTAATGTAACTCAGCTAATACTCGGCAGATGCAGATTTGAACCCATACATTTCATTCCAAAGCTCACATTCATTCCACAGTCCCAGTATGTTGTTATCATGACTGGTACTGTCCCCATTTTACCAATGAGAAACAAGCTATTTGCAAACAAAAAGGCTGTAAGGAGAGACTGTATAATTGATATAATTGGTAAATAGAACCCAAGCTTGTGATTCCTCTTCCCGGGACCAGAGCTATAGTCTGTCGTTTATTGATTACCCTCCCCCAATCGTTTATTGATTACCCTCCCCCAAACTCATTGACCATCTAAATTAAAGAGCTGACCAGAGTCAAAACAGGTCCTCTTTTGGGCAATAGTCCACATCCAGTTTGCATTTCTAAAATGTTTTGAGAACCCTGTGGTGGGGTCCAGGGTGGTTGTTTGGAGTTAAAACCTTGATGCTAATATGAGTGATGGTGTGCATTTGAGAGAAGTATTTTCCACAATGTGTCTCTCAGGATACTAGTTCCATGGGATGATTAATACACCTAACCATTTTTTAAAGGTCTTTATAGTGAAATCATTTGGAAAATGATATGTTAACTAGGCTTCCTATATAGGACTTTGTATAGCTTTTAGTATGGTAATATGCTCTGTGATTCATGAGGAAGGGAATATGATGTGTGCAATGTTTCCACTCATTCAGTAAGTCATTTAACATATATTTATTGAACATCTATAATGTGTCAGGTAGCATTGTTGGAAGCACTGGGAATACATCAGTGAACAAATCAGATGAAGCTCTTACCCTCCTAGAGCTTACATTCTAGAGGAGAGGGACAGACAAAAAACAAATAATTAAGGAAAATTTATGGAAATGGCAACCTACTCCATTATTCTTGCCTGGGAAATCCTATGGACAGGGGGGCCTGGTGGGCTAGAGTCCATGGGGTCGCAACAAGTCGGACACAACTGAGCGACTTTCACTTCACTTCACAAAGTATATATAGTTCCAGCCTGTTAATTTGTTCTGTGACCTCAAGGAAGGCCCCCAGCTTTACCCTTTAAGGATAAAATGAGGGAGTTGGATTAGCTGTTAGACAAGCGTTTCTCCCATTTCTGACTGTCTAAAGCAATATGACGTGTATATGTGTTTGTGCGTGTGTGAGAGAGAGAGACCCCATCCTAATTGCTCTGGGAAACAATCTGTTCTCACCCCATGCTGTCATCTTCATCCCTCTCCAAGGACCAGGGCTTCCTACATCAAGCAGGACTGTGCACCTCTCACCTCGTAGGCCTGTTGAATTGGCGGAGGGAGGGTGAACCAAGGGAGTCCCCTTCCTTCTTTCAGTCCTGCTCCCCATGTGGGCCTTGCTTCACAGAGCAAGACGCCAGGCACTTGCTTTCACCAATAATGGCTTCATTACATTGAAAGGAGACTAGAGTGACCTCAGTGAAATAGACTTCCTGACCCCAGCTGACCTCTGACCCTCACCCTGACAGCCTCTAAATCTTTTCCTTCTGACACATCCCCCACAAGGTACAAGCCAGAGGAGGAAATGATGAGCTTGCTAGAGCCCACTGTCCAGCGAGGGTAACTCCCCAGTTCTCTTGCGGTGGAACTTGCCAAGCCCAACTGTAATTTCCCTCTTGACTGCTGATCTTTTCAATGTTCCTGCTGTGACTCTAGCCTGTCAGTCACAATTCACCCAGCTATGGTTCCCCTGGTGTCCAATTGTATGTGTCCAGTGTGAGTCATGTACCAGGGGGGCAAAAGGCAGGGTATCTAACCAAATGCTGTCATTACCCCAAAACTACTTTAGTCTAGTCCTTGACTTACCCTTCTCTGATGCTGCAGTTACTGTTTGAGAGCTGATTGTCTACCAAGCCTGCACTGACTGCTTTCTGTGTACTGTCTCTTTCTGTCCTCAACCATCCTAATATCATCCCCATTTTACTGGAGAGGGAACTGAGACTCAGTTCAGCTAAGTGACTTGCAAATCACAAAGAGTGCATCCCAGATCTAGCTTACTCTGATATTCTTCTTCTTCTGTATTTTTTTTTTTTAGCAGTTAAAGTAATTAATGCATGTGGCTAAAAAAATCAATTAGTATTGAAAGAATTATAATGAAAAACAACAGCACCCTGAATACCCCACCCCCTCCACTCCCACGAGTCATTTCTTCTGGAGGATATTTCCACGTCTCTAAATAATATGCATGTACCTCCATTCCTTGATTTATCAATTTTAGATATTATCTATTGATTTCATGTTATGGTGGATGAGGACTTAACCTTGCATACAAGGCCTACTTCTCCTTTCCTTTTCCTCCCAGTGCAGTTAAATCACCATTGTCAACTAAATTGATAACCAATGTTTACATTGTCATAATTATGGAAATATTCACTGCATTGCCAAATGGTATACTAGGACAACAATTCTTTTCTTAAACTGTGCTGTTTTTTGTTAATTTACCCTGGACTCTAACCTCCTCTCTCATCACAAGATTAGTCATTGAAATATCTTCAACTATTTTCAAGGGCTCCATCGTATTATCTTTTCCACTAAGCCTTTTCTTGAGGACCTCCCTCCTGGTTGCCCTCTGGACTTGTTCCACAGCAGTCAGCCCATCACCTTCACAACCTCTCAGTACAGTGGACAGAGACACTCTTTCCTGGATCCTATGCCAGCCTTTTTCTTGGTTCACACTTGAATAGCATCCTCGAGTAACTGCCCAAGAAAGGTTGCTCAGGAGGGGAATAAGCTAGGCCTTCCAAGCCTGAGCCTACTGCTTTTTAACCTTACTTTTTTGATGGTTTCAAAGCCATACTCTTTACCACTCTGATCTGTTGACCTCTAGCAAAATGAAGAAAGACACTTCACTTGCTCTGAGGATGTTGAGGTTAGAGATGTCTTTTCTAGATTCTGAGGTTGGAAACCTAGATTTATCAATGGTAAAAAAAAAAAAATTGATAATTAACACCATTTGAAGGTTCTCCATGTGCCAGGCACTGTGCTAAGTGCTTTACATAAATTAAAATCTCATTTAATTCTCACACCAAATGTATGAGATAGGCAGGGTTATTATTCCCATCTTATAGATGAAGCTGAGCATAGAGGAGTTAAGTAACGCGGTGAAGGTCACAGAGTAAGTGATAAGAGTCAGAATTCAAACCCTGGTTGGTTGACTCTGAAATTAGCATTCGGATTCAATAATCTATACTTTTGACTTCCCTGGTGGTCCAGTGGTTGAGAATTTGCCTGCCAACACAGGGGACACGTGTTTGATCCCTGGTCCGGGAGGATCCCGCGTGCTGAGAGCAGCCAAGACCGTTGGCCACAATTACCAAGCTCGAGAGCACGCACGCCGCAGCTACTGAAGCCTGTGCACCCTAGAGTCCATGCACTGCAGCTAGAGAAAGCCTGTTCACAGCAATGAAGACCCAGTGCAGCCAAAAATAAACAAATAAGCGTTAAACATATCTACACTTCACTTCTTCTGCTATAACAGAAGAGGTTTATAAATTAGTATCTTCTGGCTTTGTCTTCTCCCCAACCTATTTGGTAAATGTGGACACAAGACCTAAAATCCAAGTGACTTGTTCAAGTCCTTAGCTAGTTAATCATAAGAACTAAGAAACTCAGGTTTCCTAGTATTTCCCTTTTCAATCAGGCAGTGGGGCTTCAAATTCAGGATTGGTTTCTGTACCTTGGTCTCCCTGTTTAGGGGATAAAATTAGTGGAAAGGACATGTAAAAGATATATATCCCATCAGCTTGTGACTGGGACATATAACAGAGGCAGATATGATGCACTGTGGAAACAATGAAAGCTGACTCATTTTATGTGGTATGGAAGGCTTCCCAGGGGAGGTGGCATCGCATTGAATCATGCATAGGAGTTTGAAAGCCAGGGGAGGGCAGGACATCACAGAGGGAAGGAGCAGCAGAAATGAAAGCAAGGAGGCTTGAAAGTGAACAGCCACAAAGTTTGGTTCCCACGTCAGCAAGTACTCCCTGTCCGTGTGAAGACATCCAGAGAGACCTGTACTCCCTTCAGTCAATCTTCAATCACACATTCATTCAACATGTTATCAATAATAGAGATAGAGGGACTTCTCTGGTGGTCCAGTGGTTAAGACTCTGCACTCCCAATGCAGAGGGCACAGGTTCAATCCCTGGTCAGGGAACTAAGATCCCACATGCCACAAGGTGTGGCTAAGAAAAGAAAAAATAGAGATAGGATGGTATGGTAAAAAAGTTCCGGTTCTAGTTCTAGCTCTATCACTAACTCACTGTGTGACCTGGAACAAATCTCTTCTTTTCTGGGCCTTGGTTTCATCATCTATCAATTGGGAGAGCAAATTGATGATTTCCAAGGCCTCTTTCTACTTTCATTTGTGATGATTACAGAGCAAGAATAGGATAAAGGTGTCGCGATGTCCTTGACTTACCTCCATGAGAGGAAGGGGAGAAATAACATCTGTTGACTTCTGCTTCATGCTGGGCATCAGCCCGTCCTACCATCCTGGAGGGAGATGCTATCTTCTCATTCAACAGAAGAGAAAAATGAAGTTCAGACTGTTTGAATCACTTCCTCAAATTCTCCCAGCAAGTAACAACAAAATAAGAGCTAAAATGTTTGAAAGTTCACCACATCCCAGACACTGTGTCAAGACCCTACATTAGCTCATGTAATCCCCCAAAAACCTCCATTAAAAAAAATTTTTTTATTGAAGTATAGTTGATTTACCATGTTGTGTTAATTTCTGCCATACAGTGAAGTGATTCAGTTATACATATATATGTATATTCTTTTTCATATTCTCTTCCACTATAGTTTATCACAGGATATAGAATATAGTTCCCTGTGCTATATAGTAGGATGTTTATCCCTCCTATAGATAATAGCTTGCATCTTCTAATCCCAAACTCCCAATCCTCCGCCTCTCCACACCCCACTCCCTCTTGGCAACCACAAGTCTGTCTTCTATGTCTGTGAGTCCTTTTCTGTTTCATAGATATATTCATTTGTGTTGTATTTTAGATTCCACATATAAGTGATATCATGCAGTATTTGTCTTTCTCTTTCTATCTTCATTTTCGAATGGGGTAACAGGAAGTGTCTAATGCCATAGTCTGTGCTCCTAATTACTAGACCACACTTCATCTCAGAAATGACATCTGAGACAGCATCAAACTCCATATAATCCACTTGGATGAGAGGGGACCACCTCTCTGTCTCCTCACCACCGGGTTCCTGTGATTTGGCCATGATGGGAGAGGGGCAGAGAGGGACAGATGCATGCAAACTGTCCCTGCTCTCCCCTGGCCTCTCCTGAATGCAAACTGCACTTTGAATTTCTGCCAAAAGATGCCCCTGCGGCTGTCCTACTGAAGAATGAGGTATGGGGCCATGGGAAGGAAGATCTAGGATCCTTGGGCCCCCGACTCTCAGAGCCAAAATTGACCTTGCAGATCAGCTGATTCCCTGCCAGACCCCAAGCTTGATATCAACCATTTTCTTGACTCAGCTTACAAACCTCCAGTCACAGAGAGCTTATTATTTTTGGAAACCTTCCCCATCCCCTGATAGGACTTTTAGAAGGTTCTTTCTTTCATTGTATTGAAGCTGATGTCGATACCCTTTACTCACTGAGGACTTTAGATCAAGCCCCTCCCTCCTGGGCAAAGACTCTGGGGTCAAGTTTTCTGTTCAAACCCCAATCCCACCCTTCCCCAGCTGCATTGTTGTTTAGTTGCTAATTTGTATCTGACTTTTTGCAACCCCATGGACTGTAGTCCACCAGGCTCTTCTGTCTATGGAATTTGCCAGGCAAGAATACCGGAGCAGGTTGCCATTTCCTTCTCCAGGGGATCTTCCCAACCCAGGGACTGAACCGGCATCTCCTGCATTGCAGGCAGATTCTTTACCCGCTGAGCCATCAGGGAAGTCCACCCAGTTGAGTAACCTTGGACAAATTGAGGCTCAATGCCTCAATTTTGGTTAATTTCCCACAGTTCCTGTGGAAGTTAGCCTGAAGCCAGATTTTCCTAGCTTGATCCTCAATGATCCACAGCCTCTTTCCATTGCATCACTTTGTACAGTGCTTTTCTGGCCACAAAGTGTTTCCCCGTACATCGCATCATCTCATCAGACCCTGGGAAACAGGGCCGCTGGGAAGGAGGGAGGCATGAGCGGCGTGTGGTTATCTCAGTTTAGCAGGTGAGGCAGATCTCTGACCCCAATACCAGACTTACTCCAAACCCGTGCTCCTCACACCTCTCACAGTTAGCATTCCAGGGCGTCTGTACGCCTTGCTCTCTCCTTCGCCCTGGTTTTCCCGTGCTCACCTTCTGCCTGCAGCGTCATCTTTCCTACCTCTCTTTGCTGATCACTATTCACTCTTTAGGCTCCAAAGATGTCACACGTTCTCCGGGAATCTCCTTGCTTCTGTCCACTCACTCAGCCAACACCTCTCTCACTTGTGCTTACTGTAGCAAACTGTTTGCCCCCACTTTATTCTATTGCTTTTTTATCTCCCTCTCACACCAGCTGCGGTGTGCAGTCTTCTGTCGTGTCCGACTCTTTGTGACCCTATGGACCATAGCCTGCTCGGCTCCTCTGTCCATGGGATTCTCCAGGCAAGAATACTGGAGTGGGTTGCCATTTCCTCCTCCAGAGGATCTTCCCGAAACTGTGTCTCTTGTCTCCTGCATTGGCAGGCAGGTTCTTTACCACTAGCGCCATCTGGGAAGCCCTGGCTACTAGAATGTAAACCCCATGAGGCTGGAACTATGTCTGTCTTGTTCATTGTGTGCCCAGCCTATAGCACAGAGCTTGGAATAAAGTGATTACTTATTAAATGTTTGTTGAACAAATAAATGAATGACCTGTCCAGTATTTCAATATTCCTACAGTATGGCAGGCCCCCCTGTCCCTCACTATCTCTCGGAGTTTGCCCAACTTCACATCCATTGAATCAGTGATGCTATCCAACCGTATCATCCTCTGCTGCCCTCATCTCCTTCTGCCTTCAGTCTTTCCCAGCATCAGGGTCTTTCCCAGTGAGTCGGCTGTTCACAGCTGGTGGCTAAAGTATTGGACTGTCAGCTTCAGCATCAGTCTTTCCAATGAGTATTCAGGGTTGATTTCCTTTAGGACTGACTGGTGTGATCTCCTTGCTATCCAGGGGACTTTCAAGAGTCTTTTCCAGCAGCACAACTCAAGAGCATCAATTCTTCAGCACTCAGCCTTCTTTATGGCCCAACTCTCACATCCACACATGATTACTGGAAAAACCATAGCTTTGACTGTATGGACCTTTGTCCATGGCTAATAATGGCCTACATTATAATCCAGGCTTTATTTATAATTCCAAAAATTCTTTTTATCACCTTCTGAAACTAACCTAATTCCTACCCTAGCCCTTACTCTCCCTGTTATTACTTAATTCCTTAGATTTTTACCTTGTTTATTGAAGGAATACTGGAGCTCGTCTGATTCAAGCCCTTTATTTTCTACATCAGAAAATGAAGATCCATAGAAGTTAAGTGGTTTCCCCAAGGTCACACTGCACGCTGTGGCAATCCTTCTTGACTACCAGATTGGTGCTTTCCCACTGAGTTCACCGAAGAGTTCGTGGACTTCTAGGGCTCTATCTTTGGGGTGGGAGTAGTAGTAAATAACTCCACCTGGAACTTTCTTGGAGGTCCAGTGGCCAATACGCCACGCTCCTGATGCGGGAGGCCTGAGCTGGATCCCTGGTCAGGGAACTAGGTCCCACATGCTGCAACTAAGGGTTGGTATGCTGCAACGAAAAATCCCAGATGCTGCAACAAAACGTCAAAGATCCCGTGGGCCGCAACTAAGACTCAGCACAGCCAAATAATAAATATTTTAAGTAGTAATAAAATAATAATAAATCCAGCCAAGTCCCTGCTTTATGCTCTCTAGCTGCTCCAAAATCCAGACACAAGAAGTCTGACATCTCACAGGCAAAAGTGTCAGGCAGGACTGGCTGGAGGAGCATGAGTTGTGGGGGGAGGACGAGGAGGCTGGGAGGGCGGATCACGGACAGCCAAGGATGCAGACAGAGAGACCAGGCAGTATGGCACAGCCTCACTGTTGTGGGGTCCCTGGGGGCTCCCACTGTGGCCACACCAATCCCTCTGCCCCTGAAGCTGACCTCTGGGGCCAGAGATCAATGACCCGGACTTTGGCTTCAGCCCCTCTTGGCCCTCCAGTGACCACAGAGGGCACAGAAGAGCAAGTGGACTCAGGGTCATTAAGTAACTGTCACTCTTCCCCAGCCCCACTTGGGGCTCTGCTGGGGGAAGGGCCCGGGACAGAACCGTTACCGAGAGACACAGGTGTGGTTGGTTCTTCCCTCCCCACCAGAGGAAGAATGAGACCTCTATCTCTGCTTGACCCCCACCGTCTTCCCCTTCCTGCCCTCACCCAAGAGTTCCTCCGGTGCTCTGTAGGTGCTCTGTATCCGCCCACCTCTTTAGCACGGAGCCCTGACTCCGCTCCCTGAACCCCTAATCTCCTACCTGAGCCTTCATCTTGTTTGCTGAGCCCCATTCCCCCCTTAGTGAAACCCTAGACTTCTGTTAGCTCAAGCTCCTTTCGTGGTTTCCCTCCCCTGTCGTCCTATTGCACTGTGTAATCTGGAACATTTCCTTTTTGGCCGCCCCACAAGGGATCTTAGTTCCCCAACCAGGGATTGAACTCTCGGCCCATGCCTTGTAAGCACAGAGTCCTAACCACTTGCCCACCAGGGAAGTCCCAATCTGGAGTCATTTTATGCTTTTTCAGTCAAGGCAGTAGATGGAAATTCCTCGTTCCCCATTTTCTGAATATTGCATCCCAAGTACCTTCTCATCCCTCACATCCCTCAAGAACAAACCTGTTGTTTTGGCCATCATATTAGCAGACCCCTGTCTCAGAAGCACATTAACCCACCCACATGCCCCATCCCACCTGCTTTCCATCCTTCCTGCCCACCATTCCTTTCCCACATCCATCCCCACCCCCCTGCAACGCCCTAGCCAATCACTTCTAATTGATTGGTTAGGGAGGAGGAGGAAAGGGATCGATGGAAGAATCTGGGCCTATTCTAATCAACTTAAAGGTCCAGGACGGAGTGATATTAATTGTGGCGAAGCTCAGCTGATGGTCATGGAGTTGAAAGTGAGGTGCTTTGAAGTGTGGAGGAGAATGGGTGCAGAGCTCAGACTGTGCTCTGAAGGGCAGGAGGAGAGTTGTGGTGGAGCTAATAGAAGTGAGAAGGCATAAATCAGTAGGAGTATTGGCATTAGGTTGGGGTTGCCCTGACTACCCCCAGCTTAGAAATTTACCACCCCATTCCTCTAGAGTGGGGTCTTGAGTCCCTGGTACTCCAAGTGTCCAGCAGGGGGCGCTCTGTCCCTACATTTCTCCCTTTCCTCACCCCTCAGAATTTTCTTCTTTCCTTCAAAACTATTGTTTGAGCACAACTGTGTGCCAGGCGTTGTGCACCAGACACCATGCCATGGACTGCAACCATTCAGGCACCAACCAGACGCACAAACAAGGTCGTAGACTCCGTGGTGCTGGCAGCGTGGGAATACAGTGAATAAATAATTATTGTGACTTAATTCAAAGAGTATCAGACAAAGCTTTCCTGAGGAGCTACCTTTTAAACTGAGACTTAACAGATGCCTAAATCTTGACCAGGTAACAATGTGGCAAAGAGGTGAAGGAGTGTGTAGGGGTTGCCTTTCAGACAAAGGGAACAATGGGCTTCAGAACCTGAATCAGGGAAAGATCAGGGCCCCTTCAGAAGGAAGAAAAGAAGCCTGCCTCTGTGGCTACATCCAGCTTTGGTCAGAGGTTTAACCCTTTCTGGACTTCCCTTGTGGCTCAGCTGGTAAAGAATCTGCCTGCAATGCAGGAGACTTGGGTTCCATCCCTGGGTTGGGAAGATCCCCTGGAGAAGGGAAAGGCTACCCACTGCAGTATTCTGGCCTGGAGAAATCCATGGACTGTATAGTCCATGGGGTCGCAAAGAGCTGGACACCACTGAGCGACTTTCACTTCACTTTAATCCTTTCTATTGTGAAACTCACACACTTGGAGCCTCCAAGTTTCGAAGACTCAGTTTTCTTGAGAATTGCCTTTTGGGGGAAAAAACATGAAGAGAGAGAAAGCCAGCAGGTCTCTGGGTCCTTTCTAGAGTAACCGAGCTCGGGAGGGAGAATTCCTGTTCATCCCCTTCCTAAGCACAAACTTTTTAACTGGGAGTAAAACAGAAGTCGATTTAGTTTAAACTTCGGGGGCCCTCCCAAGGCCATGGAGCTAGTCAAGGTGTATGCTAGCATATTTTTATAAAATATGCACATATTTTAGTCACAGCTGGACATCTGAAATGTGAAATACCAACAGTTAGTCCAAGAGGTGTGCCAGGTAATTAATTAATACAAATACATTTTCTGATGTTTGTGGTTATTTTTCAGTTTTTGAAATTTGTGATTTATTATGACCTCTCTTCTTAGTCTAAATAAACGTTCACTTTGGGTATTCATTTTATACCTATAATCCTATACTTTTTAAAAAAAATTTTATTTATATATTTGGCTGCACCACATGGCGTGTGGGATCTTAGTTCCCCTACCAGGGATCGAACCTCCACCTCCTGCAGTGGAAGCACAGATTTCTTTCTTTCTTTCTTTTTTAAAACTATGTATTTATTTATTTTGTTGCACTGGGTCTTGGTTGCTGCATGCAGGCTTTCTTTAGTTGTGGTGAGGAGGGGTTGCTCTCTAGCTGTGGTGTGCAGTCTCCTCACTGTGGCGTCTCTTGTTGCGGAGCACAGGCTCTAGGGCACACAGGCTTCAGTAGTTGTGGCACACAAGCCTAGTTGCTCTGAGTCACGTGAGATTTTAATTCCCGAACCAGGGATCAAACCTGTGTCCCCTGCATTGGCAGGTGGATTCCTATCCACTGTGCCACTAGGAGAGTCCAGAAGCACAGATTTCTAACCCCTTGACCACCAGGGAATTCCCCTATATTTCTTTTCTTAAAGAGGGCTCCCAAAATTGTAAAAGCTCGACGTCCAATAAGACCTACGTATGCCCGAGTGGGATTCCAGAGGCTGACTACTGGCTCCAGACCTGAACTGGCTCCTGGATCTTTCCTCGCCCTTCAATCAGTCTCCCCTACTGTGTGGTCCACATCCACCTGGGTGGATGACTCAGGGTTAATAGGAATGCTAAGGGTATAGGGCTACATGAAAAGTCAGAGAAAATTAGTAGGAAAAAATTTTTTTTAACTTTCTATTTTGAGATTGCTTCAGATTCATAGAGAAGTTGCAAAAAGAATCAAAGAATTCCTATACACACTTCACCCAGATTCCCCAGCTGTTAAAAATTTACCTCATTTGTTATCATTCTCTTTCCCTTCCCAATATTTCTACATATACTCAGCTATTTCTGAGTAAATTGCAGATATAATGCTCCTTTTCCACTAAATATATCAAAGTGTGCTTCCTAAACATAGAAGGACATCCTCAAACATAACCATAATACTTATCGAAGTCAAGATGATGCACTGAAACCCACAGACTTTATTCCAATTTTATCAGTTGTCCTGCTAAGGGTCTAATAACGTCATTTCTTGTCTAGAATCAATCCAGGATCACTCGATCACTCATTCCATTCAATTCTCACACCTCTATCTTTTTTTCATATCTCTATCTTTTAAATCTGGAATAGTTCCTTTGTTTTTATCTTTTGCGACATGACATTTTAAAGAATCATAGGCCTGTTATTTTGTAGAATATCCCTCAACTAGAGTTTGTCTGATGTTTCCTCATGATTGGACTGAAATTTTGCATTTTTGACAGGATTATCACAGATGTTGATATATCTTTCTCAATACCTCATAGCAGGAGATAAATAAAATTAATATGAGCCATTATATGTTGAACTTGACTCACTTGGTTGAGGTGTCAGTTTTCTCCACTGTCAAGTTGCTATTTTTTCTCTTTGTAGTCAGTAAGTATCACCATCCATTGTGATGACATAGATTGTGTTTCTCACGAACTTTCGTTGTAGTTCTAGTTTCGTAGTTTCAGTATCCACTGCTAATCCTTGCCTACATCAATTATTATTTGGCTGGTTACCAAGTGTGATTTTCTAATTACGCTATCTTTCTACATTTATTAGAAGAGCTTTCTCTTCTCCATTTGTTCATTCTCTTATTTTATCTTTTTACTATTTATTTTTATTTATTTGGCTGCCCTGGCTCTAAGTTGTGGCATGCACGATCTTTAGTTGGGGCATGCCTACTCTTAGCTGTGGCATGGGGGATCTAGTTCCATGACCAGGAATCAAACCTAGGCCCCCTGTACTGGGAGTGCAGGGTCTTAGCCACTGGACCACCAGGGAAGTCCCTGTTCATTCATGTATATCAGAATGAATTCATGGATTTCTTTTATACTCCATTACCATCAGTTGTTCTGATTCTTAAATTGCCCCCTGTTTGGCCAGTGGGACCCACTTCAAACTGGTGTCTTCATCACGCTTTAAGTACTTCTTGCTTTCTGGTAAAGCAAGCTGTTCCAGGCTCACCTGTCCTTCCCCAGCCCAGCCTGAGATTAGCCATTTCTTCAAGGAGCCAAGTATTTTAGAAACGGAAAGTATTATGCAGAGTCCAGCTCCTATTAGTCTAGTGCTTTCAGCTTATAAAGTCTAACGTCTCCTATTTGTTAAAAAGCCTCAGGCTTAGAAAGAGGTGAGTTTGAGATTGGAAACTGCTTACTGGCTTTGCCACCTTAGATGATACACAAATGGCAGCACTGATGCCTACCCTCAGAGTTGTGAGGATGTAAACTCCAGAAGGGCAAGCATCAGTGTTTGCTTTTGACCACAGTGTCTCCAACAAGGGCCTGAGGACAGTGGGAGCTCCGTAATACTCTTATTTTCTTTTTATGCTATTTACTTATTTATCTTTGGCTGCCCTGGGTCTTTGTTGTGGCACACAAACTCTTTGTTGTACGCGGGCTTTCTCTAGTTGCTGTGAGCCGGGGCTGTTCTCTCGTTGCGGTGCCTCTCGTTGCGGCGGCTTCTATTGTGGAGCCCGGCCTCCGGAGCTTGGGATCAGTAGCTGTGGTGCACAGGCTCGGCTGGCTTGAGGCCTGTGGGATCTTAGTTTCTCCCCACCAAGAAGCCAACCCGTGTCCCCTGCATTGGCAGGTGGATTCTTAACCACTTGACCACCAGGGAATTTTCTGTAATAGTCCTGAAGGATGGAATGACCTGAGAGGTGAAGTGTGAAGAGTTAGCCTTGTGTCTGGCACATACACGCAGCTTGCAGTCAGGGGTGGCCGCTGTTATCTGTTTTGTGGATACTTGTAGATGCTCAGAGTTAGAGCTAATTGTCAGGGGGGCACTGGTGATGGGCCAGCTAGAGGCCTCTGCCCCCCTCAGAGGAAGGAAGGATTTGGATTGAACAGATAAAGACAAACACACACTGGCCTAAGTGTGCTGGGAAGGAGGCCACAGGCAGGCAGTCGAGTCCAGAGGAAGTGGCAGCTGGAAATCAGTTAGAGGTTCTGGAAGGCGTGTGTCCGGGCTGGACCCCCGAGCGGTGGAGGGTGAGATGTGGGCGTGGGCAGATAAGAGGTAGGGGGAACTGATCGAGGCAGACTTCTGGGAGACAGGAAGGAGTTTAGTGCTAGACTTGGGCAGACAAGTGGATGAGGCTGTACTTCAGAGGCCCTGCCTGAGACGCCCGATCTCGAGCAAGACGCAGAGCCCGCGTTGCGGGGGCCTCCTTGTCTCAGGGGGAGCCCAGGACACAGCCATCAAGGAAGCCCTAGGCCACTGCGGGAGATCCAGACCCTGTGGCTGGGGATTTCATACCTTGACCTTCTCACCACCATCCTTTCCCCCTCCTCCTGGTTCTGCTCCCTGCTCCCCCTCCAAATGCGGTTGGACTTTTAGCCCCTTGGCATGTCTCCCATCTGTCCAGGAAGCCTAAGGATCTTGCAGCAGGCTTCATTTCTTAAAAGCCCCTCCTTTATTCAAGCCTCTGAGGGTTTCCTGGAAACAGCGTGGTGGTGAGAGTCAGCTTCAAATTGGCCACCAGTCTCTCCACCAGGGTTATTTTGGAAGGTGACACCTTCCCCCGGCTTACCACAGTCCCCTCCCAGAGCACCCCCCGGTTGCTATGACAGCTGACAAAGGAAAACCACAAGACCGGAAGTTGAGCCAGTCTGCTTAGGAGGAAGCAGGGACAGAGCATGGTGGAGAACAAGGTCCCTGCTTGGCACACCCAGGCAGGCACAAGGTCAGGTTGCAGGGCCAGCAGGCTTTGATGCCACCAAAGCAGCCACTTTGCCATAGAAGCTTCTGTCCAGGAGTCTATCTTTAAGGGGCTCTGAGTAGCAGGTTCTATGACTAGATCTCTTTTTCATTGCACCCATTTTGAGGTGTGGAAACTAAGGAAGTGACTTAAAGAAGCTCCAACTGCAAGTGAGTGACGGAATGGGGCTCAAACCCAGATCTCTCAGTTCTGTCCTGCGTCCTCTTTACACAATCCCAATTACCTACCCTTGGCCAGGAATCCACAGAATCCAGAACATTCCAAACTGTTTCCTGAGACTTCATGGAATATCCTGACAAAATTGAGGCTAGTGATATTTATTTCTTTTAAAATGCATTGGACAAGTACGTGCATACTAGAAAGTAAACACATTTCTATGATGGGTCTTGCTGTGACATACCTATTGCCTTTAACAAAAGGTATGCCATCCCCAAGGGTGATTGTGCCCCAACCGTCATGGCTGAAATCCTTCACCACATTCTCTCTGAGGGCACACTTCCCATGGGTGGCCCTCAGGCAGAGACTGAGTCGACAATGACAGGAAGGCAAGGCCATCCTGGGAGACAAAGGACCTTGTGACGGGCAGTTTGGGTTTTTTGTTTTAGTTTTTGGCCATGCATCTTGTGGGGTCATAGTGCCCCAACCTGGGATCGAACCCACGTCCCTTGCAGTGAAAGCGCAGAGTCTTAACCACCAGACCACCAGGGAAGTCCCTGTAATGGGCAGTTTTGGATTGAGGACTCCCCAGTGGTTCTGCGGAAACTTTCCTAGAATTGCACCTCAGTCTAAAATGTTTCCTGCCCACCCCTCCTTCCTTCCTTCCTCTGTCTTCCTTGGGGGTTTCACCTGCACTGTGGTCTGCCCGCTCGCCCACCTTCCTCGGGCTTCTTGCCCATTTTCCCTCACAGGTATTTTCCCCAATAAATCAGTCCCACGTCTAATCCCCTCTTGACACTGGCTTCTCAGAGGACCTGAACTAACACATCAAGAATTCCTCCAAGTTTCACGAACTAGTCTCCAATGTGCATATGCATTGTTTCAACAAATATTTCTCCACTTTCATAGGAATGTATTCACCAACCACATGTTGAATTGAAGTCAAGCTATTTGATCATTTTACTATGTTTTGCAATTTGTAATTTCAGCATGTGACTGTGATACTCAATGCTTGTTGTCTATTCAAAACAGGAGTCAATTTGTGGATCATTTCTTATAGCAGTTAATTTGTGACACCTTTGTTGGTTTGTGAGCGACTGGGCTGTCTCCTTTAACCTGGAGGTGATCGCCTTCTGGCAGTGTTCTGCTAACATACCCTTACTTTGTAAGTGTTCCCTAGTGAACTTTGGGAAGAGCTGCCAGAACCCATCTTCAATGGGCATACCTTCCCAATGCTGATGCTGCTCAGAGCAATGGGCTTTAGACAGCTCCTTCTGGAGGAGGACCGAGCAGAGTCTGGTATTGCCATAATCCACAAAGAACAGTCCCAGAATCTGTGCCTGCCCACTCTGTCCAGAAAGGAGGACCCTCAGTTCTGTAAGACACCTCATGTTGACCCCTTTGGTCTCCTTTGATGAGTTTGTGTGTGTGTGCTCAGTCGCTCAGTTGTGTCTGACTCTGCGACCCCTTTACCCACCAGGCTCCTCTGTCCATGGAATATTCCAGGCAAGAACACTGAAGTGGGTTCCCGTTTCCTACTCCAGAGGATCTTTCCAATGCAGGGATCGAATCCATGTCTCTTGTGTCTCCAGCATTGGTAGGCAGGTTCTTTACCACTGTACCACTTGGGAAGCCTCTGATGTGTTGTTAAGAGTGGCCAAATCTAGAGGTGATACTATCCTTGGATTCCTTGAGGGTTTTGATCAAGATGAGGGAAATATTTTTAGTTAAAAGATATTTACTATGAATGGTGTCTTTAATTTCCCTTGTATGCTTTCCAAAGTGTTTTTACAAATGGCTCATTTAATTTTTTTTTTTTACTTTTACTTCTTTTTTTTTTTTTTGCCATGCAGCATGTGGGATCTTAGTTCCCCACCCAGGGATCAAACCCACATCCCCTGCAGTGGAACCACAGAGTCTTAACCACTGGACCGCCAGAGAAGTCCCCTACAATTTGCTCATTTGGCATTTTTTTCAATATACATATATAGATGTATTCACTTACTTATTTTTTGGTCTTCTGTGCTGCATGGGCTTTTCTCTAGCTGCCATCAGTGGGGGCAACTCTTTGCTGCAGAGCTCGGGTCTCTCATTGAAGTGGCTTCTCATTGCGGAGCATGGGCTCTGGGGCGCGTGGGCTTTGATCTTTGCAGCTCTAGGGCTCCGTGGTCCTTGAGCTCCAGGGCACAGACTCAAAAGTTGCAGCACCGGAGAAGGCAATGGCACCCCACTCCAGTACTC
Source organism: Cervus elaphus (assembly GCF_910594005.1). Classification (NCBI taxonomy): domain Eukaryota; kingdom Metazoa; phylum Chordata; class Mammalia; order Artiodactyla; family Cervidae; genus Cervus; species Cervus elaphus. The sequence continues at coordinate 9,277,981 of NC_057822.1, read as the reverse complement.
TTGCCTGGAAAATCCCATGGACGGAGGAGCCTGGTAGGCTGCAGTCCATGGGGTCGCTGAGTCAGACACGACTGAGCGACTTCACTTTCACTTTTCACCTTCATGCCTTGGAGAAGGAAATGGCAACCCACTCCAGTGTTCTTGCCTAGAGAATCCCAGAGACGGGGGAGGCTGGTAGGCTGCCGTCTGTGGGGTCGCACAGAATTGGACATGACTGAAGCGACTTAGCAGCAGCAGCAGCCTTCACTGGGGGCTTCCCAGGTGGTGCCTAGTGGTAAAGAACCCACCTGCCAATGCAGGAGATATAAGAGACGTGGGTTTGATCCCTGAATCGGGAAGATCCCCTGGAGGAGGGCATGGCAACCCATTCCAGTATTCTTGGCTGGAGTGAATTCCTTGGACAGAGGAGCCCGGTGGGCTACAATCCACAGGGTTGCAAAGACTTGGACATGACTGAAGCGACTCAGCATGCACAGAGGCAGCCTTAACTGGTTATTTATACATACTGCTGTTGGCGTTATGTTTTGCCCAGGGATTCTGTGCTGGGCAGATTGGGGAGCAAAGGCTTCCATTATGTGCGGCCCTGCGATAATCACAGGAAGAGGAGAGAAGAGGCCATGATGCGGTGCCCACTCTGGCCAGGCACTGCTCTCATCTAACAATCCTCTGCTTACACACCCTCCTGATCTCCACTTCCCAGGAGAGGGGCGGGGCTCTGAGACACCCAGTGAAGGAATAGAGTTGGAAGCCACAGATACGAGGTTTGGATCCAGGGTGTGGAGCTCCAGGGTCCCCAAGGCTTGTAACCTCCATGCAGCACTGCCTTCTCAGTCTGTGGAGGCTGGGCGTGGCGCTTGGAGACGGTCCTGCTCCCCTTGACTCCCAGGGATTATTTCTTGCAAAAAAAAAAAAAAGTTGCAGCACATAGGCTTATTTGTTCCACGGCATGTGGGTTCTTCCCAGATCAGGGATCGAACCTGTGTCTCCTGTATTTGCAGGAGGATTCTTTACCACTGAGCCACCAGGGAAGACCTGCTCATTTAGTTTTTAAAGTGATTCTGTGATTCTTTGAGCACAGGCTCTGGGGTGGGGTCTGCGTTCAAATTCTAGCTTGTTTTGTGACCTTGAGAAAATCATTTAAAATCTCTGAGCCTTATTTCCTTTTCTGTGTAATAAAACTGCCACCTCCTCCGGCAGGATGAAGTGAGGTCATGGAGATGTTGTGGTTGCCTGGGCAGGGGTTGCATCAGAGAAGGTCTGATAGGCTAAACTGGGGGTCTGAGGAGGCACAGAGCAGGTTGAGTCATTAGTGATGTGGTGAGATTGCCTTTCCTGGTCCAGGCAGAAGAAAAACTCCCCGCTCTGTGTTCCTGCAACACTTTCTCTGTCCCTTAAAGGTCTTCAGCCTTATCCCTTATTGGAGTCTTTTCTACCCAGCCTGGGAGATTTGGGGTGGCCAGAAGTAGGTGTTAAGTCTGCTGAGGTTCAGACATTAGGGGTTAGCATGGACCCCTCAGGCCCATGTGTGTGGGGACGGAGGAGTCCTCAGGAGGATGAAGTGCCCATGATGTTGAATAAGAGTCACGGGGTCAGGCCGCTCAGCGAGCCCACTTGTCGGAGTTGAAGGAGCTGCCGCCATGGAGGGCTCTGATGAATGGGAGGGCACGAGCCGCCTTTTCAGCTCCTTCACCCTCTGCTGATAGAGCGGGACCGGGGGCGTGAGTGGGACACCCTTCTCATCGCTGAGAACAGAACGTGTGGTAGGTGTGACTTGCTGGCCCAGCACTGGGGGAGCCCCACAAGACACAACACCCTTGGCTTGCCAAGCCTTGTCTTCCCATGGAGGCAGATGGTGACATGCTTGGGCGCCCATAGAGCCATCCCCGGAACCTCTCAGAAAAACCCTCCTGACAGCTGCGTTCATCCAACTCTTTCTCTGGGCGAGGTGCTGGGTTAAGCCCTTCCCAGGCACGGTCCGCTACGGTCTCCATAACAACTCCACGTCTGTTCCAAGTCCTATTTTGTAAAGGAGGTAAGGAAACAAACTGAGACATGCCGCGGAATTTGCTCAAGATGCAAGCTAGAGAGGCAGAGGGATTTGAACATAGTCTGGTTGACTTTAGGGCCATGGGCTACGAACCAAAATACTCAACTGATACAGGAGAACTAATTGAGGATGATTTCAAAGGCTGGGTTGCAGTGAAGTAGTTACTATTAATGTGCCCCCATTTATTCCCAATAAATGGGGCAGGCTGGGTGTTTGGGTTCCATGTACAACCCAGCTATGCTAGGCACCTACCTGGCATTATGTAAGTGTCTGTTGTATGACAGCTATGGCAGCAAGAGAAGCTCTGAGCCAGAACCGTGGGCCTCAATCCCTAGACTCTGGGGTCCAAGCTTCTTGGCCTTGACAGTGCCTCCCGGCCAGGGCTCTGAGGTCCTCCTGGCTCCCAGCATGCACACAGAATCACAGCATCACACATGTCCTACATCCTTTGCCCTTTGCAGATGACCAAAGATGGTAAAAAAAAAAGCTCAACAGACTTGGCTTATGATTCAGCTCTACCACTAACTGGCAGCATGGCCTCAAACAATTCAAAGGTGAATTAACCTTTCTGAGCTCAGTTTTTTAATCTGTTAAATAGGGGGAAGAATATCCACCTCATAGGGCTGTGGTGAGGAATCCATGAGGAAACAGATGTCAAGCACCCTGATGCTGGAAAAGATTGAAGGCAGAAGGAGCAGGGGGTGGCAGAGGATGAGATGGTCAGATAGCCTCACTGACTCAATGGACATGAATTTGAGCAAACTCTGGGAGACAGTGGAGGACAGAGGAGCCTGGCGTGCTGAAATCCATGGGGGTCACAAAGAGTCGGACATGACTTAGCAACTGAACAGCAACTGAACTTCCTGAAAATGGCAATCCACTTAGTATTTTTGCCTGTAGAATTCCATGGACAGAGGAGCCTAGAGGGCTACAGTCCATGGGGCTGCAAAGAGTTGGACATGACTAAAGCAACTGAGCACAATAGAAAAGTTCTAATTTTCCTCCTCCTCTTCCTCACCATTACTATTACTATACCATCTCCATTCTCAGGACCAGGATCTTTCTCTTCACCTTGATTCTGGGTCCCCTCTCCGAATGTGAAGGTTGAGACACCCAGATCCGCTGAGCACCGCAGCCCTGTCGGTCCTTGGAGGGCAGAGCTGCCCACAGGGGAGCAGGTTAGAGCCAGGTATCAGAGCCAGGAGACCTGAGTTCTCCTCTCAGCAAGGTCATCAATTTGCCATGGGACCACAGGTCAAACACTTTTTCTCTCTAAAGATAAGTTTCCCCACTTTTCTAGTTCTCAAGGATGAAGCCCAGCAGGGTCTTCGGCTCCATCACTGGTGTGGGAGGCCAAAGCTGTCATGATGATGTTTGAGCAGGTGAGAGCGAACGCGGGCAAGTCACTCAAGGGGATGGACAGGTACAATGCTGAGAACCTGGCCACCCTGGACCACTATGAGGAGACGCAGGCCAAGGAGAATATTTATGATCTGGAAGCCAATCCAGCTGTGCTGAAGCTGTACCCAGTCTTCTTCCAGACCACGCTCACTGCCCAGATCCTGCTACAGACCCACACCAACCTGCCCCACACTGACTTCACGCCGTGCAAGTGCAGCAGGAAGAACGGCCCACCCGGCGGATTTTGTCCCTCAGAGACCTGCTGGTGACCTGCCGCTTCGAGGCCTTCTGGTAAGCCCTGGATAAAAACATGGATCTCTTGGAAGGTACAACCGGCTTCGAAGACTCGAAATCTGCCATGTCGAAGGCATCACTCCTCAGCACCTCAATCTCTGGCTGCTGGCCGAGATGCTGGGGGATCTGACAGGCAGCAAGCTAAAGGTGTGAATGAGCAGTATGGCTGGAGTCCTCACGAGTTAGACAAGATCTCCATCTGTAGCCAGGAAGAGCACATTAAGCCCAAGAACGTCATGGAGAAGATAGACTGACAGGGTGTCCAGCACCATGCCTTCCTCCCAGTAACTTTGCAGGTGTTTAAAAAAGATTTGTTGGCTTCTTAAAAAAAAAACAAAAACAAGAATAGTTTCCCCATGGGTGAATAGGGAGAGGTGTACCTGCCCAGCTCACCTCACTGGGCTGTTGTGAAACTAACATGCGGTATGAGAGCCTCTGTGAGGTGTAGGGTCCTGTGTAGAGTGATTGGGTTTATTGAAAGAAAAACAAGGGATGCAGGAACCCAGAGGAGCCAAGTGATCTCCTGCCTCCAAGCCTCTGACCACAATTTTTCCTCTTCTTTGCCTGTTTCATTGATTCATTCAACATAAATTTATCAAACATCTACCACGTACCAGGTAGTCTTTTAAGTCCTGGGGACACAGCAGTGAACAAAACCAAAATCTCTGCTTCATGGTACGTCCATTCCAATGGTTGGAGAGACACAGACACTAAATGAAGTTGGATGAGGCCCCACCTCCTCTAGGAAACTTCCCCTGACAACTTTGTCCCCACCTCCCCGCGTTAGACATTCCCCCCTAGACACCCCTAGTCCAGTGATCACACTGGACAATGATATCCGACATGTCTGTTTTATCACAACCCGTGGTCCTCTTGAGGACAGGGACCTTGACTCGTGTTTTCTATCCTTGGCAGCAAGCACAGGGCTTGACATCTGGTTAAGACTCAAGACACTTCTGTTTAACAAACAGAAGAATGAAACAAATGGAGTGATTTTCACCATAGGCTTCTAGCTGTTGACTCATTCAACAGGTTTTGTCAGGCAGCCTCCATGGGCAGGTGTGGATGGGTGTGGTTGTGAATAAAGAGATAAAAAGTTTCTGTCTCTTGCCCTGAAGGATGGTATAATATGAAAGGCAGGAGAGAGGCCAGGAGGAGGGAATGACCATCTACTGAATAGGAGCCCCAGTACATGCTTACCTCTCCAGCAAAGTAGATATTAGTAACTTTTCACAGGTTAAGAAAAAGGTTCATAGAAACTCAATAACATGCAAGAACAGTGGGGCTGATGTAGGTTTGAGGTCAGCCCAGGCCTCCTACTTTCCCACTGTAATCAGGACACAAGGCAGGATTTGCTCTGTCCTTGAGGGGCAGTCTGCATGAAATAAGGGCTGCAGACCCTCAGAGATGGGAGAGGTTGCTGAACTGAGTTCTGTCCTAGAGGAGGAAGCTGCCCAGTGTACCTTTAAAGGTGGGCAATTGGTGGGAAGGGGACTGGCAGTGGGCGGGGGGTGGGGGCGGGTACTCTCTGGAGGTGTGAAAGTCCTAGGGCCCTGGGAAGATGTCCTTGGAGAGCTCTGAGGCCTGCTGATGGGCAGGCAAGGGAGGGTGGAGTAACCCTCACTGCCTGGGCTCCCTGCTGGAGCCTACGTTGCTGCAAACCCCATGGCACCGTGTGTAGAGCTTGTTCTAGGTCGATGTCAACCGAGGGAATAGATATTTTCCTCCTGACTCCTTGGGCAAGAAATCAGAGCTGTCATCTCAGCCAGATCCTAGCAATGGACCTGCCACCTTCTGAATGCTCTTTGTGGTACCCAAGTAGCCCCAGTTTTCTGGAGAGATGTTCTTGACCACTGAGCCATCCAAGGGCCTGCCTGTTGAGATAACATGTCTTTGAAACGAAGTTTGCCAGCTGCTTTCCTCAGACTGAAAGGGGAGTGGATCACATACCAAAAGTAACAGGTGTATGTTCAGTGTGCTGATGAAAGGCTTCACACTCTGGAGTCAGACAAAATGTCTTTAGATCCCTTCTCTGCTTTCATGGCTTATTGATCTTAAGCAAGTCCTTTATCTTCCCTAAACCTCAGTCTTCTCGTCTGTAAAAGAGGGCTACTGGTACCTAGATCATCCAAGCCCCAGTTGGGTGGTCTCTCCCCTGCCCTGCAAAACTGGGCCTACCCCTTCTTGGCTCTGAGTTTTAACCATGCAGAGATAGAAAAGGTCAGGGTAAATTTCTGGGAGAAAGGAGGATGCAGACTGAGACTGTTACTTCACAGGAGTACAAGCTGCAATGATTCGTGAGCTGAACCAAAGAGCTCCAGTTCATGAAACTATTGTCAAGTAGCATGATAGCTTCTTAAAATACTTCCTATTTAATCCTCAGTGAGGTATTCTTCAGTTTCAGTTCAGTCTCTCAGTCGTGTCCGACTCTTTGCGACCCCATGAATCGCAGCACACCAGGTCTCCCTGTCCATCACAAACTCCTGGAGTTTACTCAAACTCATGCCCATCGAGTCGGTGATGCCATCCAGCCATCTCACCCTCTGTCGTCCCCTTCTCCTCCTGCCCCCAATCCCTCCCAGCATCAGGGTCTTTTCCAATGAGTCAACTCTTTCCATGAGGTGGCCAAAGTATTGGAGTTTCAGCTTCAGCATCTGTCCTTCCAATGAACACCCAGCACTGATCTCCTTCAGGATGGACTGGTTGGATCTCCTTGCAGTCCAAGGGACTCTCAAGAGTCTTATCCATCACCACAGTTCAAAAGCATCAATTTTTCGGCGCTCAGCTTTCTTCACAGTCCAACTCTCACATCCATACGTGACCACTGGAAAAACCATAGCCTTGATCAGACGGACCTTTGTTGGCAAAGTAATGTCTCTGCTTTTTAATATGCTGTCTAGGTTGGTCATAAGTTTCCTTCCAAGGAGTAAGCGTCTTTTAATTTCATGGCTGTAGTCACCATCTGCAGTGATTTTGGAGCCCCAAAAAATAAAGTCTGGCACTGTTTCCACTGTCTCCCCATCTATTTCCTATGAGGTGATGGGACCAGATGCCATGATCTTAGTTTTCTGAATGTTGAGCTTTAAGCCAACTTTTTCACTCTCCTCTTTCACTTTCATCAAGAGGCTTTTTAGTTCCTCTTCACTTTCTGCCATAAGGGTATTCTTACTTCCATTCTAAAGATGAGGATACAGAGGTTCAGGATGACTGATTGCTTGTCTTCATGCATGACAACTCAGGCAAAGCAGGTGTATTCTTTAAGACTCAGTTGCAAATAAATAAACCGCTATGGAGCATTGCAGGCTACAGACACTGGGGTCGCACAGAGTTGGACACAATTGAAGCAACTTAGCACGCATGCAGGCCAAGTGGAAAGGAATGTCGGACAGGGCTTTAAATGCTTCCAAAATAACAAGAAGGGACAGGGAACTGGTTCTAGAAAAGGCCTCTGAGAGTAATTCAGGGACAAATCCACAGAACTTACCCGCCTGGGGAGTTGCTCCCTTTGCTTCACTTGGAAAGGTGGAGAATCTGTAAGTGCTGGCTCCAGACCTATGCCAGATCTGCAAGGGAAAAAAAAAAAGATGCTCCAAACTTTGACTATGGTTCCACTGCTGATACTGTTGCAAAAAAAGCTGACTTGGAGCCTTTGGCCTTCTTATTTTCACCTCCCAAATCTCACCCAACTGTATATGGATTAGGAGAACCATATTCACAGAGTTCTAGCTGCAAGGGAGTCTGGGAAATGTAGTTGTTTTTTTTTTTCACAGTGCCAGAAGGCATGCTAGGAGGAAGCAAGGGATGTTGAGTACCAAGCCACCATTTCCACAATCCTTCCTGCCAGTGCAGAACTTGTGCATGGAATTACTCTGCTCAGGGCCTGCTCCTGTTCACATACCATTAACTTGAAGGGTGTGTGTGTGTGTGCCTGACATAGGTTTTAATGGATACTTCACTAGAGCTCTCATTTCATGGAGCTCCTATTCCAGAAGAAGGCATTCATGGGAAACTCCAGGAAGGCGTTCCAGTGCCAGGAGGCAAGAATATTCTCATCTCTCTCTCTTAAAAATCCTTGGGAGGTGGGAGGGGGGATCGGGATGGGGAATACGTGTAAATCTATTGCTGGTTCGTGTCAATGTATGACAAAACCCACTGAAAAAATAAATAAATTAATTAATTAAAAGAAAAAAAAAAGCTCCAGGGGCCAAAAAAAAAAAAATCTTTTATATCTGTTTATTTATTTTTGGCTGTGCTGTGCCTTGGTTGTTTTGCACAGGCTTTCTCTAGTTGTGGTAAGCGGGGTCTACTATTCATTGTGGTGCATGGACTCCTCATTGTGGTGGCTTCTCTTTTTCCAGTTTGCAGGCTCTAGAGCAAGGATTCAGTAGTTGTGGCACATGGGCTTAGGTGCTCCATAGCATGTGGAATCTTCCCAGACCAGGGATGGAACCCTTGTCCCCTACATTAGCAGGCGAAATCATATCCACTGTGCCACCAGGGAACTCCTCAGTTCTCTCTCTTTTAAAGAGCTTTAAGTTATAATACATATACTGCATAATTCACCCATTTAAACTGGGCACTTCAATGGTTTTTAGTATATTCATAGTTGTGTAACCACTATGATTTTTTAAAAACCATTATCTATTCTAAAACATCTTCGTTACACTAAAAGCAGACACTCCACTCCCCATTTCCCACTCCCAATCTCCAACTCTAAGCAACCACTAATCAACTTTCTGTCTCCACATATTTGCCTATTCTGGATATTTCATATAAATAGGATCATACAATATGCTATCTTTGTGACTGGTTTCTTTCATTTAACATAATGTTTTTATTGTTCACCTTGTCATGCATTAATACTTCATTCATTTTTATAGATGAAGAATATCCCATTGTATGAATAAACCACATTTTGTTTATTTGTTCAATTGATGGACATTTGGTTTCCTTTTTTTTAAAATTGAAGTACAGTTGATTTATGGATTGTTTCCACTTTTTAGTTATTGTAACTAAAGCTGTTGTGAACATTCACATACAAGTTTCTGTATGAACATGTTTTCAAATCTTTTTAGTATATATATCCATGTTAGAATTGTTGAGTCATGCTGTAACTGTTTAAATTTTTGAAGAACCACCAAACTATTTTCCACAGTGGTTGTACCATTTTGCATTCTCACCAGCAATGTGTAAGTGCTCTGATTTCTCTATGTTATCATCAACACGTCTTTTTATCATATATTTTTAGAAAATTATAACTATTATAGTGGGTGTGAAGTAGTATCGTGGTTTTGATTTGCATTTCTCTAATGACTTGTAATGTTGAGTTTTCTGTTGTTGAGCATTTTTTATATGGTTATTGTCCATTTATACACATTCTTTGATGAAGTGTCTGTTCCTATCATTTGCCCATTTTTGGTTGGATTACTTACCTTTTATTAGTTTTTCTCCTTTGTCTATTTTTCCCCCAAACATTAAACTTTTTATTTTGTATTGGGGTAGAGCTAATTAGCAATGTTGTGGTAGTTTCAGGTGAGCAGCAAGGGGATTCAGCCATACAAATACATGTATCCATTTTCCCCCAGGCCCCTCTCCCATCCAGGCTGCCAGGTGACACTGAGCAGAGCTCCATGTGGTAGACAACAGGTCTTTGTTGGTTATCCGTTTTAAATATAGCAGTGTGTACATGACCTTCCCAAAGTCCCTGACTATCCTTTCCCCCTAGCAATCATAAGTTCGTTTTCTAAGTCTGTGAGTCTCTTTCTGTTTTGTAAGTAAGCTCATTTGTATAATTTCTTTTTAGATTCCACATATAAGGGATGTCATGACATTTCTCCTTCTCTGTCTGACTTACTTCACTCAGGATGATACTCTTTAGTTCCGCCCATGTTGCTGCAAATTTTTTGCTCTTTATTATTGAGTTGTAAGAGTTGTTTATATTTCTGGATTCAAGCTCCTTACCATATAAATCATTTGAAATTTTTTTTTTTTTTTACCTTTCTGTGAGTTGTCTTTTCACGTTTTTGTTTTTTAAACATCCTATATAAACTGGATAACAGTATCAGGACTACTCATTTTTAAAAAATTATTTATTTATTTTTGGTTGCTCTGGGTCTTCATTGCTGCAGGCCAGCTTTCTCTATTTGGGGTGAGTGGGGACTACTCTTCACTGCAGTGCATGGGTTTCTCATTTCAGTGGCTTCTCTTGTGCAGCACAGGCTTTAGGGCTTTAGTAGTGATCATGGGCTTCGTTTCTCCACAGCATGTGGAATATCCCCCGATCAGCGATATCCATCCCCTGCATTGGCTGGCGGATTCTTATCCACTGTACCACAGGGAAGTCTTCACTTCTTTTTTTTTTTTTTTTAAGAAAACTTAGTTTACTGAAATATGACTGCGATACAGAAAAGATGACTAATGAACTAGATTGCAAGGTATTAATACTCTACACATTTCATGTTCTTATTTTAAAAAATAATTCATTGGGGTGAAATTCCCATAACACATAATCAACCATTTTAAAATGAACACTTCACTGCTAGAGCCTGGTGGGCTACAGTCCATGGGGTCGCAAAGAGTCGGACACAACTGGACGATGAAGCACAGCCCAGGACATTCAGAACATTGTACCACCGCCACCTATATTTAATTCCAAAACACTTCCATAACTCCCAAGTAAAATCCCTTACCCATTAAGCAATTTCTCTTCATTCTCTCTTCCCCTAAACCCCTGACAATGTCCAGTCTGCCATGCCTATGAATTTATCTATTCTAAACATCATATAAATGGAATAATATGTGACTTTTTTTTTTTTTTTTTACTGCTCTGGGTCTTCATCGTGGCGTGCAGTCTGTCTGTAGCTGCAGCGTGAGGGTTTAGTTGCCCCACAGTATGTGGGATCTTAGTTACCCGATGAGGGATAGAACCCACGTTTACTGCACTGGAAGGTGGATTGACTTTCTGCATTTGATTTCTTTCACTTAGCATAGTGTTTTGGAGGTTCCTGCACATTGTATTCTATTCCATTGCATGAAATTGAAAGCGTTAGTTGCTCAGTCATGTCCAACTCTTTGCGACCCCATGGACTGTAGCCCACCAGGTTCCTCTGTCCATGGATTTCTGCAGGCAAGAATACTGGAGTGGGTTGCCATTTCCTTCTCCAGGGATCTTCCCGACCCAGGGATGGAAACCAGGTCTCCTGCATTGCAGGGAGATTCCTTACCATCTGAGCCACCAGGGAATTTGTTTATCCATTCATCTGTTGATGGACATTTAGACTCTACCTTTTGGCTATCGTGAACAGTGCTACTAAGAACATGCATGTATTGTAGACGTACTTGTTTGAATACCTGAATATGTGTCATATCCACAGATGTACTTGTTTGAACAACTGAATACTTGTTTGTATTCAGTTCTTTTGGTAAATGTCTAGGAGTGGGATTTCTGGGTCATATGGTAATTCTTTCACTTTTTGAGGAATCACCAAACCATTTTCCACAACAGTTGAACCATTTTGTAGCCCTACCAACAATGGATGAGTGTTCTGATTTTTCTACATCTTTGTCAGCACTTATTTTCCTTTTTTTTAAATTATAGCCATCATAGCCTTTTCATTTCTTGATGGAATCCTTGGAAGCACAAAAGTTTGCAATCTTATAAAGTTTAACTTACCTGTTGTATCATTCCTGATCTGAGAGGAAAAGCAAGAAGGTTTTCATTATTATATGTGATGTTGGCCACTTGCCTTTTTTTTAATTAAAATTCTTTTTATTTACTTATTTGGCTGTGTCAGGTCTTAGTTGTGACATGCAGGATCTTTGTTGCAGCCTGTGGGACCTACTCAGTTCCCTGACCAGGAATAGAACCTGGTCCCTCTGTGTTGGAAGCAAAGAGTCTTAGCCACTGGACCACAAGGGAAGTCCTGGCCACTTGCTTTATGTAGACATTCTTTGTTGGGATGAGGAAGTTCCCTATTCCTAGTTGAGCGAGTGTTTTTATCATGAAAGAGTGTTGGATTTTGTCAAGTGTGTTTTCTGCATCTATTGAGATGATCGTGTGGTTTTTGTCTTTTATTCTACTGACATAGTGTATTCCATTGATTAACTTTTGTATGTCAAACCACTTCTGGCATAAATCTTACTTGGTCCTGGTGTATAGTCTTTCTTTGGTGGTGTTGGATTCTATTTGCTCATATTATGTTGTGGGTTTTTGCATATATATCCATAAGAGATATTTGTCTATAGTTATCTTGTAAGGTCTTTGGTTTTGGTATCAGAGTAATACTGGCCTCATAGAATGAGTTGGGAGTTGTTCTTTCCTCTTATATTTTTTAGTGGATTTTGTCAAGAACTGGTGTTCTTTGACCGCTTGAAGTAACGTGGGTCATATCCACAGGAAAGAGCTAGGGCTCTGGGACCCTGGGCAGAGGCAGCTGAGTCTGGCACACAGATCTGTCCTGATTGGCGAACACATTATTTTAAGACAATTGAACCAACTTAAAAAAAAAAAAATCTAGAGATTTCACAGAAGAATCCTGATTTTTTAATTCTCTAGAGGAGTTAGAACCTTTGGCAGCAGTGGCCTGTAATTATGCTGAGTCATGATGAATGGCCCAGGCTCTCTGGTTTGCCTCAGTCCCCACCTTTCCTTGTTAATCCTGACACCAAGGCTGAGTGTCAGGTACCATTTGTATCATATTAATCTTGGACCACTTTTTGTTAACCGTATGGCCACTGTAGGCATGTGAGTGGATGCTACCTGGTTTACCCTTGCTGGATCTTTGTTTGCTTATTTATAAAGTGGGGACATTAATAATTCTTGGCCTGGGACATTTTGAGGAAGATTAAATGAGATGATTAAAAAAAATTTTTTTTTTTTTCGCTGATCTGGGTCTTCATTGCTACTCAAGGGCTTTCTTTCTCTTTTTTTTTTTTTTTTAACTCAAGGGCTTTCTCTAGCTGTTGTGCATGGGTTTCTCATTGTGGTGGCTTCTCTTGTTGCAGAGAATGGGTCCTAGGGCACCCCGGCTCAGTAGTTGTGGGGCACAGGCTTAGTTGCTCTCCCTTGGCATGTGGGATCTTCCCGGATCAGGGATGAAATGCATATACCCTGCATTGGCAGGTGGATTCCCAACCACTGGACCACCAGTGAAAGTGAAAGTCGTTTAGTCATGTCTGATTCTTTGTGGACTCTATAGTCCATGGAATTCTCCAGGCCAGAATACTGGAGTGGGTAGCCTTTCCCTTCTCCAGGGTATCTTCCTAACCCAGGTCTCCCACATTGCAGGCAATTCTTTGCCAGCTGAGCCACAGGGGAAGTCCAAGAATACTGGAGTGGGTAGCCTATCCCTTCTCCAGCGGATCCTCTGTCCCAGGAATTGAATCGGAGTCTCCTGCATTCCAGTGGATTCTTTACCAACTGAGATATCAGACCACCAGGGAAGTCTTTAAATGAGATGATTACAAAGAGGTTTAGCATACAGAGGGTACTCAATAGATTGAACCTTTGCTTTTTGCTGGCTGCACAGTATTCTGTTGCATGTATGTACAATTCTTCTAATTCTTCTTCTATGTGCCAAGGTGGGCACATAGGGGAACATCAGTTTTTCTCTGTTTGACACAGGCTGGATAGGACATCTGTGTATATGGTAAGCATAAGATGGTTAAGAGTATATTATCACTACTGGATTTGAATCCCAACTGTGTGACCTCTTGGAATGGTGAGATGAGGGGATAAGTAGGATGAACCTACTTATAAGTAGGTTCTTATAAGTTCTTATAAGTTTTTACTTATAAGAACTTATAAGTAAGATGTCATTTGAAGATATATCTACAGAGCCTCTTAATAGAGTGAAAGAGGAGAGTGAAAAAACTGGCTTAAAACATTAAAAAAAACTATGATCACGGCATCCAGTCCCATCACTTCATGGCAAATAGAGGGGTAAATAATGGAAACAGTGACAGGCTTTATTTTCTTGAACTCCAAAGTCACTGCAGACAATAACTGCAGCCATGAAATTAAGACACTGCTCCTTAGAGGAAAAGCTATGACAAACCTAGACACCATATGAAAAAGCATAGACATTACTCTGCTGATAAAGATGCATATGCTCAAAGCAATGGTTTTTCCAGTGGTCATGTATGGTTGTGAGAACTGGAACATAAAAAAGGCTGAGCACCGAAGAAGTGATGCTTCCGAATTGAAGACAACTCTTGAGAGTCCCTTGGACTGCAAGGAGATTAAACCAGTCAATATTAAAGGAAATCCACCTTTAATATTCATTGGAAGGACTGATGCTGAAGCTCCAATACTTTGGCCACCTGATGGAAAGAGCTGATTCATTGGAAAAGACCCTGATGCTGGGAAAGATTGAAGGCATGAGGAGAAGGGGGCAGTGGAGGAAAAGATGGTTGGATAGTATCACCAACTCAGTGGACATGAGTTTGAGCAAACTCCAGGAGATAGTGGAAGACAGAGGAGCATGGCATGCTGCAGTCCATGGGGTCGCAAATAATCAGACAGGACTTAGTGACTGAACAACAACAGCTACCATTTTGTCCACAGAAGGGCTGGAAGGTCACAGGTGGGTGCAGGGGAAGATGCAAGTGTCTCGAGGCCCCTTCTGCAAATGTGAGAGCTGATGCGCCCTATCTCAGAATCTCCCCGCCCTAGGGTGTGAAGCCAAAGGCCAACTTGTTGCATCTGACTGACAGCTGGGCTGTCCAGGGAGATGAGATAAGTGGGTGTCAGGCAGAAGGAGGCAGGTGTCAACCGCAGAGCAGGGGGAGGTGAGTACACTGTGGACTGGGTTGAGCTCCCCACCCTTAACCCTGTTGAAGTTACAGAGTTGCTTAACCTTCTGAAGCAGTGATGGCTCCAGACTCCCCCATATCCTGACCTGGACTCCTGACCTGGTGCCCCTAAAAATTATCCATACAACAGAGCTCCAGAACCCAGGCACTGAGCCGGCCAGGAGCTCAGCTGACTGTCCTCAAGGTTGGAGGTGGCAGTGGTTATGGATTGGAGAAGTTTTTGAGGTTTTCAAAGAGGAAGTGAGGCTTCTGCTTGTGGTTCTGCTATGTTTCTCTTTTTACTGCATGTCAACACTCCTGGCTCTACTCTGCTTCCCAAACCTCTTAATGATTGTTGTTCAGTTGCTCAGTCATGTCTGACATTTTGCAACCCCATGGACTGCAGCACACCAGGCTTCCCTGTCCTTTACTGTCTCCCGGAGCTTGCTCAAACTCATATCCATTGAGTCGGTGATGCCATCCAACCATCTCATCCTCTGTCATCCCCTTCTCTTCCTGCCTTCAATCTTTCCCTGCATCAGGGTCTTTTCCAATGAGTCAGCTCTTCACATTAGGTGACCAAAGTATTGGAGCTTCAGCTTCAGCATTAGTCCTTCCAGTGAATATTCAGGATTGATTTCATTGAGAGTTGACTGGTTTGATCTCCTTGCATTCCAAAGGACTCTGAAGAGTTTTCTCCAACACCACAGTTTAAAAGCATCATTTCTTCAGTGCTCAGCATTCTTTATGGTCCAACTCTGACATCTGTACATGACTACTGGAAAAACCATAACTTCGACTAGGTAGACCTTTGTCAGCAAAGTAATGTCTCTGTTTTTCATATGCTGTCCAAGTTTGTCATAGCTTTTATTCCAAGGAGCAAGTATCTTTTAATTTCATGGCTGCAGTCACCATCTGCAGTGATTTGGAGCCCAAGAAAATAAAATCTATCACTGTTTACATTGTTTTGCCATGAAGTGATGGAACCGGATGCCATGATCTTCGTTTTTTGAAGGTTGAGTTTTAAGTCAGCTTTTTCACTCTCCTCTTTCACCCTCATCAATAGACTCTTTAGTTCCTCTTTGCTTTCTGCCATAAGGGTGGTGTCATCTGCATATCTGAGGTTATTGGTATTTCTCCTGACAGTCTTGATTCCAGCTTGTGCTTCATCCAGCCCAGCATTTTGCAAGAGGTACTCTGCATATAAGTTAAATAAGCAGGGGAACAATATACAGCCTTGACATACTCCTTTCCCAATTTGGAACCAGTCCATTGTTCCATGTCCAGTTCTAACTGTTGCTTCTTGACCTGTGTACAGATTTCTCAGGAGGCAGGTAAGGTGGTCTGGTATTCCCATCTCTTGAAGAATTTTCCACAGTTTGTCATGAACCACACAGTCAAAGGCTTTCAGTTCAGTTCAGTTCAGTTGCTCAGTAGTGTCTGACTCTTTGCGACCCCATGGACTGCAGCACACCAGGCTTCCCTGTCTACCACCAACTCCCAGAGCCTGCTCAAACTCATGTCCAATGAGTCAAAGGCTTTAGCATAGTCAATAAAGCATAAGTAGATGTTTTTCTGGAATTCTCTTGCTTTTTCTATGATCCAACAGATGTTGGCAATTTGATCTCTTGTTCCTCTGCCTTTTCTAAATCCAACTTGTACATCTGGAAGTTCTCGGTTCATGTACTATTGAAGCCTAGCTTGGAAAATTTTGAGCATAACTTTGCTAGCATGTGAAATGAGTGCAATTGTGTGGTAGTTTGAAAATTCTTTGGCATTGCTTTTCTTTGAGATTGGAATGAAAACTGACCTGTTCCAGTCCTGTGGCCACTTCTAAGTTTTCCAAATTTGCTGGCATAATGAGTGCAGCACTTTAACAGCATCATCTTTTAGGATCTGAAATAGCTTAGCTGGAATTCCATCACCTCCGCTAGCTTTGTTCATAGTGATGCTTCCTAAGGCCCACTTGACTTCCCACTCCAGGCTGTCTGGCTATAGGTGAGTGATCACACCATCATGGTTATCTGGGTCTTATTTTTGCTGACTGTATAGAGTTTCTCCATCTTTGGCTGCAAAGAATATAATCAATCTGATTTCAGTATTGACCATCTGATGATGTCCATGTGTAGAGTTGTCTCTTGTATTGTTGGAAAAGGGTATTTGCTATGACCAGTCCCAAACCTCTTAATGATAATAAACTTTTTTAAAAAAATTGTTTATTTGGCTGTGTAAGGGTTTTGGTTGCAGCATGTGAGATCTTCCTTTGCAGCATGAGGGCTTCTCTCCAGTTGCAGCCTTCAAGCTCCAGGACAAGCAGGCTCAGGGTGGGGCCCTGAGGCATGTGGGATCTTGGTTTCTGGATGAGGGATTGAACCTGAGTCTCCTGCATTGGAAGGCAGATTCTTAACCACTGGACCACCAGAGAAGTCCTGATAATAAGTCTTGACAGTTGCACACAACTCATTATTTCAGCAACATCCTGCAAACCTCCTGGTAAGTGGACTGTAAATTCTAAGGTCTGGGTCATGTTCCTACGGGATATATTCCCAGCAACTGGTTCAATGCCTGACACACAGTTGACAATCAATAAATATGTGAATGAATAGGTGAGTGAATGAATGGCAGATTCTCAGGCCACTTGCAGGGTGCCAGCTGCTAATTCTACAGCTCATTTCCCTAGTACTTGACTTGGGCCTCCATCCATCCTAATTTTTCTGAGGGTCCTTTGGCCGCTGAAGGGAATCCAGACCTTACTGTGCTACATCTGTAGCCTTTTTATCTCTTCACAGGTGCCTCTCCAGCAATTCTTCCCTCAGCTCTCCTTCCCCTCTGGGACATTGCAGCTCCATGTTGGGTTATGCAGTCTTGGGCCAGTCACTTTCCTTCTGAGTCTCAATTTTCTTATCCATAAAACAGAATATAATAGCATCCAGGGTCATTGTGTTGATGGAGTTAGACCAAGCATGTCGAAGTGCTTTGCAGGGTTCCTGGCACATGGTGAGGGCTTGAATGCCAGGAGCTATTAATGCTGTGTTGTGCGGACTGGTGTGGGGACAAGACTGCTTTGGAGGAGAGCAGTGGTCTCCAACCGGGGGTTAATGAACAAAGCAATAAAACTGAATGTAATTCATCTCTCCAAGTGTGCTGCCTAAATTCTGGTCTTCCAAAGGGAGCCAGGAACATTCATCATCAGCTTTTAGGAAACTGACTTGCAGATACTTGCCTAACGAGGCAAAGATCGATGTACATTATTAACAGTAATCCACATTTGTCAAGTGCTTGCATGGGGCCAGGCACTGTCCTCAGGGCTTTACATGAATTATCTTGAGGAATCACTGAAAGAACCCTGGGAGGCAAGCGCTCTTATTATCCCACTTGACAGATGGAGAAAGAGGCAGAGAGGTTAAGTGACTTGCCATAAGGTCACAGAGCTGGAATGAAATCCAGCAGAGGTAACATTCTTTAAAACATATCCACCTGGTGCTTCCCTGGCGGCTCAGTGGTGAAGAATCTGCCTACCAACACAGACGACGCCGGTTAGACCCCTGATCTGGGAAGAGCCCGCTTGCCTCGGAGCAACTAAGCCGATGCACCACAACTATCAAGCCTGTGCTCCAGAGCCTGGCAGCTGCAACTACTGAGCCCATGTGCTGCAACTGAGGAAGCCCTGCGCACCCTGGAGCCCATGCTCTGCAAAAAGAGAGGCCACTGCAGTGAGAAACTCTCACACTGCAACTACAAAGTAGTCCCCGCTCGCCTCAACTAGAGAAAAGCTCCGGCAGCAGTGAAGACCCAACACAGCCAAAAATAAATAAAATTATAGATACATACATGTATGTTTGTCCAATTCTTTTCCATTATAGGTTAGTACAAGATATTGAATACAGTTCCCTCTACTATATAGTAAATTCTTTTCCTATATATTTTACATATATATAAATAGGGACGTGTTTATCTATTTTATACATAGGGATGTGTATCTTTTAATCTTACACTCCTAATGTAGCCCTCCCCTTCCTCTTTCCCCTTTTCTAACCATAAGTTTGTCTTCTATGTCTGTGAGTCTGTTTTTCTTTTGTAAATAAATTCATTTGAATTATTTTTCAATTGCACATTTAAGTGATATCATATAATAACTATCTTTCTGTGCCTGGCAGTGAATATTCTAAAATATTCTGCGTATTACCTCTGTATGGAACTCCTTCCCAGTCTTGTGTGGCACAGGGAAAAATTGGAGCCCACCAACAGAGGGATGCTACATATTATGTCCACCAGAGGGCACGCATGCACTCCTCTGCAGTGGAATACTATACAGTCAGAAGACAGGAGGCAGATGGTGTGTATGTTCTGGCATGAAATGATGGCCACAGTAGACTGTCAATAGAAAAAGTTACAGAATAGTATTATCATATCATCTATTAATGTTCATGTATAAAAACAAAATTTAGAAGTCCATTTATTGTTTGTAGGTTCATGGATAGATGTCTGGAAAGGTTAACATCAAACAAGTCACACTGACCTCCAGGAAACTGGGAAGGAGGGGAGCTTCCATTTTTGTCTTTATATTCCCTGCTGTTTTAATCACTGACCATTCATCTGTATTATCTTGTAATTCACAGAAAGATGAAGAAAGTAAGTGCACAGTGGACCAGGGGTTTGAGGATCCACGTCCACCCCTCCAGCTCTTCTGCTCCAGATGCTGATTTTCTGAGGCCTCCTTGGTGTCTTCCGCTCATCCCTGAAGACCCCTTAATCCTACCTTCCCTCCACAATCACTTCCCAAGGCCTCTCTGGTCTTAAAGGACTTGCTTGGCCTGGGTCTCTCATCTGAGTCTAGGCACTGGTGGGTTTTTTTTTCCCCAGTTAGGAGGCCAAGGTCCTACCCCTGTGCTACTCCTCAGGGGGGTGTGGGACATGGTGACCTCACAGTTAAGCAAGTGACATCACAGTGGGCCTGGAGGCTGACAAGGCTAAGGACCCGGCAGGGCCCAAGAGATAGGAACAAGGAAGAGATTGGCAGGTAGAGGCTATTTCTGATGGAAACTTGGACTGTGTCCTCTTCCCAGGACACTCCTAGCCAGTCCTTTCAGGGGTGGGAGACCTGACAGTCTCCACAGCCATTTTGGTTCCTAACCAAGAGGTTGTACAGACCTTTCTGTGAGTTGGGAGCAGAGTGTGATGCCAGGAGGAGGGAGTGGAGTTGACAGATGGAAGACAAACGTGTATGTGAATCCTCCTGGGAGATGGGGGGGGCATTCCCATGGGTGCTCAGTGAACTTCTTGCTCCCCTTGATTGCAGCACAGCTGGAGGGGAGGCAGGCTGTGACCTGGGAGGCCGGGAGGGCTGCTGCTTTTGGCTGTGGTTCTGGTCAACCAAGAGGGCAAAGAGCACCATGGGAAGGGCTCCTTTCAGCTAATCTGAAGGATGCGAGAGGGCAACTGGGGTGGGGTGGGGGGAGGTGAGGATGGGGGGGATGATCTGGGCCCTGGGAACGGCACATTTGAAAAGAGCATGAGGGACAGAAATGAAGCAGTGGGGGTGGGCTGACACTGCCGAGAGACAGTGGAATCTGAGGGTTGGCACTAGACAGCACTTAGCTGTTTGCTGTGCGTCTCTGAGTGAGTCGCTTACTCTCTCTGAGCTTCTGTTCCTTCATCATGGGGATAATAAAAGACGAAAAGAGAACATTTATGAAGCCCCTAGCTTCGTAATAAGTGCCAATACTTTGGCCACCTGATGCAAAGAGCCAACTCACTGGAAAAAACCCTGATGCTGGGAAAGATTGAGCGCCAGAAGAGAAGGGGGAGCAGAGGATGAGATGGTTAGATAACATCACTGACTCACTGAACATGAGTTTGAGCAAACTCTGGGAGACAGTGAAGGACAGGGAAGACCGGCGTGCTGCAGTCCATGGGGTCACAAAGAGTCAGACATGACTTAGCAACTGAACAACGACAAGCACAGTGGAAGGCTTATAGTAAGCTGTTTGTAAAGGTAGCTCTCTACTCTAATCCTCGAAATAGTCCAACCTGAGCCTGATGCTTCATCTATTCTGGGCACGTAGGGTGCAGAATTCATGGTTGTATGCTATAGAAACCATTTCTGGAGGATTTAAGGAGAGGAGGAAATTCCTTGGTGGTCCAGTGGTTAGGACTCTGTGCTTTCACTGCCGAGGGCCCAGGTTTCCACAGTTCAGCAAAGAAACAACAACAGAGAGAGAAGAAACTCACTTCAAAGATGTTGGAGGAGTGCAGAGAAGTTCTGGGAAGGCTGCAGAGCCAGGCTTGGAGAACAGGATGGATCAAGAGAGGCTGGACAGCCCAGAGAGGACTGTGAGACCTGCCTGAACCCCCTTCTTTGAAACTCTGCTCTCCTGGAAGCTGAGGTAGCACCATCCACAGAGTGGGCTCCGTCAACCTGCCACCTCGGGACCACCGGCTTCTGATCACAGTCTGGATGGGTACATGTGGTCAGTCTGGTCCATGGCACGTGCCTGCACTATGTGTTGGGGTGGGGAGGTCGAAATTCAGCCTGTTGCCTTTCCAGCTTTTATAGTGGAATGTGCCTTCTGCCTCCTTCCAGCCTCTAGTGAGAGAAAATTCCAGGTGCTGGGCATCCAAAACACCTGGGAAATGTCTACATGGGAAATGAGAATAAGTAGAGAGTGGTCCCTGTCCTTCAGGTACAGACATGTAGGGGTCAGTTATACGGGTAAACGATGGTGACAGGAAGTGGTGGGGGCCATAGTGCAAGTAAGTATTGGCCAGGGGCCAAGCCGGCAGAATAACAGGTCCTTTGCTCACATGGAGAGTTTGAGACGTCCCTGTGCGTTCCATGACACCTGGTGGCGTGGCCGGATGGAGCCTGAGGCTTGGGCTGCCGCGTTGGGCCAGATGCTGTGGACACACCAACTGGGGGCAGAATTTGTGTGTGGGCGGGGGGATGAACCTTCCTCAGCTCTCGGCAGTGATGAAGTTGCTCAGCTGGAAAAGCTGTTTCTGGCCTAAGGGGCCTCCCTTTTCAATATCTGGTCATGCTTCATGGGCATTTTGCCATGTCTCTGACTTATCTCTCACCCAGTGGGGGCCTCAGCATTCTATCTAAATTGGAGAAAATGTTCTGAGGACAGAGAAATCAGAGACGGGATGAGGAGGAGGAAGACGTACTTGCTACCTCCGGGGCCTTTGCTGTGCGAGATCAGATTCCTGCTCATCCCGCTGCCTCTCTCTGTTTCCTCCTACGCTGCCTGCTTTTGTCTCTGCCTGTTCCTGTCCGTGCCACTGCCGTCGCTGTCTTCCCTGCCAACCACCCGTCCCTGTCTCAGCTGGGCCCCCTTCCCCAAAGGACCCCAGCTCCAGTCTCTGAGCCCTGCTCCGTCCCCCTCCTGCTCAGCCATCGGGGGTCCCTGAGAGCCACAGCTAAGGCTCCTCCCCACTCCATCATCCCCCACACTGAAATTCCGGTAGCCCCAGTTTCCTGTGGCCCCCAATTCTTGCAGCGTGGCCTCAGGTAGGCAAAGGCTGGTGGGCGGCTCGCCAGCGTCTCAGGTCCCACAGGGCCCCCTGCCTGCCTGCCAGCCCCCCTCTTCCTATTTGTGGCAACTTCAAATGTAGCGCTTTCCTGTCACCTCTCACACCCACCGGGGCCTCAGACACAGGCAGAGAGGCTGGCTGCCCGGCTGCCCAGCGGCTTCCTTCCCCAGCCAGAGAGGACGACGTTTGCAGAACCAGGTGAAGAGCCTCGCACGGGGCCGCGCCTCCTCCTGGGGTGTTTGGAGGCCTGCGGCAGGTGGGGAGGAGTCAGGGCAGAGGGAGAAGAGACGGGAGGACTGAGACACCCACATAAGGCTGCCAGGCTCTGAGGGGCGCTGGGGTTACAGAGGGAAGAGGGCGAAGGGAGGAGATGGAGGGGAGCCTTGGGGCTGTGCGACCCTCAGTGAAGTGACCAGCGGAGAAGCGAGCTGCTGATTGAGCAGACGGCTGTCACCACGCAGCTTCCTGTCAAGCCAGTCAGGACCGGGGGAACCCCGAGCGCACTTGCCCAGTCAGACCAGCCCGGCTGAGGAAGCTGAGCCTGGGAAGTCTGGGTGGCAGGACACTGGGGCTCCCTCAGCTGCCCCCCAAAGCTGGTAGGTGAGCTAGGATGTAGGTGGGGAGCCTGTGGTTGATAGAGTTGTGGAGACATCAGCCCCTCGCAGCAAAGAAGACACTAGACTCTCAGTTTCTTGCGGCCCCCCGAGGAGGTCTGGAATGTTTCCCTCAGATCTCTGAGCTCACTTGGAAGCATCTCCATGAGGACCTCTCTCCCTCCTGTCTTCCCCAGGGATGGGGATCAGGCCAGTTCTATGCTTCGCCTCTGACTGGCCAGCCTCCATCCAGCTGTTGCTCAGAAGTTGCTTCTTCCTGTCCCTACTTGAGAGCGTCATTGGCTTCTAACTGTCGGTGCCGAGAGAGTCCTTTCACGTCAGCCACTCCAACCCTCCCATTTTGCAGATAAAGAAACTGAGGCCAGGAGAGGCAGTGACTGGCTCAAGGTCACACAGTGATTTCCTGGGAGAGCCGACCCTGGAAGTCAGGCTCCTATTTGGAGGACCTTCACTGCTCACCTGTGACTGACCTGTCTTCCCAGCAGGTGGCGGGGGCATGAAGGGGGAGCCCGCTCCAGAGCTGGGTTGTTGCCACAAGACCAAGCCCCTGGGAAGCACAGGGGATTCTCTGTCCCCCCACCTGGACTCCCAGCTCTGCCAAGATGGCCAGGTAAGGTGAGGTTCCGGTCCTATCTCTGAGCCCAGGATGCTTCTGGAAGGAGGAGAGGTTAGGAAGTGGGGTGGGGGGTGGATCTGAAGGGACCTGGATTCTCCCGGTCCTGAGCACCTCTACCCCAGCACCTCACAAGAACGCGCCCTCAGAGGTGCCAGAGACCCGCTCCCATGCCCCAGGGCCAGACTGTCTGTGGGACATGAGAAGGGACAGTGCCACTGGGGCCTGGGCCTTGGAGCAGACTCAGGGCCCTCCTGTGGGGTACACAGTCTTTCATGAGGGGTTTATCTCTTAAGTTCACCTTGGATCCATTGAGAACATGGTAGATAGTCTGAGACAGAGTGGGATGAGGGTGGTGAGGAAGGATGGGTGGGAGGGAAGAACAGGGCTGGGTGGGGGGGTCTGGGGCAGGGGTAGGGCAACCCTGGGGGTGGACATGTAAGTCCCTTGGAAAGGAAATGTGGATGAGGGAAGGGGAAGCCCTCTGAGGGATGGACATGGCAGAGGTGAGTGTATGTGTGGGGGTGGGGGGCGGGGGGGTGGGTCTTAGCTTCTCCTTCCCCTTTGGAAATCAAACTAGGGGTGGGACCATCTCAGGGGACTTCTGGTACCCACCCCCCAAGCCCCTTCCCTCTGCCTACCAGGTCTTCCCAGCCTTCAAGCCACATCCAGACACAGTGGATCCTCATGGCCAGTCCTGGGCCAGCTGGCTGTGCCCATGGCAGCTGGCACCAGCCAAATCTGCCCTGCTGGCCTGCCCCCAGGGCCTGGACCTATACCTGTGTGCCCTGCAGTCGACAACCCCAGCAACAGCCGCGCGGGGTCTCAGAGAGGATGCTTTGAGCACACGTAAGCCCAGGGCGCAGGGCCGCACCTGGGGGAGGTGAGAGGTGGGGGGAGTATCGTTAGGTTTGAGGAGGAGAGACGGAGCAGACCCAGGGTCCCTGGTGAGGACAGAGCCTCAAGTATATGCTACTTCCACATTTTGATCTGGAGCTCTGGCCTGGGCTTGTGTAGAACTCTCAGGTGGTGACATCTGAGCAGAGGAGGTGGGCAGTGGTTTTTCTCAGGCATGGGTGTGGGATCTGGTGGAGGTGTAGCCACAGTCCCAGGAGTTGAGGGTGGGTGCTCTGTCTGCCTAGAACACTTGAGCTAGAGGGGCCTGTGTTACCAGGCAGGAAGCTTGCTTGGGAGGCAGGGAGTCGGGGGGTGGTTCTGCCCCTTCTAGCTCTATGACCTCGAGCACATCACAGAAGCCAGTTTCTGCTTTCACAATACCTCCACGATCACTGCCTACAGTACACCATTTCCTTATGCATCTCAACCTGGAGGGCAGGGTCCATGCTGCTGTGTCCAGCACAGAGTAACGCAGCCCAGTAAAGTTGGTTGACTGAATCAGTGAGGATCCAAGCAGACAATCTACTTTTGAATATTGATGCACATTTAGTATTTTACTTGATCTCACTCCTAGTTTAAGTTGCACCTCACTCTCCCTTGTTAGCGCTCCTTGACTTACCCTCCTGAGTCTTCCCATGCTCAAGAATCCCGTCCAGGGCTGCCTCCTTGTCCCTCCCCTCATCCCTTCTCCTTCTCCTCCTCTCCTCTCTCCTATTCTTCCCCTCTTCTCTCCTGTTCTCTTTAGCAGTTTGTTGAAACTTCCTGCAATACTAGAAAGGTTCTACACTTGTGCTATCTGACACCTGAGCCTTTTAAATGAGGCTAGTACAAATGAGAAGCTGTTTTTTTTTTTTGTTTGTTTGTTTTTGTACTTAAAGGTGTACGGTGGTTGCCGTTTTCGACACAGCAGATCTAGGACCATCCTTTATGTGATCTCATTTGGGCCCGTGGCATCCAAAATTTTGTCTCCAGCTCAGGCTGCTCCTTTAATGTCTAAACCAATTCATCCAACTGGCCTTCTGACTTCTCTACCTGCATGTCTAATAGGCTTCTTGAGTCATTTTCGCTCCCTGAAATGATTACACTCTGCACAAATGCCAGCCTCTTTATCAGCAAGGGCGATGGCAGACCAGGAAAGCCCAGAGAAAGGAGATGCCATGCAGGCTACAGTCCTCTCTCAGGTTGGAGCCAGGCAGCTTAGGTGCAGAGCTGACCTTGACCCCAGGCTGGGTGGCCCTCACCATCTTCCTTTTTCTGCTCAGGGCACCTGCCACCAAGGCCGCCTGCCAGCTCCTCCAATGGCGAGAAACTCCCAGCCAAGTGTCCTCCGAGCAGGGACAAGATGGGAAGCCAGACAGAAAGAGCTGGCAAGGGGTCCCCCTGCCCATCCTTCTCTCCTCCCAACAGTTCTTCCCTAAATTCTTGGCAAAATAAGAAGAGCCCCTTGGCTTTCTGCTCCTGCCCCACACCCCCACCCAACTCCAAAGAACTCTCCTCCCACTTCCGCCCATTCTACCCTGCCTACCCATTTTTCCTGCCCCCTCCTTACCTGGTCACGTGTGGGGGCCTACCTTCAGTGCAGTGTCCCCCCCTCTTCAAGCTGCCCCAAGACACCCCTTATGCCACCATGGCTGTGCCCAGCTTGCTGATTAACGTCAATGAGCCTGAGCACCCCAGCACCTGGGGGGAGACCCTGCGCCCCTACCCAGGGGCCTGTCAAGACTCCGGCCAAACCCAACCCTCCCAGAGTCGGAATCCGGGCCCTGCCGCTGCCAGGACCTACTCCATGGGACCGGAGCGGGCTGGCAGGGTGGCTGCAGGAAAGCGGGCCCCGCTGGGCCCCCAGGCTGGCTCCGCAGCACTGCCTTACCCGCTGAAGAAAGAGAACGGCAGAATCCTGTACGAGTGCAACGTGTGCAGTAAGAGCTTCGGGCAGCTCTCCAACCTCAAGGTATCTGCCTCCAGGCCCCCAGGGCTCCCACCGGGCATCCTTCGATGACCCCTTCCCGTCCTGCTTCTAGAATCAAGGACCTGGGGCAGGGGGAACTCCAGGGCAACCTCTAGGGCCTGTGACCTTGGCTGGTTCATTCGGCCTCGCAGTTTCACATCTGTAGAGAGGAGTCCTCTCCACACCAAAGACTGTCCATGAGATCGTCTCATTTCAACTAAAAATAGAGAATCCGAGGAAAGATGTTTCCAAGGTTACCTTGATTTAAGGGTGCAGCCAGGTCTCCATCTGAGTCTCTCAACATCTAGGGCAAAGTTCTTGCTTGAAGAGTCATCCTCTCTGATTCCCTGGTAATCCTCCTCTTGTTTATTTATTTAAAGGTCAGGTCGGGGAACAGGTGAATTTTAGTGAATCTAGACCTGACAACTAGCCTTTTTCAATTGGGATCCAACACAACAGCAGTGTGCAGTAGGCGTCATTATAGGCATCTTCCAGAAGGGGGAGACCATGGACGTATCTCTCTATCGGCCAAGATCTGACGTTAGGGGCAAGTTGGCACCTGCTGAAATAGAGGAAAATTTACTGATTGTTGGAGAACAGATCTTCTGCATCCCCTAGGGCATGAGTTCTTAAACGTTAATGAGCCTCAAACCACCTGGAGAGCTGGCCCCAGCCCTCGGCCTGCCCTAAGCCCCAGCCCCAGAGATTTCTGTTCAGCTGGTCTGCGGGTGGGGCCTGAGAGTCTGCCTTTCTAACACTCTCCCAGGTGATGCTGATGCTGCTGGTCTGTGGACCACACTTTGAGAAGCACTGCACAAGATATATATCTAAGGGGGTACACATGGGGTACCCCTTACCTGGCCTGTTGACCTTGGCCATCTCCATCTTCCCTCCAGCAGGGCAGCAGAGAGCGCGAGGGGAGCCTGGAGAATGGTAGATTGGCCTTCAGGGAGGTGATACAGAGGCAGGGGGATTGAAAGGCCTTGATGCCAAAAAGGGGTCCTGCGGGGATGAGGGTAGAGATTTAAAGAGGATCCCTGGCCCTGATGGGGGGTCTGGGCGGTTGACAGCATTTCTCCCACACCTGGCTCAGGTCCATCTGCGTGTGCACAGCGGGGAACGCCCATTCCAGTGCGCCCTGTGCCAGAAGAGCTTCACCCAGCTTGCCCACCTGCAGAAGCACCACCTGGTGCATACTGGGGAGCGGCCCCACGAGTGCCCGGTGAGACCCTCCACCCCCTGTCCTCCTGCAGGCTGGGGAGGAGTTCTAGGCCCCTGGGGGATGGCACCTGTGGCCTCCATTCCTCCACCATCCTGAGCAAATGGAGCTGGGCAGGAGGCAAGGGCTGGGGGGGAGGGAGGGGAACGGAATGGCCAGGGTGCACTATTGGAGGACACTCCCTGGGCCTGGAGGGGAGAATAGAGATATATGTCTGGGAGTGGAAAAGAATGAAGTTGGAGGTCCTGGGGAGCGGACACCCCTTGGCCACTTCCCAGCATAGTCGGAGGAGTTAATGCTAGTGTGTGTGCAAAGTCTATGAACACTAGTGATAACATCAGCTCAGTGTTAGCTCCCTCCCTCTTTGAGCTTCACCATGTCTCCAGGGAGTTCGGAAGGGCCAGAAGTATTTCCCTGTTTTACAGAGGCAGAAACAAAAGCAGCATAATGATGACAGTCTAGGCTACCTGGGTTCAAATCTTAGCCCTGCCTCCAATTTGCTGTGTGAGCTTTGGCTACTGGCCTCACTCCTCTAAGTCTCTGTGTGTTCCCTGTTAATATAGAAGTAGTGCTTAGTCCCGATTCTCCAGTCCTGGAGAAGACTACATAAGACCAACTCCTGGCATGCAGCTGCTGCTGCTGCTGCTGCTAAATCACTTCAGTCGTGTCCGACTCTGTGCGATCCCACAGACGGCAGCCCACCAGACTCCGCCGTCCATGGGATTTTCCAGGCAAGAGTACTGGAGTGGGGTGCCATTGCCTTCTCCGTGGCACGCGGCAGCTCCCAGTAAATGTTAATTACATGCACCGAAGCCTCAGCCCCACGCTTAAGGGTTCTGTGTGATTATCTCATTCAGTCCTCCATGCCTACGAGCTTAGGTATTAATAGTCTCATGTCAGCCATCAAGAGAGCAAGGCTCAGAGTACAAGGTCATGTCTCCTGCACAAGGTCATGCAGGGAGTAGAAGAACCAGGGTACTAACCCAGTCTGCCTGGCTCCAATGTGCCAGATACCGTGGTCCCAGGGAGGAATCAGGGGGGAAAGCTTCCAGGCCTGCATCACAGGGAGGTGGTGGTAGGGGGGGTGGGGGTGGTTTCAAGATGGGGAGGGGGGAGCAGAGATCCTGGGTGAACCAGGCAGGCAGAGCTGATACCAGTGCCCATTCCCATCAGATGTGTCACAAGCGCTTCAGCAGCTCCAGCAACCTCAAGACCCACCTGCGCCTGCACTCGGGGGCGCGGCCTTTCCAGTGCAGTGTCTGCCCAAGTCGCTTCACCCAGCTCGTTCATCTGAAACTGCACCTTCGTCTGCATGCCCCACGGCCCTGCGGTCTGGCTCACACCCACCTGCCCCTGGCATCTCTCACCTACCTTGCCCGCTGGCACCAGGGGGCCCTAGATCTTCTGGCAGTGCCATCAGAGAGGCAGATGGACTGGGACGTGGACAAGGTCAAGGTGTCCTCAGCATCCCGGGGCAAGTAAGGGCCTAAGCCAGGGTGCCAGGTCTGCCCTGGGGAGGGGGCAGGGGCAGAGCAATGAAAGGATTTTCTCTACGATGAATTGAGGCCTCCTGAGCTTCAATAGTGCAGGGGGAGGTCAGAGTGTATTTGTCAGACTTCACGTCCCACTCCACCTGGCAGGTCATGGGATACAGCCAGGAAGAGACTGTGCTGCCCACCGTGTGTGTGTGTGTGTGTGTGTGTGTGTGTGTGTGTGTTGGGGGGTGCCTGCAGCCATCTACCTCTGGCTGGGTTTGAGTTCCACTCTCTGGGACCTATCTGGGGCCAGGCCCTCCATCTCAGCTCGCCGATGGACAGTTCAGCCTTCCAGGTCTCTGCAGGGTGCAGACTGTGGTGCTGTGGTGCTGAGCACAGGGCACTCTTTTCTGAACCAGAACCTGCCCAGATGTCTGCTGCTTCCCACAACCTCCTTGTCTCTCAGTTCCTAGAGGCCACTGTGCCCCCTCAGCTGGTACTCCCTGCCATGGTCAGATGGGACACATTCATCTCCCTCTGTACATGCCAGGATCTGAGCCTCCTGTGGGAGAGGCAGGAATACAGGGATGTCAGGGTCCACTCATGACCCAGAAGCAAGATGTCCCCCTGTGTGTCAAGGACTAGTCATCCCAGAGGACAAAGAGCTAAGGGGGTACCAAGCTTGGAGAAGGGGTAGAGGCCCTACAAGGACCACAGGTAGGGAAGAACTGGCAGAGAGAACCTGGGAACTAGGGCCCTCCTGATGGTCTTTCTCCTTGGAGTCCCAGAGGACCCCCTCAAGTGTGTGAAGTGTGCCCTCCCCCCGAAAGAGTGGTAGCATTAGATGGGAAAGGGTACTGCCCTTTGGGGGTATAGGAAGCCCAGGTTATAATCACAACAGTAGCTATTATTAAGTAATAATTTGTTGTTGTTCAATCACTAAGTCAAGTCTGACTTTTTGCAACCCCGTGGACTGCAGTACACCAAGCTTCCCTGTCCTTCACTATCTCCTGGAGTTTGCTCAAATTCATGTCCATTAAGTCAGTGATGCTATCTAACCATCTCATCCTCTGTCGTCCCCTTCTTTTCTTGCCCTCAGTCTTTCCCAGCATTAGGGTTTTTTTTTTTTTCCCAATGAGTCGGCTCTTTATATCAGGTGATCAAAGTATTGGAGCTTCAGCTTCAGCATCAGTCCTTCCAGTGAATATTCAAGGTTGATTTCCTATAGGATTGACTGGTTTGATTTCCCAGTCCAAGGGACTCTCAAGAGTCTTCTCCAGCACCACAATTCAAAAGCATCAATTCTTTGGTGCTCAGCCTGCTTTATGGTCTAACTCTCATATCCTACATGACTACTGGAAAAACCATAGCTTTGATTATATAGAACTTTATCAGCAAAGTGATGTCTTTGCTTTTTAACACGCTTTCTAGGTTTGTCATAGGTTTCCTTCCAAGGAGCTAGCATCTTTTAATTTCATGACCGCAGTCACCATCAGCAGCGATTTTGCGTGCATGTTAAGTCTCTTCAGTCTTGTCCAACTCTTTGCGACTTATGGACTGTAGTCTGCCAGGTTCCTCTGTCCATGGGATTCTCCAGGCAAGAATACTGGAGTGGGTTGCCATTTCTTCCTCCAGGGGATCTCTCCAACCCAAGGATCTTATTTCTCCTGCATTGACAGGCGGGTTCTTTACCCCTAGCGCCACCTAGGAAGCCCAACAGTGATTTTGGAACCCAAGAAAAGAAAATCTGTCACTGCTTCCACTTTTTCCCCTTCTGTTTGCCATGAAATCATGCCATGAAGATCATGGATGCCATATTAGTTTTTTGAATGTTATGTTCTAAGCCAGTTTTTTAATTATTAAATAATTATTATTGGGCTTCCTTGGTGCCTCAGATGGTAAAGAATCTGCCTGCAATGTGGGAGACCCAGGTTCGATCCCTGGGTTGGGAAGATTCCCTGGAGAAGGGAATGGCAAATCACTCCAGTATTCTTGCCTGGAAAACTCCATGGACAGAGGAGCCTGGCAGTCTACGGTCATAAATATTAATAGCTGGCCAACTTCCAGCAGGGGGCATACCTGTGGGTTTCAGATTGGCTTCCCCACCAGGGTACTGGACGAGATTTTCGCTGTGCCCTAGGGTCTGCAGGACCAAGAGAGAGAACTCACTCTCATTGGGCAGTCTCACCAGCAGGGCGAGGGCACGGTTGGCTTCGGTCCCCACCAATAATCACGGACTAGGTTCTAAACCCACTCGATCAACCGTTTGGCCCCGCCCAACAAGCCAACCACTCTGGCTAGGCAACCCCAAGACCACGCCCATTCCCGCCCCTGGCTCCGCCCTTGCATTCTAGCCCCTCCTCTGGGGCGGGGGCGCTGGAAAGACCCTGGGCTCGGTCTACCCTCCTGGCCCTGTTTTCCCGCCCACCTTGTGCAGGCCCAACTTGAGGTCTTCCAGCACCCTGACCAGTGGGTCCCGTGGCGCTTCCGGAGGCCTAAAGACGTAGCGCGGCCAGGGCCAGGAGCTGGGTCCCCGGGAGCGGGGCAGGGGTGCGGGAGAGGATCGGGGGGAGAGGGGGTGGGCGGGGTGGAGACGACCCCTGCAGAGCGCAGCCCCTAGCCCTGGAGCTTGGGCAGTATGTGGATCGGTCCCACTCCCCCGCCCACACGGACTTCGGGCTGGGCGCTGTTTGCTCAGGGGGGGCGGGCCGGAGGAGGCGTATCTCTGCAAATGAGCGGGATCCGGTGGCCCCCGCGGCCCCGGAGCAGTCAGTGCCGGGGACCTTGCCCTCGCCATGGCCGAGCGGCGCGGGGGCCTAGGGGCCCGCCTGGCTCGCCGCCTGGCCGGGCTAAGGGTCCGGAGGGAGCGCAAGGGGAAGCGGACCCCGGAGGAGGCCAGATCCCGGGATAGGTGAGGGGTTTGGAGGAGGGGCGCCCCGGGCGCTCCTGGGCCCGAGGGTGTGGATGTGTGTCTTGGAGTGTGCAGTGGATGTTCGAGTAAGCTTGTCTGAGTGACTGGGAGCATTAATATATACCGACCCGTGTACTACGATTTGGGGTATGTGGACTTTATAAAATCCCTGTACTTTTTAAAATCTTTACAACAATTTTGCAGTTTCCTAAGTCTGGCGGGTGGCCAGGGAACTCCTGATTTCCTCTCTGAAGATAATTGAAAGGCAAATACAGTGGCACCTCCTGCCCCTGTGGACTTTGATTCTCTCATCACAGGCCAGTTTAACTCTGGTCTTCATGTCACTTTGTCATGAGTATGACAGACTCCTGAGTTGGCTTAGACTGCACTGTATTTGCCCTTTCATGACATGAAGAGGCTTTCCCCCATCTTCCTAGATTGTATTAACAATAAACTTATTTGCCACTTGCTTGATGCTTTTCCTGGATTATCTCATTTAATCCTCCCAGCAGCTGTACCAGGCAGGTATTTTGTGTGAGTCAGATACGGAAATGGAGGTTCAGAGACATGATGTCACCTCTCCAGTCACACAGCTCGGAACTGGTGGGGCTGGGACACAAACTTCTGCAGTCTGACTCCAGGGCCCACAGCCTGAAGCCCTGGGCTGCTTTGTTGCCTTGAGAGATTTCAGAACTCAAGCAAGGGGGCCAGAGTTCTGTCCTAACCCTAGAGGCCACTGGCCACATGAGCTTGAACAAATTGCTACACATCTCTTAGCCAGTTCACCAGTAGCTGATGTGTGAGAGGCAGAGAAAAGGCTGTATGGATTGCCAGACTGAATGGCTGAGAGGGGGATAGAGAAGAGGACCCCAGGAGCTCACAGGCCCAATGTCTGCAAAGAACGTCAGGAGTGATCACAGGCACCGAGTGTCTGCGCAGTTCTGACCTTATCATGACGTAGCTGTCTCCGGCCTGCCCTGTGAGGAGTGGAGGCCCGGTTGAGCCCAGGGTGAGGGAAGGGGTTTGTGCTGCTCTCACACCAAAGAGAGCAGGGACAATAGGGTCTAGCCACCCTGAACCTGGAAGCTTGGGTGCCCGGGGGTGCCCACACCCTGCCAGCGCCCAGCCTGGAAGACACACCCCCTCCTTTTACCCCATCTGGCAGGAACTTGCCCTGTAGGCCCAGATGGCACTGTTCCTCCCTTTCTTTCTCCGCTTGAGAGGAGGCAGGGTTGTAGGTGAGTCAGGGAGAGGGAGGGCCGGGTAGGGACTACGCATGCTCCTGGGGCCAGCCTGATGATACATCCCATGTGTGCACTTGGACTTGGTTCTCACTGGCCGTGGGAATGGGACTCTGGCACAGAGGGACAGGCCCCTGATCCCTGCTGATTGCCTGGAGTAGGGGGCAGAGTGCACGGAACGGGCAGCCAAGGCCCTTCCTCTTCTTGCCCCTGTTAGAGGGGTGATGCCCAGCCAGGCTTTGGAGTGAGACCATCCATCCTAGTGTCTTAACTCCACTAGCTGTGTGACTTTCCACTCTGGACCTCAGTTTCCTTATCTGAAAAATGAGGACACTGCTATCTACCCTTTAGGATTATTGTGAGGCTAAGGGGATTAACCCTAAACCTGCATAGGGTGGGCCTCAGCAAATGGCAAGCTTTTGAATTACTAGGGTACTGTCCTTTTTCTGTATTCTGGTCCTGATATAGGCCTAGTCCCCATATTGTTCCAGGCCCATCCCTTTCTCTCTGTCCCTGGGGCTGGAGTGGACAGGTGGGGGAGGGGGCAGAGAGAAGGCTGTGCATTGACCTCCCCTGCCTCCCAAGACTTCAGGTGCTCATCCTGCCTGCAGGGGCCCTTAGAGACAAGGGCCATCAGGTCCAGTCTGGGGCAGGAGACAAGGAGCCTACTTCACTCCTTCCCCTGTGCTTCCTTCCCAGGCCCTGGGGTGGCCAGAGCTGCCCTGACCTGGCCCAGGGCCAGGGCAGCACCAGCAAAGTCAGCCTCAAGGTAGGAGAGAATCCTAGGGTTGGGGAGGGGAGGGGAGGGGAGCAGAAGCTCTTGGGCTGGGCTGGGCTGGCCCTGAGAACCCTGACTTACAAGTTAGGCAACTGCAGTTCTCTCCTACCTCCTCTGCCAGGGATTCACTCTGTGACCCTGGGCAGATCACTCCTCACTTCTGAACCTCAGCTTCCCCATCTGGAAAATGGGGACAATCATACTTCTCAGGGCTGTTGTGAGAATTAAGGTATCAGATGTAGGACATCCAGCATGGGGCCCAGATGCTCAGGAAACAGCTTCCTAATGTCAGGGCCCCTGGAGGAGGCATGGAGGGGCAGTACGTGTTCTCAGGACCCCATTTTCCACACTCCCTCCTTTTAACTTGACCTTCCCCATCTTTGACTCCCTTTTCCCACATCCTGGCATGGCCCCCAGGGGTGACGCTGGGCCAGTGGCTTAACCTTCTGGCCACAGTTTCCCCATCCTCAGCGGGGACCTGAGCCATGGATTGGACAGAGGCAAGGTCCCCCACCCTCCATCCCCTGGAGGAGCAGAGGGCTTCCTCTAGAGATGGCTCAAGCAGCCATGTGTCTCTCTGTGATCCTGAACATCATCAGTGATTGCTAGCGTTTAACTGAGTACTGCTGGGTACCCTGCATGGATTATCTCATACAATATTCTCAGCACTCCCAGGAAGCAGATACTATTATTATCATGCTCATTTTACACATGGGGAAACTAACATGCAAGAGGTATTGCAGCTAGAAAGTAACTGTGCTGAGAATCAAGCCCAGGTTGCCTTGCTCCAGACTCCCAGGTTAATCATCCAACCTTCCTGTTTCTTGAGATTTTCAGCTCCTGGGGAGTGAGAGACTGCATCTATTTCATAGATGTGTAAAATAAGGCATTTGGGGTTAAGGCACCCTGCTAAGAAGGAATTTCACCCTAGATTTGGCTCCTCTGTTGCCAAGGACAAATCCATCCCTGAAGACTGGCATTTGGGGGACAGTGTCTATTTGGGTCTGTGGTCCTGAACCCTCTCCCCTCACGCCCCACAGCTAGGCTGGGCCCCAGGGGAAGACAGCAGACAGAAGTCAGGGTTGTCCCACTTTTAGGGGAACCCTCTCCCCTGGCTTCCTCTTGTCCCAAGAACATCTCTATACCCGATACCTCCTTTAGGTGTGTTTGGAACACTCAGGCTGGGAGGGTATTGGAGAGGCGGTTGCAGGCTCTGGGAGCCTGGAGTGGGCAGAAGCCAGGGGCATTGTGGCAGGCATGCCCACACAGGTCCTAATCCCCAGGGCAGCTGGTATCAAAGGGCCAGAAGTTAGTGGACTCCTGGGAAACCAGCAGTTGGCCTGGGAGTCAGGAACCCTCACTGTGCGACCTTGGTCATGTCGGCGTCTCGTATGTAGAATGGGAAGGGGTGAGATAAATGCCGAAGGAACTTTCCAGAGTTCTGCCTCTTTATTCAGCTCTTGTGGTGCTGGCAGCCTCTCCGTAGGGCAGCTCCGCTTGGTGTCAGACCTCTGTTCAGCTTCTCCTGTGCCAAGGAGGGCAGCCAGAGGTGTCAGGGGGTACCCAGGGGGCAGGCAGAGAGGCCGTCATCAGGTCTCTGCTTCTGCTTTCCCTCAGGCCCAAGCCCAGAGCCGCTCAGAGTTGGACCTTCGGGCAGGGAGCCTTGGCTCCTGGCTTTGGAAGCGACGACACAGCGCAGGGGGGCCGGCGGAGCCTCTGGGGCGCCTCCAGAGACCTGCTGTAGGCAGCGCCTCTGACCTGGCCAACTATGCCTCCATGGGGCAAGACAGCCTGGCACCAGCGGTGACCTCAGGAGAGCCTGCTGGAGCCAGGGGTCCCTCAGGCCCACCGCCGGCGCCTGGACATTTGGAACAAGGATCTCCGGGCCACACCTGCTGGCAACCCCCACACTCAGCCCGGGGGTTTCCTCTGTGGCCCAAGGCACCCAGCAACCTGGAAGACGTGCTGCCCCACCCAGCGTCCTGCCCCAGGGCAGAGGGGGCAAAGGGCGAGCCTACCAGCCCAGGGCCAGCCCTGCCAGAGCCAGCCCAGACCCTACATGAGCGTCCCTCTGCCAGGAGGACCCGCTACTACCGCATCACTGTCAGCCTGCAGGGGCGTGAGCAAGCACCTGGGGAGGAGACTGAAGAGCCCAAACCGGCCCAACCAGCTCCCCACCCCTGCGGCCCTGAGGAATCCAGAGGCTGGCAGGAGCCTCCCCAGGGGCCCCGCCCCATCACAGGGTGCCTAGCTGACCCGCCTCAGGAACCCCAGCTCCGAGCCCCACCACATCAGGGGAGCACGGCCCAGCGGCAGGAGCTCCTGGCCGGCCGGACGCCTGGGTCCCCGCACAGACGGTGAGTAGATTTCACCCCCACGTGGGGCGGCGGGGGAGGGGGAAACTGACCTGGCCACCCCCTCCCGGGTCTCTATCTCGTCTCCAGGCTTCTCTAAACCATTCATTCAGTTCTCCCGGGCATAAGCTGACTCTGCCATCCCCTCCCCTTCCCATCTCTGCCCTCTGTTGCCTGCCCCCCAACCCCATGTGTGCCCACAGGCTACCTCTGGGGACCCAGTTTTGCTCTCCTCCTCTGTTCACCTGGGGAGGGGGATATCCTGTCACAGAGAGTATGGGGAGGGTCACCTTATCCCCAGCAACACCTTCCCCAGCTCCTCTGTTCTGGAGACCACTTTCTCAGCCTGAGACGAGAACTCTCAGGCGGTACTGGATGTCCTGGGGCGAGTTGCTTAACATCTCTGGGCCTTGAGTCGTCAAGTTGATTTGGTCACTGGAGATGGAGGAGGAGGAGGTTACAGGGAGACACTTTGAACTCTAGAGAGTAGGGCAACCAAGACAGCTGGGATGCTTATTAATAACGCTTCAGTCGCAGCAATAATTACCCCACCTGGCCCTGTGTTGGTGAACAGGCGCTGAGGTTCCCAAGCCTCGGGTTTTTTTTTTTTTTTTTTTTTTAACCTTTTAATTTTGTATTGGAGTATAGCCGATTAACAATGTTGTAATAGTTTCAGGTGGACAGCAAAGGGACTCAGCCATACATAAACATGGATCCATTCTCCCCAGACTCCCCTCCCATCCAGGCTGCCACATAACATTGCTAAGCCTCGATTTTTCTTTTTAAACCTTGGTTTTTAATTTGTGTTGAAATGATTCTCCTGAATCTGCCTGGTGGTCTCAGAGAAAGGAGGATGGGTCCTGTAAAACTCACTGACAACAGGGTGAACTTGAGACCCCTCTAGAACCACTTGGAAGGACATCCTGGGCCTCAGACAGCATTCTGAAAAGTTCCTACTGATGATGGTGGTGGTTGTCACCTATAGTTCCTTTTCTGAGCATAATTCTATTTAATCCTCACAGCAGCCCCATAAAGTAGGACTAATCCTGTTCTCCACCCTCTCACCCCAATGACAGACGGGAAACTAAGGTTCAGACAGGTTTCATCACCTGCTCTAAGTCAACCAGAAAGTGAAGGGGCAAGAATTTGAACCCAGGTACCTGTGTTCTAGGGTTTCCCTGGTGGCTCAGCGGTTAAAAAACTCTGCCTGCAATGCAGGAGACACGGGTTCGATCCTGCGTTGGGAAGATTCCCCTGGAGAAGGGAATGGCAACCACTCCAGTGTTCTTGCCTGGGAAACCCCATGGACAGCGGAGGCTGGTGGGCTACAGTCCGTGGGTCATAAAGAGACAGACGCGACTGGAGCAAGTGAGCATGCACACCTGCACCCATGCTCTAAACACCCCTCTCTCCCGCCTCTCATGGAGGCATCAGGGGCCCCGTGCCGGGAGTGGGGGTGAGGGTGGTTGTTGTACAGAGCTTCCTGTGACCTGGGATTTCTTCCTGCGACCACGTGGGGGGAAATCTACTCACTGTCTGCGCGGGGACCCACACTTGGAAGCACTGTGGCAGCAGAGGCAATGCCAGGGATGCCCAAGCCTCTGCGCTGGAGTCAGGATAATTAATGATCCTGTGATGAGGAAGAGGGATGTGTGCGACCCAGGCTGGCTCAGGGATCTGCTCGGTGGGGAAGGTTGAATAAGAATCCCTGATTATGCACAGAGGATAATAAATGCTCCCCCTATTTTTTTTTCCCTTTTCCCTTCACCGAATAACTAATTCTTTCTTTTTAACCAACATCAATTTTCCATCATGGTAGGCAGAACTCTACCTTGAGAAAGCTTACAATGATCCTAGAAGAGTCAGTTCAAAACAGATGAGCTAATGCAGGGTCTAAAGCAGACCCTGAAGTGTGTGGGGGGGCAGCGGGGGGAGAAGGGCTACAGAGAGAGGGAGGGTGGGTGGAGGAGGCAGGCCTTGGCGAGGGGAAAGGAAGGGGCAGTAGGTTTGGCTGGGGGACTCCATCTGCCACTCCCTGACTATTTTGGGCACGGGTGGATAATGACAGGTTTGCAGGAGGTGAGGGCTCAGAGGGAATGGAAGTGGACCTCCAGGGGTGTGATTTCTTCTCTGTGCTCCCTTCCTAGGGCAGGGTTCCCTGGGCCAGGACTGGCAAATATGGGGAGGGTGTGGGGAGGCACGACGTGATCGGGGCCGAATATGTAAGATGTGCATGCATCCGGGTGTGTGTGTCTGTTCCAGTGAGGGTTAATTTCAAGGGGAGAAGGGCTGGAGACTGTGAACTGACTGTGTGTGTGTGTGTGCATGTGTGTGCATGTGTCATTATGCTTGTGGGTTTCCGCGTCTGTGTGAATCATGTGTCTGCTGTGTCCCTGGGTGTACGTCCCTGAGTACCTATGTCTGACTCTGTGGTTCTGCCTGTGTGTGCAGGGGTAAGTGTCTGTGTGTTTGTGCCTGTGCGTTGGTGTGTGCCTGTGTGTGACACAGCATGTGCTTGTGGGCCTGTGGGCTGGTTTGGCCTAGTTTGGGGGTGACTCACAGGTAAGCAGGGAGAATCCAGGCCTTGTTGAGTTAGACAAGGTTCTTTCCCACACTCCCCCGGCCCCCCTCCATAGCTGCTCCCTTCCCCAGCCCCACACACCTGATCTGGAAGTCACAGGTGACCCGGCTGGTCCAGGGCCTGGAAGAAGAGAGGGCTCTGAAATTGGGCATTTCGGCTGGCCTAGGACAGGCCTCCTGGGGTTTTGAGGTGTGTCTTCAGAGGAAGGGCAAAACGGGGTCAGGGGATCTATAGGCAGGCAGATTCCTGCATAGTGTGAAGAACATTCTAGCTATCATGACTATTCAGGGATGGGACAGGTCAGCTGTTAAATTGCGACCTCCCTGTCCCTAGAGGTATGCAGGCAGAAACAAATGACTACATGCTTGTGGAATGACTATCAGGGGTGTTGTCTGGGGGCTGGGTTCAGAGAGGCATAGAATTCTGATTATTGGGAGGTAACAGACATATCTGATACGATTACCAATGGCTTCCTCTTCCACTCTCCTGTGGCTTTGCCAAAGCCTATGGAGGCCTTGCAAATGTGGTTCCTGTTTTTATGTCTAATTCTTTGACCCCTGAACTCCGGGAATACCACTTTCAAGAGAAATTGGCTTTGGATGAACCTAACCAGGACCGGGGGCTACCTCCCCAGGGGCTCAACAGTAAAGAATCAACCTGCAATTCAGGAGATGCAGGAGGCACGGGTTTCATCCCTGGGTCAGAAAGATCCCCTGGAGGAGGAAACAGCAACTCACTCCAGTACTCTTGCCTGGAGAATTCCATAGACAGAGGAGCCTGGTGGGCTGCAGTCCACAGGGTCACACAAAGAGTGGGACACGACTGAAATGACTGAGCACGCACGCATGCAACCAGAACCCAGCACATCACCTAACACCATGAACACTGAATGAATGAGTGAAGGAATGAATACAGGGCTTAGAACCCAGGCTTTGCCCCCTACTGTCACTGCCATCATGGATGGTGAATCTCAGCGAATGATCGTTGTTATCATTAGTACCAGCCAGGAGGACAGAGGTTCTGTTGGAAGAAAAAGAGCTCCTCAGTAAGGACAGGGGAGAGGGCTGGGCCTTAGGGAAGGGCTACAAATTCCAGACCCTCAGGTGTCTGAGTGTATAGCTGTCAGGAATTCTGGCCTGGGGAAAGAATTGGGCATCCCTCCCAGCCCCTCCCCTCCCTCCTACACAAGACTTTCCTGGGGCCACTCAGAGCCCATCCTGGACCAGGCCACATGCTGTCACAGCCACCAGTGGTCCCCGAGTCAGGTCAGGCTTCCCTGGGCCTCAGCCCCGTTCAGCTCTGTCCCTCATAAAGCCTGAGTCACTTCTGGGGCCACAAGACAGGGTCAAAGTACTGGGTTCCATCAGCCTCTCAGGAGGGAGGGAAATGGAGAAAGGGGGAGGGCAGTTGGGGGCACGGGTCCATTTCCGGCCTTAAGGGCCCCTATGATGGTCTGGGGGCTGCCTCACAGAGAGAAGGAGCTGAAGACAGGCCAGTACTGAGGCTGGCGCAAAACAGGCTGATCTCTTGGGTTCTTGAGGCCTGAGAATAGGATTGTCCTACTCAGCGCAGCCTAGAAGTCAGAGTGGAGACTGCCTGGCCCCCTCCAGGACTGCTGTGCCTCCAAATAAACCCCCCAAACCACAGAGTCTTAGTTTACCAGATACATTAAGGAGTTTGATTTGGTGGTTCACCACTTAGGGTTGGATTCAATCCTTGCCTCTGCTACTGTGTGACTCGGCAAATTTCCTAACCTCTCTGAGTCTTTCCCCCTACCCACATCTGCAGAAGTGGAATGTGTGTTCATAACTTATAAATAATCTATTCTGTCTTTAAAAATTGGAGTATACTTGATTTACAATATTGTGTTGGTGTCAAGTACTAATATATAGCAAAGTGATTCCATTTTATATATATATACATTATTTTCCACTACAGGTTATTACAAGATATTGAATATAGTTCCCTGTGCAATATAGTAAATCCTTGCTGCTTATCTGTTTTATAAGCAGTAGTTTGTATCTGTTAATCTCATACTCCTAATTTATGCCTCCCCCTCCCCTTTGGTTACCATAAGCTTGTTTTCAGTGTCTGTGAGTCTCTTTCTGTTTTGCACATAGATTTTTTTTTTTTTTTGGCTGTGTTGTGCGGCTTGCGGGATCTTAGTTCTGACCAGAGATTGGACCTGCGCCCTCCGCAGTGCAAGCACAAGTCCTAACCACTGGACCACTAGGGAATTCCCATGCATAAATTCATTTGTTATCATTTTTTAGTTTCTACATGTAAGTGATATCATATTATGTTTGTCTTTCTCTGTCTGATTTACTTCACTAAGTATAGCACTCCTTAGGTCCATCCCTATTTTTGCAGATCGCAATATCTCATTCTTTTTTATGGCTGAATCATAGTCCACTGTATTTATACACCACGTCTTCTTAAACCAGTCATCTATTGACGGGCACGTTAGTTGCTTCCATGTCTCGACTATTGTAAAGAGTGCTGCTATGAACGTTGAAGTGTACGTATCTTTTTGAATTAGAGTTTTCATCTTTTCTGGATATTTACCCAAGAGTGGGATTGCTGGATGATACGGTACCTCACTTTTTAGTTTTTTAAGAAAACTCCATACTGATTGCCATAGTGAATAGTTTATTCTTTATGGGGAAACTTACAAGCCAGCATTTTAGCTTATAAAGTGAGTTTTTATTCTTTCTCTCATACTGGATTCTGACAATAACCCTGTGAAGCACATACTCTTGTTATTCCAGTTTCCTGGCTGGGGGCCCTGAAACTTGCCGGCGAAAAGTGGCTGCCCAAAGTCATCTTGCTAATGAGTGACAGGGATAGGGGGAACCCAGCTTTACTTGAGGCCAAAGCTGTCTTTCCTCATCTTCCTTCACCACGATCAGAAACAGGGTCAGAACATTGCTTGTCTAGTTTTCAGCTTTCCGGTATTCTAGTTTTTAGCTCCTGGAGGACTAGCCCCAGGGCTCCTTGGGCAGAGTCACAGCCCTGTCCATACACCAGTGAGTCGGATCCACATGCCTGTCTCTTTTCTTCCTCTCTCTCCTTCTAGGCTTAGGCCTCAGCTTCACCCCTTGAAGGACCCTGGCATAGGAGAATGCCTGAAAGTAGGGAGGGGGTGGGAGCTCTGAGGGTATTGTGCCCATTTTACTGATGAAGAAACAAAGGCCCCGAAACTCAAATGACTGGTCTGAGGTTACTCAGTCTGACCTCTGCAGAGGTGGTCATTCTATACTGCAGGGAACCACCCTGACCACTCCCCCGACCCCATCTTTTTTCTTCCCGGCACCCTCTGCAGCGAGCTGGACCACAGTGAGCCAAGGACACCTCAGGACGCCTTGCCGGGGCCCAACATGGAGGAGGCCAGCGGGCCCCCGGCTGAGGCCAAGGCCCGAGTGGTGAGCGCCACGCTGACATGGCGGCAATGGCCCCCTGCCCAGGACGAGGTCAAACGTTTCCACAAGGTGTCCCTGGTATCAGGGGCCCGGCGGGAAGCCCCCTCCGAGGAGATGTTTGAGTCCAGCCATCGTCGAGAGGAAGTCAATGGCTTTGCTGTCCGGGAGGAAGAACCCGTGAACCACCAGGGGCCCCAGGACGGGGCTGGCTCCAAGAGCTTCCAGAGCCACGGGCCCGTCTTTTCCAAGAAGTACACACTCCCCCTCAAGGAGAAAAGGCCAGTGGGAAGACTGAAGGAGGCTGCGGACCGGGGTGAGGGCAGCCCCCAGCCCCCCAGGACCGAGCCGCCGAGCGCGGGAGCCACGGCCAGGACTGAGTTTTCCGTGCCGGTGCACGGGCCCCGGGAGCCAAGCCCCCACCCGGGTGTGAGTCTCACCAGCGGGAGCTCCAGGAGCCTGGAGGAACGGCGGGTGACGCGCACCGTGCGGACCACCGTGATGGTGGGCGGGCACGTGGATCGACGGGTGAACAGCACCGTGATCAACTCCGTGGGGCCAACGCTCCTGGGCGAGGCTCTGCCAAGGGGCCGCAATGTTGCCCGCGCGGTGCGGGCAGTGGTGGTGAGCCCCCGGGCTGAGGGCTCCCCCAGCCGCAGTCAGGCCCTGGAGCTGCTAAGTAGCCTTGTGCCCACTGAGCGGGCCGCCCCCACCAGCCAACTTTCCAGGCCCCTGGCTGTTGTGCCAAAGACTCCAGGTCTGGGCAGCACAGAAGGGTCAGCCCTGAGGCAGCTGCCTGAGATGAGGACGGCAGAGCTGAAGGACAGATCTGCCCCGGGCCCTGTGGGCTTCCCGGAGGAGGCCCACCCCACTGCGAGCCAGGACGTCCCTGCAGCCCACCCAGACCAGGAACAGGACAGAGCCCTGGGTGCTGGGGTCCATGAGGTCCCAAGGGTGCAGAGAACTGCCAGCCCCACCCAGTCCCCTCTCCAGACCTCTCAGGGCCACACCGCAGTACCTTTGTCTCCCAGACTCCAGACCCGAACCCTCTCCCTGGGCCTAGTTCACCCCCCAGAGCAACCTGAAGCACCTACTCAGGCTCGGGCCCAGCTCACTCTCAAGCCCCGGGGACCCCAGGCCCTGCCCTCCATCAAAAGAGAAGGGCTTTCAGATCCCCCTGCAGCCACCGTCCTGCCCATGGTGAAGACTGAGGTTGTTATAGTCCCTGGACAATCTCTTGCTCCATCCTCTATGAGATGGAAGGCCATCACCAGCCCAGGAGGTCTTTCTGCTCCATCCTCCCCAAAGAATAAGGTTGTTCAGGACTCTGAAAAAGTCCCTGTTGTCTCCCTTACCCAGCAAGAGATAGTCCAGGGCCCTGGGGTTCCTGCTGACTCATCTCCCAACCAGAAAGAGGTAGTGCAGGGTCCGAGTGCTCCTGCTGCCTCAGCCCCCAAACCAACCAAGGTTGCCCAAGACCCAGAAGTCAGCCCAGTCAGCCAGAAAGAGGTCGTCTGGAGCACAGCAGGCAGCCCTGTCCCTCCCCGGCCCAAGGAAGAGGTTGCTCAAGGCCTGACAATTCCTGCCGTCCCATCCCCCAAACAGGAAAAGGTTGTCCAGGGGTCTGAAGAAAGCACCGTCTCATCTCCCAGCCAAAAAGAAGTCCAGGACCCTGGTGCTTCTAATGTCCCATCTTCCACCCAGAAAGTAGCTGTCCAGGCCCCGGCCTCTCTTGTCGCCCCCTCCTCCTCAGGGGGCAGGGTATCCTCCAGTCCAGGAGGTCCCCCAGCCCCGGTGAGGATGGGAGCAGAGAGCAGCCGGGAGTCCCAGCTTGTCCTTGAAGCCACCAAGGGCAAGACGTTCCTGGAACCATCGAGGGAGGAGGAGGAGGTGGCCCTGACCGCTGACCTGGAGATTTTCCTGGATACCCTGCGCAGCATGGAGCCGCCCGAGATCCT
This sequence comes from Cervus elaphus, assembly GCF_910594005.1. Classification (NCBI taxonomy): domain Eukaryota; kingdom Metazoa; phylum Chordata; class Mammalia; order Artiodactyla; family Cervidae; genus Cervus; species Cervus elaphus. The sequence continues at coordinate 9,233,910 of NC_057822.1, read as the reverse complement.
GCGCACTCACCGGCTACCTCGAGCCCCCCGCTCCTCCTACCTGGCCATGTACGCCACCCTACCTGCCATCGAGGAGGACCAGCCTGGGCCATGTGTGCTGGGACCCAGCCCCCAGGAGGTGCCCGCCCTGGAAGTAAAGAAGGAGGAGAAGGCACGGGAGGAGGACGAAGAGCCAGAGAACCCCTACCTGAGTGACGATGAAAAGCTCCAGCGCAGGCAGGAGAGAGCCAGGCCCGGCCCCCCCAGGGACCCCTCTCCTGCCCGGCCCGCCCAGGTCTCTTGCTCTCCTCTGGAAATGATGAAGAAGCATGTAGCAGGTGCCAAGGGTCCCCACCCAGAACCGGGGTCAGAGTGGCAGGCAGGCAGCCGGCCCATGTCCCGTCTTGGAGGCAGCCTCCTCTTTGGGGGTCTGGTGCCTGCCCTGAAGGAGGCCCCCACCTCGGAAACACTGGGCACAAAACTATCCGCTCTGCCACCCCACGGGGCACCAGGGCTCAAGAAGGGTCCAGGACAGCTGCCCCTGCTCTCCAGGGAAAGGCCGCCTCCAGAGAAGCTGGCACGTGCCCGGCCCCCGGAGGGGTGGGTGAGTGAGGCCTTGGGCGGGCAATGGAGGGGGGCCTGGCCTCATCTGGGCCAGGGTTTGGATCCTGTGAGGACTGGGATCCTCGGAGGCAGAGTTTCCCGACCCGAGCAGCAGGCTGTTTGCACTGCAGATTCCGAAGGGCTTGATAAAATCTCAGAAGCTGGGGAAGGGGACAGTTCCTGGGACAGAGTGATGAAGCCCCTGGGGGCTGGGAGCAAGTGTAGCATCCTCTATGGGCCAGGTCTTTGAGGGGTGGAGGCCTGCAGGGAGGATATGGGATTCCTGGAGCGGCAGGTTGAGAGAGGCAATAAGGAGGCAACCCCATAAAGACGTATCACGGCTCTCTATTCCAGAGCCCAGCACTGAAGACCCAGGGCAAACTGAACACCAGGCCTGGAAAGGTAGGGGGCACTGGGGTCGGGGGGCAAATGGGTGGGAGAGCAGGAGGCGGGGGTTCCGGGGACGGGCCCTGAGGACCCCTCTGGGCCTTCTTGCAGATTATCCTCTTCTCAGAGCCTGGCTGCCAAGGCAGCCGCAGGGAGGTCTGGGAAGACGCTGATGATGCTTCCGGCTGGGCCCGTGTGGCCTCCGTACGGGTGGTCCGAGGCTGGTGAGTGCGGAGCTCCCGACGGGCTCCAGCATGTGAACCTCGGGGATGTGAGGACAGTGAGAAGTGCCCACTGAGGGCAAAAGCCCCCCATAGCTACCCAGAGACCCTGCCTTGCGGGGACATCCTCCCCACAACCCCCCACCCCGCTCCATTCAGTGACCCTAGGTCTCTGTGCCCACAGCTGGATGCTGCATGAACAGCCAGCATTCCAGGGCCGGAAGCTGGTCCTGCCTCAAGGGGATACGGAACTTGGAGCCCCAGGGACCAGCTGGAGTACCCAAGGCATTGGCTCCTTGAGGAGAGTCGTCCGGGTGAGTGGCTGGGCGTGGGGGACCAGATGTCGCCTCATCTACCCTAAGTCCCAGGCCTTGAGGAGGAAGACAGCCCCAGGGACACCTAGAGCTGGGATCTCTGGGAGAGATCACAAGGGATTGGAGCCTGAAGAGGGTTTATTATTTAGAGAGTCCTGACTGTGGAGCCAACTGGAGAAGAAAGGGATTCTGGGGGATGCTCAGCCTGGCTTGGGGAGGCCAAGGCCAAGCCGCACTAGCTCCAGCTGGAGCCTGGGGAAGGATGGAGTTAGAGCAACAGAAATGGGTGGGGGTGGCTGTGGGCACGCACTGCCCCCCCAGGGCCTAGGTGTTCAGGCCCACAGCCAGAGCTGAGGCGCCACGTAGAGATGCACAGGCTCACAGATGCTTCCCTGGTAGCTCAGTGCTAAAGAGTCTACCTGCCAATGCAGGAGACAGGGGTTTGGTCCCTGGGTCAGGAAGATCCCTTGGGGAAGGAAGTGGCAACCCACTCCAGTGTTCTTGCCTGGGAAATCCCATGGACAGAGGAAACCGGCCAGCTACAGTCCACGGGGTCGCAAAGAGTTGGACACAACTGAAGGGACTAAACAACAGCAACAATGTGGTTTGAAAGGGCATAGTCAATGTTACAGTTTCATATCTCTAAGGTGGGGGAAAAACCATTGTCATAACACGAATTTACAAATTACTAAAATTAAGCTTGACAAAACCGTCTTGGACACTAGAGAGACCCAGAAGAGAAAGTGGAAATCTAAAATCAGGGCCTGACAGACATTTTGGGTTTTCTTTTTTTTTTCTTCTTCTTCTTTTTTAATGGAAGGACAAGTAACTCTTGAGTCTAGAGCTGTTGCAACCCTCCTGGTAAGAGAGGAAGAGAATCTTAACTAGGGCAGTGGCCCAGCCATGCAAAGGAGGGGTCAAGAGTTTTCAAAGCCTCTCCAGAAACATGCAAATGTTTGCAGACAATTTATTGTGAGCTTCTCACAATAAATTCATCTTCATGTGGGAGGTAATGAGGTACAAAAGAGAACCAAGGGCTTTGAAGTCTGGTGGACCTGGGTTCCTTTGATTCAGTCAGCATTGATTAGATGCCTAATGTGTTCCTGACACGTGGGACGTGCTGGGTTGCAACAGTGAAAAAAACTGCACTGCTCTGCTCTTGGCCCTGCCACTTACAGGCTTTGTGCCCTCAGGCAGCCCTCTTAACCTCACTGAGCCTGACTTTCCTAGTCTGTGAATGCCATAATACTTGGGAAGACCAAATGAGAAGGGGTAGGACAGGACCTTAGCATATGTCTTGCACTCAGTAGATGTTCCATAAACATTAAAAAAAAAAAATTATTTACTCACTCGGCTATGTTGGTGCAGCATCTGGGATCTAGTTCTCTGACCAAGGATCAAACCCAGGCCCTCTGTATTGGGAGCTCAGCATCTTAGCCACTGGACGACCAGAGAAGTCCCTGTTTCATAAAACATTCGATGAAGGAGTGAGTGAATGAAAAATGATCCTGATGAGGAAGACACACCCAGAAATGCAGAAAGGGCCTGTAGCTTCCTGAGATGCAGTGCAGCTGGGGGCCAGTTTAGTAAGGGGTAGAGATTGATATAGAGTTGGAATTGTATACAAAGAAGGGTCAAATTCAGATCTCCGGAAGCGGTTGTCCATCCTGCCTGTCCCTCCACCAGGCTGAAAACGAGGCTCCCAGAGGCAGGGCAAAGGGCATGGTACTTGGCAGGCTCCTGCTGAGAACTTTGGTCTTAGGTCCCAAAGGGCCAGTGAGGGACCAGCGAGGGCTTTGGTCTCAGGCTTGTCTGGTTGACATTGCAGAGAACATCCCAGTTGTTTCTGGCTTCTGGGGAGAAGCTCCTGGCAGTCCCAGCTGAACAGACTTGGGGAAGCATGTGTGGGTGGGGGTAGTCTTTGAAGGGCAATGGGTGGTTTTGTTTTTTCTTTTGACTATGCCACACGGCATATGGGATCTTAGTTTCCTGACCAGGGGTTATACCCATGCTCCCCTGCATTGGCGGTGGAGTCTTAACCACTGGTTGTCGTTGTTTAGTCGCTAAGTCATGTCTGACTCTTTGTAACCCCATGGACTGCAGCATGCCAGGCTTCCCTGTCTTTCACTGTCTCTCATAGTTTGCTCAAACTCATGTCCATTGAGTAGATGATGCCATCCAACCATCTCATCCTCTGTCGTCCCCTTCTCCTCCCACCCTCAACTTTTCCCAGCATCAGGGTCTTTTCCAGTGAGTTGGCTCTTCACATCAGGTGGCCAAAGTGCTGGAGCTTCAGCTTTAGCATCAGTCCTTCAAATGAATATTCAGGGTTGATTTCATTTAGGATTGACTGGTTTGATCTCCTTGCTGTCCAAGGGACTCTCAAGAGTCTTCTCCAGCACCACAATTCAAAAGCATTAATTCTTTGGCACTCAGTCTTCTTTATTATCCAATTCTCACATCCATACATGACTCCGGAAAAAGCCATAGCTTTGACCCTATGGACTTTTGTCAGGAAAGGGATGTCTCTGCTTTTTAATATGCTGTCTAGGTTTGTCATAGCTTTCCTTCCAAGGAGCAAATGTTTTTTAATTTCATAGCTATAGTCACCATTCGTAGTGATTTGGGAGCCCAAGAAAATAAAGTCTGTCACTACTTCCACTTTTTCCCCGTCTGTTTGCCATGAAGTAATGAGACTGGATGCTATGCTCTTAGTTTTTTGAATGTTGAGTTTTAAGCCAGCTTTTTCACTCTCTTTCACCCTCATCAAGAGGCTCTTTAGTTCCTCTTCACTTTCTGCCATTAGAGTGGTATCATCTGAATATCTGAGGTTATTGATATTTCTCCCGGCAATCTTGATTCCAGTCTGTGATTCATCCAGCCCGGCATTTTGCATGATGTACTCTGCATTTAAGTTAAATAAGCAGGGTGACAGTATACAGCCTTGTCACACTCCTTTCCCAATTTTGAACCAGTCAGTTGTTCCCTGTCTGTTGCTTCTTGACCTGCATACAGATTTCTCAGGAGGCAGGTCAGGTGGTCTGGTTCCACCTCTTTAAGAATTTTCCAGAGTTTGTTGTGATCCACACAGTCAAAGGCTTTAGCATAGTCAATGAAGCAGAAGTAGATGCTTTCCTGGAATTTCCTTGCTTTCTCTATGACCAACGAATGTTGGCAATTTGATCTATTGTTCCTCTGCCTTTTCTAAATACAACTTGTACATCTGGAATTTCTTGGTTCACATATTGCTGAAGCCTAGTTTGAAGGATTTTGAGCATAATCTTGCTAGCATGTGAAAGTGAGTGCAATTGTACAGTAATTTGAACATTCTTTGGCACTGTCCTTCTTTGAGATTGGAATGAAAACTAACCTTTTTCAGTTCTGCGGCCACTTCTGAGTTTTCCAAATTTGCTGGCATATTGAGTGCAGCACTTTAACAGCATCATCTTTTAGGATTTGAAATAGCTCAGCTGGCATTCCATCACCTCCACTAGCTTTGTTTGTGATAATACTTCCTAAGGTCCACTTGACCTCACACTCCAGGAAGTCTAGCTCTAGCTGAGTGACCACACCATCGTGGTCATTGGGGCCATTACGACTCCCTCTTCCAGGGAGGTCCAAGGTGCTGTTTTACACTTAATTTTCCCACCCCTCTCCTTCTGCAGGACTACGTTACCCCAGAGATCAGTCTGTACTCTGAGGAGGGCCTCAAAGGGGAGCGAGTGACGCTGACTGAGGCCTTGGAGGACCCCCAGGGCCTGGAGAGGCCCCTGCAAGTGGCATCTGCCACTGTCTCTGCAGGACTGTGAGTCTGGGCTGTTCTGGAAGCCCGTCATTTAACACTCACTCTGCTGGGTGCTGGGGACACAGAGGTGACAGGACATGGTTCCTGCCTGCGAGAAGTGCTCAGCCTACTGGTGGGGCCAGGCAAGCAAGCAGACAGTAGCAATCTGGAGTTCCAGGATGGAGGAACACAGGGCTGCAGAAGCAAAGAGCAGCACCAAACCAGCCCAGGTCAGAGAAGCCTTTCTGGAGGAGGAGACTCCTCGGCTGGGACGAATTCGCTCCATGAGTGCAGGGACTTCATAGGTTTTGTTCACTGCTGTGTCCCTGATGCCTGAAGCAGGACCTGGCATGGGGTAGATGGCCCTAAATATCTGTTAATTGAATGAATGGGGGGAAAAAAAGAGTATACTAGCACCTGCAAAGGCCCAGAGGTGAGAGATCCAAGCTTTGAAAGTTCAGTCTGGTCAGAGAAAGCAGCACAACTGGGGAGATGGGAGGTCCAGGAGGAAGGCCTCTTTGTGAAGCTGGGCTGTATTTTGAAGCTAATGGGGAATTTTAAGCAGATATGGGTGCTAGAAAGAACTCTCAGCCTCTGTGTGCAATTAGAGAGGGTCAGGTCAGAAGAGAGGACATCAGTGGACTGGCTGCTGCAGGAGATGATGGGGGCCTGAAATGTTCTCCAGAGTTCCCTTGATCAGGGCCTCTCCCCCAAAACTCAATTCTTCCCTCTGCACCTTCCACCTCATCCACTAATCTGTGTTTCTGGGAGTCTAGGGTGCAGCTACTTCTCTGCCTTCCCCCAGGTGGCTTCTATACCCCAAACCCTTCTTTGAAGACACTCCCTGCATTTTGGAGCCTGGAGAGTACCCCACCACAGAGGCCTGGGGAGCATCAGACTCCAGCGTGGGCTCCCTGAAGCCCATGAGACTGGTAAGGAGTGGGTGGGCCCAGTAGCCTTGCCCTGCAGTCTGGTGGAAGAGGCAGGGCCTGGGAACTCCTACTGGGAATAGGATTCGAGGAGAGGGAGGATTTGATTCTAAGGGAAGGAGGGAGGACATGCGATTGGCCATTTTTAAGGGTCTCAGGAACAAGTAAAGCCAAGGTCACCAGGCCCAGTCTGTCTCTCCCCACCTCTGGGCTGGGGTCTCACTCTGTCTTCTCTGCAGGGCTGCCCAGGTGTGGAGAGACCAGGGGAGCCCAAGGTAAGCGCCTGGGCTTCAGGGTCATAGAGGGCCTTTGGGTGGGGGCTGTGTATGTGTGTGTATGTATCATGGCCTGGACTAGAACATGGAGAGGAGGGTGCTGGGGCCAGAGGCTGGGTCTGGGGGTGGGTGGCTGTGGTGGTGGTGATGGTGGAACCCAACTAACTCATTGGGAACTGGCTTTTGGTGTGGAAGGACCAGGTCATGGGTCAGAGAAGAGAAAGGAGTCAGGTGAGGGCATGGGGCTCAAGTGAGGGGCTGGGAGGGCATAGCTCTGGGCTGATGCTGGCGAGTCATCCTGGGATGGCTGGGTGGGTCTGGTCCAACCCCACACCGCCCCTTCCCCCACAGGCTGTGGTGTATGAGGCCCCAGGGTTTCAGGGCCGGAGCTGGGAAGTGAACCGAGACATCTACAACCTGCAGCAGCCAGAGGATAGCCAGAGCCCCAGCTTGGCCTCTGTGGGGTCCCTGCGAGTTCTTGGGGGCTGGTGAGGACTCAGGACCCTTCCTTCTACCTCATCCTCCCCACTGGCCTCTACCCTCCAGGGTGGGGAGTGACCTGGGCTGCCTGGGGGGTGGGGGCAGCTATTTCACAATCCCGAGGGCTTCCTGTGACTCCCTGTTTGTCTGTCTCCCCCTGCTCAGCTGGGTGGGCTACGAGAAGGAGGGTTTCCGGGGTCACCAGTATCTGCTGGAAGAGGGAGAATATGCTGATTGGTCACGTTGGGGAGGCTATAACGAGGTGTTGACCTCCCTGCGGGTCATCCGAACGGTAAGCAAGAGCAATTGGGACATTCAGCTGGTACCCTCTGTTGAGAGAATTTGTGCCTCCTCTCCTTGTTCTCCAGAGTAGTGGAAGTCTCCTGCTGCCCTTCCCCAACCCACCCTGGTCACCTCACATCAAAGTCCTTTAGTGGGATGCGTCCTAGGGGTCTGGGCACTCCCAGGGGTTTCCGTCCGTCCGTCCGTGAGCCGGGAGCAATCTGACTGTCCCCCGGGCCCAGGACTTCGGGGACCCGGCCGTGGTGCTGTTTGAGGCCATGGACTTCGAGGGGCCCGGCGTGGAGGTGAGCGAGGCGCTGCCGGACGTGGAGCTGGCGGGACATGGCCCCAGAACGCAGGCCATCCACGTGCTCAGCGGCGTGTGAGTGACTGGGGGGGTTCCGGGGAGCTGGGCGGGCCGGGGGCGGCTCCAGCAGAGGCATCGGCTCCGCCCCGCTGACCCGCACCCTGCTCTTCCTGCAGATGGGTGGCGTATCAGGAGGTGGGCTTCTCCGGGGAGCAGTACGTGCTGGAGAAGGGCGTGTACCGCAACTGCGACGACTGGGGCTCGGGCAGCAGCGCCCTCGGCTCGCTGCAGCCGGTCCTGCAGGTGCGTGGCGGCCGCAGGAGCCGGGCCTCTTGATGGGGCGGGGTCTGGAGTCTGGGCGGTGCCCACTTCAGTGGAGGCGGGACTAGAAGGAGCAAGCCTGGAGTTCCTGGGGGCGGGGTCTCCTGGAAGGGGGCGGAATCAACACAGACCCCAGACTAAGCGCGAACTGCGAAAAGGATCAGGAATATTGACACCAGAGGCGTGGAGGCGAGGGGCTAGTACTCGCCTTGAATCTCAAAACTTTGGTCCCTTCCTTCAGGTCGGGGAGCACAATCTGCATTTTATCTCAAAGGTAAGGAGGTGGTGGGGGGTCTCTGTCTCCTCTCCCTCATTTTAAATCTCTCCCTCTCTTCCCTATTCTCTTTCCCCCGTTCCATCACCCTCCTTCTCTCTGATCTCTTCCCGTCTCTGCTGCCAGATTCAGCTTTTCTCTGGCCCCGACTTCCTGGGCGACCACGTCTCTTTTGAAGATGACCAAAGCTCTCTGCCCACCTCCTTCCAGCCCCAGTCTTGCCGAGTCCATGGCGGCAGGTGAGGACGTGGGAATGGGGAGACGTGGGCCTGTGGGCGCCTGCCCTGAAGCGCTTAGTTCAGCTTGGAAATCGAGGCTGTAGTTAGGTCTTTGTTTCAAATGACTTCCTTCCTTTGGCTTCCTTGGGATTAGCTCTTCTGCCCCAATCATTCAGTCTTAAAAGAAACAAAGCAAAATAAAGTTTTAATAGCAAATGTAAACATTGTAGACAGCAGAGTATAAAGAACTTCAGTTTTGTTTCATTCACCCCTCTGCCTTTTTTTTTTTTTTAGTGGAATATTTTAAATCCCCAACCCAACGTAAAATTTCACAGGTAAATCATTCAATGTATATCTCTAACAAGAAAGGACCCTTCCACACACAGCCTCAAGTTATTATCACATATAATAAAATGAACAGTAATTTATTATTACCTAATACCCAGTCCATGTTCAAATTCCTCCCATTATCTCAAAAAATGCCTTTATGAAATCCGTTTGTTTTTCTTAGATCCAGACAGGGTCCACACATCACATTTAGTCCATTTGATCTCTAATGTATAGCAGTCCCCTCCCCTTCTTTTTGTCTGATACCATTTATTTAAGAAATTATTTAAGAAACCCAATAATTTGCCCTTTAAGTTTCTATCTTCTGTATTTTAGATGATTGCTTCCTGGTGGTGTTTTAAACTTGTTCCTCTGTGCCCCATATTTCCTGTAAACAGGTAGTTTACATCCAGAGACTTGATGAGATTCAGGGTGTTTTGTTCCTTTGGCAAGAATATTGTATATGTAGTACGTGTACTCCCCATTGCATCACATCAGAATGCACGTGTCTAGTTGTCCCTTTTTAAATGATATTAAGATCCCTACATTATAAGATTCCTCACTGACCTTTATCTCATGATATCTAGTATCCATTGATGATAATGGCCTAGACTCATTATTTCTTTAGAGGTTACAAAATGATGATTTTCTAAGTTTTGTTATTCCTTCTACATATACTAGCTGGAATACTTCTATAAAGAAGAACTTTCCCTTTTCCAGTATTTATTTACCTGAAATAGTTTCTACAAAAAAGGCAGTTTGCTCCTTTCCCAAGAGTCCGTGTTTGCCCCTTTCTCTTTATCAATTTTCAGAATAATTTTTGAATCAGTGCCCTAGCAACCTCCAAAGCTGACCGATGAAGATTTTTTTTTTAAGTATTGTTAGGGACTCGTGGGTTTTTATGTATATGAAAGGCTTCAGTCCTCTGGAGTCACTGTTCCTTTGTGTATTCAAATTACTTCACCTTTGGCAAATGGAAGCCCCTCCAGATTGCTTCCTGGGCACTTTTAAAAAACTTATATGTTTATTTTTTACTGCGTCTTTGTTGGGCCACCAGGGCTTCTCTCTAATTGTGGCAGGTGGGCTGCCCCAAAGCATGAGGGATTTTAGTTCCTGCACCAGGGCTTAAACCCGAATCTCCTGCATTGGAACGTAGATTCTTAATCACTGAACCATCAGGGAAGTCCCTTTCCTGGGTACTTTTGATATGACCCCAATAGTTGTTTTTTTTGTTTGTTTTTTTTAATAACTTCCTGTTTTTCTGGTACAATAAGATGTTCCTGGATCATTTTGTATATATTTTTTGCCTCTAACCTGGAGTCACTTCCCAAAGAATCCTGGTTGCTTTTAATGGGTAATGCTCTTTGAAGACCAAAATTTGCATGCTACGTGTTTCAAAATTGTAATACTGATACTACTACTACTGATAATACTACTACTAACAGTAAAAACCAGTGAGCTGTTTGAGGCGTCTCTGTTCTTTTTGTCCTCAGTACATTCACCTACATCCCATTAGGTATGTTCAGTTCAAAATATTGTTTTTTACTTTTTTCTGTGCGGTTATGCCCCCAACCTGATATATAATTAGGTTCATTTACATTGTTTATTTTAATTTTTAGGTATACTTCTCATTTTTATTTAATCCTAGTATTTAGTTACTGAAAATATTTATTGTGTTCCTGTCTTAGCTTGAGCTAGTAACAAAATGCCATACACTGGGTGGTTTAACAACAGGAATTTGTTATCTCATAGATCTGGAGGCTGGGAAGTCCAAGATCAAGATGTTGGTTGATTTGGTTCCCTGGTGAGGGCTCTCTTCTTGGCTGGCAGATGGCTGCCTTCTTGCTGTATCCCCAGGGATCTCGTCCTCTGGTGGGATCTTAGTTTCCCAGTCAAGGATTGAACCCAGGCCCTTGGCAGTGAAAGCATGGAGTCCTAACCATTGGACTGCCAGGGAATTCCCCTCTTTCTCTTCTTATAAAGACACTAATCCCATGATAAGGGCTCCACCTTTATGACCTCATCTAAACCTAATTATCTCCCAAAGGCCATCACATTGGAGGTGAGGGCTTCAACCTATGAATTCCGGGGAGATACAAACATTCAGTTCATAAGAGTTCCAAAGTCAAGACTTAAAAAACAATAAGTTACAGCTTTGTTTATGCTACTTTTTCCTCTCCCACCCTCATTTTAAAAAATGTTTATTCATTCATTTGTTGTTTCTTTTTGAAGGTATAAGCAAATATACACCATATATAAATTTGCATAGACCTGTAGAAACCAAATATATTTTGTTTTCCCCCTTCTCCATTTTCTTTCACAATAGGAAGCATACTGCAACCTGATAAATATACTAAAGACTACTGAATTGTATACTTTAAAAAAGTGAATTTTATAGTATGTGAATTTTATCTCAATTTTTTAAACAGAAAGCATACTATCAACACTGTTACACACCTTGTTTTTTTAGACTGTTTGGAGGTTACTTTATATCCCTTTGATAGCTCTTCCTCATTCTTGTTGACTGCTGTGTTATAGTCCAGATTCGTGCTTTATGCAACCAATCCTCAACTGATGGACATTTGGCTGCTCCCACTCTGCCACTGCAAACAATGTGTAACCACTAGCCTTATGTATGTGTCATTTCATGAAGGGGGTCCTTGGAATAGATTCTGAGAAATAGGCTTGCTGAGTAATTGTGCATGGAGTTTGGCTGGGCTGCCAGATTTCTCCTGAAGGGCAGTGTGATTCCATTCAGTTCTTTCTTAAGTCTGACTTCCGTTTGTGCTGCCGCAGTGCCTGGTCATCCTTGGCCTCCCCTGGACCGGGGGAGCCCCATCAAGGTTGCATTCAGTCTGCTGTATCTCAGAGGGGCCGTGCAGGCCAAGGACAGGGTGGGCTCAAATACCTACTCACATCCCCCTATTCTTCCCCTTCCTTCCTTCCCCAGCTGGATCCTGTTTGATGAGAAGAACTTTGAGGGTGAGCAGTACATTCTGTCCGAGGGCGAGTTCCCCACTCTCACAGCCATGGGCTGCCTGGCCTCCACAGTCCTGGGCTCTCTCCGGAAGGTGCCCCTGGTGAGTGCCCCAGTTCCAGGCATCCCTGAGGCAGAGGTGAGCCTGCCTCTTCCCACTGCTGACTGAGCTGTCGGGCTTAAGTCCAGCCTTCCTCAGAACTACCCCAGGTCCTCTTGACCCCAGAGCTTCAAAGCCAGGTCAGCATACCAGGGATTTACTGAGTCCCTGCTGACATAGATCCTGGGGACCCCAAAATAAATCAGACACAGCCCTGCCTTCAAGGAACCCAGAAGGATTACAGCACAGAGTGGTGTGTCCTGAAACTGGGGTGAGACCAGGAGGGCCAGGAGGGGCTAGCGCTCGGGGTGGGCTGGGGGCAGGGGCGACCACTGAGGTGGTGGTTCTGGGCAGGGAGGTGTGAAACAGGAAGATGGCTCTGCTGCGTGGGCGGAAGTGGGTGGGCGGGGGAAGGCAGTGGGGCTGCTGCGACAGAGAACCAGGACAGATAATGATGTCCTAGACCAGGGACAAGCAGAGAGAAGTAACATGGGCCCTATTAAGGACCCGGAGTCTGCAGGACTTGGTGACGGACCGGGGACCAGTGGGAGCAGCACAAGCAGAACGGCTGGCCTTGACGTTACCGCGCTCCAGGCGGGGTTTAAAAGGCTTCTCATGCTCTAAGATGTTCCATCCTCACCACAACCCTATGAGCCACAGAAGTGTCATCTTCTCCCTTTTTCCCGTGTGAAAACTGGGGCACAGAGAGGTCATGCAGCTTGCTTCAGGTCACACAGCTGGTGATCGGCAGAGCCAGGTTCTCCCCAAGGCGGCCTGGCTCTGGAGTCCTTGCTCTTTACAACTCCACGCTGGGCTCTGAAGACACCTGGAGCTTGGCCGTAGGGCCTTGAGCAAGTGGTTTCCTCCTTCCAGCCTCAGTTTCCCTCTAAGTAGGGATAATCATGGCACCTACATCCAGGGCTGTTAAGTTCTGATGAGATCAAGAGAAGCTCTTAGCACAGAATCTGGCAAGTCGGTCAGCCTGAATACTCACGAACTGATGTTGTAATGACCAGGATTATTATTCTTACTCTTCTTAGAAGTGCCATTTACCGGGGAGATGGTATTAAGGCAGGGGGCGCCCGTCCAGCCCAGGTTGCATCTGATGATCTGGGGCACCCCCAGCTGGCAGTGTCCAGGAGTCAGGGGCCCTGTGGGGTGTAGCTCAGGAGGAAGAGAGCCTGAAATACTGACCTGGGAGTCACACGTCTGGAACTAGGAGGTGCTGAGGGCAGGGCTCTCGTGGGCTCACCCCTTCTCTGTGCCCCCCGGCCCACAGTACTTTTCCGAGCCGTCCATTTTCCTGTATGGACTGGAGTGCTTCGAGGGCAAGGAGATTGAGCTCAGCGGGGAGGTGCGGAGCCTGCAGGCCGAGGGCTTCAACAACCACGTGCTGTCTGTGCGGATCAAGGGGGGCGTGTGAGTGTGTCAAGGGGAAGTGGGGGGCTACTAGTGAGGGAGGGGGGGACCGGGGGTCTCTGGGTCTTCCTCCCACTTCTCTTCCACTCCCCTCCAAGCCAGGAGGGAGCGGGGAGGGAGCGCAGACTGAGAAGGCTCACTGGCCCTCAGGGCTTGGACCCCAGCCTGGGGGGGCCTCTCCAGGACCCTACTCTGCCCTGCAAACCTCAGGGCTCCTTTCCCGCCTCCCTCTCCACCCACTCCTGGGACCCGAACCCCAGGCAGAGGAGTCCCAGCTTGAGAGAAGGGGAGGTGGAGACCATTCTGACGGCCATGCCTCCTCTCCTTCTTGTCTGTCTGTCTGTCTGTCTTCCTCGCTGTGTCTCTGGCACTCACCGGGTCCAGCTGGGTGCTATGTGAGCACAGTGACTTCCGGGGCCGCCAGTGGCTGGTGGGCAGCTGTGAGATCACCAACTGGCTGACGTACAGCGGGACCCAGCGGGTGGGCTCCCTCTACCCCATCAAGCAGGTGGGTAGCATGTCAGCTTGAGTGCATCTGGGTCAGCTCCTCTGGTTGTGTGTCTGTCTGTCTGTTTGTGCACTTCCCATGTTTCCCAAACTCAGCATTTATGTACTTTGGTCATAATTTTTGTCCTACTGTCATTCCTCTTGAACCATTAACCCTTTAATATATACCTCTAAATCAACTCACTTTTTTCTTTTTTAACTTTATCCTTATCCTAAGGAATAATGTCCATTAGATCATGGGTTTGATGTGTGTGTGTGTGATTTTCCCTTAATGGACACTGTGATAAACACATTGCCATTACTTTTTTAATAATAAGGCTTATCCACATAAGCCTGAAAATTAGCTCATGTACCACCCATTAGCGAGCACGCCTCACTTTGCAACGCTGTGTCTGTACCTGTGTTTCTCTGTGTCTATGAGTGCATGTCTGGACCTGTGTCTCATTTATGTGCAATGAGGGCATGTATGTGGAGGCCTGGCCACAGGGTGTGTGCGTGCGTGTGTGTGTGTGCCCATCTGAGGGCATTTCTGTGCTCATGATGGCCTCTGTATGCACGTGCCCTCTGGCGGCCATCTGTGGCTACCCTGTACATCTGTGAGAGTGTTTGTGACTGCGTGTGGCTGGCCTTGTGACACTGTTGAAAACATGTGTCTTCGTGTGAGGATACCGGTACAGTCCCTCTTAGAACATCATTGCTAGGAGAAATCTTGGAGATTATCTCCAATCCTCACATTGTACAGATGGAGAAATAAAGGCCCAGAGAAGTAGACAAGGATTTGCTCTGCCATCTTCGCAAGTTGTTTACCTCCATGGCCCTCAATTTCCTCACTTATAAAATGGGGGTGGTATGTATGATAGAGCTGTTTTGAGAATTGAAGGTAATAATGATATGAAGCCCTCAGAACAGTGTTGAATGTCAACAGACATTGCCTGTGATGATTATTATTACTGTCACCACCACCTAAGACCCCTGGGTGATTTGTGGCCAAGCCAGCATCCGCCCTGCCGTGGTTCCTCTTTAGCATGTAATGTGAGCATGTCTCCTAATAAGTGCGTGTGCACATCTGTATTCCTCTATATGCCTCCAACTTTTAGCAAACCTGAGTGTCTGATGTGAAGTCAGCGGGGGGAGCAAGTAGTGAGTGCGCCTGCTGGTATGTACCCATGTGTCTGTGTCTGCCGTCCTGTGCAACCATGTGGATCTTGGGTGTATCTGCAAGTGTGTCTGTGTGCATCTCTACAGACATACAACTGTGTGGGCATGTGCTGTGAGTGTGCCCTCAGCATATGTGTGAGAAAGAAGGGGTGACTTAGAAACAGGGTCCAGGTCGGTTTGGGGCAGGAGGGAGAGCCTGGGAGCTCGGGTTACTGGAGCGTCCAGAGTTGAGGGCATTAGGGGCCCAAGTGGGAGCATCCCTGCCCAGAGAGCCCTGACTCTCGACTCCCCCCACTCACCAGCGCCGGGCTTATTTCCGCCTCTGGAATGCGGCACTGGGGGGATTCCTGACCGTGCCGGACCATGTGGAAGACATGAAGGCAGGCCGTGTCGTGGTCTCTGAGCCCCGAGCCGGAGGCAGCAACATCTGGTTCTATGAGGACGGGCTACTGAAGAACCAGGTACCGGTTTAGGGGCTGGGACAGGGACACCAGGGCCCCCAGGCCCTCACAAACCCACCTTCAGGAGTCCCGGCCTGTGCCCAGTCGGGAGCAGGAGCCAGTCTTGGGCCAGAGAGGCAGAGAGATACAGACAGCGGGACCCTGGAGAGGTGGAGAAGGCAGGCTGTGTACCCTTGGGCCGTTCAGGCTCTTCCCTGGGTCTCTGTCTCTAATCTGCAAAACAAAAGGGGCTGGACCAGAGGCTTCTAAGGGACCTCCCAGCTCTGATAACCTGTGGCAGATCTGGGTCCTATTATAAATGATAGATTCGGGAATTCTCTGGTGGTCCAGTGGTTAGGACTTGGGGCTTTTACTGCCAGGCACCCGGGCTTCAACCTGGTTGGGAAATCAAAATTCCAAAAGTCATGAGGCATGGCCAAAACAAAATGATAGATTCACTCCACAAATCTTTCCTGAGCACCTGCCATGTGCTCGGCCCTCCTGAGGCTTGCTTCCTAGGGGGGAGAGAAAGAAACGGCTTCAATAAGTCTTAGGTGTTGAAAAGTGCAATAGAGGAAAAATAAATTAAGAAAGGAAAATAAGGAATACCAGTATCTCTGACAAGGGGAACCTTTCCTGAGAAAGTGGCAGTGGAGGGGATACTGTGTAGATGTCTTCACATGAACATCATGATGGATTCATGTGAACATTGCATGCAATCCCTAGAGGGCGCTAGGGGGCAGGTCCATTTTATAGGTGAGGAAACCAGAGCACAGAGAAGTTTAGTAACTGGCTGAAAGTCACATAGCCAATAAGTATGTGGAAGTTTGCTGCTAAAGCCTGTGCTTCAAGAGGCAGTCATGAAAGCCTTCCTGGAGGAGTTAATATTTTCCCAGCTCTTTTATGGTTTCTCACATTGAACTAGAACCCTTTCAATAACCATCCCCCCAGGAAAACAGGGCTCAGAAAGATCAAGAAGTTTGCCCAGAGTCACAGTCCACGAGAGCCAGAAATTCAAAGCTGGGTGTATCAAAGGTGTCTTAGGTTTGGCAGAGTCCCTGGGGGATGGCCGGTGCCTGACGACTTCCTGGGGGCCTCAGGTGGCCCCCACCATGAGCCTGCAGGTGATTGGCCCCCCCAGCACAGGCTCCAAGGTGGTGCTGTGGGCTGAGAGCCGCCTGCCCCGCCAGACATGGAGCATCAGTGAGTCGGGCCACATCTGCAGCCAGATGTTTGAAGGTCGGATCCTAGACGTGAAGGGTAAGTTGGGCACGTGTGTGGGAGAAAGCCCCTGAGGGCAGTGGAGCGCCCAGCTCTTTCTGACCATCTCCCCATCTCTTACCCCATTCCCCGCAGGTGGCCGGGGCTACGACCGGGACCACGCAGTGCTGTGGGAGCTGGCCAAGGACAGGGCATCCCAAATCTGGACTGTCCATGTGCTTTGAAACCTCCCTGCCACCCCCCAGCCCTGGAGGCTCTCCCTGGGAGGACATGTTTTTATAGGGTTTTTTGTTGTAACATAAACTGTTTTATACTATGCTCCCAGGTATCCCTGACGCTGCACCTTGATATTTGGGGGTGGGAGTGAGGTTCACCTGCCTTCTCCCGTTCTGGCGTTCAGCTGCAAGGCCTCCCTCTGCCGCCAGAGGGAGCCCTGGGACCAGACTGACTGCCGAGCGGGTCTTGTCCCCACCCCCGCCCCGCCAAATGATAGATTCTCGGAGCATGGGCTTCGGGGGCACAAACATGATCCAAGCCTTGGGCCCTGCCCTCAGGCAACTCACAGTCCAGTGGAGGATTCCAACGGGTAGGGTGATACACTCGGGGACAGGCTAAGAACGGAAGTGGAGGCATGCACAGGGGAGGACGTGAAACCTTTGAGGCAGGCCTGGAACACTGCCGGGAGGAGGGAACCCTCACCTGCGATGTGGAGGATGAGAAGGAGTCAGCCGGGCTAGAGGACGGCAGAGGGATGCAGACAAATTCAGGGGTGGAAACCTGGAAGTCCAGTGTGATGGGGGCAGGGTGGGCCGGATGAGAGAGGCAAGTGGGAGCCACACCTCAAAGGGCCTTGCTCACCAGGGCTCCTATCAATTTCTCCCAACCCTGGTCTCAAGCCCTAAAGGTTTTATCTCAGTCAAATAAGCCGGGACAGGGGGTCTTGGTCCCTAACCCAGCTCAGAGAGGGCAGGACACAGTCATTTGATCTAGCAAACACTTGGCCTCTTGGCCGAGGTCCTCCCAGAAGAGACAGAGGTGGGGGCTTCTCCAGGGTCCCTTTCCCTCTCTGTTGATCCCAATTCCAAGAGGGGTACGGTGGTTAGAGCAGCTGCATGTCCTTCCTGCCTTCCTAACCATGGGTAGGAGGGAAAGAAACGAACAGCGGCCTCTTCACCTTTCTCAGCACCCCTGTGGTTGGCGACGTGACGACAGGAGGCTGGCTGTGAGGGAACCGCTAGAGGTTGGGCGGGCTGTTCTCTCTGGATCTGTTGTTCTGAATAAACTCAAGTAGTGGAGTGGGGGCCTCTCTGAGCCTCTGCAACTGTGGATGCCCAAGGCCTGGGTAGGGGCGGATGGGTCCTCTGGGACCTCCTTCCCTGAACTCCCAGGGACCAGGGACCAAATGCAACGAAAGAGAGGCTGACTACAGCAGGTTCTGGGCTGGGTCCTTTCAAGGGGATCCAAACGGGTAGGGCCCCAGTTTCCAGACTTTGGGGCAGGGAAGGTGGGGTGTGAGCTCCCTGGTGCCACCTCTCCTGCTGATGGGGACACAGGCAGCCCCTGGGGGCTGGCTCTTCAGATCCAGTGATGTCCAGTGACCACACGTAGCACCCCACTCCAAGTACACAACAGCTTTATTGAGCCTCAGCTGGATGGTGCTTCCTTCTCCATGTCAGAACCTCCCTGTGTCGGCCATGGGCCCCACCCCAAGCTCTGCCCATCAATTCCTACAACCTGCTCATCTCTAGCATCAGCGCCTGCCAAGGATTGGGGGTGCTTCTCCTGCTAGTGATGATGGCCGCTCTCTCGGGGGGCATGGGATGAGGGCTGGGGTGTGTCACCTCAGGTGAGGTGGAAGAGCTGGATGAGGGTATTTGTCAAGAAGAAAAGGATGCTGCCACCGGCCAGGCTGCCGAAGGCTGGGGAGCCACTTTGGGGTTTCTTGGAGGAGGTGGTGATGGTGGTGGTACGGTTTCCGAGGACTCCAGTTTGTATCTGCAAAAGAAGTGGGGCAAGCCCGGGGCCGGGTGAATCTCAGGTGTGCTGTTTAGAGACACAGTTCTCCCACCCCCAGACTGTAGCCCCTGGTTCCCTCTCCCAAGGGTCGTGACTTCTGCCCCAAGGTCCTGTGGGGAGGGCTGGCTGCTTTGGGCCACAATGCAGGCAGGGTCAGAGGCAGTCCCCTGTCTGTTCCCTGGGACCTTCCTTTCACGTCCACCAGGTCACCCGCACCTCCAGCATGCAGGAGATAGGGAAATCTGTGGCCCCAGACTTTGACCTTAATAGCCCAGACAGGGCCTTAGCCTCTCTGAACCTCAGTTTCCTCATCTAGTGAATGGGAAGAAGAGCCCATCATAGTCATGGGGGAGGTCACATGAGACCAGGCTGGAGAGAAGGCACCTGGCGAAGTATGGGTGGGTGGGGGTAGGGAGGGTGTGACTTTTTCCCCCAAAGAGATGGCCAGATGGTGATCAAGCTGTTCTCAAAGCCTGATTACGCTGCAACTAAAGCTGCCCTTGATGGAGATTAAGCTGTTTCTGATGGCAACCAAGTTGTCCTTAATGCTTGATCAGGCTGTTCTCGATGGAGAACTCAATGGCTCCCTTCTCTACTGACTAGCATGTGAGATGCTGCCAAAGCTGCCTCTTGGAGTAGCAGTTGATCTTGAGACTCTAGCTGTTTCTGGAATGGGAGAATTCTATCTTCTTAGCATTGCCAAACACTCAGGCTCCTCACCCAGGGCGGGGGTTCCCTGCCACCTCCATCAGGCTCCATTTGAACCTCTCCTGGTCCCCCTCCCAACAGGACCATTTCCCCAGGTTCCCTGTGGGTTGATGCCATCGTCACTCAGGGCTGTCTTCCTAAGCCTCTTCATCCCCTGTTATTCCACAACACCCCTTGGGGGCCTCAGTATGCTGGCACCCTGTCAGTGTGCCCCAGCCTCAAGTACCGGAGGCAGCAATGCTCAGGGGAAACCCTCCAACAGTCTGACCCCAACGAGAAGAACTGGAAGGCTGGGAGCCAAGCGTCCGGAGTCCTTGGTTCCCATGGGAGGAAGGCTGGGTGCCAAGAGCCTGCAGGCCGTCTCCCCACTGCCAGGCAGGTCTGAGGAGCCTGGGGCGGTGGTTCCAGGGACTCCAGGGGGCTGCTCTTACCTGAATCATAATCAGGAGGCTGATGGTGAAGAGGAGGAAGAGGAAGCCTTTCATCTTGGAAGGCTCTCCGCGGCTCTCTTGGTAGCAGCTTTTGGAGGTGAACTCAGGGCTGTCTGCAGGCCTCTTTGGGCTTGGCTGCTTTTGAAGGAGGGTAAAGCAGGGAGGCGGGGTGGAGGGAAAGGAAGGAGGGCCTCTGGGGTGGGGTGAGTACTGCTGCTGTCCTACAGACCTTGGGATTGAGGATGCCAGGCCCCAGCTCCACAACTCTGGCAGGTGATGGGTTCTGGAGTGGAACTGGGGCACATCCCAGGGGATGGGAGGTGGGCAAACCCAGAGGCAGCTGGGGGGCAGTAAAGAGGGCCCTGGGCTTGGAGCCCTGCAGAGTGGGGATTGAATCTTGGCTTAATCACCTATCAATTCTGGGACCCCGGGGCCAGAAACTGTACCTCTCTGAAAGAATTGCCAGAGAATTACAAAAATATAGTATCATTAAAAGGAGATTGGGGGGGGAAAATAAATAAATAAAAGGAGATTGGGGCAGGGGGTAGGTGCTGAAGGAGGAAAGGCTGGGATAAATTTAGGTTTCAAAGTAATGTTGTAGACCGTTCTAAGATTCAGAAGAAAGGATTGCGGAGCACGAAAAGTGGGATGTGTGGATTTCTGTGAAAATGAAGGTGAAATGTGACAGGAACCCAGAAACCTAGCTTCTAGGTAAGCCCATTTCCTCCGGGCCTCAGGTGAGAAGACTGAGTGGATTATTTCTGAAGTTTACTAAGACCTAGCATCTTGTGACTTGGATAAAGAAAACAGCAGATGGGTGTCTGTATTAGTCTCAGAGCGATGGGAAGAAGGCTAGTGGAGGCCAGAAGTTAACTAAACTTCAGGGGAAGGGATTTGGGGTGGGGGTGTCTGTGAAGTCCCAGCCAGGGGTGGGGGATAGGGTGAATCACAAAGATGCGTGAACCGTGCTCTATTCTTTAAACATCCTCTCACTTTATTATCTCAGTGGGACTCTGCAGCAGGTTCCCTAATTACCCCCATTTTCCAGATGAAGAAACTGAGGCTTGGATATTAAGTGACTTGCCCAAGGTAATAAAAGGAGGAGCCAGTTTCAGGTGGAATTGCATCAAGGTCTGTGTGAAGCCGCAGCCATGTATGTAACTTCTGGGCTGTCTTGGAAGTCACCGATTAAGTCTTGGTTCCCTGCCTGGCTCCCTCCTGGAGGAACCAAGGGTTGTTTCTGCAGCCCAGCTTCAGCCTCACTCACTCTCCCTTCCTTAGTCTATTCTGTGTCTTGTTTGCATGCCAGGTAGTAAAAGAAATCCCCCTCTCCCGCTTCCCTGCTCCAGTTTTGGGCCTCGTGTAGCTAACTTCAGAAAAACTTGAGTAAGCCTCAGAAACACTTGAGTGAGCTCTGAGGGCCTCCAGCCCTGGCTAAAAAGAAACAAAGGAAAAAAAAAACACACACACAACAAAAACCTGAAAGTCAGGCTGGTGAAAGCCAAGAAGTGAAAAGGAAGGGGCAGGAATCTTGAGGCTCCTGGGGAGGTGGGTAGGGAAGGAAGTGGGTGGAGCCCTCCACTGCCTGCCACAAAAAGTGAAAGTCGCTCAGCCGTGTCCGACTCCTTGTGACACAGTCCATGGAATTCTCCCGGCCAGAATACTGGAGTGGGTAGCCTTTCCCTTCTCCAGGGGATCTTCCTAACCCAGGGATCGAACCCAGGTCTCCCACATTGTAGGCAGATTCTTTACCAGCTGAGCCACAACTGAGGCCCCAAACTGGAGAATGCGGGCATCGATCCCGCTACCTCTCCCATGCTCAGCAAGAGCGATACAATTTGAGCTAATTCCCCACCTCAGTAGGTAAGCCTGCCTCACCTGCCACGGCCCACCCCCATCAGCTCCTTCACCTGAGGCAGCTCCTGACCCTTAACCTCACCATGTTGGCTGACTTTGGTGCACGTGGGTGGGTGAGAGTCCATGAGGCAGCAGATGCCAGAAGGGCCCAGGCCCCAGGAGACAAGAGGCCCATGTTGAAGCTCAAGATTGCCCTGCTGAAACTGGCTCCATCCCACTGGGCAGTCTTCTCCCCTCTTAAACCCTGGGTCTTTTCTCCATGCTGCGGATTCGTGTAACGATACTTAAATGCCAAGCTCATATCTGCAAAAACATTCTTACAAACCCCAGAAATTTCATTTCTAACATCCTGAGTCTCTGCTGTTGTTTGAGCTTGAGCTGCTAGTGGTTGGGAGATCTGGTGGGTGCTGGAAGGGTTTTTAGAGTTTGGAACTTGTGACTTGGAGGGATGTCTGGAGTCTGTTAGTACCTGAGAGAAGTGGGGCTTCAAACTTCCTCTCCTGCCCTCTGAGCAGCTTCATTCTGTCTTAACACCATCTGGATAAAGAGAACCCTGGTTGCAAAACTTAAAGAGCTTAGTTCAGTTCAGTTCAATTCAGTCGCTCAGTCTTGTCTGACTCTTTGCGACCCCATGAATCGCAGCAGGCCAGGTCTCCCTGTCCATCACCAACTCCCAGAAAAATATGGAACGCTTCACGAATTTATGTGTCATCCTTGCGCAGGGCTTAGAGAGACCCCCATTTTACAGATGGGAAAATTGAGGACCCAAGAAGGGTGGATTAATGCAGAGCTAAATAGAGAACCTAGTCTGTCTCTAGATTTTCCTGCCCGACCATACACCTTCTCCAAACCTGACTTGGGAAATCTCAATACATAGCCCCTACCTCCCCCAAGAATCAGGCCTAAACTCCTTAGTGTGACATTCAAAGCCCTTCCTTCCTCCCCAGCCTTCTGTTTTGGGTTCCATACTTTTCACACCCTAGCCCACAGCCACACCCACCTTGCACCTCTAGTTGCCCCAGGCTCTTTTACAACCCAAGTGTTTTCTCTTTAAGGGAAGCTGTTCTTCAGTTGTTTTATCTGATAATATTTGTTCTTCAAGACTTAGATCAAGGGACTTCCCTCATGGTCCAATGGCTAAGAATCCGCATTCCCAGCGCAAGGGGCTTGGGTTCAGTCCCTGGTCAGGGAACTAGATCCCACATGCCACAATTGAGAGTTTGCATGCTGCAACTAAAAACCCTGCAGTTCAGTTCAGTTCAGTCACTCAGTTGTGTCTGACTCTCTGCGGCCCCATGGACTGCAGCACGCCAGGCTTCCCTGTCCATCACCAGCTCCTGGAGTTTACTCAAACTCATATCCATCGAGTCGGTGATGCCATTCAACCATCTCATCCTCTGTCGTCCCCTTCTCCTCTCGCCTTCAGTCTTTCCCAGCATCAGGGTCTTTTCCAATGAGTCAGTTCTTTGCATCAGGTGGCCAAAGTATTGGAGCTTCAGCTTCAGCATCAGTCCTTCCAATGAATATTCAGGACTGATTTTCTTTAGGACCCTGCATACCTTAACAAAAATCCAGTATCACACGTGCCATGACTAAGACTTGGCAAGCCAATAAATATATAAGTAAATAAAAATAAATATTAAAAAAAGAAGACTTAGCTCAGAAGCCCCTTCCTCTGAGAAAATTTCCATTCCCCTGCTCCAAGAAACTCCTTCAAAGGGAGGGAGTTCCTCAGTATTCCAAGAGCTTCTGTTGGCCACTGCTCTAAAGATTGTGTCTGCTAAGAATATGGTTTAGTAGCTTGACCCAAGACCAGGTCCCTCTATGTCTTGTCACCTCTCTAACTCAGCACAAAACAGAATATGGCAGTTAGGTGTCAGGGACAGCTGAATAATAAGTGAGTAAAAGGTGATCACACCTTACCTCCAAGCCTTGTATGCCTGTATTCATACGGTCAATAAATGCTTATTATGGGGCAATAGCAGACTAAATATTTGGGGAGTTACCTATGAAGAAAAGAATTGAGGGGAATAAAGATGTGAGCCCTTCACTTGGGGCTGCTTTTCCTCTAAAAGTACTTGCTACTTCCAGAAGAAACAGCTGAGAAATTGAGCAGAGCTTTATACAGATTTATGGAGCTGGGGGAGAAAACTGTAGTTCAAGGCCTGCTAAGAAAGGAGGGCCCTGGTAAACTCCCCCACCCTCCACCAGGCTTTGGGTTGGGAGCATGAAAGGTTATACATGAGGAGTACAAGTGAATGAGAAACAACAGCCCAACCCCTCACAGAAATTGAAGACAACATGATCAAAAAAACAAAGAAAAAATAAGAGGAGCAATAAATCATAGAAATAATTACACAGAAAATCCAGATAAT